>NC_084834.1:47070776-48320776 GCF_033115175.1 Lepus europaeus | reverse complement strand
ATAAATCCTATAAATTTTCAAATTTTGGTATTTTTATTCTTCTTTATCCTTTGTCAGAGAGGAAAAGAAGCAAGTTTATGTCTTTGAAAATCATTCAGAATTCAATATAATGAATACAGAGTTTTACATTAGTTGAAATAGAAAACCTTTACATTTTTTGCACTCACTTAAAAAGGGCTAAATAAAAAGTACAATATTTTGCACTTAGAACTTTGCCAATACTATATTGACTCGTGCTATATTATTGACCTGCCAATATTTAAAATAATAATATGCTCAACTACTTTTAATTACTGATTTGTATAGTAAAATATACATATAAAAATTTACTGTCTTAATACAATATTATTAACTTTTCAAATTTGCCCTCATATTAATGGCAACAGGATTAATCTTGGAATAAGTTAAATCTTAACCTTCATAATTTGAGTTAATCAACATTATTGTTGGGTTTATGGGAAAATGCATACTGATTTCTCACTTGTTATTTAAGTTTAAAACTCACTTTGGCAAATGCCTCATCTTGGCTCTTCGGAAAGCAGAGCATGTGATGTGTAGCAGAGACTATCACGTGATTAGTCTGCTTAGGGAATGACCCCAAGGAGCCCAAGGGAGGAGCAGGAAAAGCAAAGCAGGGGAGAGGAGACAGCACCAGGATGCATTATGGGGGGCATCAAAGGGCATCAAAGGGAAAATCATTTGTTTGATTCTTATTCTCCATTTGTAAAGGCTGAGTTAATGGTCAGAGGTTAATTGCTTTACATTTCTGGACTGAACAAATGTTGAATGCTAGTGGATTCCCATGGGCCAGAGAGCCCTGGGGCATGAAGTAAGAGGTAGATGGTGTCAGGTTGTGTTTGAAGGGAGCTGGTAGAAAGGTAGAATGTAGAATAAGAGGGAAAGCTTTTAGGAATTAAATGAGAGCAGGGGTTAGCTTAGTGGTTAAGATGACTGTGTCTCACACCACAGGACCTGTGTTTGAAACTAGTCTTCTGGCCGGCGCCGTGGCTTAACTGGCTAATCCTCCGCCTTGCGGCGCTGGCACACCGGGTTCTAGTCCCGGTTGGGGCACCGGATTCTATCCCGGTTGCCCCTCTTCCAGGCCAGCTCTCTGCTGTGGCCCGGGAAGGCAGTGGAGGATGGCCCAAGTCCTTGGGCCCTGCACCCGCATGCGAGACCAGGAGAAGCACCTGGCTCCTGGCTTCGGATCAGTGTGATGCGCCGGCCACAGCGGCCATTGGAGGGTGAACCAGCGGCAAAAAGGAAGACCTTTCTCTCTGTCTCTCTCTCTCTCACTATCCACTCTGCCTGTCAAAAAAAAAAAAAAAAAAAAAAAAAAAAAAAAAAAAAAAAAGAAACTAGTTTTCTGACTCTTACTGCTAATGTGGACTCTTGGAGGCGGCTGTTTTTGTTCAAGTGATTGGGTTTTTTCCTACCCACATAAAAAATCTGTACTGGATTCCCAACTTATGGCCCCATGTTGTAGATGTTTGGCTAGTGAACTGATGGATTGGACCTCTTTTTCTCTTTGCTTTTCTGTCTCTTTTGCCTCTCAAATAAATAAAAATAAATAAATTGTGTTTATGTGGTATTCTCTATGGCTGTTTTGATCCTTTAACTCTAATTTGAGTCCATAACCTGTTTGAGTTGCATAAAAATTTAGTGAAAATGTACATGGAGACCATCTTACATATTCTTATATCCTCTCTATTGCTCCATCCCTAAAAGTGGACAATTTCTGCTCCTGACATCCTCCTATTTTGTTTATGACACTGGTCCAGCTATAAATCTGTTAGTCATCATGGCCCCTATCTTTTGCATCAGCCTCGAAATCCAATTATTTACCATGTATTGAAGATTTAAAGTAAAAAATATTACACGAACCTACTCTCTCCTGGCTATCTCCACAAAGTATCTTTCATCTTTGTCTCTAATAGTCTTAGGCAATTGCCCATGTAAAATCATTTATACCCTTCGTAAGCCTCAACCACTCTCCATGATTAGTGGAGAAAGTGAAACCTATTACGGGGATTTAATTGAACAATGTGGTTATTAGAATAGGAAGTGATCTGTTTAGGTCATGGGGAATCAGCAAGATTGGAGAAGGGCAGTGAAATAAAGTTCCTCAAAGATGATTTTTTAAAAACTTTTTTAACTTTTAAAAGATGATTTTACTAAATCAAGTCATTGCACTTGGTCATTTTATTGCTACAGCAAAACAAGACTGTTAAATTATAACACTTCATATTTCTGATTTTAACTACCTTGTTCTGCTCATACATTTCAAGTTTAAATGTAAGCATAAGATGTTTATGAAAAAATCTAGAGAGTTCATGGATTTTTTTTTCTGATCAATAGTCTGGAGCATAAAAAAGAGAATCCTCTGTCACACAAGACCTGTTCTCTCTGCATCTTCAAGTTTTTCTTTAAAGTTTTGTAAAATGCTTACAATTTAATTCTGTAAAATTCTGTGAAGTTCTAGAGAGATAATCACTTTATAATAAAACAGAAGCGTAATGGTATCTCTCGTACACACGTGTAAATAACATTGATATACAATTAGGGAGATGATTCTTATCATAGTGTGTCAAGAAATTCACAGGCATACACTTCATAATGATCCCCTTCTCCAGTAAAATCAATTCCAGTTTATTTCCTATATGTGAAGTTTTTATTTGAATATATTGATTACTAAACATCCAAATGGATGATAAATGACTTTTGAGAGCTAAGATATTTAAAGAGTGTGAAGAGACCAACATGAAAATTGTATTAAATAAAAATTGCATTTTGAGCATTCTTAACTCAATTCTGCATACATTATTGGGGATTAAAATAGTACTCATTCCATAGGGTTAGTCTAAGGATTAAAGGATTAAATGAGTTAATACATGCAAAGTTCCTACAACAGCATTCCATACATATTCATAATGCATATTCAATATTTATTATTATCATTATCACTATTGTATAATTTTTCCAATTTAGCTAAATGTTTAGTTTTTTCCTAAGTTTTATTTCATTGGTAAAGAACTTGGATATTGGAAAACTAACCAGTGACTTCTTGAAAAGTCTACTTCTCTTTCTTTCAAATTTGCAATTTACCTAAAGCAGTCGTTTAGCTACCAGTTATGTGTGTGTTGGGGATGGGGCATGGTACTTAGAATAGTAGTAGAGGACTCTTCTCTATTTAATTAACAGAATTCTAAAGTAATTGTCTCTGTCAGAACCGAAAATTATCTTCAGCGATAGCCCAATCCAATGTGGTAATCTTAATGATCATATTATGAAACAAGATTCTTAATTGAGAGCATAGAAACCCTTTTTTTCTCTTCCATATTGAATTGGAATATTGTACACCAAAGTTATGAGGAATTCTCTTTGAATTTTCTAACTTGCTGACATAATTATTCTATGATTAGACATAATGCTGGTTGCAACAATAGGTCACCTCCCAAAGAGCAGCAGTAACACATTGCGTAAAGACAGAAGAAACCATCTACCTTGGCTGGGCAGTGCCTGCCTGCCTATCAGGGCACAGTTTAAGTCATCCACCCTATCTACTATGAATTGCTTCTGGTTTCTTCTGGTAGAATATGTAGAGGGAGAAGTGCTATAATCATGCTCTGTTACTCAGTACCACTTCTATGTCTTTATTGGCACACAAACCTGATACAATGGAGATGTCTATCAATGCATATCTGAAAATCAGATAACAGCAAGGCTTCAGTCTAGCAAGCCTTTTTACTTACCAGCAAACTGCAGAGGGTGATCACCAAGGGTTTTGTAAATGAAAAATCTTGCACTGTTAATGCATCCATGCGGGGGATAATTCTGAAGTGGAATTTAACAGGAACTGTACAAAACTTCACAAAAGATTTCAAGATGCCATACACAGGTAGTGCTATGGAACATAAGTCTCTCTCACCACTGCCTGTTATCACCTCCTGCCTGTCCATTCAACACATGAGTGCAAACAAATAAATTCATACTTTACTAAGAGAAAGAGATCTTTGTTTTCTCTTTTCCAATTTATTTATCAGTAGAAATGAATATAGTTTATAGGAGAAAAATATGAAATAAAATGATTTGTCCTTAATGTACTTCTGACAATGTCATTAACTTAAAGACTTTCAATAATAAGTTGGAACAATTCAAACCACTGTAACTTTACAATAATGACTGCACAATCTTCACTTAGATCCCATTACTATTTTTTAAAAATTTTTAAAATAAATCTTATTTATTTCAGAAGCAGAGAGACAGCAACAGAGAGATAGAGATAAGCAGAGAAAATTCCCGTTAGTTGGTTCACTCCCCAGTGCCTTTAATTACTGTGGTTAAGCAAGGCCAAGGCTGGGAGGCAGGAATTCCGTTTGAGTCTCCCAGATAGGTGGCACAAACTCAACTACTTGAACCAACTCTGATGCCTTCCAGAGTGTACATTTGCAGGGAGACAGAGTCAGGAGTTGGAGCCAAGAATTGAAACATATTCATGCTAAGTAAAAAAAGCAAAAAGAAAAATAGCAAAAAAAAAAAAATCACTCCAAATTCCAATTTTAGGTTGTATTAGTTTGTCATAAGGCACTTGAAGCTTTAGCCCAGACATTAAAAAAAAAAAATCTTTTACCTGTATTAGTTACAGTGTCAATAAATTTCAAAATACCTTTATATTAGACTCTTCCTTTTTATAATTATCAAATGTCTTTTTTGAAAGAAGAATGAAAGGACCCATACCTTCCTAGAGTTAATGGATTATTATTAATTTTTAAAGATTCATTTTATCTATTTGAAATACAGAGTTACAGAGAGAGGTAAAGACAGAGAGAGAGAGAGAGAGAGAGAGGTCTTTCATCCTCTGATTCACTCCCCAGATGGCCACAATGACTGGAGTTGTGCCAATCTGAAGCCAGGAGCCAGGAGCTTCTTCTGGGTCTCCCACACAGGAGTGGGGTCCCAAGGACTTGGGGCGTCTTCTGCTGCTTTCCCAGGCCATAGCAGAGAGCTGGATTGGAAGATGAGCAGCCAGGACTTGAATTGGCACCCATATGGGATGCCTGTACTTCAGGCCAGAGTGTTAACCCACTGTGCCTCAGTACCAGACCCATTTTGATAGAAATAATCTGTACTGGGTGGAATAGTGTCTTCAAAAAAATTCACATTCACTTGGAACCCTGTGGATGTGATCTCATTTGGAAATAGGGTTTTTGCTGTTGCAAACTAGTTAAGATGAGGTCATGCTGGATTAGAGTTAGTCCTAAATTCAAGATGACTGCCATTCTTATTAAGATAAGGGAAATTTGTATAAAGTGTTATAGATGCCCAGAGAGGAGAATGCCTTATGTAGACAGAGGCCAGTTAGAGTGCTGCTTCTATCAGATAAGGAACTCTGAAGATGCTGGCAACCACTGGAAACCTAGAGGAAGACAGGGCACAGAATCTCTGTCAGAGCCTGCAGGAAGCAGCAAACCTGCCAGCACATGATTTGGGAATTTTTGTCCCTGAAGTGTAAGAAAATACCTTTGTGTTGTTTGAGCCACCCAGTTTGTGGTATTTTGTTATGCGCACCCTAAGAAACTAAGATATAAAAGTAGAGTTTACAACGTAATGGGGTTGTGAACTATATTTCTTCTTTCCATTCTTTTCACATTGAAAAAGTCAGCTAAATGTTGAAGGTTGACACATTGTGCTTTTGTTCTTTGAGCTAGATTTCTAAGATATCAGATGTAATGCCCATTGTGAAAGTGGGGATGGAAACAGTACCACTTCCTGGAGGACCCTTACCACAGTAGCAGGGTGAAGCACACCCATGATGTTAAGGGAGAAGATGAAAAGAAAAGTACAAAAGGAAGTACACAAAGCACACAACCTTAAAATCAGGACTGAAGGGAGGAGGTGCTTTGTCAAGCTGCTACACTCCCTGTTCCCATGGCCAGGACCTTCCTCTGGCTCCATCTGCAGCACTCAGTGGGGGTGTTGGGTCTGCCATCTCCCCAAATACCTGCAACAGCTGCCATAACGGGGCTAGACTGAAGCTAGGAATTTAGAACTCAATCCTGAACTCCCACATGGGTGACAGAGGCCCAGCAGAGACCCAGGCTCTTGAATCTGCTGCATGTTAAGGTGTGCAAATGCCTGCTGCCTGCTGTAACATTTTTCTGAAAGTATATCATCCTGAAATGGAATTCCTATATCTGTACCTGGAACATATATCCTTGCATATATTGACTTTAGATTTCTTTTATTTTTTTTTTTTACTTGACAGATAGAGTTAGACAGTGAGAGAGAGAGAGAGAGAGAGAGAGAGACAGAGAGAAAGCTTCCCGCCCATTTGGTTCACCCCCAAATGGCCTCTACGGCCAGTGCACTGTGCCGATCTGAAGAAAGGAGCCAGGTGCTTCTTCCTGGTCTCCCACATGGGTGCAGGCACCCAAGCACTTGGGCCATCCTCCCATTGCCTTCCTGGGCCACAGCAGAGAGCTGGACCGGAAGAGGAGCAACCGAGACTAGAACCCGTAGCCCTTATGGGATGCTGGCACTGCAGGCAGAGGATTAACCAAGTGAGCCATGGTGCCGACCCTAGATTTCAAATATATCTCAGGTAGAACCTAGTTTATCATCATAACTTGCTATGTTTGTTTTTGCAGGCATCACCAATTTGCATTAGTTGAGAAACCTTTTGAAATTTTGACAGCTTATAATTTTATTAAAAATGACCATCTATTCTGCCCTACCCATTACAGAACATTTTAAGATTTAAATTTATAAATACATCACTTCCTTCCATCCAATTGCTTTTGTATACATACATTTTCAGCATTTAACTAGTGGATAGCCATGAGGTTATAGAAAATGAAAGGATATTTTCATATGTTCCTTAAGCAAAATGGGATAGTCCAAGTTATTGTCTCAAAATTATTACATGATGGGGAGGAATATTCTATTTATTTCCCTTTATTTTTTTAAAGTTTTAATTTAATGAATATAAATTTCCAAAGTACAGCTTATGGATTACAATGGCTTCCCCCCACATAAATTCCCTCCCACCCACAACCCTCCCCTTTCCTGCTCTCTCCCCTTCCATTGACATCAAGATTCATTTTCAATTCTCTTTATATACAGAAGATCAGTTTAGTATATATTAAGTAAAGATTTCAACAGTTTGCCCCCACATAGCAACACAAAGTGAAAAATACTGTTGGAGTACTAGTTATAGCATTAAATCACAGTGTACAGCACATTAAGGACAGAGATCCTACATGTTTTTTTTTAGAAAACTGATTAATTTTCTATGTAATTTCCAATTTAACACTGTTTTTTTTTTCATTTTCAATTATCTTTATATACAGAAGATTGATTCAGTATATACTAAGTAAAGATTTCATCAATTTGCACCCACACAGAAACACAAAGTGTAAAAATACTGTTTCAGTACTAGTTATAGCATTACTTCACATCGGACAACCCAATAAGGACAGATCCCACATGGGACGTAAGTACACAGTGACTCCTGTTGTTGATTTAACAATTTAACACTCTTGTTTATGGCGTCAATAATCTCCCTAGGCTCTAGTCATGAGTTGCCAAGGCTATGGAAGCCTTTAGGGTTCACTGACTTTGATCTTATTTCGACAGGGTCATAGTCAAAGTGGAAGTTCTCTCCTCCCTTCAGAGAAAGGTACCTCCTACTTTGATGGCCCCATTCTTTCCACTGGGATCTCACTAGCAGAGATCTTTCATTTAGGTTTTTTTTTTTTTTTTCCTGGAGTGTCTTGGCTTCCCATGCCTAAAATACTCTCATGAGCTCTTGAGCCAGATCCGAATGCCTTAAGGGCTGATTCTGGGGCCAGAGTGCTATTTAGGACATCTGCCACTCTATGAGTCTGCTGTGTCTCCCACTTCCCATGTTGGATCATTCTCTCCCTTTTGATTTTATCAGTTAGTATTAGCAGACACTAGTCTTGTTTGTGCGATCCCTTTGACTCTTAGACCTATCAGTGTGATCAATTGTGAACTGAAATTGATCACCTGGACTAGTGAGATGGCATTGGTACATGCCACCTTGATGGGATTGTATTGGAATCCCCTGGCACATTTCTAACTCCATCATTTTGGGGCAAGTCCGATTGAGCATGTCCCCAATTGTACATCTCCTCCCTCTCTTTTTCTCATTCTTATATTTAACCAGGATCACTTTTCAGTTAAATTTCAACACCTAAGAATAATTGTGTGTTAATTACAGAGTTCAACCACTAGTACTAGAACAACAAAATACTAAAATGGATAAAGTATTACATTGTACAACAACAGTCAGCACAAGAGCTGATCAAGTTACTATTTCTCATAGTGTCCGTTTCACTTCCAGACGTTTCCCCTTTGGTGCTCAGTTAGTTGTCACCGATCAGGGAAAACAAATGATATTTGTCTCTTTGGGACTGGCTTAATTCACTCAGCATGATGTTTTCCAGGTTCCTCCATCTTGTTGAAAATGACCAGATTTCATTGATTTTGACTGCTGTATAGTATTCTACAGAGTATATATCCCATAATTTCTTTATGCAGTCTACTGTTGATGGGCATTTGGGTTGGTTCCAGGTCTTAGCTATTGTGAATTGAGCTGCAATAAACATTAATGTGCAGATGGCTTTTTTGTTTGCCAATTTAATTTCCTTTGGGTAAATTCCAAGGAGTGGGATGGCTGGGTTGAATGGTAGGGTTATATTCAGGTTTCTGAGGATTCTTCAGACTGACTTCCATAGTGGCTTAACCAGTTTACATTCCCACCAACAGTGGGTTAGTGTCCCTTTTTCCTCACATCCTCTCCAGCATCTATTGTTGGTAGATTTCTGAATGTGAGCCATTCTAACTGGGGTGAGGTGAAACCTCATTGTGGTTTTGATTTGCATTTCCCTGATTGCTAGTGATCCTGAACATTTTTTCATGTGACTGTTGGCCATTTGGATTTCCTCTTTTGAAAAATATCTATTGAGGTCTTTGGTCCATCTTTTATGTGGGTTGTTTGTTTTGATGTTGTGGAGTTTCTTGATTTCTTTGTAGATTCTGGTTATCAACCCTTTATCTGTTGCGTAGTTTGCAAATATTTTTTTCCCATTCTGTCGGTTTCCTATTCACTTTCCTCACTGTTTCTTTTGAAGTACAGAAACTTCTCAGTTTGATGCAATCCCAATAGTTAATTTTGGCTTTGACTGCCTGTGCTCCTGGGGTATTTTCCAAGAAGTCTTTGCCAGTACCTATATCTTGCAGGGTTTCTCCAATGCTCTCTAATGGTTTGATGATGTGGGGTCATAGATTTAAGTCTTTAATCCATGTTGAGTGAATTTTTGTCTAAGGTGAAAGGTAGGGGATCTTGCTTCATGATTCTGCATGTGGAAATCCAGTTTTCCCAGCACCATTTATTGAATAGACTGTCCTTACTCCAGGGATTGGTTTTGAATCCTTGATCAAATATGAGTTGGCTGTAGATGTTTGGATTGATTTCTGATGTTTCTATTCTATTCCATTGGTCTATCCGTCTGTTTCTGTACCAGTACCATGCTGTTTTTATTACTACTGCCCTGTAGTATGTCCTGAAATCTGGTATTGTGATGCCTCTGGCTTTGTTTTTGTTGTACAAGATTGCTTTAGCTATTCAAGGTCTTCTGTGTCTCCATATGAATTTCAGCATCATTTTTTCCTGATCTGAGAAGAATGCCTTTGGTATTTTGATTGGTATTGCATTGAACTTATAAATTGCTTTTGGGAGGATGGGCATTTTGATGATGTTGATTCTTCCAATCCATGAGCATGGAAGATTTTTTCCATTTTTTCGTATCCTCTTCTATTTCTTTCTTTAAGGTTTTGTAATTCTCATCGTAGAGATCTTTAACATCCTTGGTTAAGTTTATTCCAAGGTATTTGATTGTTTTTGTAGCTATTGTGAATGGGATTGATCTTAGAAGTTCTTTCTCAGCCATGGTATTGCCTGTGTATACAAAGGCTGTTGATTTTTGTGCATTGATTTTATATCCTGCTACTTTGCCAAACTCTTCCAAGAATTCCAATAGTCTCTTAGTAGAGTTCTTTGGGTCCCCTAAATAAAGAATCATATCGTCTGCAAAGAGAGATAGTTTGAGTTCCTCCCTCCCAATTTGTATCCCTTTAATTTCTTTTTCTTGCCTAATAGCTCTGGCTAAAACTTCCAGAACTATATTGAATAGCAGTGGTGAGAGTGGGCATCCCTGTCTGGTACCAGATCTCAGTGGAAATGCTTCTAACTTTTCCCCATTCAATAGAATACTGGCTGTGGATTTCTCATAAATTGCTTTGATTGTATTGAGGAATGTTCCTTCTATACCCAGTTTGCTTAGGGTTTTCATCATGAAAGGTGTTGTATTTTATCAAATGCTTTCTCTGAGTCTATTGAGAGAATCATATGATTTTTCTTCTGCAGTCTGTTAATGTGGTGTATCACGTTGATTGTTTTGCGAACACTGAACCATCCCTGCATACCAGGGATAAATCCCACTTGGTCTGGGTGGATGATCTTTCTAATGTGAAGTTGCATTCTATTGGCCAGAATTTTG
This sequence comes from Lepus europaeus, assembly GCF_033115175.1. NCBI lineage: Eukaryota > Metazoa > Chordata > Mammalia > Lagomorpha > Leporidae > Lepus > Lepus europaeus. The sequence goes on along the minus strand of NC_084834.1, from coordinate 48,310,193 downwards.
TTGAGTATTTTTGCATCTATGTTCATCAGGTATATTGGTCTGTAATTCTCTTTCAATGCTGCATCTTTTTCTGGCTTAGGAATTAAGGTGATGCTGGCTTCATAGAAAGAATTTGGGAGAATTCCCTCTTTTTCCATTGCTCTGAATATTTTGAGGACAATTGGAGTTAATTCTTCTTTAAATGTCTGGTAGAATTCAGCAGTGAATCCATCTGGTCCTGGGCTTTTCTTTGTTGGGAGGGCCTTTATTATGGTTTCAATTTCTGTCTCATTTATGGGTCCGTTTAGATTTTCTATGTCTTCCTGGTTCAATTTTGGTAGGTTGTATGTGTCCAGGAATCTATCCATTTCTGATCGATTTCCCTGTTTGTTGGCATACAAGTCCTTGTAGTAATTTCTGATGATTCTTTTCATTTATGTGGTGTCTGTTGTTACGTTTCCTTTTTCACCTCTGATTTTTTGATTTGGGTCTTTTCTCTCCTTTTTTTATTTAGTTGGGCCAATGGGGTGTCAATTTTGTTTATTTTTTCCAAAAACCAGCTCCTCATTTGGCTGATTTTTTGTAATTTTTTTTTATTCAATCCTGTTGATTTCTTCTCTGATTTTAATTATTTCTATTCTCCTACTAGCTTTGGGTCTGGTTTGCTGCTGATTTTCTAGATCCTTGAGATGAATGGAAAGCTCATCTATTTGGTGCCTTTCCAATTTCTTGATGTAGGCACCTATTGATATAACCTTTCCTCTTAACACTGCTCTTGTTGTATCCCATAGGTTTGGTATGATGTGCTGTTATCCTCATTTACTTCCAGAAAATTTTTGATTTCTCTTTTAATTTCTTCTATGACCCATTGTTCATTCAGGAGCATGTTATTCAGTCTCCATGTGTTTGCACGTGCTCTAGGGATTCCTGAGTTGCTAATTTCTAACTTCATTCCTTTATTGTCTGAGAAGCTGCATGGTATGATTCTAATTCTCTTGAATTTGCTGAGACTTGCTTTATGGCCTAGTATGTGGTCAATCCTAGAGAAGGTTCCATGTACTGCTGAGAAGAATGTAAATTCTTTATGAGTAGGATGAAAAGTTCTGTAGATATCTTTTAGATCCATTTGGGCTACAGTGTCATTTAAATCTACTGTCTCCTTGTTGATCTTCTGTCCTGTTGATCTGTCTATCTCTAAGAGTGGAGTATTGAAGTCCCCCAGTACTGTTGTATTGGGGTCTAAGTCTCCCTTTAAGTCCCTTAACAAGTCTTTTAAATAAGCTGGTGCCCTGTAATTAGGTGCATATACATTGATAATCGTTATATCTTCCTGTTGAATGGATCCCTTAATCATTATATAGTGCCCCTCTTTGTCTCTCCTAATAGTTTTTGTGATAAAATTTATGTTATCTGATATTAAGATGGCTACGCCCACTCTTTTTTCATTTCTGTTGGCATGGTATATCTTTTTCCAGCCTCTCACTTTCAGTCTGTGTGCATCTTTGTTAGAAAGATGTGTTTCTTGTAAGCAGCAAATAGATGGGTTTTGTTCCTTAACCCAATCAGCCAATCGTTGTCTTTTAACTGGACTGCTCAGGCCTTTAACGTTTAATGTGACTATCGATAAGTACTAACTTTGCCCTACCATTTGCCAAAAATATTTTCTAATATATGCTTTGAGTTTCCTGTGATCTTTTGCTGTGAGGTTTCCTTCCTTTACCTCCTTTCATATTGGTGACCGTGTTTCTGTGTTTCTGCATGTAACACATCTTTAAGCATCTTTTGCACGGCTGGACGAGTAGCGACAAATTCTTTCAATTTCTGTTTGCTGTGAAAGGTCTTTCTTTCACCTTCATTCACAAATGAGAGCTTTGCAGGATATAATATTCTGGGCTGGCAGTTTTTTTCTCTTAGTACCTGGGTTATATCTCGCCATTCCCTCCTCGCTTGTAGGGTTTCTGATGAGAAGTCAGCCATGAGTCTAATTGGGGATCCTCTGAGAGTGGTCTGACGTTTCTCTCTTGCACATTTTAAGATCTTTTCTTTATGTTTCACTGTGGTGAGTTTAATTACAATGTGTCGTGTTGAGGATCTCTTTTGGTCATGTTTATTAGGGGTTCTATGAGCTTCCTGTACTAAGATGCCTCTGTCCTTCTCCAAACCTGGGGAATTTTCTGCTAGTATCTCACTAAAAAGGCCTTCTAATCCTTTCTCCCTCTCCATGCCTTCAGGAACTCCTATGACCCGAATGTTCGGTTTTTTAATAGTATCCTGTAGATTCCTGACAAATTTTTTTAGATTTCTAATTTCCTCTTCTTTTCTTTGGTTTGACAGTTTCCTTTCCTATTCTCTGTCTTCTAAGTCTGATATTCTCTCTTCTGCTTCACCCATTCTGTTCTTAAGGCTCTCTAATGTGTTTGTCATTTGATCTATTGAATTCTTCATTTCATTATAATTTCTCCTCACTATCACAGTTTGTTGTTCTATTCCTCCTTAATATTTCATTTTCATGAGAGAGATTTTCTATCTTGTCCATTAAGGATTTCTGTAGTTCAAGAATTTGTTTTTGAGAACTTCTTAGTGTTCTTATCAATTTTTTGAGATCTGCTTCTTGCATTTCTTCAATCTCATCATCTTCATAATCTTGAATTGGGGTGTCTTTTTCATTTGGGGGCATCATAGTGTCTTCCTTGCTCTGTTACCTTGGTTTCTACGTTTGTTTGACATCTTGGAGGTGTTCTTTGTTTCCTTCGCTGTGGTGTTTTTTCTCGTTGTACTATGACTCTAGATTAAGTGGACTGTCTGCTTTTGATGGATCCTTAGAGGTTATGATGGGTGTGTCCAGAGAGCTCTGTTTGGTTCTTCAGGGTTAAGGGTGTGCCCAAGGTGACTCACCCAGATTGTTCTCTGGCTCACTCACTCTCCTTTTTTTTAGAGTCAGTTGGGAAGTAATTCCACACAGCTCACCAGGTTGCCTAGGTTACCGAGTTTGTTTTACATATGTAAAATGGTGCCTGCTCTTTGTCTTGCTCGCCTTTGTAAGGTGAGTGGAGAGAGAGGCTAGTGACCCTGCTGGTTCCCCCTATTTATTCGCTTTTTTTTTCTCTCCTCCACTCAGCCTGGTGCACTCTCCCCAGTGGGACCTCAGGCCTCGTTCTGTCTTTCCCTGCCAATGTCTCGGGTTACCGAGAGGTCCCTGCCTCACCTCTCTTTCCAGCGCTGGCACTCAAATTCTGCAACTGGGCTTCTGTGGCTCAGCTCTCTCAGTTTCCCGCTCTCACGGCTCTGCTCCCACGGCACGGCTTGGCTAGGCGGTGGGCGACTTTGCTCTCCTGGTAGGTCCTCTGTGTCACATCCACTAAATCCAGAAGAATTTCCTCTGCAGTTTTTTTTTTTTTTTTCTGAGTCTCTTCCTGAGGCTACAGTAACTCCACTTTTGTTAAACTATCTTTTCCCGGACTGTTGGTGTGCGCCCTCACTCTTCCGCCATCTTGGCCTTATTTCCCTTTTTAAAAATTATTTATATATTTATTTGAAAGGCAGATTTAGAGAGAGAGAGGGATAAAGAGAGAGAGAGAGAGAGAGAGAGAGAGAGAGAGAGATATGATTCTACATTATATATTCTTACACCATGATGTACTTCTCTTTGGTAGCACCAATCCTAATTACAACAATTGTTTAGCTAATGTTTATATACTCCACTAGTCTTTGTAAGGGTAAGTTGTTTACCATGGGTTCATAATGGTGTTCTCAACTGCCCAGCATGGAACCTGTATCATAGAAATTCTTAAATATGTACTGTTGGTGAGTCAAAGGAAAAATTCTATGGGAAACTTCACTTTCCTTAACATGAGGTCATAGGATCACTTTATGCTTAGCACCTTCAGGAAAATGAGCCTTATTATTAATTTTTTAAGACAGTCTTTTTCACTTCAGAGAGCTCACAGAGTTTTATAAAGTTAGGCAGCGTATCTCTGGAGTTCTGAAACCAGAATTCTCTGCGCCCATTCTGTCCATGCTCTTTTGGGCAATGTATAGAGAATAATTTCTCCATACCTGAGGGTTCTTAATTTGAAGTTGGAGATGCTATTAGTAGCTTTTGATAAAATCTTTGTAAAAATTAAATGGCTTGTTACTCAGTACAGGAGGTCTAAAAAAACCCAGTGGAAAATGTGCATTATAAAACCACTGTTTTCAATTTTTTTTCTACCAAAATATTTTTGAAGTACCTTTGTGCTTATAACACTATGGGGAACATAGTAGGCCTATGCACATCCTTCCATTATATTTTAATAATCTCTAGATTAATTTTAGTATCTAAAGCAAGGGGATTTAAAATTTTGTGGAAAAATGGAATTAAAAGATAATTTACATTTCCGTAAATTTTTGGACACCCTCTTGTGCAATGTAAATGTATTTATTAATGAAATAATGATAAGAAAAAATCTGTACATAATCAAGGCACAGATATTTTTAATTTAGGATTTGTTTAATCCATTAATGTGGAAGTCAGAGATATGGAGTGCTGACTGTAGTTAATATCATATTCATATGTTTTGATTTAACCTCTGACTAGGTCGACTATCCCTTTCAGCTTCATCTCACCCAAGTATTTGTCCAACTTTCCATCAAACTCCTCATCTCATATAGTATGAAAATGTTGAACTGCTTAACACAGGGTTGATGAGAATGATCATTGAAGACATTTTCCAGTATTCTATTATTTAGTTCCATTTTACCATCAGGAATGTTTTGTAAATGTTTGTTAAATATCTGTTGTAATACAGATGCAATATATTTTAATAATTTCTCTGACCTTAGAGAATGACAAACATGCTGTAAAATAACAAAATAAATTAGTCTCAATCTGATTCAGCTTCTTATAATTAAATGTTATCCTTCTGAACCCTAAAGATTATTTTTAATGGTCATCTCAAGAATCATTTCTAGATTGTGCATGCTCATAAGTTTATAATATAAAAATCCTTCATTTTTCTTCCATTTTTTAACAATATAAACTAATTTTGTCCATGTTGAGATAGTTAGCTCTTTCTCATTCTCTGACTGCTCAAATCTTTAAGAATTTCTTTTGAATAACACTGAAATATCAAGAAATACGCCAGCCAGAGTTATAGATGTGTTTATATCTGTGACTTTTAAGTTCTTATGACAATGATTTTTTTAAATATGTATTTATTTTTTAGAAAGGCAGAGTTACACAGAGAGAGGAGAGGCAGAGAGAGAGAGAGAGAGGTCTTCCTTCTGATGGTTCACTCCCCAACTGGCCGCAACAGCCAGACATGCGCCAATCCGAAGCCAGTAGCCAGGAGCCTCCTCTGAGTCTTCCACATGGGTACAGGGGCCCAAGTATCTGGGCTATCCTCCACTGCTTTCCCAGGCTGCAGCAGAGAGCTGGATAGGAAGTGGAGCATCCGGGACTAGAACCAGCGCCCATATGGGATGCTGGCACTTTAGGCTAGGGCGTTAACCCACTGCACCACAGCTCTGGACCCATTGACAATGATTTTTGAAGAAAATTTCCACTCACAGATTATTCTGTTTTCCAGAGGAATGAGAAGCGTAATATAAAATGAAGATTTTTCTAAAAAAAATTGAGTGTCACATTTCTGTCAAGAATTGTCCTTATTTAGAGAAAGAAGACTTGATTCTTGATCTCTGGAGTCCCTAATCTATAGAAGTGTGGTTTAAAATTCATAGCTATCCAGTACTTTGTATTGTACCACACATTTTAGCACAGAATATCTTTCTATGATTTTAAAAAATTTTGGCATTATTTTGTCCTCAGAATTTCCATAAAACTAAATTCATTTAGTTATAGTCTATATAAATTTTTCATTGCTGTTATAACAAAATTATTGCTTAATAAAATACCACAAATGTCATGGCTTTAAAGTAGCACCAGTTTATTAGCTTATCTTCTATAATTTGGAAGATTGCCTTGGACCTTGCTGGGCTTAGACCAAGGTGCAGGTCAGCCTGCTTCCTTTTTATGGAGATTCTATAAGACAGACCACTTGTCTTTTCTAGCTTCTTGAGACTTCCCATAGTCTTGGCTCCCTTACCCCATTGTCAGTTGAGCCATGGAAGACTATGTGCTATTACAGCAAATATTTTTTGACCTCCCTTCTATAGTCACATATTTCAGTAGCCATATCTTGCAAAGATGTTCTGCTCTCAGGGATTCATAACTGAGTCCACCTTGATAATGCATGTAGTATCTCCATATCACCTTCGTGAGATCTGTAAAGTAGCTTTTGCCATATGAGCTTAATATTGTTGGAGGTTCAAGGAATCAGTGACCATCTCTGGAAGTTATACTTTTCCTACTATATAGTTTAACTGGCAGGCCTGGATTTCTGTCTTGGTTATGCCTCATTTAAATTTATATATATTTAAATATTTGATCATACTAAAGAGCAGCTTGTGAAGATTTAGCAATTTGAAGGCACAATCAACTTTACTTCCTAAATGAGTTAACATGCTCTAACTTAACTAAAATTTTGTTTTTGAGGCTTATTCAATTTTTTGAAGTATCTTTTATTTTTTATTTATTATTTTGTAAGATTTATTTATTTATTCGAAAGTCAGAGTTACACAGAGAGAGAAGGAGAGGCAGAGAGAGAGAGAAAGAGAGAAAAAGAGAGAGAGAGAGAGAGGGAGAGAGAGTCTTCCATCCGCTGGTTCACTCCCCAACTGGCCGCAATGGCCAAAGTTGGGTGGATCTGAAGCCAGGAGCCAGGAGCTTCCTCGGGGTCTTCCCATACAGGTGCAGGGGGCCAAGGACTTAGGCCATCTTCCACTGCTTTCCCAGGCCACAGCAGAGAGCTGGATTGGAAGTGGAGCAGCTGGGTCTCGAATCGGCACCCATATGGAATGCTGGCACTGCAGGTGTTGGCTTTACCCTCTATGCCACAGTGCTGGCCCCTTGAGATATGTTTTAACTTAAATTCTCAGGTCAGTCCTAATATCTTTTGAAGTATTTATAATTTCCATTCTTTTTTTTATAATTTCCATTCTTAGAAATGTATAGTGATAATTTTTATCCCAAATTCCCACACTCAATACAGTCATCCTTGAGAAACTAATTCTCATTGATTCACTCAGATTGCATTTAAGATATTTGACTCAACAGATATGTGGGGTGCTAATATACATACTGGTAAGGAATATACATACACACACACACACACACATATATATATATATATATAGTAGAAATATTATTTGGATTTTTCTCTTTGCATGTGGTAAAAGTTTGTGAATACACATTACACTACCTAACAGGTCTCTTATTGGCCTCAATTAGTTTTCTGCTTATTAAAGGAAAGTATACTAGAGATGTTTTTGTCTCTGTGGACCCACATGTTACATTCACTCTTTTCCTGTAAACGCCATTAAAATTTGATGCCCCCAAATATTGTGTGTACATTAACACACACACAGGCACATGTGCACACACACACCACTGCACCATATCATTTTACATCTCAAAGGAGTTTTCCTCTGGGTCCATTTTCAGCTTCAACAGCCTTCTATTCTCATTTTCTATATTACCTTGTCATATACCTTAAATTAGCTAGTATCTTTTTATATATTCACATCACATTTTTGCAAGGTAGCTAAAAAAATGCTCTCAAGTGATAGGATTTTTACTTTCTGTGTTTCAGCTTAAAACATACTTTCCCCCCACAAAAAACTAGTTATAAACATTTGCAAACCGGCTGCATAAAGAAAATTGCTGACACAACTTAACTGCATCTATAATTGTGCAAATGATAGGACTGCATGGGGAGAGCAAAGAAGATAGAGACAAAAATTGGGCTATATTTTCAACTTAAGTCTCAGTGTGAAAAAAAGCGACTAATGCCATTTAGATATAAATGGAAGAGTTTGGAATATTTCTACTTTGCCGACACTTGGCCAGAGTGCCCCAAATAGAGATATGTGTCTTCTTCATGTAGTCTAAATGGAGTTGATTGTTATACGTCTGTAAATTAAGAATCTCCAGTGATTTGGGGAGAAAGAGAATATGCTTTGTCCTGGGAAAATTTATCTAACCTCCAAGTTCTTTTATTTATTTATTTTTATTACAGAACGAATGTTATAGTGTCAGTGCCTTTGTCTTTGGTGCCAGGGCTCATTATGTTGCTAAATTGTATTTATATGTAAGACCATTATATTTATCTTATTAGATCTCTTTTATTCTGTCTTCAATATAAAAATCTATGAGCATGAACAATTTCTGCAGCTCTAGATATTTATCTCTGTTTTTGCAATTGTCTTAAATTAGGATCTTAGTTCTTCTGAGAAGCTGTTTAAGTTAGATGTATTTGTTCAGGGGAGTGCATCTTGATGCAGTGGTTTAAACTGCTGCTTAGGACATTTGCATCTCGTATGGGAGTTCTAGTTCAAGTCCTGGCCACCTTTGCTTCCAATCCAACTTCCTGCTAATGTGCCTGGAAAGGCAGAAGGTGATGGCCCAAGTTCTTGTGTCCCTGCCACCCACATCAGTGACTTGGATGGAGTTCTGGGTTCCTGGCTTCAGCCTTATCCAGCCCTGCCTGTTCCAAGCATTTGGGGAGTGAACCAATGGACAGAAAAATTTTCTTTCTCTGTCTTACCCTTTCTGTCACTCTGCTTTTCAAATAAATAAATAGATAGATAATATATTTGTTCAGTATCACTCTAGTGTGCAATAACACTCCTTTTTTTTCCACTAGTAAAATCTGGAATGGATATTATACATACACACACACATACACATGCACATACAAATAAAATACTGTTTTTTGTTGGATCAGTAGTTCTGACTAAATAGACAAATTGAACTCCAGTCTTTCACATTTCTACCTGTGTGACTTTGAGCAACTCGCTTACATGTCATAAACTTCAGGTTTTAGATACAGAAAGTAATGCGATGAAACAAATTATTTCTAACCTAAACTCCAATATCAAGTACTGGTCATACAAGTATAAGTAATACTTATTGGACACTTGTATACCAGGCACTTTTCTCTGGTCCATGTATACGAATCTTTGCTCCTCATAAAAACCATTATCAACTTCCATTTCATCAGTGAGGAAATGAGGCACAATGAGGTTAAGGAGCTTACCTTAAACAATACAGCTTGGAAGTGGCCAGATTGGTATTTGATTTCAGGGATCTCTGTCTAGAGATGACTTGCTTAACATATTAGGATCTGATTTTTATGGCTAGGTGGTAGATACGTACTCTTTCTGTTGGAGTTAACCTTGAACAAGTTATAAATATACCAAGTTGCTTCCACATCAAGTTTCTCAAGTATTTCATACTTGCCTCACAGTGAGTCCTCACCTCTGGATCTTTTCCACTTTTGGAGGATATATTCAATTCTTATGGTCCCAGCCTTGAGCATCCTGTTCCTTTGAGATTTTACTATATGTTGAAAAACTGATAGGCTAGGTAAAAATAACATGATTAATAGAGAGAAGAAACTTTGGGAAACAAGATTTTTTCTTTGGGCTGTACAACTTGAATATCTGATTATTTTAATATATGACATTTGAACATATCACATAGTGGATACCTATGTGATTAAGCATGTCTTTGATCTACTCCTGGGTACTTTAAACTATTTTTTCATGCCCCACTCTGATACCCTGTAGAACCAGAAATGAAAGTCAAATGTTTCGTTTAAAATAGTCTGAGTTTTCCAGGGATGTTTTGAATTTTATTTCTCTTCAGTGGCATATTGATGTCTCTTGAAAACAAAAGTATGATTTCACAAATGTATTTCTTAGAATTATTAGAATAATTAGAAGTAAAGCTAAAATTATAAAAGAATTCAATTTGAAGTGACAATATATTTGTAAAAAACCAAGGGTACTTATTTAAGTTATTTTACTCAACCAAGAACCAAGAGAGGTTATGACTTTTAAAATTTTTATTTGAAATGCTTTTAGTCCTTAAGCCTGATTAATTGAAAGCTCATTGAAACACAGTATCAATTTACAAAATCTTGCAAAGGTGATTTACATCTTTCTTGTTTTGCCAAGTTTGTGGCTAGTTAATCCTTTAGAAACAATTTTGAACTATTTGAACAAGCCTGTTTTGAAATGATGTGCAAACAATTTATTTATGTGTGATTAGCCTGTCTGCACTGCTTTCTGTTACTGTGTTCTGTATTTTCTCTGAGGATTGCAGCAGATGTTTTAGACTTCGTGTGAAAGGTCAGGTTATTCTCTTCTCTCTATTGCTATTAGGAAGAATTCTCACAAAAAGCTATTTATTATACTGTATATAGATGGTTGCATTTATATACTTGAAAAATCAAATTTGCTTTGGGGCAGTTATAGATGAAATACTGGAGGTATTACTTAAAGTGTGGACTGTAAAGACACTAGACAGACAGGAGAAATAACACCTGTGATCCTCACTTAGTACTGCTTGCTCAGCCTCTGTGTGGGCACTATTCACACTACTCACCCCACATACCTCTTAGTCTATCCCTTAACTGAACTGGGGGTTCCTCAAACAGGAATTGTGTGTGGGGACATGGAAGTGTCTCTCACTCTCAGAGCAGAACTTAGGACACTATGAGGGACTCATTCAGTCTTCTTTGAATGAATGAATAAATGCATGAATGAATAAATGAATGAATTTTCAGTCATTCCAATTGCTAAGTCATATTGACTTTTTTGGCAAACCTCATGTATTACATCCTAAGGGGTATAAAAAATAGTGCAAGATACTTTCACAATCTGTTGTGTGCATATATATATGTTCTGTGTAGAAGTAAAGCATAAATACTAAGGATGATAATGTAAAATGTATAATAAATAATATAAATGATATAAATATAATAATATGATGAAGTTATATTATAGATTTGGGTGAATGCAATGCCCATTTAGATGGTAATTTTCTAAGAAATGAATATTTGATATTGTAAATGCCAGTGAGGGCTTATTTTTCTTAATGACTTTTGAATATTTTTAGCAATTAGATTAAAGGGCATCTTGGGGGCCCCATGAGTCCTTAGGAGCTTCAGCTAAGAAGTCAATATCTATGGGCTCAAAATACTGGGTCCTGTTAATTCTGTTGTTGTAAAGATGCTCAGGAAAGAAAAGAGCCCACTGACTTGGATGAGGGGTTGATACTTCACTGACATCTACATCATGGCATTTCTGTCCTTGACTTAGTGTAATTCAGTCTATCTGAGCTAAGTCTAATTTAGGCATTTTGAATAAGTTTTCTACCTCTGAGCACTGGTTCTTTGTTACAAAAGAAGGAATGGTTTTGACAACCTGTAGATTTTCATCTAATTTTATAATTTCTTATTTCATTAAAAAATAGAGATAATCCTTGCTAAAAATTGCTTGCTAAAAATTCAACAAGAATGACTGTTGTCACGCAGCAAGGAATGGCATGATGATGAATGAGAAACCTACTGGCTCTTTTAGGAAATTATCGACCAACTTCATGGTGTCAGTAGTAAGAACCATCTCTAAAACTTGTATTTAGTGTTAACACTTGTTTGTCTAGACAAATGAACAATGGATTCTTTGAAAGCAGGATCTTTTTTTTTTAATCTCTGCATCACTCACTCTGAGTACCCAATAGATTATTTGATACAAAAGACACATGAGGTAAAATGGTACAAGGTTGTAGTTCTATTGACAAATAGCTTAGAATTAAATCATCCCTGGTTATCCAATTATTAAGGCTAATTGATATGCAGAGCTGAAAATTATCAATGTTGCATTTTGTGGTATAATTTAGAATCCTCCAGGTCATTTTGAGGTGAAGTCCACTAAAATTAAGGAGTTCTTAGCCGGGAATGTTTCAGACAAACCATTGATCATTGGCCAGTGATTCTTGATTACTTTTATGGAAATACAATTAAATTTGAGAGTTTTTGCCAAGTAACTTGGCATGGGCTACTGCTCTTTCATTTTAATCAATATTATAGTAAATTCTAGCACATAGATTATAGCTTCAAGTGCACTGCTTTGGTACACATAAATTCTCTGAGGACTGTGTTAGCCCAAAGTTTACAATTAGTCACTGACAACTAGTGATATAACAACATACATATCTCAGCCATTTACTTTATTTTTAGTAGACATCCTGATCTTATTTAATCTCTGATAAAGGACACCGAATTTCTTTGCAAGTAAAATTTTCTTTATAAAAGTAGGTTTAGGTGGGTATCTATCATTAATACTTTTAGGGAAAACGACATATTGAAATACAATGCAATGTGATTGTGGTCCTTATATCTATCCTATCATTGTTTTGTCCATCCTTACTAATAAGGCACAGATTTAGTTTTCTAGGCACCCTTTCCAGCTGACTTGCTGTTATGTCCCACCAATCAGGGATATTGTTAGGAAACCAAAAAGACTATAAATTTCATCCTGGGAATTTTTGAATTTTATAGTTTTCTCTTTGTTTTTAGGGTTCAGAAAAGTTTTTATATTGTTTTTGAAAGGTGAGAATAAGCATATTTCATGCTGGTGGAATGATCCAGGAGAGAGCAAATCATTGGTGGGCTAAACAGGGGAATTAATGATGAATTGCTAAGCTATAGATTTTCCATATATTCATCAATTTAAGCATAACTGGGGGCTTTTAAAATATACATTTATAAGTAGTTTTCTTTAGACTCATAATCATATCTTTATTAAGTAAAATTTCATTAAAGAAAAAATGTGAAAAATATTTCATCTTAAAATTTTTTGTTTTAAAATTAATATTATGATAATTTGATATATAATTCTATTGAAAATAAAACTAAATACTGTCTTCAGAAATAATGAGGAACTTTTTCTAGTAATGGGATATGATAATTATTTCTAAATTTTTAAATTAAAATACTATTTAAGTTGTACAGGTTTCAATATTATATATATATATACAGATTTAGGAACATAGTGAGACTTCCCCCCCCCATCCCTCACACCCATAATCCAACCCTTCCTCCCCCTCCCTCTTGGATTCCCATTCTTAATTTTTAGAATGATCTATTTTCATTATACTTAATGATCCTATAGTTAACCCTACTTTAAGTAAAGGAGTTCAGCCAATAGTATGAAGAGAAAGAAAACAAAATGAAATAAAACAAAACACTGTTCCTCAATAAAAAAGACAAGGGCTATAAACAATCATCTGTTCTCAAAATGTCTATTTCACTCATATACATTACATTTCAGGTATTCTATTAGTTACATTGGATCAGGGAAAACATACAATATCTGTCTTTTTGAGACTGGCTTATTTCACTAAGTATAGTGGATACCTGTGACTATCCTGTTGCAAAAGACAAGATTTTATTTTTTTAACAGCTCAGTAATACTTTATAGTGTATATATACTATAAATCTTTATCCAGTCAACAGTTGATGGACATCTGGGTTGATTATCTTAGCTATTGTGAATTGTGTTACAATGAACATGGGGGTACAGATAACTGTTTCATAAATATGATTTCTTTTGACTTGGGTAAATTCCCAGGAAGGTGATGGCTGGATATATGGTAGGTCTATATTAGATTTCTGAGGTATCTTCATACGGTCTTCCACAGTGGTTGTACCAGTTTACATTCCCATCAGCAGTGGATCAGGGTAGTATCTTTTGCCTCACATCCTCACCAGCATTTGTCATTTGTTGATTTCTTTGTGAAAGTCATTCTAACTGGAGTGAGGTGAACCCTCATTGTGGTTTTGATTTGCATTTCCCTAATGGCTAGTAATCCTGAGCCTTTTTCAAGTATCTGTTGTCCATTTGAATTCCCTCTCTTGAAAAATGCCTGTTTAAGTCCTTTGCCCATTTCTTCACCTGATTGTTTTGTTGTTGTTGAATTTCTTGAGCTCCTTATATATTCTGAATGTTAACCCTTTATCAGTTGCATAGTTTGCAAATATTTTCTCCAATTCTGTCAGTTAACTTTCTCTTCAGTTTTCTCTTTGCTGAGTTGTTGTTGTTGTTGTTGTTTTTATTTTTCAGTGCAGAAGTTTCTCAGGCTGATGTAACCCCATTTGTCAATTTTGGCTTTGATTGCCTATGCTTCTAGGGTCTTTTGCCAATGTCTTGCAGAGTTTCCCCCATGTTTTCTAATTATTTGATGGTATCATGCCATAGATTTATGTCTTTGATCCATTTTGAGTGGATTTTTGTGTAAGTTAAATTGTAGGGATCTAGTTTCATATTTCTTTATGTGGATATCCAATTTCTCCACTACCATTTGTTAAAGAGACTGTCCTTGATCCAGGCATGGATTTTAGCTTCTTCTTCTTTTTTTTTTTTTTTTTTTTTGACAGGCAGAGTGGACAGTAGAGGAAGACAGAGAGAAAGGTCTTCCTTTTTGCCGTTGGTTCACCCTCCAATGGCCGCCGCATCCGGCGCGCTGCGGCCGGCGCACCGCGCGGATCCGATGGCAGGAGCCAGGTGCTTCTCCTGGTCTCCCATGGGGTGCAGGGCCCAAGAACTTGGGCCATCCTCCACTGCACTCCCTGGCCACAGCAGAGAGCTGTCCTGGAAGAGGGGCAACCGGGACAGGATCGGTGCCCCGACCGGGACTAGAACCCGGTGTGCTGGCGCTGCAAGGCAGAGGATTAGCCTGTTAAGCCACAGCACCGGCCAGATTTTAGCTTCTTTGTCAAAGATAAATTGGCTGTAGATGCATGCATTGATCTCTGGAGATTCTGTCCTGTTCCATTTGTCTACAAGTCTGTTTTTGTGCCAGACCACGCTGTTTTGATTATAATTTCCCAAAAGTATATCTTAAAATCAGGTATTGTGGTGCCTCTGGCTTTGTTTTTATTGTATAAGATTACTTTAGCTATTCAGAGTCTCTTGTGTTTCCATATAATTTCAGCATAGTTTTCTCTAGATCTGTGAAGAATGTCATTGGTATTTTTATTGGTATCTTATTGAATCTATAAATGCTTTTGGTAGTATGGACATTTTGATTATGTTGATTCTTCCAATCCATGAACATGGAAGAATTTTCCATTTTTTAATGTCTTTATCTATTTCTTTCTTAGTATTTTGTAATTTTCTTCATAGATTTTTGACAACTTTGGTTAAATTTATTTGAAGGTATTGATTATTTTTGGATCCACTGTGAATGGGACTGATTTTAAAAGTTCTTCCTTGGGGCTGGTGCTGTGGCGTAGCAGACAAAGCTGCTGCCTGCAGTGCCAGAATCCAATACAGATGCTGGTTCAAGTCCCAGATGCTCTACTTCCAATCCAGATCTCTGCTGTGGCCTAGGAAGACAGTAGAAGATGGCCCAAGTCCTTGGGCCCCTGCACCCACATGGGAGACCCAGAGGAAATTCCTGGCCCCTGGTTTTGGATCAGTGTGGCCATCTGGGTAGTGAACCATCAGATGGAAGACCTCTCTCTCTCTCTTTCTCTGCCTCTTTATAACTCTGCCTTTCAAATAACAGATAAATAAATAATTTAATAAAGTTATTTCTCAACTGTGATACTGTGACATTGTGTATACAAAGGCTATTGATTTTTATGTTTTGATTTTATATCTTGCTACTTTACCAAACTCTTTTATGAGTTCCAGTAGTCTCTCAGTGGAGTCATCTGGATCCCTTACATATAGGATCACATTATCTGCAAATGGAGATAGTTTGATTTCTTCCTTTCCAATTTGTTACCTTTGATTTTTTTTCTCGCCTAATGGCTCTGGCTAAATATTCCAGGACTATATTTAATAGCAATGGTGAGAGTGGGCATCCTTCTGGTTCTAGATCTTAATGGGAATGCTTCTAATTTTCCCCATTCAATAGGATACTGGCCAAAGGTTTGTCATATATTGCCTTGATTGTGTTGAGGAATATTCTTTCTATAACTATTTTGCTTAAGGTTTTCCTCATGAAAGGATGTTGTATTTTATCAAATGCTTTCTTTGTATCTATCCAAATGACCATATGGTTTTTGTTCTTCAGTTTGTTAATGTGGTTATCCCATTGATTGATTTGCCAATGTTGTACCATTCCTGCATACTGGGGATAGGTCCCACTTGTTCCAGGTGAATGATCTTTCTGATGTGTTGTTGGATTCAAATAGCTAGTAATATGTTGAGGATTTTTGCATATATGTTCATCAGGGATTTTGGTCTATAGTTCTCTTTCTCTGCTGCATCTTTTTCAGGTTTAGGTATTAAGGTGATGCAGTCTTCATTGAAGGAGTTTGGAATAGTTTCCTTCCTTTGAATTTTTTTGAATAGATTGAGGATAATTGGAGTTAGTTCTTCTTTAGAGGTCTGGTAGAATTTAGCAGTGAAGCCATCCAATGCCAGGATTTTCTTTGTTGGGAGGGTCTTTATTACTGATTGTATTTCCATCTTGGTTATTTGTCTGTTTAGGTTTCCTATAATGCAATGACTCAATCTTCGTAGATTGTACGTTTCTAAGAATCTATCCATTTCTTCTAGGTTTCCTAATTTGTTGGCATATATCTCTTTTAGTAATTTCCTGATTATTTCTATTTCTGTTGTATCTGTTGTTACATTTCCTTTTTCATCTCTGATTTTATTGATTTTGGTCTTTTCCTTTTTTTTTTCTTAGTTGTGCCAATGGTGTATCAACTTAGTTTATTTTTTCAAAAAAAAAAAAACAGCTCTTCATTTCACCAATTTTTTTGTTTTAATTTTGCTTAATTTTTATAATTTTAAATATTTCTTTTCTTCTAATTTTGGGTTTGGTTTATTGTTGTTTTTCTAGGTCCTTGAGATGCACTGATAGCTCACTTATTTGGTACCTTTCCAATTTCTTTATGTCAGCACCAATAGCTATAAACTTTCTTCTTAACACTATTTTGCTGTATCCCTTAAGATTTTATGTGAAGTATTGTCATCTTCATTTGTTTCCAGAAATTTTTTGATTTCTCTTGTGATTTCTTCTATGACCCACTGTTCATTCAGGAGCATTTGTTCAGTCTCCTTGTGTTTGCATATGATTTATAGATTATTGAGTTGTTGACTTCCAGCTTTAGTCCATTGTGGTCAGAGAAGATGCAGGGAGTGATTTCAATTTTTTTTTTTGAATCTGCTGAGGCTTGCTTTGTTGCCTAGCATATGGCTGTCCTAGAAAATATTCCATGCACTGATGAGAGTAATGTGTATTCTGCCACTATGGGGTGAATGGCTCTGTAGATATCTGTTAGGTCCATTAGGTCTATAGTGTCAATTAACTCTGGTTTATCTGTCCACTGCTGAGACTGAGGTACTGAAGTCCCCTGTTATTATTGTATTGGAGTCTATGTCTCCCTTTAGGTCCATTAATATTTCTTTTAAATAGCCAGACACCTTGTAATTGGGTGCATATGCATTTATTATAGTCATATCTTCCTGTTGAATTGATCCCTTAATCATTACATAGTGCTTTGCTTTCTCTCTTTTAAAAGTTTTTATGTTGAAGTCTATTTTGTCTGATATTAGTATGGTAAACCAGCTCTTTTTTGGCCTCTGTTAGCATGGAATATCTTTTTCCATACTTTCACTTTCAGTCTGTGTGTTGAAGAGATGTGTTTCTTGTAAGCAGCAAACAGATGGATCTTGTTTTTAATCCATTCAGCCAGTTTGTATCTCTTAACTGGAGAATTGAGGCCATTTACATTCAAGGTGAATATTGGTAAGTAACAACTTGGCCCTGCCTTTTTCCCATAAATATTCCTATAGTTTACTTTGAATTTCATTTGTACTTCTACTAGGAGTTTTTCTGCCTTCTTATTCTTTCATAATGATGACTTCCTTTTTGTGTTTCTGCATGTGGCACATCCTTAAGCATCTTTTGTAAGGCTGGATGAGGGGCAACAAATTCTTTCAATTTCTGTTTGTCATGGAATGTCTTTATTTCATTTTCATTAATAAATGAGAGCTTTGCAAGGTACAATATTCTGGGTTGATATTTTTGTTCCATTTAGGAGTTGGACTGTATCTCACCATTTCCTTATAGCCTGTAAGGTTCCTTCCTTCCTTCCTTCCTTCCTTCCTTCCTTCCTTCCTTCCTTCCTTCCTTCCTTCCTTCCTTCCTTTCCTGTCCCTCCCTCCCTCCCTCCCTCCCTTAGATTTATCCATTTATTTGAAAATTGCAGTTACACACAGAGAGAAGCAGAGGCTGAGAGAGAGAGAGAGAGAGGTCTTCCTTCACTGGTTCACTCCCCAATTGGCCATAACAGTCGGAGCTGTGCTAATCCAAAGCCAGGAGTCAGGAGCTCCTTCCAGGTCTTCAATGTGGGGGCAGGGGCCCAAGGACTTGGGCCATCTTCTACTGCTTTCCCAGGCCACAACAGAGAGCTGGATCAGAAGTAGAGCAGCCAGGACTCGAACCGGCACCCATATGGGATGCTGGCACTGCAGGTGGCAGCTTTACCTACTATACCACAGTGCTGGCCCCTGTAGGGTTTCTGATGATAAGTAAGCTATGAGTTTAATTGGAGATCATCTGAAAGTAATCTGGCATTTCTTCCATGTACAGATCTCTTCTTTATGTTTTACTGTGGAAAATTTGACTGCAATGTGTCGTGATGAAGATCTTTTTTGGTCGTGTCTATTACGAGTTCTATGTGCTTCCTCTATTTGGATGTCCCTTTATTTCTCCAAACTGGGGAAGTTTTCTGTAATTATTTAACTAGATAGGCTTTCTAGTACATTTTCTCTCTCCATACCTTCTGGAACTCCTGAGTCCTGTATGTTGAGTCATTTGATAATATCCCATAAATCTCCAACACTGGTTTTAAGTTTTCTATTTTCTATTTTCTTTCCCCTGACTGTAAGATTTATAAAGAATTGTCTTCTAGTTTGGATATACTTTCTTCTTCCTTGCCAAGTTTAATGTTTAGGCTTTCCAACACATTTTTATTTGATCTATTGTATTCTTCATTTCTAATATTTCATTTTGATTTCTCTTTAAATTCCCAATTTCATGGGAAAATTTTCATTCATGTCATATAGGGTTTTCTTTGTTTTGTGGAGTTGCTTCTGATTGCTTTTGAGTAATCTTATGATAAATTTTTTGAATTCCATTTCTGGCATCTCCTCAATATTTTCATCTTTGTATTCTAATATTGAGATGTGATCCTTTTGGGGGGTCATGGTATCACCCTTATTCTTATTTCTTGAATTTCTGCAGTTATTTTTTAGGCATTTATGCAGTTGATTTTTTTTTCTTCTTATGGCTTTTATCTTTTGGCCATGCTTCTGTGGCTTAGTGGGATGTGTGCCCTTTCAGTGAATACCAACAGATGTGTGGTGGGTGTGACCAGGAAGCTCTGGTCAATGCTCTAGGATGGGGCAATTTTCCAGGGTAACAACCAAGTTGAGTGTGGTAGAACTCACTACCCAGCTACACCCTACACCTTCTCATGTAACCATTGGTGGTTACATGAGAAGGTTACAAGGTCACAGCATACAAGACTCTCAGTCGCCAGGTCCAGAGGTTTCTCTGCGCCCTACCAGTCTGTCCTTTAACAGAGAGGCAGATGTTCTCTGAGGCAGCTCCACCTGCTTGTTTTGATCTCTGGAGGCTGCAGGTGTGGGCAGCCCTCCCTCCGCGTAGTTGCCTAGCCACCTCCCAGCCAGGTTCAAAGTCAGTGGAGATTGCAGACCATTCCCTCCGCTAGAATCTCTGGATCTCACATGTACACTGGAGCCACTGGCCAAATGTTGCTCCCTGTCCGCCAGTGCCAGGTGTCCTTCAGATCTGGTGTCCTGTCTCAGCTGCTCCACGTGCACCTAAAGGCTTCCATAGCTGTTGCCCTAATCCAAAAATGCTGCACGCCCTCTTTCAGCTGGGCAGTGGGCACTGATTTGGAGAGATTGGGCAGGTGGGGATCAAATGTCCCTCTCCACTTTAACTGGATCTGCAGGTAACATTCAGAAATTGCCAGCCCCCCAGGGCTCCAGCTGAAAAGTAATAGCAGACCCTGATTTCATCCTCTCTTCTGCTTTTTTTTTTCTTCTAAGACATCTGAAACAATGAATTTGCTATATTCACTTCCCTCTACTTTATATACCAAGAATGAATTATGTTTTCTTGAGCAGACATTGTCCTTTTAGTTTTTTACTCATTAGATAAAAAGATTATGAAATACATAGTAATGGGATTTCTGGATCCTATGGCAGTTCTATTTGTAGCTTTTTATTTTTTTTAAAGAAATCTCCATACTATTTTCCACAATGGTTGAACTAATTTACATTCCTGCCAACAGTTTATGAGTTCCACTTTATTCACATTATTTCTAGTATTTGTTACATTCTGTCTTTTTTTTTTTTTTTTTTTTTTGGATAGGCAGAGTGGATAGTGAGAGAGAGACAGAGAGAAAGGTCTTCGTTTTTGCCGTTGGTTCACCCTCCAATGGCCGCTGCGGCCTGCGCATCGCGCTGATCCGAAGCCAGGAGCCAGGTGCTTCTCCTGGTCTCGCATGCGGGTGCAGGGCTTAAGCACTTGGGCCATCCTCCACTGCCTTCCAGGGCCATAGCAGAGAGTTGGCCTGGAAGAGGGGCAACTGGAATAGAATCCGGTGCCCCAACCAGGGCTAGAACCCGGTGTGCTGGCGCCGCAAGGCAGAGGATTAGCCTGTTAAGCCAGGGCGCCGGCCGTGTGCCTTTTTGTTAATAGCCATTCTGACAGCATTGAGGTAATAGCTGATTGTGGTTTTAATTTAGATTTCCCTGATGTCTTAGGGATGCTAAGCATTTTTTCATATATTTGTTAGCCATTTGTATATCTTCTTTTGAGAACTATCTATTGAGTTCTTTTGCCCATTTATCAACTGGGCTGATTGTTTCCCTATTGAGTTTGTGAGTTCCTGGTATATTCTTAATATTAATACTTTGTCAGAAGAGTGGCTTGCAAATATTTTCTCCACTCAGTTGGATGTCTCTTTAACCCATTGATTGTTTTCTTTGCTATTGTCTCTTACCAGGTTCTTTAAGTTTTGAAAACCTTTTATTTTTTGTTTTCTTTTTCAAGTTTTTCTCTTGCTTCTCCTTCAGACTCTTCAAATTTTTTGTTCCAGGCCAGGCTCATTAACTTACAACTTGGGTAAAGTCTCATACTGTGTGTCACTTTCATGTGTTTTCATACAGATGACACCTTAAATCTCAGCACCTCTTTCTCATTTCATCACTATTTTCCTATTTTTCTTAAAGATTTATTTTATTTATTTGGAAGGCAGAGTGGAAAATAGAAAGGGAGAGCCAGAGAAAAAGAAACTTTGCATTCACTGGTAAACTCCCCAAATGGTCTCAACAGCCATGGGTGGGCCAGGTACAAATCAGAAGCCTGGAACTTCATCCTGGTCTCCCATGTGGGCATCAGGACACCAAACACTTGGGTCGTCTTCTCCTGCTCCAAACACATTAGCAGGGAGATATTTCAGAAGTGGGGCCATCAGAACTCATACTGGAGCTCTAATATGGAGAAAAAGTTTGTAGGCAGTGACTTAACCTGCTTAGCCACAGTGCCAGTACCATTCATCCCTATTTGCCAAGATACCTTATATATTCTTTAGTTTTCAGCTTTTATCTGTTTCCCTGTATACTTTCCCAAGTCCTCCAGTCTGGCTTAGCACTCTTTCTAGATACTTTCAGTGTTTTTTTTTTTCTATGTTTACTGTTGTAGTTATTGTATTATAGGGCCTGTTTAATTGCATGGCAACTTGTTCAATAGAACCTCTTTTATGCAGGACATAAGCTAAATTCTCAAGCAAAAGAAAGTAGGTACATTTGCATTCTAAACATGCCAGAAATATGATATGTTTCTGAGCTCATTATGCTTTTCCAACTCTCCTGTAATTCTCACCATCATTCCCACCAGCGATAAGCAAAGCATATAAAGAGGGGTCTAAAAATTCTGAGAATTTTTTTAAAAGATTTTATTTTAAATGGCTTATAGATAAGATTGTCCATAAATTTAAGCTGCTAAAATCAATCAAAGATACATTTTAATTTGTGTGACCTGAATCTGTGTATCATATGTTTTAAACTTGTTGGTAGAAAGAAACTAAAAACATTTTATATGGTTGTGCTTAAGTTTACTGGTTAAACAAACTACACCATGTTAGATATTTAAGAGGTGTTTTCAAATACATGATTCTTAAAATTTATAGAAGGCATTGGACCTTCTGGTAAATGTTTTCTTAAGTTGTTATCTAATGGTTGAAACTGTTTGCTAAGTATTCATGTGATATTGCTATTGTCAGCAAGCGATCTAGGACTTGCTCCCTCATTTCTCTATTCTAAGCCCAACTTATTCATTCATTTCTCTATTCTCTTCAAGGTAGGAAACTAATTCTATTATGAAGGAATCTGTAGGACGCACAATTTAATCTGTAGACCTTATAAAAGAGATGGCTAACATTTTTCTGTAATAGCAGAGCCAAAATAAGAACTTAAATAATAATCTCATAGCTAGATTCACTTCGCCATCAGCAAAGTATACAGTAAGTAGAAAAAACCTCCCTTTCAGACCAAAGGGAAAGAAAGTTTTAAAGTGAGAATATAATTTTCCTCATGGGCATTGTCTACCTTAGAAAAACTACTACAGAACATGCCTGTGACTATAGACTTGTAGTTCAGGCCACCGAAGATTAGAGATGGGACTTGGGCACTCCCTTGACTTGCATCCTCATCCTCTGGTCTGCTTTAACACAAACCAGGAGGAAAAGAAAGCTAGGCATCAGAAGCAATGGGTGGCAGGCCTATTAATGGCTGATCTGTACAGTGATCTGCCCTCAAGGAGACCCAACAGGCCAGTCCACTGCAGTGGCTTTCAATGTGGTAAGCCTGGGCTTCAGCAGAAGTCAGCTTGTGAAGAGCCCTGGCAGCTCTGCCAAGAGTTGGATCACTGGAAATGGACCTGCCCTGGAGTCGAAGGATGCCCAGGTCAGAGCCACAGATCTTATTGGCTCTAAGCTGAAAAGCCCTTCACTCAGCCCAACTTCCAAAGTGACCACTGCAGCTGAGGGGATGGTCAAGTAGGGTCAGCAACATTGCAGGCAGAACTGTAAATTTCTTGTTAGAGATGCCACCTGCCTTTACCTGGCCAGCTCTCCTCCCAGCCCAGCCAAGTCATGAAAGTCAACAGAGTGCCTTCCCCTAGGAGGTTCACACTTCCCTTAGGATATACCCCATGTGAAGAGATAGATAGGTCTGGGCCTCTTAACTTACAAGGCCTAAAGCCCACCAGATTATTATCAAGCCCCTTCTGTCAGGTTCTATTTGCCTCTCAATCAGAAAACTTAATTGTAGCTTAGACAGCACCTTTCTTATCTCCGCTAATAATGACTCTGTCCATTGTTCTAGACCCTGTCTAGCGCACTTGGACCTCATTCCTTTGTAATCATAACCTCTACTCTACCACCAATGGCTCTACTCCCAACCTGTGTGTACTGATGGTCCTCTTCCTCACTTAATGCTGTATAATTGTTCAAACCTGGTAAATGCCACTCTTAGGATCATTGGTTACTATCCTCTCTCTGTCTTTTATGACCTTGTCTAAATATGATCAGAGTCGGCAAACTTGGAAGGCTTCCATAGCCTTGGCAACTCATGACGACAGCCTAGAGTGGTTACTGGCGCCATAAACTAGAGTGTCAATTTGTTGGGTCAACAACAGGAGCCACTGTGCACTTGCTCCTCATGTGGGATCTCTGTCCTTAATGTGCTGTACATTGTGATTTAATGCTATAACTAGTACTCAAACAGTATGTTTCACTTTGTGTTTCTATGTGGGTGCAAACTGTTGAAATCTTTATACTAAATTGATCTTCTGTATATAAAGAGAATTGAAAATGAATCTTGATGTGAATGGAAGGGGAGAGGGAGCGGGAGAGGGGAGGGTTGTGGGTGGGAGGGAAGTTATGGGAGGGGGAAGCCATTGTAATCCATAAGCTGTACACTGGAAATTTATATTCATTAAATAAAAGTTAAAAAAACAAACAAACAAACAAACAAAAAAAGATTTTATTTATTAGCCAGTGCCGCGGCTCAATAGGCTAATCCTCCACCTGCGGCGCCGGCACTTCAGGTTCTAGTCCCAGTCGGGGCGCGGGATTCTGTCCCAGTTGCTCCTCTTCCAGTCCAGCTCTCTGCTGTGGCCTGGGAAGGTAGTGGAGGATGGCCCAAGTGCTTAAGCCCTGCACCCGCATGGGAGACCAGGAGAAGCACCTGGCTCCTGGCTTTGGATCAGCGCAGTGCACCAGCCACAGCGGCCATTGTGGGGGGTGAACAAATGGAAAAAAGGAAGACCTTTCTCTCTATCTCTCTCTCTCACTGTCTACTCTGCCTGTCAAAAAAAAAAAAAAAGGAAAAAAAAATTAAAAAAGATTTTATTTATTTATTTGAGAGGTAGTGTTACAGACAGAGACAGGAAGAGACAGAGAGAAAGGCTCTGGCTCACTCTCCAAATGGCTGTAACGGCTGGAGTTGGGCCCATCTGAAACCAGGAGTCAGGAGCTTCTTTTGGGTCTCACCATGACAGTTCAGGGGCCCAAGCACGGAGCCATCTTCTACTGCTTTCCCAGGCCATAGCAGGGAACTGAATTGGAAGAGGAGCAGCTGGAACTAGAATTGGCATGCTTTTAGTATGCCAGTGCCACAGGCCGAGGCTTAGCCCTCTAAGCCACAGCACTGGCCTCCTGAGGAATTTTTTGAAAGAAGAAAGCCAATGATAGATGGTGTGGCATAGACAAAAAAAAAGTGCTTTGGATCTTTATCTCATATTTGGGAAAAAGGAAAAAGGGCAGTCTTTCCATCTTCAAGCCAATTAACAGGGTGTAATAGTTAATGTTATGTGTCAATTTTTAAACCATGGTGCCCAGATATGTGATCAAACACTAGTTTGGGTGTTTCTTTCAACATGTTTGCAGATGAGATTAGCATTTAATTGGGTAAGATTTGAGTAAGCAGATCATTCTCCTCAATGGGATGGGGTAATGCAACCAATCAGTTGAAGGTCTGAATGAAACAGAAGACTGACAATAGGGAATTCAGCTAGCAGACAGCCCTTTAACTAGAATTGCAGTATTGACTCTCATGGGTCTCCATTCTGCCAGTTCGTCCTGCAGGTCTTGGACTTGCCAGCTTCTATAGTTTCTTGTGTTTCTCTGGACAATCCTGATTAATATAGAGGGGTGTCAAGATATTGAGTGTATCTGTAAGCACAGGAGACTGACAAATTATTCCTTGTCTACTTGCTGAACTTCACTTGCAAGACAACCCCAGGAAGAACAGAATGGAACACAGTCAGGGAGTTTATTGAAAATTCTGCCCCATGATTCCTAGAGATTTGAGTCATTTATGAAAAAAAAAAAAAAAGATCAATGCTAGTTACTTGCTTAGAGCATTCCAAAGGCAAAAGATTGGCTGGAACATCCCACTAAGGCAAAGTGAGGAAATAGAGTACAATGTAGTAGTGTTGTCAAGGCTACATGTGGTTAGTGTAGACTTGTAAAAGCTGTAGAGAAGAGCCAGGCTCAAGACCTGTTCCAAATGAACCTTTCTTAAGGGAGTATTCTACTGGGCTAAAGGGATCCAAGCAGGAAGAGAAGATGTGACAATACCATCATGTTACCGCCCTCCAGTGGTTGAGCAAGACCGACAACTGTGAAAGTCAAAAGCACTTGCTCACAAGATGCTCTCCACATAGTGGTAGATTAGGGAAGTGCCATGTAAAACATTTGATTTCTTTATACCAGTTTCTCTCACATACTGGAGGAGCCAGAAGCAACATGAAAAGAAGAGTGAGGAAGATATCCTCTGCTCTCATGGTGGATCCCTAAGTCAAGCCAAGATTGTTGCACTTGCAGGACGAGAGGATGACAGTTTTGCAGTGGACACTGTGAGGTTAGTGAACTGTGAAGTTAGTAGGCACAGTTCACACAAAACAACTCTCAATTCTCTGTGTATTTATTTACTTTTATTTATTTTAAGAGGGCAGAGAGAGAGAGAGAGAAAGAGAGAGAGAGAGAAAGAGAGAGAGAGAGAGAAAGAGAGAGAGAGCAATCTTTTTCATCCAGTGGTTCACTAACCAAACGCTCACAATAGCCAGGGCTGGCCCAGGACAAAGTTTTAGGAGCCAGGGACTTCATCTAGCTCTCTAATATGGGTGCAGGGACTCAAGTACTTGAGCCATCATCTGCTACTTTCCAGCATGCACAATAGCAGGAAGCTGGGTTGGACTCAGAGGGTGACCTCAAACCCAGGTACTCCTACATGGGATATGGGTGTCCCAAGCAGTTCAATACTCAACTCAAGACCACTCTCACTTATGACCCCAATTACAAATTCATGTTTGTTTCTATTTCTCTCTTTGGTTCACTAATTTGCTAGAAGGGTTCATAGCACTCTCTCTGTTATAGTCACAATCACATTTTATTATAGCTAAAGAGCATAGTTTAGAATAAGCCAGAAGAGTAAGTGCATAGAGGAGAAGAATAGCACAGGTATCCTCCCTTTAAGACTCCTAGAGTCATGGATGACATTATTTACCCTGTGTTGGTATGTGACGATATTCATACACATGTAGGATTGTCAACTAGGGATGCTCACCTGAGCCTTGTTGTTCACTTTTTTACTTAGGAGTTCTATGGTAGACTGTCCATAGTTCCTAGCCCTCTGATAGTAGAGTAGATACTGCATGGCCCATGCCATGATCAAAAATTACAGTTAGATTGGTAACCTAGGTAAGCGAAGATACTCTCATTTGAGATTACAAACCAGATGAGGCAAGGACCAGACCTTTTTGAGACAAAAGTATTTATTACACAAATGTGAATTTGGATTAAGATTTTTTGGTATTCAGGGACTTGTGATAGTGGTATCCCTTATGAGCACTGGTTCAAATCCAGGTTGTTCCACATCCTACCCAGCTCCCTGCTAAAGTGACTGTGAAAGTGGCAGATTATGCTCCGAGTATTGGGTCCCTGCTACCCATCTAAGAGAACTGGATGAAGCTCCTGGCTTCAGCCTGGCCCAGCCCTGTCCATTGAAGCCATTTGGGGACGGAACCAGTGAACAGGCTCTCTCTCTCTCTCTCTCTCTCTCTCTCTGTGTGTGTGTGTGTGTTTGTGTGTGTCTTCTCTCTCTGTAATTCTTCCTTTCAGATAAATAAATCCTTATAAAAGATTTTCTGGTATTCAAAGGTATTAAAAATTGTGTCCGTATCTGAGAATTCTTGTGAATGGCTGAAGGAGGGAGTATAGATGGAACATGTATGAATGAAGGAATGAAAGGAATTTCTATATCTATTA
The DNA here is from genome assembly GCF_033115175.1 of Lepus europaeus. Lineage (NCBI taxonomy): Eukaryota > Metazoa > Chordata > Mammalia > Lagomorpha > Leporidae > Lepus > Lepus europaeus. The sequence goes on along the minus strand of NC_084834.1, from coordinate 48,282,939 downwards.
AATTTACACATAGCGAGTCAGTGAGGTATGTATATCTTGCTGACTAGTTGTAGGCTCTGTGAAAATAAGTATGATATCTTCCTCATCTCTACCACCCAGCACAGAGATGATTGGGGCCTAAAGAAATATTTGTCTAATGAATGAATGAAGATTTCTCACAAAGCAAAAAGGAAATTGCCACCACAGGAGCTATCCTTATGTGATATATGTACTCCTGATGTTTATGGTAGAATCATGAAAGGTCAGAGCCTCAGGAACTAAATCAGCAACTTTCAGTTTAAATAGAGCTAAAAGAAAGAGTACTCTGGTATTCCATAAGGACCTTGGTTTACCATGCCCCATTAGCCTTCTGGGAGTAGCGAAAACATCTGGGAGTCACTGTAAAGGGAGAACAACTGCTGTAAGTCTTAATTTGGCCTTTGAACCTTACTTTTATTTAGCATAATATGTTAACTGAGCCAAGAGGTTAATAGCTTAGAGTTAATGTCATAAAAGCTTCAGAATATCATTAATGATCTCCTTTGGAAGGATTCTTTCAGGATAGCTACAACCCAGTATGTATGTTGAGTGTGATGTGACAAATACATTTCAAAAATATATAAAGAGTTCGTCATTAATTTTAATAGTGACATATATGATGACAGATTATGAAGGTTGAACAAAGAAGATTTTTTGACTAAGATTCATGAATAATGCCTTTTCTTTTAAATGAACTTATTTTAGAGTATAGTAGTTTTATAGAGAAAAAGTTACGAATATGAGGATTGTACAGATTCCCTTTATACTCAGCATCCAATTTTCCTTATTATTCACATCTAATGTGGTGCATTTATCACAATTAATGAACCAATTTTGATACATTATTGTTAATTAAAGTCCATATGTTATTCATATTTTCTTAGTTTATACCTGATGTTCTTTTTCAGTCCTAGGATCCCATCCTGGATACCATGTTACATTTAGTCTTTATCTCTTTCTTTAGCCTCTTCTAGGCTTTGATGGTGTTTCTTAGATTTTTCTCTTTCTTTTTAATGACTTTGATAGTTTGGAATATTATGATTCAGTTCTTTTGTAGAATGCCCATCAGTTTGTGTTTGCCTGGTATTTCTCATGGTTAAACTGGACATAAACAATTTAGAAGGAAGACTATGGGAGTAAAGTACAGTTTTTATCACATTATATCAAGGGTACACATTATCAGCATGATATCATGGTTGATGTTGACATTGAACACCTGACAGAACTAGTGCTTACTTGATCTCTCCAAATGTATAAATTATTCTTCTTCCAGTCTCACCCCCTTTCCTTGCTGTATTCTAGAGGAAAGTCAGCATGTAAAGTACAGCTGTAAGGAGTGGAGAGTTATGCTGTATCTCTTTGAGGATGAAATAACTCCATAAATTAATTTGGATCCTTCAGGATAGGAGACATCTATTCCTCCCATTTGTATCCAATAATTTACAAATATCAGTATAGACACATAGATATTTATATTATACTTTAAGGTGTGACCCAATATGATTTTATTTATTATGTTGCATATATTCTTTCAGCTTTGACCATTGGAAATTTATTTAGTTGGCTTTTGTGGCCCTTTAATGTATTTATCTCCATCACGGTACATTAGTATGTCACATGGAGAACCAAAGGAATACAGTCATGTTCTTGCAGTCATATTACAGGAGAATTCCCCAAGGGGAACAGACTTTCTCAGTAATCAACAAGTTTTGAATCTATAAACTAAGACCTGGAACTTGTCAAGGATCTGCAATTTTCAGTTGTGTTTGCTATGAGCCTTGTGATCAACAGCTCTTAATCTTCATGCCCATGTAAATTGAGAAATAGTACAATAAAGTGTCAGTCTGCCTTTCTGTTGGAGTAGCATGATTCACTAGTATAGCTGTTACCACAGGCAACTTAGATCAAGATAGTCTAATTGTTGGTGTATCCTTAATTACAGTTTGGTAATTATGTCTACATTATCTTAAGTGATTAAGTGTAGCCCAATTCACATTTAAAAGAATCTTACTCATGCTAATTTTTGGGGATCTATTTCCACTTCAGTGTTTCACAATGAACACAAGACAGCAGCAGACAGCCAGCTATCACCAAAGATGCCACACCGTCCCTTATTCTCTGAGCCTTCTTAAAGAGCATTGACTGTTGCTTCAATCTCAGATACAACATATCCATTCTAATAATCCCTTCTCCCCATGTCTTCTGACTTTCTTCACAATCCTATTGAAGAAGTTCTAGAATCTTTGACTTGTTGCAGTATAGTATTTTCTACTTTTAATTATTTTTTTTGCAGGAGAACATTTTCAAGTTCAGGCATGAGAGACTCATCTCAGCAAAGTCAGTTGATTGAGGTCAACTCCAAGTGCTCAGGAAATGGAAAGGCCCTCTTATAATAAGAGAAAGGGCTGCTTTTGCAGGCGTGAGAGTGTGGGATTTGAGGGCTCAGAATTCTCCAGGTGACACAGGACTAATATTTTCCTTCAGGGGCCTTAATTTGACACGGGAGGATTCTGAGAAGATACTTTTCATCTTCTTTGCAGCTTGGCCTGTCTTATAATTCAGTTTTCAGTCCTAATTTCCTGCATAGTGTGTCCTGAAGCTATGGAAGGGAATTACTCTGAGGTTTCATAGAAGCCCCTTGGTTTTTAAGATATCCGTTTAATTAGCAATTAGTTGTCTTTAACCTGTCATTTTCTTTTAGCCAGATCTGCAGTGTCATAAAGGCAGACTTTCTATGCCATAATTTTAAAAATTACTGTTGCTCCTATATCATGTGGTGTTTTATTAATTGTGATGCCACTCATTCTAGTCAGTTTACTTATCACCAGGAATTAGGGCTCTAAGACTGCTTTAAGACAGAGTGGTTATCTAATTTTAAAGTCTCACCTAAAAGATAAGCTTTCCAGGGCCACTTGCCCCACATCTTTGGTACCAATTTTCTTAGTCTGTATGATCTAGTGAAGTATTGAAGTAGCTTTTAAAAAGCACTTTGGCTTAAATGCCACCAGTCCTGGCTATTAACAACTAGCATAACTTGGGTGGTTTATACACAAGGGAAATTTTATTTTGTGCTGTTCTAGAGACTGGCATTCAAAGGCCAGTGTGCCAGGATGGTTGGGAACTGCTGAGGGTCACCTACAGTTTGCAGACCCTTTTCCTCCCCATGTACCCACACACGGAAGAGGGAGCACTACATTGCTCTCTGGGATCCTTTTCACAAGGACATTAGCACCATTCTTGAGGCAATCTCATTACCTCTCAATATCATTACACTGGGGATTAGGATTTAAACATAAATTGGAGGGGAGAGGCACAATTTTCAGTGCATAACATAAACCTTTTTTTTTTAAAGATTCATTTTAAAGATTTATTTATTTATTTTTTAAAGATTTATTTGATTTATTTGAAAGATAGAGTTACAGAGAGAGGTAGAGACAAAGAGAAAGGTCTTCCATCTGCTGGTTCACTCCCCAGATGGCTGCAACAGCTGGAGCTGTGCTGATCCGAAGCCAGGAGCCAGGAGCTTCTTCCAGGTCTCCCACATGGGTGCAGGGACCCAAGCACTTGGGCCATTTTCTTCTGCTCTCCCAGGCCCTAGCAGAGAGTTGGATTGGAAGGGGAACAGCCAGGACTAGAACCGGCGCCCATTTGGGATGCTGGTACTTCAGGCCAGGGCTTTAACCTGCTGTGCCACAGTGCCTGCCCCTAAAGATTCATTTATTTATTTGCAGGAATTACAGAGAGAGAGGGAGACACACACACATTTAGCAGGGGTGGGGGTGGGGGCGGGGGATGTGGAGGAGGAGAGAGAGATCTTCCATCTGTGTTTCATTCCCCAGATGGCTGCAATGATCACAGCTGGGCCAGCAGAAGTCAGGAGCCGGAAGCTTTATCCAGGTAGCCTAAGTGGGTAGCAGGGGCCAGGCACCTGGACATCTTCCACTGCTCTTTCTAGCCATTAGCAGGGAGCTGGATCAGAAGTGGAACAGCTGTGACAGGAACTGGTGCTGATATGTGATACCAGCATTTCAGGCAGAGGCTTTACCTGGTACTTCACAATGCTGCTTCCCATAAACTTCTTTTTATATATATGTATTTTTTGCATTTTAAAATCCCATGGCAGTAAGACTAAGGGGAAGAAAAGGAACAAGCAAAGAAAAAGAAAAGATCAAATACAAGCTAATGTGTTACTAAGCTGAGCACGCCATTTTATAAGAAAACACTGATGGGGCAGTTGCTTGGTCACTGTGATATCTCTGGAGAGGTTTTATGGAACTAGTGTCGTTTACAGAAGTTCATCACAGGGTAAGAAGGCTGAAAACTTCATCTACTGTCTAGTCATTGTCCTTTGTCTTTCCATAGTCAAAGTTTAGCTTGTAGGGTATCAGGTCTCTTATGCTTCTACATTTCCCATCTGCTTTGGGAAGCCAGGGAGATGTGATGCTCTGTAATTGACACTTTCATGGAGCCCTGATGTGATGGGAGGAAAGAAACCTTCCACAGAGCCATGCAGACTGGACGTTGTCACTGAAGCTGTTCTGCTTCTGGCCACTGAGGGGAAGATTCAGGCCAGGCCTCAGCTCAGCTTTGGCTACTCAAATCCATATCCCCAGTGTGGTAGTAGCTAGTGCTTTCTATTGAGCAAGTATTTGAGAGTATAGATTGCAGGTTGGGCTGAGGAAATCTTTGAAAGCATATCAATTATATCTCATACAATATTGAAATAGGAAACTATTTTAAAATGATTCATTGCAAAAGCTACAATAACAAGGGATTTTGTTTCCTTTATATCTCTTTTAATACTAAATCTTTCCTAAATTATGACTTTAGCCATTTATTGTATACTTACTGTGTGTTAGGTATTATGTTAAACTCTTTTACCTACATATCCTTTCATTTTTACAACATTGTAAACACTATTACTCGCTTGGACTATAGGGTGAAATTAAGACTTAGAAGAATGAAGGAATTTGCCCAAGGTTACATAGCTAAGAAACAATAGGGCTTGGTAAAATTAAAACCTAGCTAGTGAAACTGGTCATTATGCAGAGATGTGAGCAGGGCAGAGTTGTCCCTACTGATCTTGTTTAGTTTTATGTTTCAAAAATTTTTCATTTTACTTTAAAGGTGGAGAGAGGGAAAAAGACATCATTGACTTCTTCACTCCCCATGCAATATCCATGGCAGGGTCAGGCCAAAGCTAGGAGCCCAACACTCAATTTGAGTCTCCCATGTGGGTAGCAGAGATTACCAGAGTAGATTACACCTACTGTCTCCTGGGTGTTCATTATTAGGGAATTGGAAATGGAGCTGGGATTTGAATCAGTTTCACTGATATGGGATGCTGGCATCCTAAAAGGCAACTTACTACTCAGCCAAATACCTGCACCATGATTTTGTTTATCTTTTGCAGTTTTCATCCTTGTCTTCATGGAAGAATCTCCCTAGAAAACCTTGAGATACTATAGTAGGTCCAATTGCAATAACAATATTACCTATGTAGTTGGATTATGATAGTTGAATAAATTCAAGAGGAAAACCTAGTCTATTCCTAGTACACGAGTGCTCAGCACCAGTTAGTGATTGTTACTATTATTGCTGTCATTTTTACTGTGAAGGTTAGATACTTCTTGTGCAAAAATTATAACTGGATTGCCTACAAAATTAACAAAGGCCATTTAGAAAGACTGAAGTTACTTACGCTCAGTGCTTAATAACTGTAAATTATATATGCCACAGTCCCAATAACACACATCATTTTGACTTGCCTGGTCTCTCTGTGATGAGTCCTAGCTTGCCTGCTCTTTTTCCTGGATGTTAAGCCTTTTTGGTTCTTGTTTCATAATGTGCTGCCCTTGGCCTCTGATCCCATTTTAGGACACGTTTTCTGGGCTCTTAGTGCTTCAGAACATAACCCTGTTTTGTACTAGTCCATATCATGGCTCTCTTATCTTGAGGTTTTCTTCCCAGAATCCTATTTACTCACAGGTTGCCTGTATTCTCTGGGTGCCAGTGTGAGTATTGGCAGACAAAGGGTCTCTCAGTCGTTTCCAAGGCATTTTCTGATAACCTACAATTTGACCAGCAGCTTCCAGACTCTGAGCCATGTGCTCTGCAATTGAGAGGGCCTCTCCTACCTTCATAAGTGACTAAATAAGTTTTCTAAAAAATATAGGTCCCACAAGGAATCCTGAGTTTATAACCACACAAACTGCTTGTGGATTTTACCAGCACTAAAATTTATATAGGGACAAAGACTGTGGGTCCCAAAGAGGGCCATCACATTTAGCAAATAAAAATCTGGGACCCTCAATTAAGTTTGAATTTCAGATAAATGGCAACTTTTAAAAAGGATGAAGTATGTCTCAAATATTACTTGAGATATACTTAGAAATCCTCTGTTGTGAAATTAAACTTAACTGGAGTTCTCTGTTTTATCTGGCAGTGTCCCCACAGAATGGCGCCTTCTGTCACATTTATCTCTAGAGAAACCATTTAGATCTGTTACATGATGGCATCTGAGAAATAGCCGTTCTTCTTATAACTTATTCTTCGCCTGATCTTGACTTTCTGTCTCCTTGGGGGTGTAACTATCTTAGGTGACCTTACATCTTGTTTTGTGTGGGACAGTCTCATTTCATTTCTGGTGTCTTGACGTAATTGCTAACAATCCTCTTTCACTTTCAGAAGTGGCTTAGGTTGGATGATAAATTATATGGTCACTGGTGCCTCATTCAATCCTTGATTTCCTCTTGACCCTGTTAGCAAGTAAATTTTCAGTTTCTTCCCCTCAACACTATGCTCTAATCTCCAAAAGTTGCCACCATTTTAACTGACTCTTATTTCACATCCACAAAGAACGGGGTCATACCACACTGCCTAAGATAACATAGAGACAGACACAAAGGCTACTGAGCAATCATTGTTAGTGGCAATAACTTCTTGTTCTCATTATCATGTGTAAAGCAAAAGGGAGAACTAAGCAAACATTTGATGAATTCAGTAAATATCACTGATTAATGCAGATAAATCCAGTAAAATATGTGTGAATGTCATTTATTTGAAAACATCTTGGTAATTTATACTTTAACAAAAAATGAGGATGATGATGTCCATATTCAATACATAGAAACCATTGATTAAACTACATTTAGAGTATACAGAAGTAAAAAAAAAAATTATATTGCCTCAGGTAACTATTTTCATTTTACAATGTCTGCCAAACCCCATTTTAATATCAAACAATAAAATACTCAGTCAAGAATAAGGTTGCAGTGTTCCTCCTGTGAAATGTCAAATAGCTTAGATGATTGATTTCACACCCCTCCCTGATTTATCCGTTTATGTTTTATATTCAGGTACCTCTGCTTTTGAGAGGGGTTTTATAAGAACATGCTTTATATGCACATCCATAACAATGCAGAACTGTTGTCTGCTGAGTCAAATTCATCCTCACCTTTTCTGTACAGCATGAATACAATGAGGGCTCTTCAGAAACAGAAAGAAATCCAAACAGACAAACAATTAACAAATGTCTCCCTCTTTGAATAAAATAAACGGTACGAATGCTGCTGTTAGATTTCCCGATTTTTATACTGCTTTCATCTAAGCCAAAATATGAAACCTTCAAAACAGAAAGGAAAGGAACATTTCTTGATAAAAATGACTATTGTAAGAATATTTACTTCTGCCGGCGCCGTGGCTCACTGGGCTAATCCCCCGCCTTGCGGCGCCGGCACACCGGGTTCTAGTCCCGGTCGGGGTGCCGGATTCTGTCCCGGTTGCCCCTCTTCCAGGCCAGCTCTCTGCTGTGGCCAGGGAGTGCAGTGGAGGATGGCTCAAGTGCTTGGGCCCTGGGAGACCAGGAGAAGCACCTGGTTCCTGCCATCGGATCAGTGCGGTGCGCCGGCCGCAGCGCGCTAGCCGCGGCGGCCATTGGAGGGTGAACCAACGGCAAAGGAAGACCTTTCTCTCTGTCTCTCTCTCACTGTGTCCTTAGATATTAAAAAGTTATTTAGAACTTATAAGAGGAAAACAAGTCTGTCATTTTATTTCTTTGTTAACTCATCCAAGATTAATAAATGTAATGCATTACGCTTTCGCATTCACTTCTGGACTTTATTTTTAGATCGTAGATAATAGTTGTCTTATTAAAACTAAATCAAAGGCTCTTTGGAAAACATGATTTGAAATATTGCCACTAATTTCATCAGTATTTTAATGACCTCCATGGAAAATTGTGATGTTTAATGAGTATTTATAAATGATGGGTATTTAAAGGAGAAAAATGGTAATACAAAGAAAAAAGGTGTAATATCATAAGATAGTGATAAGAACTGGCAGGGTGGATATCAGATGGTCTTATAAAGAGCAAACATTTTAATGACCAGCCTGGGAAGGTTATCCTGTCCCAAACCAAAGTCCTTGTAAGATTCTGTAAGTGGAATTTCAAAGTAAATAGCTGCGGAATGAACATTTCGGTTAGTGTAAAATGAGAATGTGAGAAAATGTTTCCTTGCAAATTTTCTTTTCATAAGTGAGTATAGCAAGCATATTTTACTAAAGAAAAATGTATAAATATCTGAGTAACATGAGCAGAAATTCAGTCCTATTAGTTACATTTCTTGCATCAAAATAAAACATTTATTCCAATCGAATTTTCTGGTTTAGGAGTTGGCAAACAAGGCCTACAGGACAAATCTAATAGCCAGCTGTTTTAGTGCATAAAATTTTATTCAAAATAACCCATATTGTCTATTGTTGTGTCTGTGGTACAGTGACAGCTGGTTAGTAGGAAAGAGAATGTGTGGCCCACAAAGCCTCAAACTTTTACATTTATGGTTCTTTTTTTTTTTTAAAAAAGTACCAATCTCTAATCTAGATCAGTGGCTTAATTTTCCAGTTCTCTAGATATAGTCCTTTTACCACTGTCAGTATAACTGAGACATTAAAACACTAATCATCATCAAATTTTATAAAATTATCATAAAATTCCATTAACCTAGATTCATCTATGCATTAATTCATGAAGTGTTTATTAAGGACCTGACATGTTCACTTTACAAGATATAGTGAATTCAAAAATTTAAACAATCTCATCCCTGACTTTAGGGTTTTACAAGGTACTAAAGGAAACTATCATGTAGATCATTGCAATAAATGTGTTTATCGATTTATCAAATGTTTCAGAGCTATATCAAACTATCAGGTGCTGGTGAATATGCTTGACAGGTAGATATGCACCTATGTTTCAAGAAATTTATAGGTGCCTAGGGGCCGGCGCTGTGGCACAGCAGGTTAATGCCCTGGCCTGAAGTGCCAACATTCCATATGAAGGCCGGTTAGAGACCCGGCTGCTCCACTTCCCATCCAGCTCTCTGCTATAGCCTGGGAAAGCAGTAGAAAATGGCCCAAGTGCTTGGGCCCCTGCACCCATGTGGGAGACCTGGGAGAAGCTGCTGGCTCCTGGCTTGGGATCAGCGCAGCTCCGGCTGTTGCAGCCATCTGGGGAGTGAACCATCAGATGGAAGACTCTGTCTCTCTCTCTCTCTGTCTTCTCTCTGTGTAACTCTGACTTTCAAATAAATAAATAAATCTTAAAAAAAAGAAATTTATAAAGCAGATAAGTGGAAAAAAGAGGGATAAACAGCTAGAAATCATGACCAATTCTATGTAACAAGTGAATAGATTTTAATGTTGAGGGTGAATGCAAAAGAGCTTTTCTTTACATTATCATCAGGAAAAACCCATTGTGAAGGTGTTCCAGTTATCTACTTGTTGCATACAAGCCATCCCATAACTTGGCACAGAGGGTTAAACCACCTCTTGCAATACTGGCATCCCATGTCAAAGTGCCGATTTGAGTCCAGACTGCTCCACTTCTGATCAGTTTATTGGCAATGTGACTGAAAAAACATAAGGGATTGGCCAAAACATTTGAGCCTCTGTCACCCATGTGGGAGACCCAAGTGGAGTTCCTGAGATCTGGTTTCAGCTTAGTCTAGCCCCAGCTGTTACAGCTATTTGGGGAGTGAACCAGCCAATAGAGGTCTTTTCTCTTTGTTTCTTCCTTTCTCTGTAACTCTTCACAATTGTTTACATTATTAACAAGTGTACAGTTTTGCTAGGGCTTGGCCAAGACACACACCTCTGTGCTCCACATGGGATCACCTAGATTGGCTCTGGTGACTGGAGACTCCTTTTACAGATGGGCTACTTCACCCAGTTGGGTGACTTGGTCTGGTGGCCCTATGAGAAACTGCTCATAGTTACCGCCTCAGCATTGCTTCCTCTCCAGGTAGCCTTTGTATTGGGCTACTTGGACTTCCTCACAGCATGATATCTGAGGTCTAAGAGCAAAAGATCTCAGACAGTTAGCAGGAACTATATATTTTTTGTATGATCTAGTCTCAGAAATTGCCACTGTCAAAATTTACACTGTAGTAACAAGCTCATCTAGATTAAAGGAGACATAACATAGACCTGAGCTCTTGATAGAGGAATGTCAAAATTGTATTGTAAGAAGATCATACTATTGTAGTTCTGTGGACATCTTTTTAAAGTACACTTTGCCACAAAATGCAACAATTTGTACAATTAAACTAAGGTCTAAAGGATGAGAAAAAGTCAAACATGCCAATAATGTGAAGAAAATTAGCCTAGGAAGAGGTAACAGCAAATACAAAAACACTAGAGCAAGAGAGAGATTGACTTGTTTGAGCAACCTAGAGGAGGCTTTTGTAGACAGCAGGGGGAAATTGATTAATGGTAAGTTTGCAGAGCAGGAGGTATTTGATCATACTGGGCCCTCTAGCGCGATGCAGGGCTTCTATACAGTGTTTTCTAAGTGTTACAGGAAGCTTTTTAAAGCATGGTAAGAGTATGATTTGATTTAAATTTCTAAAGAACACTCTGTAGTGTGGAGAAGGTGTAGGAGGGATTCAAAGGCAGGAGCAAAGAGATCAGTCACAAGCTGATGCAGTGATTCTACTGAGACATGACTTTGCCTTGAACCAGAGTGTGGAAGAAAAGACAGAGCAAATGATTGGATTAATGAACATCATATTCTAGAAGTAGGATTTATATGTGATTTAAATGATTGGTTTTGAAGTGAAAAGTAGGAAATGTGGAAGGACCAAGGAAGACTTACGTTTCTGGTATCATTTGTGTGAAACAGAACACAGAAGAAGAACCCATATCTGGGCTGGAGGTCAGTCATCCACAGTTCATGTACAGACCTAGTAGATTTGAGATAGCTCTGATACAGCCAACAGTACTGTTGATTTGGACAGAAGATGAGCATTTGGAAGACATCAGCACAAGTATGGGTTTCTATCCCATGGAGATTACAGAGGGAGAGAGAACAGAGATGGGAGAAGAAAGAGCTAAAGCCACATTCTGAGAAGGGTTGAATTTATTTATTTTTTTTAACCTACAAGTTTCTCCATCTTTTTAAATTGCTTATTTATATGAAAAGAGAGAGAGAGAGAGAGCGAGAGAGCGAGCACAGTTCCATCTGTTGGTTCACTTTCCAGGGCCTGCAGTAGCCCCTGGTTGGTGCCAAAGCAGGGAACCGGAAATTCTATCTCGTCTCCAATGTGGGTGGCAGGGACCCAGTCATCTTAGCCATTACTGCTGCCTCCTAGGGTCTGCATTAGCAGGGAATTAGAGTCAGGAACAGAGCTAGGTATCAACACTAGGTACTCCATAAGGGACATGGGCATGTTCACTTGCAGGCTAAAGGCATGCTGATGGCAGTAACTGGAGACTTTTTTTTTAAGATTTATTTATTTTACTTGAAAGATGGAGTAACAGAGAAGGAGAGGCAGAGAGAGAGAGAGAGGAAGAGAGAGAGAGAGAAAGAGAGAGAGAGAAAGAGAGAGAGAGAAAGAGAGAGGGAGAGAGGGAGAGAGAAAGCGATATCTTTCATCCACTGGTTCACTTCTCAAATGGCCACAGTGGCTGGAGCTGGGCTAGTCTGAAGCCAGGAGCCAGAAGCTTCTTCCAGGTCTCCCAAGTGGGTGCAGGGGCCCAAGGACTTGGACCATCTTCTGCTTTCCCAGGCAAATTAGCAGAGAGCTGGAATGGAAGGTGAGCATCTGGGACTTGAACTGCCACCCATATGGGATCCCATCTCTGAAAGTGGCAGCTTAACCTGCTATGCCACAGTGCCAGCCCTAGTAATTGGAGAGTTTTATAACCAAGAAGTCCTTCTGAGGAATTCTGTAAAGTAAGGAGGTGATACATGGCTCAATGGAATTCAGCAATTGGGAGATATCAATGATCTTATCAATACTGGAGTTGGGGAGACGGTTGGCTGGAAGGCAGATTGGATAGGAAAAGTGTGGGTTTGAAGTGAGTAGGAGGGTAATATGTACATATAAGATGTGACCAGTGCTGTTGTGGTTGTGCAGCAAAAGCAGGAATGAGGGTGGACAAGTTACAGAAGATGCCACAGCAGAGGAGATGAACTTTCTGTGTAAGTAAAATGGCCTAGTTTACTGCCTTCCTTCTGGGATACATTCACTTAAAGCATCATTCTAGGGAGTGCTGGGGTGCAGGACCCATCTCCTCCCTTTCTTCAATAGGGGGTACAAATTGCTATGCAGTCCTTTTGCCCATGAAGACAGTACCTTGGTTTCCTTTGACCTGCCTGGGGCCTGACGAGTTAAGGAAGGATATTTAGGCTTTTCACTTTAGATTTCCTGTTTGTGACAAGTGGGTATGGAGTCAAGGGGAGAGAAATACGAGGATTTAAATTCAGGTTGCCTGGAGCTTATGCTGTGGTGTAGTAGGCTAAGCCTCCACCTGGGGTGCCAGCATCCCATATGGGCACTGGTTCAGGTCCCAGCTGCTCCTCTTCCATTCCAGTTCTCTGTTTATGGCCTGGGAAAGTGATGGAAGATGGCCAAAGAACTTGGGCCTCTGCAACCAGGTGGGGAAGCTCCTGGCTAATGATCAGCTCAGCTCCGAACGTTACGGCTATTTGGGGAGTGAAGCCGCAGATGGAAGACCTTTCACTCTGCCTCACCTTCTCTCTGTCTGTAACTCTACATCTCAAATTAATAAATTAAATCTTTAAAAAAATTCATGTTGTTCAGCTTCCAAACTCCATGTCATTTTTCACCATTAATGGGAAAGGGCGAAAGCACAAGATTCACAGCCTGGGAGAGTGAGACCGAAAGCCACAAGCAGGAAGAGTAGGAGATGTGCTGCTAAGGCTGTCCTACTTCCTGCCTGACAGTTACCCAACCTGTCCTAACCCAACTGCAATGCTCAGCCAACCACCCAGCCTCCCCCCCCCCCCCGCCCCCATTTGCAGCCTGCAGCCACTGCAGAGCTAGCAGAGCTGGAAAGGCACCCCCAACCTTATCTTACAAAACCCTCTGAGCCTGTAAGGGGGGGAGGGGGAGAGCGAGGTGAGGGGTGGGGGGAGGAGAGTGGGGGGTGGCTTTGGTCTCTGTGACTGAAGACCCCTCTCAGGCTTGTTCTCTACTAAACCTGTCCCAGCTGTAGAGTCGCCTCTCCCTGTTTTGTTTCTTTCATCACTGCATTGTTTTCTAACAATCATGTTCCTCCATCTCTCTAACTCATAATTAGCTTCATTACTTCAATAGTTTTATTACTTCCTAAAGTAACAAAATGGCACGAATAGCTAACTTCTATAAAAATGCTTATTCATGGGGGCAGATAATGTTTTAAATGCTTTATGTTATTATTTTATTTAGTTCTCATAGAATCATGTAAGAGCTCATTTTATGGGTGGTGCAATTGGGACCTGAATTTTTTTTTTTTTTAAATATGTTTAGAGGTTCTGCAGGTTATGGTGGGATTAAGTTTCCAATAGGCAGTCTGGCTCCAGGGCTCCTTAACGCTACTCTAAGTTACTTCAAATAGAAAGTTTTAGAAAGGCAGAGGGAAAAGGAAACACAGAAATAAGGCTGTCATTTCTGGAGCTTGGTAAACTGGGAGAGGTAAGCAAAGAGGCTACAGATGCTGTTTCATCACTGTCCCTTTAAAGCTTGGTTCAGGGAGTTGGATTTTTATCCCAACAATGGCAGCATCTTGACAGGTTCTGAGCAGGATGAAACTGGCTTCTAATCTACAGTTGGCGTTGAGTATAAACAGTGGGCAGGTTCTGTAGAAGAGCAAAGCAGAGAAGCTTGACAAGCACCATCACAGGCAGCGAGGTCTCCTGGCCTCCTCCTGGTTCTCAGGCTCTCTCACTGCTTTGTGTCTTGGCTATAATGATAATGAAGAGTCTAACAGGACTAAATAATGCTACCAACTCAAGAGCAGTTAATAATGATAATAAGAAACTTCAAGGCAGAAAAGTAAAAGATCTCCTCACACAAAACCAGCTAAAGTCATATTTTACAGTTTGTTTTTTAAATTCCTATTAGGCTCTAAATAAATGTTTTATGGATGTGTTCAAACGCACTTCTTTGGTGCAGTCTTGCTGAGACCTCATTCAGCACGAGCTGCTATAACTTCTGTTTTCTCATAGCAATCTATTTGGCCTCTGTTTAATCAACTATTATTCTGTATTGTCATTTATCTGCTTACACGTATATCACAGTTTATTTCAATTTGGCTCAACAAAGATTTACATAGCACTTTCATTAAAGCAGTCAGTGTGCTAAGCATCCTCACATCATACACTAAGTGACTTAGAGGGCTGTAACGAATGTTGAATTATTGAAAAGGAGAGACTCAAAATCTTTTTAATTTGTTATTTAGCAAGACCCATCGAGAACATACAATAGGAAACTGGATGCTTTATTATCCTCACTTACAGCAACTTTTTATTATATTTAATGCAAAGTCTTAACTTTCTCTTTTTTTTTTAAATTTTTGACAGGCAGAGTGGACAGTGGGAGAGAGAAAGACAGAGAGAAAGGTCTTCCTTTTGCCGTTGGTTCACCCTCCAATGGCCTCCGCGGCTGGTGCGCTGCGGCCGGCGCACTGCGCTGATCCGAAGCCAGGAGCCAGGTGCTTCTCCTGGTCTCCCATGGGATGCAGGGCCCAAGGACTTGGGCCATCCTCCACTGCACTCCCGGGCCACAGTAGAGAGCTGGCCTGGAAGAGGGGCAACCGGGACAGAATCCGGTGTCCCGACCGGGACTAGAACCCGGTGTGCTGGCGCTGCAAGGCGGGGGATTAGCCTGTTGAGCCACGGCGCCAGCGACTTTCTCTTATTTATAGGTGAAACTTAATAATTTTAGAGCCAACATTCATAAAGAATATGTAGTTATAACCAAGTGAATGTTTAAAAAGGTCAGATGTTGCTCAAACTTTAAGAAAGCAAATCCCTAAATTTTGAGAAGGAAGAACATTTTAATATTGTATTTTATTGGATAGATATATAGCCTTGTCAGCAAACTGATGGACAAACAAGCCCTTCCACCATTAAAGCATTGGCTAGGAAGAAAAATGTGCCTGTAGCATTGATTATCTTCTATTGGAGGCTGTCATTGCGACTGCTGGCTAGGTGGAAGGTCCAACTAGTTGGTTATAATACTCAGTTACCAAGAAGGCCTAGTCTGCTTACAAGATTAAATTGAAGCATAATGTGTCTTACATTACAAGTTTTGTCACTTTCCAAATTCAGGCCTTGATGATTATGATTATCAATAATCTGAAGAGGAGATTATTTTAATAAAAGGGACAGTCATTGCAGAATAAATAGAGGGAAAAACGGACCACTGGCCAATCTGAATCTGGACTGGATCATCTGATGTGGACAACAAGCTATCCTGATGACATGGAATCAGCTCAAGATGTTATCGAGCAATTACACCAATGCACGTTTATTTAGATACAATTCAACAGAGCAGGAGAAACTGAGCAGCTGACATTCTGATTTCTGTTTTCAATTGCATTCAGTTGTCTCCTAAAGGTATGCCTTGTGTATAAAAAAACATCATGGAGGAAGGGGAGCTTTCTTTCATATCATGAGTAAGAAGTTTATGTTTGAAGCAGAATCCTTAAGATTAGATTTTAACCTTTAATTCAATCTATATCCTTTTATGAATATGAAATATATAACATATTTATATAATTTTATATGATAAAATATGGCTTTACAATATTTCCTTGATGCCATGTTATCAGAACAGTGAATAAATTTGTCTTGTACCTGGAGCTTAACCTTTAAATTCCACTTTATAAATTTTATCTCATTTATTTTAAATATTTATTTGAAAGAGAGACGTTCAAGAGAGAGAGAGAGAGACAGGGATACAGAGACAGAGAAAGAGAGAGGATCTCATCCACTGATTCACTCCCTAAGTGTCCACAACGGCTCTGAGTACATATGTAATCTAGATTTCCTATGTGAGTGGCAGGGACACAAAGCACTTGACTCATCATCTGCTTCCTCCCAGAGTCTGCATTGGTAGGAATCTGGAATTGGGAGTCAGAGCTAGGGATCCAACCCCGGTACTCCAACAGAGAATGCAGTTGTTTTAACCAAAATCTTAACTCCTGAAACAAACACTGGCTCTGCTGTTCATGAATTTTAAACAGTTTTGATGGAAATAGTTCCAAATTAAAATAATTTTCCTTTAAAATGTTTAAATAGGAAGCCACAAAATATAACTTTTAGAAATGACTCACAGATGTTGTCATTCCCCTCCACCATGATTATGGGTTATAGTACAATGTAATACTGTTGTGATAGAGTAATATAATTATTAATGATGATAATGACACCATAATACTCTGCTTTTTTGTCTCCCACTTGCTAACATAGCACGAATTGCTTATATTCCTTTATTAATTATGTCTTCCATTTGGACTATGTCACGACCTTTCTATTTTACTCGTAGATCCCCTGAAATCTAGCTATCAAAAGAGCAATAGTATGAGAATTCTATCTCCTGAGAAAAATCTCTGAATGGAAGGAATTAGGGATTCCACTAGGCAAGAGCAAGGCTTTTGTGACCCTTGAATTCATAACTTGTCTTAATGTGTCTGAATCCCTTTCCCTTTCCTCATTATATTTCAGAAATTTGAGATTTCTGGAAGTCAGTTTTCAGAATGACTAGGGTATTGTTGAATGGCAATAATTTGGTAGTCACAATTACTGAGAGATGTTCTACACGTTTTCTAATTTAAAATAGTTGCATTTAAAAAAACAGTTGTACATACTTATTATACTTTTTGGTAAGGCAGAGAAGCAGCAGAGACATAGACAAAGAGATCTCCCATCAGCTTGTTCACTCCCCTAGTGTCCACAAAAGCTGGGACTGGGACAAGTCAAAGCTGAGAGCCAGGAACTCAATTCAGGTCTCCCTTGTGGATGGTGGGGACCCAAGTACTTGAGCCATCATGAAATGCATAATGTTCTGAGCTGGAGAATAGAGCCGGGATTAGAACCCAGGAACTCCAAATGGGATTTGGGAGTCCTAAGTGGCACCTTAACAGCAAGGCCAAAGAGATGTCCCACATTTTCTAATAGGAAAGCAGTCACACCTGTGATTTTAAGGGATTTTAAATTTTCACTTCAACATTTTTAGGATATTGATTAGATGTTTTAAAAAGACTAGGAAAAATAATACAGGTTTGGCAAATTGCTATGTGCAGTTTCATAAGCAATGAACAAAAAACATAGGCATTTTCACCCATCTTTGGGCAGATGGTGAATGCCAACAGCAGAGGTTTCAAATATAGATGTAGCACATATATATATTGCAAACAGCTGTAATAGCTAAAATACATGCCAGAAGACTTAATCATTCTGGATTTTTTTTCTCAATACATGCTAGCATTCAAAAATAGATTTCTCTTTTCTACAATTGCTATAGAATTCTTTGAAATAGGCAAGTGCATCTATGATATAAGAACTTTGCTGTGTGCTGATTAGGTTATATTTCAAGACTTCTTGACAACTGGTTGATTAGCAAAATTCTTGTTAGTTGTGATTTGGTATGCATAACGCATGACCAGTTGTGACTTGTTTTCGCTACTGAGTTGGTTAAATCAGCTGTTTTGTTATATGTAGACCTTGCCGATATCAGATATCTGAATTAAAAACTGTAAAGCTGAATTAACTAGAAAGTTTACATTTTTATGTCTGATTTTAGGTAGGAAGAACAGTTGAGGTTTTAAGAATATCTCTTTTTTGTTCACTGATGGAGTATTTATATTTTATCTGAGATTTAAAAAATTCTGAGTATGAGTTTTTTAAATCAGAAAATCTTGATTTGTTTGCAAAGAAGGAAGTAGCAAAGAGTGTTTCAGCAGTAATAGGGAACAACAATCTGTATTATGTTAGAAATTCTGAAAAAAATCCAGCCAATAAACAGTCATCACTGTTGATAGACTCTAGATATTGAGAGCTTTATGGAGTGTTTTCTATAATTTGGCTGGAGTACTGGGGACTTTTCAGTAAGTCCACCGGGAGCTGTTTGGTAGCAGAATTTACAGTTTCAGGGAGGGACAGCTGAGTGTGAGTCCAATGGTTCTGAGTTAGTTCTCACTGACAGGTATAAAGTTGTGTGGATTTCACATCAGGTGAATCTGTGTGAATCCTCATTAGTGAATTGAGGGTGATGTTAATATTGTCCAACTAAGAATAAATGAAAGGAGATACATGTTAAGCAAACTTCATAATCTCTAATGTGATGTTCTTCTGCTAACCTCTGTGGTACATAAAGGCTATGAGCCACCATAATTGACCATTTCTCCTAATTTGCTGACAATTCAATTAGATAAGAATTCTGGCTAGAAATTGGTGACATCACCTTTTCTTCCAATTGCAAAGAATTTCTTCATATTCTACTCATTCCAAGACTATTGCTTTTCTCTCAAAATCCTTCTTTCCTATTTTATATCTCCTCATGCACATCCAGTACAGCTTCATCCCCTCAACAACCTTAAGACTAAAGAGAGGCCTAATGGAAATCTTACCAATCAAAAAGTCTGGGACAGAGAAAAAGTTTGAGAGAGAGAGATACTGGTTTACTTCCAAAATTCCTGCAACAGCCAGGACTGTGCCAGGCCGGGGTCAGGGGCTAGGAATTCAATTCAGGTCTCCTGTGTGGGTGACAGAACCAAATTACTTAATCTAAAATCTGTTGCCTCCCAGGGTCTGCATTGACAGGAAGCTGGAATTAAGTACCAAAGCTAGGATTCAACCCAGGCACTTCAATATGGGATGTAACATCTTTACTGGAATCTTTTTTTTTTTTAACTTTAATGAATATAAATTTCCAAAGTACAGCTTATGGATTACAATGGCTCCCCCCACCCCCACAACTTCCCTCCCACCCGCAACCCTCCCCTTTCCCGCTCCCTCTCCCCTTCCATTCACATCAAGATTCATTTTCAATTCTCTTTATATACAGAAGATCAGTTTAGTATATATTAAGTAAAGATTTCAACAGTTTGCCCCCACATAGCAACACAAAGTGAAAAAACACTGTTGGAGTACTAGTTATAGCATTAAATAACAGTGTACAGCACATTAAAGACAGAGATCCCACATGATATATTTTTAAAAATTAATTAATTTTCTATGTAGTTTCCAATTTAACACCAATTTTTTTTTCATTTTCAATTATCTTTATATGCAGAAGATCGATTCAGTATATACTAAGTAAAGATTTCATCAGTGTGCACCCACACAGAAACACAAAGGGTAAAAATACTGTTTTAGTACTAGTTATAGCATCACTTCACATTGGACAGCACATTAAGGACAGAGATCCCACATGAGATGTAAGTACACAATGACTCCTGTTGTTGACTTAACAATTTGACACTCTTGTTTATGGCGTCAGTAATCTCCCTAGGCTCCAGTCATGAGTTGCCAAGGCTATGGAAGCCTTTAGGGTTTGCCGACTTTGATCTTATTCTGATAGGGTCATAGTCAAAGTGGAAGTTCTCTCCTCCCTTCAGAGAAAGGTACCTCCTTCTTTGACGGCCCCATTCTTTCCACTGGGATCTCACTCGCTGAGATTTTTCATTTAGGCCTTCTTTTTTTTTTTTTTTTTTTCCAGAGTGTCTTGCCTTTCCATGCCTACAATACTCTCATGGGCTCTTGAGCCAGATCCGAATGCCTTAAGGGCTGATTCTGAGGCCAGAGTGCTATTTAGGACATCTGCCATTCTATGAGTCTGCTGTGTCTCCCACTTCCCATGTTGGATCTTTCTCTCCCTTTTTGATTCTATCATTTAGTATTAGTAGACACTAGTCTTGTTTGTGTGATCCTTCTGACTCTTAGACCTATCAGAGTCATCAACTGTGAACTGAAATGGATCACTTGGACTAGTGAGATGGCATTGGTACATGCCACCTTGATGGGATTGCATTGGAATCCCCTGGCACGTTCCCACTCCACCATCCGGGGCAAGTCCGATTGAGCATGTCCCAAATTGTACATCTCCTCCCTCTCTTTTTCCCACTCTTATATTTAACAGGGATCACTTTTCAGTTAAAATTTAAACACCACTAGGCTCAATGCCCTCTTATTTTCACTTAAATGACACTAGAAGATAAAAAAATCTTATGCAGTAGGAATAGCATGTTAGTGGAATTCAAGTGCTATATAGTTTTATAAGAAATAGATAATAAAAACATGGGATCCTAAGTGACTTAGACTCTAAGTAAAAATAACAATATTGTAATAAGTAAGTAAGTACTACAATTTAATTTGAAAACAAATCTTAAGTTTGCTTGGTATAAATAAATGTGATGAAATGTGGTATATGGGTTATCTTGAAGAACCAGAGGGAATGAAATGATTGTTATTAAGGTAAACACTGTGTGGTTACAATCAATCTAGATGGCTATTGCTGGTTCCTGGAAATGAGGCTGGATGAGGGGTATACCATTCTGAGGTGGCATTATGTCCAGAATTCCCCATCTGTGGCAATCACTCCTCAATAGCCATTGCATTCAGAGCTTGCTTCAGTCATTCTCCCAGTCTTGCCTGTAATGTTCATATCGTGGGTTCTCTTGGGGAGTTGTCATATGCTTTCTCACTTCTTTCAAATGGATTTATAACTTTAACTGAACCTCAGTATAAAAGGCTTTCTTATGTTTATTATATTTCAATAATACTTACTATTTAATAAATAATAAACATTTTACTTATTTTAAAACTTACTTATTTTTTAAAGTAAACTTTTATTTCAGAAGAAGAGAGACAGCAATAATAGAGATCTCCCATCCACTGATTCATTCTCCATGTGTGTGTGCTAGCCTGGGGCCAAATTCAAGAACGGAGAATTCAATCCAAGTCTCCCACATGAGATGCAGGAGATTGACTGCTTAAACCATCAGCACTGCCTACCAGGTTGCAAATTACCAAGAAATTGGAGTCAAGAACTGGAGGCAGGTATTGAACCCAGGAACTCTGATATGGAACATGAACATCTTAGCCAGAGTCTTATGTGCGAGGCCCAAGGCTTCCCACATTAAATATTTTTAATAATGTATATAAGGGCTGACATTGTGGCACTGAAGGTTAAGTATGTGTCTACAGCACCAGCATCCCATATGGGCACTGTTCGAGACCTGGATGCTCTACCTCCAATCCAGCTCACTAAGAATGCACCTAGAAAGGCAGCTGAAGATGGCCCAAAGGTTGGGCCTCTGCACCCGTGTGGGAAACCTGGACGAAGCTCCTGGTACCTAGCTTTACCCTGGCCCAGCTATTGTGACCTTTTGGCATTTGGGGAGTGAACCAGGAGATGGAAAATCCATCTCTCTCTCTCTTCATTCCTCTCTTTCTCTCCCTGTATCTATTCCTTTCAAATAAATAAATAAAACTTTAAAATATAGTAAAAGTATCTAAACTCAGGAGTATAGTATAATGTACACCTATAGGGCAATACCTTTGTGTAAACAGATGAAGAATGAGGATAAAGTACATGAATGTTTTGTGTATTGTTTTGCAGTCATGAGATTCAACTGGGGGAGTGTTTTTCTTTTTTAACCAGATTTATTTGAAGTAGAGAGCACAATCATCTTGTGAAAAATAAGCATGTGTTAATATGATTTTCTGTATTTCCCCCAATTTGACCTCAATGTATTAACAAAGTCAGGGACTGCACAGAAAAAGTAAAACAGAAAGAAAAAACAGCAACATTTATGATGCATATGATTCCCCTAGACTGAATGAGATGGGTTGTGTAGGAAGTCTATGCGTTATTTAAGAAATCAGACTAAAAGATTTCATTTGATTATTCATTTATCGACACTTTTTCTCTCTGTATCAGAGATAAAAATCTCTGGGTTAATAGGGAAGTAAGGAAGTTAGATATGGTTGAGGCTTCTCAAAGGAGAACTGTGCCCTGATGTTCCTACCACTCCTGGTAAACTCTAGGGATGAGTGAAAAAGAAAACCTCAATTATATCTCTGAATAAGTTCATGATTTAGTTTACATTTAGCAACCTGGAGCCACCACAGCCAGGGAGCACTATGGTAGAGTAGTCTGAAGTTGATTCAGTGAGCTCCACCAAATCCTGTGACCGCCACATAACTATGGAAGTATACCTGGATATCTATACAGTCCTGGGCAGGTACAGCAGAATGAGTGGCAGTAGACCTGAAGTGAATGTGTGCAATGTGTGGTCTTGGTGGTAGGTGATAGATTGGACCTTATGGACAGGCAGTTCACTGAGATGCAGATATCTCATTTGGAGAGGGCAACACTGTGGTTGTTTAGCTGAGATAAAGTCTATAGTTCAGTGAGTGTCATACAGACAGCCAAAGACAGAGGAGGAGCTTACTCTTATTGTTATTTATTCATTCAAAAAACATTTATGGAGGACCTATTGTGTTTTAGGTGCCATTCTTGTACTGTTAGGAAGTACCTAGATCTACTTGAGCCTTTAGGTATCATCCTAGAGGGAAATAATAAATTTATAATAAGGAACATATTATTTGTTACCTATATTTATTGTATACTATCTGTGATCCTCTTGGTAGAATACGTGCTCCAAGGGTATAAGAATTTTTAACCATTCCTTTTGCTTTTACATAACTTGGCACATAGCAGGTGCCCAAAAAATGCATGTTAAAACAAATAAATGGGGCCAGCGCTGTGGCATAGTAGGCTAATCATCTACCGGTAGCACCGATATCCCATATGGATGCCAGTTCCTATCCTGGCTGCACCTCTTCCATTCCAGCTCTCTGATTGTGGCCTGGAAAAGCAGTAGAAGATGTCCCAAGTCCTTGGGCCCCTGCAACTGGCGTGGGAGACTTAGATGATCCTGGCTCCCGATTTTGGGTCAGCTTAGCTCTGGCAGTTGCAGCCATTTGGGGAGTGAACCAGCAGATTGAAGATCTTTCTCTCGGTCTCTCCTGCTCTGTCTATAGCTCTACCTCTAAAATAAATAAAAAATCTTTAAAAATACAAATACATAAACAATTCAGGAATAATGAGACTATAGACATAGAAAAGTGAATTATAGAAAAATAAAAAATACTTTTTTTTGATCTTTCTGTGTTGATGGTTGGAATATTACCAAATAATACTCATTAAACCACTGAACCATCTTGGTGTCTAACATTAGACAGTGCCAGTGACTGCAGGTATTTTTTTTTTTTACATGTATTTCTACCTAGTGTGGGAAGCAGTACTCATTCACTTCATGAAAAAAAATAGTAACTATCTTAACTGTATTTCAAAAATCAGCTTAATGTTTGTCTCATGCCTACAGAAATTTCTGGAATAACATGTTTAGTGGGAGGGGTGGGAAGGTTTTCTCTCTGTGAGTATGTATGTCTGCAAGTAGTTCAGTGAAAGAAGAGCTCAACAGGTCTGTGTGGGCATGTCTTTACTATCTAGACCTCTGTTGCCCATTTCAGTTGTTGCTAATTCCATGTGGGCTGTTGAATCCATGACAAATGCTGAATCCAAATGGAGATATATTCCAAGTGTACAATACAACACTGGGTTTCAAAGGCTTAAGATAAAATATGAACTAATTAGTTTTTAAAATGTTGATTATATTTTGGATATATTGGATTATATAAACCACATTGTTAACAATAATTTAACTTTTTTTTTCTTTGAAACGGATAGAGAAAGAAGGATGGAGGGAAGGAGAGAGAGAGAGAGGGGGAGAGAGAGAGAGAGAGAGAGAGAGAGAGAGAGAGGTTTCCCTTCTATTGGGTCACTCATAAAATGCCTACAATGGATCTGCAAAGGAACCAAACAAAACTGGGTGCTGTGAACTCAGTCTAGGTCTCCTACATGGATGCCAGGTGCCCAATTACTTGAGTTATTACAACTATCTCCCAGGATCTGCAATAGAAGGAAGTTGGAGTCCAGAACAATGCTGGATATCAAATCCAGGCATTCTGATACGAGATGTGGGTATCGTAGGCAGTGTCTTAACTCCTAGACCAAGTGCCTGCCCCTTTATCTATTTTTCTAAGTTTGAATACTAGAAAATTAAAACAAAATTTGTATTTGGCTTGTGTTATACTTCTCTTAAACACTGAGAATAGCTATTGTAAACCATTTTGCATGAACACATTCACTAGTCCCATCTCTCTCCATTCCATGGACAATAATATATTCCTGTCTCATGTGCTGACACTATTGCTCCAGTAACCTCTTTCTCCTTCTCCAGGGAATAATCATTTAATTATTCCAGATAAATTCTAGTTATTGTGTAAGCCCACGATTTCTAAATCACAAGAAAATTTGACTGATTCCATTATAAATCTGGGGGTTATATATGATTCTTTATTGTTTAAATAAATTATTTATCATTTTGATAGACACAGATTCCCTGTCACATATTAAATATAAGATGATCAACAATCTCACCAAAAGAGCTATGCTTGCTTTTTCCTTGAGCATTTTTCACAAGTGAAATTCTGTGTCAGAGAGCCCCATGTATAGGTCAGTTATATTATGATTAATGTAGAAGACAGCCACTCCCCCATGGTTTCCAAAGGCATAGTAAATAAATGGGGAGAGACATATGAAGATATGACTATAGGTGCCATAAGAACTATAAGTAATTATAGATCTTTATGAAAAAAAGAAAAACATATTCTTAACCACTACAGGCAGTGCAGAAGCTTAACCTGTTGGATGTCTGAATAGCTCTGCACTTGATGCTGTCTGTGTGGAGTTAGCTAAAAGGATAATTTCAAGAATTACATGGCTAACAAGGCATTTACAGTTTTTATTTGGGACAAAGGATTTATGTTCACCTAGGTCATGTAGGCAGGAAGACTGCACTAATCAAATCACTTAGATGATGACTGCAATTTCTGCTTCTTTGAATTTAAGTAGTGAAAGTTATATAATAAGAAAAGTATATTTGAAGAGGATCATTTGGTCTAACATACTGATTTTAGCAAAGATGAAAACTAAAGAGGTGAAGTTCATTGATACACTATGCTTGAATGGCAGCTTAGCTTACACTAGGTTTATTTGTCCCAGGGTTTTTTTTCACCTATAAAATCTGAAGGCAGGAAGAAAATCCCAAATATCTTCTAATAACCTCCACTGCTTCAAGGACCAGTGATACTAGAAAGATTAGTTTTTTGTACATTCTTATAGTCCATTGATGTTACTGATATGTACAATTAGAGAGCTCAGTGAGAATTTTAAAAGATTGCATTTTGCAAACAGCATTTTCTCTAATTACTCTTTGTACTTTCCATATAACTCAAGTCTCCATATAAAAAGTATGGGAATCAAGTGGGTGTCACATAAGTGTGATGATGTCTATTTATAGTATAGGTGATGAAACTGAAGAACCCAATCCAGTTTTGAAACTTGGCTTAACTTAGCAATATTCATAATATTGTTGTTTTTCTTCAAACCATTGAGCACTTTTCTATAATAGAGCTTGTCTTCCTATTGCTCCATGAATAATTTCTAGGTTAAGTAGACACAGCAAGCTTATAATTGTTTTCAAGTCATTCAAGTGACTGCTAGACTTTTTTAGTATCTTGCCTACAATTTTTTTGTAGGACCTTCCTTCTGATTTGCTTTTCTTTTTTACTTCAAATTTTTCTTTTCTCTTTTTTCTTCTCTGCTCCTAGAAATTAGTGTATTTGTTGTTGTTGTCACTGGAATTGTAAGAGGAAGGGAGCAGATTCTCCTAAATTTGCCCTAATGATTGCCCCTGGAATCCAGTAATCTTCATTCACACAATGTACTAAGTGTCTACTATATGTAAAACACTGTGTTTGGTTATGGAAAGATGTGAATGTGAATGATGCTGTCAAGAGCTTTGAATGTATGATGCAATTAGCACAACATGCATTATCCTTGCCAAGGCTGAGAATTGATAACTCTTATGTTTGTAGTCCCTTTTTCTTATATCCAAGCAGTTCTCCTAGAGTCCAAAGTATTTTGATGGTAAAAATATCTTTTTTTGTGTGTGCACTGAGACTTACAATGTGGTGGAATGAGAAGACCATGCCAAGATGGCCACGGGCAATGGAAACTGCCTGGCAACAGGCTGTGATTGGATGGCTTCAGAAACTGCCTGGCAACCGGCTGTGATTGGTTAGGGCATAGACCGCCCCTTGACCAGATTGGCTGCCTTGGCTATTTAAGCTGCTGTACCAACTGAAATAAATGAGTCTGCAGGCTGCTTGCCTCTGGCCTGCTTTCACCCAGCTCCCAGGGTCTGTGTGGCAACTCTGTGCCTCTTGCCCCCACCGCGCTCCTCCTCTCAGAATGAATCCACAGCAACATTACAAGTTATTTATTGTACTTCCTTCCCCTCACAAATACACCCCCACTCTACTTTTAAACCTAAAATTAGTAGAGAATACTCATTACTCATTACTGAAATAATTTACACTAAGATAAACTGTTTCAGCTAAATGTTTGTTTACTTTGTAAAATAAGCAAAGCTAAGTGAAAGAAATCATGGGAATTTAAGTGAACACATTAAATTATATGATTTATATTAAGAAGTTACACACAAAAAGTGAACACACTATTCAGGAATTATTCAATGCTTTCATCACAGAAGTAATTTGCTCTTTTTAAATATGAGAAGACATTTTAATTTGCAACCAGGTCTGAACATTTTTTTTTTTTAAATCTCCACTCTTCTCTGTGCTAAAAAATGGAAGATGGGAAGAATAATTTTTATGATGCCCTTTCTGAAGTGAAGGTTGCATGAGGCAGCTTAATAACTGAGTTTAATGTGGAGTTTCTGTCTCTATATTCAATTTCCATTTGACTTCTATTAGGTAAAACTATAATTGCATAGTTATTGCTAATCAAAAATTAAATAAGGATTTCCTACTTTGCTTCCTAAATATTTCATCATATATGTGTGTGTGCGTATCTGATAGTTAGCTAATAAATGTTTTATTAAAATGTTTGATTTTAGACAAAATGCTAGATAGCACATAAATAAATTCTTGGCTATGGTTGTGTTAGCACATACGAGAGCATTTCAAAAAGTTTGTGTAATTTGGAATTAAAAGATAAGTTTATTTTGGTTCATAGTTTTCATTTCATAAAGAAGTTTTAATCACTCCCATACCTATATAAAATCCTGAGTCAAATAGCCTTCTGGAGAGGAAGTGTGCCCAAATGACTACAACAATTTCAAAGTAATGGCCAGCTAGGTCTTACTTACTGAGATAATTTACAGCTTTTAGCACTCAATACCATTTATTATTCCCTTTTAGCCATTATGAAGCCAATCAAATTAAATATTTGACACTAAAGCACTTAAAGCAACTTATTTGTTGTATGACATAAAAAAAAAACAAAAACAAGAAAGGATAGAAAGCCCTTCTGGGACCCAGAGATATGGTCCCTGTTAGAGCAGGAAGTGCCTCTATGCCTGACACAAGGCAGCAGCCAACACATTGGAATAAATGTGTCTGACCAGTTCTGGTTCTGTGAGCTGCTTGAGTTTCCATTGAAATTTTCCTCAAGTGAATGTGACAGTGGAAGAGGGTTTTGTTTTAGTGTCAAGGGAACCCCTTCTGGTCCTGTGTGGTTAGCCTTAAGCTATTCAGTTCCTTCTGTAGTTCCTATGTGTAGAACGGAATGAATTGTTGTATTCGTATTTTTACCCTTAGATAAACAGATGAATGTTCCTTTGGAATTTATTTTTGCTTTATGTTTTTCTGATGAATTTACTTGGACACTGCATTTTCTCCACTCCCCATCATCCCTACTTCAAATTTTACTGAACAGGACTCTTAGATTATTATCATCGTCAGGAAAAAGCTCTGAATCACCTTCATTTCCCTGTAGTCCATTCATCCAATATGAGGCACGTCAAAATTTGAAATGATTTTCTGAAATTTGACAAATAAAATTATTTAATTTTTTTCTACTGAAATATATATATATATATATATATATATATATATATATATATACAATGTATAGGTTTCATTAGGCACAAAAAAGTATACACTGTAAAACATGCCTTACTCCCACTTCCATAACCTAGTTTCCCCATGATTTCCTGAATAAGGGAAGTTTCTGTTGTAGACCAAAATGTAATTGACATCAGCTTCATGTATAGAATGTCTCTTACCTGTCTGTCTATATCCATCTACATATATCTGTCTATCTATCATGTATCTATCTACTATCATCTGTTATTTATTTCATCTACAATAACATTCTCTACGTGCTAGTCTGCAACATGCCTTTTTTTTTTTTAAAAAAGCTTAACATATCTTTTAAAAATTATTTATAATTTGAAAGGCAGAGACAGAGAAGGAGGGAGAGATGTTTCATTCACTGTTTCATGCCCCAAATGCTTGCAACAGATGGATCTGGCCATGCTTACGCTGGGAGCCAGAACCTTAATTTGAGTCTTCCACTTAGATGACAGGGACACAATTACTTGAGTCATCTCTTGTTGCCTCTCAGGGCATACAGGAAGCTAGAATCAGGAGCAGAACTGAGACTCGAATCTGGTACTCTGTTATAGATGTGGGTATCCCAAGTAACATCTTAATGACTGAACTAAATGCCTGTCTCCTTATGTTTTAGAAGTTGTCCTTTATCAGTTTGAAACATGTTTTTATTCTTTTCATGGACACAGTAGTCTCTTAAATATATATTTAAATTATTTATCCATTTTCACGTTGATGCTCATTTTTGTTGCTGCCAATGTAGCACAATTTTTGTACATATATTTTGTAGCTTTCATACTTCAAGCCATGAAAGGAGCAAATCAGTACAGATACTATATCTATTTCTTTATCTCTTCTCCTTTCAGTTTTTGTTCTTTATGACATTTTGCATAACTGGATGTGGCACTTCTGTAACAACAATCTGTACATTTGTTCCGTTCCTAGTCTAAGTGTAGACCTAGTGCTCACCATCAGTCACTTTGCCTTTGCTTCTCCATTCTCTCCAGAATTGGCTGAAGCTACTCCTTTTTTTAAAAGATTTATTTTATTTATTTGAAAGACAGAGTTACAGAGAGAAGTAGAGACAGAGAGAGAAGTCTTCCATCCACTGGATCACTCCCCAGATGGCTGTAATGGCTGGAGCTGAGCTGATCCGAAGCCAAGAGTCAGGAGGCAGGAGCCAGGAGCTTCCTCCGGGTCTCCAATGTGGGTGCAGGGGCCCAAGAACTTGGGCCTTCTTCTACCGCTTTCTCAGGCCATAGCAGAGAGCCGGATTGGAAGAGGAGCAGCCAGGACTAGAACTGGAGCCCATATGCGATGCCGGCACCTCAGGCCAGGGCTTTAACCTGCTGCGCCACAGCGCTGGCCCCAAAGCTACTCCTGTAGTAGTTTCTCCAAGGAGGCACCAAGGCATTGCCCATTTAGGGTTATTCATCTATTAACTTGATAGAGGGGACTTCAAAAAGTTCATGAAAAGGACATTAAAGGACATATTTATTTCAATCAAAATATTTTGAAACTTATGCATATTAGGGTTCTTCAAAAAGTTCATGAAGAACATGTATTATGAAAAAAATCATGCATTGATACTAAAAATATTTGCACCCAAATGAGTCCATTTTATTTGTATCTTTCCATAGCTTTTTGAGACCTTCTAACACTTGCTTAATAATATGAATGGTAATTAAGTTCTTGAATCACACTCTGTCAATCTCCTCAAAAATTTAGTATTTAATGTTGCCTTAGAGAAGGAAGTCTGATACCAGTCTCATTTTTGGCTTGCTCCTTTATCATGGATGCTCAAATAATTCATTCTTCATCTGTTTTTGAAAGATTAACATTTATTTTTTGAAAAGCAGAGTGATGCAGAGGGAGGGAGTGAAGGGAGAAAAGAGAGAGAGAGGGAGAGGGAAAGGGAGAGGAAGGGAGGAAGAGGGAGAGGGAGAGAGAAATATCTTCAGTCTTGTGGTTCAACCCCCAAATGCCTGCAAAAGCTGGGGCTTGCCCATGATGAAGCCAGGTGCTAGGACCTCCACTTGAGTTTCTCAAGCAGGCGGCAGGGGCACAAGTACGTGGGCCATCTTCTGCTTATTTCCTGTGCACACTGGCAGGGAACTGGATCAGAAGTGGAACAGCCAGTACTGGAACTAGTGCTGTGATATAGCATGCTGGAATAACAAACTATGGCTTAACTGGCTGTGCAACAATGCTGGTACCATTTTTCTTTGTCTTTAATGTCCAACACATCTATAAACTTTAGGATTTTTGAAATCACTTGTTTCTGGTAAGACAGGGTACACTGTTTGAACCTGTAAAGTTTTCTCTTTCAGCGAAGTACCTGAATTTTAATATTTGTATATTTGTCCTATTCTATTCATGCTTTAACATTCTAGGGGAGGAAGTCCTCCTGTGAGAATGTTGTATATCTTTTGCTTTTTTCTTACATATATCATTTTCCCATCCTTTTTGTCCTTTATAAATCCTTTGCTTCTCATGTTTTATATTCTACAGTCTTCACAACTGTCTGATATCCTCTGTGCTACTTCCAAAGTGTCCTTCATTTCATTTACCCCTTTTCTAAGGTTTGGTAACTTATTTTTTTTCCTTTAGTTACTTTCCCATTTATTCGATAAAAAATATATATGAGACACTATGAACCTGGCACTGCTGTAGGGACTATTAACAAAATTGTGAAAAAGGTGATATTTTATTTTCTGATTGAGTGTACATTATAAATGTATTTTGTTTCTCTGCTGTGATCCTATTGTATACAAGTGATTACTTCATTGTATTTCTACAAAATTCTAATATTTTTATCTCTTCTATGCAAAATTATTTTTGCATGCAATTTTTCTGCTGTTTGTTTTTCTCCTTTTTTTTTTGCTTCTTTGTGTCACTTTACTATACAAATGTTTATTATGGTCCTTTGTTGTTCATCTTTGAATGAAATTCTTTCCAGACCAACTACTTACATGTTTTTCATTATTCTTGTTGAAAGAGACATCAGATTCATGTTTTAGTTGTGGGTCAGAAAATTATAGCCAGTAGTTCTAATTTTTGTACAGATTGTAAACTAAGAATAAATTTAGTATTTTTAAAATTTTTATTAATATAGAGAGAATGGATTTCATGTATTTCAAAGGTACAATTCTAATAATATAACCATAATGCCCTCCCTCTCTCTCTCCTTCCCTGAACTCCTCTCCTTCCTTTCTTTTTTCTTTAATTTTTGCAAATATATAATTTCTGTCCACTCTATAATCACAGGTTTAATGCACCACTAACCATAATATTTAGCAAGTAGAAAGTATAAAGACCACAGTTACACAGGAGTATAAACAAGGTCTAAATACAATAATTATAAGATGTCTGTTTCATTTCTCCACTTTCTGTGTTCTATGTTAACTACCACATATTGGATAAAACATATGATAAGGGTTATAAAGAAAGGTTTGAAGACAAAGATAGCCAAAGATTTTCTACATGGTCTACAAAGCCTAAAATACTCATTATCTGATTCTCTACAGAAAAAGTTTGTCAATCCTTGAGTCATTCTAACAGCAATTCTATCTATGAAGCAAAATAATATGCTAATTACTTTGTATCCTTTATTGAGATTGACACTGCAGAAAACCTCCCACTCATGTCTCCTCTATAGCTTGCCTCAGAAACAGTGTGTGTGTGTGTGTGTGTGAGAGAGAGAGAGAGATAGAGAGAGAGAGAGATCATTTACTTTAGGTTCTATTTTTTTAAAGATTTATTTTATTTATTTGAAATACAGAGTTACAAAGAGAGGCAGAGACAGAGAAAAAGGTCTTCCATTCGCTGGTTCACTCCCCAAATGGCCACAATGGCCAGAGCTGAGCCTATCTGAAGCCAGGAGCAGGAGATTCTTCCAGGTCCCCCACATAGTCACAGGGGCCCAAGTAATCGGGCAATCTACCCCTGCTTTCCCAGGTACATTAGCAAGGAGCTGGATCAGAAGTGAAGCAGCCGGGACTCAAACAGGCACCTGTAAGGGATGCTGGAACTGCAGGTCAGGGCTTTAACCTGCTGTGTCACAGCACCTGCCCCTCTAGCTCTCTGTTCTTTACTTTTAGAGATGTCAAACCTGGTAAGGAAATGTCTTGTTACTAGCACATGTACTATTTATGGAAATGAAATATTGATTTTGCTCACAAGTTTACATCACTTGCTTTGGAGACCAGTAATCACATGCCTTCTTCTGTGTACTGTAGCTATGGCTACAGTCTCAAGAATTACTACCATGCTTATATTTCATTTTAATGACTATACTTTGCAGATTTTATTGTTTTTTTTTTTTTATTGTGATTTGACTTGTAGATGTCATTTGCTCCCTTTGGTGGTGGACACTGAATTTGTATTTCTTGTTCACTTTGTTTTGTGATTGCACATGTGATTGTTCAAAGGAGAAAGGCAAACACTTTTATCAGTTCCATATTTAAAACCATAATATCTGTTTTTATAAACATGGCTATATCTTTATCTTGGAATACATTATGAGGAAAGTTTCAGGAATAAACAAAGTGAAGTAGGGATCAATATTTGATTTAGGAGTTAACATGGTGCTTTGGATGCTCACATCTGATATCGGAGTGCCTGGGTTCAAGTCCTGGCTCCACTCTTGATTCTAACTTCCTGCTAATGCACACCTGAGAGGCGCATGGAATGACTAAGGTAGTTGTATCTCTGCCATCCATGTTGGAGACCTAGAATGAGTGCTGGACTTCCAGCTCAGCCCTGGCCATTGTAGGCATTTGGGGAAATGAACATATGGGTGGGAGTCCTCTGTCTCCAGGCATCTCAAATTTAAAAATATATACCTATTAATATTTATATATATAAAATATATGTAGGAGTAAAATAGTAAAGATAATAAAAAGAAGAAATTCAAGAAAGAGTGTTAAAAATAGACAATTTCATGAATATCTAACTACTACATCATGCTATTGTGTACATTCAGCATGGAAAATTCATCAGAGCCTGGTGTGGTTGGCTAATTAAATTCCACATCAAGGCTTAAGCAACTAGGCAGAAAATTTAAGAAACATGTAAAGTTTCTAAGGGTGTTTCTATGAGTATTCTAAGGGTCAGAGGCAGAGACTTGTTCCTTGAGTAAGCAAATCATCACTGTCTATTTCTGTATAGGTACTCTGCTAGGTGCAAGTATATTTCTGTACTTGGCATCAAGCAGATGAATTATTTGGCCAAAAGTGAGAGGAACTAATTTCAACTCAAATGTAACTTGTATAAGATGAATCAGTTAAAATTAAAAGAAAAAGAATAATCCATTTGCAGTAATGAGAAGCATAAGAGTAAATAAGATGATGAAACTATCATGACCATTAACTTTTCTTCTAAGACTCTCGACATGTAGAAAGAAAAATTAGGATAGCTAGATGAGTCCATTTGGAAGTGTAAATGGAAAAAATAAGGAGATTAAGTTCATACTGGAAGTTTGTTTTAGTTGTTCTTCACACATATTAACCTAAACAGTGAAGTTGAAATCCTTTAAATTTCAGATGGTGGGCTTAGCTTAATTTTCAACATTTTGCAGTTGCAATGTGTTTCCAATATAATTAAGAAGTGAGTTTGCTCTGGGTTGTGTCTCCGCCTCTCATTTTCACTGAGGACATGAGTTCTTAAAAAATTTGCATAGTAACATTTACTCTTTTTCTACTCCATAAAGGAATATAATTAAAAAG
Source organism: Lepus europaeus (assembly GCF_033115175.1). Lineage (NCBI taxonomy): Eukaryota > Metazoa > Chordata > Mammalia > Lagomorpha > Leporidae > Lepus > Lepus europaeus. The sequence goes on along the minus strand of NC_084834.1, from coordinate 48,248,862 downwards.
GTGAACAGCATTGAGCTGATGGTTCATAGTGCACTAATTCATAATAGTGTATTAGCATTCTGATGCAAATACAATACCTAATGAAACTGGAGGAAGATTTTATCCTCACCCTTCTCATTACATGTATGGTGAGTTCTGCAATTCAGGCAATGTTGCAGCAGAAAGGCTATCAGAAGTGAATGCTGCTTAGGAAGCTATTCAACGGGAGTTTTTCAACAGCTGTTCCCAAGCTTCATTAAGACTCATTATGAGTTGTCATGTAATGGAGGACTTATATTTTTTGATGATCTCTGCATACCAGTAAAGATAAAAGTATGTCTTAAGGCAGAACTAAAAAGAACAGAAGTTGGTACATATTAAAAATAGATTACTAAAATGCCCTAGTTAGCTGGCACAGACCTTAAAAGCTCAGTACAATCATTCAGATTTAAAGGGAAAGATAAAAAGTGACTAAACTCACTGAGCTTTTAATACATCAACGGTTATATTTTAGGGAAAAAAAAAACTCTATTCTTTTATATGAAAGGTACCTGGGGGCCCCAGAGATTGATCTGTGCCTCTCATGACGGGAATTCAGAGAGCTGGCACCACTGCACCTGGGAGCAGGATCCTGATGGCTTTTCTAATTGTTCCTTACCTTTAAGTGCAGGTAGAGTTATATCTTCCCTCCATGCATCACACCCCAGACACCTTTCTCATACCACACAAAGTGAGAGGCTATCTCAATTCTTTGTCAAAACATGAGGGTCATTGACACAGCTCTGTACCAACAGGGACCTCCAGAATCTGTTAATATAGATAAAGGATGGATGGATGGATGGTATATGTGTTTGGGATCAGGGGTTAGATTAGTTTGAAGTTTTAGACCTGTGTTTACAGAGAAAACACATCATTTAATTTTATTTCTACTTATATTGTCAATAAAAATAACAAGGATTTTTAAGGAATGCCTTTATCTATACTTTATAAAAGTAAAAAAAAAAAAATCAAGAATCTAGGCAGGCATTTGGCCTAGCAGTTAAGATACTTGCATCCCATATTGGAGTGCCTGGGTTCAATGCCAGGCTGTGCTCCCCATTCCAGCTTCCTGCTAATGTGCACTGCAGGATATAGCAGGTGATGGCTCAAGTGGTTTGCTACCTGTCACCCATGTGAAGGAACTGGCCTGACCCAGCCCTGCCCCTTACAGACATTTGGAGGATGAGCTGGTAGATGGAAGCTATTTGCTGGGCTCTCTGCCTTTCAAACAAACACAAATTGAAAGCTCTAGCCTTGTACCCAAAATAATTACTGCTATTAACTTGAGTGGTATTGTGGGGCTGATGGAACTATGGTGACTCTAGTACCCGAACACTACCTGTAACTGCCACTCTTCCATCAAACATAGCACTTCCTAGCAACAAGCACAGTCACGAGGAGCATCCTGTGACCACCTTTGTATATTGATCTCCATGCCTCATTCCCAGCCCCTCATTCTCCTATTGAGTCACACTCACCCGCAACTCGCTATGCCTTGGAAAAATTGGGAAAATGAGCAGCAAATGGCTTTCCTTCTGCCTGGTTGCTTCCTTCTATGAAGAAGAGACAATGTGGGAGAAGGTACATTGCACATTTGCCAGTAGCAAACAGCAGAGCAGGATGCCAGAAAGTTCAAAACTGTTTAGAGAAAGCATTCTTTTATGACAGAGATTCAGAAGCAAGAGTAGAATAGGAAGAGTGCTTGGGGAGCTAATGAATGTAGCAAGAACTAGTCCAGAATGCCAAGCATGAAGGGCGCCATCTAAAATCCTGCAATGGTAGAGTGAAGGAAAAAATAAATCTGTACGAATAGAAATGTAGTCTCTGTTACTTAAGGGAGAAAGCTGATGTTAGGTGGGGAAGAGAATAGCTTTGAGGAAACAGGGTGAATACAACAGGAATAGATCAGAAGAAAAGTGTATTTTGCTCTTCTAGTAGCATTGTTCAGGAAAAATAAGCAATAGAAATTATCTATGTGGATACATATGCATGTACAGCAATATAGATAAATAGAAAGAGATTTATTACTGGGGATTGACTAATATGATTCTGGAGGCTCTATCCCAAAATCTGCCACTGTAAATGGGAGGCCCAGGAGAGCCAGAGGTGTAGTTCTAGCTTGAGAACCAGGAAGCAGGATGGCCAATGGCTGAGGTCTCACTGTGAGTGTGAGAGCCTGTGAACCTGGAGTCCTGATGTTGATGGCTGAGGACTGAAGAAGACGGAGGTGAAGGAGTGAATTCACCATTCCTCAGTGGCCTGCAAGATGCCCACCCACTCTGGTGAGTGGGGATCTTCTTCATTCAGTTCACTGACTGAAATGCCAGTCTCACCTGGGGACATCCTCATGGACACACCCAGAAATCATGCTTTGCCAGATGTCTGGGCATCCATGGATCAGGTGGACACATAAATTAGCTATACTGCTCTGTCCTTGAAATACACTCAGGTTGGAACCAATTTCTTACAACATTTTTCCCAAAGTAATTAATTCATCAGCCCATTTTTGTAACCCAGATTAATGAAAGGCTTCATATTTGATAGTCCATGAACTGACATCTTGATATTCTTCTAGCCTGTTAATAATTTGAAGATATGAAGTGAATTCATTAACACTGGCTGCCTATTTAATGTACCAAGGAGTTACCCAGGTAGGGTGTAGCTTCCTATTCTAATTGCTTTTAATATTACTCTCAGACTAGCTGAAACAGCAAAATGGCAAGATCGTTGTTTGGATGTCTGCCTAGTCCTGGTGTAGGAAGTCCAATGCTACCTTCATGACATGCTTTTTCCTTGGTCTCTCTTCGCATCCTCACAGAAATGTGGGTTGTTTGCAGTTTCACAAGATGCTTTCAAATACATTATTTTACAGACTTTGAGGAAGATAGGGCCGGACTTAAAAAATCCAGCTGTATGCAGGAGAATAGAGGTCAAAAAAAGGGGCTGTATGAATTGGGCAGATTAGTGACCAGTTAGTGGCTGAGCTAGGGATTTCAACACAGATGTGCTGCCACACACAAAAGTATAGGAGGAGGCAGTGCTTAGTGAAGAGCTGAACTGTTTTGGTCAGTTTGTTTTCCAGAATTCCTGGAAGGATTTGGATGTTAAACCTGGACTGATGGCAATTATTCCCACCGGAAAAGCATCCTATTTCAAAAGTCCCTATTACCTATTTTTTGGTAGCTATTTTAAAAATTATTTCTATTTTAAAGAGATTGACTGTTAAATATACAGTGCTTTAAGCAGTAATGCAAAGTCTATGACTAGCTCAATATGTGAAAAGATGACAGGCAATTTAACTTGACTGTGCAGACCCTAGCTCTGTCTTGTAATGGATAATACAACCTGAATTTTATGCTGCATTCCTCAGTGTTCCTATGGATTTTACAAAGTGTGCATGCTTGTGTGAATGGCCTGTTCTCCCTGTGAAAGATGGCAAGCATGCTGTGATGACAATACCATGCAATCATTTTCCAGAAATGATCCTCTCTATTCCCCCGTGTAGCTGATCAAATAAGAATGGGATAAAAGAGAAAGGGCTTTGCTACAGTAAAATGGGCCTCGGATGCTAAGAGGTCATGGTTTTTCATTATGTAGTTTGCAAGTGCCATCCCTAAAGTTTATCATACAGGATTTTGGTTGCTTTAAATATGTAGCCATTAAAATGACTTATCTTTCTTTTGTATCATCCTCATGTTTTCTCTGATGAAAGAGGGCAATGATTCTGCTTTGCTGTTCTGTGGAACCTTTATTTCACCATATGACGAGCTCTCTCTTTTATTTCCTATTCAATTCATACTTCTATTTGATAATCCTTGAGGCTAGAAGGAGATAGAATTCAGATAAATGTCATTTAAACATGGTCAGTCATAGGCCATTCACTGGAATAGATTTTATGTCCTCTTTGTATTATTTGACTCAATATCAAAGACAAAATTTGTGCTGTGGTTTCTCTGAAATTTAGTGTATTCTCTTTATTACAATAATTTAAAATATGTGTACCAGCAAGAATGGCAGGAGCTTCAGCATTTAATTTGAATGAATTTAGGATTTTAGGCCCCTAGGTCAAAGGAGATATGTTCAGTGGAACACTAATCCTGCTGTGTGAAGAGGATTGGTAGGAGAAAGGATATTTAGGAAATGTTAATGTTATGTACATCCCTTTGCAATTCATTATGCACATTAATATATTACTGGCGGTGAAAATTCTTACAGTAGAAAATTTCATTTAACTCTGTTTTACCCAATATTCTCCCAATTCACTTAAGTCAATCACACATTTTTCACTGAGATTCTATTATCGGCCAAGCATTCTTCCAGGTTTGGAAATATTGCAAAAAGAAAATATGCTGAAAAAGAAAGCTCAACAAAAATGGGTAAAAACCCTTGCCCTTTTGGAGTTCACAGTTCAGTGGAGGATACAGATAATGAACAACTAAATAAGTAAAATAAACAGTATGTCAGGTGGTGCAAGTGCTGAGGAGGCAAGTAAAGGTGGCAAAGTTGGAGGATAGGGATGGAAAAGTTGGCTATTCATTTGATCATAGAATTGACACTGTACATTCGCTGAAGACCTTGTGAAACTAGTGTTCCACAGAAAATGATGCATTCCACTGGTTTGGACCCTCAGACAGTAACTTTTTGCAGCTCACCTTCTAGATTGTTGCTGCAAGTTTTTTTCAGAAATGATTTATTTTATAAATATCCCCCATCCTGAGTATATTTTTCTGAATTTGGCTAACAACACATGTCATATTTGAACTAGTGCTTATACAGTGCTTCACAATTTTTTAAACTAGCTATGTCCTCTGAGGGAATAGAATGGATAACCAAAATTCAGATTAATAACCACTAGATGTCGGTGTTATCACTGGATAACAGAGATGATCTTAAATCTCCTTAGCTGGCTTGATTGACCTAGATAATTCACAGCCTAAATTATGTATAAAAAAAACCTTCCTAATCTAGTCAAGTGTAAGAATATAATTTTCACCAGAAATTCCTAGACAATAAAGACAAATATAAATATAGTTTGGAATAAGAATTAAAGAAAAATAAGAACATAGGCTTATTTACCTATTACCCAAGAAATAGTTTATCTGAATGTTCTCTGTGATATTTTCCCAATGCTAGTTAGTAAGTGGATATTCCATAAATTTGCAGCAAGCAACTATTATGTGTTAGGTACTGGACTAGGCAACAAGGAGGGTAAAATGAATAAGCTGCTGTCCCCTCAAAACAAGGGTAGTTAATAGAACAATGGGACAAGGGTAGTGCATGTTTAAAGACATAGATGACAAACACATGATGCAGAGGGAGGAGCGTAGAGGTGGAAGAGTGGCCTACCTAGCTTTGTAGGCAACTCAGGGACAATAGGTGGAGCTGACTTACAGAAGGATGAATATGGGGCCATAAAAACTCAGGAGATTTGTACAATAACTTAGGTAAGAGGTAAAGGAGTTGGCAAATATTTATACCACAGAGAAATCATAGGACATCGAAAACAACTTCTCCAATTCCACTGGTTAACCTGCAAAACTATCCTACCTTTCTTTTTGACCATAGCATGCTTTACCTTTGATTTCTATGCAAGGCTATTATGTCTACCAAGCTCTTTATCTAGTCAAGGGCCTTCTGGCATTGAGTACTGTATTCTGAACGTTCACCCTCTTTTCTTTATTGGGTTCCTTCCAATCAGAATTTACATATACTTTATCATCTCCAAGCTTAGACAAGGACTAATCAGCTTCCTGAGCCATTAATTAGTATACTTCCACTATTCCTATAACACTCTTAAAATTGTCACCTGCAAGGAATTAATGACATTTACCATTGAAAATATCTTGCCACTTGAAACACCCTTTTCCAGCAAAATCACACTTTGCTAGTGTTCTTTCCATGAATGCCATATTCATGCGTTTCATTGCCTTCTCTCCCTCTGTCTTCTTCTATTGTAGTGGTTTGATTTAGGCCCCCCTCTGTCTCATCATCTGCACTTCAAAGCAAAACTTGTTGATTTGCATGCTAGTTTATATTTTAGTTATATGCCAAAGACTCTGAAATCTTTGCTTCTTGTTCAGTTCTCCCTCATCTTTTTCTCCTAGCATCTTAAATTCTATATATTAAACAATAACACATTATTTTTCTTCTTAAAACTCACTTAGTCATCAATATGTTCTATCTTTGCTGGTGCTAAAATGGGAAAGTTTGGTAACTTTTAAGTTTTTCCTCTTGTGTGATTACATCTAATAAATTTACTCACTCTCCAACTTATTTACCAAGGTTCTATTATGGGCAAAGTGCTCAAGATATGGTAGTGCTCAAGATATGGTAGTTAACCACACGGATCCCTAGCTTCATGGAATTTATAGGTGAGTTGAAGAAGCAGAAAATGAAGACAATAAAATCACACTTAACAAATTGTGATGCATGTTTTGAAAGGATGCTTTCTGTAAGAATATTAGGAATCTAACCCTGGGCAGAGAAGTGATACTTGACTGAGAGATTTTGAGGGTAGCAATAGATCAGCAATGTGAGAACTGGGGAAAGGTTGCAGGTAGATGAGAAAACATAAGGAAAGATATTGTAGTGAGAAAAAGATTTGAAGATCACTAACACAAAATTTAAAATCTGTTTATGTCTTTCTCTAATTAAAACCCTAGATGCTGGGCATAGCTAATAAAGCTATCAATAAAATCATGAAGGACTTTGTCCTTGACTTTTTCTGTACCCACCGCTTTTTCTGACCCATGTCACTTTTTATTTGTGTTGTGTTGGATTTCCTATGGCTCCTCCAATGCTGGTGGTTCTCTCTAACTTTAGACCTTTCCAACAATGTTTCTTTGACTGCTGGGAAAGCCCTCATCAAATTGTCTCCTTTATCTGTCTAAATCAGACTTATTCTTCAGACTTTCCCTAGGAGCCCTTACTTAACTGCAGCCCCATCCTCACCTTCTGGGAAGGGCTGGTCATACATAATCTTTGTTCTCCTCTTTCACAACTACCTGGCTATTGTTGTGTCCAGTGTCAGTCTTCCATGGTAGACTAGAGGCTTCATGAGGACAGCACCCTGTCTGTGCTTTTTAAACTCTTAATCTTCAGTACCTGTCATATTGTAAATACCAGATAAGAATTAGAATGAATGAATGAGTGATTCAAATCAAAGGAACACTCAGTATATTTCAATTTTTTATGTACTTTTGGCTGTTCGAAAGAGAGAGAGAGAGAGAGAGAGAGAGAGAGAGAGAGAGAGAATCAGTCTTCCATCTACTGGTTCACTCCCAAATACCCACAACAGCGTGGGTTAGGCCAGGCTGAAGCCAGAAGCCCAGAACTTAGTCTTCTTCCCTCAAATGGGTGATAGGGATCTGAATACTTTCAGCCATCAACCTGCTGCCTCCCAGAGTGTGCCTTAGGAGGAAGCTGGAATTGAAGGTTGAGCCAGGACTAGAACCCAGGCACCCTGATGTGGGATATGACCATCCCAAACAGCGTCTTAACTGCTGAGTCAAATGCCTGCCTCTGAAGTCTCCATGTTGAAAGAGAGGTAGATAACAAGAGTCTTGACTGACCCACCTATACTGATGGGCAGCTGTATGTGGGAAAGATAGTAAAATAAACCTGAGAAATTTTGGATTTAAGTTTAGGATTTGTGATCTTCATGTATATCTATTTTTTCAAAAGCTCCTTTGACTCTCCCTCAAACCACATCTCATTTCTGATGCTCCCCTTGGCAAAGAGACTCCTCAACATAGCTGTCATTTTCCCCACTGTTGCCTATGCCACTTTAATAGGCTTTGTCCCCACCCAACAGAAACTATTCTAACCAGTGTCTCTAATAACCTTAATGATGCAAATTCCATGGTTCCTGTATTCCAAATGAGTATTGACATTGCTCATTATTCCTTCTCTCTGGAAAGTCTCTCATTGGCCTTTTTCTTTATTCTCCTCACACCTTACTAATCTTCACTGTTCTGAATTAACCTCATCTTCCCAAACATCAAACATTTGGGAGGTTTTAGAGTTCAGCCCTTTGCTCTTCCCTATCTCTGTGATCTTATCCAATCTTAGAGCTTTACAAAGTACCTTTTCCTTGGGGTGTTCCAACACATATGTCTAGCCCTGATCTCAACCGTGAACCTCAGACTTTCCTATCTAATTTTCAACTTGATCTGGCACATAAAAAACTGAACTTTTGGAGTAGGCATTTAAACTTGAAGTTAAGACACCTGCATCCCACATCAGAGTGCCCAGGTTTGATACCAAGCCATGGCTCTTTATTTATTTATTTATTTATTTTTGTTAAGGATTTATTTTATTTATTTGTAAGAGTTACAGAGAGGAAGAGAGAGAGGAGAGAGAGAGAGAGAGAGAGAGAGAGAGAGAGGTCATTATCCACTGGTTCACTCCCCAAATGGCCCTAACAGCCAGAGCTGAGCTGAGCTGAAGCCAGGAACCAGGAACTTCTTCTGGGTCTCCTATATGGGTGCACGGGCCCAAGCACTTGGGCCATCCTCCACTGCTTTCCCAGGTACATCAGCAGGGAGTTGGATTGGAAATGGAGCAGCCAGGTCTAGAACCAGTGCCCATGTGGGATGCTGGCACTGCAGGCCGGGCTTTAAACCAATGCACCACAGCACATGCCCCATGGCTCTTAACTCTAGCTTCCCACCAATGTGTATCCCAGGAGGCAGTAGTGATGGCTCAAATAGTTGGGTCCCTGTCACACACATGGAGGACCTAAACTGAGTTCCTGACTTTGTTTCTGCCTCATTCCTGCACTGTTGCAGGCATTTGGGAAATGCACCAGTGAATGAGAACATTCTGTCTCTCTCTCTCTCTCAATCATCTATTCATCATCTACTTATCTCAGCTTATCTCAGTCTCTTTCTTTGTCTCTCTCATTCTGTCTCTCCACTCTAAAAAAAAAAAAAAACTGGATTTAAGAATTTTCTCACAGTTTTCTTGTCCATAAGTGTTCCTCATCTCAGTAAATGAAATTATTTCTGCCAATTTCCTAATCCAAACATTGTGAAGTCATTCTTTACCTGTATTTTCTTCTCATACCTCACATACCATGTATCCAAATCCTAAATGCTCTGGGAAATAGGTCTATAACTCAGCTGCTCCTCACCATTTTCATCCTAGGAGTGTGAACTAACTCACCCCCCCCCCCCCCCCCAGTATTCTTTTCTCACAGCACCTAATTTTGCCTAGCAGGTACTGTACTCTTACCAAAAACATCATGCTACTACTGTTTTAAAAAATCTCCAGTGGCTTTCCAGCTCAGTCTATCCTTTGCGTGGCCCTAAAGGCCCTGCCTATGCAATCTTTCCCTCTGTCTTCCTTTCTGACATTATCTCATTCTGTTTTCTCTCTTGGCAAACTTCACTCCAGCCACCCTGACCTCCTTGATGTGCCTTCAAACTCCAGGGCACCACCCACTTCAAGATCTCTGAATGGCCTACTTTTTTGCATAGGACATTTTTGGCAGATGGTATACCCCTTGAGTTGTATGGAGCTTTGTCTGGGCGTCCTTCCATTAACACTTTATCAAAAGTGGAATCTTCCATCACGCTGTCCCTCCCACGTTAACCTTCTAACGTTTATCATTACTTGATAGACACATAAATGAATTCAATTGGAATTCAAGGCAGAATTTTGACTTACAGTTCAAATGCAGGAGACCAATTTCCTTCTACTTGACTCAAGGCAAAAACTAGAAGCTTTTCACAATATATACATTATGCTTGAGATGGCTTTTTGCCTCTTAAGGAAAGTTGATGATGGGATAGGATTATGTGGTTTTCTTTTTTTTGCTGAAAATGTATACTCTTTTTGCATGTCTGTTTCCATAAGTTGCCTGGATTACTCATTCTTATTTAACCTGATGGGCTCATTCCTCTTATTCTTACTGTTAAGGGCCTCCTTACATTTTACTTGGCATAAAGAATGAGCAGCGGTGCTACTAGTAGCTTAACTTTTCTAAACCAGTCTCATTCTTAGAGATAAATTCTGAAAGAGTTTACCTCACTCTCTTAACTCCATGCCATTTTAAAAACAACATAACAAAGCAAAAATAATTTGTGAAGAGTTACACAGTAATTTCCCAACACCCCTCAACACCATGTGCCAGCTGGTGCTCTCAGGGTGAATGGCTGGGTAATGGCTCAGTTCCCAGGGAGAAGGAAATGAGTATCTAAGCAAGTTTTTTGTTTTGTTTTTAAGTGCAATTAAATTCCTTTAGGCAGACACTATGTTTTGTTCAAAGCTTTTTTACTTGGGTCTAGGATTGTGTCTCACTTTTTGTGCATATATTAAAATTAATGCATATTGAATTAAATTAGTAAGTAAATAATAAAAATAAATGAAAGTATTATGCATAAATATAGAAGCAATGTAGTTTTTTTTTTTTTTTTTTGAAAACCAAGATGTGGTGTGAGGAGACTTTTCCTTGGTCATAAGAAGTATGTCTTAGCCTCCATTCCCACGTTAGTAAAATCAGGATAATGATGCCATATAGAATGGCTTGAGGATTAAGTGAAATACCATGAACTGCATAGTATATTCTGTACACTAAACAAATGTGAAGTTTCAGGGCCAGCGCTCTGGCATAGTGGGTAAAGCTGCTGCCTCCAGTGCTAGCATCTCATATGAGCACTGGTTCCAGTCCTGGTTGCTCCACCTCTGATCCAGCTCTCTGCTATGGCCTGAGAAAGCGGTGGAAGATGGCCCAAGTTATTTGGCCCCTGCACCCATGTGGGAGTCCCAGAAGAAGCTCCTGGCTTCTGATTGGTGCAGCTCTAGGCATTGCGGCCAATTGGGGAGTGAACCAACAGATGGAAGATCTCTCTCTCTCTTTCTGCATCTACTTCTCTTTCTGTGTAACACTTTCAGATAAATAAATAATTCTTTTTTTTTTAAAGTGAAGTTTTGGCTGGTGCTGTGGCTCACTTGGCTAATCCTCCGCCTGCGGCACCGGCACCCCTGGTTCTAGTCCCGGTTGGGGCACTGGATTCTGTCCTGGGTGCTCCTCTTCCAGTCCAGCTCTCTGCTGTGGCCCAGGAAGGCAGTGGAGGATGGCCCAGGTCCTTGGGTCCTGCACCCACATGGGAGACCAGGAGGAAGCACCTGGCTCCAGGCTTTGGATCGGCGCAGTGCGCTGGCCGTAGCAGCCATCTGGGAGGTGAACCAATGGAAAAGGAAGACCTTTTTCTCTGTCTCTCTCTCTCACTGTCCATTCTGCCTGCCAAAAAAAAAAAAAAAAAAAAAAAAGTGAAGTTTCTATCAGCCAACCAAATAACACTCCTCCTACTTTCTTTTTCTTTTTTTTCAATGGTGGACACTATTTTTTTTTAAGGGTTTTATTTATTTATTTGAGAGGTAGAGTTTCAGACAGAGAGAGGGAGAGACAGAAAGGTCTTCCTTTTGCTGGTTCACTCCCTTAATGGCCTCAAAGGCCAGAACTGGGTTGATCTGAACCAAGGAGCTGGGAGGTTCTCTGGGTCTTCCACACGGGTGCAGGGCACCAAACAGTTCGGCCATCTTCCACTGCTTTCCCAGGCCATAACAGAGAGCTGGATCAGAAGAGGAGCAGCCAGGACTAGAACCAGTGCCTATATCGGATGCCAGCACTGCAGGTAGAGGCTTAACTCACTATGCCATGGCACTGGCCTATGGGGGACTAGATATGTAATCTTGGGCAAATTATATCTTTTTGTTGCTAAATTCCTTTTTTGATATTAGGGGTTATACCTGAAGGTTTGAGGATAAAGTAAGACAGTGTCAGGAAATTTTTCTGAAGTCTCATAAGCATTCTGAAACTTACATATTATTATTTGACAAAAAGGATAAATCCACGTTATCTGTACGTAGTATGATATTGTATGTGATAGTCATACTCTGTTCAGCATGCACCAGGTTCCTCAAGGAGATTAACTGGACACATTCCCAAACTTTCTCCTTCTTTGCAAATCATTTTTCCTTTTAGTCTCCTTCCATTCTCCCAGCAATCCATATCTAGTGAATAGCAGCTCTTACCTGGGTCAAGGTGAAAAAAGAGACTTCACAAATTTTTAATTATGCAATAATATGAAATAGTAAAATATTTAATGAGGAGAATGATGAAATTAAAATTGGGTCGACTGGGATTAATATTTTTTTTTACATTTTAAGCTTTTATTTAATGCGAAAGATGCATAGGAGAGTGAGAGATTTATCTAAGAGAAAGGGGTAAATCTGGGTTTATACTGAGCACCAGGAACCAGCCACGTGGAGGAGCATCTAGGCCAGGAAGTCTAGAGCACGTGGCCCAAAGGCCATGTGCCCTGGAGTCACTGGGCTACAGCCAGCCCCCTCCTGGCAAAAGGCCAGGGTGAGGAAAATGGAGGAAAAGAAGAAGGCGGGATTAATATTTTCTTATGTCATTTCTTTCATCACCACATGGGTCCTTATCCTCAGCATTACTACACTTTGGGTTGGATAATTGTTTGTTGGTGGTGGGGTTGTCTTTTGCATTATAGGATATTTAGCAACATCCCTGGTCTCTACTTAATAGATGCCATTTAGCACACTCACACTTTTTTGTTTATTTATTTGAAAGGCAGAGTGACAGATATTTATATTTGGTTTGCCTAAGATTACTTATCTAGAAAGAGCCAAATCAGTATATCTATTGCCAACAAAAAAAGAAAGTGGGAGGGTGTGTTTTGTCTGTGTGTGTGTGTGTGTTTGTATGTTTTCAGAGAGAGAAAGAGAGAGAGAGAGAGAGAGAGAGAGAGAGACCAACCTTCTATTCACTGGTTCACTCCCCAGATTCCCACAAGATCCCAGGACATCATCCAGATCTCCCAAAGGGTGGCAAGGACTCAAGTACTTGAGCCATCTACTGCCTCCCAGAGTGCTCAGAGTGCTCATGAACAGGACATTGGAAGCACAGGTGGGACTGGATCCCAAGTTTCCTAATAAGGGATGGGGTATTCGAAGTGGTGGTTAATCTGCTGTGTTACAACACTGTCCCCCACCCTCCCACTTTTGGCAAATGGAAATGTCTTCAGATATTGTTAAGTATCCCTTGGGTGGACTTTTTGGGGTGCCAGTAAATACCTCTTAATTGATAACATTGAGTTACTGGAAGTTTAGGATGGGTTAACGGGTGTTTCATAGTAAGATCTCTCACTGTTGATGAAATAATTTGTGTAGGCCATACCCTTTGATAATATAAATGAGAGAATTGTCCTATATTTAGTCATTTCATTCAACTTCTCTTACTTGATGATAATAGATTCAATGTGGGCTTAGAATAGGCTGACTTCAGTTCCTATTTTCTGAAACTTGCACAATTTACAGCAGATAATATTGTGTATTTATTACTATGTTTCCTTTTTTTTTGCTGTTTTGATATTAAGTTATATGGTTACCTTAGCCTATGTGTTGAACATTGTTCTAGGTGCTAGAATTCAGTGGTAATTACATACAGTGTCAAATATTTCCTATTTGGAGGTCATATTAAAATGAGGAGGAAGAAAATAAATAAATGTATTGAGTACTGATAGCTAGTTATAAATCTTCTAGGCCAATCCAGGTTTTTTTTAGATTTATTTATTTGAAAGGCAGAGTCAGAGAGAGAGAGAGAGAGAGAGAGAGAGATCTTCTATCTGTTGGTTCACTCCCCAATTGGTTGCAATGGCCAGGGCTGGGTCAAACCAAAGCCAAGAGCCAAGGGATCCCTCCAGATCTCCCATGTGGGTGTAGGGATCCAAGCATTTGGGCCATCCTCCACTGCTTTCCCAGGCAGGAAGCTGGTTCAGAAGTGGAGCAACCAGGACTTGAACAGGCACCCAAATAGGATGCCTGCATTGCTGGCAGTGGCTTTACATGCTGTATCACAATGCCAGGCCCCTGATCTGGGTTTTGTGTGACCCAAAGATTATACAAGAAGTGTACACAACTAAAACTCTGAACAAAAGAGTATATATGCCTACAGTTGTCTATTGGTATCTATGGAGAATTGGTTGTAGGTCATCTACCCCTCTTCCAACTCCATGGCATATACCAAAATCCATGGATACTCAAGTCCTTTATAAAATGGCATATTACTTACGACCTATGCACATCCTCTCATATACTTAAAATAATTTTTAGATTACATGTAATACCTAAGATAATGTAAATGTTATGTAAAAAGTTGCTCTACTATATTACCTAGAAAAAAATGACACAAAACATATGCACATATTCAGTACAGATGCGATATTTCTTCCAAATATTTTGCTCTACAATTGGGTGAATCTGTGGATGTGGAAGCCACAGGTATGTTGAGCTGACTGCCATTATGAATAAAAACTGGGTATGAGTGCTTGGAAAGGGACTTGCATCTGAGTCCTTGAAACCTAAGCTTCATAATCTTCGTGATAAATCTAATTCTGGATAAATAAGGATGGGGTAAGAATCCCTGACTGGAAACAAAGTAAGACTTTTTTTTAAGGATTGGCACTTCCTACAGCGACCAATGACACTAGTTGGGCTGGAGAGTGGGGAATCCTAGTGTTACTAACATCCCAAGTCACACATTTTTTATATAAAATTGAATATTTGAAGCTTCTTGTTGTTTGATTGTTCTATTCCTACCCCTCAGTGATTATTCCACTATCTTATTGTGAGCCAGCAACTGAACATTATTTTGTGAGGTAGTCCACAAAGCAAGCTTTGAAGAACAGGTACTTTTAATGTTTCTAATATAGGTGACGGGTAATTAGCCTGACAAAATATCCTAACCAATTGGCTTGAGCAATTAAGATTCTCCTGTAAAAGTAAAGGATGCCTGGTTTGATAAGAGAAGTGTGGGTTCCAGGAAGTTCATTCCATTAAATGAGCTGCTCCATTGTAAGCAGATTCAGAAGATCCTTGTTCTTTCTCTTAAACCCCACAGCTTCAAACTATGGTCCTATTTGAAATCTGTCAGCTGAGGTTTTAACCATAACACCAGTCTTATCTTTTCAAAAGAATTGGATCAAAGTAGCTTAGTTTTCATCTGAGTTTAACAGGGAAAATGGCCTGTGGCTGTCACTCTGTAATGAGAACTGTCCCAAGTGACCAGCACTAAAGAAATACAGTGATATTTTTGACTGTTTTGACTTTGTTATCGTCAGATGTTCTGAGCTCTCTCTCTCTCTCTCTCTATATATATATATATATATATGTATATATACATCTGTGTATGTGTGTGTGTGTATACACACATAAACGTATACATATATAGGAATATAATCACAGTTCACTATTTCACTATGAAAAAACTTGATGAAAATTACATGGTTCTTCAAACTAAGTCCAATCAGGGATAGTGACTTATGTTATGTATCTTTAAACATCAAATCCTGCTGCAAAGAAGCTCTGTTTGATGGAAATGGGTTGCTTATGTTCATGGTACCTTGTGCTACTGGATATCAAACTGGGTAAAGATAAATTAAACTTAGGCACTTGTGCAAATTGTGAATAATGGGATTTTCCTATTAACTCTAAATTGATACTTCAGCTACTAAACCAAAACTATAGGCTTTCTTTTTTTAAGATTTTATTTATTTATTTTAGAGGTAGAGTTACAGACAATGAGAGGCAGAGACAGAGAAAAAGGTCTTCCGTCTGTTGGTTCACTCCCCAGATGGCTGCAATGGCCAGAGCTGTGCCAACCTGAAGCCAGGAAACTGGTGCTTCTTCCCAGTCTCCCATGTGGATGCAGGGGCCCAAGGACTTGGGCCATCTTCTACTGCTTTCCCAGACCACAGCAGAGAGCTGGATTGGAAGAGGAGCAGCTGGAACTAGAACCAGTGCCCATATGGGATGCTGGTGCAACGAGCAGTGTGTTAGCCTGTGCCATGGCGCCAGCCCCTAGCTTTCTTCTCATAATTAAAAAATATTATTAAGTAGGTAAAAAAATATTAGTAGGTTTTGTTCTGAGTTTTTTCCTAGCATAAGTATGTCTTTAACATGCAAGAGATGTGAGGATGTGTGCACTTGTCTTGTTGCTGCTTAAATACTTGGAGAAGTTGGATATTTTCTTTATTTATGGATATCTGAGACTCAAGAGAGAAGCTGGAGCCAAAGATTTAAATATGAGTCATCTGCTTATATGTGATATTCAGTCTGAGTTGGGTTCCTGAATACATAAAGAAAAAAGATGAGGAAAGTTGAGCTGGGAGAAAAATGAAGAAGCCATGTTCTCCTTGCGATCAAGCGAAGGATTTGTATTAGAAAGGAAAGCATGATAAATAAATCAAATACTGCTGATAGGATAGAGGGCCATGAATGTAATGTATTTAACATGCAGAGCTCATTGGATACCTTAACGAGAATAGTTTGGTAAAGTAGAAGAACTGAATCGATTGAAATGGGTGTAAGAGAAAGAAGAGAGAAAGTATGGACAGAATGAATGCAGACCAATTTTCATAGAGTTTGTTATTAAAGGGGAGGAAAGAAATGGGTCAATAGTTGGGAGAGAAACTGAGTTCAGGAGAAACTTTTGCTTCATTTCATTTTAATATGGGAGATATACCAACATATTCTGTGCAGGGGACGATGATCCAAGAAAGCAAAGAAATGAATGATGCAAAGTTGAAGAGCAGAGGGCCTGGGGCTGTGCCTTTGGAGAGGATGTGCAGAGACGGGTTGTAGAAAGGTAACAGAGCGTTCACTGATAGCAACAGACAGAAAGGTAGTTTAAATGGATGCAGACACCAGTAGACAGGTAGATGTAGGGGTGGAAACTCCTTACTGATTCTTTTGTTCCTTCGTTGAGTTGGGAAGCTTGGTCATCAGCTGAGACTAAGTGCATGCAAGGAGGTCTTTGAGGTTTGGGACGACAGGATCAGTGTGAAATATGAGCTTTTGATGTTGGAAAATGAGTAGACCATGCAAACAGTCGGAATGGCAAGCAGTACTAAAAGCCCACCTGAGGTTTGTGGTCATGAATTTAAAGTGGAACCAGTCAGCATAGCGACATTTCTCTCGAGTCACTTCTCTTCTAGCCTCTTGTGTATAGAAAGGTAAAAGGATGGAAATTGGTTGTAAACTGGATTATTTGCAGTCAAAGGAGTGTGAGCAAGAAATCACCAAGAAAATTTGTTAAGAATGCAAGAAAATGGGCCGGCGCCGTGGCTTAACAGGCTAATCCTCTGCCTTGTGGCACCGGCACACCAGGTTCTAGTCCCGGTTGGGGCACCGGATTCTATCCCGGTTGCCCCTCTTCCAGGCCAGCTCTCTGCTATGGCCCGGGAAGGCAGTGGAGGATGGCCCAAGTGCTTGGGCCCTACACCTGCATGGGAGACCAGGGGAAGCACCTGGCTCCTGGCTTCGGATCAGCAGGATGCGCCGGCCACAGCAGCCATTGGAGGGTGAACCAACGGCAAAAGAAAGACCTTTCTCTCTCTCTCTCACTATCCACTCTGCCTGTTAAAAAAAAAAAAAAGATTAGAAAAAATGCAAGAAAATGGTTATAGCGTGATGACCACCTATGGAATTTAAACAGAATAACGAGAGAAGGGGCCATATTCTGGGGGTAGGATTGAAATTATCAATGGATTGTCAATCCAAGGTGGAAAGAATGATTGTAGGAACCGGGGCAATAGAGGAAATGAACTGGAAAGATGGAATAGTAACCTGAGGTATAGTCTTCTCAGGATATCTAAGAGTGAGTGGAGACGAGTCCAGTGGCAGAGGTCAAGGAACTGAGAAAAACCCTGAAGCCTGATTTTCAACATACAATTTTTTTTCTTTAAAGATTTTATTTATTTTATTTGAGAGGTAGAGTTGCAGACAGTGAGAGAGAGAGAGAGAGAGAGGGAAGGAGGGAGAGGTCTTCCTTCCATTGGTTCACTCCCTAAATGGCTGTGATGGTTGGATCTGAGCCAATCCAAAGCCAGGAACCAGGGGCTTCTTCCCGTTCTCCCATGTACGTGCAGGGGCCCAAGCACTTGGGCCATATTCTGCTTTCTTAGGC
This sequence comes from Lepus europaeus, assembly GCF_033115175.1. Lineage (NCBI taxonomy): Eukaryota > Metazoa > Chordata > Mammalia > Lagomorpha > Leporidae > Lepus > Lepus europaeus. The sequence continues at coordinate 48,230,849 of NC_084834.1, read as the reverse complement.
CATAGCAGAGAGCTTGATTGGAAGTGGAACAGTCAGGACTAGAACCAGCGCCCATATGGGATGCCGGCACCTCAGGTGGAGGATTAACCTACTATGCCATGGCGCCTGCCCCCAACATACAGTTTCATAAACTTAAATCCCAGAAAAGTGAACCTAGAACCTTCCTTAATACCATAGCATATAAGTTATAGAGGTAAATATGGAAAAATCTGTAAGTATCTGTTTATGCAAAGCAATATGATACCTGGATTTTTTTCTGGTTTTTATAATTAATTTTGGTATTAGTATGATATTTTAGAGCATTAAACATTAATTTTCAGTATTTAATTATCTTTTATCTGCAAAAGCTGCTACTTTTCATGGCTGAATCATATATATTATATATATATATATATGATTACATATATATATACCAGTTAACAAAATGGTTTATTATAGCAAAATTAAACAAAAGTAAAAATAAACACTATGAGAATGTTTATAGGAGTAGGCTTCTTGAAAAGGATACTTTATGAGTTTCTCTGTTAGAGAGAAGAAAAATTAAGGCAAAGCAGGTAGACAAGTAATAGCTTTCATTTTAGACCTTTATTGTCTTCCTCTCTGGGCTCATTCTCAGCAGACTCATTATCAGAGGTTAGGTGTCATTGATATTTTTGAGATATTGGTCATAAAAATAATATAAGAGCACATTTATTTTCAAAAATGTGGGTAATATAGAAGTTTACACAGTAGAATGTAAAAATACTCTTTGCCTCTCCTTTCTCAAGCCTCAGCTGCTTTCCCCAGAGGTGACCATGCAAAATGATTTTCATTTCCTTTCTGTTCATTGGTTGCTAATCTACCTGTGCATATAAATGCATCTATGCTCTTCCTCCTGCTTTTTCAGTTTATGGGAAAATCATCAGGTATATTTTTCATTGTAAAATTTTCTCTAAGTGGTATTTCTTATAGGTATTTCTGTGCCAATACATGCAGAACAAATTTATTTTAGATGGCTACATTCAATATTTAGTTCTAAATTCTTATTTATTTTAGCTTTTTATTTGAAAAGCAGAGTCAGAGAGAGAGACGGGGGGTGAGGGGGGACAGCGGAGAGAGAGAAGTTTGTTCACTCCCTAAATGCCTATAACAGCCAGGGCTAGAACAGCCTAAAGTCAGGAGCTCTAAACTAACAATAACAAAGGTAAACAATCAACCTGCACAATTATCAATGGAAGAATGGATAAAGAAAATGAATGTGTTTATATATATATATATATGTATATATAATATATACATATGTGTATATATAATATGTATAAATGTGTATATATATATATATATATATAGTGGACTGCAACTCAACCATTTTAAAGAATGAAATTCTGACATTTGCAACAAAATGGATGAAATTGGAGATAATTATGCTAAGTGAAATAAGCCAGCCATGTTTTCTCTTATATGTCGTTTACACACACACACACACACTCATACATATATGTGTATACATAAGCATAAATTTATATATTAAAGTGTGGATGCCATATTATTTGGTATATACTTATAAATGCTGTCTTCACTGAATTATACCTCTTTTTTCCTCATTTTTTGTCCTTTCTCATTAATCCCATATTATATGATATTAATATATGTCCGCCCCTGATTTCAAAGAAATAGTAGGTAAGTGTATGGGTATATGCATTTATATGGAGTTTATATATGAAGCAAATATGGAAAAATGGTAAAAACTGTTAAATCTAAAAAAAAGATAATTAAAAATAATGATTGTAGTATATTCAATAATATTAACATACAACAGCCTGTGCAGTTTTGTATATTAGATTTTTAGAAGTAAGTGATTATAATAATCCTACTTTTATGGGCTAGAATGAGTTGAATAAACTCATATGTTAAACACCTATGAGAGTTCTTGGCATACTGTAAACTCTAAAATCAACATTTGACATTACCAGTATTTCTGCTTCCAAATATGATATGGTTGAGAATGATAAAAATTAATCTCTTTTAGATTAATAATGATTTTGAATATCTCTGTGTTTTTCTTTGGTTTAATTTTATTTTTTCTAGCTATCAGTTTACTTCCTTAACATTTAATCATTGGTCTGGGGACTCCTATTCTGGGTATAATTCTTCGAGTGTTAAACACATTGAAACGTTTTATCTGAATTTATCACTCAGTTGTGGTTTTAAGTAATAACTGTAGAAATACATGTGGTGTCCCAATGACATTCCCTTGGGCCAACTGCAATTTTAGCTGTCCCACATGTCTCTTGGGACCTTGTCTAAGGACATGTGGAGTCCCTAGCAATTACATACTTGTAGCCCAATAACTCAAAGAATAATAATGTCTCCAAGGGCAATCCTCAGTCAGTGTATAAAAAGAACCAGAGTACAAGCACTCTAAACTCCTATCCTTCTGTAGAACTTCTAATAGGCATTATGCATGCTTCTCAGACTGCTGTATAATTACAACTCCATTGCCTGGAACTCTGGCCTCTATATGTGTTTTGGTTGTTGCTTTTCTCTGTTTCTTTTCTTACCTTCCCAGATGCTTCATTCCTGTTCCTACGTTCATCTCTCATACCCATTAATTGTCCACAAGTCTCAGGGACTTCAAATAAAGGGATTCTAAATAAAAGCACTCAATATTACAGCTGCTAATTAGTGGCATATCCAACCCCTTACTCTATTTCAAAAATAGAACCAATTCTTTCTTTTTTTTTTTTTTTTACTTGACAGAGATAGACAGTGAGAGAGACAGAGAGACAGAGAGAAAGGTCTTCCTTCTGTTGGTTCACCCCCAAATGGCCGCTATGGTGATCCGAAGCTGGAAGTCAGGTGCTTCTTCCTGGTCTCCCAAGCAGGTGCAAGTGCCCAAGCACTTGGGCCATCCTCCACTGCCTTCCCGGGCCACAGCAGAGAGCTGGACTGGATGAGGAGCAACCGGGACTAGAACCGGTGCCCACATGGGATGCTGGTGCTGTAGGCGGAGGATTAACCTAGCTTTGATGGAGTTAAGATACAGTTTCAAGAAATACACTAAGAAATTTAGAATGCTATTTTGCCCTACCCCAGAGATAATAAATGGACTAGCTGAGGCCGGCGCCGAGGCTTAACAGGCTAATCCTCCGCCTTGCAGCGCCTGCACACCGGGTTCTAGTCCCGGTTGGGGTGCCGGATTCTATCCCGGTTGCCCCTCTTCCAGGCCAGCTCTCTGCTATGGCCCGGGAAGGCAGTGGAGGATGGCCCAAGTGCCTGGGCCCTGCACCCGCATGGGAGACCAGGGGAAGCACCTGGCTCCTGGCTTCGGATCAGCAGGATGCGCCGGCCACAGTGGCCATTGGAGGGTGAAACAACGGCAAAAAGGAAGACCTTTCTCTCTGTCTCTCTCTCTCACTATCCACTCTGCCTGTCAAAATAAATAAATAAATAAAAATTAAAAAAAAGAAAAAAACCTCCCTTTCAGACCAAAGGGAAAGAAAGCTTAAAAAAATAAATAAAATAAATGGACTAGCTGATAATAAGTCCCAAGGAATCTATAAGCCATCCTGTCCATTGTCCCAAGATGGAAATCTGAAGTTAATCACTTCCCTCAAACTTAAAGGGTACAAGAGTGGTGGTGGTTTTACCGTATGCCTATTCAGTTCTTGGCATGGTTTTCATGACACTGAGTGAATTATTGCATGTGTGGGTAAATTACAGATATCTTAACTAAATTGTATCAGCAATTGCTGCTGCTGCACCAGATGTGGTATCTTCATTGGATCAGAAAATGATTCCTCTAGTACTTGATATGTGACTATTGATCTGGTAAATGTGTTCTCAGTCTGTACCGGTAAACAGGATCAAAAGAAGCTGTTTTATGGGAACTGCACACATTCATTTTATTTCTTCATGGCTATAGTATATGCATGGCTCTCTGCCACAATGTGGTCTGCAAGGTCTTTGATAATTTTGACATTCTGAAAAATTATAGCCAGTATATTGCTATCACATTAATCAGATTTGATGAAACGGGAGTCATCAGTACCCTGGATGCACTTCTAAAACACCTAAGCAAAAGAGGATGAGAGATACATTATATAAAGTTTCAGGGACTTAGCAAATTGATGGAAATTGAGGGGATTTCTTGGAGGTTGCTGGAATATATCCTTAAGTAAAGGAAAATTTATTGCATCTTTGACCCTTCTACTCTTAGAAAAATGCACAGTGCTTAGCTTGTTGGTATGGGGTTTGTTTGGATTTTGGAAGCAGTTTAAACCATGTTTAGGATCGTTCCTTCTAGTGACTGATTTGTCAGAAGAATGCCATTTTTGAGTGAGATCCAATGAAAGAGAGGATTCTTTACTATGTCTAAGATGGTGTGTGAACTCTATTGCTCAAGATATATAAAAGTAGATCAAAAGGTGCTAATTATAGAAAGCCCCAGTAAGTGTGTGTTACATATTTCCATAGGCAGCCAGAGGAAATTGATATCTTGGCAATAGAAAACCTCTCTGTGTTTGAAATGAAGCTACAGGGAATTTGTTGAGCCCTTATGGTGACCTAACCATAATACATTAAGCAACCTTGAGATTGTAAGTGTAAGAGAAAGATTTTTCAGATCCACCAAATCATAATAAGATCTGGAAGACTGATCAATAAGTCATTGCATGATAGAATTGTATATTGGAGGTTGGGCCCAAATATATTCAAAGGACAAGCATATCATCTTACTGATGCCTCTTCCCCTTATGCCTAATGGATCACCCCCTTCAATCAGCTGCAGGAGAAGGGGAGAAAGTGTGCATGGTTCATATTTGGCTGGCACAATACGTTAGTCTGAACTAAATATGGAATACTGATGAATTATAGCCCCACTCAAGAGTATCTCTAAACAGATATTTAGGAGAAGTCATTCCAGTAGGGAAAACTTTGGACAGTGTACCAAGTTTTCTCTTTTATATAGAGGGAAAAGTGGGTTGAAGTAAGACTATCTATGGTTTCCTGTTCCATAGTGAGTGGCTTGGCTTATTGTCAAGAATGGGAGTTGCCAAGCTGTGTCCTGCAAGCCAGGGTGGCCCACTGTTTGTTTATGCATGGCTTGTGGTTAAAAATGATTTTTATATTTTAAAAATGTGGGGAGAAATTTCAAAAGGATAATATTTCATGATGTATGAAAATCAAATGAGCTCCAAATTTCAGTGTCCATAAATAAAGATTTTTGAAAGCACAACCATGCTTATTTATTTATGTCACCATTAATATTATATTCGTGCTAGAAAAGCAAGGTTTTATGGTGGCAAAAGAGATTGTATAAACCAGAAGACATAAAATATTTACTATATGGCTTTTTATAAGAAGAGTTTATAGACTCCACACACAAGGGCTTGGGATAAGAATCATTGGAATTTTATAGGAGGGAAGACTCAAAAATAGTCATGTGTATGGATTTTGGGGAATAGGTGTAGGCTTTTTGTGTCTCATGTCACTACTTTACAAAAAGCAGCCACTGCAAAGGAGGCATTGGACAACCAGTGGACTGGATGATTCTGCAGAGTAGATGTTGTCTAGCTTCTTTCCCTGGTGTGTTGCTTGACCCATGGGTCTATGAACTGAATATCCATGGTGGCATAGATGAAGAGACACAGGGTTCCAATAGTTTGGACTTTCACCAAGAATAATATAGCTACTGCCTCTGCTGGATGCCTGATCCGTCATGAGCAGAATCTAATTCTGGGCTTTTGATTTGGATAATCATTAAGTAGACCAGCTATCCATTTGGGGTGAGGTCATCATACAGAAGCTTTTCCTGCATGATGGTGATGGTGGTGATTTATTATTAAAATCGACACTTACTGAAAATACAAATTTTCCTGTTTTGCCTGCACTGTAGAAAACTACTCTCAGGTAATACAATTTCTTGAAAATTTAGAGACTACTAGATTTATTTAGGTACAATCCATCAAAATAAATTCTTAGACATGACAATAGGGCCTATGGTAAAGAACCCATATCTCAGAACTTTGAAATAACTAACTAACTAACTAACTAACTAACTTATTTATTTATTTATTTATCTATCTATCTATCTATTTATTTTTTTCACAGGCAGAGCAGACAGTGAGAGAGAGAGACAGAGAGAAAGGTCTACCTTTACCATTGGTTCACCCCCTAATGGCCACTGTGGCCGGCGCACTACGCTGATCTGAAGCCAGGAGCCAGGTGCTTCTCCTGGTCTCCCATGCGAGTGCAGGGCCCAAGGACTGTGGCATACTGGGTAAAGCCACAGTCTGCAGTGCTGGCATCCCATATGGGCGTTGGTTCAAGTCCCAGCTGCTCCACTTCCGATCCAGCTCACTGCTATGTCCTGGGAAAGCAGTAGAAGATGGCCCAAATCCTTGGGCCCCTGCACCCACTGCATTCCCAGGCCACAGCAGAGAGCTGGACTGGAAGAGGGGCAACTGGGACAGAATCTGGTGCCCCGACCGGGACTAGAACCCGGCGTGCCATTGCCGCAGGCAGAGGATTAGCCTAGTGAGCCGCGGCACCAGCCCTTACTTATTTATTTTAGATTTATTTATTTATTTGAAAGGCAGAGCTACAGAGAGGCAGAGGCAGAGAAATAGAGAGAGTTCTTCCATCCACTGGTTCACTCCCCAGATAGCCACAATGGCCAGAGCTGAGCCAATCCAAAGCCAGGAGCCAGGAACTTCTTCTGGGTCTTCCACGTGGGTGCAGGGGCCCAAGGATTTGGACCATCTTCTACTGCTTTTCCAGGACATAGCAGAGAGCTGGATCGGAAGTGGAGCAGCTGGGACTTGAACCAATGCCCATATGGGATGCCAGCACTGCAGACTGTGGCTTTACCCGGTATGTCACAGTCCTGGCCCTGAAATACCTAATTTAAATAACAGCTATGGCTTTTCACTTAAAATTATGATAGTATTGGCTTATGTTTACTTTTCATACTCATATAGTTTATTGTTAGAACATTAATAATCTATTTTTATGGATTTTTATGAGATGTGAGTTTGATATTTTTCTTTAATAAATTCATAGTCAACTACCTGTCTCCATTTTTTTTTGGGGGGGGGAACCTTTCCTTTCCTTTCACAAATTGAGTTTGAATATCATTGTATCATATACATAATTTCCACACAAATTTTATTATGACTCATTGGCCTACTTCTACATCATAGTGCTCACATCACAATATGTTAATTATTTATAATGTATTTTGACATCTGATAGGGAAACTTCTGCTTTCAGGGTTCATGAATTTATTTTACTTTTTTAACAATTACTTTGCATATATGTGTGGACATTCTATTCATATAAACTTTAAAAATAGCATTTAGCCTTTCAAATTCCATTGAAAACTTCTTTGGGGTATTTGATTAAATCATGTTGAATGTATAGATTTATTTATGAATTTATAACATGTCTACTGAATTTTCCCCATTCAGAAATTAATCTATGCAACGTTTCTTTTTGCCCTTTAGTAAGCTTTTACTTACTTTACCTACTTATATTTCCTGTAAGATTTATGTTTATTTTATAGTTTTGCTTATTTGTATAGTTTGTAGTTTGTGAATAGGCTTTTCTGTTGCAGTTTCTAATTGCTGGGGAATATATAGCAGATGTGATACTTAAGACAGTTATTGCTTTTTAAATGTGATATTGTATCTGGTCATCCTAGAGGATTCTCTTATTAGTTTTTAAAATATTTATTTATTTACTTGAAGGGTAGAGTTAGAGAGTGGGAGAGAATGAAGATAGGAAGAGATAGATAGATCTTCCATCTGCTGATTCATACCCCAGATGGCTTTAATGGCCAGGGCTGAGTCAGACCAAAACCAAGACCCTAGATCTCCATTTGGGTCTCCCACGTGGGTGGCAGGACTCCAAGGACTTGGGCCCTCTTCCTCTGCTTTCCCAGGCACATTAGCAGGGAGCTAGATTGGAAGTGGAACATGTGGGTCTTGAACTAGTACTCTTATGATATGCTGGCATTGTAGGCAATGGCTTAACCCACTGCTGCCCAACACTGCCTCCCCTCATGAGTTTTATTGTGCCTTTTGTCTTTACTCATACAGTTGCATTCTCTAGAAACATAGTTACACCATTTATAATTGTTGAGAATTACTTTCTTATCTTCTGATTTTTTACACATAGATTATATACAAGTGCTTTATTTAATATTTTTTCTCATTGACATTCTTATTTTTCATGTAAGTTAAATTTTCAGTTTAGATGGACATAACTAAAATCAGTAGCAAATATATGAGAATAGGAACTCCAAGCCAGAAAATCATTGAGGATAAAGCAGGAGTCAGGGAGAGATCATAATCATGTCCCAACACACTTAGGAAGAATCAGCAAGGGTCAAAGTCAAGGAATAGGAAATTCAACTCGTAATTCAGGAAGCTGAAAATACTCTTCTTCTGTAACTGAAAGTTCGCTGTGGAAGACAGCAATGAGATCACTGGAGATTGAAATATGTCAGCTAGCAAAGGAGGTATGCTGAGAGCAGGACTAGAACCTCCCGTGGAGGGAAAGGGCAGAAGTCCAGCTGAAGCTTTCAGACTTCTCCCTCCCTATCAGGGATTCTGGGGATGCACTTTTGCTCTAGTCATCCTACGGTCTGCAAACAAACTGTGTGGATTGTTTTTCATGTTTGTTTTTTTAAAAGATATATGAAAAGTTTGCAAAGGAAGGACATCCAGCATTGCTGTGGAATGACTAAGCCTAATTTTGACTGCTAATTATGTGAAGTCGAAAAATCTCTAATTTCTCATCACTGTTAATTATCGTTTTGAGTAAAAGGATAAAATAATTCTTGACCCTCAAAACAAAGACATGGAATTTTTTTTTTCTTGGAGCAGTGGAACAATATAATTACTAAGTGATTTTTCTGTTTCTCTAATATCAGGTGATGTTTATCTCTGGTATAAACGTAACTGGAGACCCTGTGATTATATATAATTGCTTAATAAAAATATTCAGAAGTCCTTTTACTATATTAGCAATATAATCTAGAAATTATTTTTATGTCAATAATCCTTGTGTTTATGTTTGTTTATTTCAAACACAAGATATACAGGAATAGGTCAGATTCATTGGTCAGAAGAGTCCTACACCAAAATGAGGAGAATAAAGTTGTATCATTCATACTAACAACACTAACCTAAATGAGTGTAAATGAAAATAGAATGGTGAGGGTATTTTCTGACATGGCAGCTTAGTCAGAGAGACTCTGAGAAAAGTGCTGTCAGCCCCAATTCTGTGTGAAATCAGAGAATAGTTTCAGTCACCCATGACAGAAAAAGAAATTTACTGGGTAAATCAAGCTGCAAAGAAAACTCAAAAGAAGGAACTTATGAATAGAGAGGATGATCAATGAAAAACTTTTGTATTGAGTGGGTGGCTCATTGCTTTATAACAAGAGTGAGAAAAATAAATGTGTATATTCAGCATTAACAAGAATCTTGCCATAATGGAAACAGAAAATAGTACAGAGAACAATGAAGGGCATATCCAAATAAAGCTGCATGTTTTATTTTGTTAGAAAGATGAGTTCTAAATGAAATAATAATAAAAATATGAGGGCAAAAAACAACAGTACTAATAAATGGCAAATTTACAAGTACAATTTAATGAAAATAATATCCTAGAGAAAAGTTTATGACATTCACACAATAAGCATTGGTACATAATAATTAACTCTGGTATGATAAACAGCAGCATGAACAAGGATAGGGCACTTATTATTTAATTTTTTTTATTTGATAGGTAGAGTTATATACAGTAAGAGAGAGACAGAGAGAAAGGTCTTCCTTCCATTGGTTCACTCCCTGAATGACCGCTACGGCCGGCGCTGCGCTGATCCGAAGCCAGGAGCCAGGTGCTTCTTCTTGGTCTCCCATGCGGGTGCAGGGGCCCAAGCACTTGGGCCATCCTCCACTGCCCTCCCTGGCCACAGCAGAGAGCTGTACTGGAAGAGGAGCAACCAGGATCAGAACCCGGTGCCCATATGGGATGCTGGCACCGAAGGCTGAGGACCAACCAGTGAGCCACAGCGCTGGTCCCAACACTTATGATTTTAAATTAGGGAAAAAAGTTCTTTGTTTATCTATCGATTGTATAATGCAGACCAGTACCAATGGAGGAATTACCAATAAAGGAAATTTACAGTCAGTCACAACAGGTATGTCAAATTCTAACATTGACAATTAGTACTTTGCGTTCTGTGGCCTCTTCAAGTAGACTATACACTTCAGTATAGAGAAGAATTCATTCTTTTATAAAGAACTATTAAAATATTTAGTGCATTAAGATTGGAGTCAGGACCAAAATTAATTAACAATTTGCAAGCTTAACAGTTGTAGTGGAAATCCAAATTTCTCTTCAAAACATAGAATTGAAATTATAAACACCTATGAATAATTAGCTTTTATACTACACAGTAATGGCCAGAACTCTAATGTTTGGTAAGTAACCGTTTCTAACTCTGCCAAAGTGACATATACACAAATGGTCATGCATTGCAACTCGCTACTGTAAAAATTTGTCTACAGGGAAGATGGTTAACGCTTCTCTGTCAAATGTATTATATAGTTATGGTAGCTTGGTCACAATCAGTGCAGAAATGAAAAGCCTTTTTTTTCCCCACTAGCTTCATTTTTCTTGGCTTCCATCAGTCTTGGAAAGATGTTTTTATACAAAAGCTTTTACAGACCAAAGTGAAAATTGTGGGTGTGAAAGCTCCCGGGGATTTATTAAGCAGAAGGATTGCATGTTTGTGTAGATCATTTAACTACTACTGGTGGAGGAATGACAGGGTACTCTGTCTTCTTGAACTTGGCCTTTTCCTGCCTTGCAGAATTTCAGGAGTAAACTACATTCTCAAACACCCCACCCTCTCTCAACTAATTTTTCCACATTCTGCATGTATCTTGTCAATTTTTTAGCTATTACAAATGTCCATTATTGAGAAACATGAATGTAAAATGTCTCATCAAAACACAAGGGGTAGGAAAATGTATATCTGAAGATGACAAATCATTACAAAATGACATTAACAAACTTCTAAAAATTTTAGCAACATTTTATCAAAACTATAACAGTGAAATTGCACTGCTTTCTTCTTTGATAATATAAGAATAGCTAATAAGTGAAGATATTACAAGTGAATGCCTGAACTAGAATTAGAAATAAGCCATTCATTCATATGCTCTCTATGTAAGTAGAAAAAAGATAATGGAAAATAGTCTTTGCATCCGTAATTCTACAGTTACATTCCTACGAAACTACATGTTATCAAAAGATGTGGTATAAAAATTTTAATGAGAAAAAGGGATTAGAAGCTAAAGACTTCCAAATTTGAAATAGAATGATTTTGCTTTTAAGAATTAACTAAGTAAGGTGTGTTTGTGGCTCTAAGTTTATATTGTCATTAAAAGTTACAAATAACATTCTAGTTGATCTATATTGATCTAAAAAGTAACTTAAACACCACTAAGCAAACGTTGGAAGGAATTTTAATGATGTCTTTGTTCAGAAGTGGTGGACTTTTGGTCTCATACCAGTTAGGATGGTTACTGTAAAAAACAGAAAAAACAGTGCTTGTGGATGTGGGGATGCCCGGAGCCCTTTGTTGACTGGTGGAGATGTCCAGCTTTTATGGAAATTAGTAGCAGTTCCTCAAAAAATTAATAAGGCATTTATCATTTGATGTAGAAATTCCACTTCTCAGTATATAAAATAATTGAAAGTGAGGACTTGAGGAGATATTTCAGTATTCATGTTCAAAGCAGCATTATTTACAACAGCCAAAAGGTAGAAACAACTCAAGTGTCCATCCATAGATGAATGGATCAACAAATGATACATACAGAGTGTTATTCAGTCTTTAAAAGGGAGGAAATTTCAATATACCTTACACATGAATGAACCTTAAAGACATACTAAGTAAAAGAAGCCAATCACAAAAGGAGAAATACTGCATGATTTTACTAACATGAGATACCCAGAGTCTTCAAATTCTTGGTGACATCATGCTAAGACAATCAGTAGTGTACGTATTTTTCTTTTGTATTTAGAATATTATCTTATTGTTTCATAGGCCTTCTCAAGTATAAGGAAATAACTCACAGTGATTCTGGTAAAGTGAATTTCATTTCAGAATTAATGTACTTTGTTAGAGTCAGTATGTATTACAATGACTGTAAGAGAAATATTTGTTTCAACAGCTTTTTTATTTGGGTTTAGATTTCAATGGTAGCTAAAATGTTACATAGTATTATTTTGATATGTATGTGACAACTTTTAACCAGTTGCTGTACTCCTACTTCAGTGTAAGCACTTGCCTTTTTGTTATGATTTCACTGGGGCCCAGTAGTTATTAGAAGTGACACCAATTTCATTTTCTTATAACAGAGGGCACATTGGCTAATGCTAAGTTGATATATCCTAAAATTAAAATGCTAATGTCTTCATCTACTATTGTATTCATAAGGAATTATTTTTAGCAGTTATTTCAAAACTTTATTTTTGCAATAATTTACAACTGATAGACTTTCACATACTATCACTTGATTTTTAAGTTTTTTGGTCAACTCAAACATTGAATTGGTACCATGAAAATTGCATGGTGTAACAGAGTAATTCTAAAAGGCTAATGAAAAAACAAGAGAGGCAAACTTGATTTAAAGCCAGAAGTACAGAGCCCTACAAAGAATTTTATAGCAGATTTCACATTAGTGAGCAGTGAAGACCTGTGAAAGACTGACTATGGACGTATTAGTTATGTTGAAATCAAAAGACCTACTCTGTAGCATTTAGTGCTGTATCTGTATTGCATAAATTCTGTCTTTCTTGAGTATTAACCTGTATAATAATTTGTTGGCAGTAAGTTTATTAGTATGTTCCCAGTGAAGAGATTTTTAAAATAATATTTAAAAAATTTGTTTTGATTTGTTTTGACTGATATTTAGATTGGTTTTTGAATATTTTTAAAATATTTAAATATATATTTAAATATATATTTAAATATTTATTTAAATTTTTAAATATTTTTAAAATATTTTTTTTAACTTTTATTTAATGAATATAAATTTCCAGTATACAGCTTATGGATTACAATGGCTTCCTCTTCCCATAATTTCCCTCCCACCCGCAACCCTCCCCTCTCCCGCTCCCTCTCCCCTTCCATTCACATTAAGATTCATTTTCAATTCTCTTTATATACAGAAGATCAATTTAGTATACATTAAGTAAAGATTTCAACAGTTTGCACCCACATAGAAACACAAAGTGAAACATACTGTTTGAGTACTAGTTATAGCATTAAATCAAAATGTATAGTACATTAAGGACAGAGATCCCACATCAGGAGCAAGCGCACAGTGGCTCCTGTTGTTGACCCAACAAATTGACACTCTAGTTTATGGCACCAGTAACCACCCTAGGCTGTCGTCATGAGTTGCCAAGGCTATGGAAGCCTTCCAAGTTTGCCGACTCTGATCATATTTAGACAAGGTCATAAAAGACAGAGTGAGGATAGTAACCAATGATCCTAAGAGTGGCATTTACCAGGTCTGAACAATTATACAGCATTAAGTGGAGAAGAGGACCATCAGTACACACAGGTTGGGAGTGGAGCCATTGGTGGTAGAGTAGAGGTTATGATTACAAAGGAATGAGGCCCAAGTGCACTAGACAGGGTCTAGAACAAAGGACAGAGTCATTATTAAAATATTTAAAAAATTTTTTTAGATTTGTTTTGACTGATATTTAGATTGGTTCAACATAATGTTAGATTAATATACGAAAAAAATCTTATTTTGTTCAACATATTCAAGTAATATTGATTTTAATTTGTTGGATAAATAATTATACTTACATTTGACTTTTGTACTTTAATCTATTATTCACAAATACAAGATATTTACTAATTACTTTATGCTTATATTCATTTAATAATATTATAATAAAAATAAGTTAATACTGAAAACCTGTTAGAATTTTTACTTCTAAAAGGTGAATGTATTTGTACATGAACTAAGATACAATGAATATTCTAATGCTTAAAACTCAATATGAGGGAATTCCATCCCCATGTCTTTTGCATTTCTATAATGTAAATTTACTTTGTCTTTTGGAAGCAATGAGTTCATTTATCTAGAGTGTGTGATTTTTAGAGGAAATAGAAAGTTATGAAAATATGAAGAATAAATATGCAGTTATATTATTGAAAAGGGTATTAGTATTTCTGCCAGTCAACATGACTAACAGATACAACGCATAAGGTTTTTGACAAAATAATTCTTTGCATGAACAAATGACATGCTAAGTTAACTTTTAGTATACTCATTCTTAAAAATTTCACATTTAAATTTTTTGGAATAAGGGTTTCTCTCAACCTATTAGCCATTTGAAAATCCTTGCAGTGCATTTAAATATTTTGAATAGAGCTAGGTTGTGAAATAAATCTTCAGTTTTTGCAGCCAAAAATAAAAGATTGAGGCCAAAGGGTAAAGGACAATATGGTTTTGACATTAAATGGAAAGAGAACAGAGACAAAGAGAAAATGATCTAGTATTATATTCTCACATCAATGACAGTAATTAAGCTTTGCAGTACCATTAGTTATGATAACAATAATTTGTAGCCTTTCATGATGTTTCACATGTTAGGCATACAGAACCACATGATAGAAGGACCTTTAATATTTTTCATTGTTATTTTTTTGCAAGGATATAATGGCATTCAACTGCTGTGAATTGGGGAGATATACAGCGCAATTTGTATTCTTATTGCCAAAGGAGAAAGATGGAATGCCTTGCACCTTCTAAACATCTGAAATACGTACGGGAGCAACAAAATACTTACAAGATATTGAGATGGATATTTCTATGAGTATAGTATTTAAATGTATAACACATAATTTGGCATTATATTAAGTATTGTGTTAATATTTCTACCAGCTCTAACAACTGGACTATGGCATATTATACCACAGTGTTAAATTGAACCAAGAATATTCCAGGTTTTAGTTGTAGGAAATCAGTTATTAATCACTGCAGATTTTCTAATGCTGTGGTTAGTGTAGAAGAAAATCCCTAAATGAATACTTTGGAAATGAGTTCGTGGTAAGAAATGAGAAATATCTTAGTAGTTAAATATTATATTTAGATCAACACAATGATCAGTATTAACAGGTAACTGTGTCTGTATTTTCTCCACTGACAACTAAATTAAAGTGGAATTCTATTTTTATTTGGTTTTGAAGGCACTTATAGGATGCATTAAAATAATTACAACACTTTCTTGAATTACAGCTCTGAGTCTTCAAATGCTTAACCTGATGATAGTAGATAAGCAATTCCTGTTTCAAATTTTATTTCCAAATACAAATGTTCAAAATAATCAGATTCTTTAACACAGTGCCATAAAATTTTGCAAATGTCTCAGATACCAGTTTTTGTGGAATTGCTTTAGAGGGAGTTAATTCAGTATTCTCAATGACATGAAACAAGACTGCAGGACATTGCACATTTCACAGGATTTATGGATACACACAAGTTATAAAGGATAATGTAGCTAATTTTATCTTCCTTAACAGAATTAGAGAATACCTATCTTAGGTAGTCATCTCTTGATCTCCAAGCCAGTAATGTAGTACAGAAACAAAAACAGAGGAGCTGCTCTTCTATCATTTGGTTCTTAGAATAATACTATAAACACTATTTAGGCCATTTTTCATGATCTGTCTCCAGTTATATCAGTAGGTTCTCTGAAAACTTATAATTAAGTGCCACAAAATCTTTTTTTCCAGTTGCTAACCTAACTTAAAATAAGTCTCGTTTTTCAAATTATAGTTTTAACTTCACAGAAGTTAGTCATAAATAGGTATAGTACACCCATTAGAGCCTTTTAAATTCAGAATGCAGTCCAAAGAGCAGCATGTGTACCTGCTAAATAAGGAGATAGACTGAAAATGTAGAACACAAAACCAGAAATACACTTTCTTATAGCTAACTGATGGGGATTTACAAAAATTGGAAAAAAAAGTCTGTACTATTCAAATGACTTTTACTTTTCTCAACAAGCATATTTCATTCCTAATTCCAATACTAAGTAATCTAATAAATTTTAGTTAATTCTTGGTATATCAGAGACTAAGCTTATCAGGTGAATATTCATGCATTCACTTGTCTTGCCCCGATTAAACTTTTAATATATTTTGATTAAATTGTGATTAATTAGAGAACAACAAATGTAGTACTGGGAGAGTTGATACTAAACTGGATTCCAGTGATGGCAGTCCAAAGGAGGTACTAAGCTGAGATATGGGTATGTTGGAGGAAAGTCAGCAGGATTTGTGTTCTTCTTGGATGCAGGAGAAATTGATCAGATACAGAGTATAGTCACTGAACAAAGACCTGAGAGAACACCATTTAGGGAATAGTAGACAAAGAGGAGCATCACAAATCAATTTGCAAGAGAATAAGTCCTGACCTGATCTGGTATAACCTCTTTCTCCTCTTGCTTACAATTCTCTGGTAGAATGTTGTAAGAGTGCCACATCAGGGTTAATTACAATGTTTCTGTCACCATGAAGCTAACTGTCGTACCTGGTCTAGTAAGGGAATATTTTAACATATAGTTTCAAATATTTGAAGCATTCAAAAACAAATTTTTCAGAATATTATTAGGTTTCATAAGTTATAATTATGTCTAAGTGCTTCTGAAAGATGTATCATTCTTGGGTGCTTCTTTAAAGTTAATTAAGTTTCTAAAAAAAAGTGAAATTAGCTTTGAGATTCTATGACTTCCAACAGTCCTTGTCTCCACTGTTGAGAAACAGTTTTTTTTTTTCCTTCAAATTTCTAAACTCTACTTAGTATAGAGTTGGTCTTCTGTGTATAAAGTTAAAAGAAAAATGGATCTCAATGGAGAATAGGACTGGGAATGGAAGAGGGAAGAGGAAGAGGAGTGGGGGTGTGGGTGGGAGGGCAGGTATGGAGGGAAAAATCACTGTATTCCTAAACTGCACTTATGAAATGCATGTGGTTTGTATTCTTTAAATACAAGTTTCTTTGGGAAAAAATAAAAACATAAAACAATAACAAAAAACTTCATTCATTGTCAATTTTTCATAAGCCTGTGAACTTGTAGAGGACTAAGGCCTTTGCAGCATCCTGAATTATAAGATAAAGACAATAATATTTACTACTGGTGTTGCTATGACCGTGAAAAACTACAGACTATGTAAGGACTGAGCCCCACATTGGCATATAAAAGGCACTGCAAAGTAGTAGACAATAATGATGGTTATTATTTGTTCTAATTTTATGAATTCAAAGGTTTGCAAGACATTTACGAAACTGAGTGGAAGAAATTTCAAATATAATTGTTATGTGACATCAATTATAGAATCTATTTGCTCTCAAAAACAGTGAGTTTCCCTATACTCTGAATACTTAATACATAGGCATTATTTAAGGATTTTGATTACCCAAAGATTTGTAACATTTTTCTCCACTGACTTTTCCAAGTTGGTGAGGCTTTTTATTTTTCAGCCCATTGCCACTTCAATAAACTGCAGGCACAGGATTAAAATGTGTGATACAGAAAAAATACATAGAGATGAAGACATAGAGACTCACTCAAAAAGTCAGTATTTCTATTTGAAATTGTCTTATAAAGGAGTGGAATGGAATCCATTTTGATATTTCTATAACATTACTTCCCTTCTAAACTGGCAGTCTGGATTGTTTCTAGATCTATTTGCATAATGACAAACAAAAGAAGAAATGCAGGAAGGAAAGAAGGAATGAAGAAGGAAGGGAGAGAGAGAAAGGAAGGAAAGAGAGAGAGAAAAAACTTGAGAAGTCCTAAAGTATTTGAATTCCATGTAATACAGATTACATTTATGTAATTTTAATTATGTATTTTTCTCCATTGTTATTAGTGACATTTACCATGGCTATTCCTGCCATAAGAATTAGCACACAGGGTAGACACCGAGGTACAGTAGGTTAAGCCACTACTGATGCTGGCATGCTATATCAGAGTGCCTGAGATCAAGCATTGCCTATGCTTCCCTTACAGCTTTCTACTAATGTGGAAGGCATATGGATAATGGGTAACAGCCTAAGTACTTGAGATTCTCTCATTGATGTGGGAGACTTGGAGGTATTCCTGGTTCCTGGTTTCAGTTTGGCCCCATCCCAGATGTTGTGAGCATATGAGGAGTGAGTCAGTTGATGGAAGATTCTCTCTCTCTTTCTCTCTCTCGATCTCCCTTTCTCTTTGTCACTATGTCTTTTGGATAGAGAGATAGATGATAGATAAATAGATATTTAAAAATAATTAATGCATATAGTTATGATGGGGGTAGATTCTTCTTTAGATTACTTATTATAAGAAGGTGGACTTTCAGTGCTGATTATTTAAATTGAAAAATTGCATTTCTTTTTTAAAAAATATTTATTTATTTATTAGAAAACTTTTATTTAATAAATATAAATTTCAAAAGTACAACTTTTGTATTATAGTGATTTTTCCCCCTCTCACCCATAAACCATCCCATCTTCTATTCCCTCTCCCATCCCATTCTTCATTAAGATTCATTTTTAATTATCCTCATATACAGAAGATCAACTTAGTTTATACTAAGTAAAGATTTCAACAGATTGCACCCACACAGAAACACAAAGTATAAAGTACTGTTTGAAGACTAGTTTTACTGTTAATTCTCATAGTACAACATATTAAGGACAGAGATCCTACATGGGGAGTAAGTGCACAGTGACTCCTGTTATTGATTTAACAATTGAAACTTTTATTTGTGACATCAGTAATCACTTAAGGTTCTTGTCTTGAGCTGCCAAGGCTTTGGAAGCCTCTTGAGTTCACAAACTCTGACCTTATTTAGACAAGACCATAATTAAAGTGGAAGTTCTCTCCTCCCTTCAGAGAATGGTACCTCCTTCTTTGATGGCTTGGAAAAATTGCATTTCAATAGCATGCAAGACCATTTAACAAAAAAGAAAAATTTTGAAATAAATTGGCCCTGAACTGAAATTTCAAGTATGTTTTTTCTTTTGTTTAAGATTTACTTATTTATTTGAAAGGCAGAGCTACAGAGAGGCAGAGGCAGAGGCTGAGAGAGAGAAAGAGAGGTCTTACATCCACTGGTTCACTCCACACATGGCCACAATGGCCAGAGCTGCGGCAATCCGAAGCCAGCAGCCAGGAACCAGCAACCAGGAGCCAGGAGCCTCTTCAGGTTCTCTCACTTGGGTGCAGGGGCCCAAGGACTTGAGTTATCTTTTACTGCCTTCCCAGGCCATAGCAGAAAGCTAGATCAGAAGTGGAGCAGCCGGGACTTGAACTGGTGACCATATGGGATTCTGCTACTGCAAGTAGTGGCCCTACCTGCTATGTCACAGCATCAGCCCTTCAAGTATGTCTTGAAACATGTCTATTGGACCAAATTTTTATTGAATATTAACACTGGTGAAACTATGCTTGTTTCTGAGATGTTACTATTAAGAAAAAATTGCCAATGTGCCCTGATGGCTTTGAAGTGATACAGCTGATAAAAGTATTTTAGCAATGAAGAATATTCATTGATAAAAAGCATTCAGCTTGTAACATTGTATAATCACTGGTAGAAATTAAGAGGAAAGGAGGAGAGTGTATTACTCCAAGTTTATTCTGGCTCTGTGATCCCCAGACTGTCCTGGAAGGGGCTGCTTCTGAAAACTTATTTTTGTGCCAGCCACCCTGTTACTATAGCATCTGAACCCAAGCCTTAGTTATTCTATTATTAACTAAACATAAGGAACCACTGTAATTCCAGCTACCATAGCTGGAAAATGGAGCAAAATTTTCTGGAGCTGATTAAAATGAGTCATGAGAAAAATTAACTTATGCAAACTTGCTATAGTTTATCATGTGATGCCTGTTCTGTCCTGTGGTGGAGAGGCTATCCATAGCCCATCTAAGGAAAATTGAATGAGGTTGTGAAATCAGAGAATGATTGTTATTTTACTCAAAACAAAGGAACAGTTAAATGAAATAAGAAAAGAAAAAGACTATCAAAATCATGAAATAATCTGAAGGCAGAATGCCTCCTAGTGAAGGAACAAAGGCAATTCTTAACAAGTAAAAGAATACTTAGAGAAAAATGTCAAGACCAAGTCATTACTTTTCAATAATAACCTTGAATATAAATGTACTAAATTCTCCAATTAAAAGACACAAATTGGCTGAATGGATTTAAAAGACAAAGACAAACCAAAAAAAGACCCATCTATATGCTGCCTACTGAGATACACTTTAGCAAAAAAGATGCACAGAGAGTGTGAAAGGATGGAAAAAGGTATTCCATGCAAATGGAAATCAAAAGCAAGTAGAAGTAGCAATACCCATGTCAGATACAACAGACTTTTAGGCAAAAACTCTTAAAAGAGATAAAGAAGATAATTATATAATGATTAAGATATCAATTCAACAAGGATTTGACTATAGTAAATGAATATGCATCTAGTGCTAGGGTACCCAGTTTTAGACAACAAATATTAATTGATGTAAAGGAGAATGTAAGCTCTAGTACAATAATATTGGGGGACTTGAACATCTCACTTTCATCAATGGACAGATCAACCAAGCAAAAAAATCAGAAAGAAGCAACAGAGTTAATCTATACCATATACCAAATGGACCAAATAGATACCTACAGAATATTCCATCTCCATCTCACAGCTGCAGAATTCATATTAATTTCAGAAACATTATCTAGGGTAGCCATATACTAGGCCATAAAACAAGACCCAACAAATTAAAAAAAATTGAAATCATATCATTTATCTTTTCTGATAACAGTGGAATGAAGCTAAAAGTTAACAAAACAAACTCAAGAAAATATATAAATTCATGGAGACTGAACAACATGCTCCTTAGCAAACAGTGAATTATAGAAGAAGTCAAAAGGAAATTAAAAAAATCCTTAAAACAAATGAAAATGAAGACACAACATATCAAAACTTATGGAATATAACAAAAGAATTGTAAAGAAAGTTTATAGCAATGATTGTCTACATAAAAAAATTGGAAATGCATTTAATAAATGGTGTAACACTGCATTGCAAGGACCTGGAGAAACAAAACCAAACCAAGCTGAACATATATAGGAGAAAAGAAATAATAATCATTATAGAAGAAAAAAACAAAATAAAAATAAAAAACTATAAAATGATCATTAAATGAAGAACTTTTTTAAAAAACTAAACAAAATGGGTTAGCCCCTTGACCAACTAACCCCAAAACAATGGAGAAGACCCAAGTTAATAAAGTCAGATATGAAAAAAAGAGATGTTACAGCTGCCACCACAGACATACAAAGAATAATTAAGAATTATTACAATAGCTGTTTTCTAATAGCTTGGAAAATCTAGAAGAATTCAATAGAATTCTGGATACATAACTTACCCAAGATGAGGCATGAAGACTTGGACAACCTAAATAAACCAATGACCAAGAGACTGAGATTGAATTGGTAGTAAAGTGGCTTCCAACAGAGAAAAACTCAGATGCCTTCACTGCTATATTTTACCACGCTTCTAAAGAACTAAACCTGATTCTTAAGCTATTGAAAACAATTGAAATTCTTTGTTAAATCCTACAGTCAAACCACTGCCCTGGCCACTAACCTTGTCTAATATGGATTTCCTCCTTACATATTATTCTTTAGACATGATGCCATGTGTTGGGTCAGTTCAGGATGACTTAACCAAATATTGTAGACTGAAGACTGAGAAAAGTTAGAAAATATATTTTTTTTCACAATTTTGGAGGCCAAAATCTTGAGGTCAGGATGCCAGAATGATCAAGTTCCACTGAGGGCCCTCTTTTAGGCTTGCCTTCTGGCTGCATCCTCACATGTGGAGGAGGGAGTGTGGGAGGGAGGAAGAGGAAGAGGGAGGAGGGAGGAAGGAGAAGAGGACATCAAATTAGAGTCTTACATGTATGACTTCATTTGACCTGCAATACCTCAGAAATACCCTGCCTCCTCATACAATCTTGGAGATATGGATTATGGATTCAACATGGAATTTTATGGAGACACAATTCAGTCCCTAGTAGTTCTCTCCCACTTCTTCACTTTGGGATCTTAGCATTCATGATTTCCTTTGCCTAGAACACTATTTTCCAGTGCTTTGCATAACTGACTCATTGTTCAGGTTTTAGGTATTTTTTTTTCTCTATCAAAATTCACCCTTGACTTCTAATATTGTATTCCAGTAGTCATTTTATATGGACCCAATGTCTGTATTTTCAGCATGGTATGTGCCATAATTGTGATTTGTTTATTATTTGCTTCATTTATGGGTGCCTCTTTTTCCTATTATGAAGGCAGAAAGTTTATTTCATTCACCACATTATGCTTGGAATAGTACTTGGCACATGATCAGCTGTAGTAAGACTTGAAGACATATATTGCCTGCCAGTCACATTATAGTAACTTTATAGTAGAGGCTGTTGGATCCCGTGTCTCCAACTGCTGATTTTTTTCCCTGATGATGAATCACCTGTGGAAGAAATTGAAAATATGTGATAGGTACCAGAGAGTACAAAGATGCCTAGACCCCTACAGATCTGGGGTAGACCTCAACACTGTGGGAGAGCAATTACACATGGTTGGCTTTCTCCTTTTAAAGCATACAAGTGCATAAATAAGATAATTAGGACACCCACACACTAAGTGTAATTAACTTAGTAATAGGAGATATCCTCCAGGAAATCTGATACAGGGATGATTGTTCTTTATCATTTAAGTGAATTTTAATTGACAAAAAGTATGTATATTTATTATGTACACTGTATTGTTTTGAAACATGCATACATTGTGGAATGGCTAAATCAAGTTAATTCACCTATGTATACTTCACATATTTATGATTTTTATTTTTTTTAAAATTTAATTTGTTTATTGCATGCATTTCATAAATACAACTTTAGGAACATAATAATTCTTCCCATTATACCTGCCCTTCCACCCATACTCCTACCCCTCTTCCTCTTCCATCTCCTGTTCCCAGTCTTAATTTTTACTAAGATCTATTTTCATTTAACTTTATACACAGAAGATTAACTCTATTCTAGGTAAAGAGTTTAGCACTTTGTATGAAGGATAAAAAGAACAAGAGAGAAAACTAAACAAACAAAACTAAAATAAAAAAAAACATAAAAAAAAAAAAGTTGTTCCTCAACAATCCAGGGAAGTGCTGTTCAAAGTCATTACATCTCGATGGTAATTTCACTTTTTTTTGGAAACTTAATTATCTTAAAAGAGGAACTCAAGAATGATACATCTTTCTGAGCATGCAGACATAACTATAATTTGTGTGACATAAGAATATCTTTCACTTAATACAATAAAATGAAGTAATTCTTTGAGAACAAGTTTCACTATTAAGTCTTACAATACCACTCTGAGGATGGAGGTCCTGCATGGGAAGTTAGTGCACAGTGACTCCTATTGTTTATTTAATAAATAAGATTCTTATGTATGACACAGGTGATCACTCGAGGCTCTTGACAACAGCTGCCTAGGCTATGGAAGCCTTTTGGATCCACAAACTCCTTCAGTATTTCGACAAGGCCATAGGCAAAGTGGAAGCTCTCTCCTCCCTTCAGAGGAAAGTATATCCTCCTTTGGAGGTTACTTCTTTCCACTGGGGTCTCACCCACAAAAGTCCATGCAGAATTTTTTTTTTTTTTTTTTTTTTGCCACAGTATCTTGGCTTTCCATGACTGAAATGCTCCCCTGGGCTTTTCAACCAAACCAGAATGCCTTAAGGGTTGAGTGGACTGCTTTATGGACTGCTTCCCATGTTGGGGCATTCACTCCTCTTTAATTCTATGTATTGTTAATACCAAAAATTTAGTCCTATTTATCTGATTGCTTTAACACTTGATCCTATCTATATGATCACTTTAACACTTAATCTTATGATCTCTATAACACTTAAAATGATATTTTTACCACCATTGCTTAAGGGGATTTGAGGTCTCATGGCAAGTTTTTAAGCTGTACTCTTAGAAATAAATCCATAGGAATGTATGCAGTACTATACTGCTTTACAATTTCAAACTTCATACATTTCACAATTATAACTTTAGGATCATGATATTTCTTCCCTCCATGCCTGCCCTCCCACCTACTCTGCTGGCCCCCTTCCTCTTTCCTCTCTTATTCTCATTCTTATTTTTAAGATCTATTTTTTCAATTAACTTTATACACATGTGATTAATTATGTTAAGTAAAGAGTTCAATGATTAGTATGAAGAAAAAAGAAGTAAAGTAAGATAAAATGAATGAAAAGAAAGGAAAACTAAAAACTGTTTCTCAACAGTCAAGGCATAGGCTATTCAATGTAATTGCTTCTCAAAATGTCAATTTCACTTCCACAGGTTGCCTTTTAGGTGCTCTATTAGTTATTGCAGGTCAGGGAGATCATATAGTATTTGTCTGTTAGGTAGTGGCTTATTTCACTAAGTATGATGCTTTCAAGCTTCATCCATTTTGTTGAGAATAACCAGATTTCATTTTTATTTTTTGGGTTGTAGATGCTTGGATTGATTCCTGGTGTTTCTATTTTGTTCCATCTGTTTTTGTACCAGTACCAGGCTGTTTTGATTATAAATGCCCTGTACTATGTCTTAAAATCTGGTGTTGTGATGCCTCCGGCTTTGTTATAAGATTGCTTTAGCTATTTGGGATCTCCTGTGCTTCCATATGAATTTGAGCATTGTTTTTTCTATATCCGAAAAGAATATCTTTGGTATTTTGATTGGTATCACATTGAATCTGCAAATTGTTTTTGGTAGTATGGACATTTTGATAATATTGATTCTTCCAATCCATGAACATGGAAGAATTTTCCATTTTTTTGTATCTTCTTTTATTTCTTTCTTTAATGCTTTCTAATTCTCATTATAGAGATCTTTGACATCCTTGGTTAAATTTATTCCAAGCTGTATTTTTTTGGTAGCTATTGTGAATGGAATTGATTTTAGAAGCTCTTTCTCAGCTGTGGAATTGGTTGTTTGTACAAAGGCTGCTGATTTTTGTGTGTTGATTTTATATCCTGCTAATTTTCCAAACTCTTCTATGAGTTCCAATAGTCTCTTGGTGGTGTTTTTGGATCCCCTATATATAGAATCATGTCATTTGCAAATAGGGATAGTTTGAATTCTTCCTTCCCAATTTTTCTTATCTAATGGCTCTGGCTAAAACTGCCAGGACTATATTGAATAGCAATGTGAGAGTGGGCATTCTTATCAGGTTCTGGATCTCAGTGAGAATGTTTCCAACTTTTCCCCTTTCAAAAGGATGCTGGCTGTGGGTTTGTCATAAATTGCCTTGTCATAAATTGCCTTGATTGTGAATGTTCCTTCTATTCCCAATTTGCTTGGGGTTTTCTTCATGAAACAGTGTTGTATTTTGTCAAAAAACTTTTTCTGTGTCTATTGAGATAATCATATTGTTTTTGTTCTTCAATTTGTTAATGTGATGTAGCACATTGATTGATTTAAAAATGTTGAACCATCCCTGCAAATTGGATAAATCACACTGGGTGATTTATCTGGGTGAATGATCTTTCTGATGTGCTGTTGGATTCGATTGGCTAGTATTTTATTGAGGAATTTTGTGTCTAAATTCACCAGGGAAATTAATCTGCAGTTCTCACACTTGATCTTAGCCAAAAGGCCGAGAAGTGATAGTCTGTAGTTCTCTTTCTCTGTTGCATTGTTTTCAGGTTTAGGAATTAAGGTGATGCTGGCTTCACAGAAATAATTTGGGAGGATTCATCCCTTTTAAACTTTTTTGAATAGCTTGAGAATAAATTGAGTTAGTTCTTCTTTAAATCTCTGGTAGAATTCAACAGTGAAACCATCTGGTCCTGGGCTTTTCTTTGTTGGGAGGGTCTTTATTACTGATTCAATTTCAGTCTTGCTTATGGATCTGTTTAGGTTTTCTGTGTCTTCATGGCTCAATTTAGGTAGGTTTACGTGTCCAGGAATCTATCCATTTCTTCTAGGTTTCCTGGTTTGTTGACATACTGCTTTATTTCCTTTTTCATCTCTAATTTTGCTAATTTGGGTCTTCTCCCTCCTTTTCTTGATTAATTGGGCCGATGGTGTGTTAATTTTATTTTTTGGAAATACCAGTTCTTCATTTTGCTGATATTTTGTATTGTTTTATTGGTTTTGATTTTATTTATTTCTTCTCTAATTTTAATTATTTCTTTTCTCCTACTAGTTTTGGGTTTGATTTGCTGTTGCTTTTCTAGGTCCTTCAGATACATTGATAGCTCATTTATTTGGTGTCTTTCCAGTTTATTGATTTAGGCTCTAATAACTGTAAACTTCTGTCTTAACACTGCTTTTGCTGTATCCCCAAAATTTTGATGTGTTGTGTTGTCATCTTCATTTGGTTACAGAAGTTTTTTGATTTCTCTTTTGCTTTCTTCAATAACCCACTGTTCATTTAAGAGCACTCAGTCACCATGTGTTTGCATAAGATCTGCAGATTCCTGTGGTCTGAGAAGATGCCTGGTATGATTTTGATTTTTTTTTAATTTGCTGAGACTTGCTTTATGGCCTAGCATGTGGTCAAACCTAGAGAACATTCCATGTACTTGTCAGAAGAGTCTGTATTCTGCTGCTTTAGTATGGACAGCTCTATAGATATATGTTAGGTCCATTTGGTCTGCAACGTCAATTAACTCTGTTATTTCCTTGCTGATTTTCTGTCTTTTTGATCTGTCCAGTGCTGAAAGTGGTGTATTTAAATCCCCCAATACTATTGTATTGTGTTTATTTATCCCTTTAAATCCATTAACATTTCTTTTACATAGCCAGGTGCCCTGTAATTAGGTGCATATACATTTATATAGTCAATTCTTCCTGTTTCATTGATCCCTTGATCATTACATAGTGGTGCCCTTCTTTGTCTCTTTTTACAGTTTTTGTGTTAAAGTTTATTTTGTCTGAGCAAGCTTCTTCTAAGTTTATGTATCATCTGTTTTATTGGCTTTCTATTTTCTCATTTGTAATGGTTTATTTATAATGGCTGATACAGATTCTGAAATCACTTTTGTATTTAAGAGAAGAGATGATACCAAATGTTTTCTTCTAACGTGTTCTTTAGATATATGAGGATAAAAATAGCATTCCTTAAAATCTCAGAGATTTTGGCCGGCGCCACGGCTCACTAGGCTAATCCTCCGCCTTGCGGCGCTGGCACACCGGGTTCTAGTCCCGGTTGGAGCACCGATCCGCTTCTGGTTGCCCCTCTTCCAGGACAACTCTCTGCTGTGGCCAGGGAGTGCAGTGGAGGATGGCCCAGTGGAAGGGCCCTGCACCCCATGGGAGACCAGGAGAAGCACCAGGCTCCTGCCATCGGATCAGCGCAGTGCGCCGGCCGCAGCGCGCCTACTGCGCGGCCATTGGAGGGTGAACCAATGGCAAAAGGAAGACCTTTCTCTCTCTCTCTCTCACTGTCCACTCTGCCTGTCAAAAATTAAAAAAAACAAACAAAAACAAAACAAAACAAAACAAAACAAAAACTCAGAGATTTTCACTTTAATTTCATCTACCTGTCAATGTCACTTGGCAGTTAATGGGTACAAGGAACTCTGAGAAAAGGAATGACGGATATGAAAAAATATTGTTTATCTTGATAGCCTTAAACAGCTAATGAGTTCCAACTCCTGGGGCTATGGGAAAAGACTACCTCTCTACACACTTTTAGTCATAAACTTGGAGGACGGTTGAGCAGAAATCAGGGCCATTTTTATTTCTTCTTTTGAGAACTATCTATTGAAGTTCTTTGCCCATTACTCAACTGGATTGGTTTGTTGTTGTTGTTGTTGAGCTTTTTTAAGTTGTTGATACATTCAGGATATTAACATACAGAGTACCAAATGCCGGTGAGGATATGGACAAATGGCAACACTTACACACTGTTGGTGGGAATGTAAATTAGTGCAGCCCCTGTGGAAAACAGTGTGGAGATTTCTTAATAAACTAGGACTAGATTTGCATATCATCTAGGAATCCCACTTCTGGGTATATACACAAAATATTTGAAAACAATGTATCAAAGATATACCTGCACCACCATGTTTATAGCAGCACTGTTTATGATAGCAAAAATTTGGACTCAATCAAGTGTCCATCATATGAATGCCTAAAGAAAATGTACATATCTATATATACATGAAATATTATTCAGCTATAAAAATGAAATTCTACCATTTGTAGCAAAATGGATGCAACTGAAGGATATTATATTGAATGAAATAAGCCAGACCCAGAAAGACAAATACCACATGTTCTCCCTTATGTGTGGGAGCTAAAATTTAAAAAAAAAAAAGAAAAGAAGAAAAAAAAGAAAAGAAAAGAGAGAAGTGACTATTTGTAACAATATTGCTACAAATGTAGTTTTATAAAACTTTGTTTTATATCTTTGTCAAACCACTGGTTAAGAATGTTATACTACTGTAGTTTCAATGATCTGTGGTGGTCATTTTTCCATTCAATTATTGTTCATGGATGTTATCTGTATTCCTACTAAACTAGGTTTCCCTTTTGCTTCTAACTTGTTAAATTTCTTGTTATGTGAAGTATTAAGCCTTTTTACTGTAATATAAATTTAAGATATGTTATCTCAACAACTAAAATAAAAAAGAGAAAGAAAGGGAGAAGGATGGAGAGTAGTTGGAAGAGACAGAGAGAGAAGAAGAGAGGGAGGAGGAGAATATCATTGTTGATAGAATTGTATCTACAAATTACATTAAATCTTAAAAACAAATTAAAGTAAAAAAATCTTAAAAAAGGAACTTAGTTTAAAATGGTAATAAATAAAAAATCACTAAAAAAGAAAAACCATGAGGAAGCAGGGGAAAAAAAATGAAGGGGTTTCTTTATATGTGAAGAGTTCTGTCATTTAATAAATTAAGAAAAAATCAGTAGCAGTTATTCAAGCCAAAAGAAAACATCATAGTATTGATGAAAAAGTGGTGAAGGGCTAAGACAGAAATTTTGTGGTACTGACCACTGAATAGAAAATTTTAGCAATAGTAGGTGGCCAGATAATTAAAAGATACATTGTATCTTTCAATTTATTTGTTTTAAACATTAAGTTAGTATAGAATTAATTTTTCATATCTCATATAGCCAATGCAGTTGAGAATTTTGGTCAAGAATTGTCAATAATTTTTTGGTCAAATTTTTATCATTTCTCTTTGACATTAAGGAATTCATTGTAATCTTCATTGATTTTAAAATGCAGTTTACTAATAGCCTTTTATGGAGTAGATGAGAGAAAAATGATTTTCATAATAATTTTAACATTATTTTATTTTTCTGTATTGATGTTTGTACTGATAATGCAGCAGCAATGGAGACTAAACTTAGCATCCTAGCATTAACTCAGATCAATGTCACAAATCTAGAATAGTCATTGTACTCTTTATTATTATTATTATTTTAGATTTATCTATTTGAAACGCAGAGTTACAGAGAGAGGGAGACACAGAGATCTTTCATCCACAGATTCACTCCCCGGATGGTTGCAATGGCCAGAGCTGGGCCAGGCCGAAGAGTGGAGCAAAGAGTTTCAAGCCGGTCTCCCAAGTGGGGAGTGGTGGACCAAGTATTTGGGCCATCTTCTGCTGCAAGGTCATCAAATTTCTTTCTTTTTTTTATTTGACAGATAGAGTTAGACAGTGAGAAAGAGAGAGAGAGAGAGAAAGAGAGAGAGAGAGAGAGAGAGAGAGAGAAAGGACTTATTTCTGTTGGTTCACCCCCCAAATGGTCATCACAGCAGGAACTACGCCAATCTGAAACCAGAAGCCAGGTGCTTCCTCCTAGTCTCTCACGTGGGTGCAAGTGCCCAAGCACTTGGGTCATCCTCCACTGCCTTCCCGGGCCACAGCAGAGAGCTGGACTGAAAGAGGAGCAGCCAGGACTAGAACCTGGTGCCCATATGGGATGCCAGCGCCTCAGGCAGAGCATTAGCCAAGTGAGCCATGGTGCCAGCCCCAACGGTCATCAAATTTCAAAATGTCCATTTCACTCCCATACATTACATTTTAGGAATTTTATTAGTTACCTCAGATCAGGGAAAACATATTATATCTGTCTTTGTGGATTGGTTTATTTCACTAAGTATAATGATTTCCAGTTGCATCCATCTTTTTGCAAAAGATAGGTTTTCATTATTTTTTGTACAGCAGAGCAGTATTCAATAGTGTATATATACCATAATTTCTTTATCCAGTCAACAGTTGATGAACATCTGGGTTGATTCCATATCTTTTCTATTGTGAATTGTGCTGCAAAAATATGGGGATATAGACAACTCTTTCAAATGTTAATTTCTTTTTGGTTTGAGTAAATTCCCAGGAGGTTCAGGTGGAAGGTCTACACTCAGATTTCTGAGGTATCTCCATACTGTCTTCCACAGTGGCTGTTCTAGTTTACATTCCCCTGAACAGTGCATTAGGGTATCTTTTTCTCCATATTTTTGCCAGCATTTGTTGTTTCTTGTTTTCCATATGCCAGTCATTCGAACTGGCTGTTAGAATGAAACCTCATTGTGGTTTTAATTTGAATTTCCCTGATGGTTAGTGATCCTGAACATTTTTTCACGTGTCTGTTGGCAATTTGAATTTCCTCTCTTGAAAAATGCCTATTCAAATCCTTTGCCCATTTCTTAACTGAATTGTTTGTTTTGTATTTGTTGAATTTCTTGAGTGCTTTATAGATTGTAAATGTTAACCCTTTATCAGTTGCTTAGTTTGCAAATGTTTTTCCTATAGATTGCCTCTTCTCTTTGCTGAGTGTTTCTTTTGCAGTACAGAAGCTTCTTAGCTCAACGTAATTCCATTTGTCAATTTTGGCTTTGATTGGTTGTGCTTCTGGGTTCCTTTCCAATAAATCTTTGTCTATGCCATGTCTTGAAGAATATCCCCAATGTTCTTTAGTAATTTGATGGTATCTGATCATAGCTTTAGGTCTTTGATCCATTTTGAGTGAATTTTTTTTGTAAGGTATAAGGTAGGGTCTAGTTTTATACTTCTGCATGAGGAGATTCAGTTTCTCCAACACCATTTGTTGAGGAGACTGTCCTTGCTCCAAGGATTGATTTTAGCTCCTTTGTCAAAGATAAATTAGGTGTAGATGCATGGATTTATTTCTGGAGTTTCTATTCTGTTCCACTGGTCTGCATGTCTGTTTATCTGCTGGTACCAGTCTGTTTTGATTACAACTGTCCTGAACTAGTTCTTGAAATCAAGTGTTGTGATGCCTCCAGCTTTGTTTTTGTTGTATAAGCATGATTTAGCTATTTGATGCCTCCTGTGTTTCTATATGAATTTTAGCATAATTTTTTCTAGATCTGCAAAGAATGTTGTTGGCATTTTGATTGGTATCACATTGAATCTGTAAATTGGTTTTTGTAGTATAGACATTTGGCCCAACTAACCAACAAAAAGAGGGAGGAGAGCCAAATCAATAAAATCAGAGGTGAAAAAGGAAATGTAACAACAGATCTCACAGTAACAAAAATAATCCTCAAGAATTACTACAAAGAGCTGTATGCCAACAAATTGGGAAACCTAGAAGAAAAATATAAATTCCTAGATACATACAATCTACGAAGATTGAGTCATGAAGACATATATAACCTAAGTAGAGTAATAAAGACCCACACAACAAAGAAAATCCCAGGACTGGTCTGCTTCACTGCTGAATTTTACCAGATATTTAAAGAAGAACTAATTCAAATTCTTCCAAGCTATTCCAAACAATTGAAAGGGAGAGAATCCTCCAAACTTCCTTATATGATGCCTGCATCACCTTAATGCCTAAGCCATAAAATGATACAAAAGAGAAAATGATACAAAAGAGAAACAGAAATAGACCAATATCCCCGAAGAACATAGATGCAAAAATCCTCAACAAAATATTAGCTAATCAAACCCAAAAACACATCAGAAAGATCATTCACATGGACGAAGTGGGATTTGTCTGTGGTATGCACGAATGGTTCAGCATTCACAAATCAATCAATGTGATACATCACATTAACAAACCGCAGAATGAAATCTATATTGTTATCTCAACAGACACAGAGAAAACGTTTGATAAAATACAACATCCTTTCATGATGAAAACCTTAAGCAAACTGGGTATAGAAGGAACATTCTTAAACACAATCAAGGCAATTTATGACACACCAACAGCCAGCATCTTATTGAATGGGGAAAAGCTGGTGGCATTCCCACTAATATCCAGAACCAGACAAGGCTGTCCACTCTCAACATTGCTATACAATAGAGTCCTGGAAAATTTTTTTTTTTTTTTTGACAGGCAGAGTGGATAGTGAGAGAGAGAGAGACAGAGAGAAAGGTCTTCCTTTTTGCCGTTGGTTCACCCTCCAATGGCCGCTGCGGCCGGCGCATCGCGCTGATCCGAAGCCAGGAGCCAGGTGCTTCTTCTGGTCTCCCATGCGGGTGCAGGGCCCAAGGACTTGGGCCATCCTCCACTGCCTTCCCAGGCCATAGCAGAGAGCTGGCCTGGAAGAGGGGCAACCAGGATAGAATCCGGCGCCCCAACTGGGACTAGAACCCAGTGTGCCGGCGCCGCAAGGTGGGAGGATTAGCCTGTTCAGCCATGGTGCCAGCCGAGTCTTGGAAATTTTAACCAATGCCATTAGGAAAAAAAATCAAAGATGTACAAATTGGAAAGAAGTAAATCAAATTACCCCTATTTGCAGATGACATGATTCTATAAATAGGGGATCCAAAAGATTCCACAGAGAGACTATTGGAACTCATGAAATAATTTAATAAAGTGACAGGATGTAAAATCAATACAGAAAAATCAATAGCCTTTGTATACAGACAATGCCGTGGCTGAGAAAGAAGTGTTAAAATCAGCCTCTTTCACAATAACTCCAAAAAGAATTAAATACTTTAGAAAAAATTTAACCAAGGATTTCAAAGATCTCTGCAATGAAAATTACAAAGGACTAAAGAAAGAAGTAGAAGACATTAAAAAAATGGAAAAATCTTCCATGTTCATGAATTGGAAGAATGAAGATCATCGAAATTTTCAGTTTTGATGTAGTCTAATTTACCTATTTTTACTTTTGTTGTCTCTGGTCTAGTGTCATATCCAATAAGTCACAGTTAAATCAATGTCAGGTATTAGCTCTTATGATTTAGGTTTAATCCATTTTGAATTATTTTTCATATATGGTACAAAGTAATGTTACACCTTCATTCTTTTGCTTATGGACTTGTTACACATGTTTTTATCTCAATAATAAATAGCCTTTGAACAAGGTAGAAAGCATATGTAATACATTTGACTAGATTTTGAAGTACCATAGTTATCTTCATACTTATAAAATGATTGATTAACAATGGAAATGACTGAAATAAGCATTTTTTGGTAGAATATTATTTTTTAAAAGAATGACTGATAGGACTTCTTTCATTATTCAGATAAAGGTCTTTACAGATATCTCTTTAAGATGATGTGATTTTTACCTCTTTAGCATAAACAACTGATGTAATAAGTTCTGGCTAATGATAAAATTTCAAGTGAAAATAAGAATTTTTTGAAAAATTTGTCATCTGTGAGTTTGACAGCTTCAAGCTTGACTTTTCTAATGTGATTGGCAGTAATAATAACAAATGTAGTTCTTAAGAAATACTGTGTAATGAAATGTGTCAAAACTTGTAAGATTTCTTGAACTCAAAAAAAGGAAAATTTTGAAATGACCAACAATTAGATGACATTATAATTAAATGACATTAAAAACTCATATATAGATAAAAACTTCATTTAAATTATGTTAGATGGATTTTAATGTATCCAAATATAAAAATTCACTGATAGAGTTACAGATTTCACATTGCAATTTAACTTTGGAAATTGTTAGACTTTTGATGTAATGTCAAAAAGAATATAATTATCTAAAAGCCTATCAAAATATTTCTTCCATTTATAACTCTGTAACAATATGTGAGATTTGATTTCCACCAGGTACTTAAACTACAATAACATACTGCAACAAGTTGAATATAAAACCAAATATGAGACTCTAGCAATCTTACATTGAGCAAGACATTGAAGAGCTTTGAAAATATTAATATAATGCTAATGGAATATCATTGCTCCTTGCGGTCTAAGGAAACACTCTTACCTATAGCTAATAATCTTGCATATAAATATTCAAATAATGTATATCTCTGATATTATCTGTATGTAAAATATATATTTATCATAGAATATATAATCATATAATCATAAGATTATACCTGTACTTCCTGTTCCACTCTGGCATCCTAGTGATCCTCTAGATTTCCCTGGGTAATCTCTCTTATGATGAGGATGTTGACTCTCTTGATTCTCTTTTGCTTATGTGCTGATTGTTATTAATCTTTCAAGCATACTGGCTGCCTTCCCTGTAATCTTCTGTACCATAACCATAAAAATAGCTTCATGCATTTTCCAAATTCTCCTTCCCATGTAATTTTGGTCCCTGGTCCTGACAAATGTACACAATGAAGTACAATACCTTCAATCAGGAAGAAGCAGAATAGTGGCACAGTATATGACTCATTATGTCCTAAAATGGAAGGAATATTAGAATTCTGAATAATAAAATGTTTACATTATGTTTGAGGAAACTTCAAAAAATCAATGGAAAAATGTGATGTGAAGATAAGTATTTTTGGTGAAAACATTTTTGAAATCTATGCATAGTCTTTTTCTAAATATTGGTTTATTTATTTGAAATGCAGAGATACAGACAGAGAAAATGTGTGTGTGGGGGGGAAGAGAGAGAGAGAGAGAGAGAATCTCTTCCATCTGCTGGCTCACTCCCTAAATGGCTGCAACAGCTGGGACTGGGCCAGGCCAAAGCCAGGAGTCAGGAGCTTCTTCTGGGTCTCCCACGTCGGTGCCGGGATCCATGTACTTGGGTCATCTTCTGCTACTTTCCCAGGCACATTAGCAGGAAGCTGAATCAGAAGTGGGGCAGCCGGGACTTGAACCATTGACCATATAGAATGCTGGCAGTGCAGGCGTAGGCTTAGCCTTCTGTGTCACAGTGATAGCCCAATCTTTTCATGAAATACATATTTCATAGACTTTATATAGTTCCTTGTATACATGAATTTAATTTTTTAGCCAAAATAAATGATGTTATAAATCCTGTGACTCTATTAAACTGAGTCTATCTTCTAATTCAACTTTCCACAAACTTTTTGAAGTACTCTCATGTTATTAAGTTAATAATATGGAAACTATAAACTTTCAAAATAATTTCACTGTAAAAAGTACAAACTTTTATGTATATGAAACATTTAAATTTTTATTTATTTTATTATAAAGGCAGAGAGACAGTGGTGAGAGATACAGAGAGATCTCACACCTGCTGTTTCATCCCCAAATGTTTACAACAATCAGGGCTGGAGTAGGCCAAACCTAGGAGTGGGGAACTCAGTATGGACCTCCTATGTATGTGGCAGGTACCAAATACTTGAGGCATCATCTACTGCCTCTAAGGATACACATTGGCAGAAACTATAGTTGAGAGCAGATCCAGGTCTCAAACCTGGATCTGAAGCAGAATGCCACCTACCAGGCAGTGTCTTAATCACTGGATGAAACACCAACCCTGGGTATGAGGCATTTTAATAGGCTATAATTATAACTTGACACATTTAAAAATTGGATTAGGCAAAAGGTTCTGAAATATGATACTGAAAGTATGCCAAAAACTGGATATGAAGATAGTTTTATAACTGTAAAATACTAAATATGATTGAATTATACTCTTAAAGCAAGATGATTTTGTGCTATCTTATATCATATTAGAAAATATTATGTATTACAAAAAATGTATTCCATACTTCTAGGATGTCTAAAACGTTTCCTTAGAGATGTTGCTAACTTTAACAAATCACAGAATTTAACTGATCCCAGCTACCATTGTGGGCAGTTTACCCTGGAGGATGTTTGTTTGGCTTGTGCTGGACAGATGAGCCAGCTTCATTTGATTTATTCTCTTAGGAATCCAGTGGGGATGTAGATGCATTAATTTAACTTATATCTATTGACTGCCTGCTATGCACCATGCTCTGATTTAGATGCTAAGGACTCATCTGTTAATAAGACACAAAATTCAAAAGGTGCTTTTTCTAGGAGGTTTCTGTCTGGTGAGAAAAAAAGGCAATAAACAAGCAAAGAATAAATGCCTTCAGGCAGTTACAGATTTGGTGAAATAAAACAAGGCGGTGTGATAGGAGGTGGAGACATTAGCTAAGGGATTATGAAAGCATTTTTCTGGGGTGATGACTTTGACCTGGAACCCCAGTTTGAGAAGGAGCTCAACCTTATGAGTGTTGAGCTAATCTGAATAGGGACATTTTTTCTGCAAAGGCATGCAGTTAGCAAGAAAACAGAGAAAGAAAAGTTTGTTGGGTGCATCAGTTAGAAACACCTGAGTAAGTAGCTTAATCAGACTTGGATCAACTACTGTTTGGTAAATCTCAACATTATCAGATCCATGTTTGTGACTCTCTTGAACTCTGGTATGCTGGTGTCGGCCTATGAGAGGGCATTGTTAAATTTTCAGGAATTTGGAAACAGTTGTGAAATAGACATTATTAAAAATAAAGTTTTGTGGGGCTGACAATATGGTGTAGTAGGTTGGGCGGCTGACTGCAGGGTCAGCATCCCATCTGGTCACCGGATCAAGTCTCAGCTGCTCCACTTCTGATCCAGCTCCTTGCTAATGTGCCTGGGAAGGCAGCAAAGGATGGCTGAATCCCCTGGGCCCCTGACACCCATGAAGCTCCTGGCTTTGGCTTGGCCCAGCCCTGGTCATTGCAACCATTTGGGGATGAACCAGCTGATGGAGAGTGTCTCTTTCTCTCTCTTTGTTTCATTGTCACTCTGTAACTCAGACATTCAAATAAATAAATATTAAAAAGGTTTTGTAAAAAACATGTTAAAAATAAAAGTAGTAAATACAAAGAACTCATCATTTTCTCATTATTTTTACTTTTCACTATTATCTATGTACATGAGTCTATTTCTGTCCACTGGAACTAAATGGTGGAAATACTATATCAGCAAAGAGTTTGTAGAAAATTGAGTTAATATATGTTTATGTTGGTGCAAGAAAAACTGAAATGCTTGCATAATATTTCATAGTACACATTTTCCATGAACTTTTTGTAGACTCCTCATGTGGATTTCAATAATTTTGCACCAAGGTTACCTAATCTTTTAATTCCATTTTTAATGAACTTTTTGAAGTGCCCTTGTATAATGATGTGTTCATTGTGCACCTCTTCCTGCATTGATGTGCAATGATGTCACTTGTTGGGTTTAAATAGTCCCTGGTGGAAATGTTTACAACAAGGAACTCAGCATATGCTACATGTGCTCCTCAGTTGGAACCTGGTTGTTTAGCACACTATTCCTCTTGAGGCTCACTCTTTATGGTAGCAAAATGTCTGCTGCAGCTACAGACCTGACTTCCACAAGGCTGCAGGAAGGGTGAAGGTGGAGTGGGAATGGAATGAAAGACAGGTGGTGGTAAAATTGACTCTCCAATTAGAAAATTACAAATAAACATGCCGCAGGCCATTTATGTCTGGTTGATGTTAGGTAGAAGGAAGCTGGAAGTGTGGGTTGACTACTTCAATCAGGGGTGCCCCTCTATTTTTTAAAAATGTTTCTTTGTTTATTTGAAAGGCAGAATTTCAGACAGAAAGAGAGACACAGAGATCTTCCACTGCTGATTCACTCCCAAATGGCTGCAACGGTCAGGCCTGGGCCCAACTGAAGCCAAGAGCTAGGAACTTCTGCTTCTCCCAGGTGGGTGCAGGAGCCAAAGTACTTGGGCCAGCTTCCTCTGCTTTCCCAGGCCATTAGCAGGGGCTGGATCTGAAGCAGAGCAGCTGGGACAAACAGGTGCCCATATGGGATGCCAGCAGTGCAGGCAGTAGCCCAGTCTACTGCACCGGAGTGCAGGCCCAAGGGTGCCCCAGTTTGAGGAATGTGGAAGACTATATGACCAGAGAACAGGAAATAGGAGGTGCAGATGGAGACAAACATGAATAGAGAGCAGACAGCATTTTGTCATGATGGATATTTTTTCAGTTTATCAAGTATGAGCCAAGTTGTTTGTAAGAATTTTTTGGCAACAGAAGTTCCAAGATTTTATAATATCCCTTTAGTGACATTGTTCGCTAAAGAAATTCACTAAATGGTTTAGAATATCTTATATTAAGTATTTACCATTCCTGGCCACTAGGTTTTGTTTATTTGTATTTCATGGGGAAAAGAATGAGACAGGAGGTAATCTGGTTAAAATCAAAATTGTAAGTATTATCTGGGGAAAATTGCTGTTTTCAGGTTTTGATTATAGTATTTCATCTGGAGAAGGATAAGAAAAAAATTAGAAAATAAAAGATAAATTTGACACCTTAGCCTTAGGCTTCTGCATTAAAATAAGTGGAAAATAATGCTCATATATCAAGGGAAATAGGTTACAAGCTGAAGCATGCAAACCTCTTCACACAACCAAATGTGCTGTCCAAAAGAAATTAATGATATTCTACTTATTTTCATTGAAATAAGGTTAGACACTCTGGTAAAAATTTAGCAAGTGAAGGTCCAATTGAATTAATTGAAATTCCTTGGGAAGGAGAATGCGTTATTGCTTTTCTATTTTTTCTAAACTTGTTGCTATTAAATTACAATAGGCACTTAAAACTCATGAAAGCATTGGCCATGGCACTAGAGTCCTTCTGCTACCCAGCTCCTATGAGGAAAGGTCTCTGGCTTAGCTAACATTTCAGAGTCGGAGACTCCAATTTTAGAGCTTTTACTTTCTGACGAATGAAAAGAAAGAAGGGTGTTAGCATGGAAAATATGAAGTCTTTTTGTTTTCGAGTGCATTTTTTTTTCCTTTTCCTTTAAGATTCATTGAAGAACTGAGGGCTGTCTGGGGAGCAAAGATAATTTCTAGCTTAAAAGAACACTGATCTTAAATGCAAAACGTATGAATAGTGGGGCAATGGCAATCAAAATGAAGAGAAACGTTGCTAATCTCTTTCATTGAAGAAGCCAGCAACTTAAATTCAGTAATCGGCCCCTGCCCCTTCCATTTTCCATGAGATATCAAAGGAAGGCAGGCTCTTCACATCCGACAAGGAATATACCGGAATCAAGATTTTCTCCCCTGTTGTCACCAACAAGTAGCCTGAAATAAACACTCTATTTTAAAAAGAAATTTGACTGATAGCTCCTGTTTGCCTTTCAAATTATCATTTCATTTCTATTTCTGGTAGTTCAGCATTTTCTTTCAGAGAGCTACATTGCTGGTCAGAAAAGGAAACTTAAAGTAGATTCAAATGGTGAGAAAATGATGGATAAAGTTCTGTACATATCATTTCGGATGCCAGAATTACAGATGATGTGTTAACCTGTGACATGCTCTTCTGATCTCACAGTGTTTTATATGTCAGAAATGCTAAGAATAATAAAAGTGTAAGAAGCATAGATACTGTTTTCTGTGAGATCTTTCCATCTACTTACTTGCATTCCAAAGAACATGGAGAATCCCCAAAGCGGCTGCCATTTTGGAAAGCATCCTAACATTTCCCCTAAAAGCAATATATCAGCTGCAATTTGAGTTCTTTAAATTATTTACCCAAATAATTTATTGGTATTCTCTTGCTTCAGCTTCCCAACAAACTTATAAGATAGGAATATTATCTCCTTTCTACAGATGAAGAAATTGGAGTGTCAAAAACTGAGTAATATTGCACAGCCAACAAGCAGTGTGATTTAAGACCCTGTTCTTGTAGTTACTACAACTTATTGATTCCCAACATAAAACATAATGATGGGCAAAAGAAAGCTGTACTACAATGAATAAATATATTTGGTCCCTCACTATATGAGCCGTCTGTTCATAACTAAAAATGGCAAAATGGGAATGGGTGGAGCCAGGTACCCATGCTGTACAGTTATATGTTCTTGTCAGTGAGTGGTAGAATAGAGAAGATGTAAAGCTAATGTCAGGAAGAAATTGGTAAAGAAAAATATTGGACCGAATGAATTTTAATGATCATAGGCATTGTGAAAACTTTCTACAGATAATTTTAAAAAATGCCTAAGTGTTTGAGGAAGCATTGGCTATTACTAGGCTATGGCTGCTGGTAACTATAGATCCCAAAGCCACTCAGAACTCAGTTCTAATTTTAAAGAATTAGAATTCATTTTTGTTCTGAAATGAGATGACTCCATATACTATATATTTCTTGTTAGCTTAAAGGTTTTGTATGTTTAAACACTTTAATCTGAGTCAGATAATAACCTATATTCTTAAGGATGTATTGCATGACAGACTATATTCAAATAAAGAATCCTCAGAATTCTAAGACTAGAGAAAAAATTATTTGGACTTGGAATAAATTGGTGAAAAATTATGGAGTCCTAGGTTATAATTAGATAGGAGTAAGAATTTTTTTAGGTTTCATATTCTTTTTTTAATGTTTTTAAAATTATTAAGGTGAACAAATTTCAGGTGTTTCACATACACAGATTTAGGAGCACAGTGATACTTCCCACCCTAAGCTCCTTCCTGCCCATGCTTGCACCCTTCCTCTTCCTTACTCTTCTATTCCCTCTCTTAATTTTTCCAATGATCTACTTTCGGTTTATTTTATACTCATAAGATAAACCCTACACTAAGTAAAGAGTTCAATAAATAGAAGAAAAAACATGTTGTTCAACAGTAGAGATATAGGCTGTAAACAGTCATAGAACATCAAAATGTCAATTTCACTCATATACATGACTTTTTTTTTTTAAATTTTTGACAGGCAGAGTTAGACAGTGAGAGAGAGAGACAGAGAGAAAGGTCTTCCTTCTGTTGATTCACCCCCTAAATGGCTGCTATGGCCAGGGCACTGTGCGGATCCGAAGCCAGGAGCCAGGTGCCTCCTCCTGGTCTCCCATGCGGGTGCAGGGCCCAAGCACTTGGGCCATCCTCCAGTGCCTTCTTGGGCCACAGCAGAGAGCTGGACTGGAAGAGGAGCAACCGGGACTAGAACCCGGCGCCCACATGGGATGCAGCGCTGCAGGCGGAGGATTAACGAAGCGAGCCAGGGTGCCAGCCCCTACATGACATTTTTTGTACTCTCCTAGTTCCCAGAGATCAGGGAAAACATATGGTATATGTCTTTTGGGGACTGATATATTTCACTAAGTATAATGGCTTCCAGTTGCATCCATTTTGTTGCAACAAAAGACACGATTTCATTCTTTGTTATGGCTGATAGTTTTATAGATATTGCATATACACCACATTTTTTTATCCAGTCATCAGTTGTTGGACAACTGATTTGATTCTATATCTTAGCTATTATGAATTGAGCTGCAAAAAACATGGGGGTACAGATAACTCTTTTATATACTGATTTCATTTTATTTGGGTAAATTACTAGGAGTCATATTGCTAGGTCATACTGTACATCTATTTTGAGCATTCTGAAGTATCTCCATGCTGTCTTCCAAAATGGCTTTGCCAGTTTGCATTCCCCACAGCAGTGGATTAGGGTAACTTTTCCCTTACATCCTCGCCAAATATCATGTATTTCCTATGTGTGTGTGGAGATACTTGTTGGTTTTTCCTCTCAACTATGCCTCTGTGCCTTAGTGGAATGTCTGTACATTCAGTCACTAACTGGAAGTGTGATCTGGGTATGACCAGGAGCTCTGGTCTGTGCTGCAGGGTGGGATGAGTATCAAGGGTGACACACTAGTTGGGCGTGATGGACCTTGTCTTGTTGACAGAAGCAGGTATATGGTTACTTCTGTTGATGTGACCACACCCTCACCTACTCTTTCCAAGGTGATCATTGGCTGGATGTTAGCCCTTGGTGGGTGCTATATTCACCTGTGCTGTCATATGAACCGCAAAAAGGGTCTGTGCAGTCCTCATTGTGAGCAGGACCCTGCTGCATTGACCCTCCCCAGGCAGTAAGGGAGCTCTGAGTATATGGAGCTACACACAGTGATTGCCCAGAGACCCAGCTACACCCTGCACCCTGTCATGCAGTCACAGATTCCCCACAGCCTCAGTACACAAGGCTCCCACAGCCATGGGGTGTAGAGGACCCGCTCTACCCCATCAGCCTTTCAGGTCCACAGAGAGGCAGACATCCCCAGAGCCAGCTGCTTGTGGGTGCTCTGCCTATGCGGTTTGAGCCCTGGAGGCCAGGGGTACCTCACAGTCCTTCATGGGTGCCCAGCCTCCTGTCATTTCTCCCAGGCAGACTCAGAGTCAGTGGGGAACGCAGATCTTTCCCTCTGCTACAATTTCTGGATCACACGCACACACGGGAGTTGCTGGCTGGATGTTGCCTTTTCCCTGCCAGTTGCGCCAGAGCTGCTGCCACCAGTACTGCTGAGAGGATGGTGTCTTGTCTCAGCCAGTTGCCATGCACACGCACAAGAGCTTCCACAGCTGCTGCTTATGCCCAAAACGGTGCCTGCCCTCTCTTAACTGTTTGCCAAGCACTGTTTTGGGGAGGATGGAGTGAGACAAACGTGACCCTCTTCTCTGCTGGGTCAGTGGTCATCCTTTCCTCCTTAGGGCTCCAGGCTGGTCATGGCAAACTCTCCTTCTGGCTGTCATCCATGCCCTTGTTTGCTGCAGCCTGATCTCACCTCAGGCTCCAAAGCTGGCTCTCCCTCTACCTCTCGGCTGCTGGAGTCATGTGTTGTGTCTGTGTTAGTGCTGTGTCTACACCCCTTGCACTCAGATGCATGGCATTTTTATTCCTTTTGTAGAATTTCTGCTGTGGAAATTCTTTCTAACTCTCCCCTTAGGATGTACTTCCTGCATTTTTTTTTTTACTACTTATCCTTAGCCTACGACAGAAGCCGTTCCTTATATTGCCTTCTTGCAATCTCCCTGGGAATGTATGTCTCTTAGGACATTAGGAACCATCTTCCAAAGTGATCAATGGCCAGTTAGCCCACAGTAGTGCAACACTCACCTGCGCTGCCACATGAATCACACAAAGGACCTGTGCAATCCTCAGTGTGAACATGGACCCCTCTGCAGTGACCCAGCTAGGCAGTCAGGGAGCTCTGAGTCTCTGATGCCAGACACAGTGA
This sequence comes from Lepus europaeus, assembly GCF_033115175.1. Lineage (NCBI taxonomy): Eukaryota > Metazoa > Chordata > Mammalia > Lagomorpha > Leporidae > Lepus > Lepus europaeus. Next base: position 48,187,556 of record NC_084834.1, on the reverse strand, counting down.
TTTACCAGAGACCCAACTACACCCTGTGCTCTGTCATGCAGTCAGGCTTCCTACATCATCGCACACAAGTCATAGGGTGCAGAGGGTCCACAGAGAGATCAGTGATGCTCTCAGAGCCTGCTGCCTGTGGGAGCTCCTCCTTTGCAGTTTGAACCCTGGAGCCTGTTTTATTAAGAGGATGGGGGCACCTCACAGCCCTGTGTTTGTGGTTAGCTGCCTGCCAACCCTCTCAGCCAGACTGTCAGGTCTTTCCCTCTGGTCAAATTCTCTGATTGCACATGCACACAGAGCTGCTCCAGCCTCTACTTGTGTAAAAATGGTGCCTTCTCCCCTTGCCCGCCAGTTGCTTGGTGCCCTTGGCGGGGGGTGGGGGGACCTGCTTTTCTTTAGCTGGATCAGACAGGTACCCTGCCTTGCATTAGGGCTCCAGGCCGGATTCAAAGACTGTGGTCTGCAAGGCTCTCCCTCAGGCAATATCACCAGTGGCATGGGCTGCTGCAGCCTGCTCTCACTTCACTCTCCAAAGCTGGTGTCTTCCAGTTCCCAGCTGCGGGGCTCATGTGTGGTTTCTTGTGCTCATTGCTGTGCATCCCCACCTTCCATGCTGCTCCCTGGTGTCCCTCTTCCTTCTGTAGAATTTCCACTGCAAACATCTCCCCAACTCTCCCCCGGGAATGCACTTCCTCTGCTTTTCTTCTGCTATTTTCCCCTCATCTAAAGGAGCATGTCTTTCCCTATTCTGCCACCTTGGGATCTCTAGGAGTAAGGACTCTTTGCCATCTATTGCACAGTAGAGTGATGACAGATAATGTTCATGTTACTATGAAAAAGCAAAACAAAACAAAAACTAGTAGGATTTTGGATGTTTCACAATAAAGAAATGTTAGATGTTTAAAGAAATAAATATATTTACTCTGGTGCCTACACGATGTATACATACACCAAAATAGCACTATAAATACTCTATAAATATGTACAATTTTTATGTTTGTTAATTTTACTATAGCAATGTTTAAAAATTAGAATAAAATTAGGGAATCACAAACCACAAAAATGCTGAAAAACATATTTCTATTATTGACTAGTTAGATGGAGTTTGGAGATGTCAGTCTTTTCAAAGAAGAGTGGACTTTCTAAGAGAAAGACTGATGAAAATTTTGCAGAGGGAATTGTGCTATTTGTCATTTTCATTTCCATAGAAACTTCCCCTTGCTTGAATATATGCAGTTAGTAAGGCAGAAGACATCAGATAATTCTGTGTTTTGTGATACAAGAAATTAGGAAGTGGAGAAGTATTTCTTCAAATTAGAAGATAGATTCCAATGAGAATAAAATGGACTTACATTTCAACTAATATATTAGATTTTTTCTGTTAATATTTGTGGTACATTTATCTTCTTTTTATTGAGAATAGTATACTTATATAATACTATAGTATACAATATAATATTTCTTTCACCTTTTTCAAAATCCTCAGAAAAATTGATGAATTGTCTATTTCATATTATTAATATATATATGGACTCTCAAATTATTAGAAAACTACAAATTTGAATGAAAAATAAAAAATAGGAGTAAAACTTTATTTTAAGCAAAAAAGGAAGTTTTACAACTGTCAATTTGAAAGAATTTAAAATCCATAATCTCAAGCCTGATAGTTTGAGTGAATTATAAACTGTGACTTTGCTCTTGTCATGTGACAGTAGTACTCTCGGGGTTCATTTGAGTCAACATGCCTGTGACTGTCTTTGCTGTGTATTGTATCATTTTTAAAGCAAAGCTATTATTATAACATTTAATATTTGAAAGCATTTAAAATTTTTTCCATGTAAGGTCATCAAAGCAGTCATAAAAAATGATATAATCCAAGTACTGACATTTTTTTATAAAAAAATCAGTAACTGGAATAAAAAAGATATGATAAAATACTATCATGAGTATGTTATTAGTAATATATTGAGCTTTAGAAGTACAGTTAAAAGCAAAAATACTCTGCAATGGGCCAGACATTTATGATTTTTTAAAAAATAATCCACTAGTTAGTAGTTATTCCTTTGGGAATTTTTTCAGACATTAGTGTAGTTAAATGATCATTCAGATAGTATACAATTGATCTTTACTTACTTAAATCAAGGACTGATACAGTACAGAGCAGAAGACTGGGCATTCATGTTAGGGTGTACATAGTTATAACCTAAGTTGAAATACTGAAATTTATTGAAAATAATTTGATGGTTGAAAACATTTGCTTAACGGTGATGAGATTTAAAGCTTAGTCAGTCCTTCAGAAGGTAAATGAAAACACTATAGTTGGGTTATCTTAACCATAACTTACTCCAGGTGTGGATTGGTGCCCTTCTTTCTTGAAACACATGAACAACATGAAAAGTGGAAGATTTGTAAAGAAAGGAAAATGGGAAAAGGTACTTGGGTAAATAACCAGCAATGTTTGTTTCAATGATCATGAGAAAGAGAAGAATTTGTGTCCTTATTGGAATTGTAGAGAAATTGCCTTAATAATATTAAATTTCTATTTTCCCCTTTGAATATACACACACACAAACACACACAAGCACAAAGCTTATATGTGCTGTACACATTCACAGATGGTCATTTTAAAGCATTTTTAAGTGGGTACATGGATCTGTGCTTCCTTTCAAATTATTCAGATTTGAAAGTCCGTAATGTATTCTGTGTTGCACTAGCTCCAGTCTACCTCCTCAAGACAGAAGGAGATCTGTCCTTAAATGTTGTTGTGGCTTTCTCCCAACTCCAGACATCTGTATGAAGAACTCATTCTGCACTTCAAGGTTTACTAGAAAGGATAAATAGAGGTACGGGGGTCTTGACAAAGAAGACATCAACTATTATATTTTCTTCAACTTGATCTCTACTTTTCTTCTGAATATCAAAATAGGAAGTTTGCATTTTAGGAAAATATCTGGTCTTTTCTTCTGCGTTCATCTGTTCTGATAAGACCTCACTGGATGCATTTCACTCCACTGCACTGTTAAAATAGTGTCAATTTTATTTCATGCTTCACATACCTGACTTTATTTTATAGGTGGAGTTTATCTATAGAATGGCTGAACTAGTCTTTGGAGTCCTACCGGGTAAAATTCCAGACCCATGCTGTCCTGTGTGCTTGTGCCTCCATTAGAGACAATCATGCTGAGCCATAATTTCGAGTGACATTGTTGGCTTGATGACATGCAGGTTTACTTTTTCATCTCAACGGACCTGGGGGAGGGGAGAGGAGAAGCAATTTGGGGTTTGATGAGGTGCCTCACTGACACTTAGGCCTGGATTTCTAAAATGTCCTGAAGCTAAATTCAGAAGAAACGGAGTTGATTTTTGGTAGGTCCCTGCTGCCTTTTGAATGGTGCTTTATCCGCTGCTATTGGTTTTGATAGGACTATTATATAACCCGTTATTATTAAGTTCTCTAACCTTGGGCTCTCTGTGATTGTGAACTTCCTTTTGATAAGCGGTTCAGATTTTTTTTTTTTTTTTCTATTTTGATTCTGGGGCAGACTCAGGATAATACCATCCATAAAGTTGTTCTTTATCAATCTGCACTAATTGCTTTGAATTGCAATTAAAATTTATTCGGACATGAAGGAGGCCTGCCCATTGCTAACTGTCTAGCCAAGGCTGTTTATTAATGATTAAAATGTCATAGGATGCCTAGAGCAAACGAGAAGAAGATGAATACTTCCTCTCTTGGTAACATTTTCTTCACCTTCTTGTCCTATCACATAGATTAATGTGTTGTTTTTGGAAAAGGCTGAAATTGGATAATGCTCTGAAAGCTGAGTTGAGGAGAAAAAGGTTTCTTGGAACTCATATGTCTTCATAAAAAATGTTGACTTCTGAGACATGCTGAGATGTAGCATTATCTGTTTTGTGGACGACTCATTGGCTGCAAGAGGACATTAAAATCTCCAAGGTTACTCCAATCCAGACTCATCTTTGCTTTAGTTTAAATAACCCTAGAATCTCAGTTAGACTACATGCAATGGTATCAGAGGAATCTCAATATAATGTGGAAACTCCAATTGAAGTAATATCCAATTTAGTTGCATGTTAAAGCAGGTAATAGAAATGATAGGAAGAATACTACCTCTTGTCTATAGTAAAGAGTTGAGAATAGGTAGAAATGCGAAAGGTCATAATATGTGAGTTGCTAGCTGGACAACGTTGGCTATAATTGAATTATACATTGACCAAGTACTAGAAAATTTGGCAACATGTGGAATAATGGCAAGGTGCTAAAATTAAATAGAGTTGAGTGATAATAACAATAAGTGAAGGAACAAAAGACAGCTAAATCTACTTGGGTGAACAATAGAGTAGGAAACTATGACTTCTATCTTGTGCTTTCAAGTTTTCGATGACCAAATAAAATAAACAGGGATAATGCATCCATCTTTAAAAAAGCTCTGTTGCAATAGATGACCGATACCTATCATTTTAGAAAGCTTGAGAAGTAAATACTATTTCAACCAACATTAGACACTTTGGAGAAGGACGAGAATGAACCAGAATTAGGACATTTTGATGGAGAAAGGAAAATAATAGTAAAGATAAGAGTATTTTTAAGAGAAATGTCTTTGCATATGACACTTTTTAAGGATCTAACAGTGTTAATATAATATTGTATGAATGTATGTATCAATTAGGATATCTTTTTAGCTACAAGTAATAAAAGTCAATTCAAATAGACTTTTAAAATGAGACATTTATCACCTTACAAAATTGGTAGTCCAGTATTATGGCTTCCTAATTATCCTAATTAGTGCCATAACTCACTTTTCCCTCTTCAATGTTCTTTAATCTTTAAGAAGGTAGGGTAGATTGGGTTATTCTGGCCTCATATTCATACTTCATAACACCAATAGAAAGAGGGTTTTTCATGTAGGTCACATTGGATACAACTGCATTGTATAAACACTAAAAATAGGTGCAAGGTGGGACTGACATGAAATCAATCAGATCTACCCCACAGTTGAAATTTCTGGGGTCACAATTAAAAGATAATAAAGTAATAAATTTGTTGTTATTTGGAGGAGTTAGCTTTTGCTGTGATAACCAACAACTGTACAATCTCAGGAACTACGTACATCAAATACTTATTTCTTACTCAGTAGCTCAACACCATTGGAGTCTACATTCTGGGAGTCAGGCTAAAGGAGATCCCCTGTTTGCAAGAGTGACACTCTATGTAGAACCATATTAATTTTACTTAGTTATTGAACTTTATTTTGGCATAAAATACATACAATAAAATTCATCCATATAAAGTGTTAAGTGAGTTTTACAGATGTCTGTGTCAATGAAATGAGTGCTGTGATCTGGATAGGAAACATTTCCATTCTACCCTCCTGACCCTCTGCAGTCCATCAATCCCTCTTTACCCCATCCAAGGAAACAAACTGACCTGATTTTTCTAGTCATGATAGACTGATTTGAATTTTTTGGAATTTTATATAAATGGGACAACAGTGCAGTGTTTGTACTTGACTTTTTTCATTTAGCATGATGATTTTGGAATTCACTGATGTTCGTGCATGGTATTCCTTGCCTTGAGGTATCATAGTTTGCTTATCTGTTAACTTTGGGGCAATTTCCTATTTTGTCTATTTTGAATAAAGCTGTTGTAAATGTCCATATACAAGTCTCTGAATGAACATATACTTCCTTTTCTCATTAGTGAATACCTAGTGAGAATACCTATTTAGAAATATCTCATGAATAGGGATCATTCAGAGATCCTTGCTTTGGAACTGGAGGCAGAAATTGAGGCTGTCTTTAGGAACAGTGAAGGCAGAGTTACAGAGAGGCAGAGGCTGAGAGAGAAAGAGAAAGGTCTTCCATCCGCTGGTTCACTTCTCAGATGGCTGCAATGGCTGGAGCTGTGCCGATCCAAAGTTAGGAGCCAGGAGCTTCTTCTTGTCTCCCACGTTGGTGCAAGGGCCCAATGACTTGGGCTAACTTCTACTGCTTTCCAAGGCCATAGCAGAGAGCTGGATCGAATGTGGAATAGCTGGGACTCGAACCAGTGCACCTATGGGATTCTGGTACTGCAGAGGGCAGCTTTACTGTTACACCATAGAACTGGCCCAGTGGAGTCACTTTTTAAAAATAATTTTTGTGTGTGGAAAAAGGATTCTGTGTTCAGAAAATTCCAAAATCCTAAATTTAGTTGGAGGCAGTGAATTCCTCTTATTTTATCCTCTAGCTCCACAAAAAAAGGTCTGATCATCCTATTGTTCTTTCCAGGGAGGTCTAGGCATCTCACTAAGCCTCAGCAAATCAAATGCAGCCTTTCTGGATTTTGAAGCAGGTGCTACTCTACACCTGCACAAACAGAAAAGAAAACTAATATAAAGAGAAGCGTACAAACAGACGGCAGAACAGAGCAATGGCAGAGACTCCTTCCTGGGGGCAATGGATGCTGCAGCTGGCGCAGTGTCTAGTGTGTGCAGGACAGAGGTGTCACAAGAGGTGTGCAGGGTCTGGTCTTGGAGTCATCCTTTCACATCACTTCTGGTCATTCTTTGTGTATTGTTTCTTGCTTTTTAAATCTAGTTCTTTGCCTAACAAACCTTTTGAAATTTCTTTGCTTCTTTTTTTTTTTTTTTTGGCCGGCAGAATGGACAGTGAGAGAGAGAGACAGAGAGAAAGGTCTTCCTTTGGTGTTGGTTCACCCTCTAATGACTGCCGCGGCCAGCGCGCTATGGCCAGCGCACCACGCTGATCCGAAGGCAGGAGCCAGGTGCTTCTCCTGGTCTCCCATGGGGTGCAAGGCCCATCCTGCATTGCACTCCCAGGCCACAGCAGAGAGTTGGACTGAAAGAGGAGCAACCGGGACAGAATCCGGCGCCTCTACCGGGACTAGAACCCGGTGTGCCAGCACCGCAGGTGGAGGATTAGACTATTGAGCCGTGGCACTGGCCAGGCTTCCTTTTTTTGGAAGTCATCTCAAACTAAGAAAAAATATGTTTTAGAATTGTACAAAAATCTGATTTCCCCAAACAATTTGTAAAACTGGACATTTCCCTAAATAACTATAATACAACTTTTCAAGTTATGAAACTGCCATTGATCTAGCAGGACTATGTCATATGTAGGTCCCATTTAAGTTCTATCAAATTTTCTAGGTCTTTACAAACAAAAGAATTGCATCCAGAATTATATGTTGCATTTGTCTTTCATGTATCTTCAACTGCTTTGAATCTGGAATGATTCCACAACCTTTCCTGTTTTTCATGACTTTGCATTAGATAAACATTTGTTTTGTTGACAAATCTCTGATTGTAATTTGCCTGATCTTTTCTTATGATTACATTCAAGTTTTGCATATTCCTCAGTATATCTTAGACATCCTGTTGTATTTTTCTTCTTGCATCTTAGTTGGCAACACAGTTTCAGTGTGTTCTGTTATTGGATGGAATGTTTTGATGACTTTTGTAAGATAATGTTTGCCAGGCACTAGAAAATTATTTTATTTTTTGAAATACAGGAATACTTTGAGACCCGTCTCTTCACACTTGCATTTTTTATTTATTTATTAAATTAAATATGGACATATGGATTCCTATTTGATTTCATGAATCTTAAGCCTTTACTATCATTCTATGCAAATGGCAATCAAAAGAGTACAGAATTACTATAACAGGCAAAATACACTTTAAGTCAAAAATCTCAAGAGAAAAACATCAATTCACCAGGCAGATAAGCATATATGCACCCAAAATCTTATTCCTGAAATACATTAAGCAAATAACAGATCTTAAACACTGTTTTTAGTTTTTCTAATTTTTTCTTCTTTTTGTCTGGCTGAAATATTCCAATGATTTGTCTTTTAGTTTGGATATCTTTTCTTTTGCCTCACCAAAGTTTTCCATTGTATTTTTGTGTGACATATTGAAATCTTCATTTCTGATATTGCAGAATTTTTCATCCGTGTCATGTATGGATTTCCTTAACTTATGTATTTGCTTTTCTGGGTGTTTTTTTTTTGAATAATTTTATGATCATTCTTTTGAATTATTTTTTAGGCATTTCATCAATCTCTTCATCTTAACATTATAATATTGAAGTGTTGTTGTGTTCCTTTTTAGGAGTCATCTTCCTTGATCGCGTTTTTTGTATTTTTATAAATATTTTTCTTTTTTTGACAGGCAGAGTGGATAGTGAGAGAGAGAGAGACAGAGAGAAAGGTCTTCCTTTGCCATTACTTCACCCTCCAATGGCCGCTGCGGCCGGCACATCGTGCTGATCCGAAGCCAGGAGCCAGGTTCTTTTCCTGGTCTCCCATGTGGGTGCAGGGCCCAAGGACTTGGGCCATCCTCCACTGCCTTCCTGGGCCATAGCAGAGAGCTGGCGCCTGGAAGAGGGGCAACCGGAATAGAATCCGGCACCCCAACCGGGACTAGAACCCTGTGTGCCGGTGCCGCAAGGCGGAGGATTAGCCTGTTAAGCTATGGCGGCGGCCTGTATTTTTATAAATATTTTTACGTATTTTGAAACATTTGTTGGTTTTGTCTTCTGAGGGCCTTTCTTTGAAGTATGCCTCTGTGGCTTAATGCCTGCTCCTGCTCCTCCAGTGGATATCCGAAGGCAAGTGCTGGGTGGGATCAGGGAGCTCTGGCCAGTGCTTGAGGGTGGGGCAAGAGTCCAGATGGACTCCCAAGTGGATGTGGTAGATCTCCATCAGTAGCTGGGTAGAGGACATGATCACGTCAGCTGGAATGATCACAGCCTCACCCCCTCTCTGCCAAGGTGAACCAATTGCCTAGTGTGAGCCTAGAGTGGCTATAAACCCCACATATGCAGGTTCAGCAACCACACAAAGGATCTGTGTGTCCTGAGTATAAGTGCAGGACTCTCTGTGACAAACCATACTGGGCACTCAGGGAACTCTGAGCCTCTGAAGAGAGACACAGTGATTGCCAAAACCCAGCCACACCCCACACCCTATCTCACTGTCACAGAATTACCACAGTCATAATAGACAGGGCCCTCACAGTCATGGGGAGCAAGGGATGCGCGCTCAGTTCTGCAAGCCTCCCCATTCTGAGAGCCACAGCTGCTAGATAGGTGTTGGTTGGTGCTCTGCTTTGCCAAGTCGAGTGCAGAAAGCTTAACAGAATGAAGGAAAGGGAGAACTATACAGGCCCGAGTGCCCTGCCCCCAGCCAACTCTACAGGCCAGACTCAGTCAGTGGTGTCCACAGATTTAACCCTCCAGGAAAATCTCCAAGTCATGCATGGGCCACAGCAGCCTCTTTTCATCTTAAGATGGTTCTTCCTCCCTGCTAGTCACTGGAGGCCTTCTTGTGGGAGAAGGGAGGAAAGCAGTGTGCTCTCTCTCCATAGGGTTAAGTGGGCACCCCCCCCTCCCCCCACCACTAGGACTTCAGGCTGGACTCAAAGTCAGTGGGATCTGCTAGATTCTCTCTCAGGCAGGATCACCAGTGCTGCTACCTGCCGCAGGATCCTCTCACCTGACTCCAAGAAGTTGGTGTCTCCTCCAGCCACCAGCAATCGCAATTGCTGGCAGTGTCCTGCTCACTGCTCTGTGATTGCACTGTTTCTACTGCTCCATGGCATATCTCTTGTTTCTGTAGAATTTCCACTACAAAAGCTTCTTTCCAGCTGTACCCTAGGAATGCAAAACCTTCCCTTTTCTTCTATTTTATTCCTGTGGTCAAATCATCATGTGTTTTCCTTATTCAACCATTTTGGATCTCCAAATAAATCTGGTCATCTAGGTCAGTTACTTAACCTCTCATTTTGAGTTGTGTTTCTTTTCCATAAAAGGGGTTGATCATAGAATTATAATGAAAATTAAATGGTAATATTGGTGAAACACTCTGATGAATTGTGTAGTATTAAATAAGTTATCCTTTAGTAACACAACAATATTCATTTATACATTTAATGTATATATCTGCTTTGATACAGTTTCCCTGTATATTTAAAATTGCACACATTATAGAACTTATACAAATATCAGTACATTCAAAGTTCTAATATTTTATCCATACATGCTGACAGACCATTTGGCACAATCTCTGAAGTGAGTGCCTTTTCTGGAGATAGAGCAGCAACACTTAGAAATCCAGTAAGATTGTACCTACCAAGGGATTCTGAGAATTGAATAGGAACAGGTTAAATACAGTGGCAAGATCTCTATAGAGCAGGTGCAAGCTATCAACATCAGAGATGGCCTAGACTCTTCCCTAGCTCTGCATGTCAGAAGAGGGATGTGTCCTAGAACCTGGCAGTCATGAGGAGTGAAGGGTCCTGAAAGAGAAAACTTCCTGTAAGAGAAACTTGAATGGAACCTCTCACCTCCCACATGGTAGGGCTGGAGCTAAATAGTGCCTCACACATTATGTCTTTTTGCATCACAACAACTGTGTAAGACTAGTTTTACACTTCCCATTTGTTTAGATGAGGACGTTTAAGTATTTTTTTCTGAGATGGCACACTTCACAGAGATCTGTGCTAAAGATTCTGTCTGAATTCCACTTTCCTAACTCCTGGCCTACCACTATTTTTATCATGTTCAACATTTACCTTCCTATTTCTCTGTCTCTCTCTGTCTCTGTCTCTCTCTCCTCTCTCTGTCTCTCTGCCTCTCTTGCTCTCATTCTCTCTCTTTCTCTCTCTCTCTCTCTCTCTCTCTCTCACACACACACACACACACACACACACTTACAAACCCTGGTTTTACAGTTTAGTTTTCCCTTAGCATTTAATCATTCTTTAAAAATTTTAGTATCTAGTATTTCTAGTGTACTCAATGTTAGGTATATGACAGTTTTATATTAATTATCATTGATGGATCCACAGATCTTATTATATCTGATCCTCTTGCTATTCACTTGAAACTAGTCTGAACTTTGAGAGAGTATTGGGTTTCAACCTTATTTTTTGACTTGTTCCTGCCAGGAAATCATACACACACACTATAGCTTCTGTTGAAAAAAATCTTTGAGACAAAAATAAGCATGTTCTTTGTATATATATTTTTATATGCATAATTCAGTTCTGGGCTATTCAATTGAAAACAGTATTAGAAACATATTTATATTACATTTGCTGAAAGTATCATCGCTCTCCTACACCCTTGGATTCTTATAGTTTCAAATGATAGTCACTTGCTTAATGGATGAGCTGATCAGGTAGCAGCAAGACAAGAGGTGATATGTCCCTCTCATACATTTTATATTGTCATTCTCTTCTATTCCACGATTGCTAAGGTGATTATTAATTTGTCAGTCAAGTAAAAATTGTTATTCATGTTTCTGTTTTGCAAGTCAAAGTGCATTGCTAATTTATAAGCATCAAAGTACAGTAATCTGTTTTTCCACCTACACAGTGTCAATAAGATTTCATTTCTGGCCTTGCAAAAGGAAAACTCAGCTTCACTAATTGGGCAGATGAAATAGCAGCTCCAGTACCTTAGGTATTCGGTCAATCCCTTTTCATTTCACTAAAGGTCAGGTATATGTACACACATGCAAATGTGTTTTCCACTTCGGGAAAATAGATAGGTTAAAGTGATGCATTAGTTAGGAATGCTGAATGCTGGTAGTTTAATAAAAAATTACTAGTAAATATTTTATATGACCTTCAAACAATAGCTATGTTAACAAAATTTAGGGAAGTAATTAATGTCTTCAAAATCCGTTTTATCATCTTTAATGTAATTGCTCATATAAAAAATGAATATTTTAGATAAAAATTTAATATACACTTTAAATACTTATGTAGAAATCTGACAAATTCAATTTTCATTTTCATTTCTTTTAATTTAATTTGCTTAGTTGACTTTTGTGTTGACATGCAATCTTAATGTTTACCTGAAACTAATCAATGGTAATCTTGCTGCATATTTGTCGCTAAGAAACAACCAGAGTGGGAAGGGATTATTGATTCTCAATATTTATGTTCTTTTAAATATTTTACTTATTAATGTGGAAATTTCTAAAGTGTTCATTGCTATATGCTTGTTTTATTTGGAGCTTTAGTGCTTCATATTTCCACACATTTGTTCTCATGCCAGAAATTGTAACTCTTGGAACAGATGGCTCAGCATCTTGATTCCTGCAGTGTCCAAACCTCACATTTCTGAGACTGTGAACCTTGTTACTTCTTCAATCAGCCCTTCTGATGTGTTTACCAAAGTATACAGTGATATACATAGTGCAAGGGACAAAGACAAAATTCCTTCTTTTTAGCCCTGCAGGCTATCAGTTTATGCCAGGAAGCATAAGATTTGATTATCCTTATTATATGAACTTCTATATCTAATACAGTTGTTAGTGCTCACAAAATCAATTAGGCCTTTGCAAACCCAAAGCTCCAAAACTACATATGCTGACCTCTACTCACAGCAAGTTTTGTAGACTTTCTCTATCCTTTGCAATGGATGGAGGTCTAGCATTTAGAGGTGGCCATAGCTCGTTCCTTGGAAACTAAGCAGAGAACTAAAAAAAAATCTGGACACAATTCTAGATAAATTTCAGTAAGTTTCTTCTCTGAAACTTAATATAAGTTGTGTTAGTTCATCAGAGCTGCTATTAAATAATCCGTAAATTTGATTCCCACAGTTCCACGGGCTGAGACATCCATGTTCCAAATACTAGCAGCTTCAGTGTCTGATGAGAGCCCCTTTCCAGGTTCATCATTGGCTCTCTTCTCATGGTTTTATCTCATGGCAGAAAGGAGTAATGAGTGTTTCTGAGGTCCCTTTTGTAAGGGCACTAATCCCATTCATAGGGCTCTGTCTTTATGGCCTAATCACATCTCAAAAGCCCCACTTCCGAAGACCATCACATTTGGAGTTGGGTTTCAAAGTATAAGTAATGGAGGGGACACTTTCAGTCCATTGCAAAAGCAAATATCTTTTTGCCTGTTCTAATAGTCAGCTTCATGTCTCTCTATTCCTTTCCACTGGCTTATCACATAGGCACGAAAATTGCTCTGCCATAGACCTCCGTGTTTCCAAATCATCGAACTGTATTTATTCATAAGCACTTCCCACTCTACCAGAACTGCCTGCCAGTGACCTCCAGAATGCTAAATTAAATGATTTCTGTTATGTCCTCAGGCTCTCTGACTTCTCAGCAGCACTCAGCATAGCTATCAGTCCCCACAAATTGGTACCTCAGTTCCCATTTTTAGATACCTCTGCATTGCATCATGCTGATTTTCCTAACATCTTTCTAATCACTCATTCCCCATTTCCTTTCTTGCCCTGAACTTGTATTAAAAACTGTGCAGTTCCTCAACGTATTATCAGATCTGTTTATATTTTGCCAGTAAAATTCTATCTTCATGTTGATAATTCTTGAATTTATAACTGCTGTCCCAATTTTTCGCATGGTTCCAAAACTGACTCTGCTTATCCATTTGACCTCTTAACTTCCATGTATTCCAGGTATTTTGAATTTAACATATCTGTTGTGACCTAAATGCTGTGTCCCAACAAAACCTAATCCAAAGTGCTATGATGTTAACAGAGTGAAGCTTTGGGAGATGGTTATGTGAGGGTTGAGCCTTTAAGAATAGGGTTAGTGCTCTTATATAAAAGGTCGAAGGAAGCTTGTTGATACCTTCCACCATGTAAAGACACAACTGGAAAGTGTCATCATAGAAGCAGATTTTTGTTTTGGTCTTCTGTGTTTTAAAATTTTTATTTATTTATTTGAAGGGTAGAGTTACAGAGAGAGGTGGAGAGAGGAGAGAGAGAGAGATCTCCATCCATCCACTGATTAACTCCCCAAATGGCTACTATACCAAATCTTCTGTCTCCTTGGTCTTTGATTTTCCAGCCTTCTGGAGTGTGAGCTGTATTTTTCTATTGTTTATCCATTACCCAGGTGAAGATATTTTGTTATAGTAGCCTTAAAGAACTAAGACAATATATGTAATTTTAAAATAAAATATTGTTTGATAAGCAGAGAGAGAGATTGAGCAAGCTTGGTCACATGGCAGCCAGGATTCTAGAACTCAATCAAAATCTCCCATGTGGGTGCAGGGACCCAGCTACATGTGTCATCGCCTGATAGAGCGTGGGCATTAGCAGGACACCAGAATCAGAAGAGGACCTATGAGCAGATTCCAGGTACACTGAAATAGGCATGCCAAATAACATCTTAATTATTGCTCCAAATACACCCACCCACACATTGATTTCTTCACCACAAATCCACAGTAATATCTAGTCTGTTCTCATTTCTTCCCTATCTTGAAGCTTTAGTACATGCCAGATGTACTGTTAAAAATCTGATCAAAATCTTGGGAAGTAACAACAAATAGAATTTATGTGATTCTTGCACTTAAGAAATTTACATCTGGGACTGGCATTGTGTTGTAGTGGGTAAAGCCATTACCTGTGATGCTGCAACATGCCATATGGGGGCTGGTTCCTGTCCCCCGGCTGCACCACCTCCAATCCAGTTCCCTATTAATGGTCTGGGAAGAGCAATAAAAGATGGCCTTGTGCTTGAAACCCTGCCATCCCCGAAAGAGACCTGGAAGAAGCTCCTGGCTCCTGAGTTGGCCTGGCCCAGTCCCGGGTGTTACACCCATCTGAGAAGTGAATCATCAGATGGAAGATCTCTGTCTCTCTGTCTCTGTCCGTCTCTCTCTCTGTATCTCTCCCTCTCTCTCTAACTCAGATTTTCAAACAAATAAATCCTTACAAAAAGAAATTCATATTTGAAATGGGAGCTAGATAAAACAAAATATAACACTGGAAAATAAAATAGCTATAATTAAAGGAATCTTTAAAAAAGAAAAACTAGGAATTTGAGGTAATTACTGACTTGTAATGAGTATTTATTTTGAAATACAGATATAAAAAAGAGATAGACAGCGATGCCCTTTCCTCTGGTTCTCTCCCCAAATTTCTGCAGTGGCTGGGGCTGGGTCAGGCTGATGCCAGGAGTGAAGAACTTGACCAAGGTCCCTCATGTATATGGCAGGTACCCAAGTCATTGAGCCCTCATCTCCCCCATCCCCACCCCCATGGTCTGTGATAACAGGGCGCTTGACTAAAGAGTGGAGTCAAGACTCAAACCCAGGCATTTCTGTTTTTTTAAGTTTTTAAGCTTTTTATTCAGTGAGAGAAATGCATAGGAGAGTGAGGGGTCTATCTAAGAAAGAGAAAGGGAAATCTGGATTCATACTGAGCACCAGGAGCCAGCCATGTGGAGGAGCATACAGGCCAGGGAGCATGGGGCAGGTGACCCGAAGGCCACGCACCCTGATTGTTCAGGGGCAGCAAGGGTCTGCAATGGCAGAAAAAGGGAAAAAGGGAAAAAGAGGGCTGGGTCCACAGTGTCCCAGGCCTTTAATCTACTTCCAAAGGGGAGTAGTTAATCAGCCTGATTGGCAGGTGGGCACACAGGTGTGGTCAAGTAGGGGGTTGAGATCACACAGGGAGTGTGGTGAAGGCATGGTCTTCCAGCTCACAAGCCTGATCAGTGTTTTACTGTATGCCTGCCTACAACATTTCCCCCTCAGAGACTCCATTCCTTTAATGCTAAGGGATGTTGAAGGGTGTAGAATCATCACATCTTCTATAGCTGCTTCCTGCTTATGAGGGGTGTTGTGCAGGCCCTGAAAGCTAGGCATTCCTATTTGAAATGTGAGCATCCCAATTAGCTATGCCAAGTGTACCTCCTCTATTGTGTATTATTTGATAACGGGGGCACCCTCATCAGCAGTCATTTTTGTTTTGGTCTGCTGTTTTAAAACATTTATTTGAAAAGCAGAGTTACAGAAAGAGGGAGACACACACACAGACACACACAAGGGGTAGGGGAGAGATCAAGAGATCTCCATTCACTGGTTAACTCCCCAAATGGCCACAATAGCCTGGGCTGGGTCAGGCTGAAGCCAGGAACCAGGAGCTTCCTCCCAGACTCCCATGTGGGTTGAGACCAAGAACTTGAGCCATCCTCAGCTGTCCTTCCAGGCACACTAACAGGGAGCTAGATTGGAAATGGTGCAGCCGGGACTACAGTGGGCACCCACATGGGATGCCGGCAGTGTAGGCAATGGCTCCACTTGCTATGCCACAGCACCCACAACACCGGCCCCTGCTTTCTTTTTTTTTACGAGTATAACTCCTGGCCTCTGTTGCTGTCCCTGGAGCTTTCTTATGGGTGATTGTGGAACTCTGTCAACGTAGGAGTAGCTTAGCTATTTCTTTTTCCTTACAATGGGGGGTACATTTGATTATACTGAATAAGGTTTTGTGTTGTCACTTTTTAGACTCAAATTCTTCTCCACATGGAAATCTGCAATTATTTACCTCCTATCCTCCCTCCTTAAGATACCACCTATGCTGGAGAATGTGTCCTTTCGACAGCTTATTTTCTTCCATCCATTTTCATGGCAGCATTCTGGTCTTCTGGTGACAATTGCTTCTTCTAGGGTCTCAGAAAACATTCAGATACATGACTATGATTGCAAAGACCTTCAATATCAGGAGCAAGTGTTAGCAAACATTGCTGCATGGCTTACTGTTTCTGTTTTTTAAAGGTTGTGTTAAAAACAAAGGCTGAAACAAAGTTGCAGCTGGGGCCCAAAGTTCAAAATCTATAGTATTTACTGTCTGCACTTAACATATTTTTGCTGACTCCTGCTCTTGAACATGGGGTCAAGAATTTTGAGAAAGAAACTGGTAGTAAGCTTTTGGAAGAATAATATGCATATGAATCAACCCTGTTAAACAAGGAGAGGAATTTGAATGTATGTGGCATATTATTAAATACAGACCATGCTGGTTCAATGACAGTTTTTATAGACTTATAGTGGTTAATACGGGCAGTTTTTATGGATTTATAGTTAGCTTGTAACTCTTGAAATGAGATTAAGTGAATTTTGTGTTACATGACATTTGTTGTGCTTTAAAGGTCATAAGAGTTTATAGTACTGTTTTATCTACTTTGTTTTTTGGTTGTTGTTGTGTTTTGTATAGAGAAATGCCTATTTATATAGAAAGAGAGAACTGAGTGTTCACCAAAGGTTTAGACATCACTGAAATGGTCTTCAAAGCAAGAAGTGCTCTAAAATGACTTTGACTCAATGCCATAAGGGTATAACTTATTATTATTATTATGTGAAATCAGGCACCTGGGAAAAGTTGCAAGCCACAGTCATGGATAATGACATGGAGACCATAGCAGAGGTGTGGCAGCACTGGCTTTGGCAAATAAGAACTCAACAAGATGCACTATCTGAGCGAAGGAGTGAATCATTGTCAGACAAGGCTATTCAGGGTGTGGACTTTTGTTCCTTGATGTATATGCACAATTGGATTGTACATGGACCACGGCAGCAGCTCATAGGGGTGTGTAGGCCTTAGTAAGCAGGAACTTCTGAGGCAAAGCTTTAACTCTGAAAAAGAGAGTGAGTTATGATAAAGCCTCCATTATGTGAGGATACTGAACAGTTGCCACAATGACTTTGTCTTTCAACCAGCTCCCTAAGTAAAGAGTTTAAACTGAAAAGGCATCTAAGTTCTAACAGGGTGAGAGGGTCCACACTGAACTGGTTAGATACAAGCTTAAGTACATGCTTGTTGATTGGTGGCTTTAAATTTTCTTTTACTTTGTGGCTTTGATCTGCCTTCAAAGCCTAGAGACAAAACTGTGAAGAAATTGACCTTGAATTCATGTGGATTTTCCAAATTTGAAGAGACATGATTTCTCACATTGACTCTAAATTTGCTGGAGAACCAGGTGTGAGAGAAAAAGGTTCCACATGTGCCAGATTCCACAGGTGTAAGCAATTCCATGTGAGCACCATTGGAAACTATCTAGGAGCTTTGGCCTGAAGAGGCTTGCTCCTAGGAATCTGCAAAGATTGTGTCACAAGACAGGACTCCCACTCAATTCAGTAGTGTGGGCGCATTAAGAAATTTTTTAAAGGGGAAATGGAAATAACGACAGCTGGAATACTTTAGATGGGAAAGGTGCCTTAGATAAGATGGGGTAACTAGGGCTATCATCATGGCAAATTTCAAACTTTTTAAGAATGCAGAAATTATCTTAATGGTCTGCCTACCTTGCAGATACAAGCACTGTGGAAGAAAATGTTAACAGGTGCATATCTCAAAAACTTTGTAGGGTCAAAGTGTTACAATGAACCTTTTGTGGTGATTTCTCCCATTTGAGTTTAAATTCCAAGTTCATAGATTCTGGACAAGTACATCCTGGTGAAGCTGAAGTCGAAACCTCTTTCTCTTCTCCCCTCTGCCTTTCTCCATCTCCTCCCTACCCCTCTCACTCTTTCTCTTCCTGCTTCTACAGCAATGAGTTTCTGAGAGTTTTGTGGCAAACTAAACTTTAACATTAGAGAATAATATTTTACCTGGGGTAATTATCTCAGGATTTGGGGATTGGCTTTTTTTTTTTTTTGACTATTGTTAATGCTCAACAGAGTCTTGTTTCTGAACTAATTTGGCTTTTCATAGATTTTTTTAAAAACTTTTATACCTTGGCAACTCATGACAACAGCCTAGGGTGGTTACTGGCACCATAAACTAGAGTGTCAATTTGTTGGGTCAACAACAGGAGCCACTGTGCACTTGCTCCTCATGTGGGATCTCTGTCCTTAATGTGCTGTACATTGTGATTTAATGCTATAACTAGTACTCAGACAGTATGTTTCACTTTGTGTTTCTATGTGGGTGCAAACCATTGAAATCTTTATACTAAACTGATCTTCTGTATATAAAGAGAATTGAAAATGAATCTTGATGTGAATGGAAGGGGAGAAGGAGCGGGAGAGGGGAGGGTTGCGGGTGGGAGGGAAGTTATGTGGGGGGGAAGCCATTGTAATCCATAAGCTGTCCTTTAGAAATTTATATTCATTAAATAAAAGTTAAAAAATAAAAATAAAAAAATAAAAAAACCACTTTTATTTAATGAATATAAATTTCCAGTGTACAGCTTATGGATTACAATGGCTTCCCCCTCCCATAACTTCCCTCCCACCCGCAACCCTCCCCTCTCCCGCTCCTTCTCCCCTTCCATTCACATCAAGATTCATTTTCAATTCTCTTTATATACAGAAGATCAGTTTAGTATAAAGATTTCAACGGTTTGCACCCACATAGAAACACAAAGTGAAACATACTGTCTGAGTACTAGTTATAGCATTAAATCACAATGTACAGCACATTAAAGACAGAGATCCTAACATGATTTTTTTTTAAAAAAATGATTAATTTTCTATGCAATGTCCAATTTAGAAACAAGTTTTTTTTTTAAATTTTCAATTATCTTTATATACAGAAGATCGATTCAGTATATACTAAGTAAAGATTTCATCAGTTTGCACCCACACAGAAACACAAATTGTAAAAATACTGTTTTAGTACTAGTTACAGCATCACTTCACATTGGACAACACATTAAGGACAGATCCCACATGAGACGTAAGTACACAGTGACTCCTGTTGTTGACTTAACAATTTGACACTCTTGTTTATGGTGTCAGTAATCTCCCTAGGCTCTAGTCATGAGTTGCCAAGGCTATGGAAGCCTTTAGAGTTCGCTGACTTTGATCTTATTCTGATAGGGTCATAGTCAAAGTGGAAATTCTCTCCTCCCTTCAGAGAAAGGTACCTCCTTCTTTGATGGCCCCGTTCTTTCCACTGGGATCTCACTAGCAGAGATCTTTCATTTAGGTCTTCTTCTTCTTCTTCTCCTTCTCCTTCTCCTTCTCCTTCTCCTTCTCCTTCTCCTTCTTCTTCTTCTTCTTTTTTTCCCCAGAGTGTCTTGGCTTTCCATGCCTAAAATACTCTCATGGGCTCTTCAGCCATATCCGAATGCCTTAAGGGCTGAATCTGAGGCAAGAGTGTTATTTAGGACATTTGCCATTCTATGAGTCTGCTGTGTATGCTGCTTCCCATGTTGGATCGTTTCATAGATTTTTTTACATGAACAAACTGTAGCCAATTCTCCTGAAATTTGAAATTCTACCTTGGCCATCTGAACTTGCTTGTAGAATCAGTTTAGCAAAGAACCCTGCTACGTCAGCTTAGCAAGGACACCTCATTTTTGATATCTTGCTGAATGCCTTATATTCTATCATTCCCCAGTGATGGTCTTAGCACCTTGTCAGGTCATTGACAAGAATCCTGATAGGTTCGTTAGGGAGAATCCTTGATGTTTCCTCTTGGTAATTTTCCATCTACTGACCCCCATCCAGCTTCTTGCTTATAAATTCTTACTTGGCTATCCTGTATTAGGGGTTGAGACCAATCTCCCTGTCTCCAAAATTCCTGTGCAGTGGTTCCTACGCCTATTGTAATAATACAGAATAAGATCTACCTTACTATGTTTCAACTAATATCATTGAGTAATCTTTTCTCTGACATCTCCATTCTCAAAAATATCCAGTTCCACATAGGTGGCAAGATCTCTCTATTCGCCACTGAGCAGTACAAGAATTTGGGAACCATGAATTTTGGATTTTGATTTTTCTAAATTTTAGGCACAAACACAGGTGAATTTTATTTGGGAATTTTACTCCAGAAAAGGTTCCCTCCCCTCCAACCTTTGGTGGGTACTAAGCTATGCTACCATGTGTTATCTCTTGATTAACTTCCCCCCTTGAGATAAGTAGGTTGATACGTGAAATTCAGAGATAGGTGCAACATTCCCATTTTGAAGAAGTTACTGACTTATTCAGCAGCTATCTCTTTATTTATGCTGGTTCCTGATTTTGACTCCTCTTTCCAACCTCAACTTCTTTTTCCCCCATTTTTTCTTGTGCTTAAGATTTCTCCTGTTTTCTTTGAGTCCAGAATGCCTTAACTATATTTCATCTGTATTTTATACTGTATGGATGCATCATGGTATTTTATCACCTATACTATGCAAAATGAAAGCCTCTCTCCTATATTTTTCACAATTTTAGCAGAGAAATCTTTTAGGAACATAATTCTGATTATTTTTCCCTTTGAAAAAACATTAAATAGTGGTATCTTGGAAGTCTTTAAATAAAATCTGTATTCCTTAACAAGCCATGTTAAACAAAACTAGTTTTTGTCTGCTTCTTTAAATTCGGCTTCTACACATTTCCTGTAGCCATCAAGTTCTGGCCAGAGCAGTCTTGTTTGAGTTGTTTGAGCACTGCCTTGTTCCTTCTGGTGATTCAGGCCTGGGCTTACCTGGAAATCCTTCAGTGTTTACCCTGAGCACCGTAAGCATCTAAGTCCTGTCCCAGTGGGTTTGCTTCTTGGCACGAACGATAGTTTTCAATTGTATGCTTATGCTTGCCTTTGCTGTGTTGTATTATTCTCTTACACTCAATTGCAAGTTTTTTGAGGGAAGGATCATTTCTTTCTCTTTTTTTTTAATTCTTGAAAATGAACACTCTACATATAACTTGACACATGGAAGAAGTCAATACATTTTGTTGAATGATTAAATTAATGTGGGAAGGGACTGGTGCTGTGGCGCAGTGGGTTAATGCCCTGGCCTGAAGCGCCAGTATCCCATATGGACGCTGGTTCTAGTCCCGGCTGCTCCTCTTCCAATCCAGCTCTCTGCTATGGCCTGGGAAAGCAGTGGAAGATGGCCCAAGTGCTTGGGTCCCTGCACCCACGTGGGAGACCTGGAAGAAGCTCCTGGCTTCTGGCTTTGGATTGGCACAGCTCCACCATTGTGGCCAATTGGGGAGTGAACCATCCGATGGAAGACCTATCTCTCTCTGCCTCTCCTCTCTGTGTAACTCTTCAAATAAATAAATCTTTAAAAAAATAATGTGGAAAAATGGAACTTCTGGTTACAAATAATTTAGTACAAGATTCAAAAAATGTTAAAAAAAAAAAAGATTTAGAACCTAATGTATCTTGGATGAAAATTTTTCCAAGGAGAACTGAGTAGTGTTTGAGATGTCTATCAATAATAATTTCCAAAAGCATATACTTGATTTGTCTTATTGCAGTAGAATGAAAAATGAATCGGTGTAGTTTCTGATCTGAAGGGGACCATGCAGTGTGACTGATGACATTGAGGAATGTGTGAGAGGCTTTTGTAAAGGGCTATTTCTGTTATGCTCTTACTCAGGCAAGTATTCTAATGTTGCAATGATTTTTGTTTCATCTCCAATTCCACTTTTTCAAAAATTATATATCCCAGCACTTTTGTCTGAGTATGTTTCCCAAGGGCAAATTTAAATTCAACCTAGATTTACATTCCAGACTGATTCCCAAAAAGGAGGGGGAGAAACGTTTAAAAATAGTAGAATTACATGTAGTATATCTGACTTGCTTAGCCATCATCAAAATTGGGGGAAAAAAGCTCTTTAGTAAGAATCCTAAAATTTGTGAGAAGCCATCTAAATCAGAGTGTGGATTTGTGCAAATTTTCAAAGGGAATCTATTTCTAGTCAGAATCAGGGACTTGTTTTTCCGACAATATGCAATTGCCTTCCACTTATCTGACTGGCATATTCAACGGCCACCAAGCTGCCCAATCCCCAAAGCATTGAAATTTGTTTCCAGCCTCTCATAATTTTTCACAGTTTAATTAAATAGAACAGCCTAGTTGTATCAGAAAGTTATTTTTCTCTAAGCTTTCATCATACTAGTAATACTAATGTGATGTATTTCCTTGGATATCTTTTTAGATAATTTCTCTATTAGTAAGTGAACTGTCATATTTACTGTTATTTAACTCCTTATAATTATACTATTAAATTATCAAATAACTTTTGGTTCCTAGATACTATCTTTCCAAAATTGATTTCATTATTTATCAAATTATAATCATCTTTTTTCTTTCTTGTGATTAAATGTTTTAGTTTAGTGATCTTTGTTAATTTACTGCTCATGTATCACCTGAAAGAATGATGAAAAAAATCCCTCACTTCTTTACAGTGAACATCTTTTCTTCTAAAAACAGTGTCTTTAAGCATTTTGTTTATTTTAACTTTATTTGAAAGGCAGAGTGACTGAGATATAGAGAGGGAGATCCTCCATGTGCTGACTCACTCCCCAAATTCCCACAACAGTTAGGGCAGGACAAACTAGGAACCTGGAATTCCATTGAGGCTTTCTACATGGATGGAAGGGATCCAATCACTTGAGACATCACCGCCTTTCACTGCCTTTCAGGGTACACTAGAGGGCAGCTGGATTGGAATTGGAGGTTGGACTCAGTCACAGGCACTCTGATATTGGGTACAGGTGGCCCAAATGGTGACCTTACCACTGTGACACAATGCCTGCCCAAAGAAATGTGTGTTTTTTAATGAAACAGATAAAACTATTATTTTCTTAAATAATTATTATTTATTATAGGGTAAGATGTGGCTACCGTCAATTGTTATATTATTTTCAACTGTTTACATGTAAGCACTGAGAAATTCTGGCTCTATATTAAATGCATTGCAATGGAAAGTGTTTTTCAGTAACGGTCTCAATCTTTTAATTCTTTTTGTTATGTTAAAATCATTGAGGTTTGTCTAATAGCAGATTTTCTCATCAGTTAGCAATTTGGTTAAGTCTTTTCTTTTTGGTAAGAGAAAATAATTACTGAGGAATTTGTTAAAATTATGTAGTTAAGGAGCTATGTAGTAAGACACATCAAATCACTTAATTAGACCTTTGATCTTTTTCAGTTAAAGGAAAATTTTAAATCTGATATGCTCAGAAAACAGAGATGGTATTAATTTACCATTTTGGCCAATATAATGTTTTGGAAAAATGCTGTGATATATTCAGACACAATAGACATACTCTTGTAAAAAACGTGAGACTTGAGATTCAGCTCATTCAGCTCTGGAGAATGTCTGTCATAACTAACTGGCAAAGCTAGTTCTTCTCATCTGGCTAGTCAGCCAAGTCAGACTGACTTCCTGTCAAAGAAGTTTGGTTTTACTTTTAATTCAATAAATATGTTAATACATTTTACTGTGACAACCATTCCACTTCTGAATTTGAAAACAGTTAAAGAGTGAATCCTTGACTAGTTTGATTCTAAATGAAATAAGGCATGTCACTTTCAGTATTTCTTACTGATAATAATGTCTTTGCCAGCATAATGCTCAGCTTCAAGAGAACTACATTTTTTGATGACAGTAAAGCAATAGGGAGGTGAGGTCTTTAAATGAAAATATTTAATTAGTCCCACTACTTTTTAATGGTTGAATCTAGAACACTCTAATACTATGATTTGCAAAAAACAAGGTTTACAGTGTCTTCATTAAAAAATCTTAGAGGTTGATACCAATATTTCAGTTGTACTTTTTTGATACTTCAAATGAATTACACTGCAGAGTGAAGCATTTCAAAATAGGTGTCAAGGGAACATGGGACAGTTGAGGATGGGGTGTAATCCATAGGGTGACAGCAAATGTTTAACAACTGGTTCTCAAAAAAATTCACATATGCATTATGTGGGATAAGATAGCTAGCTGAGCTGAAGATCCCAAACCATAAGGCCCTGCTGCATGTAATTCTATCCTATTTGTCACAACGCACTCTTTCCCAGGATGCCTTATTTTCATTCAGGACTTAGGGAAGGGTTACCATAAAAATATGTGTATTAAGTTCCATGCAGAAATTTATAGAGGTATCATTAGCCTCCCTGGTAACCACATTACCTCACATTAGGAGGTGCTCACTCTTCATTGGAGACATGAACAGAGAAGGTACTCAAGATGACCCCCTCTTTCTACTTACCCTACCTCACCCAGTCTAACTACACTCATGCTTGTGTGTGTTTGATTTCTCACTTTCTAAATAAACTTTATCACTTTGTGTACCATGTATGTACTTATGCTTAAGTATGGTTATCTTAGAATTTTTATCTAGGAAATACTTGAATTCTGCTTTCTTTATTTTAATAATTTTTTAAAAAATACTTTTTAAGTAATAAGCAAGGACCTGGATTAATAAAATTAGACACCACTTCTCCCATAATATATATACAAATTTTTTTAAGTTTTCTGATATAAAATATGTATAGACATTTTTTGCAAATAATAATAAAATAGAGAATAGTATTTGTTATAAATTCCATACAAGGAATTGATTCTTATAGGATATTTTGTTGATTTTTGACAAAGTCTTGCATCACTGAGCAAATCTCTGGTACAGTTGATGAATGAATGAGGTTCTGACATGAATATTGATTGATCATTTCTTTCCAATAATAAGAAAAATGAATCTGAAAACAAGCACATTTGAACTGGCTTTTTTGTCAATGTTATGAGTGATTTCTTTGCTGAAACAGATAATAGTTTTCCAATCCTGGAAGAATGTTCCCATAGTTTTTTTGTGCTGTGGACAACAGAAGACTATTGCATTTCATTTGAATTATTAATGTTTCTGTTTCACTTTCTTAAGTGTAGTTACTTAACAAACACCAAATCAAGCCCCTTTTTGATGTCTTTGTTGATTTCTTTGGTGATTTCAGCCTAATACAGTATTGTCACTGAATACATACAGAATTGGGAAGAGATGAGCTGTTCAACACCACTGTAGGATATTCACAACAGACAGACATACAGGGATAAATAACCACAAAACAGATAAAAGTACGAATGTGAAATTATAGGGATGTAATAAGTTTTGAGTATTTGTTATTTTTGGTTTTAAAATAATAATATATTTGATTTAAAGTTTACATAATTTTTATTAATGGCTATGTTTAATAATTGGCTTGCAAAATTTATGAAAATTTAACAATTGGCTCTAATGAGCCAGTTTGAGCCAGTTCTAGCCCATCATTGTGTGGAAGGCTAGGAGAAACAGCTTGATTTCTTGAACACAGTTGTGTTGTCAAGAATATTCGTTGTAGGAAAAGTGATATATGGAAGTTGGAGATTTAGACATTGATTCAATATCTAATTTTTTAAATTATTTTTTTCCAATTTTTTCTAATTATTTCCAGATCTCTCAATTAATATTTTAGTTATATCCTTCTGAAGAATCTATTATGTGCTATTTTCTTTTTGTCTGCAGTACTTTTTCATCAATACTGAAAATTCAGTTTTTCTTTATTCAAGGTATGAATAATCCATGTTTAGTCATTACCAACAAAGAGAGGACAAAGTGAATCATTCCAGTTCTCTGTGCCCCAGTAGTGATTTTTGCAACTCCATCCTTGGGAAGTGTTAGTGGTTCGTAATATGTAGTCTCCTACACTTATACACACGCATGTGTACAGGATATGAACATGTGCAACCAAGCTTTGCTACAATTAAAGGCTCTTGCTAACTTCTCCCAATGGGAGTGCTATCAACTGATGGACTTCAGTAGACATCTAGCACAGAAATTGCTTTGTCTATAGAAAAGCCCCTTGCTTCAAACCCTTACCATGGCAGAGATCACCCACATTCAAATTCCTTCTAAGAGGCCAGCATCACCTTAATTCCAAAACCAGAAAAATATACAGCAGAGAAAGAGAACTGTAGACAAATATTACCAATGAACATAGATGCAAAAAATCCTCAATGAAATAATAGCTAATTGAATCCAACAACACATTAGAAAGATCATTCACTGGACCTAGTGGGATTTATCCCTGGTGTGCAGGGATGGTTTAACACATGCAAATTAATAAATATGATACATCACATTAACAATTTGAACAATTGAAATCCAACCATATGATTATCTCAATAGATTCAGGGAAAGCATTTCATAAAATACAGCATCCTTTCATGATAAAATCCTTAAGCAAATTGGGTATAGAAGGAAGATTCCTCAACGCAATCAAGGCAATATATGATAAACCTGCAGCTAGTATTATATTGAATGGAGAAAAGTTGGAAGCATTTCCACTAAGATCTGGAACCAGACAATAATGCCCAATTCCACCATTACTATTGAATATAGTCCTGGAGGTTTTAGCCAGAGCCATTAGGCAAGCAAAAGAAAGCAAAGGAATACAAATTGGAAAGCAAGAAGTCAAATTAATCACTGTTTGCAAATGATATGATTTTATATATAGGAGAACAAAAAGACTCTACTAAGAGACTGCTAGAACTCATAAGGCAATTTGGTGAAGCTGCAGGTTATAAACTTAACACACAGACAATGTGTATACACAGACAATGCCATTGCTGAGAAATAGCTTCTAATATAAATCTCATTCACAATAGCCATAAATACCTAAATACCTTGGAATAAATTTCCTGTCTTTGGCAGCAAATGGGTGCTATTGAAACCATTATGTTTAGTTAAATATGCCAGTCTCAAGAAGACAAATATCATATGTTTTCTCTAATATGTGGCACTTAATGTAAAATACCAAACATTTGTGGTAATGAAATGGCTATTTTGTGATATGATTGTCATTTTTAGACCTTGTTTATACTCTTGTAGTGCACTTTTACTTTTACTTGTTGAATTTTATGGTTAGTGAAGAATTAAACCTATGAATATAGAGTGGATTAAAATTATTTCTTTGCAGAAACTCATGGAGAGAGAGGAGTGATAGTGGGGGAGTGGTGCGAGGTGGGAGTGAGGGAATTGTGATGTTTTCTTGGAACTGTATCTGTGGAATGAATGAAATCTGTTCTCTTTATATTAATAAAAATTTTAAAATCTTAATTTTTTTTTCTGAAACATGGATTAATTTTGTTGGATCTTTGCAACTCCATGCCATTCAGTGAATAAATCTATTAGTCTTTCTCACAACTTTACTTCTCCCACTCCCACTGCCCAGTGTTTCTTAATTCTCCTTTCTTCTATAGGCACTGATCCCAAGGTCACTTTTTAATAAGAACAGTAACGATAACTTTGTTTCAAAATCTGCTTCATGGAGAACTCAAATTGCAATGATTGATACCAGCCATGGTCTGCAAAACCAGGATGAGCATACAGGATTACTCTTCACTTAGTTAATAGTAATATTCTGTCACTGGAAAAGCAATGAAATTGTGTGCTTATTGCTAAGTAATGCTAAATCTTTGAAAACTGATCATGATAGTCTGAGAATGGTTAAGCAGCATTTGAAAGTGAAAGGCCATATAAAGATGGAGACTAAGACTAGAAGTTGACTGGCAGAGAATCTCAGTTCCAAAGAATTTCAAATGTTTGAATAAACATTTACAGGTCAGCTATGCCAAGATCAGGACCAGCTTGAGAAAGAATGAGACCCTGACATTGGGATAAGGACATCTGGAATGATGCCTCCCAAATATGATTTTAATTGTCAAATGCATTTAAACACAAGTCAACAGAGAGTCTCAGAATTTTTTCCACTTCTTTTTTAAAAATATTTTTATTTATTTATTTGAAAGGTAAAGTTTTATATATATATATATATATATATATATATATATATATAGAGAGAGAGAGAGAGAGAGAGAGAGAGAGATAAAGATCTTCCATCTGCTGGTTCACTCCCAAAATGGCCACAATGGCCAGAGCTGGGCTGATATGAAGCCAAGGATCCAGGAGCTTCTTCTGGGTTTCCCAGGTGGATGCAGGGGCTCAAGCACTTGGACCATCTTCCTAGTGCTTTCCCAGGCTGTAGTGGAGAGCTGGATTGGAAGAGGAGCAGCCAGGACTAGAACTGGTGCCCAAATGGGATGCTGGCACTCCAGGCAGAGGCTTTAGCCCATTATGCCACAGCATCACCTCTCTACTTTTCCTCTTGACTACTAAACCTAAATCATGGTTATATTGTGGACTCTCAGCTCAGTTGTGGACTATTAGACTTCATATGAGAAAGGAAAGACTATACCCCCAAAGAGGTGCACATTGTAGGCGGCATGAAACTGAGGTAACCAGAGGAGAGTTTTTTGGACTAGGTTCTGAAATTTCTGATCGTGGGCTCAAATATGGGTTGGATACAAAGTAGCTTTTGGTTGTGGAAAACTCCCATGCATACAATATTTTACAAAGTATAAAAATTGGTGCATTATTCATGTTACAAAAATTTTGCATTGTGAAATGATCAGTCAAGTGGATGAAAGGACAGTTGTAAACTAGGAGAAAATATTACAAACATTACATCCAACAGAGGACAAGTATCTGGAATAACAGTAAATTTTAAAACTGCCAAAACCAAACAATAAAACCCAAGCAATCAAGTTAGAAAATGGACAAAGGCAAAAACAGACTTTTAGTTTCCATATGACCTACTAATTTTATTCCTTGGTGGTTATTCCAGAGAAATGAAACTTTTGATTACAAAAAAACTATGCATGAATGTGTTTAGCCACCTCAAATATAATAGTCAAACACTGGAGTTAGTCCAGATGTTCTTCCACAGTAAATATTGAAACAAACTGGGTATACATGTCATGCTCAGCCAAAAATAGGATAAAATATGGATGAACCAATGCACATAAACACTTGGATGAATCTTGAGAGAATTATGTTGACTGAGTAAAGATAATCTTAAAAGATTTATATATAGGTTTTATATATATAAAGGTTTATATATGTTTATATATATTTTATATATATAAAGGCTTATAGATATAAAGGTTTATAGATATAAATATGTAAATATATATATATAAATATATATATATATATATATATATAAAACTATATGAACCAGTAAACTATATCTAACATCTATATCACCAAGTTGTCTAAACTTAGAGGTTGCCAGGTTAGGGTCTGGAGTGGGGTGGAGTGAAGCAAAGGAATTGATAAAATGACAAAGGTTGTGATTCTTGTGATGATGATGGAACTGTTTGATTATCTTGACTATAGTGATAGATACATAAATCACCTCATGTGATAAATTTTTATAATGCTAATTGTAAAACAGACAGATGAGGGGCCAGCACTGTGGCACAGTAGATTAATCCTCCCCCTGCAGCGCCGGCATTTCATATGGGAGCCGGGTTCTAGTCCCAGCTGCTCCTTTTCCAATCCAGCTCTCTGCTATGGCCTGGGAAAGCAGTAGTAGATGACCCAAGTGCTTGGGCCCCTGCACCTGTGTGGGAGACCTGGAAGAAGCTCCTGGATCCTGGCGTCAGATTGGTGAAGCTCCAGCTGCTGCAGCCATTTGTGGAGTGAACCAGCGGAAGGAAGACCTTTCTCTCTGTCTGCTCTCCCTCTCACTGTCTGTAAATCCACCTCTCAAATAAATAAATAAAATCTTAAAAAAAAAAAAACAGACACATGAGTACAAGCAAAACGGGAAATCAGAATAATATTAATATCTTAATATCCCAGCTATGATACCATTCTACAGATTTGCTGATCCATTGTTGGTGGAAACTGAGTAAAGGGTTATGTGGGAACTGTCTATTAGTTCTTACGACTCTGTGTAAATCTGCAATGTGCTCAATACGGTTTAACATTAAAGAACCATTATGACTCATCAGTGCTTAATCCAGGATTCCAAGTATTATTAAAAATTACAAAAAGTAATTAATGTAATTCACTGCATTAAAAGATTAAAAGTGAAAGATTCTAAGATCATTTCAAAATCTCTTAAATTCATGTTAAGTTTAGTCACTATTATATTATTTATCTTTTTAATCATTTTATTTCTGAAAAATTCTATGTCACATTATTTTTGTGTTTTCTTTTTTTTAGATTGTATTTCCTTTTTAGGGATGCTTATCATAGGACTTTGTCCACATATATATTTACATATATATATATATTTTCAAAATGTTTGTCAATCTAAATAAAAGGCAAATAAGGTAATTGGAGCTATAGTTCAATATAACTAATTTGGTCCCTTTGTGTAATATATATTTGTTTAGCAATATTTATTGAACATAAGTTTTTTGCAAAGAAGGTTTTTGTGTAGCAAAAGTTGATGGTGAGGGGCCAGCATGTGGCAAAGTGAGTAAAGCCACCACCTGCAATGCTATCATCCCATATGGGCACCACTGCATATCCTGGCTGCTCGACTTCCAATCCAGTTCCATGCTAGTGTCCTGAGAAAGCAGGGGAAGATGGTCCAGGATCTTAGGCTCCTGTCATGCACTAGGCTTTAGCTCCTGGCTGTCGTGGGCATTTGGGGAGTGATGAAGATCTCTTTCTCCTCTCCCCCTCTCTAACTCTGACTTTCTAATAAATAATCCTTTAAAAAATTTATGATGGCGTAAAGCCAAAATATATTTTATAAGAAAAATAAAAAACAAAACATGTCTTATGTAAAATTTGCCATCTCTTTACTTTTTTGAGCATATCAAAGCACATTCTTATTATTCTATTTCTATGGAAAAATGCATTATAAGTATTAACCAGTTTTTAAGTGGATGTTGGCTTTCAATCTGTTTAAATTGAAAACTGTTTCTCTATGACCCCTTTTAACATCTAGAAGAAGATTCTCTGAAAGCTTATAAATCTAGGTTAACAATCAGAATCATAAAAAAGGTAGTTTAGTCCTTGCTTTAAATCATTTTTGACATTTCTCTTTCCTTGAAAATGATAACAGAAAAACAAATGGAGGCTTAGAAATTAATTAATTATAGACTATTGTACCAAAGTTTAATCATTTCCCTAAATTTCATATCAGAAGGAAACACTTAATGTTGAATAGTACCTGACCAGGAAAAAAAAATCACAGCCTACAGTGGAGATGGATACTTACTATACATGCCTTTTAGCAACTGGTGAGCCTCAGTAGGTGACAGTAACTTTGCTGTGAATTATGATATCATCTATTATTAGGTTAGGAGGACAGCATCAGTTTCTGGACATATTGATCATTTGTCTTAAAATAGATTTAGTTTATCACTTATAAAACACCTTCTTCTTTTTAGGCTCCCTGACTCGGTGGCAATGTCCATTTTTAAATTTACCTGGGTAAGAGATTTCTATTCCTGCGATTAGTCATTTACAAACTTCCAGTATTGCTTTTGGATGAGCATTTTAAATGTCATTCTGAATATATGAAAATAAAAGTGCCTTTTATTTAGTTAATTTTATTTTTATAAATATTTATTTTAAAGGTATAATGATGAGGGGGAGAGGAGATCTTCAATCCACTGGTCTGCTCTCTAAATGCCTGCCACACCTGGGGCTTGTTCAGGCCAAGGCTAGGAGCCCAGAATTCCATCTCGGTTTCCAAAATGGGTGACAGGGATCTAAGTATTTGAGCCATCATCCACTGCCTTCCCAGGCACATTAACAGGAAGTTGGAGTGGAAGCAGAGCAGCCTGGACTGCAGGAGGCACTCTAATAAGCAATGTGGGGGTCCTAAGAGGCACCTTAATCTGCTGAACCATGATGACAGTCTTTGTTTAGTTATTTTAAAATATTTCTTTGCTTTCTTAACTTTTATCATCCTATTTTAAACCAGAGTAGATCTTGTAATGATCTGAGATTTTTTTGCATCCAACCTATCTACTTTCCTCCTCAAAAACTTTGGAAGACAGATGGTATTGTATCAATCGCTTGATTTCCAGTGGAAGAAATATAGAGTCATCAAATAGGTCCAACTCTGAAAACTCCCTATTCCCAAAGGGAATGGTTTGCTCAGCCATTTGCTCTGCCACATTCCCAACATTTATCATTGTCAATTAGAAGCCTTGCCTTCCATCCTGCTGTAGACATGTGTTCTACTTCCTGAAAATTTTTCTTATTTTTAGATCTAGAGTGTGTTTGTTTGTCAGGTGACTTACATATAGGCTGTCCATAGTTTTTAAGCCAGACTTTATTCATGAGGTTAGCTTATATTGTATTTGTGTTAGAAAATATCTCCTTTTCATAAAAAAAAAAATAGTTGCACTGCGGGTAAGACTATACTTCTGAACTATGCTTTAAATCTCATCATTAACAACAACCCTGAAGCCATGGGTTTAGTGCAGTGGTTAAGAAATCACTTAGGTTGTTTGGGTTGAATGGTGTTTATCCTGGAGAAAAGTACAACCTACAGTGGGGATGGTGTTTATTGATCAGCCTCAGTAGGTGACAGTAACTGCTGAAAATTATGTCACCCATCATTAGGTCATGAGGAAAGAATCAGTTCCTAGACATATTGACCATTTGTCTTGAGGTATAGTCACTTATAACTTACAACATTTTAAGTATCATTCTCAATATATGATATTACAATGCCTTTTTAATACTTTTTTTAGAAAGATTTACTTATTTGGAAGGCAGACTTACTGAGAGAAAGGGAGACACACCCACACCCACACACACATACAGAGCTGAAAGAAAGAGTGAACATCCACTAGTTTACTCTCCAAATGACCACAACAGCCAGGGCTGGGCCAAGTCAAAACCAGGAGTCTGGAGCACCATTTGAGTCTCCCACATGGGTGGCAGAAGTCCAAGTACTGGTCCATGTTCTGCTGCTTTTCAATGTGTAGTAGCAAGCAGCTGGATTGGAAGTAGAGCAACTGAGACTTGAAAGTATTTAGTTATTTTAATTTTACTATGAATCTATCTATTTATCTCTCTCTCTCTCTCTCTCTCTCTCTCTCTCTTTCTCTGAAAGGTGGAGTGACAAAGAGAGACTGGATTTGATTTCCAACTCTGCTTTTGATCCCAGCTTCCTGGTGATGTGCACCCTGGAGGCAGCAGAGGTTGGCTCAAGTAATTGGGTCCCTGCCACCCTTGTGAGAGACCCAGATTGAGTTCTGGGCTACTGACTTCAGTTCAACTAAACCCCAGCTGTTGTAGGCATTTGGGTAGTGAAGTATGGATAGAAGATATTCTCTCTCTCTCTCTCTGCCTTTCAAGTAAAAAGCAGTAACTATTAGTCTTTTCAGGTCATTATTTACAATGAGTTAATACTTTTAGAAAACAAATTATTTACAATGTCTTTAGTAATAAATTGTTCTGGTCAATGATTTTTAGATTTTTTTTTTTTACAAACGTTTTTGTTCCAATAGGCATCTATGAATCTCAGAAAATATACTCTATTGAATTTATGGTATTTTTAATTTTCAGATATTTGGATTACAAAATATAACTTCAGTTTAGAAAAGAAACAATACATTACTATATACTTGGACATTTCTTTTTTTTTTATTTTTATTTTTTGCCAGGTAGAATTAGACAGTGTGAGAGAGAGACAGAGAGAGAGAGTTATATACAGTGAGAGAGAGAAAGAGAGAAAGGTCTTCTTTCCATTGGTTCACTCCTCAAATGGCCACCATGGCCGGCGCTGTGCCCTCCGAAGCCAGGAGCTGGGTACTTCCTCCCAGTTTCCCATGTGGGTGCAGGGACCCAAGCACCTGTGCCATCCTCCGCTGCCATCCCGGGCCACAGCAGAGAGCTGGACTGGAAGAGGGGCAACCGGGACAGAATCTGGTGCCCCAAACGGGACTAGAGCCCGGGGTGCTGGTGCCGCAGGCAGAGGAGTAGCCAAGTGAGCCACGGCGGCACCAGCTTGGACATTTCTTTATAATGAAATTCTGATTGTCTTCCAAACATTGATTTTTACTTCTTTCCCACTATATAGAATGCCTCCAGGAGGCAGTAATGACACAACTGTGAAATTAACACATACCTTTTGACATACCAATTGGTTCAATGATAAATATGTGGCCCAGTACTAAGTCAGGGAGTCCCAGATGTTACGCTAGCTAGATGTCTTCATTCAAGGATGCCTAGACTAACATGAACTTTCATACTTGTGCTCTGTAGGTATGGGAAAGCAAATAAAAACCCCTCATTTGGGGATGTGAATGAAGAAATGCCTTGTGTCATGTCAGTGCCATGGAACCTGGGTAAACTGGGATGTTGTGAATGACACACCTGTAGTAAGTGTACATTGAACATAGTCAGATGAAGCTATGTTTGCTGCCAGCTGCCATCTTGTGAACATGGGTAAAGCCACTTTGAAAACAAAGCTGATATGAAAACAGAGTTCTGAAAATTGCAGAAAAAGGGACTTGTGTGTGTAGCAAATGATTTTGCAATAACACTCTTATGATAATTATGGTATCAAAGTTGATATACTTTAAATCTTATTTTTTATTTATCTAAAATAATTTGAGGAAATTTAACAAAAGCTAAACTTTGTACAATAATCTCACTACACAGGTTATTGGTTGTTAAAAATACCCATAAACTTGGAATAATTATGAAAATAGCTGAGTTTAGAATCATCCTATTTTCTTCTAATTAAGTACTCAAACTTCAGAGCAGTGCTATAATTTATAGACATTATTATTAATCCCCTTTTTGTCTCTTTATTTTTTATTTAGAATGGATTCATAATATTTATATTCTTTTATAAACCATGATATTCCAGGATTTCTGGCCTTAGTTCTACCTGTAGATGGGTTCCCTGTTTACCGTTCTTCCTTCCTCATAGCTTCCCCATTCCTGAACTCTGTATCAAATTTCAGTCAGCCTCACGTGTTTGTTGAGCACTGTTTAATCGAGGACTCATGAGGGGTAGAGTCCCCAAGCTTGTCAGTGTTTACAATGTGTACCTTCCTTCACCCCTGTTTTATAATTAAATGACAACTAGATGTTGTCAGAGAACAAAATTTCAACAAAATTGAATTTAAAGCTCTAACTGGTTTCTATTAGTGATTCAGAAATCAGACAGGTTCCCATCTACAAGTCAGAAGATGCTCCGCCAGGCGTGGCAGAACAATCTGTTTATCTAAGGTTGCTAGAGCAGGAACAAGAAAACAGCACAGTGAAAAACGTGATTGGTTAATATCAAGTAATTTTTGAATACTTTCCCTTTAGGAAAAAAGCAGAGGGGGCATCCATATCATGTTGGCTGAGACAGACTGGGCTCCTTGAGATTGGTTGCTATGAATTGTTTTAAACTAAGCTGCTTTTAAGTTCAACTTGATTCCCTGGCAGCTAGAATGAGTGATCTCATTGTGGTTTGATCTGGTCTGGTCTGTTGGGCCTAAGGCAGAAGCTCAGCCCAAAACAATGGCCTCCCATAAATTTTATTTAATAAAATACTTTGATTTGATGCCATTTTTTTAATCTCTTGGAGATTTATACCCGTGCTCTGATTTTTACTGGCATTCAATATTATTAAGCAAGTTTGAGGTTGATCTCATTTTTTGCCTTCTTATACCATTGTTTTTCAAAGAAAGTTTAACAGCAGAAGATATCTTTCTTCTTGAACTTCTTTACCTGTGATTTATTTGCATCTCAGTCATCCAAATCAAACTGTCAAAATAAAGCATGCTCAACTCTCTATCTTCAGATTCCATTCTTTTTAGATTTCAGAGTCTTTTTCCTATATTATAACTGTGAATGTTCTTCTATTCTTCATGTTTATCTATATGTTTGGAGTTTTTATGTAAGAAACAAATTATTTTATGCTGTTTTGCCTTATACATCCTTCATATCTATCATCATAGCTCCATTTGTTTTAATTGTGCTGCCTCTTTCTGTTCATTTTGATTTCCTCAAATCTTTTATATGACATTAATTTTATTTGAATTTAGACATATTTGTTCTGATTCCTGCTATTTAATTTGTTTACTGTATCAGAAATCGTGTGTTTTAGTTCTCAATTTATTTTCTTAGCTCTGACATATCCCTTGCTTTGCATTCTGTTGTTATATCATCTCATCTTTGTGGAATAATATTTCCTCTCACCTTTCAAAACTTAATTGAATTTCTTTATTAAGGTCTTTTATAGTGCAAAAACATTGGTAGGAGGTCTGTCAGTGCTTCTTGGGTTATGTCTTCTAATAAAAGTAATTTTTTTCTAATGTATTTGTAGTTTGTGTACCACCTCTCTTTATCTTTTCAGTAATGAATTTAAGTAGCACTGTCCACATCTTGTTCTGATACAGTTGAGCTAATTTTCTTTGATAGGTGATGTCCTTCTGACATTTCAGCCATTGTTCCCTTTCTCCCTGGCCCCATGAGAGGAGCTCTCCTGCTTCACTGATTTTGGATTTCACTGTGTGACACTTATTTTGAACTTCACATCCTATGGCCAGGGGAAGATTTGGTGGTGTGATGGAAGGTGTGACTGGATTGAGGACTACCTAGAAACCCAGGAAAGTGTTAATCAAGGTCATCTGTGAAGGTGTTTGCAGACAAGATTAGCACCCAAGTCTCAGTGGACTGAATAGGAAGAGCCAGACTTGATGTGGGCAGGTAACATCAATAGGCTAGGATCTGCAGATACTAGACACAGAAGGCAAATTCGTCCCTTGCTCTGAGAACTGGGACACACTTGTCTTTTTCTTTGAGCATTAGTTACCATCCTTTGCAATCAAAGACTTTTCAATCATTGTCCCCTTGCTAGCATTCAGGCTGTTGGCCTGATAGTGAGAGTTAACAGTCTCCACTTTCCAGGTTCTGAGTTCCTTAGTCTTGGACCGAGCCATGCCACTGCTATTCCAAGGTCTTTGGCTTACAGACAGCCTTGTCTAGAGACTTCTCAGATGCTAAAATCTCCAGATTCAGTTATTCTCACAGAACCCCTGACACATTCTTGCATGTATATTCTTTTTTTTTCCAGTTATTTAAGGTATACATTTCTGTAGTTCCTATATACAGAGATTTAGGAACATAGTGATACTTCCCACTGCACTCTTCCTCCTACCCATCCTCCCACATTTCTTCCTTCTCCCTCTCGTTTTCTCATTCTTGATTTTTACAAAGATCCATTTTCAGTTAGTGTTATAATCATAGGACTAACCCTACACTAAGTAAAGAGTTCAAGGAAAAAAAAAAAAAAAACAAAACAAAAAACACTGTTCCTCAACAGTTGAGACAAAGGGCTGTAAAATTATCAAATCTCGAATGTTAATTTCACTCCTGATTATAATTTGGGTTTTCTATTTGTTACCACAGATCAGGGAAAACATGAAGTATATGTCTTTTTGGGACTGCCTATTTCACTAAGTAAAATGGTATCCAGTTGCATCCATTTTGTTGCAAATGGCAAGATTTTTTTTTACCACTGTGCAGTATTCCATAGTGCATATATACAATAATTTCATTACCCACTCTTCAGTTGATGGACATTTGGTTGATTCCATATCTTACCTATTGTAAGTTGAGCTGGAATAAACATGGTTGTTTAAGGCTGGCGCCGTGGCTCAACAGACTAATCCTCCGCCTAGCGGCGCCAGCACACCAGGTTCTAGTCCCGGTCGGGGCTCCGGATTCTGTTCCAGTTGCCCCTCTTCCAGGCCAGCTCTCTGCTATGGCCCGGGAGTGCAGTGGAGGATGGCCCAAGTGCTTGGGCCCTGCACCCCATGGGAGACCAGGAGAAGCACCTGGCTCCTGCCTTCGGATCAGCGCGGTGCGCCAGCCGCAGCGCGCCTGCCACAGCGGCCATTGGAGAGTGAATCAACGGCAAAGGAAGACCTTTCTCTCTGTCTCTCTCTCTCACTGTCCACTCTGCCTGTCAAAAATTAAAAAAAAAAAAAAAATGGTTGTTTAGATAATTCTTTCATATGCTGATTTCATTTCATTTGAGTAAATTCCCAGGAGTGGGATAACTGGGACATATGGTAGGTATAAATTCAGATTTCTGAGGTATCTCCATATTGTCTTCCACAGTGGCTACTCCAGTTTACATTCCCAACAACGGTGGATTAGGGTACCTTTTCCCCAACATCCCCATAAACATTTGTTGTTTGTTTATTTCTGTATGTGAAATATTCTAAATAGAATGAGGTGAAACCTAATTGTGATTTCGATTTTCATTTCATTGATGGCTAATAATACTGAGCATGTTTTCATGATACTGTTAGCCATTTGAATTTCCTCTTAAAAATGTCTGTTCGACTCCTTTGCCCATCTCCTAACTGTACTGTTTGTCTCATTGTTGTTGAGCTTCTTGAGCTTTTTATAGATTCTATACATTAATCTTTTATTAGTTTGCATAGCTTGCAAATTTCACCATTCTGTCAGTTGCCTCTTCACTTCACTGAGTGTTTCTTTTGCAGCACAAAAACTTCTCAGCTTGATGTAATCCCATTTGCAAATTTTGGCTTTGATTGCCTATACTACTGGGATCTTTTCCAAGAAGTCTTTGCCAATACCAAAGTCTTTCAGAGTTTCTCCAAAGTTTTCTAGTAATTTGATGGTATCAGGTTATAGATGCAGTTTCTTGATCCATTTTGAGTAATTTTTTTGTGTAAGGTGTAAAGTAGGAATATAGTTTCATACTTCTGCATGTGGAGATCCACTTTCCCCAGCACCATTTGCAGAAGAGATTATATTTGCTCCGGGGATTGATTTGAGCTCCTTTTTCAAAGATAATTTGGTTGTATGTTGCGGTGGATTTGTTCTGAGAGCAGGAGCGCACTGGGGTCACCACACAGACCCCTGGGGTCAGGTGAAAGCCAGCCAGAGGTGAGCAGCTTGCAAACTCATTTATTTCAGTTGGTACAGCAGCTTAAATAGTCAAGGCAGCCAATCCAGTCAAGGGACGGTTTATGTCCTAACCAATCACAGCCTGTTGCAAGGCAATATCCGAAGCCATCTAATCACAGCCTATTGCCAGGCAGGCTCTGTTGCCATGTGGTTTCCCAGGGAGCTTTCCAGGGGGTTTCTGAAGTCACTCCTGAGTAACTGATGCTCGTTTGCCAGCGGCCATCTTGGCATGGCCTGCTCATTCCATCACAGCTGTAGATGTATGGATTGATTTGTGGAGTTTCTATTCTGTTCCATTTATGTACTTGTCGGTTTTTGTGCCAGTTGCCAGGCTATTTTGATTATAACTGCCCTGTAATATGTCCTGAAATCAAATATTGTGATGCCTCTAGCTTTGTTTTTGTTATATATGATTGCTTAAGATACTTGGTGTCTTTTGTGTTTCCATATGAATTTTTGCATCATTTTTTTCTAGATCTGGGAAGAATGTCCTTCGTATGTTGATTGGGATTGAATCTGTAAATTGTTTTCATTATTATGGACATTTTGATGATATTTATTATTTCAATCAGTTACCATGAAATATTTTTTCCAGTTTTTGTGTCTTCTATTTCTTTTTTAACATTTTGTAATTTTCATTATAGAGATCTTTGACATCCTTGGTTAAATTTATTCTAATTTATTTTTTGTAGCTATTGTGAATGGGGTTGATCTTAGAAGTTCTTTCTCAGCCATGGCATTGTCTGTGTATATAAAAAATATTGATTTTTGTATGTTAATTTCATATCCTGCCACTTTCCAAACTCTTTAATGAGTTCTGATAGTCTCTCAGTGGAGTCTATTGGTTCCCTTCTATATATAATCATCTCATCTGCCAAAAGAGATAGTATGTCTTGCTCCTTAACAATTTGTATCCCTTTGATTTCTTTTTCTTGCCTAATGGGTCTGGCTAAAGCTTCCAGTAATATATTGAATAGCAGTGGTTAGAGTGGGCATCCTTGTCTGCTTCTGGATCTCAGTGGGAATGCTTCCAAGTTTTCTCCATTCAGTAAGATTCTGGCTGTGGGTTTGTCATAAATTGCCTTGATTGTGTTTAGGAATGTTCCTTCTAAACCTAATTTGCTTACTTATTTTATCATGGATGGATGTTGTATTTTATCAGATGCCTTTTCTGCATCTATTGAAATAATCATATGCTTTTTTTCCCTTCAGTTTGTTAATTTGATGTGTAACATTTATTGATTGGCAGATGTTGGACCATCTCTACATACAATGTATAAATCTCATTTGGTCTGGGTGAATGATCTTTCTGATTTTGGATTCAATTAGCTGTATCCCGTGAGTTTTGATATGTTGTAATGTCATCTTCAATTATTTCTAGATTTTTTTTTATTATCCTATCTATTTCTTCTATGACCCACTGTTCATTCAGGAGCATGATGTTCAGTCTCCTTGTGCTTGCATGTGTTCTAGAGATTCCAGAATTGTTAATATTCTACTTCATTGCATTAT
Source organism: Lepus europaeus (assembly GCF_033115175.1). Taxonomy (NCBI): domain Eukaryota; kingdom Metazoa; phylum Chordata; class Mammalia; order Lagomorpha; family Leporidae; genus Lepus; species Lepus europaeus. Next base: position 48,146,783 of record NC_084834.1, on the reverse strand, counting down.
GGTCATAGAAGATGTATCATTTTGATTTTTTTTTTAATTTGCTGAGAGTTGCTTTATGGCCACTCTTGCTTATGGTGAATCTTAGAGAAATTCCCATTCACTGATAACAAGAATGTGTGTTCTGCAACTGTGGGATGAAAGGTTCTGTATATATCAGTTAGGCCCATTTGCTCCATAGTGTCAATTAGCTCTATTGTTGCTTTGTTGATTTTCTGTCTAGTTGATTTGTCCATTGATGAAAGTGAGGTGTTGAAATCCCCTGATACTATTGTGTTGGAGTCTGTGCCTCCCTTTAGATCCATCAACATTTCTTTTAAATAGCCAGGTGCCCTAGAATTGGGTGCATATACATTAATTATAGTTATGTCTTCCTGTTGAATTGATCTCATAATCTTTACATAGTGCCCTTCTTTGACTCTTTAATAGTTTTTGTGTTAAAGTCTATTTTTTTCTGATATTAGGACATTGTTTCAATTCTGTATTTATGGAGAACCCTGACTAGGAAGAGTGTAAGCAGAGACATCGTGAACAAATATCTCTTACATTTGCAATGAAGGACAATGACTTGTCCTTCTGCACTTCACCTTCCATACTCAGAACACCCTCTGGGTAGTTGCTTGTCTCAGCATGGCATTAGATGGAGCAGAACTAAATCCAGTGCTGATCCTTGAACCAATCTGAGTCTCTCCCAGCTAAACCAGGAAAATTGTAGCCACTTTACAGATCCATGAGTGGTAACAACAAATGTCTTCTGTGATATCTCAGATCATGGAGTGATAGCTTTACTGCTGCAAAATGGACTAAAACTTTTTTCCATTTCATTTGGAGCTAGCCCATATTCTAAATTCTTCTGAGATCCCAGCTTTGAATCTCAGTACAAGGGAGACACCCAATTCATTACTTCGACAACTTCTCCATTTTAGCGGAAGATAATTCTTCCTGGCTCTTCCTACTGACCTGTGTCTGTGAGGAGGTCGTGCCTTGACATTTAGGGACATTTGAGAATTTTCTCTGACCTTTCCTAAGGCTGATTCATCATTTCGTTATTCTGCTTATTCTAAAATTGAAGACTTCAATAAAAGTTATTAGACCATTACTGATAAATTCCTTTTTTTTCCTCATCACTAGTTCTGGGAAAAGAGCTTTAAAAGCCATAATGTGTAACCTGCTTCAAGTCACACCTGTCTGTCTGACTTAGCTTTGTTTATCCTCATACTCATAAAATAAGACTGTTCAGTTGCTAGAGCAGAATTTTTGTCAGGATAGTTTTGTTGTTCATTCATTTGTTTGATTTTTGCTCCTTTTTTAGACAATGGAGATATGACCATCTTTATATATTTATTCTACAATCGTAACCTGGATTTCACTTATGTATTATGGAGAAATGCCACAATGAAAACAGTTTATAAATACAAGGTAAGGTTATATTCTGCACAGGAAATACATTGTCTATTATTTAAAAAAATAGCTACATGTATTTTGCATAGGTGTTAAGGCAGTTTTGCCCCAAATTCAGGTGCCTGGGTTTGATTTTTGAGCAGCTCTGGCTCCTTATTTTAACATCCTACCAATGCCAACTCTGAGGGGGGGCAGTGGTGATAGCTCAGGTGATTATGTTCCAGCAAACCACATTGGAGACCTGGAATATATTTTTGACTCCTGGCTCCTGCTCTGTCCAATGCCAAGCTATTTGTGGTCATTAAGATTTATTTATTTATTTGAAAGGGAGAGTTTCAGAGAGGCAGTGACAGAGGGAGACAGAGAAAGACACACACACACACACAGGGGGGAGAGAGAGAGAGAGAGAGTCTTCCATCTGCTAGTTCACTCCCCAGATGGCCACAATGGCTGGAGCTGTGCTGATTTGAAGCCAGGAGCCAAGAGCTTCCTCTGAGTCTCCCACTTGAGTGCAGGGGCCCAAGGACTTGGGCCGTCTTCCCTTGCTTTCCCAGGCCATAGCAGAGAGCTGGATCAGAAGTAGAGAAGCTGGGACTCTAACTGGTACCCATATGGGATGCCGACACTGCAGGTTTTGGCTTTACCTGCTATGCCACTGCAAAGGTTCTCGTGGTTTTTTTTTTTTTTCCCAAAATGTGTTGTAAAGATAATGCATCATCTAAATTTTGTATCTGATATCTAAGTAATTAGGAAAAATCTATAGTGCTTTCAAGTCATTTATAGAATACACTCTATCCTAAAGGAAACTTACGCTAACCTAATCTAAAACATGACTCAGAGTACGCAGCAGAAGGCTTGCTCACACAGAGCATTTGCTCATAGCATCTAGTCTCTGCCAATCTTTGGCAAACAACTTAGTGATTGCAACATAAACACTCCACCTTTTCCATTGCTAATTAAGAAATTACAAAACTTGTGTGGTAAATGAACAACTTTGGAGAAAACATCATTTGTAAAGTAGAAGCAACAAAAAGAAACTCAGAGGCTAAGAATTTGAAACCTTTCGTGTGGGTGTCTTAAGGAGCTTGAGTAAATCATCCTAACTTGCATTTCCAAGCAGGTACCCGTGACTGAAGGTGATATTGTGGTACAGCATTTTCACAACACTCTTACATGTGTTATTTTTGTTGCTACAGGCAAACCATTAATGAACAATTCAGCTTGCCAGTAAAGTTGATTTAAATACTAAATGAGCCTATGCTAGCCAACTCGAGGTAGTTTTCCTCTATTCATAGTTATTAATTCATATGCCACATCATAAGCCAGATAACTCACTACTTGAATAACTTGCTTTTGGTTTGATTACCTGCATTTTGCTGAAGATATTTTAATCATTTTTTAAATTATTTAGGATCACACAAGAGAACTGGTAAAATTGATATGCATGATTATTTCCTCCTTCCTCACTCTGCATTACAGCTTGACTTTGCAAAGAAGACTAATTTCTAAAATAAATATTATCTTTGTAAATTGTATAGTCTAAGCTACTGCAAATATTGATGGAGATCTCTTCACCAGTTTTAGATGAAAGACGCTTTTGGTGCCGGCGCCGTGGCTCAACAGGCTAATCCTCTGCCTAGCGGCGCCAGCACACCGGGTTCTAGTCCCGGTCGGGGCACCGGATTCTGTCCCGGTTGCCCCTCTTCCAGGCCAGCTCTCTGCTATGGCCCGGGAGTGCAGTGGAGGATGGCCCAAGTGCTTGGGCCCTGCACCCACATGGGAGACCAGGAGAAGCACCTGGCTCCTGCCTTCGGATCAGCGCAGTGTGCCGGCCGTGGCGGCCATTGGAGAGTGAACCTACGGCAAAGGAAGACCTTTCTCTCTGTCTCTCTCTCTCTCACTGCCCACTCTGCCTGTCACAAATAAAAAATAATAATAATAATAAAAAAGATGAAAGACGCTTTTGTAAGCTATTTTTTCCATTTGCAGATGTAAAAAAAAGTAAAAACATTTTAGTTAATTCCTAATGGACTATTTGAAAACTTTTTTTTTTTTTTTGGTCATACATTAGCATACCTATTTGAGAAATGGTGAGATGGGGGCCAGCGTTGTGGAATAGCAGGTAAAGCCGCTGCCTGCAGTGCCGGCAACCCATATGAGCGCTGGTTTGAGTCCTGGCTGTTCCACTTCTGATCCAGCTCTCTGCTGTGGCCTGGGAAGGAGGATTACCCAAGTGCTTGGTTCCCTGCATCCGCGTGGGAGACCCAGAGGAAGCTCCTGGCTCCTGGCTTCGGATTAGTGCAGCACCAGCCATTGTGGTCATTTGGGGAGTAAACCAGTGGATGGAAGACCTCTCTCTCTGTAACTCTGCCTTTCAAATAAATACATGTTTTTTTGTTTTGTTTTGTTTCTTTTTTTTTTTTTTTTGGAAGTAGTGAGATTTAAATCACGCAAAAGTATATATTCTGCTATACTATTTAAAAGTAGCTGGCACAAGTGAAATATTAATGGACTTACATAAATAGAGTGGAATAAAACATTTTCGTTTTTATTTTTAGATCTTAGTGTATTTAGATTTAGTGTATGTACATTGGTGATGAATGTTTTAGAAAACCTTCATTTTAATTGAATTTTACTTGACTTCTTATTATTCAATCACATAGTGAAATAAAACAGTGAAATAAAAAAAATTGGCATTTTTCCATGTGAATGCACAAATCCAAGTACTTGAGCTATCACAGCTGTGTCTCAGGGTCTGCCTTGGGTGTAAGCTCGAGCCAGGCACCGGGGCCAAGATTCTAACGCAGGCCCTCTGATACAACATACGTGTGCCTTAACCACTAGACTGGGCACCAACTCTGTCAATACGTTTTGTTTCAAGAGTTTCAGATGAAATATTTGACTCCAAGGGTTAACTCAGGAGTGAAAATAAACGTCTGCTTGGAAGCTGACCTATCTTCTTAACAGATATTTTGAAGTATGTTAACAGACCGGAGCTGTCACAGGACTGGGTTAACCGTGACATTTTGAAATGATTGTGGTTGTAGAACTTCCTGTGGGCAGTTGCTGCTTGCTTTGTTAAATTGCACACATTTTTCAGGAAAACATGTTCCCGGCTGCATCAAAGGTGTTGAGTAACTGTGTTAACCTTGGTGTATTTTGGCACTAGGAGTTCAAGTAAAAGTCAATAAATGTCTCCCACAGCCCTGTTAAACTCCAAGGGCACAAACAGAGGTGTTTATGAGCTGCAGGGGACAACTTGGTCAAGTATAAGTTTCCCTTCAAATTGCTTATTGCCATTTTAGTGGTAGAACGTATTTTAAGTCACTTCTTTGACGGAACATATTGGCTGCGGTGCGTGGGCTTCTGTGTTTTTCTGAGACAGATGGCAGTTGCCCATTTCTGTGCATTGTTATCTTCTAGCTTTAAGTATCACACTTACTAGTGAACTGGACTTTGCTCTAATTTTCTTTTCTACTTTGAGTAGGCCTATCTCATAAAAGTATCTTTACAAATAAATATTTAAGGGTGTACCAATGAACTTCCAACAATAAGCGGTAGAAAAAGGAGAAGGCATTAAAATGAGTTCAAACTTGAATCTCCCTCTTGGAACTGATCCTCTTCTGGCTTGGATGTGCCTTAAGATTGCTTCGGAAGGACAATCGTGGCTACCACAAATGTGGGTGAATCCCAACCAGAAAAGACCATGTTATTTTATTTAGCCTTTCAGAAGGAAGATGCTGGCACAAAGAATGCAGCTGGCTTTTATTTTCATTCACATCACCCTTCTGAAAAGTAAACTCTCTCACATAGAAATTAAAAGGAATTTACATCTATTAAAATCTCTAATATTTGATTTTTATAACTTAATCTATTTTGATAACATACAGGAAGAGCACAGAAGATGGACAAGACTAAAATAATGTACTTGCATATAGGACAACTCAGGAAAGTCTAGCAAATGGATGAGATATTTCATTTGCAAAATCAAATTCAAACTTGTGGTCCTTGAAGTGAAGATTCAAATTAGCATATTTTTCTTTTTTTAACAAATATAAATTTCCAAATTACAGCTTATGGATTACAGTGGCTTTCCCCCCCCATAACATCCCTTCCACCCCCAACCCTCCCATCTCCCACTCCCTCTCCCTTTCCATTCACATCAAGATTCATTTTCAGTTCTCTTTATATACAGAAGATCGATTTAGTATATATTAAGCAAAGATTTCAACAGTTGGCACCCACACAGAAACACAAAGTGTAAAGTATTGTTTGAGTACTAGTTATAGCATTAATTCACATTGGACAACACATTAAGGACAGAAATCCTACATGAGGAGTAAGTACACAGTGATTCCTGTTGTTGACTTAACAATTTGACACTCTTGTTTATGGCATCAGTAATCACCCAAGGCTCTTGTCATGAGTTGCCAAGGCTATGGAAGCCTTTTGAGTTTGCCGACTCCAATCTTATTTAGACAAGGTCATAGTCAAAGTGGAAGTTCTCTCCTCCCTTCAGAGAAAGGTACCTCCTTCTTTGATGGCCCCGTTCTTTCCACTGGGATCTCACTCGCTGAGATCTTTCATTTAGGTCCTCTCTCTCTCTTTTTTTTCTTTTTTTTCCCAGAGTGTCTTGGCTTTCCATGCCTAAAATACTCTCATGGGCTTTTCAGCCAGATCCAAATGCCTTAAGAGTTGATTCTGAGGCCAGAGTGCTGTTTAGGGCATCTGCCATTCTATGAGTCTGCTGTGTATCCCGCTTCCCATGTTGGATTGTTCTCTCCCGTTTTTATTCTATCAGTTAGTATTAGCAGACACTAGTCTTGTTTATGTGAGCCCTTTGACTCTTAGTCCTATCATTATGATCAACTGTGAACAGAAATTGATCACTTGGACTAGTGAGATGGCATTGGTACATGCCACCTTGATGGGATTGAATTGGAATCCCCTGGCAAGTTTCTAACTCTACCTTTTGGGGCAAGTCAGCTTGAGCATGTCCCAAGTTGTACATCTCCTCCCTCTCTTATTCCTACTCTTATATATAACAGGGATCACTTTTCAGTTAAATTTAAACACCTAAGAATAATTATGTGTTCGTTAAAGAGTTCAACCAATAGTATTGAGTAGAACAAAAAATATACTAAAAAGGATAAAGTATTAAGCTGTTCATCAACAGTCAGGACAAGGGCTGATCAAGTCACTGTTTCTCAAAATGTCCATTTCACTTCAACAGGTTTCCTTTTTGGTGCTCGGTTAGTTGTCACCGATCAGAGAGAATATATGATATTTGTCCCTTTGGGACTGGCTTATTTCACTCAGCATGATTTTTTAAAATCAATCAGGGACCGGCACCATGGCTCACTTGGTTAATCTTCCACCTGCAGCACCAGCATCCCACATGGGCAATGGGTTCTAGTCCCGGTTGCTCCTCTTCCAGTCCAGCTCTCTGCTATGGCCTGGGGAAGGCAGTGGAGGGTCCCTGCACCCGCATGGGAGACCAAGAGGAGACATCTGGCTGCTGGCTTTGCTCGGGCTGTTGCGGCCATTTGGGGAGTGAACCAACGGAAGAAAGACCTTTCTGTCTGTCTCTCTCTCTCACTGCCTAACTCTATTGTCAAATGAATAAATTAAAAAAAAAATAAAAATCAATCAAGTTAATCTATGATTCACCTCTTTCTCTTAAATTCTTTTAAACTAGGGAAAAATGATGTTGATTTTTTAAAATTTCAGTATCACACTTTAATACATTGTTTCTAGAGCCTGACATGTAGTAAATATGTATTAATTATCTGGGAAAAACAAAAAAGGAATAATAAAATTATTGAAATACATTGAAAGAATAACACTTTTTTCATGTACTTAGTGATTATAGAATATATATTTAAATTGTTTTCAGGATTCATGACCATCACAGATCATGATACAATCTGATATTCTTTTTCTGCTTATATGTAACATGTTTGTAATGATAAACCTTATCTGACTATGTGATGAAATGCAACACTTTCTAAAAAGAGGAACAAAAGATTGCTCAGTCAAGTTTTTAGGCTAAACTATATCTCCTTGGTTTATTCTGTCCATACAGAATTAGATCAATTTTCTAAGAACTTTACATGTTCTCCCTTCAGTATAGCTCAAGAATGATAGAGATGCTGAAGTCACTCTGTCACCACAGCCTTTAATTCCTAATCTGTTAAATTATCTTTGGATTGTTGCGATATCTTTGAAACTGAGTATGTCACAAATAATTTCCTACATGCCAAATCATCTAATGGCTTCTTTCTAATATTTAGCCTTCCACATCTTTACAGTTTTGGAGACTATTGATTGCTGTAGTCTTGATGTTCTCTTCTATGTCCCCAGGAACACAGGTTTTCCTTGTCAGAACTGCTCTTTTTCCATCTCCTCCAGGAGTTCGGTGGCCTCCAGAGAACGCATGCAGTTTGTGGTTTCCGTTCTCACTGTATGCTGCTGACTTCAGAAGTTGCTGTCTCTACTGCTGAAACATCTCTTGGGTTTCTGGACTTTAGTTCCAGTGCTCACCTTGTGGACCTGGGATTTTGAATGTCCTTCGAAGGATCTCAAGCTCTACATGCTCTCTTGCTGTCATGTCATGACTATTCAATTTTGCTTCAAGAGTCCATTATCCCTTGTACTCTCCTTTAACCCAAAGGCCAGAAAGTTCTTATCTTTAATTTTTTTTAAATCTTACCCTCTTCTCATGACAGTAAGACTTAAAATCCATCAATCATCCTGTCTTGACAATTTCTTTTTCTTTTTTCTTTTTGACAGAGTTAGACAGTGAGAGTTATAGACAGAGAGAGAGTTATAGACAGTGAGAGAGAGACAGAGAGAAAGGTATTCCTTCTTGTTGGTTCACCCCCACAAATGGCTGCTATGGCCAGCGTGCTGTGCTCCGAAGCCAGGAGTCAGGTGCTTCCTCCTGGTCTCCCATGCAAGCGCAGGGCCCAAGCATTTGGGCCATCCTCCACTGCCTTCCTGGTCCACAGCAGAGAGCTGGACTCCTTCTCCTTTTCATTCCATAACTAATCCCATAACTACTGGAAGTTGATCTTTCTGTTTTTCATATTCTATTTCAATTTAAACTCCATAATTATTCCAAAATTTTAACCTTGTAATTTTAACCTTTGTAAAGGATCCAATCTTTTCCCTTTCCTGATCAAAATGTTCAACCTCTCATTGTCTTCAAAAATATATATATCCTCCTTCTTATTAGTATTTGTAGTGATGGCATAAATGTGGTGTTTTTATAGATATCTTAAAAACTAATAATTTTACTGGAAAGGCAGAGAAAGAGAAAGAGAGAGAGAGAGAGAGAGAGAGAGAGAGAGAGAGAGATTGCCCATACACTGGCTCACTCTTCAAATGCTCACAACAGCCTGGACTGTGCCAAGCCAAAACCAGGAGTTGGAAACCTGACCTAGCTCTCTTAGGTGAGTGGAAGGGACCCACCCACCTGAGTCATCACAACTACCTCTCAGGGTGTGCATTAGTTGTGCATGGCATTGGATACAATTGGTCACAATTGATACATGATGTAAGTTTAAAACACACCTTCACTTTCAGAGACCTACAATTAAAAATATTAAAAATTATTGGATTTTATTGTATGTTGAAAGTATTTTGACCCTATTGGTTTATGCACTCTCACAATGAATCTCACTTGTTTCTTTTTTATTAATGTGACTAAGAATATTTTACATTGTTATGTGCAGTGTTTGAAAAGGGCATTAGCCATAAAATAATAATCAGAAATAACTGATACTATAAGCAGCTTATCTTTTGAGATAATAGCAGAAACAGAAAGGTCGCTTTCACTCTCCCCAACCCATCTTCCCTGAAGCAGGTTTCAAAATCCTTGGAAGGATTTTCTGACCTTCCCCTGAAGCAAGTCTTCAGACCCTCATGTGAGAGGTGCCCTCCTTATATTCAGAAGTAAAAACATCTTTATCTCAGAGGATAAATTTGGTCACAATGAAAAGTCTGACCAAATAAACCTTGATAACTTTCCACTGTTTACTACCATTTGATCACATTTTTGGTCCATTCCTGTTTCTCCATGACTGCCACACTTTATCAGATCTAGCATAAAAACACAACTTTAAATATTTCTTCAGGTCTTCATTACTTGATAAAGACTCCAATATTACATATAATTTATATTGAATAAATGCATATGCTTCTCTCTTATTAATCTTTCTTTTGCTGTAGGACTAAGCCATGAGCTTAGGATAGGTTGAGATAAATACATGTTTTTCTTCCCTCTGCAGTATATTCTTATTTGCTGATGTTGAGTAGAAGACAGGAGATATCAATTATGTTCTACAGGAAGCTGCTAATCCATTGAATTATGATAATTTAGTATCTCTTGTTTTCAGCTATTGGATTTTACTCACAAATTAAAGATTATCAATATTAGCATGGAAACTTATTCTTCCTTTAAAATCTTATTAAAAGTTTCTATTTATACTATTTAGACCTGAAACCATGAATCAAGAATCTGGTCTGTACATTGGGCCAAATGTCTTTACTACCTAGATTATTATATTTGATAAAAATCAAGCAAGTTATTTTGAATTTGCAATTTTAATGAAAATTGAAGTAGCCATGAAAATATATGCCATAATTAAAGTCAACCAATGTTAACGCTAGAAGTTGATGAATTACTAGACTATTTTAGAGTAAATCTAATGAGATAGTATGAATTGTTTTCATCCTGCTTATTGGCATATCCTATTCTGGAATTAAGTTTAGCTTTGAGTACTACTTATTAAAATGAAATACATTGTTTAAATCCATGTATATGAATGGGGTGATAGGTTATATTATTTAAAAAAACCTTCATGTTTGCATAAGTTAAAATGAGCACATTCTAAACATTTTTACACATAAACCATCATTAACTATAGAATAACATAGACATCTCTTTAAAAAGCAGTACATTATTGCCACAAAAGCAACAAACTATAAAGGTAACTTCTATTCCCTTATGAGAATCATTGTGAGGTGTTTAAACTTATGCTTAAAATGAAGCTGTCCTTTTCTTTCTGCCTAGATGTCATATCCTGGTGGTGAAAGAAATGTCTAAAAATATCCCTTCCCTATTTAATCGAGTGTATATGAGAGTGTGCTGTAATTGGTATTCTGATTGCACTCAGAATCTTCATCATACCCATTTTTGTTTCAATACTGTCATTATCATAGTTTTACATTATCATACTTAAAGCACTTATGATATATGCAGAGAAAATTGTAAATGATGAAAGTTATACTTGTGGGTTTTAGAAACAAGTATACATAGGGCTTTTGAGAAGGACATTTAACCATGAAATACTAGAAGTAGAGAAAACAAATGATATTATATGACAAGTTAAGCAGAGGAAGGAAAGGTGACCTTGCAAATATAACATGTAAATTTTGCCAATATAAACATATATTTATCTAATATATGTTAACCATCTAACACTAGTGAAATGTTGTTTTGCTTTTAAATTTCAACAAGTCTTCAGATAGGAAGCATAAAGTACAATTGTTCCATTTTTTGTTTTGTGTCTTGGAGTAATATATACTACAACAAGATTATTCAAAAGAATAATGCAAATGATTAAGGCAGGTCATCCACTTCTTTTCAGTTGCTATTTTTAGCTGCTCATTTCTGATCATTATATACTGCTTAACATAATCAGTTATATTTAAAATGAATATTTCTAGGAAAGCTGAGGTCACTTTATATATACATTTAAAAATATATAGGCATTATTCATAATATACACTTCCACTATTTTATACTCACAAGATAATATGTATGAACATTCTTTTAAAACAGATTATTTTTGATTAACTCAAATAACACAAAATTACTCATAAGCGAAAATGCACTGAGTAAAGAAAATTGAGAATATGCTCAATTTGGATGAACAAGGTGAAAAAATGTCATAGTATAAAACTGGAGATCTCAACTATAAAGAAAATAAACTGAAATTGTATAGCTTGTTAGTATCTCTAACAAAATCACAAAAAAGGAAGAACAAAAGGCTTTTGAAACTCTCAGAGGTTTTTAAACAGTAGAAATTGAGATTCCCATGGATGTTACACATCATTTTCAACATCTTATTATTTGCCACATATATCCTTATTGTTTTTCATGTCTTCAGTAAATTTAATTTCCTAAAAATAAATAGTGAAATATAGACTATAGAGTATTTTGTAATTTAGTCTTTTATTTTAAAAATATTTAAAATAGGATAAACTCCCTTTATTGAGTAAAAACTTCAACTTTTGTAGCATGATTCCCATGAATCTCAGTGATACGGATTCAATGAGCCTTTATAGCTTCATTGCCCAACATTTGGTTCTCACAAGTCAGCATGCTGAATTAAAACTCTATGCTTTCATTTGCACTGTGCCTACTCTCTCCTTCCTAGTTACTTCTTGCTTAAGATTTATTTATTCTGTGAGAATGAAGTTCATTCATGAAGTTCTTTGAAGGTGTCTTCTGATCCTATCAGAAAGAGCTTTTTGCAGTCTCATATGATGTTTGAAAAGCACATAGATTTAAACCAGAATTGAATATCCCTTTAATAATAATGGCTCCTTGGGTTTTAGGTAAAATGAAAATAAATGCCAATAATTGTCATGTCATGTCACTATTGTCTATTACTCCTTCTGGTAGTGTAGCACCATGGTCTAAATCTAGCTTGAAGAAGCTGATTTCACAAAAATTATATTTGTGCTGATGTTATAATGCAGGCTCCTTTCTTCACATTCCATACCTTCTTATAAGAATGGACACAACTATTTGTAATAAAAATATAAGGGGTATTTATTAATGTTTTGTGGTCCCAGATCTTGCCTGTTTTTCCTTGCTATTTCCCTTAACTTTCATACAAATTTGAAGACTTGGAAAACCCTATTTCATGTAACAGTTCTGGGGAAATGATCAGAAGTTCTCCATCAGAAGTTACTAAGCTCTATGGGAAGTGAAAATAATTCCAAAGCAACACCAACAAAGGGAGAGGACTCGATACTAAAGCTATTATGCAACTTATTTTTAGAAGTAGTGAGATGCAAAAAAAATTTCTTTCCTCCTGAGAGTCTGAAGTTCAATTTAAAATGTTTATTTATTTGAAAAGCACAGTGACATAGAGAGATGGAGAAGGAGAGAGAGGGGGAGAGAGGGAGAGAGGGAGAGAGCATCCACCTGCTGATTCACTCCTCAAGTGGCTGTAATAGCCAGCTTTCACTGAAGACAGTATCCAGGGAGTCCTTCCAAGTCCCCGCCATGAGTGGCAGGATTCCAGGTACTTGGGTCCTCATTTGTTGACTTCCCATGTGCATTAGAAGGAAACTGGATTGGAAGCAGAGAAGCTGGGACTCCAGCCCAGGCACTCTGATGTGGGATGGCAATGCTACAAGAAGTGTTTTAACTTGTTGTGCCACAATGTCAGTTGCTATGCAATTCTATTTAAATCCTACTATTAGGTCTCTCTTAATTGTCAACACCCTAAGGAGGGGTATCATAGACACCTTGTGTTTAAATGTTCATATGGTATTATTAATAAAATATAGCACTCAGACTTTTCATAAATACTGGACTTATATAATATTATTCTATGCTTAGATTCCTCATTTTACATCAGAAACAACTGAAAGTGATTAGAAAGTTGCAGATTTACAAAAATAATTTAGGATTTTCATTTCCAATAATAGTGAAATGGAGTATTTGGAGCTATTATTCCAGGAAAAAGAAAAATCTTGGAAAAATTATAAAATATCGTAAAATAATTGAGGTTGTAAGATAATAGAGAAAACCCTAATAAAATAAAGAGACAGATATGGCTAAACATTAAAAGGGAGGGGAAATGGCCAGCGCCACGGCTCACTTGGCTAATCCTCTGCCTGCAGGCCGGCACACTGGGTTCTTGTCCCTGTTGGAGCGCCAGATTCTATCCCGGTTGCCCCTCTTCCAGGCCAGCTCTCTGCTATGGCCCGGGAAGGCAGTGGAGGATGGCCCAAGTGCTTGGGCCCTGCACCCGCATGGACGACCAGGAGAAGCACCTGGCTCCTGGCTTCAGATTGGCACAGTGCGCTGGCCACAGCGCGCCAGCCATAGCGGCCATTTGGGGGTGAACCAATGGAAGGAAGTCCTTTCTCTCTGTCTCTCTCTTTCTCAGTGTCTAACTCTGCCTGTCAAAAAAATAAATAAATAAGTAAAAAGGAGGGAAAGAAAATATTGTGAACACAAAAGGAGAAATAACTATAGACATAGAATAGATTCAAATTACTATAATATACTATATTTTCTTTTATCAGCACATTTGAAAATAGAAATGATCACTAAATACCCACCATCACTCCCTATTCCCTTTCCTCCATGCTGACACACCAGCCTCTTTTGTTCTGACAATTATTTTTACTTTTGCCTATCTGGATTTCTCTTCCACAAAATTGTAGCATGGCAAAATCCTCAGAATTCAAGTGTAACCTCTAATAACATTTTAAAAAGAAAGTTTATCTTTAATTTTAACAAATATATCAGGCTTTATTTTCTGTTATATTATGCCTGCCTGTTAAGATTTCTCTTCATTGTGTTGATACTTTATTTTCTTCACAGTCTTTGGCATTATGTGAAGTTATGCTAATTTTTAAATTTACATTTTTCTTTACTTGCACATCCTGTCTTCTTTACTAAAAATAATGTCACAAATGCAAGGACTTTATCAGTTTTTTCTACCACTTTGTCATAGGAACTTTTTTCCTAGAATTTACTCTGGCATATTATAAGGATATAATAAATATTTATTTATTGAATGAATTTCAATAAAATAGTAAATAAAATGAAGACAGTTGGTGAAATTGCCACTATTCAACACTATAGTGGAGATTTTAGCCAATGCGATAGCACAAGGAACATTGACAGTGGGTATAAATATTGGAAATGAACTTACGGAAATCATTATTTATACATGTTATTATTGTCATCTGGGAAAATCCAATAGAATTAATCCATAGCAATGGAGGCCAGTAAGAAAATTTGTCATGATGGAAAGATACAGAATCAACACAAACATAAATCAAGACTTCTTATATAATAACAATAATATATTAGGAAATGTAATGGAAAAGCATTGCATTCTCAATAGCAACAAATATTCCAAAGTACCTATGAGTAAGCTTGACAAGAAATATACAAGAATGTTACGGGAAAAAACCTGCAAAGCTTTACTGATAACTATAAAATGTCCTAAATCAAAAGAGAGGCAGCTTAATATTAGGGATAACATGACTCACTATTTGAAATATTCAGAGATTAATATATCTATAAAGTCAATTCAATGTCAGGAAAAGTCAGAAATAGATTTTTCATGAGACCTGAAGATTGATCTCAAAACACATGTTAACAATGAGTATGCAACAATAGTCAACATAACTAAAAAACAAAAAACCTTAATGGTAGTTGTTAAGTGTTTCCTACTAACATCCAAATATTTCATAATGTTGTGCAATGGGCCTGTTGATGTGACAATGCACAGATATATGGAGAGAGTAAATAATGAAGTAGATGGCCTCTCAAGTAAATGAAAAATCAAGAAAAGAGTAGTCACTCCATATGCATGAGATGTTCATGTCGGAAATTGTCAACATGGAAATTATCAGTATCTCCAAAGAATATTGGATAAAAATAAATGAAATATATAATCACAATAATTTTAAAGGGCAAAATATCAAACAATGAACAATTTATGCCTTAAGTCATGAAATACAAATTGAAATAGCAATTAGACATCATTCTCTGCTTGATATTCTTTGTTTTTGTGGTTTGGAGTCTTACATAACTCTTTATTGCACTGAAGCTAAACATGCATTTCTGGATTCAAATCCTCTTATTAGGTATGAGTAAATTTCTGAAAGACCAAGAAATGCCAAATAAATGCTACAGTTTTAATCTGGGAACACAGCTCTTGACAGCCAGTATTTTATTTTCCTTTAAAATTTATATAAAGGGAATAAATTTCATGTATTTCATATATACAGTTTTAAAATCATGATGATACTTCCCTTCCTCACTTCCCTCACTCATTCACTCCCACCCTTTCTCCTTCTTTTTTTATTCTAATTTTGCAGTTTCATACTTCGAAGTTAGTTTGTAGTCACAAGCTTAACCCTCCCTAAATAAGGAATTTAACATGTAGTAAGTAGTAAGAACACTGTACCACATTAGACAAGGACTCTAAACAATAATCAAATCTAGTTGATAATTAAATATTAATTAATGATTCAATTATAAAAAGGAGATGAAAGCTGATTTGTGCTTAAGAATTATGTTTATGTGAAGACTTAGCTGAATATTTGCAAATAAGCTAGATAAATAACCAAACAATCACTTACGATTTTATTTGGGCATTTCCTAAAAACGTTAATTTTAGAATTTTAAGCAACCATTTTAGACCACATAAAGTTAAAATCAACATAGAAGAATACATTTCATAAATTGTTTTTAGTTCTTCAAGATGTAAAGGTGATTTGGGATTATTAGTTAATCTAAGTTACATCTTAACAGATATTTTTGTACATGTTTAACAATATGGATTGTTTATAGTCTCAAAGAAGACACAGAAAACTCATTATTGGTATGTCAGAGTATCCATAGAAAGTTAACCTTTCTTTGAACAGTGGCAGGGGAACAAACAAACTAACAGTGATTAAGGTGTCAGTTTGTAATTGCATTTGCCTTCAAATAAACCATGAAGTCCCAGCAAATAATTAAACAAGCAATCTTTCTCAAGATGGAGTAGCTAGGTAGCAGTAATTAAAAATTTCTTGGAACCATTATTAGATTTTAATTTTTATCTTAATTGATATATAATAGTATGTATTTATGGGATATAGTGTAATCTTTCAATACCAGCAAATAATGATAAGATCAGGATAATCGGAATATCCATCATATAAAATATTTATCATTTCTTTGTGTGGAGAACATTCAAAATACTATTAGCTATTTTGAAATATACAACTAGTGGTTGTCAACCATAGTTTCCCTGCCATGCTACAGAGTATTGGAAGTTATGCCTCCTATCCATCTGCACTCCTACACCTGCTTTCCTTCTTCTCCCCCTCCCAGCCTCTGTATCCACTCTTCTAATGTAATCTTCAATGAGATCAGCTTTTTTAGCTTCCACATCCAAGTGAGGGCATGTGGTATTTGTCTTGAGGTGCCTATTTCCCTTAACATAATGTCTTCCTGGCTCACCTGTGATTTCTTTTTTTAATTGTGTCAAAAAATGCAAATCCTGAAAGCCACTGTCTTAACCAGAACTTAACTGTAGAGTACTGTATGGCTAACTGTAAACACGTTTTTTTACACAGACCTCTAAACTTTCTTGTGTAACTGAAACTTTGAACCCACTGAAGAGAAACTCCTACCCCCCCCCCACCCCCACAAGCCTGGCAGCTAACATTCTCCGTTCTGTTTCTGAGAGCTTGACAACTTTAAATTCCTTGTGTAAATGGAGTTATGTAGTACTTTGTCTCATGACTGACTGACTCTGTTTGGCATAATGTCCTCAAACTTCAATCATGTTGTAGACTATGACAGTATTCTTTTTTTAACAGGCTGCTTTTTTATTTATTTATTTATTTATTTATTTATTTATTTTTTAAGCAGAGTGGATAGTGAGAGAGAGAGACAGAAAGGTCTTCCTTTTTGCCGCTGGTTCACCCTCCAATGGCTGCTGCGGCCGGCGCGTCGCGCTGATCCGAAGCCAGGAGCCAGGTGCTTCTCCTGGTCTCCCATGCGGGTGCAGGGCCCAAGCACTTGGGCCATCCTCCACTGCCTTCCCGGGCCATAGCAGAGAGCTGGCCTGGAAGAGGGGCAACTGGGATAGAATCCGGCACCCCAACCGGGACTAGAACCCTGTGTGCCGGCGCCGCAAGGCGGAGGATTAGAACAGGCTGCTTTTTATATAATGGGAAATATACAAATTTATGTTTATGCTACATTTTTTTACCCATTAAAGCATCAATAGACTTTTAGTCTGTTTTCTCCTCCAATGAACATCAGGGTATACACACACACAGAGACACACACACATACACACAGGATATATACATCCTGTATAAGTATACATATATATATATACACACACACACACATATATATATCCTGTGTGTGTGTGTACATATACATGCACAAACACACAGAGGAACAATATGACTTTGAAATTCCATTTTCAATTGTTTTGGAGAAATTTACAGAAATTGGATGCCTGGAAACATGGCAGTTTCAGTTTTAATTTTTTGAGCAAACTCCATGTTGTTTTCCAATGGCTTTCATATTTTCCATTCCCATTACCACTGCACAAGGATTCCAGTTTTTTCATTTTCTCACTAATTATTATTATTTGCTGTTTTTTTATCATTTTGATGCCAGCCATCCTAACGGGGGGAAGTGATGTCTCATGGTGCTTTGATTTGCATTTCCCTGATAATTAGTGATGCTGAACAAAATTTTTTAAAACTGTTTGTTATCTGAATGTTTTCTTTGGAGAAGAGTCTGTTTAAGTCCTTTGCCCAACTTTTGATTTGTGTATTTATGCATTTTTAAAATTTTTGCTGATGAGTTGCAGGGTTTTGTTATATATTTTGGATATTGACTCCTTACCACATAAATGGTGTGTATACATGCTTTCCCCCACTCCACAGGTTGTCTATTCACCATGTTCATCATTTCTTTTGTAACACAGAAGCTTTTTAATTTGATGTAGACCCAATTGTTTACTTTTGCTTGCTTTACCATTTTTGGTGTTGCATTTGAGAAATCATAGGTGAAGGGAAATGCTATAAAGCTTCACCTCTATGTTTTCTTCTAGGATTTTTATATTTTAAGTATCATATTTAAATCTTTATTTTCACTTGATTTTATTTATGATGTAAGGTAAGAGTTCAATTGTTCCTTTTGCATGTGGAAATTCAGTTTTCCCAAACCAATTACTTAAGAGACTCTTCTTTCTCTGCTGCATCATCTATGTACTCCTGCCAAACATCATTGGATTGTGTACATATGGGATAATTCATAGATCTGTTATTATTGTCCCATGGATCTGTAGTACCCTGCTGCTTTTTAAAAATTGTATGTATCTTTTTGAGAGACAGACATGTGGGCTTGGGGGTGGGGTGTGAGAGTGAGCTTCAATTCACTTATTCAGTCCTCCAGAGCCCACAATGGCTGGGGCTGTGCTGACAACAAAAGTGAGAGGAACCAATCACTGGAGCCATCATTGTTTTCTCCCAGGCTGTGCATCAGTAGGAAGATGTGGAAAGGAGCTGGTAATGGGTATAGAATTCAGGTACTCAGGTATGGGATGCTAGTGTCTTAGCCAATGTTTAACTCTTAGGCCAAACATTTTTTCCTACTATTCTGGTACCTGTAGCTTTATAATATATTATGAAATCAGGAAGAATCAGATTTTCATCCTTATTAGAGGTCCTTCAAATGTTAAAGGAAAATGGACATAGTAAAAAAGTACTCATTAATTTCCATTTTTTTGTTTCAAAATAAGCTTAGTTAATTCCATTCTCCCATGGAACTTTGAAGTTCCTTAATATTCTTATTTACCATATTGTTTCAACTATTCATATCTCTTTGTGGCTTCCTATGCATTTTAGTATTTGTTGGGCAAAAAATATGAATGTAATTGATATTCCAATAGGGATTGCTTGAATCTATAGATTTTTTGAGGGGTACTGTGGATACTTAACAATATGGATTTTTCCAATCCATGAGCAAAGGATGTTTTTTCTTTTATTTGTGTCTTTAATTTAGTTTTAGTAATATTTAGTAGCGGTCAGTGTTCAGATCTCTTCTCTCTTTGGTTAAGTTTATTCCTAAATAGTTTACTCTTTTGATAATATTGTGAGGTTGTTTCTTTAGTTTTATTTTGGGTTGTTTGTTGTTATTATATATAAACGTTAACAATTTTGTATATTAATTTGGGATTGGGCAAGTTTACAGAACTCCTTTATAAAGTCTAACAGATTTTTATGTACTCTTTCAATGTTATCTGGATACAAGAGCATGTCATCTGAAAATAGAGGTAATTTTATTTTCTTATCTGATTTGGATGCCTTTTATTTCTTTTTTCTGTCTAATTGTGCAAGTTAAGATATTCAGAAATATATTGAATAGAAATAATGAGTATCTTTATTTTGCTCCTAATCTTTGAGGGAGTTTTGTTTTGCAACATTGAATATGAGGTTAGTTGTCAACATTTCACATATGACTTTTATTATATTGAGATAATTTCCTTCTATTCCTAGTTTGTTGATGTATCTTTTTTAAATTAGAGATTTTGAAACTGAAAAGTGTTTTTCCACATCTATTGAGATGATCATTAATTTTATTATCCTTTATTCTGTTAATGCAATTTAGTACCTCAATTGATTTTCTTATATCAAAAAATCCTTGAGTCTTATGGATAAATCCTACTTGGGCATAGTGTGTGATCCTTTTATGTGCTGTTGAACTCAGTCTACTAGTAACTTGTCAAGGATTTGGCATCTGTGTTCATGAGGGATATTGGCCTTACATTTTCTTTCTGTGTATCCTTGACTAGCTATGATATCAGAATAATGCTGACCTTGTAAAATAACTTTGTAAGTATTCCTTTCTCTTCATATTTTAGAAAGAGGTTCTGTAGGATTGGCGTGCATTCTTCTTTAAATGTGTTGTTTTGATACACTATTTTATTTACTTCTGCTCTAGTCTTTACTACCTTTCTTTGCTAATTTTAATTATTTTTTCTGATTTTTTAAGATTAAAGTTAGATTATTTATGTAAGACACTTATTATTTTTAAATGTAAGCATGTATTGCTATTAACTTCTATCTCAATGCTATTGCTGCATCTCATAAATTTTTGTATGTTCTGTTTTTGTTTTTATTTATCACCAGATATTTTATAATTTCCTTTTTTTCTTCTTTTACCCATTGGTTGCTCAAAAATATATTCATTTGCACTTATTTGTGAGTTTTCTAATTTTCCTTCCACTATTGACTTCTACTTTCATTGTGTTGTGTTCAGAATAGATAACTGGTGGGATTCAATCCTCTTCAATTTGTAATGATTTGCATTGTGGCCAATTATCCATACTGGATAATGTTCCGTGGGTGATTGAAAAGAATATGTATTCTTTGTTGTGCTGCTGAGTGGAAAGTTTTGTATATGTCCATTAGGTCCATTTGTTCTCTAGTATTTTTCAAATAGTGCTGGAATACCAAATGGGCGCCAGTTCCTATCCCAGTTGCTATTTTTTTGATCCAATTCTCTGCTGTGGCCTGGGGGTCAGTGGAGGATGGCACAAGGTGCTTAGAAATCTGCACTAGTGTTGGAGACCCAGAGGAGACTCCTGGCATCAGAATGGCCCAGCTCTGGCTGTTGTGGCCCTTTGGGGAGTGAACCAGCAGATGGAAGACCATTCTCTCTGTCTCTCCCTCTCTGTATCTGTAACTTTAACTCTCAAATAAATAAACATTTACAAAGAAAAGAATTTCCAAAAGCTTTAAAAAATATTCAGAAGCTTAATAAGGTGTAAGAAATCTCTACAATGAAAAACTGTAGGTCACTAATGAAAGAAATTGGAGAGATACAGGATGTGAAAACCACCTTCTGTTCATGGGCTGGAGGAATCAGTATCCAAATGTGCATAGTACCCAAAGCAGTTTACAGATTCAGTGTAATCTCTATCAAAATCCCAAGGACATTTTTCACAGAACTAGAAAAAAACAATTCTGAAATTTGTATGGAACAGCTAAAGACCTGAAAAAAACCAAAGCTATTTTGAACAAAAAGTACAAAGCAGAGGCATTATACTACCTGACTTTAAAGTAGTTTATAGGTTGGCGCCGTGGCTCAACAGGCTAATCCTCCACCTTGCGGTGCTGGCACACCAGGTTCTGGTCCCAGTCAGGGCACCGGATTCTGTCCCGGTTGCCTCTCTTCCAGGCCAGCTCTCTGCTATGGCCTGGGAGTGCAGAGGAGGATGGCCCAAGTGCTTGGGCCCTGCACCCGCATGGGAGACCAGGAGAAGCACCTGGCTCCTGGCTTCGGATCAGCGCGATGGGCCAGCTGCAGTGCGCCGGCCGCAGCAGCCATTGGAGGGTGAACCAACGGCAAAAAGGAAGACCTTTCTCTCTGTCTCTCTCTCTTCTCACTGTCCACTCTGCCTGTCCAAAAAAAAAAAAATATATAGTTTATAAAGCTACAGTATGTAAAGCAACATGGTGTAAAAAGATAGCCATAGAGCAATGAAATAGAATTGAAACCCTAGGAGCAAATGTCCACAACTGTAATCAACAGATCTTTGACTAAGGTGCTATAATATGCACTGAAAAAATAATAGTCTTTCAATAAATTATACCAGGAAACTTTTATATGCACAGGAAGAAGAATGAAAGTAGACCCAAACTCTTAATATGTATAAAAATCAACTCAAAGTGGATTAAAGACTTAAATCTGAAACTTGAAAATTTGAAACTATTCGAAGTAAATGTAGGGAAAACACTTCAGGCAATGGAATTGTCAAGGATTTTCTAATTAGACCCCCAAAGCCCAGGAAATAACAACAAAAATATGTAATTGGGATTTTAATAAACTAAAGAGTATTTGCACAGCAAATGAAGCAATCAACAGAGTGAAGAAGCAATTGATGAAGAGAAAATACTTGTAAGATATACATGACAAAAAGTTAATATCCATAATATGCAAGAAACTCAAAGCATCTCAATAGCAAAAAGCAAAATATCTGCAAATAACTCTTGAAAATGGCATTGTATTTAAACAGACGTTTCCCAAAAGAAGACATATAATGGTTAACAGGTACATGAAAACAAGTTAAACATCAATAATTATGAGGAAATTCATATCAAAACCACAGAGTGGCTTGCTTACTTTACTCCAATAAGATTGGCTTTTATGAAAAAGACAAAAAGATACCTAGTGTTGATGAGGACGTAGGAAAAAAGAGGAACTTTGCATCTTGTTGGTGGGAATGTAAGTATGTCATTGTGGTAAACAATAACTAAAGACAAAACTATGATATGATCCAACAATCCTACTTCAGATTATACCTTGAAGGAAAATGAAGTCTATCAGAGACATCTTCTTCCATTTATATTTGCAGTCTTAACAATAGCCAAGAAGTGGAAATAACCTAGGTGTCAATCCACCAATGAATGGGTAAAGAATATATATATTATAAATATACATATGCACATATATGTTATTAAGCAATAATTATATATTTGTGTGCAATATACATTATTACTCAATATATTACTCAACTATGAAATATACTCAACCATCAAAAAGGATGAAATCTTGTCATTTGCACAGCACGGATGGAAGTGGACATCATTAAATAAGTAAGCAAAGCATAGAAAGCTAAATATGTGATCTCACTCATATGTACAGTCTAGCAAATAGGTGACCTCATGAAGTTAAAAACATAATGGTGGTTATCAGAGGATGGGAAGGGAAGGGGGGCGAAGAGGGATGGAAACAGGTTTATTGATAGGTACTACATCATAGCTAGGGATGAAAAGTTCTAGGGCTCTATTATGCAGTAGGGTGACAATTAATAAGATTAAAATACTGTATATTTCTCTACTCAAATCTGTAGAAGGTAAGATTTTATATGCTTTACTATAAAGAAATGTTAAATGCTTGAAAGGATAAATATGCCAACCATGATTGAACTATAAACATTGTATACATGTAAGAGGACACATAGTACACCATAATAAGCACACTTTTATATGTATGCTAAAATTAATAAGTAAATGCATTTTAAAAGATTTATTTATTTATTTGAGGCAGAGTTACAGAGAGAGAAGGAGAGGCAGAGAGAGAGAGGTCTTCCATCTGCTGGTTCACTCCTTATTTGGCCACAATGTCTGGAGCTTTGCTGATCCGAAGCCAGGAGCTAGGAGCTTCTTCCAGGTTTCCCACATGGATGCAGGGGCCCAAGCACTTGGGCCATCTTCCATTGCTTTCCCAGGCCATAGCAGATAACTGGATCGGAAGTGGAGCAGCCGGGACTCCAACCGGCACCCACGTAGGATGCTGATACTGAAGGCGGTGCCTTTTCCCACTATGTCACAGCGCCAGTCCCTAGTAAATGCACTTTTAAAACTCAAAAATATTTTAGAAAAGCTTTTCTCTTGAATGCAATGCATCATACACTATTATGCTTCTTATTCATTCAGCCAACCTCTGTATTTGATTCTGAGGTTTAATGCATACATTTAAAATGATTATACACAGGGAAGAATCTGATATTACTATTTTGTTAATTATTTTACATTCTGTAATTTTTCGCCATTGTTTTTCTCTCTTGCTCCCTTTCCCTACGCTATATTGATTTCTTTATTGTGATCTCCTTTGGTCTCTTTCTTAAAATTTTTCTATATATCATCTATGTATATTTTTCTCATGTGTATCCTGGGTTTTACATAAAACATCATAGCCATAACACTGTTTTAAACTCATAATGTAAATTCAATTACATATAAAAATTCTACTCTTTATTTCTTCTACCATGCTTTGTGTTATTGATGAAAAAAACTATATCTAGATATCTATGTATTCATTAATGCATTTTTAAAATTATGGTTACATTTATAATTTTTGTTTTAACTTCTACTTCAGATTTTAAAATGGTTTATGCACCACTATTACACTGTTACAATATTCTCTATTTGCTTATATATTTATACCTACCAATGAGCTTTATCCTTACATACACTTTTGTATTGTGGTCTTACATTCTCTAATTTATAACTCAAAGTTACAGTTGTTATGAACTTCTGTTTACATGGCGAAGACTTTATTTCCTTTTTATTTTTGAAGGACAGTTTTGCTCGATATATAATTCTTAGATGTCAGTTCTTTTTCTTTTAGCACTTTGAATATATCCTCCCACTGCCTTCTGGTTCACAAGGTTTCTGCTGAGAAATAGTCTTATGGCAGCTTCCTGTACATAATGAGGTGGATTTCTTTAGCAGTTTTTAAAATTCTCTGTGCATGACTTTTTATGATGATTATATCGTGTCTTGGTCTAGAGTTTTTGGCATTTATTCCAGTTAGACTTTTTTGGCCTTGAATTGTTACATCCATTTCCTTCCTTAGATTTCTGAATTTTGCAGCTATTATTTATTTGAGATTTCTTCCTCTTTCTCTCTCATATTTTGGGTCTCTCATAATGCATATAATGTTCTGCTTGAGAGTGTTTCATGAGTCCTTTTTATTTCTCCATGCTTTAGTCCTTCTTTTTTCTTTTTTTGTTCCTCTGAGTGGATAAAATTTCAAATAATTTGCCTTTGAGTCTGCTGGTTCTTTTTTCTGCCTTTTCAAGTTTGTTTTTAATTTTTATAGTAAATTTTATAATTCACTTTTTGTATTCTTCATTACCAAAGTACTACTTGATTGCTTCTATATTTTTTATTTCTTGAAATTCTTAATTTTTTCATGCATCTTTTTCCTGGACTTTGAGCCATTTACAATGGTTATTTTAAATTAATTGTCAAATAATTCACATACTTCTACTTCTCTAGGATCAGAGTCCAAGGATTTATTTTGTTGTCTTGATTGATTTAATCTTCTCCTTTCACTTGTGCTTTGATTAGGTCATTTTCCTTGTTATTTTGTGTGCTTTGTAAATGGAACTCACATAATTGGAGGAAAAAAAAAAAGACAATCATCTCCTTGTCTCCTCTTTAAGGAGTGGCATCATAGATCTTCACCAATCAACCTAACTAGATATTCTGGTCCTTTCAAATATTTTCTGTTGGCGTGTGTTCTCTGGATTTATTGTGGAATTCCATTTAAGGTTTGCTAGTTTCTTTACAAGGGTTCTTTTAATCCCTTGCTCTCCGTAGTGTCTGCCTGTAGTACTGCAATTTCTCTGTTGTTTTAAGCTGCCCAGCTCTGTTTTTGTTCTCAGTGACCCCTAAGTTTCCAGGGTATAATAAGCCTCATCAGTGATTCATATTGGGTAAGGCAGAAACAGTTCTCAGATCAGCCCAAGCCCCCCAAATCTGGAATATTGGATTACACTCAATACCTCTGCACTCCAGAGGAAAAGCCCTCGTTGTAATGATCACCTTGCTGTAGTTCAGTTCCTCGGGGAGAGCAGCAAGCTACTGGATTACTTTGTTTTGTTCTCAGCAGCCCCTAGAGATCTAGAGTATGCTGGGCCTTCCATCAGTGCTCCAAGACAGAAAGGATTCTGTCAGCCTCCTGAAAAGCCAGAATGTTGAATGCACCCTCAAACTCCTTCCCTTCCTGAGAAGCTGAGAGCTGAGATTTTCTCTGCTCATTGCATGCTGATTTGGGAGAGTATAGAAAGTCAGTAGGTGCTAATTCAAAGCATCACCTTTGTTCTCAGCAGCTCCCAACTTGGCACACTTTCCTGCCAGTGCTTAGGTCAGCAAGACGTAACTGAGTCCTTTGGGCACTCTCCCATGAAACTTGAATTTTGGAAATTTGATTCAGTATTTTCTTTCTTTTTTCTTTGAAGATTTATTTATTTGGCCGGCGCCACGGCTCACTAGGCTAATCCTCTGCCTTGCGGCACCGGCACACCGGGTTCTAGTCCTGGTCGGGGCACCGAATTCTGTCCCGGTTGCCCCTCTTCCAGGCCAGCTCTCTGCTGTGGCCAGGGAGTGCAGTGGAGGATGGCCCAAGTGCTTGGGCCCTGCACCCCATGGGAGACCAGGATAAGCCCCTGGCTCCTGCCATCGGATCAGCGCAGTATGCAGGCCGCAGCGCGCCAACCGCGGCGGCCATTGGAGGGTGAACCAACGGCAAAAGGAAGACCTTTCTCTCTGTCTCTCTCTCTCACTGTCCACTCTGCCTGTCAAAAAAAAATTAAAGATTTATTTATTTGTAAGAATTACAAAGAGAGTGGAGAGGTAGAAACAGAGAGAGAGAGAGAGAGAGGTCTTGCATCTGTTGGTTCACTCCCCAGTTGGCCACAGCGGCCAGAGCTGCACCGATCCAAAGCCAGGAGCTAGAAACTTCTGGGTCTCCCTCGTGGGTGCAGGGGCCCAAGGACTTGGGCCATCTTCTACTGCTTCCCCAGGCCATAGCAGAGAGCTGGACTGGAAGTGGAGCAGCCAGGAATTGAACAAGTGCCCATATGGGTTGTCGGTACCGCAGGTGGTGGTTTTACCCACTACGCCACAGCGCTGGCCCTGATTCAGTATTTTCTTTTCCTATCTAGGGAGAAGTAAGTTGCTGAGTAGAGAGGAGAGACTATAATGAGTGAGTGTCATGAGTTTCCTACCAATTTCCCTGTGGCTGATTGTGCATTTGCCTGGGTTACAGGAGCCTCTTAAGTGGTTTCTGGATTTCTCACAAAGAGAATTAGATCTTGTATTATTGCATTGACATCTCTGTGGGGAAATAGGGTGGAGACTTCCCATTCTACCATCTTGCTGATATTAAAATCCATTATTAAGGTTTTCATAACTAATTTTACCTTGTCGTCAATTTGTCATGCATTATTAGTGTCATTTTCTTTTTATTGCATTTTTGCTTAATATTTTAATGAAAGCATCCTAGTGTTCTAAAAATAATTTTTATAGGCCGGCGCTGTGACTCAGTAGGCTAATCCTCCACCTTGCAGTGCCAGCACACCAGGTTCTAGTCCCGGTCGGGGCGCCGGATTCTGTCCCGGTTGCCCCTCTTCCAGGCCAGCTCTCTGCTGTGGCCAGGGAGTGCGGTGGAGGATGGCCCAAGTGCTTGGACCCTGTACTCCATGGGAAACCAGGATAAGCACCTGGCTCCTGCCTTCAGATCAGCGCGGTGCGCCAGCCGCAGCGCGCTAGCCGCAGCGCGCCAGCCGCGGCAGCCATTGGAGAGTGAACCAACGGCAAAAGGAAGACCTTTCTCTCTGTCTCTCTCTCTCTCATGTCCACTCTGCCTGTCAAAAAAATATATATAAAATAAATTAGAGATACAAATGAAACCTAGTAGTGTTAATTTATTCAAATTTTTAAGTTCTCTTCCTTAAGTACTCTAGAATAATTAACTGATGTTTGGACCTAAGAATGTACCCATTTCTTTTTAACTCTCTATTTGTTGACAAATTTAATCCTATTAAATTGTTTAACAGATTATTCTTCTTAATAAATTATGAGTATATCTTAAAAAGTGTTTTGCAGGGCTGGCACTGTGGCACAGCGGGTTAATACCCCAGCCTGCAGCGCTGGCATCCCATATGGGCACCGGTTCGAGTCCAGGCTGTTCCACTTCTAATCTGGCTCCTTGCTATTGCCTGGGAAAGCAGTAGAAGATGACCCAAGTCCTTGGGTCCCTGCACCCATGTGGGAGACCCAGAAGAAGCTCTGTCTCTGACTGACTCAGTTACTAAGTTTTTTTCTCAAATTCATAACCTTCCTTATGAACTTCTATTATGCTACTCGGAGACCCTGCAAGCTGTAGTTTGTCATTGCCAGCTGATTTTCTGTTAGATTCATCTAAAACAATAAAGCAAAGAAATATTAGGAGGTAAGGATGAAGGAGAAGCAAATCACCCCTTGCTATGTGATGAGTGTTTCTCTCAAAGTTCATGTTTTAGAAATGTAATACCAATGCAACAGTGTTGGTAGGTGAAGGTGTAATAATACATGGTTAGATCTTGTGAGTTCTGCTCTCAAGAATGTGTTAGTACCCTCATTGTGGGAATTGGATTAGTTATCATGAGAGCTCATTTGTGATAAAAGCAGATTTGACCTTCTATTGCACACCCTCTTTGTCTCTCACACATATCCTCTCATTTGGTCTCCTTCCGTGGGATGAGGCAGCTGTTCCCAGTTACCTGGGTGTAGCCTAGGGGTGATGGCTTGTAGTCACTCAGCAGCTAGCAGTGTGGGAGGAGACAGCCATGAAGGTGGAAGGTAAGTGGATTTTCACAGTCTTATCCTATCACAGTTACATTGGCAGGTGCAGGGAGAGCCAAAAACTTTCTTTAAAGATTTTAAACCACATAGAACATTCTAAATATTATTTCATTCCATCAATGTCCATTTAGATTTATCCACATAATTATCTTTTCGGCTACCCTTCCTGTTCTTCCATGTTTCTGAGCTGCCACTTTTGTCATTTTCCTTCTGAGGTGACAAATTCTCACAGAATTTTCCATGTTAATTTTTTTCAGTACTTTCAACATAGTCCATGTTTTCAGATTTCTCTTTGTCATTGTTTTTGTTTTCTATTCAAAATAAAATTCTTGCTTCCTTGTAGACAGCATGTCATCTTTTTCCCACTTATTGCCAAGATTTTCATTCCTGTGTTCAATTTTCAATAACCTTACTTTAATTAAATTTATGTAGCTTCTTGTTTTATAATCATTGTGCTGGATATTTTTAACACATCTTGAGTCTGCGGTTTTATTGTCTTCCTTCAGTTTTGGAAAATTCTCAGTATTACCCCAAATATTGCTGTGACTTACTTCTATCCCTCTTTCTTGGAATACAATTATAAAAATGTTATATTTTCAGGATGTTCATAATTTTTCCAATTTTTTCATCTATTTATATTTTTTTGCTTCAGCCTTGACTTTGCTCTCATTTTTCAATTTACTACTCTCTTTTAATTTTTAAATCTCAATAAAATTCAACCCCATTTGTTATACTGTGATTTCAGCTATTCTTTTTTTTTTTTTTAATTTTCATTGTGTTGGGGGAATTTGACTTAGAGTTGTAATCCTATCCAACAGTGATTGGGAGTTTGACAACCACCTCTGGCTTCTAATTCAAGCTTCCTGTTACTTCAGACCCTGAGAGGCAGCATTGATGGCTCAAGTAGTTGCATCCTGGCAACCAACATAGGAGACCAGGCTGTTGCAGGTATTTGCAGAGTAAACCAGTAGATGAAAGTTCTCTCTCCCACTCTGTGTGTCTTAAATAAATAAATATTTGAATGAAAATTCCACTTGGTTTTTATAGTTGATTTTTCCAAAATTTTCTACTTTGTCTTTCTATTTTTGGATATATTTTATTTTAAAGTCCATGTAATAGCATCAGCTTTTAGATTTGCCATGATCAGTTTCTACCATAATGTTATATTCTTGGATTACATCTTTTTTTTGACAGGCAGAGTTAGTGATAAAGAGAGACAGAGAGAAAGGTCTTCCTTCCGTTGGTTCATCCCCAAATGGCTGTTACAGCCTGCGCGCTGCACCAATCTGAAGCCAGGAGCCAGGTGCTTCCACCTGGTCACCCATGCGGGTGCAGGGCCCAAGCACCTGGGCTATCCTCCACTGCACTCCCGGGCCACAGCAGAGAGCTGGACTGGAAGAGGAGCAACCAGGACAGAATCTGGCGCCCCAGCCGGGACTAGAACCCGGAGTACCAGCTCCTCAGGTGGAGGATTAACCTAGTGAACTGTGGCGCCGGCCTAGATTACAGTTAATTACCATCAACTTATGTCTTATTTTTTTAAAAGATTTATTTATTTTCTTGAGAGATAATCACAGAGAGGAATACAAAGAAAGAGAGAGAAGGAGAGAGAGAGAAGTTTTTCATCTGCTGGTTTTCTCCACATGTAACCACAGCAGACAGGGCTGCGCCAAGCTGTAACCAGATGTCAGGAACTCCATCTGGGTCTTCCACATGGGTGACAGAGGCCTAACCACTTGATTAATATCTGCTGTTTTCCCAGGCACATTAGCAGGGTGCTGGATGGGAAGTGGAGCAGCTGGGACACAAACTGGTGCTCTGATGTGAGATGCTACTATTGCAGGCAGCAGGTCAGGTTATTGTGCCACAGAACCAGTCCCTGATGATTTTTTATTAAGTGTAAGACATGTTATATTAAAATTATAGAGGTAATGGGATGGTTTGGATGGTGTTATCACTTTGTTAAGTGGACTATGTTGGTTTAGTTTTTGATAGGAGATAGGCTGGGACAGTTGCTATTACCTTAATGCAATCATGAATTCAAATAATTAAATTTCTTGTTAGAGATGCCCCCTGCCTTTACCTGGCCAGCTCTCCTCCCAGGCCAGCCAAGTAATGAAAGTCAACAGAGTGCCTTCCCCTAGGAGGTTCACACCTCCCTTAGGATATACCCCATGTGAAGAGATAGATAGGTCTGGGCCTCTGAATTTACAAGGCCTAAAGCCCACCAGATTATTATCAAGCCCCTTCTATCAGGTTCTATTTGCCTCTCAATCAGAAAACTTAATTGTAGCTTAGACAGCACCTTTCTTAGCTCCTCTAATAATGACTCTGTCCTTTGTTCTAGGCCCTGTCTAGTGCACTTGGGCCTCATTCCTTTGTAATCATAACCTCTACTCTACCACCAATGGCTCTACTCCCAACCTGTGTGTACTGATGGTCCTCTTCCCCACTTAATGCTGTAGAATTGTTCAAACCTGGTAAATGCCACTCTTAGGATCATTGGTTACTATCCTCACTCTGTCTTTTATGACCTTGTCTAAATATGATCAGAGTCGGCAAACTTGGAAGGCTTCCATAGCCTTGGCAACTCATGATGACAGCCTAGGGTGGTTACTGGCGCCATAAACTAGAGTGTCAATTTGTTGGGTCAACAACAGGAGCCACTGTGCACTTGCTCCTCATGTGGGATCTCTGTCCTTAATGTACTGTACATTTTGATTTAATGCTATAACTAGTACTCAAACAGTATGTTTCACTTTGTGTTTCTATGTGGGTGCAAACTGTTGAAATCTTTATACTAAATTGATCTTCTGTATATAAAGAGAATTGAAAATGAATCTTGATGCAAATGGAAGGGGAGAGGGAGCGGGAGAGGGGAGGGTTGTCGGTGGGAGGGAAGCTATGGGAGGGAGAAGCCATTGTAATCCATGAGCTGTACACTGGAAATTTATATTCATTAAATAAAGTTAAAAAAAAAACAAAACAAATAATTGGAATCTCAACTCAGTCCTCATGATGGTTGGTTTATCTCAAATTTACAAATATTCTTAACACTTACTTGTGAGTCTGGAGTCACAAGTAAATGATCAAGGATACTTTTGAAAGCCTATCTCTATTGCTAAACTCTAAATTCCAAAGTTTTCCCAGTCCATTGAGCCACCTGTTATTCTCAGCTATATTTTTTAGAGATTTCAAATGTCTTGAGACAAAAACTAGTATTAAATTGTGGACACATGAGTCTGGACATTTTTCTCTCTTCATATTGAGTTCTGAAGATCTTTATTTATGTAATAACTATTTAATAATATTTAAAAAATTAAAATAGTTATTTGAGAAGGAGATTCTTTTTCCCAAATGCCCACAATAGTGGATTTTATGGAAAGGAGATGGTTAAAGCCAGGAGCCAGGAACTCAATACAGGTCTTAAACACGCAGAGCTGTTAACAACTATTTGAGCCATCTCCTGCTGCCTATCACTGTCTGCAGTATCAAGGAGCTGTAGTCAGAAACTAGAGCCTGGAATTGAAACCAGGCACTTTAGATTTGAGATAAAAGATTCTTAATTACTGTCTTAACTCTTAAACTAAATACCTGCTTCCAATGATAAACACACACATAAACACACACTCACACAAAACCTTTCTCTAGATTTGATAGTTGGTTTCAACACGTGGTTTGGTGCAAAACAAAATACATTAACATTGTCACTCACAAGAATTACTATGGTTTTAGAGTAAAGATGCTGTAGACAATATGTCTGCTTTTATTTATTATACTATGCCAATAAAGGTAGCCAGATGGTGTTTGATAAAACTATAGTTCTTATATGTAAAGCTAGAAGGAGGTAATTATGTATCTGAATTTGAAAATAAATTTATTTTCAGAATAAATTGTGAAATTTACAACTTAAGCATGAGAATTAAGGAAGGCTATTACCAACAGAATAAATGATTCATTTATAAAAAATGTCTCCAGTTCAGCCTGGGAATAAATGCTACTATGGCATTTGAGTGTTTAGTTTTTGTTTGGTTTTTGATTATTTTTATCTGCTTTTTTATATGAAAAGCAGAGTTACAGAGAGAGAGAATCACACACACACACAGAGACACACACACTCACACACACACACAGAGATCTTCCATCCTCAGGTAACTCCCAAATGGCTACAAGAGCTGGGGCTGAGCCAGGTTGAAGCCAGGAGCCAGGAGCTTCTTCTAGGTCTCCCACGTGAGTGCAGGAGCCCAAACACTTGGGCTGTCCTCAGCTGCTGTCCTAGGTACATTAGCAGGGAGCTGGATCAGAAGTGAACTATTTGATGGCTTCCTTAAATCAGCAAATCAGAGATTTAGATGGAAATCTTCAAAAGGGGGATTGCCACCTACCCTACAGCTAAATGCAGACAGGAATCCGGGTCCAGGATATATGTGGGAGGCTGAACATGTGAAAGCCATTGGTGACAGGTGGTGTCTGTGTGACACCAGTTTCTGGGTAAGCTCTGCTCCTTTCTCAGGTGCTGGGTAAATAGGATTGAGGGCCTCTAGGAATGATGGAAGAATCGGAATCAGAACTGGAGATTGCTGAGTGGACAACTTCACTTATATATGATGTTTGGAGGGAAATTCCCAGTAGCCTTGGACTTTGCTGCCAAACTATGCACTTGAAGAATGACCTGCAGCTGCTGCTCCATGGTCTCAGTGATGTCCATGATGTCATATGGGATGTGGATACATAGATTAGTGGGACCTGTCACAAAGAGGATATCCAGCCTGCCTGCTGCCCGCAAAGTCCCTGAGGGTGACCTTGGACAGTATATCCATAAAATGTGTTGAAGCTAAGTTTCCAGGGGCCAAACTTGTATCTCATGTACCCAGAGCAAATGTGTGGCCCTGGAGACCCTGAAACAGGGTGATCAGCCTGTTTTCAGGAATGTCCACTCCTTCACTGCATGATTCAACACATTCTTCCATAACTGTGCTGATCTAGTGCAGGGGGCATTGGATTTGGGGAGATGAGCTGTCTATGAGGAAGGAAAAGCTTCCCAGGCTCCTGAGGTTAAAGAGCGCCTTGCTGGGCGGCCTCTTCTGGCTGTAGCGGAACATGGGAAAAGCAGTGACGAGGCAAGGCGCAGCAATCTCCTGGGGGGTGATCAGGCTGTTGCAGTGGAAGGCTCTCCCTGGGATCAGATAGGCTTCCCCAAGTCTTTTCCTGGTATCGTTAACACTTAACTCTCATATTAAAGCCTTTCTGTTCGATAGAGAGGTTTCTATCTGTAGCTAAATCCTGTTGATAGTTCCTGCTGTTACTTTGAGTTCTAACAAGGCCATTTACCAGCAAGAAATTCTTTATTGTTTCTTAAATATTAATTTATTTAATTTAAAGGCAAACTAAAAGACAAGAGAGAGAGAGAGGGAGAGAAAGAGTGGGAGAGACCTTTTACTCATTGATTTCTTCCCCAAATATCTACAATGTCCAGGGATAGGCAGGCTGAAGCCAGGAGTCTGAAACTCCATCTGGGTCAGAAGCTGAAGAGCTGAGACTCAAAATGGCTCCTATATGGGATGCCAGTGTCACAGGTGGCATTAACCTGCTGTGTCACAATGCTGGCCTTTTTTTTTTTTTTTTTTAAAGAAAGAGTTGTACATTCATTCACCCATTAAAAAGAGATTGATAGAGAGGGAGGCACAGAATTAGAAAGGGAGAGGGAGAGAGAGATTGAGATCCTCATCTGTTGGTTTGTTCTCCAAATGACCAAAACAGCCAAGGCTGAGGTAATCTGAAGCCAGGAGCCCAGCACCCCATCCTGGTCTCCCATGTGGGTGGCAGAGGCCCACGTGCTTGGACCCATAACCATTACCTTCCCAGGCACATTACTTATACTCAAGCAGCTGCTCTGATATGGGATGATGATGGTTGCAAGCAACAGCTTAGTCGGCTCTGCCACAATGCCGGCTCCAAGAAGTTTTTCTTTATTAACTTTAATTTCTGCTCCATTTTCTCCTTCCTTTTGCCAACTCAAGTAAGTGAATGACTTCTACTTTCATTTTAGTCTTCCCACAAATTTTTCTAAGCTGTTCTCTACTCATTTAATTTATATTATTTTCTATCATTTAAATAAATCGGGGGAATGAAAGAGGTAACCATAGTTACCAGTCTTCCATCTTGAACTCAACCCCAACTTAGCTTGTTTTAATGCAGCTTTCCTTCCATTACAATTAAATTATTTGTGATTCTATAGTTCTTAGAAGAGAATTCAATGGTATTGCAGATGAATTTTACTTTATAATTTATCAGTTTGTAAATTTGTAATGAATTCTTAGGTAAAACACTGTGCTTAAAGATGCAGAAAACTTTTAATGATTTATTTTCTAAACAACTTTCTGAAGTAATAGTATTTTTATAATCTTGGGAATAGCATTTTTGTCTCAGGAATGCTGGAATACCTAGTAATCTAGATTCTAGGAATTGCATTAGTCTCAAAAAAGTTTATTTTGTAAGGTTCATTGATCAACAATTCCATCTGTTAATTTATGAACTGAATGGAAGGACATTTAAAAATGTATTTTAACAATACAAAGTTAAGTTTAGATGTAAACATTACATTTCACTTCATTTTACAACTCGGGGATTTCACATTTCTTTGTGAAACTTGAATTGCACACTAGACATTGGAGATGCTATTCTATTTTAAAAATAATAATCCCTTTCCTTTTAAAGATGTAATATAAGTATTTCTATCAGTTAGATAATTGGATTTTAGCTTGTACCTCTTGGCATGGGCAAGGGTATGATGCTTTTATTTTTTCACATTTCTGTAGAGGAAGTGCAGCTCCATGAAAAACGATAAAAAAAATGATAGTGCATTGTGCGTTGGAAGGAAGCATTTTCTTTTCCAGAAATCAGTAGGGAAAAAGAGTGATCCTATTTTTCACCTGCATCAAATCACCATTATAGAGCACAAGAGTGCTCAAGCAGTAGGGCATCTTTCGCAGGTATCTTCTCTCAGCAACTACTCAAAGTTTAGAAGTGATACCCCAAACTAGGGAGAGGTAATTAAATTATTCACGTGGAAAAATGACAGAATGACCAGGTGCAATCCAAGCGCTCCAAAGACTTTCCCTTTACCCTCTATTTTCAGCATTGCCCAGCCTCGTTAGCATCACACTAACATACTGAATAACTGGTGTGGATCTTGGTTCCTTTTAGTCCTCTTGCTTAAGCTGCGATGTGAATATTTGACTTGTTTTATGATTGATGAGTACCACAGGAAAGAAATGTAATTGCTTTGATTGTGCGGCAGTAAATGGATATTCCCTTTGGAAACTCAACTTGCCTCATTTAGACCCAAACATGCCAAGCAGATGCAGATGATCAGCTCACAGCATATGATACAAGTGGATATCATTCTCTTTTATGTTCCGTTTTTAATGTAATAGCAAACTAACATCTGTTGTTCTGAGCATCACAAATCTGTTCTATTCAATGTTAAGGTTTGCTGAGCATTGATATTTTACTAAGAATAGGATGTGTGTGGCAATTAGACTATACCATATTTTTATGTCAAATTCAAATGTTCTTTGGAAAGGTCATCATTGTGTGTGTACGACCTACTGAACTATAGTATTATGATAGATGTAGTTACAAGGCAAAAATTGTTTAAATGATAATGTTCAGGGGGAGTGGATATAGGGATAAAGAAGAGAATAAAGATTATTTGTGCTTAAGGGACAAACCTGTGTTGTTAACTACATCTCATAAATTCCTTGAGTCTACTCTTTATAGAAGACATGTGTTCCACATAAGAAATGTTGCTTAATATTCTATGAATTTGAATGACTTTCATGATATTATTTTGTGTAACTGTGAGCATTTTCTAGCTCCAAATATAGAGTCAAGGGTAAAATAATAAAAGTTTTAGACTCCTTCTAGAATCCTAGGGTTGCACAGCTCTTCCTTAGTGCAATACAGGATATTAGAATAGATATAACAGGAAAAATCAATAGCTTAAATAAGCTACATCAACATGACCCATATTATGTTGAAGGGTACATGATCTCATGTTTTTAGACAGTGGCATAAATAAATCTCAATTCCTGTATAAAGTGCACTTGTCAGTTTGTTTTTCTAATGAAAAAATCTGGGTTATAGTGAATGTCTCCTTGCTTTGTTGCATTAACATTGTTTGCTGCAAATACATGAGGGAAATTGTATGGCTTGAGGTTATTAACATAGCATCTTCTTTTTTTCTCCCCAAAAACCTTTTATTTAATGTATATAAACTTCATGCTTTTCATAAATACAACTTTATGAACATAGTGATTCTTCCCACCATACATGCCCTCCTATTCCCATTCTTATTTTTTACTAAAATATACTTTCAATTAACTTTATACAAGAAGATTAACTCTACACTAAATAAAGTGTTCAACAAATAGTATAAAAAAACTGTTCTACAACAGTTTTTTTTTTTAATTTTTCTTTTGAATTCTTCCAGGACCCACTGTTCATTCAGGAGCATGTTGTTCAGTCTCCATGTGTTTGCATATGATCTAGAGATTCTTGAGTTATTGATTTCCAGTTTCTTCCCATTGTATTCAGAGAAGATGCATGGTATTATTTCAATTTTCTTGAATTTGTTGAGACTTCTTTATGGTCTAGCCTCTGGACTATCTTAGAAAAAGTTCCATGCACTGGTGAGAAGAATGTACATTTTAAAGCTGTAGGATGAAAAGTTTTGTAGATATCCATTAGGTCCATTTGGTCTATAGTGTCAATTAACTGTTGTTCCCTTGCTGATTTTCTGTCTGGTTGATCTGTCCACTGCTGAAAGTGGGGTATTGAAGTCTCCCATTACTACTGTATAGAAGTCTGTGTCTCTCCCTTTAGATCCATTACCATCTCTTTTAAATAGCCAGATTCCCAGCTGCCCTGTAATTAGGTGCATAGACATTTATTAGAGTCACATCTTCCTGTTGAGTTGATCTTTTAATCATTGCATAGTGCCCTTCTTTGTCTCTTTTAGCAGTTTTTGTGTTAGTCTGTTTTGTCTAATAAAAGGGTGGCTACACCAGCTCTTTTTTTGGTTTCTGCTAACATGGAATATCTTTGCCCATCCTTTCAGTCTGTGTGTATCTTTATTGGTGAAATGTGTTTCTTGTAGGCAACAAATAGATGGGTTTTATTTTTTAATCCATTTAGCCAGTCTGTAATCTTTAACTGGAGAATTGAGGCAATTTAAATTTTTCTATTCTCTTACAGGGATAAAATGACCATATTGGACTCTCTGCCTCATTGTGACTGGATCATCATGGTACATCAAGAGTGCTGGTTTTATGCTAATCGCTCTGGCATTGTCCAGGACAACATCAAGACCCTCCAAAAAGGCCTTGACCTGTGGTCAGGCCTTGGGGGATGGCTTCCTTATCTCCTCCCCTTTGTGGACCCCTTGCTCTCCATTGTCCTTGTAAATTTGTCCAAGATCGCATTGCTGCGGTCCAGTTAATGGTGGTCCAACAACAATATGCCACTCTTCAAGAATCGAGTTATGCCGCTCTTTAAGCGCCAGATTGGGAACCCTATACATCTGCCCATGGCCACTGCCAAGATGTAGAGGTATAATACATCATACCCTGAGTTGCTGAGGTGGTAGCCAATGATAGGTAAGATCCCCTGGGACAGCCCTTAACAACTGGAGTAGTAGTCAAAGACGGGTAAGATCCCTAGAGGGGGACAACCTAAGATAGACATGCTTCCTAAAGGGCTGATCCCAGTCAGAGGGGACAACCTAAGACAGACACACTCTCTGCTCAGTTCCTCTTTCTCTCTTTAATATAAAACAAAAAGGGGGAAATGTTGGGCATTGCCTAAAATCTCCATTACAATATGGTACCTGGTGGATGTTTGAGGGGCGTGTCTGCAGCTACTGCAGTTAAGCTACATCAGACCACCACCTGCAGGGATAGGTCCGCTTTAGTTCTGGACACGTGGACAGTGCATGATCCCTATACTTTATTAAGGTGCCCCTGTGCATGGTCCACCCATGCCTGTATGACATTTTCTCTGATTGGCTCCCCTACTGTGCATGTCTTTCACAAGCTTTATACACCTGCACACTTCTTCAATAAAGTGGTTCCTGCTTCGACAGAACTCATGGGTGCTTGTGGTGAGTTCATCACCCGTCCACCTTACCTCTCCCATTCACCTTGTTGGGGAGTGCCTGTGCTGCCCCTGCTGGTCAGGGGCTAGCATCGGACTTGAGACCCCAATAGACAGGTTTTTTTCCTCTTAAGATTTGGAATATATCTCACCATTCTCTTCTAGCCTGTAGAGTTTCTGATGAGAAGTCAGCTGTGAATCTAATTAGAGATCCTCTGAAAATAATTTGAGCTTTCATGTACATTTTAGAATATTTCTTTATGTTTTATTGTGGGTAATTTAACTACAGTTTGTCATGGTGAGGATCTTTTCTGGTCATGTCTATTAGTTGTTTTATGTGCTTCCTGTATGTGGAAGTGGGGTGCCTCTTTCTCAAAATTAGGGAAATTTTCTGTAATTATTTCCCTAAAAGGCCTTCTAATCCACTCTTTCTAATCACACCTTCAGGAACTCCTAAGACCCATCTATTGGGTAATTTGATAGTATCCCAATAAACTTCAACACTGTTTTTAGTTTTCTAATTTCTTCTTCTTCTTTTTTTTTCTGTCTGACCATAAAATTTCCAGAGATTTGTCTTCTAACTCAGATATTCTTTCTTGTGCCTCACAGAGTCTCTTGTTAAAGCTTTCCATCACATTTTGTATTTGATCTATTGAATTCTTCATGTTTAATATTTGTTTTGATTTCTCTTTAAAATCTCAATTTCACTGGATAAATTTTCATTCATATCAGTATGGATTTCTTCAATTTGTGGATGTGCTTCTGATTACTTCAAAGTAACCCTATGATCAATTTTTTGAATTACACTTCCTGCATTCCTTATATCTCTTCATTTTCACATCCTAGTATTGAAGAGTTGTTATGTTCCTTGCAACATGTTGTCTTCCTTATTCTTATTTCTTGAATTGCTGTATTTATTTATTTATTTATTTGACAGGCAGAGTGGACAGTGAGAGAGAGAGAGACAGAGAGAAAGGTCTTCCTTTTGCCGTTGGTTCACCCTCCAAAGGCCGCCGCAGCCAGCGCGCTATGGCCAGCACACCACACTGATCTGAAGCCAGGAGCCAGGTGCTTCTCCTGGTCTCCTATGCAGGTGCAGAGCCCAAGGACTTGGGCCATCCTCCACTGCACTCCTGGGCCATAGCAGAGAGCTGGCCTGGAAGAGGAGCAACTGGGACAGAATCCGGCGCTCTGACTGGGACTAGAACCCGGTGTGCCGGCGCCACAGGCGGAGGATTTTCCTATTGAGCCGCGGTGCTGGCCTGCTGTGTTTATTTTAAGCATTTGTGAAGATACTCTTTTTTTTTCCCCCTGAAATGGCTTTTGTCTTTGGACTATGTGTCTGCGACTTAGTGGGGTGTCTGCTCTTTCAGTGAATTCCCTTAAGTGTGTGCTGGCTGTGATCAGGGAGCTCTGTTCAGTGCTCCGGGATTTGGAGAGTGTGTAAGGTGACACTTAAATTGAGCATGATTTTTTTTTTATTCTTCTCTGCTTGCATAGTCTCAAGCTCAACCTCTTCTCCCCCAAGGAGACCAATGCCTGGTCAGTAGCCCCAGTGGGTATAATATTTGTTCACACTGCCACAAGAGCCACCCAAAGGATCCATGCCATCCCCAGTGTGAGCACAGATCCCACAGCAATGACCCTCAGGGAATCAGGAAGCCCTGAGCATGTGGAGCTACCCACAGTGACTCTCCAAAGTGTCAGTCACATCCTGCGCCCTCCCTTGCAGGCCCTTGTCAGTTCTCCTAGACAGACTTAGGCATCTCCTCTCGGCTGGTTGCTAGGCATGTGCACATGAGCTGGCACAGCTGTTATGTATGTCCAAAATGCCGCCTGCCCCCTCTTGGTCAGTTACAGAATGCTGGTGTAGGGTTCTCAGGGAGGGAGAAGTGTGTCCCCCTTTTTTCTCTAGCATTGCAGATATACTGACCCCCACAGTGTTCCAAGATGGACTCATGCCAGGCAGGCTCTTCCCTCAGCTTTATTGCCAGTGGCTTGTGCTACTGAAATCTGGTGTCACCTCACTCTCTTAAGCTGGTGCCAAGGCCCTCAGTTGTTGGGGTCCTGAAGTTTGTGCGTCCAGACCCTGCACATAGATCCACAGTGTCCCTCTAATTTGTGTGGAGTTTCCTCTGTCATTTTCTCCCTAACTCTGGCTGGAGATTGTACTCTCTCTATGTTTTTTTTAACTATCTTCCCTTAGGCTAGAACTGTATGCTCCCTCCCTATTCCACCATCTTGGTCTCTCTCCCATAGCATCTTCTTTAGAACATTCAGCTCAATATGCATCTTTTGCATCATCCATATGCTACTTTTAAAAAGCTATACTAATAAATAGAAAACAATTATACCTGAATATAAAATTAGAAAAAAGCAATAATCACTATTTTTGTGATTCCAATATTTTTTCTCAACTGACAAATCTTAAATATTGAAGCCCACTGAAAACCTCAGACATTATTTATTTTAATTTATTTGAAAGGGTGACAGAGATCTTCCACTGGCTGAGTCACTTGCCAAATGCCTGCCATAACTGGGGTAGGGTCCGTTGAAGTTAGGACCCAAGAAATCCTTCTGGGTCTTCCTGATGGGTGGCAAGGACTCAATAACTTAAGCCAAGGTACAGTTAGCAGGGAGCTGGAATCAGAAGCAGAGTTGGAACTTGAACTCAGACATTTTGATATGGGATGTGGATGTCCAAAGCAGCAACTTGGCTACTGCCCCTAAAGGCCACCTTTAGAATATTACTTTTTTAAGGATACAATAACTGGTAAACTTTTCATTTATAAGAAAACAATTACTCAAAACATATAAAAATAGGATCTCTTACTACTTATAATTCCTGAAGCTATGGCTTTGGGAATTAGCCCTGCTGTCAGTCAATCTTTCAAGACAACAACTCTACCACTTTCTGGCTAAAAATTCTCTTTTATCTAATGGCTTATATGTAGAAACATATTTGTGTATGCACTCACATACTCAGAAGAATTATAAACTACCGATTTTACAAATAAATTGGAGAACTAACCTAACAAATAAAAATTGAAGGTTTGAAAATTTCATTCCTTGATTTTATCAGTGAAAATGAAGCACCTGTTAGGCTTAGTGTAAAATAATAATATAGGAAAAAAGTCAAGAATGTGACACTGTATTATTGCAGTTTCCAAAGCTATCAAGCATTCCTGTTGAGAATGATTGGACCTATCAAGATACAAAAGAGCAGCTGGGCACATTTGAAGTGGCAATTTATTTTTTGTGCTATCCTGGCCAGAGACGCAAGTAGTAGCATGAAATAGTAAAAAAAAAAAGTGTTTAAATCAATCCAGGGTGCTAACAGAAAGACATATTCTTAGTAAGTAGGTATCATAAAACAATTAAAAACATAATTTTTTGGATGAAATATTTATAGTTTAAGTAAATAATAATTTTTAAAATGAGGAATGATGCATTTAGATTACTTTTATTTATATTATTTTAAAATGTCATTTGTGGACATTGCATTGATTTATGTATCAAAGAAATCTTTTCATTGACAATAAAGCTAGCAGTATAAATTAATGCTTAATTTATATTTGGGAAGAAAGTAAACTTTATCTGAAATAAATAACTCATGGCGGGTAGTGGAAGGGAAGAGAGTGTGGGAGTCTTTAAGCATATTTTGAAATATATTTTATGATGCTGGCATGGTGGCGCAGTGGCATCCCTCATGAGCAGCAGTTCAAGTCCCAACTGCTTTACTTCCAATTCAGCTCCCTGCTGATGTACCCAGGGAAGCAGCAGGAGATGGCCCAAGTACTTAGGCTTCTGTCACCACTGTTGGAGATGTGGATAGAGTTCCAGGTTTCTGGATTTAGCCTGGCCCAACTGTGACCATTGTGGCCATCTGAGGAGCGAACCAGTGGATTGAAGAGCTCTCTCTCACTCACTCATTCACTCGCTTCTTCTGTAATTCTGCCTTTCAAATAAATAATAAATAAACAAATAAATCTTTTTCTTTTATTTGCAGGTAGAGTTATAGACAGTGAGAGAGAGAGACAGAGAGAAATGTCTTCTTTCTGTTGGTTCACCCCCAAAATGGCTGCTAAAGCCGGCGCTGCGCCGATCCGAAGCCAGGAGCCAGGTGCTTCCTCCTGGTCTCCCATGCGGGTGCAGGGCCCAAGCACCTGGGCCATCCTCCACTGCCTTCCCAGGCCATAGCAGAGAGCTGGGCTGGAAGAGGAGCAGCCAGGACTAGAACCCAGCACCCATATGGGATGCCGGGGCCGCAGGCGAGGGATTAACCAAGTGAGCCATGGCACTGGTCCAATAAATAAGTCTTCTAAAAAGAAAGATATTTTACTTGTAAATTATGGTAAAAAAAAAAAATCAATGCCTGTATGGTAATCTGCTTGAAAGAATACATCAGGATTCTTAGAAAAAAGATGCAAAACTGAAGTTAGTAAAATATCAGGAAGAATTTTTTTTTAAAGATTTATTTATTTATTTGAAAGTCAGAGTTACACTGAGAGAGAGAAGGAGAGGTAGAGAGAGAAGTCTTCCATCCATTGGTACACTCACCAGATGGCCATAACAGCCAGAGCTGAGCCAATCTGAAGCCAGGAGCCAGGAGCTTCTTCCGGGGCTCCCACATGGGTGCAGGGGCCCAAGGACTTGGGCCATCTTCTACTGCTTTCCCAGGCCATATCAGAGAACTGGACTGGAAGAGGAGCAGCTGGGACTTGAACCAGCATCCATATGGGCACTGCAGGCAGCAGCTTTACCTGTTATGCCACAGTGCAGGCCCCAGAAAGAATATTTTCAATAGGGTGCACTGCCTTTATTATGAATGCTCTGTTTTTAATTATTTGGTCTACTGAAGATTCAAGTTGTTGTCTGGAACTCTTATGATTACTTAACAAATACACCCACAGCTACTTGGCAAATGTACAACTCTCCTAATTGTTAGGTGAATGTAGTATGTAGTATATTAACCCTCATTATGATTCCATAAATGAGAAATTAAAAAATACATAATCAAAAACTTTCCCAAAATACCAAATTATTTTGTACAATTAATACCTGTTTTTGCAAAGCTTCAGATATGATGTACTTAATCAGGTTTTACATAGTTGATTTCAAACTAAGATTCATTCTCAATTACCTTAAATGGATTGTACCTGGAACAGTTTCTTTCATTATCCAGCTTTTAGTATTATTGTAGAGTAATTATGTAAGGGTATAATTACTTTATGAACTATGAAGTAAAAGATGAAGATAAATAGAAATGGCTTGAATTTTCCGACATTCTGCTTCCTTCCATTAATTGTCTGCACTGAAACCACTGTGTGCGTGAGTCATTCTGTAGCCCAGCGGTTTTTCACCTGCTCTCTATCATGACATAGAATATATCTG
This sequence comes from Lepus europaeus, assembly GCF_033115175.1. Classification (NCBI taxonomy): domain Eukaryota; kingdom Metazoa; phylum Chordata; class Mammalia; order Lagomorpha; family Leporidae; genus Lepus; species Lepus europaeus. The sequence continues at coordinate 48,102,854 of NC_084834.1, read as the reverse complement.
ACTGATGAATTTGTAAACTGGGATTGAGGGCAATTCTCCAGGGCAGTACCTGTATTGTCAGCCCCTTTTTTTCTCATTAAGGAAAGCAAATTGAATGCAACCAAGGGAGGGTGATGTATAAGAATAACCTTGAACCCTGCTAAAATCATGTTTTATAGTAAAGTAAGTAATCTCATGAATTTTGACACTTTTATTATTAGTAAGGGCTAATTATTTATGGCATGATTATGAAAGTGGATGAGGGATACTGATAAAATTGTGAATAGTTTTTTTTTTCTTTGACATTCTTGTGTCACTTTTGATTTTGGGCTGATCTGGTTCGATAGTGGTATATCTTCTAATTTAAAATAATGGTCAGACACACATTCAGAATGGCCTGGTTAGCCAGAATACGCTGTTGTCAAAATACTTCAGCTGAAAGAGTCCCCTTTAAAGTTCACTGAGGCACCATTCTTACATTCTTTTCTTTTCTGAAGGTTGTTCAAGATTCCTCCAAAACCGAACATGCATTTCAAAGGTCTGTTATTCACAGAAAGAATTTAAATATGGCCACATTTATACAGTAACTGGGATTGAGTTGAATGAATACTAATGTTTTAGTTAGATTCTTTGACCTTAGGAGGTCAGTCTTTTGTAAGTAAATATAATAAATATGGCATGGCCCAAAATATGCCATGGGAGTGAAACTAATTTTTACATTCAATCATTGTTTTTCTTCTTTATACAATTTTCTACAAACATTAGCAAAAGATTATAAATAATTCAGTGGGTTGTGCACTGTTATCATGTTCCATTTTACAGATGAGGAAACAGATATTTAGAAACTATCCTTATTTTTCCAGGATCACATAGGTAGATTTAAGTAGTTAAATGACTTGTACCCTGATATGCTAGTTTAAGATCATTTTTGAAAAGGCTTATCTGCCATGTATACTAGGAACCAAAATAAAGTTGGGGCATCTTTGTAAAAAGGAATCAAATACATATGTTAAGTAGATACAGACCAACCTACCTCAAAATCTGTTCTGGGGTATATTAGTCAATATTTGGAAAAATATCTCTTATTTAGGAAGGAGTTTAATGTTTTAATAAGATTGGGAAGTGTACATTTAATTAAAGTTTTCTTTATTGTATGAATTGTCAAAACGTTGACTTGATGGGTCTCCAAGGAGAACACATCATGAAGTGTTTCACTTTGTTGTACATTACACTTTATCCTTCAGCAATGTGCATTCTGATCATTCGAGATACTTCTAGAAATTACATTCTAGGTTATATATTTTTCGTAATGTTAATTTGTCAACATTTCATAAATTTAGAATGATATATTCATTCTAGTAGATCTATAGTGTCATGTATCATTTTGTTTTATTTCCTAATGGTGAATGATGTTGAATATCTTTCAGTATGCTTATTTCTATAATATATGTGCTTTTTGGTGTGGTATTTTTTCATATATTTTGCTCATTTTTAATATTTTTATTATTTATTGTATAGGTTTAAAACTGTATATTGTGGAAAAAGTCTTTTATGTGATCATTGTTTTGCAAATACTTAATCTCACTGTGACTTTTTACTCTCTTGACAGTGAAGTTTTTAATTTGAATACTAACGTATCAGTATTTTACTCTTAAATATTATGTTTTTGATGTTGATTCTGAAAAAAAGTATTACCAAAATCAAGACCATATACAAATACTCATATGAGGCAGAGTACTTTAAGGACTCAGAATTCTTTTACTAATCCTAAAGACAAATATTTTGTGGAAATGTTCAGGATTTATGAAAAGCAAACCTCTGAATTAGCCCTTTCCTGCACAATGCCTTTGTATAGTTTCTTTCCATATTACCTCCGTGCTTGGCCTGTGACTTGCAGGAGTAGGACACTGGTAACTAACACACAGCTGTGGGTTTGATATGTGCTTTTGCTTACTGTCTTGGAATCCTGCCACTATGTTAAGGTGCTTTATGATATAGTTTCAGTGTGTCCTCGCTACTGTGGAAGTATTATGAAGGCAGAAACAGGTGGATATTAGCCACTGCTTCAGAAGCACACCTTCCGTATTGGAGTTCCTGGTTCAAGTCCTGGCTACTCCCTTCTTCTGACCCAGCTTCCAGCTGAATCACCTGGGAGGCAGCATATTCTGGCCCAAGTACTTAGCATCTTGCCACTCATGAGGGAGCCTGGGATGGAGTTCCTGGTCTAGCACTGGCTGTTGGAATTTGTAGAGGGAGTCAGCAGATGATGATATCTTTATACATCTGTCTTCGCTGTCTCTCTGGCTCTTACTTTGCCTCTTAAGTAAATTAATAAATTATAAAAAAATGATCACAGAAACAATCTGATTATAGCGTGTAGAGGTAGAGTCTTGAGAAGTGCTTAGGATGAGATAAGGTAGTAGGGTGGGACCTTCATGGTCAAATCCTGGTGACTTTATAAGAAGAAGGAGAGACTAGCAGAGAACTCTATTCACATGTGCTCCTTGTCTCTTCTGTATGATGCCCAGGAGTCTGCCAGCAAGAAGGCCCTCATCAGAGGCTAAACCAGCAGGACTTCTCAATGTTGGACTCTACCTCCATAACTATCACAACAAGCTACTCTCTTTAATGCTTACCCAATCTGCAGTGTTCTGTTATTCATAATATCAAACAGAGGAGGATATAGTGTACTTTGTCCAAGCCCCTGAAGGTGAAGAAACACATGTAGAAGTTCAGAAATTCTTTCTTTTATTAAAAACTTTTATTTAATTAATATAAATTTCCAAAGTACAGCTTATGGATTACATTGGCTTCCCCCCTCCCATAACTTCCCTCCCACCCGCAACCCTCCCCTTTCCTGCTCCCTCCTCCCTTCCATTCACATCAAGATTCATTTTCAATTCTACTTACCACAGGGGACCTATTTCTCCTTTAACTCGGGAGAAATAATGACTTATTTTTCTTTTAAGCCAGTGGCTTTTTAAATAGTTTTTTTTTAAAGGTTTATTTATTTATTTGAGAAACAGAGTTACAGACATAAGGAGAAACAGAGAGATTTTTTTCTATCCACTGGTTCACTCCTCAAATGGCTGCAGCTGCCAGAGCTGGGACAATCCGAAGCCAGGAGCTTCTTCCAGGTCTTTCACGTAAGTACAGGGACCCATGCACGTGGGCCATCTTCCACTTCTTTCCCAGCCCATTAGCAAGGACCTGGATGAGAAGTAGAGCAGCAGGAACATGAACTGACACTTACATGGGATGCCGGCAACACAGCTGGAGGCTTAACTGACAATGCCACATCGTTGACCCTAGAGTAGTTTTTATATAGTAAAAAATGAGCAATACATAAAATGGTTCTAGAAGCTGGATCAGGTTGGCGCCACAGCTCACTAGGCTAATCCTCCACCTGCGGCACTGGTACTCCGGGTTCTAGTCCCGATTGGGGCGCCGGTTCTGTCCCGGTTGCTCCTCTTCCAGGCCAGCTCTCTGCTGTGGCCCGGGAAGGCAGTGGAGGATGGCCCCAGTGCTTGTGCCCTGCACCTACTTGGGAGACCAGGGGAAGCACCTGGCTCCTAGCTTTGGATTGACACAGCACGCTGGCAGTAGCGGCCATTTGGGGGTGAACCAACAAAAGGAAGACCTTTCTCTCTGTCTCTCTCACTGTTTAACTCTGCCTGGCAAAAAAAAAAAAAAAGAAAAAAAGAAGTTGGATCAATCCCAGAAAAGAGTGGGTTAACTGAACTGTATCTACTCCATCTAGTGTATATTTGAAGTGGAAAGAATTTGGTGAGAACATTGGCTTCAGCATAATTGACAATGCCTTTTCAGTACAGATTTTTAAGAAATATTAAAATAAGGTACATGAAAAGTAGTAGGTATTTTTTGTGAAGGGGGCATAAATATGGATTAGTATGCATGTTAAACTTGTACAGTGACTTCTAAACATTTCCAGAGAAAAAGTGTAATAGAATAAAATAATACATCCAACATGAGACAAAAAGAGAAAAAAAAAGTCAAACAAAAGGCATAATGTAAGATGGTCAAATAAACCATATCAGAAATTATAAATGACTAGACTGAGTGCTTCAGTTAAAAGGTAAATGGATTAAAATTAGATTTGTTGTGTTATTTACTATAAAGAGATGCAGGATGAAAGATTCAAAATACAAATATTAAAAATATGACCAGCTCAGTAAAAGTCATAAAATTTGGTATATGAAAATAAACGTTAAGACAAACAGCATTATTGTATCTATATCTATCTATGTGTATGTACTTGTGTGTATGTGTTATAAAAAAAGACTCAACCTACCAGGAGAATATTATACTTGTAAATGTGAGTGTACCTAATAACAAAACTTCAGAGTTAGGCATTTTGCCTGGTGATTAAAATACCTCTTGAGACGATTCAGATATCCAAATGCTTAGTTCAAGTCTTGAGTCCTCTACTTCCAATCCAGGTTCCTGCTAATGCACACCCTGGGAAGCAAGAGGTGATGGTTCAAGTAGTTGGTCCGTGCCACCCATTTTGGGGATCTGGTCTGAGTCCCAGTCTCCTGGTTTAGGCCTGGCCCAGCCCTGTGAGAATTTATGGAATGAATCAGCAGATGTAGGCTCTTTGTGTGTGTGTGTGTCTGTTTCTCTGCCTTTCAAATAAAATGAAATGAAAATAAATAACGCTTTATAATAATAGTTGTAAATGTAAAGAAAACATGGCAAAATTAAGAACACTTGGACAAATCCATTATCATACTTGACTATTTTAACTAACTTTTCTTAGAACCAGATAAAGCAAAACACCACGAGATGCATCAAATATCAATTTCACTTCTAATAACAACAATTTTTTACTTCTGGAATTTAAATAGCAATTTTTGACATTTATAGGGATAAATACATACTCACAAGTAGATAAGAAACTGAAAAAGGAGAACTGAGAACTAGAACTTTACTAAATACTGGGACACACTCTAAGTCAATTTCATTGAACTGATTTTAGTACATTCATAGGAACAGTTTTATATAATAGAAGTTCCAGAGTTAGATTGAATTCTATTGTATTAAGATATAAGACTTCTTAAAGGGAAGATAGTTGACTACTTAATAAATGATGCTGATACAACTGACAATCAGAAGGAAAATTAAATGGAAACTTTCTAATCAAGCTAGAGTTGAATAAATTAAAATCTTAACCAAGTCCAAAAGCCCAAATGCTGTAAGGGAAAGAAGCATATTTAGCCACAATCATTTTAAAGTAATTAACTTTAATCCCAAAAGGTAACATAGGCAAGTCCAAATGATAGATATGGTTATTGATGTTGTGGTGCAATAGGTTAAGCTACTACTTACTATGAAGATAGCCTGTATCTGCAGGGCTGATTCATGTCCTGGCTGCTTTGTTTCTGGTTCAGGTTCATGCTAATGTGCCCGGGAAGACAAAAGATGATGACTCAAGTGCTTGGGCACTTGTGGTGGAATGAGAAGGTGAAAAGGGCATGCCAAGATGGCCACTGAGGTGAAAAGGTTATGCCAAGATGGCTGCTGAGGTGAGAAGGTCATGCCAAGGTGTGCGCTGACAACAGAAACTGCCTGGCAACAGGCCGTGATTGGATGGCTTCGGAAACCACATGACAACAGAGCCTGACAGCAGGCTGTGATTGTATGGTTTCAGAAATTGCCTGGGAACGAGAGCCTGACTGGCAACAGTCTGTGATTGGTTAGGGCATAGACCACCCCTTGACCGGATTGGCTGTCTTGGTTATATAAGCTGTTGTACCAACTGTAATAAACGAGTCTGCAGGCTACTTGCTTATGACTGGCTTTCACCCAACTCCCAGGGTCTGTGTGGTGACTCCACGCCTCTTGCCCCCACCACACTCCTTCTCTCAGAACGAATCCTCTCAGAAGAAATCAACTTCAGCAACTTGTCATCCAATGTGGGAGACTAGTGTGGAGTTCCTGGCTCCAGGCTTCAGCCTGGTGGAGCCCCAGCTGTTATGGGCATTTGGGGAGTAAACTAGTGGATAAAAGAATCTCTTTCTCCCCCCACCCCCATCTCTTTGTCAAACCCTGCCTTCCAAATAACTAATCTTTAAAATGTGATAGATGTGAAAAACATTTGTACATGATAAAGGATTAATAAATAAAGAGCTAATATAAATTGACACAAAAATACAATTAACCCAGTGAGGGGTTTGATATCTGGCTAAAACTTCTGATTCTAACTTCTTATTATTGCAAGTCCTGGGAGGCATTGGTGATGGCTCATGTGATTGGTTCTTGCCATTCACATGGGAGGCCTGAATTTAGTTCCCAGATGTCAGCTTTGGCATTGGCCCAACCCTAAGCTGTCATCAGCATTTGGGAAGTGAACCAGTGATAGGAAGTCTCTCTTTCTCTATCTGACTGTCCCTCTCTCAAGTATATAAGTATCCATAAATAAAATATGAATATACAAATAAGCCCCTTCCCTTCTAAAAACGTAAAATATGTAAGTAGAAAATTCACATGGTAAAAAAGTATTAAAGACAAGCATATTAGGCAATTTATGTACTAGTTGGGTACTACACATAAAAACCTCAATGTGACATGAATTTTAATTCCTGACATTGCCAAAAATTACATAAGGGTAATAATACCTTTTGCTAATAAGAGTGTGGGATAAAGAGAATTTCAACATTTTGTTCATGTATATTTAAAATAAATGTTTTAGGCCCTTTAAATGTAAAGACAAATTTTTCAAAGGTCACCCAAATTATATATGACTTTTAATTATAGAAAGAAATGCTATGATGTTTTGTAGAGTCCATGAAGGATGCTTGCCTCAGAGGTAGTAAGACTCATTTGATTGAGAAATAAATCACAAGGTGAAAGACCCCTTCTGCTTCATCCTTCATCAGCCTTACCAGAAACCTCTGGGAAGGTAAAACCTAGAGTTGTGCTCATGAGCACATTTTCCACCTTTGCCTCATACGTACTGCTTGGCATGACATACTTTTTATTCTTGTCCTATCTAGCTTCCAATTTGATTTGTCACCTCCTCTTCAGTAATTTCTTGCATGGTTTAATCTTCAGTTCTCTTTTGCTACCCTAACTACTTAGTCGTGTGGCTATCTTTAACACTATTTGTGACTATTTAAATTAATTGTTGCCTTGCATTACATTCTAAACTCCTTAAGACAGTGACCATGTGTTGTTTTACTGTATAGATGAAATACCTAAGTTATCTTTTAGACCCCAACATGAATTCAACCTTTTTTATTTTCTTTCAAGAAACCCAGTATTGAATGAGCATTGTATGTGATCACCCCATCCCCTGTCTAAACGTGATGTTTGCTGCATAAAGAAACCAAATAAACTTTTTGGAAAAAATTATAAATAAATAAACTAGGAACAGATAGCTAATTACCAACCGAAGTAATACCTATTACAAGATGCTTTTAAGCAGTGCTTTAGTAGCATGCAAGCCAAAAAGCTGAACACATGGTAAATAACAATTTTAACCAAGTTGATCCTTAGAACAAAGGAGTGTGTTGACATTATGCTCCTGAAGATAAGAGTAGAAGCTGGTTGTTGTTGTCATTATTTATGTCCTATATTAAGTCTTGAGCTCTAGTCAACCACATCTGAGTTAAAGTCAGATAGACTTCTACTGTGGATATAGAAATTCTCCAAACACACAAGTCTTAGTTGCAAAACAGTGAAAGCTAACTGGAAATATTAATTTTGTAATTTAATACATTGATTTTATTTACAGGATATTGGGTCTTGAGAATAGGCTGAATACAGAAAAGGGATTGTGGGAGTTCTGAGGGGCTATGTGACAGACATCACAGCAAGTATACTATAATAGTACATTAACAGACAGGTTTTTGTGCTAGTGCTAGTGATGGCCATGCATTTGACCTCTAACTATTCTCAATATTGTGTCACACTCTGCATTAAAACACCCCTTGATCTTCACCAGCACAATGAGATGGAGGTCCTGTTTCTTGCAATAGTGAGAGGGAACTGTTTCCTCCAACATGGATACAAAAGGGCTAAAAAGAAGGGAATGTAGGATACTCAGCATAAAAAAGAAGAGAAATAAAGGGCATGATCATCACATGATGGTATCCATCAAGGAGACCATTTCTTCTGTCCAAAACTGAAATCAAGATGGGATATTTCAAGAAATTACTATAGTGTTTCATGAAACAATTTTGACAGATATTAACAATGCAATATGTTCATTTTATATATTCATTGGAAACATCAAATATGTGAATGTATAGGTGGGCACTTGGTCTAAAGTTTAAGAGTCTTGGATCCCATGTTTGTGCACCTGCATTTGATATCTAGCTTTGGCTGCTTCCTACTAATACAGAACCTGGGAACCAGCAATGATGCCTCAAGTGATCGGGTCCCTGCCTGCCATGTGATAGACTTAGATTGAGTTCCCAGCCCCTGACATAGAACATGGCCCATGTCCAGCTATTGAGGCCATTTGGGGACTGAATTAGTGAATGGGAGACACCTATCTCTCTCTCTTTCTCTCTCTCTCTCTCGCTCTCGCTCTCTTTCTCATTGTGCCTCTCTCCCAAATAAATAAATTTAATTAGAATGATAAAAAGAAATGTGATTGTGAAAATGTAAGGATAATTAAAAAAAAGAAAACATTAGCCTCAGTTAATTGTAATTTCCAAATCTTTTGCAGTCCATATCTGACACACTTCCTAGTGCTTAGAGAAGTGCACCTATGTTAGGTATGGAAGCTGGTCACAATTTACATTTTAAATATACTGTTTTGAAACCTCTCAGAAAGGTGCTTAAGTAGGTTTTGATTTCCTAGATGCATAGAGTGAAAACAACAGAACTGAATTCAGAAACTTTGTAGAATTATTTCGTGCCTTCAGAATGAAAGGAAAAGATGAAGTGATAAAATATTGTTTGCACATGAGTAATGCATGAGAAAAAAAGAGTAAATAACTATCAAAGGAAATATATCAAAATTGTTCAAGAACAGTGCATGAGAATTTTATCATCAGGTATTAGTACTTTGAGAAATCATATTAATGGGTCATGGACTCATCATTGGATTTTGAAATACAATTATCTTTCAATTTATGATGGTAAAAAAAAATCACAAAATTTTGCCGTGCATATTTTTGTTTATCTCCATAGTGAGACTAAATCTATACATGGAGCAGAAAGCTTCATCTGGCAGGCAGGTGTAGGGGCATTGCTGTATGTTCATGATGAATATGATAAAGAAGAAATGACTTTTCTCATGGTGTTGAGGTTTTCTCTTTGACAGCATGTCTCACTGTGGTCTCTGAATTACATGCTAAATTTCATAACTAGAGCACACAATCTGTGATATGATGAGTCTAGACTTACTAGGAAATTTGGCTTAGAAGATTTTTGGGGGAGAATTAAATAAATAAAAGTGAGTCAGTTACTAAAGATCTTAGGTTGTATAATGTTGGTGTAAATTATGCCCTTGATAAGTGATTATCTTGTATGGATAGGCACATGATCTAACACTTTTATATTTTAGAATATATTATACTTAGATCAAAGGTTTTGTTAATTTGTAAATTTATTCTATCCCAGGAAACATTTCTGCATAATATATCCCAAAATAGTATCTTGTGATCTGGTATAAACATAAACAATTCATGTGTGCATTTTGATCAATTCATTATAAGTGTGGCTTAGTGACAGTTATTATTGAGGGTAAAATTTCCTTGAGTGATGAAATCATGTAAGACTTAAGAATTAATTATTCCATCTATATCTTTTATAAATAAAAGAAGCAAAGAAAGTACTTAAGATTAAAAACTTAACTTTTAAGATTAAAACAAAGATTCTGTAGATTAACTGTAAACATTTTAAAACATATTTTAGTTTCATTGACAATGGCTTAAAACTTTTGCAATGCAGGTACTAAATAAAATCACAGAATTCTGATTTTCAGCAAACTTTAATGAAAAAAGCAAGATAGGTTTCAATATAATAGTTTTTTAAACTTTTATTTAATAAATATAAATTTCCAAAGTACAGCTTATGGATTACAGTGGCTTTTCTCCCCAATAACTTCCCTCCTACCTGCAACCCTCCCCATCTCCCACTCCCTCTCCCATTCCATTTGCATTAAGATTCATTTTGAATTATCTTTATACACAGATGATCAATTTAGTATAAATTAAGAGTTCATGAGTTTGCACCCACACTGAAACACAAAGTGTGAAATACTGTTTGCGTACTAGTTATAGTGTTAATTCACATTGTACACCACATTAAGGACAGAGATCCTACATGGGGAGCAAGTGCACAGTGACTCCTGTTGTTGACTTAACAAATTGACACTGTTGTTTATGGTGTCAGTAACCATCCTAGGCTGTCGTCATGAGTTGCCAAGGCTATGGAAACCTTTTGAGTTCTCTGACTCCGATCTTATTTAGACAAGGTCATAGTCAAAGTGGAAGTTCTCTCCTCCCTTCAGAGAAAAGTATCTCCTTCTTTGATGGCCCATTCTTTCTCACTTGCAGAGATCTTTCATTTAGGTTTTTTTTTTTTTTTTTCCAGAGTGCCTTGGCTTTCCATGCCTAAAATACTCTCACGGCTTTTTAGCTGGATCCGAATGCCTTAAGGGCTGATTCTGAGGCCAGAGTGCTGTTTAGGGCATCTGCCATTCCATGAGTCAGCTGTGTATCCTGCTCCCCCTGTTGGATCGTTCTCTCCTTCTTAATTCTATCAGTTAGTATTAGCAGACACTAGTCTTGTTTATGTGATCCCTTTGACTCATAGACCTATCATTATGATCAATTGTGAACAGAAATTGATCACTTGTACTAGTGAGATGGCAAAGGTACATGCCACCTTGATGGGACTGAATTGGAATCCCCTGTTGTGTTTCCAACTCTACCCTTTGGGGAAAGTCAGATTGAGCATGAGGTTGATCATGAAAATAAGCTTCAATATAATAGGTTTTAAAAACTTAAAAAGGAATACAAATTTACTGAAATAAAGGAAGGACCTTTTTATAGTAAAGTAAAGAAATACAATACTCCTACTTTTGACAGAACTGTTAAAGGTTGAGGAAGATACTACAGACCAGGATAGGAGAACCAATCAAAATTATAATAAGCTTTTAATGATAAATGTGAATTTATATGGGTTAGACTCTAACCCATAAAAAGGAGAGAAGGAGAGCTGAGTGTGTACAGTGTAGTTACTACCCTGATTCATGGAGGAGAAAGGAAGGAGAGTTTTAGGCTTTCTCACCTTATAATTTACTGGTATTTTACCTTCCAGGAGGGTCCCCTGTGTGAGGATTGTGGAAAATTGCACCCAAGGTCACAATAACAATGAAAATTGTAGCAACAAAGTGTGAGTATGCATCACCAAATAGGGTTGTTCATTCATTAGGGATATCTATCAGTAATGGAGGGGATCCATAGTCTGTTGCTCAATGTGTGACAGTTTTCACATTAAAGTGGCAATGGCCTGGGTTACATTATGATGGGCATCTGGTATATATATATATATATATATATATATATATATATATACAGTATTTCATCTTTAGCATAGCGCACATACCATCTTTGGCTGTCAGAAGGATATATAATGCCACAAAATTTTGTAAAATAATGTTTTTGATTTGGTACCCTTTAAAATTTAAGGTCTAATACTTCATTCAGCCTCGGCATATATTCAGGATCCATAATCCCCTAATGCACCAAAAGATTTGGAATAGGAACCAACCTTTGCTTTGGGAATCTTCCTGTCCCATTTGGTTTCTTCAGTCATTTTTCATATGGTCATAAAGACACAGAAATCTATCTCTTTGGGACCCATTCCTTGTTTCTTTTATGCATATGGATGTGTGGGGGTGGTTTTATTGCCTCTGAAGAAAGTTGATCCAAACCATTCCACACAGAATATGCAAACACTGTATTGTTCCCATACTAAAGTCTTCATATGGGTCTAGGTGTGATTTTACAGAGGATCAGAAGAATTTCAGCTTTTCAGCCAAGTCCAGTTTTGGTCAGTGTTTGGTTCTGTTTATCTTCCAAGGTAGCCCAGTTGCAGAGCTGATAAATAACTTGGTTTACATCCAACAAGCTGATTGGTTCCTTTCTGAAAGTATGTGCCCAGATCACCAGGGTGTTTTCAGCCACAGGGCTAAGGACAATGAGATAAAGAAGTTAATGGCACCAACAATTGTGGGTCCCAACCATTGGGTAAGATGCAGGCTAGGGATGACACTACAGCTAGCAAAAGGGGTTTCTTTAGGCTTTTCTATTATATTAAGTAGGACATAATGTTTATTAAGTATCTTTTGTATGCAGGGATACTGGAAAGGCTAGCAATGGCCTTAAAGCTAAGACAAATGTACCCTTGAGCAAGGTAGTAGCTTCTTCTTTGTGCGGATTATGCATCTTGGCCCTATAGGGCAAATGGCTGTTACCTATGTGTCACTTCCTGGTGATGTTCTAGTCCTGCTCCCTATGGCGATGGCAAAACAAACTAGTTGTTGCTGGATATTTATATTTCCCATGGCCAGTGCCAGATGGCATGTTCCTCTGGCTCAAAGATCATTGGAGCACTCAACATCACATTGTCTTCCAAAACCTGGTTTCAACAAGAGACTAGTGGTTTGCACCTGCAGTTGAATGGGCACTATTGAATAATGCAGCAAAGTCTCCATAGGTGATAGTGCCCCTGACCAGGGCCATTTGTTCAACATCTGTAATATGATCCACAGTTTGTTGGTCTATCCCATCAGGGAGCCTGAGTTGGTTTCCTTTATGAGACATTGGTGTAATAGACCATTATACCATTCAATCATTCTGCCCTATTGGGGATGGTATGGTGCATGTAGTTTGCGTTAATACCTATGTAGTTATCTCAAAGATGCACTCTGGAGTCTGTAAAATGGGTCCTATGGTCATTCTCAGTAATCTGTGGTCACCCATACATGGCACATAATCTTTGCAAGGTATGTAGGACAATTCACTATTAGGCCACCTAATGAGAATGGAAAAAAAAAAAAAAACAGTCCAGTAGCAGTGACTATGCAGGTAACTGTGAACTTGCATTCATTACTTCAGGACAAGAGTTCAGTGAAGTCTTATCTGCCACCTTTCAAAGGACATTTCTATTTGCATCATAATTCTCGTGGCCATTGGTACTCATGGACATGCTCTTAGCAACAGGCAATACAGCTTTTGCAGGCATCAGAACCTCTTGATAGATTGCAGGTAATCCACTGTGGTGCACATCATCTTTTGTCCTGCTTGTAGCAGCTGGCATTGTAACCACTGAGTGTAACATCCTTTTCTGGGGCCTTTTCCAACATGTACCTTAAGTAGATATCAGCCTCATGATGGGCATGTGACCCACTACATCGTGTATGGTGATTTTCTTTTGGTGTCCCATTTCCCATAAGTTTTGCCATATTACTTGGCAAATAAAGGTCAGTGTATAACCAGTCAACTTTCTGGATGCAATGTCACTATTCAGACAGGCCCTGATAAATAGCCCAGGTATCCATACAGATAGCAGTAGGTGATTACTTGTTGGCAATGACCAGCTAAATTGTTCATACATTAGCCCATTGACTATTTTGGTGATTACCTAACACACCAAATCATCTCTGTGGAAAGCTGGAAGGTTACCACCATCCACCATGTGAGATGTCTTCTGGTGGATCTTTTCATGTACCAGGACTGAATCAAACCCTGCTGAGTACAGCAAGTCTAACAGAGGAGCTTAGCACCAGGAAGATTGGGTTTGGATTCAGACAGACTGAAGAGTAACTTGGGAGGCTTCTGAGAATTCATATCTCTTTATAGTAGTGTGTGAGTGTACAGAGGGAGCATTGGCTATGCTTATGGCAGCAGAAAAGCTGCAAGAGGCCCATACCCAGCCATGTCCAGATTCTTATATAAGCTTACAAACAACAGTGGCAAGCAGCCAAACAGTTATATAAAAGTGTGGTTCTGTTACAGAGTTGTGACAGTTCCAGATCTACGGGTGGTCATGGAGGTGTGGGAGCCTAATCATTCTAATTTCCCAACACTATCATTCTGAATTCCAAATTTCAGGAAAAATTAAGACCCTCTGAAAGACAACGTAGCTGACTGTTCCTCTGCTCATTGTAAAAATGCTGCAAATGCTAACCTGTAAGATATTATGTTGAATGACATTAGTCAGGCACAGAAAGACAAACACCTTGTGTTCCCACTTACATGTGGAATCTGAAACAGTTGATCTCATAGAAGCTGAGACTATAATGGTAATTATTTGAGATGGAAAAGGGTGGGGGGTGTGGTCAGGGAGAGATAGCTTTTGGGTTGGAAGGAACACTAACTTCTAATTTTCTGTAGCATAGAATCACTATTAATCCACAATTATTGTGTGTATTTCCAAATAGCTAGTAGAAATCATTTTGGATGTTTCAATACAAAGAAATGACAAATCCTGAGGTAATGGATATACCAATTACCCTGATCTGATCATTACATATTTTATGCATTTATCAAGACATTACACCTTACTTCAGAAATATATACAATTATTATGCCAACTAAAAATCCTTCAAAGTATTTAAAAATAAAAAGATAATGATACCAGATGGGATTCCAGATCTATAACAAGGAATGAAGAACATCAAAGTAAATGTCTGAGTAGGTCAATGTAAACGAAATCTTCAACAGCATTGCATTCTCTCTCCCTCTCTCCCTCTCCCTCTCCCTCTCCCTCTCCCTCTCCCTCTCCCTCACTCTCTCTCTCCCTCTCTCCCTCTCCCTCTCCCTCTCCCTCTCCCTCTCCCTCTCCCTCTCCCTCTCTCTCCCTCTCCCTCTCCCTCTCTCTCCCTCTCTCTCTCCCCCTCTATCTTTGTGTGCTTGTTTTGTGGGTTGTTATATTTCTTTAGAACACTATTGACTATTTAAATCAAAACTAATAATAATGTAGTATGAAGCTTACAGTTTATGTAGTGGTAAAATATAAGACCAAAGAAACATAAAGACAGAGGACAGATAATTAAGAATTAGACTGTTTGAGAAATGTTGTTTGTAAGGTAGTATAATGATATTTAAAAGTTTCCAGTAACTCTCTGAGAGGCATATTGGTGCACCAGGCATTTATTAGGTGTTCCCTTTACATCTCCATTGGTGAAAGAGAGAGGTCTGGGACATGACTGGAAAGAAGGAGATTAATGGGGAGGAGAAAAATAAAACCCCTAACCCACCCTATGGGTGCTTTGAAGCTGCCATGGTATTTTACATTTGCTGTGAGTTGAGCTGAGGAAGCTGGCCTTCTCCCCGCCAGATGTGATGGGCAGTTATTAAACAGACTACACCTGGAGGTAGGCCTGAGCCCTGCAGAGGGGGCTGTCTTCACCAAGGCAATCCCTATGATTACCTACAGTTGGGTGATGAGCTCTTCATTTCTGAAGGGGATCAAGGTGGTACAAAAAAAATCCCCTAAAACGAGGAAGAATGTGTTGGTAGACAGAGAGGAAGTAGTGAAAATACATACTCCTGAATCTTAATGTTGCTTACCTCAGGAGGCTGGACTTGAGGGTATATGCATGGAAACATGAATTTTGTTTTTATATTACTATTATTTCATATTTTACTGGTGTAACTTCTGACAATATTCCTTAATTTTTTAAAGAATCACAAAACAGAGCCGGCGCCGGGGCTCACTAGGCTAATCCTCCGCCTTGCGGCGCCAGCACACCAGGTTCTAGTCCCGGTTGGGGCACCGGATTCTGTTCCGGTTGCCCCTCTTCCAGGCCAGCTCTCTGCTGTGGCCAGGGAGTGCAGTGGAGGATGGCCCATGTGCTTGGGCTCTGCACCCCATGGGAGACCAGGATAAGCACCTGGCTCCTGCCATCGGATCAGCGTGGTGCACTGGTTGCAGCGTGCAGGTCGCAGCGCGCAGGTCACAGCGCGCCGGCCGCAGTGGCCATTGGACGGTGAACCAATGGCAAAGGAAGACTTTTCTCTCTCTCCCTCACTGTCCATTCTGCCTGTCCAAAAAAAAAAAAAAAATCACAAAACAGTAATTTCAGCATTCTTTTGCATTTGATGATTATTGTATTTCTTTGAAAATAATCATCATCATACTAATCAGAATTTGAAGGAAAATGAGAACATAGCTTCTGCAGGCTTACTAAATTTGAGAATTTCTTATCTATACTCAGTACATAACATTTTTTTCTCTCATTTTTAAAGCTGTGAGTAGGAGAAAATACTATTCTTGCTACCCTGGTTGCCAACCAAGGATAAGTCTCTGAGAAGAAAACCAATTAGTACTTATTTTTATGCTACAGTTGGACGTAAAAGTGCTTTCATATTGAAAAACCAGAAAGGGAGAAAGCTTAGGGGACCATTACCAATAATAGATTTTCCCTTGGTTCAAGGTAGCTCCTGATTAGCTTAAGTCCTTGCTTGCATTAAATTTATAGCTTTGTGCATTTCATTTAAAAAAATCATTAATTCTGAAATGAAGGATTATAAAGGCTCATGGAAAAAGCTGGCTATAGTCCCTGGTGGACAATTGATACGGATGCCAAGGAGACAGCCTGACTCTATCAAAGGTATGCTAATATATTTCTGGTTCCTTCAACTTAAAAGCAGCTATCATGGGCAAATATGGAAACAATTTTCATGTTAGAACCAATTTTTTATTATTTTAAAGGGAAAGTTGATAAGGGAATGAATGTCATGTATGTGTGGATTCATAAACAAGAATTATGTACAGTTATATTTGTCTAATAGAAGCAATATATAAAAATTATTTGTATGTTAATAAGCAATATACATTCTAATTTATATTACTAAAGCCAAGCGATTATTAGTCATGATCTTGTTTCATCTAATAGTGGCAGATGTTCTCATTCAAAGCATATGAATGTATTTTTTAAAGTCATGAACTTATATTTGCTGCAAAGCGGTTATTCAAAGTACAACCAATATCACATCATTAGATTTTGGGATATTTTACTTTGACATTTAAAGGTAATAGAATTTCTGTATTTTCTGTGGCAAATTCACAACACCATATAACAAATAAATGCAATATTGATTATACAACTTTGTGAAATCTTCTGCCTGAGGTTTAAGTTACTGATTCCAGCATCTTATTGGTTTGAAAATTTCATTCCAATTTGCTTTGGGAAGCCATACCTGGATTAATAGAGTCATTACAGTTAAAGTTGGCAATAAACAGTAATAGGAAATACTTTTTGTTATTGCCTTTAACCATTTTGAATTATTAAGCCATCCAAATCAATGCTACTCACTTATTTTTAATAATGACTTCAGTGGCATAAAAGTACTCAGTTTTAGGAAATTATTTTCTTTTTGATGCCCAACACATGTTACTATGTATGCAGCGTGCAGAAAGAACTTGCATCAGCTGTTGGCAGCCTTAAAATTATTGTTAATTAACTTTTCAGCTCAAATTCCTGCAAACTCAACTATAGTTGATGAGTGATCATGCCACATCAATACATCTTGAAGTAATTTCACAAACATAGTTATTTAACCCAAATTGAATTCTCCATCAATTGAGGCAAATCAATTTTTAAATGCCATAATACTGTGAGTTTTATGAATATTAGTTTATATTATATTGGTTTATACTTTAGAACTTCACACTTATGCATTCTAATATTTCTACAGAGAAAGTGCTAAAATAAGACAATTATTAATACACATATATGTGAAATATATAAGCTTCAAATATATTGATTTACCAAAATTGATTTATAACAAAGATACACTGAGATAGGTTGTGAAGAGAACTGTGAAATAAGAGCCTCTGCTCAGGTTGGTGTTGTGGGTGCAGCAGGATACATTATTGCCTGTAATGCTGGCATAGCATAATGCTAGTTCAAGTCTGACTATTCCACTTCCACCCACATGGGAGACACGGAAGGACTTCCTAGATCTTGGCTTCATTCTGGCTGTTGTGGCTGTTTGAGGACTAACTCAGTAGATGAAAGATCTCTGTGTTCTCTCTCTCTCTCATCCTCTCTCTCTCTTTCTCTGTGTGTGTTACTCTTCCTTTCAAATAAATAAATCTTAAAAACAAAAACAATAGAAGCCCTCAG
This sequence comes from Lepus europaeus, assembly GCF_033115175.1. NCBI lineage: Eukaryota > Metazoa > Chordata > Mammalia > Lagomorpha > Leporidae > Lepus > Lepus europaeus. Next base: position 48,084,757 of record NC_084834.1, on the reverse strand, counting down.
CTGTGGTTTCAACTGTGCCACTTATAATTTTCATGAATGCCAGTTAGCAAATCATTTAATTTACTGAGGCTCAGTTTATGCCTTGGCAAAATAGAAATAATATGCTGAATTTTTGTACAGTTTTAGACTTAATATATTAGAATTCCCTTATAAAGTATAAATGATTTTATATAATAGAAGGCTATTTTTATTGTCTATTAGTTTTTTCTTCTCCATGAATTCAAATTTATTAAATTCAAATTCTCTACATCTACATTTTATATGATAAAGATAATTCCAGATTTGTTTCCAAGTTAATCATGGACTGTATATACATTTTTTCTTTAAAATTTCATCTGGCTTGCATCAAGGGTTTCTCTTTACAATAAAATGTGGGAAATGGTCTCAGAAAAATATACAGAGAAAATCCTAATTTAGATACAATTCTTCATCTAAATCCTAATTTAGATAAAATTCTATTCTAAAACTGGAATAATTAATTGTAAAAGAATTTCAGGGACAGGTGTTGTAGCACAACGGGTTAAGCCACTGCTTAGGATGGCCACATTTCATGTTTGAATGCTTGTTGGAGACCTTGCCATTCAGCATTTCCAATCCAGCTTCCTGTTAATGTAATCTGAGAGGCGGTGGATGATAGCTCAAATGCTCAGGCTTCTGCTACCCAAATGGGAGGCTCTGATAGAGTTTTGGGTTCCTGGCTTTCTAATGGCCCAGTGTTGGCTATTGCAAGCATTGAGGAGTGAATCAGTAGCTTGGAAGGTTGTGGTCTCTCTTTATATCTCTCTCCATTTCTGTTGATCTGCCTTTCAAGTAAATGAAAATAAATGAAACTAGAAAAAGTTTGATCAGTGATGGTTTCTTATTAGTTTAATCAATATATAAATAAATGTTTCCTCAAAGGAGTATATGTTTTATATACATATTTTATCAAAGGAATATGTGCTTTATATACATGTTTTATCAATAAATATGTAAATTCTACTGAAAAAATAGCTTTCTATTTTCCAAAAAAAAGGAAAGAGGGGATGGGAGAGTTTCTGTGTAGCTATTTATTGTGTTAGTTGTCAATAAATAATTCATTTATTCATGTAGCATGTATTGACTGTATATTATACATTCACTGCTGAGGGCCGACTCTGCAACTGTGTGAATGCATGGCTCTGTTTTTAGATACTTCTAGAATACCAGGGGCTGGGACACCAAATTTTTAAATAAATATGATAATAATAGTGTGTTACATGCTGAGGTAGGTGCCTGTCTAAGATGATAAAAACTTACCAAGGAGAGATGGCACTGAGAATGCTGGGATGCCTTAATATTTATATTCTTTTGAGACCTAATGCATGGTTCTTCTCAGAGGTCATATACTTTTCTGCCCTAATGACATTCTCCATTGAATTTTCTTGTAACTGGATTCTTGTAACTGGATTCTTTATTCACAGTTGTTATATTCAGTCATTTAATAATACTTTGACTAATATTCTTTTCCCACAGAGGTTTCTCTAAACCAAACAAGGCTCCAATCTTGAGTATATGCTGAAGACCCAGTTTTACCAAGAATTTGTTAAGCTGATACAGCCAGAATCCACCACTCTTGATATCTGATCACTCTCAGTATCTGACCAAGTTCTTCATGCCACACTACCTCCTGCCACCCCCGCCCCCCAGGTAATATCTGATCACCCTAGCTTGCCTTCAGCAGAAATCCTATGTGGTTAGCTTAGTAATTTACTGTCCACTCACTTCTCGGTCTGACTCCCACCTGCTTTTTGGCTGTAAACTCCAATTATTCTTTATTCAATCTGGTGTTGAAAAAGATCTCTCTCCTGTAATAAAAAAAACCAAAAACCAAAAACAAACAAACAAACAAACAACAACAAAAAAACTACTACAGTAGTGTTCATACCTGTTTGGTACTCCTAACAATTCTCTGTTACAATTTTCACAGGTATAAAAGTATTTTTTCTTTAGCAGTTACAAGTGAAAGGAAAAATGTTACCAGATTTCCCTTAATTCTTTTCATCTTGTAACACTGAGAGACTTTAAGGAACTTTTGTTGCCCAATTGGGAAATGACTGAACCAATTCTCATGCTCTTACTCCATGGGAAACTCCAGACTTAGTTTTTACTCTTTTCTTTTGGCAGTCTGTAGCTAAAATTCTACATTGAGGTAAAAATTTAGGTCATGAAAACATCAATATAGTCTTTTAAAATTTGTTTTATTCTGCTGGAGATGATGAGTTATAATGGGTGAGGCAACAAAATTAAATTTGAATCTGTTTTTCTCCTAATCAAAATTAATTCCTTCTAGATCCCACAGTTAGGAGCTTTCTTTTGAAAAAACTTTGCTCCTTCCTTTATGTTCTATGATGATAGTTACAAATAAATATTTTCTGAAGAAATTTTATTCTGCTATTTAAAATGTGTATCAAATTTCATTAGCATAATTTTAGAAAGTGTCAGTTTTATTTTGTACTGATTATCCCTACCAAAAATAATTACTCCACATGTCATTTTTTTCTTATTCTCCATGTCATTTGTTCAGATTAATTTTTCTCTCTAGCCAGGTAATTATTTAAATAACTGGTTTTGTTTTGTGTTGAAAGAGTAGGCCAATGTTATTCAGTATGGATTGGTTAAATTGAAATGATATTAAGTTGTCAACCAATATACGAACAGATTTGGAGAAATCCCTCTCAGATACTCTATTATCCATACTGCTAATCTAATTCTTCCACATAGTTTTAGTCACTTAGCGAATTAATGGTCAAAATAGATTGATTATAATTTTCTCTCAGACCTTGTACTAAATGTTTTCATGCATTGTCACACTGGATTCTCATAACAGTTCTGTAAGGTTTTCCTCAGCACCAATGCTAAATTGAGTCATTATTACGTTAAGCAACTTAACCTGGTATGCTAACCTTGGAGGTTGTAGAACAGGTTTGGGACTAAGGCAGTGTGACTCTAGAATGGAGCTCTTCATTCTTCTCTCACATCTGCAGGGAAAAAGCTATGTACAAATGGTCAAATTAAAGAAATGTGTTTGTTGCACAGCATGCATATGTGTGAACATCTGTAAACATAGATATAGCTATAAGCTATGTGTTTTATGCACCTAGAAAAAAAATGGTAACATACAATACATGCTATCTTAAAGAACTGCCACTACTAAGAAGTACTTCTCAGTATTTTTCTATACTATGCTAAATCGTCTTCTCAAAGTCTTCCGTAACATGAAATAATGATATAATGATTATGTCATATTTGTCATAGTACATATAAAGCACATTAGCCATTTTCTACTTTAGAATATCCATAATTCAAACATTCAAAGTTTTTATAGCATTCAAAGTTTTCATATCATGAAATGTTGATCCATGTGATAAACATAATTATTTCTTTTAGATATATTTTTAGAAAGAGAATTTTGGGATCAAGGAGTTTGATCATGATCTCTGATGAGTCACTTAACATTTGAATGAAGGAAGCACTCTGCATGCTGACCTACAGTAACTCACACCCTGGCATATCCTCTCAAACGGTTTAAATCCCTGACTTATTGCAGTCAATGTAATATAGAAGAAACATGATGGTAAATCACTACTTTAGTTAGCTTCATTACATGGTAAAGATGATCATTTTTTTTTTTTTTGCCAGACATAGTTAGTTCTTTAGTCTAAAGATTCCTGTAGGTGAGTCTAACTCATCTTTGTAGAAGTTCTTAAAAAAGTTCACAAAGCTCAAAGTGCCTCTGTTTTCTATGCAAAATGACTGGTAGACACTCTATATCTGATGCTTGAAGAAATTGATTGATTTGTCCAGAAATTCATGACTTCCATGAGACAGAGCTAGGATTTAACTTGGGTTGGTTTGACTATAAAGCAGGGATTCTTAACTCAAATGATCTCAGAGGACAGGCAGCAAGAATAACAGAATGACACATTCAAAGTAAGAATATTTCTCAGAAACAAGTAAATCTTCTAGGACATAGTTCTGTAAAGAATGTTCTCAAGTCACATTAAGAACCAAGGATTTAAATTATCAGTCTAAAACATTTGCCGGGGCTGGTGCTGTGGCTCAGTGGGTTAAAACCCTGGCCTGAAGTGCTGACATCCCATATGGGCACCGGTTCTAGTCCTGGGTCTTCTGATTCAGCTCTCTGCAGGAAGCTGGGACCCAAACCAAGACACTATGATATGAGATATGAGCATCCTGAGCATTATGTTAACTGCTAGGAAAATGCTCACCCCTTCTAATTATTTCCGGTATACTTTTCCTTATTTCAATGATATATTAATCTGCACAAAAAGCTGGAAAATATAGAAAAGTCATGGGAAAATATTATAAAACAAACTGATACAGCATGTGGGCATCCCAGCAGTAGCTTCACCCCTGTGCCACACACCCATCCACTCACAGGCATGTAATATCAGGTATTAAAGTTGTTTTAAGATTTTCTAACTAAGAGCAAAGTGTGGTCATCTGAATATTATTTTCAATAATATTTTATCAGGCAGATTTCCATATTTTATTTTGTCTTCCTTTAATTGACTCATCTCTCATTTTTTTTACCATAATTCATTTTTAATTTTTGTTAGTTTATTTTCCCATTTTTTGTTATTCCTGGAATTTATCACCAAGTAAGTTTACTATGTTTTCATTTTAAACTTGTATTTAAAAGCTTGTAAGGAAGTATTTTTATCATTCAGAATTGTAGAAAACTGAAGCTATTAGCTATTATTAACTCTTCGCTTCTTTAAGCCTAGATTTTTGAAGTCTTTATATGATGAAAATAAAAAGAGAGTAGTAATGTTAACTACCTTATTAGATAATTTGGTTATTGATTTCATTTAATTAACAATCTGATTGGTATTTGAGATTTTAAAATAGAGGTTCACTATTCCATAAATGATATAATTGCTTTGTCTATTTTATTTTATTTGGCTTATGGGGGAATGTTTGAAATAAAGAAAGCTTTTTTTTAAAAACTTTTATTTAGTAAATATAAATTTCCAAAGTACAGTTTATGGATTACAATGGCTCCCCGCCCCCATAACTTCCCTTCACCCACACTCTCCCATCTCCCACTCCCTTTCCCATTCCATTCACATCAAGATTGATTTTCAATTATCTTTATATACAGATCGATTTAGTATATATTAAGTAAAGATTTCATCAGTTTGCACCTACACAGAACATAAAGTGTAAAATACTGTTTCAGTACTAGTTATAGCATTAGTTCACATTGAACAACACATTAAGGACAGAGATCCTACATGAGGAGTAAGTACACAGTGACTCCTGTTGTTGACTTAACAATTTGACACTCTTGTTTATGGCGTCAGCAATCTCCCTAGGCTCTTAAAAAGATCTCAGAGGCAGGTGTTTGGTGCAAAAGACTTTGTAGCTGCTTGGGAGCTCACATCCCAATCAGAGTGCCTTGTTCAACTCCCATGCTTCCCATCCAAATTCTTGGAAATAGCATCCTGGGAGGCAGCAGAGAATTGCTCAAGTACTTGAGAACCTGCCATATACCCGGGAGATCTGGATGGAGTTTTGGGCTCCTGGTTTCAGTCTGGCCAAGTATGGGCTGCTGCTAGCATTTAGGGAATGAAGCAGCATGTGGAAAATCTTTCTCTGTTTTTTAGCCTTTCAAATAAAATAAAAATACATACATTTAAAGTGGACTCCAGTTAAATCTTAAAAAAAAAATGGCTATTTTTTTCCTTGCACTTGTACAAACTTGCAGTCATTGATGCTTGTTTTATCCTACTTGTTTCAAAATATGCCAAAATTTATATTGAAAAATAATAGCTATATAAAATTTTATTTGTTTCAAGCAATGTACTAAAGTTTAAAATGCACATATTGTAAGATAAACTTGCAAGATATTGGTGACAATAACAACAATAATTATATCTAAAATGTGCCCTCTTTCAAAAACAAAAACACACAGAAACATTTATTACCTTAAGATTCTACAAGCATACATCTTACCTAAGTGAAACACCTCAACATGCCATCTGGAAGGTTTTCTTTAACAATCCTAAACTCTGTGTCCGTTAGATCCTCCATACTCCTGTTTAGCTGCAGAGAGTCGATTTTCCATCCTTAAATCTTCCACTACTTATTTCTACAAAACATACATTTCATCCTGAGCTGGATTGGGATGAAAAGTTAGTTATCACTGAAATTTACATTTGCAGATCATAAAAGCTTAATTAAAGCAATGCTTTTAGGAGCTAGTCTTATTCATTCAGTTTACAATTTACAATTGTATGCTCTTTGCCTCTTAGTATTTAAAAGACAGAGTTAAAAAGAAACCAAGCCACATGCTCCCTAAAAGCTTGCTGTGTTTTTTCCCATTATAGGGTGATATCTCTTCAGATGGCACCATTTGCCATCAAGAATCTTGCCTGCCCCTGTTAGATCTCAGTGCGTGTTTACCTTATGTGGCTATCTTCTCTGACTGCTAAAGAATTTTCAAGATGAATACAAGCCATTGTATGACCCTGCCACCCCTGCCCCTTGCCACTTCCATTCACTATGTGGCCATCTCTCCAGAGCTCAACAATTCTTCAGTTCAAAGACCTGGCCTCATGGGCCCTGTCCTGCATGCCTGGTAGCCAGAATCCATCCATCTGGCTTCTGCACACTGCTCATCAAATTTGAGGCAAAGCTCTATACAAAGCCAATCTTTACTGAAACAATTGTGTTTCTTCACCAACAGGACACAAACCATTTATTTGTTTTTTAGATCTTCCTTTCTTGTCCCTAAGTGAGTAAAAATTTTGATACGGAAGAGAATTAGTGACACCTGGAGAAGTCTTTTGAAGTTACCCATGAACAGAATCACAGGAGAACAATCAAATTCTCTGTATCAGAGTGGAGGCTATTTTGCATCCTTGTGGTTTGAAACAGCTCTGCTTTTGGTCCATAACTGAGCCCAAATTTCTGTACAGCCTTTCTCTTTTAGCACTGGCATTTTACTGTACATGAGGAGTCTAGTTTGCATCTCTGATCAAATGGCTACTGCGACTAGGAAGAGTTATTTAAAGTCAGAGTTCATTTGCTTACTGGGGATTATTGTTTTTAATACATGAAGAAGGATACTTTAATCTAGGAACAAAATGTCATTAATGGGATAGCTGAATATTCCAGTGATATTTCTAATTTTATTATGGCTTGTAAGTAGATAATCCGCATCCTGTTGCATTCAACTAGACAGAGTCATCATGTCTCATAAAACTGTCAAGTTAATCTGAATCATAGATATTTGACAGGAAATAAAAATGAAAATTATTGCTCCAAAAACTGGGGATTATAGATTTCCTACAGAACTATACATGTGCAATTTAATATATAGTGATAATCCTTCAATTTAGATGAGTAGTGTTATCTGTCTTGATAATATTTTTTAATATCAAGCTCAGGATTTTATCTTCCATATCAAAAATACTCTGAAAAATTATTACTTGGGGGACCTTATGCACATTGTAAAAATAATGATCTAGCAAATATTTTTTTCTTGGAGATATGAAACTGGAATTAGAAGCTACACATTTAGAGGTTAAAAATAATCTCTTCAAGCTTATTTTCAATCACATTTTCTAACAATTTCAAACCACTCTGTCTCTCTGAAGGGAACTCATCGCGATGGTCATTTCTCCCGTCCAGCTACCCTTTTAAATCTCTGAAACGTGGAAGAATGGTTTGCAACTTTGAGAATGTTTACTGACGGTGTTTTAGGAAGCCTTGACCTTTAACTGCAGCTCTCGGGTGCAGGCCTGGTTACTATTTCATTTCATAACAACATAAAAATATAAAGAAAAGTCAGGATGGATATAATCAAGTATGCCACACCATTATTTTAATCAGATGTTGCTAATAGGTTTCATTTTTGTATTTGATGATAAAATGAAATAGCTTTATTCACAATGTAACTAGAATGATCTGGCATGAGTTCTCATTTCACTGGGGACTGGAGACGGCTGAACATCGTCTTATTGAACATTTTAAATAATCTTTTTAGATGCCAAACTCCAGAATTAAAGAATGAATAAAACCAGCTTCTAAAAGCATTGTTTTAATGAATGTTTTATGATTTGCAAGTGTAAATTTCAGCAGTAATTAATTGCGTTTCATCCCAATCCTGCTGAGGAAGAAATTCATATTTTATAGAAGTATGTAAATAGTGGAAGGTTTAAAGATAAAAGATTGATTCTCTGTAGATATACAGAACAGAAGGATGTAGGATCTCGAAATTATTGGTTCCTTGTTCCTGTTATTCCTATTTTTAATTGTAAAAGATATACTAAAAATATAAAAACATATGTACATATTGCATGTCTCTTAGAAAGTATAAAAAGATTGCCCAACATGATTTTAAAAACTATTCTTCAAAATAATGTATAACTCTCATTCTTATCTCCTTTTATGGTCTTGAAGACTGTTTTAAGGATTTTGTCTAATCTGATTCATACTAGTACAATATGTCTGATGGATTGAGCAAATATCACTATACCTATTTGGTGGATGAGAAATATGAGAAATCGAATGTTAAACATGTGTGTGTGTGTGTGTATTTATATATTTAGCTAGTAATACATGACCCAAAGATTGAAACAGATTTCTTGACCAGAAAAATAATTTTTACAGTTTTAAAGACACCTCAAATTGGTGAACTTGTCTTATTGAAATATGAGAAACGTGGCAGTGTAATGGATCTTGGTTATTAGTAGCTATCTTAAGAAATTTGATCCAACATTATTTGTAGATTGACGGGTTGTACCTGGCACTTTGCTGTTCTTGGATAAACAGATGTGGCTGAAACTTTAATCTTAAGAAGCACACAATTGGAAAGATAGGTGCACATTTGATGTCATGATATAGCTGGCAAGTAAGGGCCATGAAAGAAACCCAGAGAAAGTATTTGACTCTTTTGTATTGAGCATGTTCTTGGAGGATTTAATGTCTGAACTGGAATTTGAAGGACCATATTTTCCCATTCTGTATGATCTGAAATCTTCAAGGTTGCCTTTGTTGATGAAAGTAAAAGCAAGTAAAATTCACATCCAAAACATTTTTTCCTAGTTTCTTGTCTAACTAGCTTCTACTTGTATATCCAATATGTCAGTTATTTATAAAATTGACCATCCAATATTTAAAACAGAAGCCAGCCCTCCTTATTCTCTCTCTGACACATTCTTAAATCAATGCCTTCTCTCTGGCTATATGACCTCTCAGCCAAATCATTGCAATTGTTTGTGAGCTCTTCTACTGCCCATGAAAACTAATAAAATATTTTTAAAGATTTATTTATTTATTTATTTTAAAGGCAGAGTTATGGGGAGGGAGAAAAAAGGGGAGAGAGAGGGAGAGAGGGAGAGAGGGAGAGAGAGAGAGAGATCTTCCATCTGCTGTTTCACTCCCCAAATAGCTGCAATGTCCACAGCTGGGGCATACTGAAGCCAGGAGCCAGGAGCCAGGTGCTTTATTTGGGTCACCTATATGGGCAGCAGGGGTCCAGGTACTTGGACCATCTTCTGCTGCTTTCCCAGGTGCATTTGCAGGGAGCTAGATGGAAAGTGGAAGTGCCAGGACTCAAACCAGCATCCACATCAGATGACAGCAACACAGGCAATGGTTTAACCTGTTACACCACAAGCCCAGCCCCCCAGAATCTTACTAACATACAAACTTGATGTGTTACTATGTGACTTGAAAATTTTGGGTTGATTTCCAGGACCTTTGAGATAAGAGCTAAGTTTGGTCTTTATAATATAGTCAATGTCTCTTGATGTTCAGTTATTTGGAAGTAGGGAGTGAAGTGAAGATTTGGGTGAGAACGCCAGAATATAAGTTCGTAGAGACAGAACCTCATCAGCACTATTGATCTTCCCATCTCTATTTCCTTCAAAATGCACGAATGCAGTATTATTCTTTAATTTTATGACTATTTTATAAATATAATGTGTGTGCTGCGATTTATAGATAGTAAAAGAAAAGCTTCTGTTTATTGAGCCCAAGTCATCATGCTAGCTGCTTTCACTATATTATATACTTACACCATATATTTAAGTTATATACTTATGTTATCTTTAATGCGTATATTGATGTTATCTTTAATCTCTCAATTGCCAAATGACTATTATGGCCTTTATTTTATGCACGCAATTACTGAGATTTAGTGAGATTAAAAAACTTGCCCAATGTCAAATAGCCACTAAGTTGCAGAGCTAAGATTCAAAATCAGATCTGCTTGTCTCTAAAATGTGTGCTTTTTGCATTGCAACAATTTATTCTCTGAATCTCATTCCTGAGTCTGCAACGTCCCATCTGACTATACTTATTTTTTTAAAGTACAAAAGATATTATTTATAAAATTTATCAGCCTTTTGTCAGAGGAAGACAATTTTATATATATTATTTTATACAACTTTGTACATATTTCCTCTTTTCCACTCAGAATATATTGAGTCTATTTTAAATGACTGAAAAACCTTTCAATGTTTTTCCTGAGGGAGGGGAGAAAGGATGGATTTGGAGACAATCACTCTGCCTATGCATTAAGCTTTACCCCTTGGGATTTTTCTATTAGAAATAAACATATACTCTCTGCCAGAATTTGCTCCCTCAAAAGTGTGTACTGTTTTTTATAATAGTTGTATATTCATAAAGGTTTTTAATTTTATTTATTTATTTCAAAGGCAAAGCTGCAGAGCGATAGAGGGATAGAAATACAGATATAGATATAGATATCTTCCATTCATTGGTTCATTTTCCAAATGTCCACAACATCAGGGATTGGGCCAGGTCACAACCAGGAGCCAAGAACTTCAATTTTATCTCCCAGGTGTGTGGCAGTGACCCAAGTACTTGAGTCATCACCACTGTCACCTAGGGCACACATTGGAAGCTGCATTGGAAGCAGAGGTGGAACTTGATCCCCGGCACTCTGATATGGCATGTAGGCATCCCAAGTGGCAACTTAATCCACTGTGCCTCAATGTCCACCCTAAGACTTTTAATTTTTAAGAATATAAAATTTTTGAGAGATAAAATTAGAGACAGGGAGAGAGATCTTCCATTGCTGGTTCATTCCCCAAATGGCTGAAATGGCCAGAGCTGAGCCGATCCAAAGCCAGGAGCCAAGAGGTTCCTCTGGATGTCTCCCATGCAGCTGCAGAGGCCCAAGCACTGGGGGAATCTTCCACTGCCTTCCCAGGCCGTAAGCATAGAGCTAGATTGGAAGAGGAATCGCCAGATATGAACTGGCACAGATGTAGAATGCCAGCACTTCAGGTGGAGTCAGCCTACTCTACCACAGCGCTGGTCCCACAATATAAAATGTTCATCTTTCTTGCATTTAACCTTCAGTTCTATTTTATGTTGTATAATGTTGCCATTTTTTAAGAAAAAAAATTGCTTAGCATATTTTGAATATTCTGCTGCCACTCCCTTGTATTCTCAGTATCTTGCACTAGATGGCACAACACTTAACCGGGTGAAGGAATGAATGAATACATGAACTTCTTTTGAGAAATTTATATAAAAATAAAAGGGTAGGGGAGAACTTAACCAAAAGATAAATAGCATTCAGTTGACCCACAATATGGTGCTAAATGTTTTGAAATGTATTAATTTTTTTATTCTTTAAAATTAAAGGATATAGGATCAAACTAATGTTTAGAAAGGTCATGTTACATGCTTAAGAGCACAAAGGTAGCAACCAGTGGAACTAAAATTCAAAAGCTAAAAGTTATTTTACTTTCAATGCATAATATTTATCCATCCATATCAGAAACTTAGGAAATAATTAACAGGAAGAAGTAGAAGATATCATAAATTTCTTAGGCAAAAATTCACTTGAGTTTTTTGGAATACCTTTTTCAATTTTTTTGTTACCATTCCTGTGAATATTTGTTTGTCCTCAGTATAGAATACTCTGTGCTGGCAGAAATGGTAGAAATATGGTTTATACATTTAGCTCAAAAATTTTAATTTGGTCTTGTCAAAAACATGAACAAAGATTATCAACCAACTCTCATTCAAGAAAAACTTGCATCAGATGTAACAAGAAAAAGGGCAAATATTTTTCTAGAGAAACACAGTATTTAATGGGTATGAAAACTTTTACAATCTAGGACCATCATTGGCTACAGTGTTGGAACAGTTGAAGGAGTAAATACAGATGGCACATAAAGTTAGTAAGTATTCAACCTCATTAATAATTAAATATATTCACATTAAAACAGCAGTAAGCTACCTAATTTTTAACATCGAAGTAGCAAAAAACTTTATAATGGCGAGTCTGTGATGACTTGTTGGTATCTGGATGGTACCAAGTGCTCCCTTATAGCTGTTAGTCCAGATCCCACGTCAACAACATGAGACTTGTTTGTGTTATTCCATGGACTTTATTATAGAAAATCCCCAAAGCTACTTGGAGGAGTTGCTGTCAAATTCTCAAATCTGGTTCCACTTGATTGACACACAGCAAGCAGGCCAATCACTGACACTGGTGTGGAAGAACAAAGCTGGTGGTTTGTTGCAAAGTTCAGAACAAGGAGTGGGTAGATATTGCTAAATTCCTGGGCTCAGTGAGACATTATGGGTTAAGGTTCTTATGGACTGAAGTTGGGGCAGAGAGGCATATGTTCAGATTGTGCCCAAGTCCCTGGTTGCTGGGGTCTCATGACCCTTCTTCTATTGGTTGGGGAGATTGTGATGTTCATGGAATACTGAAAATGGCAAAGTAAGCTCTAGTCAGCCTTGTAGTATTTAGTAGGTGGCAGTTATGTTTGGCTTGGGGCCTTGGGATTCTTGGAAAAGAAATCCCTCAAGAGAAGACTGAACAGGACAGGCACTGTGGCCTAGCAGGTAAAGTCACCACCTGCAGTGCTGGCATCCTATATGGGTGTCGGTTCTAGTCCTGGCTGCTCCACTTCCAATCTAGTTCTCTGCTATGGCATGAGAAAGCAGTAGAAGACAGCCCAAGTCCTTGGGCCCCTACACCTGTATGGGGGACCTGGAAGAAACTCTTGGCTCCTGGCTTTGGATCAGCGCAGCTCCAGCAGTTGCAGCCATCTGGGGAGTGAACCATCGGATGGAAGACCTCTTTCTCTCTCTCCCTCTCTCTCTGCCTCTCCTTCTCTCTCTGTGTAACTCTGACTTTCAAAATAAATAAATAAACCTTAAAAAAGGAGAAGACTGAACATCAAAATGTTATCTACAGGAGAAATAAATAACCTCATGAGATTGGTGATTTGGGACCTTATAGGGCCTGTAATAACACTCGCTCAATTCAATGAGTTACTATAAGTGGAAGCAGAATCAGGAGAACTCTAAGCTAACAGAGGATGACTTGGAGAACATGGGAGACTACACATGCCGATATCTGGTGTCCACATTCTCTGCGTTCAAAGCAAAGTGTAGGGCCTGGGTTCCAACCTTGATCTTAACTTTCAGCCTTCTGATCTCAGTTTATTATTGAATTCATGCATGAATAAATATGACATCTAGGGAAAATAAAAGATTTGAAAATACTGGTCACCATCCTGAAAAAGCTGATTCAGAATTGCATGGTGCCAAAGGTGAAAAGGGCACTGATATGCAATGCTACTAGCAATTCTTCTTTGACTAAAACAATAGGAAAGTGCATTCTCATAACATAGTTTTTATCAGGTTCTATTATTTAAAAAAAAACTAAAGAAAATAAATTTATTTGAAAGGCAGAGTTAGAGGGAGACACACACACACACACATGTAGAGAGAGAAAATCTTCCATCTGCTGGTTCTTTCCCCAAATGACCAATCTTGGGACTATGTGTGTGATTATTACACTTTGCTTAGTGCTTGAGATTCCTGGAAAAGAAAACCCCTCAAGATAAGATGGAACATCCTGCTGTTATTTATAGGGGAGATACATGACCTCATGAATTCTGTGTTCAGGTAACCTGTTGGGCTGGCTGTACCACTCCTATTTTTTTTGGGGGGGGGGTAATTTTATAGTAACAGGTTGATTTGCAATCATAAGCGAAACTTATGCTAATCATAAGCTAAACTTTAAGCTAAAAGTAGGAGGCTGGGAGACAGTGGAAGGCTAGTATCTACATATGCATCCAAAATATTATGGAGAGGCTTGGTTTCAAACTCTTCTGGAGAACAAATTAAATTTACCCTAGTTTTAGTTGTGAGCTCATGGTATTATACTTTTTAAAAGGGTTGTGAAAGTTCAGATCTAAAAATATGTCTGTATATTAACATTATTAAGGGATAGTGGCTGGGGAACCTCTAACCATAGGAGGGCATAAACCAGTAGAAGGTAAGAAACATTCAACAGAGGAAACGTGAATTCCAAAGATATTGTGAAACAATGGATTAAGTCAACACTTGAAATGTCACCATCCCAGCTTAGGCCTGGCACAGCCCCTATTGTTGTAAGGCCATTTAAGGAGTGAGCCAGGCCATGGGAGATAGGTCTCTGTCCCTCTCTGTCACTCTGACTTTCAAATAAATCAAATAAATCTCTTAAAAAGGGTACAACTTTTGGACATGTTTCCTTATGCAATAACACTTGTTCTACACAATTAGTTTCCATTGAAGATTGATTGGATATGATTTTTTCCCTTCTTGGAAAATTTCAGTTATACCCAATTATTTATTTAGCAATTTCCAAAGGGGCTATGATTTTTTTCTTAAAAAATAAAATGAGCAGTATGTTCAAGTAGGACATATTTTTATTCTTTTTAGTGTTAAGAAAACACAGTATCTGCGTATTTGTCAATTGCTATGTGTGCTCTCTGAAACAGTGTTAAAGCAAATCAGCACACACATCCAAAAAGGAAATAATATCCTAAAATACTTTGGGGAAACTAACTTGTTAAATAGCTTCCAGTGTTTCTGTACTTCTACATGAAAAAGAAAACAGAAAACAAAGAATCACGAAACACAAAAAGGCCATAAATCAATTAATCAAGTTAATGGTTTCTGTTGGATCACTTGAGCAGATTTTAAAAATGCATTCAAGTATAAAAATTAAAAACTGAATTCTTTAGGAATGTGTATTAAATTTTGGGAAAAAAATAACAGAGGAAATTCAATCCACAAGATTTGATCTGATATTTCTCATGCAACTTATATCAGGACAAATATTCAGTTAAATTTTGGTTGTTTTCCCATAAGTCTCATCAAATTCAAAAATATAATGTTTGTGATTTTTTTTTCAACACAAGAATAGGCCCTTTTAAAGTTATATTTGTCAAAGCTATATGAAGTGTAGTCAGTCTATAGCACAATAAACAAACACCATGAGATGCCTTCTTTTAATCAATCGTTTTCGTTCCTGTTTCTGGAATTGCTACCTCTGAAGAGACAACACAAGGCTTTATGTCTCTTTCTTTAATGTTAGTATCATGCCACAGGGTTTTTAAGCATTAATTCAAAGTAGTCATATTATATGAAAAAATGAACTTTTTTTTTTTTAAAAGATAAATCCTTTCATCCTGCAGGCATTCTGGATGTGGGCACTCACTAGAGCTTCTTACCTAAATGTGGTTCTCTGGAGTGATGCTCTGCCAGAGCTACCTCCTGCCTAGAGGGTTAGATCAAAAGCATCAACATCAACAGATTTCTCTTCATGCTCTCTCTGTCTGACAGTTTAGATTAGAAATATCTACCAGCTGTTCCATCCCCTACCTTTCTTGGTTTTGGTAAGGTGACAAATATAACAGATTTATCAACTTTTTTTTCTGTAACTAAAATGTCAGAGTCAGCTTTCTAAATACAACACAAATTCTAGCTTTTAAAAAAATTTGAGGACTTCAAGCACATTGCATTTGACTTTTTAAATGATGAGACTGCACACACAATTAAAAATATGGACTACTTTTTCATTTTGGAAGAATACAAGAACAGAAAAAAAAAAACTCACACATCCTAGGGTTTCTTAGGAAAATACAGAGCAATCTACTCATCTCAAGAAAAAGGAATAATAAATAAAAAGAAAAATTCAGCTTGTGACTACTTCATAGATGAAATATAACTTGATAGAGGAAGATGCTGTGGGGAATAGGAAGACTGTTTTGAAATTAACTTTCTGTTTTAGCTTAGTCATTCCCATTAATTTGAAAATAATATTAAAAGTTTCATGGGATTTGGAATTTTTCCCTTAAAATGATTTATTTATTTATTTAAAAGGCAGAGTTACAGAAGGAGAGGGAGAGGGACAGGGAGAGGGAGAGGGAGAAGGAAAGGGGGAGAGAGGGAGAGAGAGAGAGAGAGAATATCTTGCAGCCAGTCTGAAGTCAGGAGCTGGATCAGAAGCAGATCAGCCAAGTCTCCAACCTGTGCTCTGATTGATATGGGATGCTTACATTGCAGGCAGTGGCTTAACACATTGCCCTACAAACCTGGTCGCTAGTAGAATCTTGAATGGGAACTTGTGGGAGGATCTAGGTGATTCTTGCTCATTATAATCGATCTCCGGTCACACTGTCAGATTAACACCCTTCCCTAGTTTTTCTAAGTCATAGCTAAAATCATTGCAAGCAGAGACAATATGCTGGACATAAGGGACATTCTGTCTTCCAATCAAGTGTGCAGTGGAGAGATTTGAGTTAACCTCAAATTGGCCATCAATGCCATGGGGTGAAGAATGAGGGGAAGGCAAGAAGATAGTGAATCCTTTATGCTGACTGTACAGTAGATTTTTCCTCTTCTTGTACTATGGAGAACTTACCTTGACAGGGGACCCAGCATAAAGGCTGATCTTTTTTTTAGAAGATTTATTTTATTTATTGAAAGACAGAGTTACAGAGAGAGGTAGAGACAGAGACAGAGAGGTCTTCCATCCACTGGTTCACTATCCAAGGCTGATCTTAAGAACAATGATTCTTAAACAATTCTATCTGCTTTCCATTCATTATTTCTTCTCTAGAAGATGTGTGGATGAGATCAGGAGCACTGTGGGCATGTTTCTATTTAGATGGCATGCCTGGGCTGAGTCGTTTATTCTTTTAAACCTTACTTGAAATCTCTGCTGGTGGGAGTGGAATTTTTGTTGTGGATATGGATGGTAGCTTGTAGTTTCTCAGGTATGTTGAGGAAATCTCTCAAGAAACTGGGAAATCCAGGCACAGTATCTACAAGACAGATAGGTGTCAGGTGTCAGGCAAGTTGGCTATTCTTGCTAGCAGTCACCTGAGTAATTCTACCCTTAAGGTCTGCTTCCATATAGACCTTAAGTGTATACCTCCAAACAGGAGAGAAAAAGCCACAGTGAGACAAGGGATAATCCTAGGCTAGGAGTGAAACATTCAATATTGGGTCATTTAGTCTTCCATTCTACACACCTGAATCATATTGATCAAGTGTATATGGTGAGAGTGGCAGGGTGGACAGGACTTAATGATCCCCTTTCCAGAAGTACAACTGCAGTACTCTTGTACGGAAGCTACTTTAAATCTGAAGATAATACTTTCCTAGTCTTCAGGGTACTCCTCTACAGCAGGTCCCTGCACTTAGATGATATTCAAAAGGTCTGAGACAATAATCCAGAAAGACAATTTCAATCATCTTAATGATGCCTGAATTATTTCAATTATCTAACCAACCCCTCAAATAAGACAGTGCTTCAAGATCGTACAGATACATTAATCAGACATCTCAGAATGATAGCATTGAAAGAGACTTTAGTTAAGTATCATCTAAAGCAAATAATCCCCCTAAAATAGCAGTGTTAGCACAATGTTATCCAGACTTGAACTCCTGCATTAGCTGGGAGTGCATATGCTCACAAGGCATTTTGATGTAGGAGGCAAAAAGGACTTTGTGTCCCGACTCTACACTTTACTGTGAATGTAGGGGAGTTAGTTTACCTTCTACTTCCAGATATGTTTACAATGGAAGAGCAAATATCCTTTTCATTGTGTTCATCTGAGCATGAGGTGAAACAATGTACATAAAGCAACCAGGAAAATGCTTTCATAATTGGCGGTCTGCTTCCCAACCTTTGCCTTTCAGTAATTCCAGAGCATGTGACACTCCCTTCCCACAAATCACTTCTCCTCTTTGGGCCTCAACATCTTTGACTATAAGATGGGAACCTTGGACTGACTGATTCTGAGGTCGCTCCAAGGATATCTTTAACTAAAATATGAGACATCATGGTGGATTTCTGAAGACATTACCTTTGCTTTGTTCCCCTATAGCCAGCTGTTATAGGCTTGGCTGGGCTAAACATAATTACTTTTTCCCTATGGAGTCAAGAAACAAACTAAATGGCCGTGTCCTTGAATAATTTATTTGACTCTTAGAATTAATACATTATCATTGTTGCTATGGGAGAAGTAATTTACATTTTGAAAGGGTGTTTTACTTCTTTTATCTCTGAATGTATTTTAATTCTTTTACTACTTGGAAGATGTGACTCCATTATTTTATGTCAATACTTCCTATATCCTGTTATTTGGGTGGGGTCAGGTATTATCAGCAATGTCTGATGAAGTTAATGCACTGGTACTGTAAGTGCTTATGTTCAGTTAATAAATTTTGAAGCAGTCTCAAGAATTTGCATATTAACCAGTTCCTTACCAGTCCCTAGGTTTTTGTTGGCGCTCTACCAGTGTAATCTGTAGAATAACAGTTTCTGTACACATAAATTTAATAAAGAAAATTAGATGTCATATTTGGGAGTAGGTAGTGCTTTGTAAAGAATTTATATTCTGTGATCAGCTATAGATTCAAATACAGATTTTATCACTTACTTGCATGTGATCCTAACCAGTCACTATATTCATCTGAATTTCAGTCAATTTCTTTATAAA
Source organism: Lepus europaeus (assembly GCF_033115175.1). Classification (NCBI taxonomy): domain Eukaryota; kingdom Metazoa; phylum Chordata; class Mammalia; order Lagomorpha; family Leporidae; genus Lepus; species Lepus europaeus. The sequence continues at coordinate 48,065,927 of NC_084834.1, read as the reverse complement.
ATAAGGATACTATTGATTTGCAAGTTGATTGTGACATTAAAATAGAAATTATTTGCTCAAGTGCCTTTTAAATATTTCTCTAAAGCAATGAAATGCATTATTTTGATTAGTGAGAGTACTTGATTGCTATCTATCAATTCTAGGCAACATTAGTTTGAAAAGTGTTATAAGCCAAAGGATGATGAATATGCATAAGAGGGCTTCAAAATGTTCATGGAAACTGTGCATTATCTTTTTTTTTTATTAAACTTTTATTTAATGAATATAAATTTCCAAAGTACAGCTTATGGGTTACAATGGCTTCCCCCTCCCAAAACTTCCCTCCCACCCACAACCCTCCCCTTTCCTGCTCCCTCTCCCCTTCCAATCACATCATGATTCATTTTCAATTCTCTTTATATACAGAAGATCGGTTTAGTATATATTAGGTAACGATTTCAACAGTTTTCCCCCATATAGCAACACAAAGTGAAAAAAAATACTGTTGGAGTACTAGTTATAGCATTAAATAACAGTGTACAGCACATTAAAGACAGAAATCCTACATAATATTTTTAAAAAAATTAATTTTCTATGCCATTTCCAATTAACACCAGTTTTTTTTTCATTTCCAATTATCTTTATATACAGAAGATTGATTCAGAATATAATTAGTAAAGATCTCATCAGTTTGTACCCACGCAGAAACACAAAGTGTAAAAATACTGTTTCAGTACTAGTTATAGCATCACTTCACATTGGACAACACATTAAGGACAGATCCCACATGGGATGTAAGTACACAGTGACTCCTGTTGCTGACTTAACAATTTGACACTCCTGTTCATGGCATCAGTAATCTCCCTAGGCTCTAGTCATGAGTTGCCAGGGCTATGAAAGCATTATCTTTTAATTACATTTTCTATGAGTTTTTGAAGCTTGCGCCTTTGTTGTAGGAGAACCACTGTAAATGAACAGCAGTAGCTATAAGTTTGTTAGAATAAGTGTTCTGTTAACATTTGGCATCTGTTAGCAAATTTTAAGGTGCTGCTTGGGCTGCCTGTATTTCATATCAGAGTGCCTGGGTTCTGGTCCCATCTCTGCTCCCAATTCCAACTTCCTACCAGTTCACACATTGTGAAGTAGCAGTGATGTTTCCAGTGGTTGGATCACTGCAATGTATATTGGAGACCTGGATTGGGCTCTTGGATGATGGATTTCACCTGGATCAGCCCTGTGCAGTCTATTGAGAGAATATTGCAGGTGAACTAGTAGATGGGAGCTCTCCATCTGTCTGTCTTTGTCTTTCTGCATGTAAAAAATAAAGATAAAGTAACAAATACCCTGGATTTAGTGTGATGGAAAATAAATCAAAACATTGGATAAAAGGAAGTGGGAGTCCTGAAAATAAGTGTGAGTTTCATTTTTAGTCCTCTTCCTCCCTAATGATGGTAAATGTGTGATCAATATGTTTATTTAACAATACTTTTGTTCACATTCCAAAAATGTGGTAGATTCTTACTTTAGAATTAGATGTGTCCTTGTGACTTGTTGTAGCCAATAGGGCATATATGGATATGAAATGCATTTATGAGCAAAGGGTGATCATTCCCTCAGCTGCCCTAAATTCCAATGAGGGTTATGTGGAACAGAGGCCCCAGCTGATCAAGAAAGCTATGATAAGCAAGGAATAACTATGTGTTATCTTAAGATATTTTATATTTTTATTTTGTTAAATTGGATTCTCCTGACATATAAAATAGGAATTAACTCACCCAGAGGTTTATGAGAATCTCTGTTCTTTCTTTCAAGTGGGAAGCCAGAAGTCTGGGTTGGGATGGATGTTAATCTTGGAGTGTGGATGTGAGAGGGAATCAACCTCTTCCATGAAAGTGCCAGCGACCTTGTGCAGTGACACATCCAGAAGGCACAGGTCTCTGATGGTCAGGTTCTGATCACTGCCAAGCGGCCTCTGTGCTGCTATTGCCCAGTTTCTGTTCCATTACATGTAGCAAAGAGGAATCATTACATATTTTAATGCTCAAGAGAAATTTTGCAGTCATTTAAAGACCTCATTTATTACAATGCTAAGAATAGATTAAGGAATACAGAAAAGTTGTCCTTAGGTGTTTTCATATTGGTTAGACAAGATCATCATAGCAGTAATGCATGCAAAGGAGAAGAGATAGTTTCCATTAATGAACTATTAAATTAATTATTTAATCAATTTACTTATTAATTTATTTAAAGGTAGAGTGAGACACACACACACACACAGAAAGAAATCTTCCATCTGCTAGTTCATTCCTTAAATGCCTGCAACAGTAAGGGCTGGTCCAGGCTGAAGCCAGGACAATAGAACTCCATTTCACTCATCAAAAGAGTGGTAGAGATCAAAATAATTGAGTCATCATTTGCTGCATGCCAGGGTGAGCCTTATCAGGAAGTTGGAATTAGAAATGTAGCTGGGACTCAGGCCCAGGAACTGTGATACAGGATGTGGGCATCCTAAGCAGTGGAATAACCACTGTGCCAAATGCCTGCCACCATGACCTTTTTAGGTGTGCATTCAAGACCTTCCAATTCTGCATTACCAGAGCCTCACTGCCTGTCTAACCACATCTATATGGTGTTCTTTTTGTTTCCATATTATGTTTTTTTCTCTCAGTGGACTCTACTGCTCTTTCTAATGCCAGCTTTGTTACTTTTCAAATGGTTTCCTTGACCTCTCTGATATGCTATAAAATCCTATTATCAACGCTCATAATTTTATGTACCTTTGCTTTGCAGCCTTTCCTATGGTTGGAATTTTTACATCTAAAAATTACAAACAGAGGCTGGCGCCGTGGCTTAACAGGCTAATCCTCCGCCTTGCGGCGCCGGCACACCGGGTTCTAGTCCCGGTCGGGGCACCGGATTCTATCCCGGTTGCCCCTCTTCCAGGCCAGCTCTCTGCTCTGGCCTGGGAAGGTAGTGGAGGATGGCCCAAGTCCTTGGGCCCTGCACCCGCATGGGAGACCAGGGGAAGCACCTGGCTCCTGGCTTCGGATCAGCGAGATGCACTGGCCGCAGCGGCCATTGGAGGGTGAACCAATGGCAAAAGGAAGACCCTTCTCTCTGTCTCTCTCTCTCACTATCCACTCTGCCTGTAAAAAATAAAAAATTACAAACAGAAATTATAATTTTTACAATTCTCTGATTTGTGAACTTCTCTGTCATAAGTCTATAACCTCTGTGGGAGAGGAGGGTGTAACCTGGTCTTAGTTACATCCCTGTATCTAAACACTAAGACAAGGTCTAACCCATGGTAGCACACTACAGATATTTGTTAAAGAGTAAAGAATACACATCACAGTGTTAGTCACTTGGTATTGCCATCTTTTTAACCATTCAGAATAACTATGGGGTAGGTAGCTATGTCTTCATTTTCAAAATGAGGACTGTGAAAAGATTTGCTCTGAATCAGACTTGTAGATTTTGAATCCATGTTTATCTGACTTCAAAGCTTGTGATCTTTCCATTACATGCCTCTGCCTTGCAAGAGACTAAAGAAATACTTTAATTTTGAGTGAGTTAATAATGCATGGGACCTGAATTGAATATAATTTTATGCCATTCTGCTCTAGAAGAATTTTTTATTATCCAGCTGTAGCTTTGTGCCTTTATCTCTTATCAGGACGAGGTAATTATCTTCATTAGTAGGCAACCCCTTTACTCTCATATAACTTTGATGCAGTCAGTAAAACTCTATTTTCTTTACTCCTTGCTCCCTGTGAACTACTATCTTCAAAAGCTGCCAAAGTTTGCAAGCAGATGGCCAACTATTATTCACTCCTTAAGTTCCTCTGCAGCAATGCATCATCAGGTCCATCAGCAAATAGTAACATATGAAAACATATTGTCTCATCTTTAGTATCTCCAAATGTCGCTTTAACATTTGTTATTCCACTCTGGTTCCTAATTAAAGAAAGCTCATTTCCAATTCCCCTGACTGATATCTACCATTTTGATAATGCCCTTTATGTTTGTCCTAGAATATTCATCATTGTCTTGTTAATGCAGTTGCTTTCAATAAAATGGTAACTTACAAAGATCTTTCTTGACTTTTCTGTAGTCTGTGATTATTTATTTCTATTTGGTCTCTTTTCTGTCTCATACTATGATCCTACCCTGGACTCACATGTAGTGACATCTGCCATCTGAGACTTGATGGGCATTTTTACCTTTTTAAGCTCTTTATCACACTGTCTCCCTTCCACTTCTGTTGCTAGGCTGAGTGGTATCTTTTTTGCAGCTCCCAGTCACTGTCCCCCTTTCCATCTTCCTTCTGTAGGCTGTTTATCTCAAACACTCAGCCTGCCCCACTCTTTGCTCAGGTTCACTGAGGTCTAATACCTCTCATGTCATTCATTTTGCTCTCATTGGGCTTCTTAAGAAGATCAGCTCATTTCTGTGATTTAATATCTAGTTCTTAAATTTTATACCTAAAAGATAATACTCCAAGAAAATCATTCTTACCTTCTTTGCTCTGTGTTTGAAAGGCATTTGATCCTATCACAGCGGCATTGATTTGCATTTTGAATTTTCTGCCATTTAAAATAAATTAAAATTTTGTCTTAGCTTATAATCAGATTACAGTAGCAGCATGAATCCACCTAACTTTAAAAATCTGGAGAGAGCCATTTGCTTAAATAATAGGTCAACCCAAATAATATCACTTTGAGTGTATAGGGCTGCTACTGTCACTTGTGTAATAATGACACTGTTTCTAAAAATTAAAGGATGTGAGCATGAGAAAAAGTTCTTTCAAATGAACATGTAGTTCCATGGAGTAGGTGGTTTGTTTTCAAAAGATTTGGTGGCAAGAAGTAGGATGCATTTGCCTTGAGTGAACTGCTCAGGAAACAGGAGAGATGGCAGAATGACCCTAATGGATGTGGAGGACTGAATGCCCAGGTGCTCTGATGCCTGTTCTCATAGGAATGGGTTGTTTATAATGGATAAGTCAGAGTCACAATAAGGGACACTTGAAAATATGGTGACATCCTATTAAAGCCACAGAAATAAATCCAGTTGAATTATCATATAGAATTTAACACTTACTTGGCAAGAAACCAGATCAAAAATGGATTCAGTTTAGGGCTACTGAGCATGAGACTGTGTACATGAACATATTTTGCTTACTATTTCTATGTAAACTTGTACTTAGAGAAAATAAGAGTATTTGCTAGGGATATTTGTGAAATAGAAGGCACTGACCAAATTAAATCAAGATGATTTTTGTTAAATATGACTTTGGTAAACACAATTTAAGCAGATTAATATTTGCGGACTTTTAAGTGGAAAGATGGTAAGAATTATATTAAAGACTTTATTAATGTAGGAACATTGTCTCTTTCTTCTGTTTTAATCAGCATAAGGTAAAATTCTATCCCAAATGCAAATCAAATGTGAATTCTAAATTACAGAAGTAGACAATGATGAAATAGAGAACAAAAATAAATGGCCAAGATGATACCAAATTTGGATATCATATTCTAATAATTTATTCACTCATATGATAAATTCATCTAGTTTCCTGCCAGATTCTGGAGATAAAATGATAAATATGATGGTAATTTAGGAAGCTCATAGCAAAATAGAATTAAAAGGTATGTTTATTTGGGAGCAACATTTTTATTACATTATTTCATTGTAATAGGCATATTCGTGAATAATTGGAAGACCTTCCATATGACTAACCTGGCCCTAGCTTATGAAGAAGAAATGAAGACACATGATTATAAATCACAACGAGGTGGTAAATGTTGTGGGAACAAAAGTAGTGAAAATAGAACATTTTAGAAAGAGACTAATCAAGGTTAGAAATCAGAAGAGAAGGTATATAGATGACCACAGAGCAAAATGAATTCTTTATGCCAGGGAAGCATGAATTATTCTGTGCAGATGGCTTAGTGGATCAGAGAAAGCAAGATGCTAGGAGGACCTGAAAGCAAGTCAGGAGTTTTGTGAGTAGTTCCAATGAACACCGGAGAAAAGTAAAGCAGAAATAGTTGTGGGATCTTATTCTGAGAGTTCTATATGCCTCGTGTTGGAGCTGACATGCAGGCCTAGGAATAACTGAACAGGGCCTAGACACTACATGACTCCATGGCATGCTGCCCACTGTCATCAACCCAAAGAGAAACCTACAGAGATGCCAGGTGCATAACCTATGCAGCTATCTGCAAAAATCTCAGGAGGGAGATTGACAGAGTTGGGTTTGGGTTCACATTGTATAATAACAATCTGGCTGCTATGTGGAATACAGATTGTAGAACACACATCTATATCCATGTCTCTATCTATACCTCTATATACACACATGTTTATTCACTCACAAATAAATATTTCTTACATATATATTATGTGCCAGGAAAACTGTCCTACTTATAGAATTCAATAGTAAGATAGTGTAGGTCCCCATATTTATAAAACTTGATTCTGTCTTAGAGAGAAAAAATAATTTATCACAATTTAAAAATAGTTTCAAAAGCTGAGAAGTGTATGAAGAAAATGAGGTCACACTTCTACATCAGTTTGAAAGATCCAAAGTAGGTATACATGCAAATATATGGGGCACAGAATATTGGAAACAGCAAACATGAAAGGGTAGGCAGTAATATTATGGGTTAAATGCACAAAAAGATGAGTCTGATTGGAGCATGCAAAATGTATGTGAAAGGGAAAGTGGAACAATGGGAACTGAAAGAGCTAGGCTTTGTAGGGTTGGTTGGAAGCATCGGATGAATGGTTTGTACAAGAGAAAACAATTGAATACAGTATGGTCAAATGTGTGCTGGCAACTCTGCTTCAAAGGGAATTAAAACTAATTCTGAAGTACTGCAGTCATCCAAATTAGGCATAATAGTTGGTTGTTAAGAGAGGAAAGATTTTGAGAGTCATGAACTATCCAGCCATGAATACAGCTACCTGTCACTTGAGGTACTTAGTCAGTGGAAGGAACTGCAGCCTTGTGTGAAAGATGGGACTTGTTTGTTCCTGAAGTCTCTACACTATAAATGCTTTTAGCTTAGCCAATTCAGGAATGTAAGGTAAAGGAATATTTCTTCACTTAAATATGAGGAATATTTGTTGACTACGGTTATTGACAACTATAGTTACAGTGTATCCTTCTGAATCCACTCCCACTGCTTTTTTTTTTTTTAACAAATGGTCTATAGGCTCTGTTTTCAGATAATATGATCCTATCTTGATTCCATTGGTCAAAGACAGAAAATGTGGCATTTTCCTACAAGAATATTATTTTATATAGAGTAATAAGATTTTAGAATAGAACAAAAAAGCTTTCCACACTCCCAAAGGAAATCACTGAGCAGTTTTCCCTCTCCCACCTCTTCCCCTCCTCCTTCCCTCCTTCCTCACTTCTCCCTTGCCCCCTTCCTTCTTTCTTTCTTTGATATTTGCATATTCTTTGATCTGATCTTTCAGATTATATATGTGGTCTTCACATCTGTTAGCATGTTCAACAGGGGGCATCAGAATCTTTCCAATATTACATTTATAATACAGCTGTTCACAAATTATTTAATCAAAGGACTACACAGAAGCTAGGCTAAGATTATAGAAGGTTGATGATTATTCCAAGCGCTGGGTGAAAAAGGAGAGGATTAACTCACCAATCATACCCTTATGGACTTAATACCTTCCAATTGATCTTAGGATAAAGACAATGATTATCCTCTGATCCAACAAACTCTTGACTCTTCTTGACCGCCTGGCTACTTCTAGTGTCTTGTCACACAAAAGTATAGAAAACATCACTTCTAGAGTAGTTGAATTTCTTATTTTCCTAAAAATTGGTATACTAATACATTTAAGTTTTTTGTTTTAGTTTTCATAATATATTAGGATATAAAAGTTTGCATATTTTAGTTTATCGTTCTTTCTCAGTTCAGTGGGTGCACATGGGTAGGCCCTCTTTGCCAGAGGATTTCAAAGGCAACACTTGCTAGTGTTTTAATATAGTGCTTTGAAAAGTTATAGTTTTCCCACTTAAAATATTATCTTAGATAAAATGGTACCTTGCACTTGGATTTGAGGGCAAAATAGTTTGTTTAGAAGGAATAGTTCCCTTTAAAATTATGTGGACAGCACAATTTCAAAAGAAATTCTGATGGATTGCTTTTAATCACTTTTATAGTTTTCCTGTTTTGTGATTCCTGTTGCTCTATTTTTTTCAGAATTCATTTAGTTTTCCATTGACCTATTTCCTTTAAGACAAGGTGAGAGTAACATTCTTTTGCCAGATCATCAACTTTTAAAGGATTCATCTTCACTAATAAAAGCAGAGGGTCATGTCAATTAGATAAGTGAAGCAAAGACTGGACTGTTTATTTTCAGCTCATTGAGGTATAATTGAAAACTAAAAATGATATATATTTGAGGTATACAGCTGGAATTTTTGATTGAATGTATGCATTGTTGAAGTGATCACTACAATCAAGCTATTTAATGAATTAGTGTTCTCAGTTGAATTCTGATGACACATTAAAACTATAAACAAATGGCTTATGGCTTTGTTAAAGCACTTGATAATCTTATGCATTTAATGATTTAAAGGGTTCTCTGCAGTGTACATATTAACAAAACAAAGAAAACCTGAAACACTGAAGTAAAACAAAACATTTGAACCTAATCTTTTCATGGGCATAATCAGCACTAATTTACACAATTGAAATAATTGCCTTAATTTCTTACCTTAGTATTTAGATTTTGCTTTCTTAAATTAGGACTGATTTCATTGATGTTTTAGTTCCATGTGCTATCATCTGTACATTTTATATCCTGTTTTTTTGTTTTGAATTTCTGTTGTTTGTAGGATAAAAGAGGACAGGAGCGATACCTTTTCTATAATACACAGCATGATGATATAAATCGATTATGGATAACAGCTATAAATAATTTTTCATTTCCTTGAACAGTTGGGGCTCGGATATAATCTTCACTATCCCTGACAAAGAGTTTTCAAATGGATTTCAATCCGTGTAAAGTGAATAAGAGTCTACATTTGCTCATAAAACTTTTTATGAAAAACTTCCACTTATAAAAATTAAATCTGGGGAAGGTTGTATAGATTCATGCTCCCTGCATTAAAATTATGTTAGAAGTGAAAAGTGCCTGAAAACAGAGATAATACAATGCAAATTGGTCTTTGCATGTCATTAACTTGACATCTATGATGTGCTTTACTCAATTTCAATATTTAATAAGTGTCCAATTTCTTAAGTATGAATAAAAATCAGAAACAATAACAAGTAAGTTACTTTTCAATAAATAGACATGTCCTGGCTGATTTAAGAATAGTAATTGGGTGTAGCACATTAACTGAGTGGCCTAGAGCAATTTTATAATAATCTTCTAAAAGCTTAGGAAAAAAAAATCAGCACTTTATTATGTTTAACACACTGCAGCTACTGCTTCTCTTAATTCATTTTAGTGAGCTGTCAGTAAATTTTTCTCCATTAGATGCTGAATTTAATTAGCTCCAGGGTCACAATTTATGTGATTTTAAGTTGTATGCTATTTACAACATCTAGTAAATGTTACCTGTGGCAACATAAATATATTTAATCTACCACCACTAGTAGACAATTATTTTTCATTCCTTGCATATCACACATTCAGAACTTCTGTTTCAGATAGTTTCTGAACTCCTCTGCTATGCTATATGGAAATAGCACTGGCTGTATAATTTGTTTCTTCATACAAAATGAAAATGTTGTTAAGATGTTACTTAGAACTTTTAATATTGGGACCAGTGCTGTGCATAGTAGGTTAAATCCCTGGCTTGCAGCGCCAGCATCTCATAGGGGTCAAGTACTGCTGCTCCATTTCTGATCCAGCTCCCTGCTAATGTGCCTGGGAAAGCAGCAAAGCATGGCCAAAGTCCTTGGGCCCCTGCACTGATGTGGAAGACCCAGAAGAAGCTTCTGGCTCCTTGCTCCAGATCAGATCAGCTCTGACCATTGAGGCAATCTGGGGAGTGAACTAGTGGATGGAAGAACTTCTCTCTATCTCGTCTCTGTCTCTGTAACTCTCAAATAAATAAAAATAAATAAAAAATAATTTCTATGACAACAGTAGTAGAATTGGAAGTGCTGTTTTGCAGGAGGCACAGGTCACAGTTACGAATTTGGACCTGCATGGAAATGTAAGATATTCTTCTTTTTAAGTACTGATTGATTGAAAGAGATCCTCTATCTCCTGATTCACTTTCCAAATAGCTGCAACAGCCAGGGCTGAGCTAGGACAAAGACAGGAGCCAGGAACTCCATCCTGGCTTCCACTTGGGTGGCAGAAGCCCAAGTACCTGGACCATCTCCTCTTTTTCACAGTGCCTTAGCAGAACGCTGATTCAGAGCAGACGACCTGGGACTCAAATGAGAGCTCTGATACAGGATGCTGGTGTTGCATTAAACTGCAGTGCCACAGTGCCTACCCCATGATATTTTCTAAACCAAAATAATATCTGATTTATACAAATTATGTTCTTGGTACAATTATGGCTAAATTATAAGGCTAACCAGAGATCAGATTATTATTTATAAAGGCATAATTTTTTGCTCTCTTTGACTTTCAGTAAATGTGACAAAGATTTATGTTATAACCAGAACATCCTTTGAAAAAGATAAATTATATTTTGATTAAGTATTTGATCCAAGAGTGTATTATTCTAGTGAAGCACCAATTTTGAATTTTCACTCTTTCTATTCTGAATCAAGAGCCTATTCAAGGTAATTCCGCTTTTTTTTTGGCATTGCATTGTGGTGTGATATCTTGGCTATTTATTGCATTCTTCTTTCTTTATTGACAAAAGAATACTGTCAAGGTTCTTTTCTCATACACTGCATTTACATTCTCCTTGAAGAGAAGTGAGGCCAACACATTTGAAGTAAAGCTTGTTGCTATTGCATTTCTATCTGCAATATCTGTGAAGGCTGAAGCTTTGACAGTCTTCTTTTTACCTTGAGGATGGTAGACTCATACAATTTATAGTAGAACAGATAGGCAAGTTGCCATGCTTCCTGGATTAGTTTAAGGGGATTCTAAACTAGCCCAGATTGCATTTATGAATGAATAATCATGTAATTGGTTTAAATCCTTGCAATTCAGCTTATTCATTGCAGTACAATTTTGATGGATACAGATGAACTGTTTCCTTTTTCATTTTTTTTTTTTTAATTTGTGTTTTGGGGCAGTGGTTAGGACACACTCAGATATCCACATGTTGGAGTGCCTTACCTCTTCTTCTGATTCCAGTGTCCTTTTCCTGTGCACACTAAGAGGCAGCAGTGATGGTTCAAATACTTGAGTCCATGGCAACCATGTGGGAGACATGGAATGAACGCTTGTTTCCTGGCTTCAACCTGGTCCAGTCCCAGCTGTTGTAAGCATTTAGGAAGTGAAGCAGTTGATGGAATATCTCTTCTGTCTGTCTGTCTGTCTGTCTCTGCCTTTCAAATAAATTTAAAATAAAAAAATGAGTATTTAACTGGCTCCTACTTTTAAAGTATTTCTATGGTAACATAAAGCAGAGGAAAGTTCCTTTGCGGAATAAGCAAAACCCCATTGCGTTTTGTTAGAATTGCTTTTGAACTCTCTCCAGTTGTTGCTTTTGCTTGCTCTCTACAAGCAATTGGGGTTTTTATTTTATATACTTTTTGTGCTCAGTTGTCATCTTTTCTTGTAACTGATTACAGAATAGTATTTATTCATTCTTCTAAACAGTGAGTCAAATATACACACAGATACACACACATACAAAATACAGTATCTTCTCTTAAATGAGTCATAGTTTAATGAGAGAATGGATTTATAAGAATTTAATTTGAAATACACCCTGAACTAAGCCAAAATATATGGGAACTTCATGGTAAGTGTCAACATTAACTAAGGAAAGTGGCTGCTCGACGTCCTAGAACAATTAGGAGAACTGGCAACATCTTCTCTGACAAATGCCTTGAAGAGTTCTCAATTCCAAAACACTTTAGCCTAGTTGATTACTTTCCTACTTTTATTAATTAGAGATATGTTGAATCTACAAACTTTTGCTCCAACACAGAATCTGTGGATATAATTTAGGTTAAAAAATTAAGCTTTATATTTTCAAAAAAAAAAGGCTGCTTTACTTCAAGAATTGGAGAAGGGCCCGTGAATGTTGGAAGCAAGCATATCCTTGGGAAAATCCTATATTTTACAGATGCCAGAAGGTGAAATTAGCTTGGAAATCACTGTTCCTGAGGGAATAGTTGATTATACTCAAATTTTACATTTAGTGTCCCTGCCATTCATTCATTATTTTAGTAACGTTGTGTACAACTGAGATAACATATTTCTTTCTCAACAGGGTTCTGTAGCAGATTGCTTAAAAGTATAATTTCATGTATGTATGATTTTAAGAAGGAAGCAAGGCTGTATTTGATAAGAGAGCAGAATAGTGCAGGCTTCAAAACAGATAGAGGATGCACTCTTTATCAGATAAAGTTTTAACAACTACTACCCTCATATTTTATAAAAGCAAACCATTCATAATTTCACACTTTTAGATGCATGAAATATCTAAATGTAATTCAAATAATGTGATCTACTGATGTTCAAACTAAAACATTTTAGAGAAAATAATAAATCTTAAAATATACTCTGGACATATAAAATGTTATAAATTTTTATGATTATATATGCAATATGCATATATATGCTAGAAAACTTGGAAATCACAGCAAAACACAAGGAAGATAAAAAAATGATTATTTTTCTATGACTTGGAAATTATATGAACAATCTTCCCTTTCAAAAGAAAATTTAGTTATGGGAGACAGTGAGAGCAAGAGAGAGAGAGAGAAAGAGAAAGAAAGAGTGTGTGTTAGAGAAAGAGCAAGAGATATTCCATCTGCTGGTTCACTCAAAATTAGGTATTATGATAGAGGATGGAGATGTCTCAAACAGCACTTTATTGCCTATATCAAATACCCACACCAATCTTTCATTTTGAATGGGTCAACAAAAAGAAGTCATTACAGACACACTTCAAAAAGTTTAGGGAAAATGGAATTAAAAGATGGACTTATTTTGGTAGAAAACATTTTGAAAGCCATTCATATAGATGATCTTCATAAAGTCCACATAAAATGCATATTATGGAAAAAAACTGTACATGACTTTTAAAATATTTTTCACTAAAATAAACTTACTTCTATTTTTCATGAATATTTTAAAGCATATATACACATATATATAAACACACACATACAGAACACTATTATCTAATTTCGTATAGTGTAACTCTAATAAAAGTTGTACAATTGATTTTTAACACTGGGAGAATTGTAGACACAAATAGGGCACAAGCAACGTGAACATATACTTGTTCATTTGTTTGTGTCCTCCTAGCACCAAGCTACCTGTTTCTTTGAGCCTCATGGCAGTTTGTGCCTTTTGTAGATAAGTTACGTAAGTGAGGCCTGGATTTCCCTGGAGTTACATGGAGAGAACAGGACTTGAGACTAGTATATAACATGGCACAGACTGAAAAGTTACTGGGTTCTCAGAGAATTGTGGAAGCATTGTTGACCAGGATATCTGAATTCTGGTTTCCCCTGGCATGAAGCGAGCTCCCCAGATTGAAGGAAGATGTAATTTAAAGAGCACAAAGAGATACCTTTGGGAGTTAGTTTCAGCAAGGCCTAATAGCCTGCCTTTTTTCACACTAATGTTCAGTAAGGGAAGAGATAGTTTTGTCTCCCAGCACCTGTAAGTCTACTGTTGCTTGGGAACAACTAGAAGATATGAGTGCCACAAGTTTCACCTGATGAGTTACAACCTATCTAACTTGGACATTGATTCATCAAATCATAGCTGCTACATGACATATCCACCTGAATAAAATCTACTGACAGAGACAATAAGGATAGTAGAGTCCACACGAAAACTAAAATAAAATTTTAAAAATTTAAGACTCCATTAATTAGATTTTATTTTGAATTATTTTGAAGGAAATCAAGTATTTTTCACACTGCTAATATGACTTTATATTCAGATTGTATGCAAACATATTTTTAAATGTTCATCTCCCATTTAAAAATTTGTTTGATTTTTTTCCCTTTCTTTTTTAACATAAATTTGTTTGATTTTTTTTTCCTTTCTTTTTACATAAGTTCAAGGCCAATAGTATGGTGTGGATATTTTGTTGTTTGGATGAATGGATTTTTTGTTTTGTGAGTAAAAAACAGGTTATGCATTACACATTTTTACAAGACAAAAAAAAAGGAAATTATAAGTATAAATATCTTAGTATGAGAAAATGAGTGGAAGAAAAGTGACAACACTACAGAAGGCATACTATCAGAATGTCTTTCTTGAAACATTTATGTAATTCTCCTGTATTTCAATTCCTGAAACAGAATTACTTATGTGGCAATATTTTGCCAACAAAAAGTATGTGCCAAAATAATTGATATAGAAACATTTTTCCCAAATTCATCACACAAGAAAACTGGTCCCTTTACAGCACATATTTCCCTAGTGAAATTGTCATCGCAAAGACAGTGATTATATGCAAGTAGAATTTTCCAGCTATTACCATTTAACACCTTTGAATGAAATTTTTACAAATTGTTGATGATATTGGGGACATGCTCAATCAGACTTGCCCCAAATGATGGAGTTAGAAACGTGCCAGGGGATTCCAATACAATCCCATCAAGGTGGCATGTACCAATGCCATCTCACTAGTCAAGGTGATCAATTTCAGTTCATAATTGATCACACTGACAGATCTAAGAGTCAAAGGGATCACACAAACAAAACTAATGTCTGCTAATACTAAATGATAAAACCAAAACGGGAGAGAAGGATCCAACATGGGAAGGGGGAGACACAGCAGACTCATAGAATGGCAGATGTCCTAAATAGCACTCTGGCCTCAGAATCAGCCCTTAAGGCATTTGGATCTGGCTGAAGAGCCTATGGCCTATGAGAGTATTATAGGCATGGAAAGCCAAGACACTCTGGAAAAAAAAAAAGAAGAAGAAGAAGAAGAAGACCTAAATGAAGGATCTCAGTGAGTGTGATCCCAGTGGAAAGAACAGGGCCATCAAGGTAGGAGGTACCTTTCTCTGAAGGGAGGAGAGAACTTCCACTTTGACTATGACCCTGTCGGAGTAAGATCAAAGTCGGCGAACCCTAAAGGCTTCCATAGCCTCAGCAACTCATGACTAGAGCCTAGGGAGATTACTGACGCCATAAACAAGAGTGTTAAATTGTTAAATCAACATCAAGAGTCACTGTGTACTTACGTCCCATGTGGGATCTGTCCTTAATGGGTTGTCCAATGTGAAGTAATAATATAGCTAGTACTGAAACAGTATTTTTACACTTTGTGGTTATGTGTGAGTGCAAACTGATGGAATCTTTACTTAGTCTATACTGAATCGATCTTCTGTATATAAAGATAATTGAAAATGGAAAAAAAAACTTGATGTTAAATTGGAAATTACATAGAAAATTAATCATTTTTTAAAATATCATGCAGGATCTCTGTCATTAATGTGCTGTACACTGTTATTTAATGCTATAACTAATACTCCAACAGTATTTTTTCACTTTGTGTTGCTATGTGAGGGAAAACTGTTGAAATCTTTATATATACTAAACTGATTTTCTGCATATAAAGATAATTTAAAATGAATCTTGATGTGAATGGAAGGGAAGAGCGAGTGGGAAAGGGGAGGGTTGCGGGTGGGAGGGAAGTTATAGGGGGGGAAGCCATTGTAATCCATAAGCTGTACTTTGGAAATTTATATTCATTAAATAAAAGATAAAAAAAAATTGTTGATGATTTTATTTATTATATTTGCATTTCACCACTCAAATCACCTGCAGAAGTGATTGTGTGGATTCACTGTACTTAACCAAAATAAAATATTTGTTTAAAAAAATGAAAGCTTTTTTTTTCTATCCTCAATGAATAGGACACTCATTTTCTAAAGATTCATACTGTTTGAACAATGTAAAAGAGAGCTGAACAAAATATTTCTTCTCCTTAGGATGTGATCTAAGTAGCAACAGGAGCTTGTCGATTTTCATTGTCATTCTCCAACAAAGACCTGAAAAATGTTAGATGATGATAGGATTATAGATTTTACTTATTTGAGAATATGTAACTATTTCAAGGATTAAAAATAACACAGGGTGAGTATTGTGACACAGAAGTTTGTGCTGTCACTTTGGGGATGCCCATAGCAGGTGCAGTATTTCCTGGTTTATAATCCCAAGTCTGCTTCAGATCCAGCTTCCCACTAGTCTGCCCAGGAGGCAGCAGATGATGGGCCAAATACTTGGGTTCCCACCACCACATGGGGGATGGACTTCCTAGTTCCTGGCTTCAGCCTGGCCCAACCCTGGCTGTTGGACACATTTAGGGGGTGAGCTAGAAGATGGGAGATCTCTCTCTCTCTTTCTCTCCCCTTCCTCTGTCCCTATCACTTTGCATTTCAAAATAAAATACCTGGGTATATCTTTAAAAAATAATGATGCATCTCTACTTCAATATCATAATAGTTTCATACAATTATCACCCAACATCAAAATAAAAATAAAAATTCAGAGTGTACTTGAGACACAATGGATATAAAAATGCATACAATTTCTATGAAATAGGCAAAACTGGTATTTTAAATTCGAACTTTATGTATGTGAGTTGAAAATGATAGAATTAAATACTCTGTGTTCTAATTTGCATCCACTTGGAAATCAGAAATGGAACCCCTCATAAATTTCATATTAAATGGCACATAAATATCAGCAGTTAGAGGACATATTTTCAATGCAATGTTATGCCCTGAAAGTGAAATTCACTGAAGCTGGTAAAATGAATAGAGTTAATGCCCCTGGTATTAAACTAGAAATATAATCAGTAGATATTTAAAGTAGACTCTTAGAAGCCCAGAATGTTTTCTACAGGGTATGTAAACAAGTTTCTAAATATGTCAGTGATTTTTGTGTTCACCTTATTTTGTTCTGAGTTTCAAATAGACCTTCACAGCTGAGAGGGCCATACATTTTCCAGAAGTTCAAGATGCCAGTCATCTTCTGAGAGTCACTGCTTCCTGGACAATGTCAACCATCTCCTTGCTACCTCCTATTTCAGCCACTGGCTTATATTAGAGAACCTCTGATTAATAACCAGATGAAATACCCTGTGTACCATTGGGGGCAGCAGGGGATGAAGTTACAGGTATCTTCCCAGTCATGATGCCTGATAAAGCTACTTCACAGAAGTACACTGTTCTCCTGGACACGATAAGAAGGTCACTCAAAACGCATGATGGAGAGACACCTAACCCAAATTATCCCTGGTCTGCTCATAGAGAATTCTGATTTCCGAAATTCATCTTCATGTTGTGGACTTATTAAATAGTATGCCATGAACCACGTTATGGTTTATAAATTACCCTATTTCATGTAAAATTGCAGGAGGGGCAGGCATTTGGTTTAGCACTTAAGATTACAGCTGGGGCACCTCCAACTCATATTAGGATATTGGCTGACTCCTGACTGTAGCTTTCTGCTATTGCAGACCCCAGGGAGGCTGCCGTGACTCAAGGAATTGCTTCCTGGCACCCACATAGTGATAGAGGTTGAGTTCCCAGCCTTGGCTTCTGCTTAGTGAATATATTTTGGGAGGGAGTCAGCACAAGGGAGCTCTGTCTTTCTACCTCTGTTTCTTTGACTCTCAAATAAATAATTTTTTGAAAAACTGTGCAAGGCATTATTTTACATGATCGTGTTTTCTTCTCTCATGTCTACTCCTACTTTTCATTTCAATATTTCTCACAATCTCTCTATGGTGTGTTGTCTCTCATTCTGCTGTTTTACAGACCACTGCCATTGGGAAAACCACTGGAGCACTTTCTCCTGGCATCTGCCTTTCCATTTCCCGGGTAGCCCGTGCTTCTTATTAGCAACATTTAGGAAAGCACCTCTGAGACTCACTGTGTGCTTTCCTTGGGGACCCTATCCCCTATCTTAGAGCGATGCTATTTCACACGAAAAATTTTAAGTTCTTCTATTGCAAAACCATCTTTTAAATGGGGTCCAGACCTGTTTTTGATTTGAATTCAATTCTATAATAAAGTTACTTTCAGTTTTACAAAGAGTGAGAAGTAAGTCCCACAGGGAAGGAAAATCCTCTCATTGGGTTTAAGATAAATAATAAGAAGAAAAAAGATAACTGGATTGTTCAAATTTGACTGCAAGGAGAAGATAATTTCAGCTAGAGAGCCATCAGCACAGAACAGAAGCAGGCAGACAAAACAGGCATCAGAGATATTCCTAGAAAGTGAGAGCTTTGAGTGGAAGTCAAATCCTGAATCAACAGTGGATGTTTTGAGACCATCAAGAAGTCTGTGTCTATAGCTTGTGCTCTATGCAATTAGTAAGTTACTAATTCACAGTAATAAACATGGAAGCTCAAATATTCTTCTTTTATCACTAAAATATTACAGAACATTGAAATAGACCAAATTACAGGAAAAGGACTCATGTATGCAAAGAATTATTATACAGAAATTTACATAGAATCATGTATAACTATACATATAGGTTATGTATGTCATATGTACTTTTTATTTTATTTTAAATATTTACTTATTTGAAAAACAGAGTTATAAAAAAAGAGGGAGAGAGAGAGAGAGAGAGAGAGAGGAAGAGAGGGGGAGAGAGAGAGAAAGAGAGAGAGAGAATTTTCCATCCACTGGTCTACTCCCCAGGGTGTTGCAGCAGCCGGGTCTGGACTAGGCCAGAAGCTTGGAACTTCACTGGGTCTTCCACGTTGGTGGCAGACCCATAGAGTTGGACCATCCTCCACTGCTTTCACAGCTGCATTAGCAGGGAGCTGGACTGGAAGTGGAGCAGCTGGGTCTGTAGTGCCCTTAGGGGCAGCTTTGCCCATTGCAGAATAATGCCAGTGCCCCTGTCATACACTTTTCAGATATCTTTGTTTTATTTTCCTCTTTTCATTGGCTCCCATCTGCTTCTCTCTCACTTATGTCATCTCTCCCCACAGTCATGTCAAAAATCTACCATGTATTTATGATATTTGATATCTTTATAATATTCAAGTTTTTTGTAATACATTTTCATTTCAGCTAATATCCCTCAGGAGTTTTCTTTATTCATGGTCTAAGTTAAGGACTCAGTTTTGTTTTCTTTTCTAGGTAGAATTTGTGCCAGCTTAATTACATAATCTATTCCTCATTTCCCCTTTAGCAATGAATCTAATGGCCACTTTGACAAATACTCAATTTTTATGTAGACTGGGCTCTATTTCCAATTATCCTATGTGCCACTAACCTGCATGCTATTCCTTCTTCAGTGTCACACTTAATTGATTATAACAGTGCATAAACTTTCTATTGCTGCTGTAACAAGTTACCACAGACTTAGTGAATTAAACAATACACATTTATTATGGTTTGTAGGGAAAAATCTGATATTGGTCTCATTAGGATAAAACCAAGGTGTTGGCAAGATTATGTTCATTTCTGGATGGTTTAGAAGAAAATTCATGTTTATCTTTTATATCTTCAAAAAGCTGCTCATATTCCTTGGCTCATAAACCCCTTCCTCTATTTCCTGAGCCTATGCAAGTGAGTCAAATTTTTTTTATTAAACTTTTATTTAATGAATATAAATTTCCAAAGTACAGCTTATGGGTTACAATGGCTTCCCCCCTCCCATAACTTCCCTCCCGCCCGCAACCCTCCCCTTTCCCACTCCCTTTCCCCTTCCATTCATGTAAAGATTCATTTTCAATTCTCTTTGTATACAGAAGATCAGTTTAGTATATATTAGGTAAAGATTTCAACATTTTGCCCATATAGCAACATAAATTGAAAAAAACTACCATTGGATTACTAATTATAGCATTAAATAGCAATGTACAGAACATTAAAGACAGAGAACCTACATAATTTTTTTTTCAAATTAATTAATTTTCTATGCCATTTCCATTTTAACACCAGGTTGTTTTTTTTTTTTTCAAATTATTCACACACTTCAACCTCTCTGTGGTTCTCCACAGCTTGAAAGTTTCTATGCTTCTTAAAGGTGCAATTAGTTTTGACTCACTTTTGGTATTGCAGGATATTTTGTCAATCATACTTTCAGAGTCTCCTTTGCCATATTCACAGACTGTATTGATCAGAGTTGGAATTCACAGCTGCATTGAGGGCCGTTACTCTGCCTATCAACAATGGCTGAGTTACTTTCTGATACTACATGTGGTCAGTGCCTGACCTGTACAATCACTGTTCCTTTCCATGCTTTTCTTCCTATAACACAGAACCTATTCTTTCATTTATACTTTAAGAATGTTTCATTAAGCTCTAGGAACAATTGTAGTTTTAGAATTGCAACTAAATAAATTCTACAAATTTAATGTTCTTATATTATATAAATTTATGCTTTGTGATCCTAGGATATAGTATAATCTTTGTGTTCAGGAATAGTTCATATTTTATTTCTTTTGATTATACATCAGTTTTCTCCTTACTGATTCTCTTCTTCTTCTAAAATTTATTTTAGCTTTTCCTCCTGTAATAATGTTTCAAATGGTGCTAATATTACAAACAGGACCTATTTTCTAATTTTTAATTTCTGGGAACATTTTGCAAGAGTAAATGAAAACTACTGAATACACTCACACACACATACACATGCCAGGATGGTGAAAATTTTGTGGAAAAATGGAATTAAAAGGTTATATGCATTTTGCATGATCTTTCTGAAAACTTGTAAATACATGAACACACATACACACATGAACACATATACACGATATACATATATATGCATGTATGTGCTTTAAAATTAGCATATCTGATCTTGACAAGCTATGCAAGCATTTCATCAGCAAAATGTGGCACTCTATTTTTTTTAGATGATGCTAACTAATAATTGCTGAACAAGCACCGCAGGTAGCTTGGGGTTTTATTGAAATTATCTCAGTGCTTTAACATTTTGTATATTTGGTATTATACCTGACAAATAAATAACTTATTAATCTAGATTTTTCTCAGTTCCCATTGTAAATGGAATTTTAACCAGATGTTCCTGCTGAAATCTATCAAATGAATATTCAGCATCTATTAACATGGCACATGGATTTATAGATTTTCTCCCTTAATTTGTTGATGCAATGACTATTATTTCTGAGGAAAAAGTGGAGAATGGACCTATGCATACAAATGCTCTACAGCTATATACATTCTTTTCAGATTGCATTTGTCTGTGTTTGATGTCATCTGACAGCTATCTTTGTGTGCATGTGTGCATCTGTGTATGTGAGGAATTGGGTTATATTTGACTGTTAAAGAAAATTATATCTTTACCTATGAGAAGTACTTTTATTTCTGGATTGAAAGAGACTGGTTTTTTTAACAGGATAACAATGACACAAAAGGAAGTCTTAACAGGGTTGAGATACATGCACAAAAATAAGTATATTGAAAAGCGATTTTTGGAATCTAAGTTGATCACAATCCACAGTTGACTGAGAGGGTGTATTGGTTACCATTGTGTAATGCTGTGGATCCTCTGGGCCACATCTATCTCCTGAACAGATATATTTAAGACGCCCTTGCAGCCACTCGTTCTATATGAGTTCTGACAAGTTTCTGCAGGGCCAACCGTATCTCAGGCTTGTGACACTTGGTGTCTAGATTTGTGCAACTGGCAGATTCAAGGTCATTAGCAAATTCTGGGTGGAACAGAGAGCACCAAGTGAAAGGGGCTGCTGGAGAAATGTTGCCCCGTCAGAAGGGGGATGTGCTTGTCTGAGGGCAGTAATCCTCTTGATGATGATAGTCTTTCTGACCCCTTCCTGACTGCTGTTACTGCTTGGATCCACCTTTTGCTCTTGACAAATCTTTCAGAATGCTCTGATTTTAGGAGGGCATTGTTGACTAAATCTCGCTTATTGATTTCTTGGCCCACTTCAAAAAGAATCACTTTGAGAATTGTCTTTTAGGCAGGCATCATGGTGCCCGAATTAAGAGGTCTTTTTTCCTGAACTTACTTCCTAAGGGGAAAGATTCCTGGAGGCCCACATACCTTCAGTAAGTACACCCATATGTCCTAGATAGAAAATCCACAGACTGTTAACCAAAGGTGTAATGGAAATTCTCATAAAAGTTTATGGGAAAAGGGTTTTACGTTTTGGATCTTTCTAAATCAAAATCCAAGGGATTGTTTATTCTAAATTAGGCTGTCATGATATTTACTTTAACGATAATATGTAAAATGTTACTCAGCTCCCTGTTCTTCCTAGGTTTTACTTGTCTCTCATTTAAATCGCCTGATGTCATGTAAAGTGTCCCAGAATCTCTTATCATATTTGCATCCTAGTAGACTTGATTTCCTCTGGTTTCTGGATCATTTGTAACCACCAAGTGAAAACTTTAGACAAGTCTTCCCTTAAGACATTATCAGGCCATTGAGTGCACTGCACATTACTGCTTTAAATAGTTTCCTGAGACAAAAGCATGGCTGTGCCTTGCAGAGCGCTTACCTGAGATGCATTGGCACTCATTATTCTTGAACCACTGAGCAAATGTGTTCTTAATATGGATTCCATTTTTTGAAGTGGAAAAGACATAGAAAATCTATAATTATTTTGTTAATTTTGGCTTTTATAAATAGTTTGGACCCCATAGTGAATTAGTGTATTTATCATCTATCTTCAGACTCTCCCTGTGTATTCAAAGAAGACATTTTATAGGCACTATTAGGGTTTCAGTGATTTCGTTAGACATGCCCTCAAGGAGCACATAGTCTCATGAAGGAGTTTACTGCCTATAAAATTGCCTTTTTCAATTGCCTGGAAACACCGGGTACTTTGATTTGTAATATCCCCATATAATTTAGGCTTAAAAGACATTAAGAAAAGAAAATAAGTAAGATATTTTGGAAAATTTGGAAATTCAGATATTGTAGCATGTGAAAAGACAGACATTTAGAGTTTTCTGAGGGATGAAATGTCTGCCAATTCCAAGTAGATTTTGGAGAATTCTCATTGCTTCAAGATTTCTACATTGTTTATTTTTGGGAAACAGGGTTTACAACAATCAACTCACAAATATAAATTAATTCCTTACATTAACATGGTGTATGCAATGTGTCCATTTGTGTTTTTAGCAAACATTTAAAGAGTTTCTAATGTGGACCCTATGTTGTGCCAGATGCCCAGAAACAACAGAAAACAAAAAAAGGTGGTCTCTGCTTTTGTAGAGGTTATATCCTATTGGCAGGAAATAATGGAAAATAAACAAGCACGTATGGAATGTAATTGCAATTCTAAGTTCTGTAGAGTAAATAAAAATTTGATGTGTTAAGTATGGTTATATTTTTAACATCAGTCAGAAAAATTTTCTTGAGAGGTTATATTTAAGCTGAAAAAGAGGTAACCAAGAGTGATGGACCCAAATCCTGAGGAAACATTCTCGGAAAGGCAGGTGATCTGTACATGACTACTAGGACCTCTTCAGGCTGCACTGCAGAGGGTGGTAGATGTTAAGAAGTGATGCTGGAGACGGACACAGAGGACATCATGCAGGGAGTTTCCATTTTATTATACATTTAATGGGAAATCAATTAATGGGTTTTTCATCTTTTTTATCTATATAAAGAGGGCAGATTACAATTTTCAGCACATAAAGATTTGGAACAGAATTTAAGTGAATAGGAAAATATGATTAGTTTCATACATTTCTAAATAAGCTCTAAAATACATGCAACCTCAGCTCACTGTAAACATTTCTTGAGACAGTATGAGTGAAGAAAATATAAGCTGTGAGAGCATTGGTGTATTGGATTCATATTTCATCAGGAGCAGAGAGATCAGGGAGCAGTGGAACTGTTTGGGATCATGAAGTTCTAGGCCTGAGGACACAAAAGCGGTCCGAAGAAGAGGAGGGTTTCAGGGAAGCACTAGAGAGGATGCCGTGCTGTTCAAATCCCATCATTGAAGAAAGGAATCAAAGTTTAATTTTATTAGGAAAAGAAAAATATGATAAGTTCTATGTGTGAGACAAAAAATTAATTATGGGGGAAATCAGGGCAACATATAGTTCAAAAAAATAAAGAGAGGCAACAGTTACAGTGAGATTACACTAGCAGTTGGTCCATGAGTGAAGTAAGGTGATTCAAAGAAAACAAGCTCTGGGTACCTAAAAAAAGGAAAAAGATGAGTATGTAGTATATATCCCAAATAATTTGTAGTTTGAGAATGCATATGTTGCTTAAAATAGTTATCTCAATTAAATTGTGTAACTGAAAATATAACATGGGGAACACAAAGGAGGTTTCATGTATCATTCCCCAGATTGTAGCCTAGAACCCATGGAGAGTAGGATTGAGTGAACTGAAGAAACTTCTCTTTAAGCTAATTCTATAGTGTTTATCATGGATTGGGTGGCATACACATAATGATTGAATAGAGATTTGCTCATGGACTTCAGAAAGGCCATCAAAACCATCAGCAGTCTCTTCTTAGTAATGACCAAGTAAGTGGGAGCAAGAAAGCCAACCACTGGCAAGAAATGTTAGGGCTGTGAGGCAAAGGAAAAAATGTTGAGAAAATGAAAATTGAGAAAGAGATGGTTGCCAGACAATAAAATTGAAGTTGAATGCAGAAAAGCACAGACATCCCCAATATAGGAAGATCTATGCAAGTAATTATGCAAATAAAGTGAAAAGGGTGAAAGGTTGAAATTTCTTACAAGTAAAAATGCTCAAAGGCATTATCTCATGTCAGACTGGGGTTCATTACTAGAAAATGATTAGAATCAACGCTACAAAGTCAAGAGATATCCAATTGGTGAATCTGGCTTATGAAAAACAATCACAGATTTAATGAAGGGGCTTTAACCTTTAAGTTCAATACAGATTTGATTCTGTTTGTCTGAGCAAAACTTAAATATAACGGAAGTAATTTATTGTTAAAGCCATGTAAAGTGCAATGATTATTATGCTAATAAGACTGGATAGCTAAAATCTCTTGCTTTATAAATGTCATAGATTAAAAATGGATTGTGCTAATAATTAAAGTAATGTCAATTTTAGTATTTTAACACAGATCATTTTACTCCAGCTTTAATTGTCTTTTTAAATTTAACACTTTTAATTGTAGGAAGGCGTATAATTATTTTGAACTTTACAAAATTATTCACGTATACAATAGTTTTAATATGTACAGTATATTTTTAAAGGATATGAATCTTTTCACAAAGCCAGCTGAAGGTTTTTCTAAAGGAATGGACAGTTTAAAATCATATAAGAGAACTTTCATAAGAGGGCAATTTGCTTTAACATTTGCTACTTTTGGTTTTCTATCTTGAAATGAAGTCTGTTCATGCTTAAGTGGCTTCCATATTTTGAATCAATTATCTCTGGTATTTGCAATTAGTGTGCTGGTCACTTTTTAGCTGCTCTCAAGTCTGAAATGTTCAGATTAGGTAGAAGAAATTAACTCATTTGTGACCTTTATCATGAATAATGTGTTCTTCAAGATTTCATAGATTATCTTTGAAAGTATTTCGATTTTGTAAGTGAGCCAGTTGCAGAAAGTTGGAGTGTATGATATTTGGGGGGCATGAATATTTTATAGTGGATAAAAAGTCTTTGTAATTTTATCATCTAAATAGTTCAACAAATCACTTGCCTCCCCTCACACTCTCTCTACCCAGACTACAATTATCCTAATTCCTGCTTGATCATCTTTCACATATCTAATCCTTTGCTTTCTGTTTCTGCTGCCAATTTTTTCCTGATTATTTCTTGCTTGGCTTTTAGTATCCAAACATATCACACTTCTTCAAGTATCTCTTCCTAAACTTTATTTCTCTCTATTTCCACTGATGATCCTTCTCTGGATGTGGAATTGCAAAGCCTTGTGAATGATCATTTTAGGAGACATGACACATGTGTCACTTAGTTGAGGTCAATAAGACGACAAGAGGTACCTGCTGGCACTTTCATGTGCAAACAAGGGAGGTAGAGAGTGGGGTGGGGAGAGAGATCTCATGGCTAGATGTTGTTATTCCTTGATTTGCTATAGGATGAAACCAACTTAGTGTAGGAAATTGTTAAAAGAGTTATGGATAAACAGCTGAAGTTTTAGTTTGAAGAAGCTAGAGTGTTTCACATTGATAAGCTTCTTGTCCTTTGACATGATCAAACTGTTTCCTATTGCCAACCTTTTGAGTTACTAAAATTACTTCCAGCTGGATGCAGCTGAGGTGGGGAAATGATAGGTAGCAGAAGCTTGGGATGTGGAATGTGATGTTCTATTTTCATTTCCTAAATCACTGTTCATGCTCCCACCAAGGGATAGCTGCAGAGAAAGAGAGGAGACTAAACTCCTAGATGCGGTAGAAATTTAAGAGAAGAGGGGACATCAGCTAGGGAGGTTTAGTGTAACTGAAACAATCGGAAGGCTTCTTCCAGTGATTTCCTGATTTTTCAAAATGTGACATGGAAAAATGAGTGTAATAGTTTTCCGTTAGCATCAGCACACATAGTAGCTTAAAAGAAGTTAAAAGAATACATATTTATTATCACTTGAATTCTGTGGGCTGAGATTCCGGGCATGGTTTGCTTGAGCCCTCTGTTCAGGACTTCACAGAGCTAGAGTAAGTTATTAATCAGGGCTGTACTCTCATCTGGAGTCTTTTCTGGGGAAGATTTCACTTCCGAACTCATTGTCAATGTGAGGAGAATCAATATCCCTGCAGCTCAGTGACTGAGGCCCTTGGCTTCTTGCTGGCTTCCAGTAGAGGCTGTCTTTAGGTACATTAGGTTGCTTGCAGCTCCTTGCCACTTGGCCTTAAAAATTTAACAGGCTTGAAAAGGGTAGTCCCTCTTTCCTGTGCTAACTAGATAGCCTTCTAAACAATTTTTAAACTTGTTTAGTCTTGTAAGCAAATCATAACCTAATCGTGGAGCTGAGCCATATTCTGTTGATGAGAAGCAAGTCGAGAACAGAATACGCTGCTTCGTGAGACACCAGCATCCCATATGAGCACCAGCTCAAGTCCCAGTGACTGGACTTCCTGTTCAACTGCCTGCTAATGGGCCTGGGAAAGCAGAGGGAGGAGGTCCACCTCCTCAGGCCCTTGATACTCATGTATGAGGGCCAGCCCTGTCCATTGCTTGCGCTCAGGGAGCAAAACAGTGGATGAAGGATCTATTTTTCTGTCTCTCTCTCCCTGTAACTTGTATTTTAAATAAATAAATAAATAAATAAATAAATAAATAAATAAATCTTTGTTAAAAAGAAGATGATTATTCTAGGTATAGTACTAGGGAGTGGAGATCCTCTGAGTCATCTTACAATTTTGCCTGCTTTAATGAGAGAAGTCAATAAACTGATGAACACAGTTTGTGTTATGATGTGGAAGTAAATGAAGATCACTCTGCAGCACTAGGATCTAAATTAGAGTAATGGGGAGAAATCCTTGTGCCATTTTATTCTGAATATACATTGAAAAAATATTCTAATGAAATGTATAAGGATATGTAATTAACATTGTGCCTTTATACAAAAACAGAGGATGTGATACTCTTGGGCATTTTCAATGTTTATGTTTTATAAATATACATTTATAATTATCAAAACAGCATGAAACAAAGCCACAACTATCCTTAAAACTCCTGAAAGATTGGCTTCGCTGTTGTGTTAACATTATTGTTTTATTTAGACTATTTTCTACCTAAATAGTGACTTTTGTAGTGATGTTCAATGAGGAAGCACTTTTAGATTGAGATTCCAATCTTGTAACAAAGAGAATATTTTGATATGGTGGAGATTAATGAAATAAAATAACTTGGTAACTCTGTGAGTCTATTACTATGGATTGATGTTTGTATTTTTCTCAAATTCATGTGTTAAAACCCTTCCTCTAACTGTGATGGCATTAGAGGCCTTTGGAAGATAATTAAGGTTAGATGAAGATGCAAGGGCTCTACTCTGATAATAATATATTGAGATTTGTGGCCTTATAGCTGTCCAGAGAACCCAGAAAGAATTTGCTCTCTCCTCTGTCTACCATCTGAGTGTACAAGGAGACGCCAGTTGTGAATGAACCAGGAAATGGCCCTTACCAGACTGAATCCACCAGAACCTTGATCTTGGATTTCTCAGTCTCCAGAATTATGATAAATAAATGATGGCTATTTAGGTACCCAGTCCACAGTACTTACTGCAGCCTTCACAGACTAAGACATTAGGAGATGACATTTGGGAGCTTTTAAGAAAACCTATAGAAGTAGTTTACATATCCACTTTTATTCAGAACACTTCTGAATAAAATCGTTTCTTCAATGTGGAGCAGCTGTGAAATTACAGACAACTGGGCAAGACTGACTAAGGCCGAATTCTGGCTTTCAGCTGGAAATCTGGGATTCCGATAAGAAAAAAAAAATGTGTACTTTATCTTATTTTGTCTTCAGACTAACATTATTTGATTTGATCTATAACCATTTCCAATATTATGCTAAAAGAGTATAGAATAATATTCAACAACTTACTCAAGAACACACAGATGTTTAGATACTGCAGACTGACACAGGCAACATGGCTCCAATATTCACATGCTTAGTCGCTCTGCTAGAGAGCTTTCAAAGAACAGAGAACACAGATAACCTTACATGGGATTGGTTATATCCCTTAATGAGGGTCCAATTAACACCAGTATGAAGACATATGCTCACAAACACGGTTGAAAAAACTCTTTAATAACTTAGTGTATTTGATGTATATACCATTAGTATTATATAGTACAAAATCAGGAAATATTTAAAATACTTCAGAAAACAAAATTTTCTGACCTTTTTTTAATGCTTATGTTGAGATGTATACATTTATGCTGGTGGAAAATATGAATGAAGCAGATAGGAGAGTAATGAAAGTAATGAAGATGATATTTAATGTGAAAGGGACTAATTTAGACTTCATCAGGTTTCCCTTTGGGTTCAGAATTGCTCTGGGAATTAATATTGCTATGGAATGACACAAAGCATGAAACAAATAAAATGGAAGTTTCTGTGAGCTAAGATTTTTCTGTGTTCTCCATGTTCTCTCTGGATTAAACACCTATAGGTTAAGATTATTATTGCCAGAAATAAATATTTCCAAAACTAAAGTTGGCTAAGAAAATCCTCCAAAGAAAGTATTTACTATGGTATAGAAAAAAAAAACATAATTTTTAGGCGAATGTTTCACTTTTTGTTGAATTGCCTTGTCATAATGTAGACACAGTTTAAAAGTGAAAATAAAATGCATTTAGTGACCTCTGAAGGGTGTTGGGAAAATGCGCTACCATTTTGTAAATAGCTTTCAATATGAAATGTGATAGGTATTTTGGAACTGCCCAAAAAAGCAATCTTGAAACTTCAAGCATGGTTAAAAAAATGTCTATAGTATTTGAGGGTGTCCCCCAAACTGCAGGAAACTGACAGTTTCTAGACAGTTTTCCTGTCTAAAAAAATAGTCAATGCAAATAAGGAAGTTTCCACACTATTAGAAGTAGAGACATTTAAGGACAGAAGGGTTAGGAATGTGTAAGTTTACCCAATGATATTTACTGAATCTTAGCACTCAACTGTCAGTATTTTCTCTGTATTTTCAGATACTTCTTAAAGGATTTTAGTTGTTTCATCAATAAATCTAAGTTATAAGAATTAGGCTCCTTGATTACTGAAGAACAGCAAAATGCTTTAAATATGGGGGAATTTATTTTAACAGGCTAAACAGTGCAAGTTGGATTCTAATGTATTGTACGTTGATAAATCTAATGGAAAAGGTTGGCAAAGAGATTTCATACCTAGTGGAATGTTTTCACCCATAGCCATTTACTGTTAACAAAGATGGTGTTTCCTATTGCACTGAGGGGAGTAAATTGAACATTATCAAACTGACTTTTAAAAATCCTCCAAGTACTAAAGAGCTGCTCTTTGTGAGGCTGTTATATATATGGAGGCATGAGTTTATCACTGTTTCTCTTCTGACTAAGAATTGTTTTAACTTATGCATAAATATAATCCTTTCTGTTTTGAAGGATTAGTTTTTTAAATATTTATTTATTTATTTAAGAGGTAGAGTTAGAAACAGAGAGAGGGAGAGGAACAGAGAGAGGTCTTTCATCTCTGGTTCACTCCCCAAATGGCTGCAACAGCCAGAGCTGGGCCGAACCAATGCCAGGAGCCAGGATCTTCTTCCAGGTCTCTCATGTGGTTGCAGGAGCCCAAGCAGTTGGGCCATTTTTATTACTTTCCCAGGCCATTAACAGAGTTGGATTGGAAGAGGAGCAGCTGGACTAGAACCAGTGCCCGTGTGGGATGTTGGTGCCACAAGCAGGGGCTTAGCCCACTACACCACAGCAGTGACTCCCATCCTTTCTCTTTTAATATGAGAAAAAGAGTATTTTAAGGACAGGCTCAGGAATTTTTCTTTGGTGTTAAAAATGTAACAATTATTGTAACAAACAAAAGGATAAACAATATCAGTTGATTAAATGAGTATCCTTTTAAAGTTACAAAATCTGTTTCTATCTAGGGGCTTCTGATGAAATAAACAGTTTTGAATAAAAGAAAAGCCAATTCCCTCTCATTATATAATTAGGTCAGGGGAGATTTGTTCTTTATTTGAGGGATTATATGGATTCTGGAATTCATTGACTGTTGCTGAACATTCAGTTTAAGCTAATGAAAACACAATTTTTTATATTAATAATAAGTTCAAATTACATTTTAAAAGTTTTTTTATTTATTTGAATGGCAGAGTGATGGGGGAAAAAGAGAGAGATAGAGATAGAGATAGATAGAGAGAAAAAGAGAGAGAGAGAGAATCTTTCACCCCCTAAATGTCTGTAATGGCTGGGGCTAGAGCAGGATAAAGCAAGGAGTCTAGAACTCCCTCTGAGTCTCCTACATTGGTGACAGGGACACAAGAAGTAGTGTGATTATCGGCTTTGTTCCCAGATGTATTAGGGAGTAAAGTCAGAAGCAGAGTAGCCAGGACTTGAATTGGCACTTGAGTATGGGACGGTAGAGTTACAAGGTTTGGCTTTACTTGCTGTGCCACAATGCCAGCCACTCAAACTGTGTTACTAAAATTCAGATTGACAATGAGACAAAATTATTCTAAACATATTAACAACATCAAAAAAGATACACTTGTTAAACATCTAATTTTACATTTCCATTTTTTTCTCTTCAATACCTGGTGTTAAAATTCAAAGAATTTGGGGCAGTTGCTGTGGTGCAGTTGGTTAACACCCTGGGCTGAGGCACCAGCAACCTATATGGGTGCTGGTTCGAGGCCCAGCTGCTCCACTTCTGAGCCAGCTCTCTGCTATGGCCTGGGAGAGCAGTGGAATATGGCCAGGTCCTTGGGCCCCTGTGCCTGTGTGGGAGATCCGGAGGAAACTCCTGGCTCCTGGCTTTGGATCGGTGCAGCTCTGGCCACTGCAGCCAGTTGGGGAGTGAACCATCGGATGGAGGACTTCTCCCTCTCTCTCTCTCTCTTCTCTGCCTTACCTCTCTCTGTGTAACTCTGATTTTCTTTTT
This sequence comes from Lepus europaeus, assembly GCF_033115175.1. NCBI lineage: Eukaryota > Metazoa > Chordata > Mammalia > Lagomorpha > Leporidae > Lepus > Lepus europaeus. Next base: position 48,034,262 of record NC_084834.1, on the reverse strand, counting down.
CTTTTTTTTTAAAGATTTTATTTATTTATTTGACAGGTAGAGTTACAGACAGTGAGAGGGAGAGGAGACAAAGAGAAAAGTCTTCCTTCTGTTGGTTCACTCCCCAGATGGCCGCAACGTCTGGAGCTGTGCAGATCCAAAGCCAGGAGCCAAGAGCCTCCTCCTTTTCTCCCATGTGGGTGCAGGGGCCCAAGCACTTGGGCTGTCTTCCACACTTTCCCAGGCCATAGCAGAGAGCTGGACTGGAAGAAGAGCAACCGGGACTAGAACCTGGTGCCCATATGGGATGCCAGCGCCGCAGGCGGGGGATTAAACTAGTGTGCCAAGGCACCGGACCAATCTGACTTTCAAACAAATAAATAAATCTTAATAAAAAAATCAAAGAATTTTTTTTTCTCTTTATATACAGAAGATCAGTTTAGTATATATTAGGTAACGATTTCAACAGTTTGCCCCCATATAGCAACACAAAGTGAAAAAAAAAATACTGTTGGAGTACTAGTTATAGCAGTAAATAACATTGTACAGCACATTAAAGACAGAGATCCTACATAATATTTTTTTAAAAAAATTAATTTTCTATGCCATTTCCAATTAACACCAGGTTTTTTTTTTCATTTCCAATTATCTTTATATACAGAAGATCGATTCAGTATATAATTAGTAAAGATCTCATCAGTTTGTACCCACGCAGAAACACAAAGTGTAAAAATACTGTTTCAGTACTAGTTATAGCATCACTGCACATTAGACAACACATTAAGGACAGATCCCACATGGGATGTAAGTACGCAGTGACTCCTGTTGCTGACTTAACAATTTGACACTCCTGTTCATGGCGTCAGTAATCTCCCTAGGCTCTAGTCATGAGTTGCCAGGGCTATGGAAGCCTTTAGAGTTCGCTGACTTTGATCTTATTCTGATAGGGTCATAGTCAAAGTGGAAGTTCTCTCCTCCCTTCAGAGAAAGGTACCTCCTTCTTTGATGGCCCCATTCTTTGCACTGGCATCTCACTCACAGAGATCTTTCATTTAGGTCTTCTTCTTCTTCTTTTTTTTTTTTTCTTTTCCATGGTATCTTGGCTTTCCATGCCTGCAATACTCTCATGGGCTCTTCAGCCAGATATGAATGCCTTAAGGGCTGATTCTGAGGCCAGAGTGTTGTTTAGGACGTCTGCCATTCTATGAGTCTGCTGTGTATCCCACTTCCCAAGTTGGATCTTTTTCTCCCTTTTTGATTCTATCAGTTAGTATTAGCAGACACTTGTCTTGTTTGTGTGATCCCTATGATTCTTTGACCTATAAGAGCCATCGATTGTGAACTGAAATTGATCACTTTGACTAGTGAGATGGCATTGGTACATGCCACCTTGATGGGATTGTATTGGAATCCCCTGGCACATTTCTAACTCCATCATTTGGGGCAAGTCAGATTGTGCATGTCCCAAATTGTACATCTCCTCCCTCTCTTTTTCCACTCTGAAATTTAACAGGGATCACTTTTCAGTTAAAATTTAAACACCTAAGAATAATTGTGTGTTAATTACAGAGTTCAACCACTAGTACTAGAACAACAACAACAACAAATACTAAAAAGGATAAAGTATTACATTGTACATCTAGAGTCAGGACAAGAGCTGATCAGGTCATTGTTTCTTATAGTGTCCGTTTCACTTCAACAGGTTTCCCCTTCCCCTTTGGTGCTCAGTTGTCACCTATCAGGGAAAACAAATGATATTTGTCTCTTTGGGACTGGCTTAATTCACTCAGCATGATGTTTTCCAGATTGCTCCATCTTGTTGCAAATGACTGGGTTTCATTGTTTCTTACTGCTGTATAGTATTCTATGGAGTACATGTCCCATAATTTCTTTATCCAGTCTACTGTTGATGGGCATTTGGGTTGGTTCCAGGTCTTAGCTATTGTGAATTGAGCTGCAATAAACATTAATGTGCAGGTGGCTTTTTTATTAGCCAAATTAAGTTCCTTTGGGTAAATTCCAAGGAGTGGGATGGCTGGGTTTTATGGTAGGGTTATGTTCAGGTTTCTGAGGAATATCCAGACTGACTTCCATAGTGGCTTAACCAGTTTGCATTCCCACCAACAGTGGGTTAGTGTCCCTTTTTTCCCACATCCTTGCCAGCATCTATTGTTGGTAGATTTCTGAATGTGAGCCATTCTCACCGGGGTGAGGTGAAACCTCATTGTGGTTTTGATTTGCATTTCTCTGATTGCTAGTGATCTTGAACATTTTTTCATGTGTCTGTTGGCCATTTGGATTTCCTCTTTCGAAAAATGTCTATTGAGGTCCTTGGCCCATCTCTTAAGTGGGTTGTTTGTTTTGTTGTTGTGGATTTTCTTGATTTCTTTGTAGATTCTGGTTATCAACCCTTTATCTGTAGTATAGTTTGCAAGTATTTTTTCCCATTCTGTCGATTGCCTCTTCATTTTCCTGACTGTTTCTTTTGAAGTACAGAAACTTCTCAATTTGATGCAATCCCAAATATTAATTTTGGTTTTGACTGCCTGTGCTCCTGGGGTCTTTTCCAAGAAGTCTTTGCCTGTACCTATATCTTGCAGGGTTTCTCCAATGCTCTCTAATAATTTGATGGTTTCGGGTCGTAGATTTAAGTCTTTAATCAATTTTGAGTGAATTAAAAATCAAAGAATTTAAAATCACTATGTGTGTTTGTATTAAAATAAATGTAGAAATAAAGTTTGCATAAAACTAATTTAATAAAAGAATTATTTGTCTTTCTTTTTTACTTTTGCCTCCTAATTGTTAATATGTCCATTTCATTTTTATTTCAATATTTTTTCAATGAATTTATTGGTTCATAATCTCTTGACTTCCTTAACTTCCAAAACTTTCCTTTGGTTTACCAATGTGTTTGCATTAGAAGAAGCTGAAATCAGAAAAAAGCTGGGACTCAAACTCAGACACGCCAATATGTAATACAGATGTTCTAAGGAGTGTCTAACCACTGCAACAAGTGCCCTGTTGACTGTTCATGTCTAACATGGTCCTCAGAGCTTCAGTAATGTGTGTTATCTACCTCCATGATGTTTAAATGATAAAGGCCATCACTAGAGTCACAATGTGCCCTCCATAACTTCATAATCAGTATATTGATACACATATTGCCTCCTCCTGATCACACCTTAACCTACCTCTGACTTTCATCATGAATCCGCCACTTCTCTGATCACTTTTCCTTGACTTACAAGTATGTTTTTTCCCTATTATCTTAAAAATACATCAAACTATTATTTCAGATTTTTCCTACTAAACCATGTCCAATTTAGGAAAAGTGGTCAATTTTCACTGTCTCATCTACTTCATTTTACTCTCACTCCTCAATGTTTAGAAACTGGCTTTAGATGTCTCACTCCTAGTCCAGTTCAAAAGCCTTCCTTTCCATCCTGCTCAACATTCACTATTGTGGCTTCTGATGTTTGATTATTTACTCCTCTGAGAAGTTCTCCTTACCATATCCTTGGCTTACGTGAATTCAAAAAATTAATCTTTCTATTTCTACTTTTCCTTTCTTTCCTGGCTCCTTGCTTTTTCCATTTCTTGACATTCAGGGCATATCATTCTCTTGGGTATTGTTTCTTTTCAACAGTTCATCCACTTGAGGTATATGTACAATCAACATTTAAGTGAATCCAGTTCCATATTTCTTGTGCCAATCTCTTCTTTGAGCTACAACTACTGAAAGTCACTACTTAAATATGCTGGCACCTCATTTCTGTGAATTCAAGATGTTTCTTTTAAATTTCACCTGCTCTATGGGTTTTGTATTATTAATGGCATCACTCTTCATTTTAACTTAGTCACTTAATCTCTCAAATCTTGTCATTGTTAATACTATTATTCACTATATTTAACATTATTAATTTGTTAATTTATTACCTATGCCACAAATATTTTTTGAATGTTTCCTTTTTAATGGGTGCTCTTCTGGGAATTAGTGATATAGGCAAACTTGCTGGACTCATTGAAATTCTCCTTATTCTACTGAGAAGATAAACAATAAACTAATAAATACATAGAAGGTGATTGTTGATAATGAACATTATGGTGGAGAAAATGAGACAGGTAAATATGTTAGGGAGTGACTGGAGTGGTAACTTAGATGACTAGGGAGCATTTCATTAATATATGAGTCTGTGGCTATATTCCAAAGGATTCAAAATGGGTAAAAACAGGAAGATAAGAGGGAAGACAATTCCAAAGAGAAGATGCAAAGTGTGAAGTCCTGCAAGGGGACTGGATTTATTGCAGTGTAGAAGCAGACATAGAGCACGTGTGAATAAGTTATGAAATTCAGGAGTTGAATACTAGGAATGATTGGAGATGTGGACTAGGGTAGAGTTATGTGACATCTTTTGAGACTTATATACAAGAGTTATGGTCAAAGAGGGCCTGATCTCATTTATGTTTTTAAAAGACTCTTGCTTCTAATGTACAGGATGGACAACAACATAGCAATGAAACTATAAGATGTTTTTTAATTAGCCTAGTGGGTAGCTGGCAGAGGCTTGGCTTAGAGAGGCAGCAGTGGAGATAAATTTTTAATATGTTTTTGAATTGATGTTGACAGGCTTTTGTGATACATGAGGAGAGAGTAAAATATGCGATCCATGGCAGTGACTTTTATTTTTACTTGTTTAATGATATTAAACAAGTTTAATTAAACAATAATTTGGTTTGTATATGATTGTTAGGAACTAAAATGTTAGTGCTAGATAGGTAGTTGACTCTGAATGTGGGGCTCAATGGAATGTTCAGGCGCAGGGAAGAGGGAATGTGGTCACATGGAGAGACCGAGTTTCACATGTGCGTAGTGCTGTTAATAAGTTTAGTAAATTGCGTAGGAACAGCTCTCTGATCACCTCTTGACATAGCATAGAAATGGTTAGTGACAACAGATGCCTACTTAGAATGGATAAACAAAGACTATGGTTTAGGAAGAGGAGATGGGATTTTTCTGCCAAAGTTGCTCTATGTTAACTTTCTATTCACCATTTCCTCTGTATTACCTCTTTTCTTGCACTACCATTTCCTCTGCACAAATTGCTTTTCATCTGAACCTCTGAAATGATCTCTGGACTACTTTTCTATATGAAGCTTTTCAGAATGGCCAGATTACATGGAGTCATCTTCTGAAAGTGTCTTTTCTGGTAGACTTTCAATTATCCAGCAGTGATTTGACAATTCTCTATGAATATGAAAAGATTAAATCTTTTGTTCAGATGTAATTTATACTTTTGCAATTTGAGTTTAATTATTTTCACAGAAATTCTGTTATTTCCATAATAGTTGTGAAGTTTTTAATTGTGGACTTCAAGTACTGTGTTAAAAAGTAGATCTAGGCTAAAATTCATTTAACTGGTACTAATTTGTCTTGACTAGGGTATTTTCACATATATTGCATTTTAATATTTAAATTTTTAAAATTTACATTTTTATTGTAACCAGGATATAGCTTTATTGTATTCCTAATTCCCAATAAAGTTGGACCAATAGCTTGAAAGTCACTAACTGAAGCATAAAGGTAGTGACAAAATTTGATCATAAGTACTGCAAAACATATAATCATAAAGTTAGTAGGATTTGTGTTAAAATACAGACTTTTAATTTGTCTCCCAAATAAAATTTGTGAGAATGTAATGATTTCACCAATGTAGCAGTGAAAGAAAATTTCAAACAGTAATTCCAAAGGTTATGTTAAATTAAATTTGTTAAATTTGTGACCACTTATGCCCAGTAACAAGGCCTAAATTGTTAGTTGTCCAGAGGCTCCACAGTTTATGTGCCAATTTAAAATATAATAATGAACTGTCTGATAAAATAATTATATTTTATCTGATCAGAATCAAAGTTATAATTTTCTGTACAAAATTAACTAATTTAACTCAAATGAGAAAGGAAATAAGGATCATTAGTTTTAGCTTTATATATATTATATAATTTATAGAGAGGCAGATATTATAATAAATATTATATTTATATAATATGAATATATTATATATTTATAAGTTATATATATATAACTATCTATCTATCTATCTATCTATCTATCTATCTATATATACACACACACATATATATAAAACCTGGAGCTTCATCCAGGTCTTCCATGTAGGTGGCAGGTGCCCAAGCATTTGGGCCATTTTTTGCTATTTTCTCAGGTGCACCAGCAAGGAGCTGGATCAGAGGTGGAGCACTTGAACCAGTGCCTATATGGGCTGGTGGAGTAGTCTCAAGCAGTGGCTTAACTCACTACACAACAATGCGGGACACTGAGTTTTATAATTTAAAGAATATTATACTATTTTTAGATGATTCAAAAACTGGTTAATCATAATATATTATGTGAGGGAAAGCAGAACAACCTACATGGCAAATAGGTTATGAACTCACAATGCTATATCTTTGCATCATATTGTGAGGATGCACTGTGTAGCAGCCATCACCATCCAGTTTGCACAGCATCAGTTATGTTGCTTACCTGTGGAAGAAATGATGGTTTGCAAAGTATGAATCAACTCTGGCAATGAGTGGTACACTTATAAGAGAGAAATACTCAACACACTGTGTTGTTTATTACTTAAACACCATAATATGAGAGGTTTCTCATTTAGTTAAGGATTATTTTATGAACTGAATGGAGATGACTATGAGGCAGTGCCAATTTATGTTTCCTTTTATTTTCTAAATACTTAGACTCTCAAAAATATATTTGCTGGTCTTAACCCAACACTATTTCTAAGATTAGACAATTATATGTGATCAGACTATGATAATGCCTACATTTTTATAGCATACATGTGCTCTCTCTTAAAAATTTTTTTCACTCAGTCCTGAATTTGCTTTCCTAACCTGCAGTCCTGAGATTGAAAAAGTATAATAATTTTAAAAATGCAATTATGAAGGAAATTAACATAACATGTTCACAGCATTGAAAAGACCTAGGGGGCCGGTCCTGTAACATAGTTGGTAAAGGCGACACCTGCAGTACTGGCATCCCATATGGGTGCTGGAAAGTTAAAAAAGAAACAAATTATATTAAATAAGTCAATGCATAATAAAGTGATTAGTACAGTACAAAATAAATATTTAAAGGATGTAAATTATCATTAAAATAATTGAATGGCTATTAATACAATATAAATCTGTAACCATTTAAAATCAATGGAAAAAATAAAGTGTATGACCTAAAGTGGGAGGGGCTAACCTGGGTTACAGTTATAAACCTAATGTAAATAACAAATACGGGTTGTTTTTTTCCTGTTATATTTGTTAAACAAGAATCTGTATTTATGAAATGCTAACTAAAATAAAATGAAGTAACAATTTAAAAAAATTAAGAAAAGAATTGTAGATGCCAGAATTGATAAGTATTTTAAACAGGCACTGACATCTTAGGGTTGGTGGAAATGAGGTGAATCTTGAGAATACTGTTACAGTAAGAAATAGATTTTTAGTTCATTTTTGTTTAAATTAGAGTCCTTTCTTTTTTCTAACTTCTAATCAAACCTAATGACTTCTAACTCTTCTCAAACTTTGAGCTATTTTTGTCAGTGGAGATTTTTTTTTCTTTTGATTTTCTTAGAGGAATAAAACTAACCTTTTTGTTTATTTAACTACTAGAAAGTTTGCTTTTTTATTTTTATTTTTTGACAGGCAGAGTGGACAGTGAGAGAGAGACAGAGAGAAATGTATTCCTTTCCATTGGTTCACCCCCCAGTGGCCACTGCAGCCGGCGCGCTGCGGCCTGCACACCACGCTGATCCGAAGCCAGGAGCCAGGTGCTTCTCCTGGTCTCCCATGGGGTGCAGGGCCCAAGGACTTGGGCCATCCTCCACTGCACTCCCAGGCCATAGCAGAGAGCTGGCCTGGAAGAGGAGCAACCAGGACAGAATCCGGCGCCCCGACCGGGACTAGAACCAGGTGTGCCGGTGCCGCAGGAGGAGGATTAGCCTATTGAGCTACGGCGGGCACCGGCAGAAAGTTTGCTTTTTTACAAGGTTATTTTGCTGTCTGTTTATCCTGAAAGTAAAGAGAAGTAACCCTTTTTTTCCCTGCCAGTTTCTATACTTAGCCTGGATCTGATGCATAACATACAATGGAAGACTGAAAAATGTACTTGGATATGAGCTTAATAAAAAGGCACATCCATAACTCTAGGAATTCTAAGCAACTGATTTTATGGGAGTAGTTTTGTATTACTTGCATAATTGAGAGGAAGCTACTTATGTTGTTCATTTTCACCCACTTATGAATTAGAATGAGCATGTGATAAGAAGTAAGGAAGAATGGTGATACAAGCTATAGAGCCGATTTAAATCCTAAAGGAAAATCTGAAATTGGAATCTGATAAGTCACATCTAGAGTTATAACAGAAAAGTGATATTACATGTTTCTTCCAAAAAACACTATATTAGGTTAACAGTGCATCATGTTATTTACCTCCCAAGACAATCTCCATTGTTTCAGGCTAAGAATTAAGAAAATTACTCTTGTTCTAAAAGTACACTTGTAACACTTGCAATATGAGATGTACCATCCTGTATGTTCAACATATCAAGTGCTAAATGAGTATGCGTGTGCGTGTGTGTGTGTCTACATGTGCCATAAAGACTTCAGTTGCAAGTGACAAAGATTTAAACTACAGAGATCAAAACAAGAATTTATCATCTTATATAACTGATTGGGGGATGAGGTTTTTCCAAGAAGCAAACCTTACTTAGGTATTACTGTATTTAAGGTTTCAAATGCCAAAAGGATACTTCTCTCACTTTTCTTTTCCCTTCTGAATATGCTCTTAGAGTTGACTTCATTCTCTGGTGGTCTTGTCCCATGCTGTGGCAGAAAGGCGGGGTCAATAGTCCCTGCTAACTTCCTCCTTCCATTCTCCTTATACTCAGTCTCCATATGAATAATGAAAAAGCTTGTTTTCTCAACTGTTCAAGCAAAAATTCCAAAGACAGCACAGTTTCATTGTACATCCACCTCTTATCCATCAATGAGGCCAAGGAGATGGGGTCTCTGATAGCTGAAGACTGGCTCATTTGTCTACTTCTTCTTGATGGAGAGAGAATTTCCCACCCACAAGGAAGAACAGCTCAGTTAGTATTAAAAAGCCAGAAGGGAAATATAAGGGGAAGCCAGAAATTTTATCTTGCTTGGAAGATAAGGAGTATGCATGTAAAAGTAAATATTTGAAATCAGAAGTTGGAGTAATAAAGAAAGACGTGTCTTGATCAGAATTTAATATGAGCAAACAAAAAGCACATCCAATCGTTTCAGCAGGCTATCACTCTGTACCCTTAGTTAAGAGGTTCTCACTCTATTACATTTTGCATACAATCAAGCTTCATTTATTTCCCCTGAAGTTAATTGAAACAGAAATGTACATCATCATTATGACACCTATAGGTAGTTTCTATAATGTAAATTATTGATTAAATTTTGCAAAGCCTTTTTACACCTAAAAGGTGAATACAAATATGACTCTGACAGCAATGGAAATGAAATGCTTTTAAAGCAATCTCATGTGGTCACACATATTGTTTTGTTGTAATGGGATTCTGTTAATATCAATATATTTCTGTAAAGCTCCTTCTCAGTTCACATGATCAAAAGAAAATAGAAGGGAAATATAGTCCCTCAGTAGTTAATTAGCACATAAAAATTGTATTTGAGAACAGAAGGAGAGAAAGAGATGTGTTATTTTCTTACCGTTTCAATTCCTTTGAGCTCTGTAAACTTGTTGGGTATCACACACACAACTAGATTAACTTCAGTTTATACATCTCCGATTTCTTATGTTTCTGTATAATTTACTAATAAAACATTATTTTGCACACATATTAAGTATATCAATTATGGTATACTGTTGATATATGTGTGCTTGTATACACACACACATATGCAGATCTAGAGATTTCAGATGCTACTGCTGAATGTTATCACGTATTCTCAGCCCAGGAAAGCTGGTGCTGCAGACCAATGGTATCCTTTTGGCCAATGAGCCTTGGTGAACTGTGCTTCACATACTGTCAGCCAAATAGCATTCTTCTGGACATGGGACAGAGAAAATTCTCTTATGTATTATTTTTCTACTGCAGCTCGCTGCTGTTTACTTTGTTCCTGAAAAAATCTCTGACCTCAAATGGAAATATATAAGGAAATAAAACAAAACATAAAATTGATAATGTAAATCTGTCTAAAGATGCAAAAGAGAAATTTGACTGAGGCTTTATGGTAACTGGAAAGAGGCAGTCTAGGCTACTGAGGATAAAGTGTAGTGGTTCGATAGTAACTGGTCAGTTGATAAAGGGAATCACTGGCAGCATTGAAGATTGATGAACAGAATGACAATTATTTGCATAGTAAATGGAAAAATGTGAGAGGCATATCATGATTCCAGACTACTTGGAGAGAATAAGAAAGGTGGGTGATAATGGAAAATCCCATCTTATGAAGACCAATGATGGTGTAGCAATGAAAGAAGTACCTCCAGAACTGCATCCTTCTATTTTCTTATCCCATTCCAATGTGTTCGTCTACACTTAGATGGAATTTATCTGATTGTTCAGAGTTCTATGAATTAAAAAAATAAGGAATGTTGGTGAACAAATATTGCTATATGCCACAATATAGAACTCTGTTTCAGAATACTTCATCTTGTTTCAAAAAATACAACAAAATCTTTCCTAATTATAATGACTTATATTATTAGTTAATATATAGTATATATTTTATGCACTCAATAAAATAATGGTTTACACAATTATTAAGTGTATAAATAATTTTTGTGAGCAACTTGATCTTTCCAAAATCTTACGGCTTTTTTTCCCATAGAATGTATTTTGTGAGTACATTATTTAAAGTTGAGCATTTGCCTCATTTTTGCAACACATTCCTTACAGAAGCACAGCTGAACACAAGGTAAACTTCTAAATGAAGTTGTTTGTAGTAGCATTAATTATAATCACACTCTGTCTTGATTTAATCCAACATCAGAAATTCTTTATAGTGGCAGCAACAGAAAAAGAAATGAAACCAAGACTCTTAGTTCTCATTGCTTTTCCTCCTTCCAGTTTTTATGAAAAGCAAGCATAGTTTAAATCATAACTTCATTATTTATATTTAATCAACAACTTCAGCTTTTTAGTATTATTCATCTTAATAATTACTAAAATTACATTAAAAGTTTCTCTAACATGTACAGAAGTTCTGAAACTGTCCAATTTAATTACGAATGAAGAAAAAGCCACACAAAATGGTTCTTCATGAGTTTTTGGAGCTAATGTTCACATGAGGGAGGTGTTGTGGATCATTGGTATTAACTAATGATGACCTGGGATCAAAGACAGAGCCTTATGGAAACCCAGCTTTCAAGGTAGCATAATAAGTTTGAAATGTCAAATGAAATATTCCAAAAATGAAATTTAAACTATAATAATTGCCCATCAGAACTGTCAAACTAGTTCTCCAAGTAATATATTTATATATACACATATAAGATTGATGATTTCAAAAGCTCTAGGAAAGCGAAATCGTTCCAGAAAAATGGCCAAAAGCAAATTCTGAAGTTCAATTACAAAAAAAGCAAACTTAACCAAAGCTGTCGTGAACTATGTCTTGCCTTGTGCCACAACAACAAGACACAATGCAATTGACTCAGAAAACTCAGTAAAGGACAGAACACAAACTGGGTGAACAAAACCTTGCAGTAAGTCTATACAGGAATTTTTAATAAAGCAATTTTGATTGGCCTGTTGTCTTACATACACATACTTTTTACACTCCAAATGCCAGGTGTGTGGAGTAGACCACACTACAGTTGAAAGTGTAAAAGCAAAGAGACACAGAGGCTCACCCAGCAGAGAGCAGCAAGTTGCAGGAGCACACAGAGCTGCGGTGATGGCAAACTACCGGTTATGTAAAATTAATTACAATAATTTTAATCAGAATATTTTTTCTCTGCAATAGTTTGTTGGAGTTAATAATAAGATAAAAACTTCTTACTGTGTGTCTCCAACTCTACTATAAGCATTACAAATAGAACTGTGAAGTCTTTGTGCAGACTGTGAGCTGAACGCTCACTGGTTCACTCCTGAGACAGAGAGAGAAGAGAAGGCAGAAGATAGGCTTATGGAGGATATTTAATTAAAGCCAGAAAGAACACTAAAATAGAAAAATTAGCTCAGTGAAAAAAATCTGTGCATTTCCACTAAGTCAGAAACAATTAAATACTGAAATGGAGACTGTAAGAAGAGGAAACAAAAACTTCTTTGATTGGTCTGGACTTTTGCAGTGTGCCTCTGGATTCTGAATGCGGTATCCTATTGAACCTACTAGTTGTAAATGATTCACTGATTCTTTCATTCATGCAGTCATTCTTTTTTTTGATCAATATATTCTTTCATTCATCCATTATTTTACTTAACATTTTCTGCTATTCGTAAGGTCTTGGACTATGCATTGGGCATGATATCTGCACCTGAATAACTTAGAGTGACTGACAAGTATGTAAATCAGTATAATATTAAAACAAGTTGTGATTTAATATCTTGAAGATGAGTATAGAAGAATTTAAATATACCAGTACTAATGTAGTACATATGGTCAAGGAAGCTTTCAAAGAAGGGATGGTATTTGAGCTATTTCTCAGGACAGTTTGAAATTTACCAAAGAATCTACAAAATCTATACTTAAACAAGAAGAATATTTCAAGAAACCTTGACATTTGCAGATAATTAGAAATGACAAATTTGAGGCTTATTTCCTATTATGTTTCACATTATTGCACATTTCACACAACAGGTAGTCAGATTTATATGTAGTGAACAAATAAAACAGTAAATGGAATAATAATTCTTAGGGAAACAGTGATTATATTTAAAATTATATCAGATTTCACCACAAGGCCAAAAATATGTTTTAGGTAGGTTACTAAAGGGCATCAAACTTCCTTTCATAGTTATTTTATAATTACTAAGCAGGATGTATTAAATGAGGGAGTCACAATCTCTTAGTTACTAATGGAACTGGGATACATTTATTTCTTCTAAGTATTCTCAGTACACTCACATGGAACCAAAGCCCTGAGTGGAAATTCAGATAAGAGCGCTTTCTATGAGAGAAAATTCTAGAAGCCAGTGGTGACCTAAGAGTTATCACTACAAGGTATCAGTAGGGATGTAATTAAATTTATTGCATAGGAGAAATGTGTCTGCTAGAGAGAGAGAAAATGAGAGTGACAGTGAGAGTGACAGTAAGAGATCTCCCATCCTCTGGCTCATTTCTCAGATGCCCTCATTGGAAAGCTCTGGACAAGGCCAAAGGCAGGAGCCAGGAACTCAATTTGGGCTTCCCACATAGGTGGTTGGGAGCCAACTACTTGAGTCATCACCTGCTGCATCTCAGAGTGCTCATCAGCAGGAAGCTGGAATTGTGAGTGGTGCTGGGACTCGGAACCCGGCACTCCGATATGGGTTGTTGGCATCCCAAGTGGAATATTAACCAATATGCCTGTTGCTTGTCCCTAAATTAGATCCTTCAGACTTAATGTGGGAAAGCATCCTAAGAGTTTAAGATTGTCTATGTTTCTGATTCATTGAGTACTTATACTGGTCATCATTATTATTACTATTATTATTTTTGTTAGAAAGTAGAGGCTTCATTTAGCCAATGGATACATTTTATAGCAGAACTATGATATTATTGGTTATTTATGTTAAACATGGAAGACAGTGTTTGTTTTCCAAAGATGTCTTTCATGTTTGTATCTCTTGCTCTACAAATATAGCCTTTCAGTTTTCACCAACAGGAAACGTATTAATTTGGATTACTGTAAAAGGAAAATGTTTAGATTTTTAGGTGGAAAGTTTGGTTTGAATCTGATCTTAATTTGGGTTTTCCCCAAAGCAGATATTGAAGCAAAGTGTTGTTTGTATCATTTTATTTGAACATGTTGCCAAGAAATGGAAGTGAAGGAGAGAGATGGTATAAAACTGGGAAAGAGGAAATCCAGACGTTGTCCTCTTGTTGGGACTGTTTGTTGCCTTGGTGCCTTGTGAGATACCTTACAAAACATGCATCAGAACTTTTTGCTGAAGGGTAAAAAGTTTGAAATAGATACCTATTGGTCCTCAACCCTACTTGTTCAATGCTAGTGCCATACACTTCTGGCTGTGGGAGCAGGCGTATGACTGCTAAAGGGGTTCTGTGGGAGCAGGCATATGAATACTAAGGCATCCTACACTGCGGTACAGGGGAGCCAAGGAAGGAAGACTGATGGGGTGGAACAGGCCTGGGTCTAGCCTGGGGGCAAGCTGGCAGAATGGCTGAAACCTCTGGAGGGACTGATGACGTCAGCAGTGGCTGCAGTAAGGAGAAAGGCAACAGGGTTTTGAAGTGAGACACAAGAGATGCTTAATAGAAATGGTCTGTACTCTTCTAAATTGAAGGATAGTTATTGACAAAAGCCAAATAAGCAAATTTATAAATGTTGAAGTTTGTTTTCCAGTGAAGCACAGCAGATAAATGTTGCAAAGCTCTGACCTTTGACCATCCCCACTTGTTTCTAATAAATTGTAATGACAATTCTCTGTTTCCCTATTCCCTTCTTTTAGGGATGAAGCCCAGATCCTTTACTCTATACCGATATTTCACAAACATTTGGTCTCAGAACGTCTGGGAGGGTGGAAATTATCATTATATTCTTACAATTGTATCTATAAACTACATGAAATTTGTTCCTATTAAATTAATGATTTTAAAAATAAAGTCATTGTTAATCCCAAAGTGCTTTTATTAATACAAATTACATATATTAAATTTGCATATTAAGAATGAATTTTCTAAAAAATGTGTAATTATTTGAAAGATATCATTACAGGGAGAGATGAGGAGAGATCTTCCATCTACTGATTTACTCCTCAAATGGCTGCAACAGCCAGGGCTGAGCCAGGCCTAAGCAAGGAGCCTGGAGCTCCATCTTGATATCATACATGGGTAGTAGGGGCCCAAATGCTCCAGACATCTTCCCCTACTTTCCCTGGCACGTGAGCCAAGAGCTGGATAGGAAGTGGAGCAGCTGGGATTTGAACCAATGCTCACATGGGATGCCAGATTTGTAGACTGTGGCTTAACTCACTATGCCACAAAACCCACTCCAAGAATACAAATTTTTGAATAGCTGTAGCACACTTAAAAATAAATAGTAAAAGAGCATATTAACAATATTTTAATGAAAAAGTAACTATATTATTCCCTCCCAAAAATAATAGTGAGATGATTCACGTTGTTCTACAATCTGTTACAAATCTCTTTGATAGGGGACTGGCACAGTGGCACAGTAAGTTAATCCTCTGTCTGCAGTGCTGGCATCCCATATGGGTGCCAGTTCATGTCCTGGTTTCTCCACTTCTGATCCAGCTCTCTGTGATGACCTGAGAAACCAGTAGAGGATGGCCCAAGTCCTTGGGTCCCTATACCCACATGGGAGACCCAGAAGAAGACCCCGGCTTCTGGCTTCAGATTGGCTCAGCTCTGGCTGTTGCAGCCATTTAGGGAGTGAACCAGTGGATAGAAGACCTTTCTCTTTGTCTCTCCCTCTCACTGTCTGTAACTCTCAAATAAATAAATAAAATATTAAAAATCTCTTTGATGTTGGCCTTTCTAGAACACAGCTACTTTTCCATATCTTGTGCTATATTTAGTGTTCTGTGATATCACTTGTCACGTGTTATACAGAAAACTACACTATATACTCATGACATAAATACAGCTTAAAAGGCAAATGCTATATGCATATCATTATGAAAATTTATTGCCCTTTCTGACTCCCTGGAATTGTCTCAGGTTCTCCCAGAAACTTGATTTCTACATGCACATACCCCCCAGTTTATCTATGTCATTTGATTTCCTGACGTTTACTAAGTATGGTTTATATTGCTGCCATAATGAACATCATTATCACCATTGCCTCAAACACAGTCTCCAGACTCCCTGCATCCAAATTTTCCACTCCCTACCCCATCTTTCCTTTTACACTACTTGTTCTTGTCTAAATCTTTTTAATCCACAATGCTCTAACTTTTTCTTTTATTTAGTGAGCATTAATTTCATCTTGTATAATTGATAGTTCTTTGTGCTTTGCCTCTCTAGGACATTACTTTAAAGTATTCAAACCCTATAGCCCCTGTTTGTGCATGCTAAGACTGGTCAACAAATATTCATTGAAGACATGCACATACTATTGTTTTTTACTCTTCGTTTGTCTATCTTATAGCTTAAAGCACATGGACTGAGAAACCTCATCAGTTTTCAGATGTTCATTTCTATACAGATTACTTTTTATTATATATTGAACCTTCAGACATATATAAAAAAAGAATCAGATATGTGAGTCCATCAATCCTGACCAAAAATATAGCTGAATTGCAAATCTTGTTCCTTTTTAAGGCCATCCAATTACAATTTATTCTACTTAGATCAGATACTTTCCTTTGAAAGAGGTCAGTTAAGAACTAGGTAAGGTAGTCCACTGAATGTAAGTGCAATACTTGTAATTAATGACTCTCTCACTAGTTGTCACATAAGGCTAATCTTGGATTTTTGCAGGATACAGAGGTGCTATTGAACTTGCGAATGAAAAAATGTAATTCACACACCGCGATCCTGCTAATGCACAGTATGGCCAAGACTGATGAACTTTATCAAGTAATTATATTTGATTGGCGAAGGGTATCTCCTTCTTTGATGGCCCCGTTCTTTCCACTGGGATCTCACTCACAGAGATCATTCATTTAGGTCTTTTTTTTTTTTTCCCATGATATCTTGGCTTTCCATGCCTGCTATACTCTCATGGGCTCTTCAGCCAGATCTGAATGCCTTGAGGGCTGATTCTGAGGCCGGAGTGTTGTTTAGGACATCTGCCATCCTATGAGTCTGCTGTGTATCCCACTTCCCATGTTGGATCTTTCTCTCCCTTTTTGATTCTATCAGTTAGTATTAGCAGATACTTGTCTTGTTTGTGTGATCTCTTTGACTCTTAGACCTATCAGAGCTATCAATTGTGAGCTGAAATTGATCACTTGGACTAGTGCGATGGCATTGGTACATGCCATCTTGATGGAATTGTGTTGGAATCCCCTGCACGTTTCTAACTCCACCATTTGCGGGAGGGAAGTTATGGGAGGGGGGAAGCCATTGTAACCCACAAGCTATACTTTGGAAATTTATATTCATTAAATAAAAGTTTAATAAAAAAAAAATTATATTTGATTGGCATAGACAGGAGCTACATGGCAGCACAGATTTCTATCCCTTATACTTTTTGGATAACTGAAAGTAGCTAGATTGCAAAGGAACATCACTCCATTATTTTTTAACTCACAGATTGCCAGATGATGACAATCCAAATACTTACATCTAAAAGATTATTTTCTTACAACCTTAGGTGTAGTCATAATAATACAGATGCATATATTTATATATTCTCTCCATGCTTGACCAGATATGCTAGCTTTATAATTGATACTCCCTTTGATCAATAAATATCCAAATGGAAAAGTTTGCCACCCACTGTATTTAACCTTCATTCTCTTTATAAAAACTCTCCTCACACTGATTTGACAGAGAAGTTGCCCTTCTGGAAATCTGTGTAACAACTAATTTCAAAGGTCTAATCTTGGATCTGTCTATCTGCCAGTTTCACTACCCCTTATGGTTGTATCCCTTCCTCCCAACCCAGTTTTGATCCCATGGTCAATCCAAACAACTACTCCCTTGCATATGCAGCAACCCTCTCATCCCTTCCTTACTTGGGTTCATTCTCCTGGCTAAATCACAGGCCTCATTACATTCAATTGTTTACTTTCCCTGTGCAGCTGATATGCAAATACATGTCAATTTAAGTTCATAATAATTTACCTTGAGTCCTTCCCTTAAAGCTTCTCAGTAATCACATGATATTTCTTAAGTCACGTCTCTCCTCTTCTAAGTAACTATTTTATACCATTTCTCTCAATTCTGCCGGAACATTCTCCATCATTCTCACTTACATATTTATCTTATAATTCCCTGAGGAAGTAGGCATTCTCAGAGGGAAGTTACAAGAGAGGCCCCTACTTACCATATCTATATCCTGATTCTCTACCTTTTCTTTCCTCTTCCTCACAGCTTTACTGAGTTATACTTTATAAATAAAAGTCACATATACTTAAGGCAAGATGATGATTTAATATACATATACATTGGAAGTGAGTACCACAAAGCAATTAATTAGCACATTCATCTCTGTGATACTACAGAGAAGCTGTTTATGTTTTTTCTAAGACCAAGTACTACTTGTGGCCTCTTGCCTACTCAAGTACAATTCTCCCCTCTTACTCTTTGATTTCCCTATGTGTTGGATCATTCCCACTAGCAAACAAACATGCTGTTATTTCTCCATTTGAAAATAACTGGTACTGGATTACACTTTCGTCTTCAACTAATAATCTGGTTATACCTGACATTTAATAGTAGAGATCTTCATGAACGAGTCCTAATTTACCTCTGTCATTTTCAGTCTGTATTTTTCCTCCAAATGACTACTGAAAATAATCAATCAAGGTTGCCAGTAATCTTTGCACTGCTGAATCCAGTGGCCCATTTCTCAATGTTCATCATATAGAAAGTATCAGCACCATTTGATTTAATCATTCTCTTTGGGGCATTTATCTTCCCTTTCTCTTAGTTTTTCTTGTATTTTACTGGTTGTTCATTTTAAATCGTCTTTGCTAGGGTTCTAGAGCTATAACCATGGGCTTGTCTCCCCCGTTCTGTAGTTGTTCTTGGTGATAGTATCCTGCTCTTTCTTAAAATGTTTCATACAGTATAACTTACTGATGGTCAGTGCATAATATTTAGATACAACATGAGAACTTTTAACTCTCTTCTCCTACATATGTTTACATAGATCAAAGTCATCACTGTTAAAACACTATTGTTGGGTTTCTTCCTTTTTCAATTTTAGGATAGTGATGATTTTTTTTTTTTTTTTTTGACAGGCAGAGTGGACAGTGAGAGAGACAGGGAGAAAGGTCTTCCTTTTGCCGTTGGTTCACCCTCCAATGGCCGCTGCGGCCGGCACACCACGCTGATCCAGCAGGAACCAGGTGCTTCTCCTGGTCTCCCTTGCGGGTGCAGGGCCCAAGCACTTGGGCCATCCTCCACTGCACTCCCGGGCCACAGTAGAGAGCTGTCCTGGAAGAGGGGCAACAAGGACAGGATCCGGTGCCCCGACCAGGACTAGAACCCGGTGTGCTGGCGCTGCAGGCAGAGGATTAGCCTATTGAACCACGGCACTGGCCTCATTTTTCATCCTTCACAGGGAATCCAGCTCAGGGAATGAAACAAAGGAAGCCTAAAAGAAAAATGAAAAGAGCTGTTTTTTTAAGGTTAGTAACTGAATAATTACTTTGGTAAAAGTTGTAAGATATTTGATAATTTAAAAAAAAAACTTCATTTAAAATTTTTGATTAACATTAAGACTAGTACATTTTTATAGGAAGTGGTGTACTATTTCAAGACATAATTATTTTAAAAAAACAGCTTCAAATCCCCAGAGTTACTAAGGAAAAAATACCTAAAGAAGATTCCAGGAGATAAAAATGAATGCAAATTGTATTATCTCAACCATCAATTAAAATATTCTTGCAGACAAGTTTCCTAAACACCAGTGGAGTAGATATTATTCAATAATAACAAAATGCTATAGTTTTTATTTATTTATATTTTATAAACCAATACAGATCTATGATAGCTTATATTCTGATGAAAAAATCTTAACTTATACTGTCATATTTTACAGATATAGTTCTATTCAAGTGACCTTAAATAATTTTGGAGGTTTGGTGTTTTTCTCTAAGATTTTGTGAATGGATCCATTCTGTAGGTTGTTTCCCTTCCTTATTTTGCTCTGCTTATGATGACAGATAAAATTGTGCAGACCAGCTGCCATGAGTAGCCATTCATGCAACCTGAGGCTCTTCGGGGATTTCCCAGCTATCTTCACAGGTACAGATAACTCCTCACAATGGATACATAGCGTCAGTGCAGATTCCAATAGTGTAGCCTTAGTCAACTCTTCTGCTGCCTTATCAAGGTGCAACTCATGAGGTCAAGTCCTCTCTGTGTCTCCTAAACTAAAAATGAATTCTTGCAACAAGGCTTTTCTATTCTCTTCATTGCTCTTCTGTGAGTGAGAAAAGGCTGAAGCTGGCAAATAATTAAGTTGTCCTAAACTGGTCCATGACTACCAATCTCAAGATTTTCATCCTGAAAGGAGGATAAAGACAGATAGATGATTGTTAGGAGACTCCAACTGATTCCTCAGTCCTCTTTAAATGATAACCAGTTTTGAGTCAATGCCTCTCATTAGTGAAGTAAGATCTTTCTTCTATTTCAACTTTCATTTCTAATTGTCCTGGGCTCACATTTCCACTTTCCCTAGACACATGATCATTAGCTATATCATTCCTTCAAGTGTGCCATCCTGAACATCAGATTTACTCAACATGAGAAGTGAAATATTTTGTCAGGCTGGGAAGATATATATATCATACATATATATATGTATGAGGAGTTGGTTAAGAATAGGGAGTTGTGATTGGATTTGGTGATGGGAAAGGGCAGGAGGAGGCAAGTGTGGGGCTACTGGGAGAGCAGTCTGTGTTTTGTAGGAAAGCAGAGGGACTGGAAGAGTTGGGGGGGGGGGGGGTCAGGAGGCAGAGCGCCAGCCCTTCATGAGATCTTTGTGCCTTTGCATGCAGCTCAGTAGCCTGGCGGGCAGGGCAGGTGCCATGGCCCTGATTGAAGGGGTGGGTGATGAGGTGACCGTCCTTTTCGCGGTGCTTGCCTGCCTTCTGGCGCTGGCCCTCGCTTGGGTCTCCACACATACCACCGAGGGCGCCGACCCCCTGCCCCAGCCATCAGGGGTCGCAACAGCAGCACAGCCCGGTGAAGTTATGGGAGCCACCGCCACCGACAGCGTCAGAGGGGAGTCCCCAGGGGCTGAGACACAGAGGTCAAGCTGCACAGCCAGAGCCTGGCACGGGGGTCACAGCAACACCGCCACCCCCGGACTCCCCACAGGAGCCCCTAGTGCTGCGGCTGAAATT
Organism: Lepus europaeus; assembly: GCF_033115175.1. NCBI lineage: Eukaryota > Metazoa > Chordata > Mammalia > Lagomorpha > Leporidae > Lepus > Lepus europaeus. The sequence goes on along the minus strand of NC_084834.1, from coordinate 48,013,071 downwards.
CCTCAATGACTCAGAGCGGGTGGCCAGCGCCTGGACTCACGACACCATTGGCTCCTTGAAAAGGACCCAGTTTCCCGGCCAGGAGCAGCAGGTGCAGCTCATCTACCAAGGACAGCTGCTAGGAGACGACACACAGACCCTGGGCAGCCTTCACCTCCCTCCCAACTGCGTTCTCCACTGCCACGTGTCCACGAGGGTCGGGCCCCCGCATCCGCCCTGCCCGCCGGGGTCAGAGCCAGGCCCCTCCGGGCTGCTGGAAATCAGCCTCTGCTGCTGCTGCTGCTGCTCCTGCTCTGGTACTGCCAGATCCAGTACCGGCCCTTCTTCCCCCTGACTGCCACTCTGGGCCTGGCCGGCTTCACCCTGCTCCTCAGCCTCCTGGCCTTCGCCATGTACCGCCCGTAGTGCCTCCAGGGGCTCTCAGCAGCATCGCCGGCCCCTCCGGACCTCGCTCCCCGCGGCACAGCGGGAGCTGCTGTCTGCCCAGGCCCGCCTCTCTTCCCTCTCCCCTGGAGCCCAGCCTTGCGCCGCAGAGGACTCCGGGAGCTGGCGGAGCCCTCTGCCTGTGACCACCACGCTCGGGGCCACCTCCTAGGGCTGCAGGCCCCCAGCCCTCACTGACAGTTGGCTCCTCTGGGTCAGGTACCTACTGTGGATGCCTTGGCCCTGGGCAAAGCCAGGCCACCCCCCTGGGCCCTTCTTAGTGTTCTGCCTGTGGACCGGGCCATGTGTAGACCCTAACAGCTATTGGGCTGGTCTAGGGACGCAAAGACTGCGGTAGGCTGGTGCAGAGGATGGGAGAGGGGCAGAGTTCCATGAAATATGTGCAGATTAAAATAACTGTGAAGTTTTCTTATATATATTATATTATATATAATAATACATATTATATATATAATATATACGTAATTTTGTAAGTTCCCTTTCCCTTTTTAAGACTTATTAATAAAGGATGATCCATCATTTAGAAGAAAACTTGCACAGTATCATTTTAATGAATACTTGGAATTCACAAAATAGATATACTGTAATTTAACCACATTCTTATATTGCAGGATTGGCTATTTTCCATTTTTGTTGAAAAAACAATGGTGAATTGGACATTATATACATAAACCTTTATGCACATCCTTAATCATTTCTTTAGGATAAATTACTAGGAACAAAATTGCTGTGTCAAAGCATATGCATTTTTAATTTATTTGCTGGCCTAGTTTTTAATCATAAAGTAATAAAAACACTTTGGAAACTGTCAATCTGTTTCCAAATGCAAAAAAATAGCAAAAGCATGCTCTTACCTGGTACATGCTTTGAAAGTAAATAATTAAAAAAAAATAAAGTACATTTTATCTTTGTTTCAATATTTAAATGTATTTAAGAGTATCCATTTGGACTTGTTAATATACAGAGGGATATTATGCGTATTCTCTTTTGTAAACAGAATTTTTCTCTTATTGTATTTAAGAATTTTTGTCATTTTTTGCCTTCTTCATTTTACCTGTTGCATATTATTTCATAGCGTATGTGTGTAATATTTTACTTAACCAGCCCCTTCATTATAGTTAAACATTAGCAATATTGTTTTTACATTTATAGTCAGTGGCAAAAGAGAATATTCTTATGTAATTTTCTGCAAACTTCTGTAAAATGTATATATGAAGAGATTTCTCAACAATTTGGTGGGTCAAATAATGTATACAGTTTTAAATTTAGTAGCATAGATAAGTACTTTGTAAAATTTAATCAATATTTCTATTTACTTGAAAGAATATTTATTTTTTAAAAAAGGAGGCAATCCAGGCCTGTGTTGTGGCGTAGTAGGCTAGGCCTCTGCCTGTGGCACAGGCATCCCGAACAGGTGCTTGTTTTAGTCCTGGCTGCTCTTCTTGCAATCCACCTCTTGGCTAATGACCTGGAAAAGCAGCAGAAGATGGCCCAAGTGTCTGGGCCCCTGAATCCACATGGGAGACCTGGAAGGAGCTCCTGCTCCTGTCCTTAGATTGCTCCAGTTCTGGGCATTGTGGCCAATTAGGGAGTGAACCAGTGGAGAGGAGATATTCCTTTGTTTTTTCCTCTGTCTATAACTCTGCCTCTCAAATAAACAAAATCTTAGAAAAATAAAAAAGGAGGCAATCTTGTTTTAAGCTTAATTTTTTTATGTGAAAAGCAAAGAGAGAGAGAGAGAGCTCTTTCACCCACCCATAGGTTCACTTCCCAAATGCCTCCAACAAGGCTATGTTCAAACCCAAGCTGAGAGGCAGGAACTTAATTCAGATCTTCCAAATTCATGGTAGAAATCCAAATATGTGGGCAGGCACTTGCTGCCTCCTAAGGTATCCATTAACAGAAAGCTAGAATCAGGAGCAGAGTCAAGATTCAAATTCAGGCACTTCCATATGGAATGGAAGCATCCCAAGCTTTGTCACAACTGCTGAGCAAAATGTCTTCCCCTTGAAATGTTATTTTTTGAAAAATAATGTAGGCCGGTGCTGCGGCTCTATAGGCTAATCCTCCGCCTTGCAGCGCCGGCACACTGGGTTCTAGTCCTGGTCGGGGAGCCGGATTCTGTCCTGGTTGCCTCTCTTCCAGTCCAGCTCTCTGCTGTGGCCAGGGAGTGCAGTGGAGGATGGCCAAGGTGCTTGGGCCCTGCACCCGCATGGGAGACCAGGAGAAGTACTTGGCTCCCAGCTTTGGATCAGCATGGTGCGCCGGCCACAGCGCACCAGCCGCAGTGGCCATTGGAGGGTGAACCAATGGCAAAGGAAGACCTTTCTCTCTGTCTCTCTCTCACTGTCCACTCTGCTTGTCAAAAAAAAAAAAAAATTAAAAAAATAAAAATAATGTAAAAAAAGCAGGTGTTTTCAAGTAAAAAGTTATCTTTTTAGAAAACTTAATAGTTCATTTGTTTTTAAATATTTATTTATTTAGAGTTATTTACATATAATTCAGTTGGGTTTGGGGAATGCTTAGAAATAATCTTAAAACTTAATGGTGAACAGGTAAATTTATGTTTAAACAAAATGTTAAGAAATCCCTCTATGTACTTCATGAATGTATTGGATTTGCAAATTATGTTGTTATTCAATGATTAAATACTAGAGCATCAGGTTCTTTTACCTACTATCACTTATATTTACATTTATGTAACATAGGCTGTTGTAGAGATCAAGCAATTATCTTGTCATCCATTTAACAAATATTTAATGAATGTCTACTCTGTGCCATGCACCATTCTAGGAGTCAGAAATGTAATAATGGATCAAACTACTAAATATGCCCACTGAATAGTACTTTTTAACAAGGGAAATAAAATTAACAGATAAGATCTACGTTTTGAGTGATAATATTTCAAGATAAGAAAAAAAAGCAAAAGAGGAGAATAAGGAATGTTGGCTGAACAGTGGTGCAATTCTAAATGATGATGTTGGAGAAGCCTTCACGGAGCAGTGGTTCTTCAAGGAGACACCTAAAGGAAGAGGGACAGTTTGTTCAATGAACCTCTCAGTATGATGGTCACTTTTGTGCATCAGTGAGGCCAGGCTACAATCCCCAGCTAATCAATCAAACACTAGTCTCGGCGTTACTGTGAAGGTGTGTTGTGGGTATAATTAATGGTATGGATTTCTGTAGGGGGGATCATCCAAGATGAGGTGATTTGATGTGATTCAACTAATTGAAAGGCTTTGAGAACAGAGTTGAGCTATCCTGAAAGATTTAGAAATTCTTCCTGTGGACTGTAATTTCACATGGTGTCTGGGAGTACTAGTCTTCCTTTCCTGAGGGCATGCCTTGAAAATTTGAATTTGCCTAGCCAGCAATCACAATCAGCCAATGCATTAAAGTGAACATTTTCTACTGGCTCCAATTCTGTGGTAAGTGCCTGACAGACAAGGCTTACTGCATAATTCAGGTATATCTTTAATTTCATGCTATGGAATACATAACGGGTGAAATACATACATGACTAAGAATGACTACGTCTAACACCACAGTGACCTATGGGTGCATCCTAGCTCTGGACAGCTTCTACTTCATCTGGTATTTCTCTGGGCTATCTCAACAATTACAGTTTGTTTTAAAGATTTACTTATTTTTATGTGGAAAGCAGAGTGACAGAGACAGAAGATGGACAGAGAGAGAGAGAGAGAGAGAGAGAGAGAGAGAAGAGAGAGAGAGAATCTTCCATCTGCTGGTTCACTCCCTAGATGGCTGTGGCCAGTTCTGGGCCAGGCTAAAGGCATGATACAGGAACTCCATTTTCATCTGCCACATGGGTGGAAGTGCCCAAATACGTTGGACTGGACCATCCTCTGCTGCCTTCCCAGGCTCATTAGCAGGAACTGGGTCAGAAGCAGAACATCAGAACTGGATCTCAGTCACTCACATATGGGAGCCAGAATTGCAAGCAGTGTATTAACCCACTGTACCACAATGCCGGGCCTTCTCTTAACAATTAGTAGAACAACTAGGCAGTCATCTAGTGCATTAAAAATAAAAAAAAAAAAAACAACATCAACCAACAGTATCCAATGAACACTTATGGAGCAGTCAACCAAATAATAGCAGGATATGCTTTTCTCTTCAAGTTCCCACGGATCATATGTCATATTAGATGACACTGTGTGCTGCATAACAAACTTCAACAAATCTAATTTAATTGAAATCATGCAGGAGATTTCCATAATCCTTGGTTTAAAGAGGATGTCTCAAGGACCATCCATAATTACATCGAACATAATGTAGATTCAACTGGTTTGGGCTGAATGTATGTTCCCAAAATATATTTGTTAAAATCTTCACCCTGAGACTTCTGGAACTGTGAGAAATAAATAAGCTACCAGATTTATGATATTTTACCTTACAGTATTAATGGAGTAAGCCAGATTGGTATCTAAAATAAAGGCTTAGCCATTAAAAATCAAATAATACGATTAGTAAACAGATAAAAGTATAAAAACTTCACTGAATTTTCACTAACTTACAAATTACAAATTTCATTGACATATGGGTTGCAAATTGACATGAGATTTTCAAAACCATTAGGCATAAGGAAAATATAATTTGAAACCAAAATAAGGTATCACTACATATTTATCAGACTGTCTGAAAAAAGATAATGACAGCACCAAATACTAATGATGATGTGGAGAAACTGGATTCCTTAACATTGCTGGTGGTAAAGTAAAATGGAATAGTTGCTTTAGAAAATAAAGCTTGTTTCTTTGTAAACTAAATATGCAACATCCATATAACGAAGCAGTTGCATGCCTGGCTATTTATCCAAGATAAATGAAAACTTACTGTCTCATAAAAACCTCTGCACAAATATTTATTGTAGTTCTGATAACAATTCAAAATAGGAAACAACTGAAATGTCCTCCAAAGGATGAATAACTGGACTGATATTCTCATAGATGGAATATTCTTAAGTGAAAAAAAAAACAAAAACTAACTATTGACGCATACTAATGTAAGACAAATTTTCAGAAAACTTTGAAGGGTAAAATAAGCCAGTCTAAAATGTTCACATATGGAACTATTACATTTGTATAACATTTTTGAAATGACAGAACTGTAGAAGTTGTGAGGAGTTAAGGTGGTAGATATAGGAATGGAGTTGATGAGAGGGAAGTGTGTGTATCTATCAAAGGGCAACACAAGATGTCTTTGTGGTGATGGGAATGCGTCTGCTTTGGGTGTACTAATATCTTTATCTTGGCTTTGACTTCCTACTCTAATTTTTCAAGATGATGCCACCAGGGAGAAATGGGAAAAGAGTAAATAGAATCTCTGTATTACTTCTTACAGCTCTATAAAATTTACCATCATCTCAAAATTTAAAATTTTGTTTTTTGTAGACCTCAATTTATACATTTAGTATCTTGATTAATTACATTTTTAGCTAAACTCAATCTTCATGAGTGTTAAGGAGACTAATTATATTAGTAAATTATACATTCTGTAAATTATATAGTTTTGTGTCTATCTCAAAATCCAGCACCATAATTGCCTGCCTATTTGAATTCATCAATTTCTTATTAAATAATAACTCACTATTCTTATCCCAACAATATAAATTAATTTCATCATGCAGGATTTTTATTCCTCAACATTGTTTTTCAAAGCTAGAATTTTGTTAAGTATATGCTTTTCTGGAATAAATTTTATGTAATCACTTAATTCTAATATAATCTACAGTTATGTGTGCAGTAGGACATGTCTCCCCAAAACTCATGATGCTGATAAACTCTGATGTGTCTTTGCTAATAGTTGATTGATTAAGGTGGAAATGATCCAATCACAGCATCAGAGATTATTTGAGTTGTTGGAGGCATGCTCTATGATGGTGGTTCTTGAAACAAATTTGATTATTTGAGTTTGAGTTCTACCTGGTCCTGTTTCTTTCCTTTGTGGCTCACTATATGATTGTGCTTTTTGCCATCACACTCACGATGACCAGCCTCTACCAGACATTGTACTCATGGATTCTGTACCTCAAACTGTAAGCTGAAATAAACCTTTTCTTTCCCAAGCAGCTACTCCTGCTACAAAGTAATAGCAGGATTAATCTGCCATTGAAATTATTTTCTATGAATAGCAGAATAAGGAATTGTGAAATATTATATATGCCTTGAGAATTTTTCAATATCAAAACAAAATACTTTGAATAAATGACATTTTTTTTAATTTTAATGGGATACTCCATGAGTATGTGCAGTGACGTTTGGTAGTTTGTCAAACAATTTTAATTAAGATAACTTCCTTATGGGACAATGATATCGCTTATAAAAATCTGAAATATGTATTTAAGACATCCTATACATACACTAATTAAATCCTATTATGTAAGAACAATAAGAAAATGGTTACACTAGTATCAGTTATATTATCTTTTTTGAGGGGAGAAGTAACTTTTTATAAAAGGAAAGTTGCCATAGTTTTCACAGAAATAGTCATATGAACTTTGGCAAATATTATGTTGCAAATGCCACTCTTAAGAGAGGTAGGACTAGCAGTAACCTGACATTTATAACTATTCTAAATAATGCAACAAAAGCATTTTCAAGGTCCATGTGCATCTTTTCATATGCAGACTTTGCAGTTCTCTTTAATAATTTAGCTTGTTTGGACACATCTGACTGAATCATATCTTTTGAATTGAAACATACATTATCTTGTGAATCAGTCAAGAATTTGTAGAAAGTCATATTGTTGATTTTCTGCTTTGCTTGACCTTTTCTGATTTTATTTGGCATCTCCTGGTTTCTTGGTCAGGTGTTAGATCCTTGACAGTTAGTCCAGTGTATGGACCACAGTGCTATATTAGGTAATTGTTTAGTTAATTAAAAATACTTATGTTGAGTTTGGTTGATTGGCTTGAGGACATGAAGTCCTGAAAGTTTTAATGGTAATACTTCAGACTACTTCCTTAAATAACCTAAGATCTTTCTTGGAACCTTGGAATAGATTGTGACTATTCGTAATACACATTGTGACTCACGTGACTTCTTACTCTCTAGTTTGATGATCTGTCTCTTCAGGAGTTTCCATCCTAGGTATGTATTTATTAATTCTTTCAGAAGTCTGATTCGAACTGCCTCACAATATTGACAACTGAAAAATAGATAAAATATGGAAATACTGTCATGTGAATCTATGGATCACTATTACACTGACAAAATCAATATTCACATATCAGAAAGATTGTTCTTGGTAAACCAGGATGTACTATCAATAATAGATGTTAATAAAACTCATGTCTTAGGTGAAATATTTAACATAAAGTTATTTTGACAAATTTCTAGTATTTACAAGAATTTTGGTAAAGTTGCACAATTTGGAGCACCATACACTAGGAGTTCATAGCCCTACTGTCTCTCATTTAGCAGCTGCACAGTCTTCAGCAATCTTCTTAACTTCTTTGATGGAATAAAATACTTATACCACTGCTAAGTATAAAGCAAGGCTCAGCAAATGTTAGTTCTTACTACTTTTATTTCTATAGCAACTAATATGACCATTATCATTATTATTACCAGTCTCCCATGTATCAGCACTTGGGCTATGGAAAGAGAAAGAACAAAACCACAGAAATGCAAAAGGTATTTAAGAACATTTGTAGTTTTAAGATGGAGGATTATTTCATCAGTTGTTTCTTATGACATTTTATGATTCAAAAGACTTAAATGCTTTTTAATGAGAAATTGCTAATTCTTTGGCATATTTTGAGAACATTGCTTTGCTTCAGCTCAGTTAATTTCAGTAGATAAGACTTTGAAAATCTTTCTGATATGATAATTCAAATAGTATTTAAAATTGGTCATCACTACAGGAAAAGTCCTTTGATTTGCAGTGGTATTAGTTCAACAGATATGAACTCTCTTGTAATGTGCAATAAAGCGAAAATTTTCATTATGTTCAAGTCCAGTTGAATAGAATTTCATTTTTCATTTATTGCTTAAAATTAATCACTTTTAGAAGGACTATGAGCATTACAATTTAAAATAAAAACTTAGGTATTTGTACTAAATAATAATTCTTACGTAAAAATCATAGTCTATATATAATCTGAGTGTATAATCCCAGATTGACTTTAATCCCTGGATATATCTATTGTCTGATGTGAGCTTCCTCCTTTTGTTTCTTATTGAAATTATATTCTAATTAAAAATAAAATTGTGTTTCAGCTCCCAAAATATTATTTCTGCAAGTTGATTCTCTCTATTGTAGCATGTTCTTACTCATGTAGAATTTTATTCTGTTATGGGTATCAATCAATAAACATTTTTTTGAAATGTTAACAAAATGCAGTCCTATGTATAACATCATAAGGTAAAAATGATTGTTACACAATTTGCTCTCATTTTCTGCCACTGTATTTAGCAAAATTCACTCTCTAAAATCTCATTGATATATTTTTGTCCCTATGTTCTCAAAGTTAGAATTTTAAAAAAAGATTCTAAGACAGCATGTTTTATTTGATGGAAGAAAATGACTGCAATGTTATAAAGGTGTTGGAGTGGCTTTAATTACACACCAAATAAAAGGTTTGACTATCAAGGTGGCTGAAGGCTATGGCAAATTCATAGTATATTTGCCTCTATGGTGTACTTTAGTGCACAAAACTAAGCCACTCTAAGTAGCAGCATGATTACCAGGGTGTGAAATGTCAAATTTAATCTCACAATTGACTCAACAATTTCTGAATTTTAAAGAATGAGAGTTGAAGAACTAAGCAATAGGTTCTTTCATATATCTGGAGGTAATCCATTTCATGTTTGCAAAACAAGTATGCTTTTCTGTGAAATTCAAACATTGAAGGAAAATTTTAAATATTTAGAAAGCATGTCTTTGAGGAATTCTACCAAATTTTAGAATGCAAGCATTGTACATCTAAATTTCAGGATCATTTTCATGTTTTCTCCAAGGTAATATGAAATGAAAGAATGATATTCATCAATATAATATCACTTTTTAATTGAAGTTCATGTTTACATTTAATGCAATGTACATATTTGTGATGATTTACAATATATAGGCAACTGTATTTCTAAAATAACATTATCAGATCAAAAGGTATGAAATAAAGAGGAAATTCATGATTTCAGTTTCTATGATGACTTTTCCATTGACCAACATGATAGAAACTACACCTTATGGATGTTTCTAATTGTAAGACTTTTCATAATAAGGTTCCTTACTGAATTACTTAATCCAAAGATCTGCCAATGCTTAGTACCAATTACAACTTAATAAACATATGTCAATGAGTAGCTAGAGCAGTATGATCACCTAGTACAGAGATTTTGCTACTAGATCAGTGTGTCTCAGGAATTTTTAAAAATAAATATCTCCTGGAACATTGTTTACAATTGTATGGATTCTGCCACAAGATATTTTAACTTAGTGAAGAGCAGAAACCTACTTAATGTTTTTTATGTGTGTGGAGAAATGGAATCAAATGATGAGTTTACTCTAGTGCAAAAGTTTTTTTAGTCAATGAATAATTTCTCATTAATATGCATTTTTCATTCTGGTATACAGAATGTATTCTGCATATTTATATTCTGAATGAGCTTTTTATTTTTCATTTTTATTAATACAAGGAGAATAGATTTTATGCATTCTAAACCTACTTAAATTTATTCTCCAGGAAACTCTGAAGCAGTGGTCCCAAAGGGAAGTCTTTTAGACTATCCTTTTTTTTTAGTTTTTTAGTTTTTTTTTTTTTTTTTTTTGACAGTCAGAGTGGATAGTGAGAAGAGAGAGAGACAGAGAGAAAGGTCTTCCTTTTTGCCGTTGGTTCACCCTCCAATGGCCGCTGCGGCCGGCGCATCTCGCTGATCCGAAGCCAGGAGCCAGGTGCTTCTCCTGGTCTCCCTTGCGGGTGCAGGGCCCAAGGACTTGGGCCATCCTCGACTGCCTTCCCGGGCCATAGCAGAGAGCTGGCCTGGAAGAGGGGCAACCGGGATAGAATCTGGCACCCCAACCGGGACTAGAACCTGGTGTGCCGGCACCGCAAGGCGGAGGATTAGCCTGTTAAGCCACGGCGCCAGCCTAGACTATCCTTTTGATTAATATATTGTGTATTCCATGATCTAAGATTCCATGAAAATGGATCTCTGAGTACTTCCAAAAAAGAAAAATAGAATGCCAATTATATAATCTCATTAATTATAAAATGAATTTTATTTTAGAGAAGTTAAAATGTGTTAATCTTATAATTGTAGAAATACTATATCATTTATCTCTAATAATTTTAGACTTCAGATTAATAGTAATTAAAAATTAATCTCTCTAGTAAATCTTTAATTAAACCAACCAAACCCAATTTATTTACACCTCATCAATAGTGCCAAGAGTTTTGATAGACCTTCCTAACTATCATCTTTTGTTGAATTAAAACCAAATAAAAACAAAATGCTATCTCAAAACTTAGGAGTATTAAAAATAATTTATTGGCCGGCACCACAGTTCACTAGGCTAATCCTCCGCCTGTGGTGCTGGCACCCCGGGTTCTAGTACTGGTAGGGGCACCGGATTCTGTCCTGGTTGCTCCTCTTCCAGTCCAGCTTTCTGCTGTGGCCCGGGAGTGCAGTGGAGGATGGCCCAAGTGCTTGGGCCCTGCACCCGCATAGGAGACCAGGAGGAAGCACCTGGCTCCTGGCTTCGGATTGGCGCAGTGCGCCAGCTGTGGTGGCCATTTAGGGGGTGAGCCAACAGAAGAAAGACCTTTCTCTCTGTCTCTCTCTGTCACTGTCTAACTCTGCCTGTAAAAAAAAAAAAATATGATTTTATCTTGGCTAATGAATTGATTGAACATATCTGGGCAAGTCTCACTTCAGGATGTCTCATGCAGATATAGTCAAATGCCTGACAGGCAATATTGTCAAATTGTCAGTTGAGCTGGGCATCCAAGATTGCTCATGCCCAAGGTTGGCGATGATAACTGGACATTGACTTAATTTCCAGAGGAGGGACAATCTTCATTTCTCTGTGTGGCTTGGGTTTTGTAGATAGCATTAGTTTCCTCAGAGAGAGCATTCCAAAGTGAGTGTTCCCAGAGACTCATTCTGAACCTGCAAAGCTGCCTCTGACCCAGATTCTGGTCGTTATGATAGTAGAATCACCTCTGCTGCAGTCAATCAGCCAAGAATGAGTCACAGTTTACAATTAAAGGGAGAGGTAATGGTAGGGCTCCCTGGAAGCATGTGCCATTGGACCGCCATTTTTGGAAACTAGCTAAAACAGTGTCTCTACCTATTACCTAATGTATTCTTAATTACAAATTATAGAGGATAATGTGTCAGACAAATAGAACTGATTTTTTGATAACTAACAGAAATTCAGAGATTTCAAAAGCAGTGAATTTTTCAAATAATGCCTGAGAAATTAATTGTTTAAGAGGTGGGACTCTCTATTGTCACCCCACATGCAGGCATGCATTTTCATTTTTACCCCTTTTGGTGATCTTGAAAAATTTCAAATGCAAGAAAGTCCTTCTGTCTCCTCACAGCTCATGCATGTTCATGCCATACAGTCCCTTGTTATTGTTCTCTTTCCTGCCACCCTCCTTAGACAGCTAGAACCAAGGAGAACAAAATCAAGAATTGTTTTTATATTCAGTTAGCATGTTTTATTGGAAAACCACAGAAAAAAGCTTAAATAGCATATCAACCACTGTTGATGAGCTGTTATGTTCTAATGATGTGTGTTTCATATCTAACCAAGTCCTTACAACAAACCAGTGAGGCAGATATTATCCTCATCTTCATGAGGAAACTAAGGTTATGGGAAGCAATAAACTCACCCAAAACAAACAAACAGGGCTGCCTTTGTGGCATAGAGGAGTGTGTGTGTGTGTATAAAGGTTTTTTAAGAATTTTTATTTTTTTCTATTAATCAATAAGGCAATGGATAATGATGGGAGGAAAGTCTAATTTTGTATAAATTGGTGAAGAAAACATGTACACTCCACTCATCACTTTTCTTTGCCTGATTCTTTACTGAGAAAAAAAATTGTAGTGTTTGTCTATTCATTCAATATTTAGTGGCTGTCTGTAAGAGAGAATCTGTAAGGTCCTGTGGCAGTGTCATGACAGGTTTAGAGACACAAAAGATCAATCCAGCTGTACTTTGTAAGCCATGTTAAAGGTTAAAGATTTGAATGTTTTTCTGAAGGACAATGCATCCATTGTAGTGTTTTAATTAAGAATTCCATGTGATCATATTTGTATTTTTAAAAGGAAGATCATCCTGATTGTAGCAAGAAGAGTGAATTGGACTCTTCAACTGAAAGAAAGGAACAAACTTTCTTTGCTTACATAGTGGTGTCTAAATTTCTTTCTATTTAAGGATATTTTTTTCTCAACTAGAAAAAAAATGCTCAGGTTAAATATAGAATTCGCTATTTTTAAAATGTTGTGAATTTCTGACTTCTGACTTATTTGTTCTCACACCCAAAGTCACCTATGAATGCAGTTTTGGCTCTTGTGAGCTGTTTTTTGAAGGGTAATTTGTTAGTATGTTATCCAAGCAAACAGTGAATCTCTATGTCCTTACCTGATAACTGGGGGGCATTTTTTTTTTTCTCTAAGAAAGAGTAATATTATCTTTTCTCTATGACATTTAATTGGCATAAAATTGATATTTTATTGTAAAAACACACCAGATACACTTTTCCTTTTATTGCTAAACACCTTTATTATTCACATTTTATACAAGTGGTATGTTAAAATATTTGTTTGTATAACATTATACAAGGAAAAGTTTAATACAGCTTTGGCCATATTAAAAATGTCTTATGTGCCATATTGCTCAGATGGCATGTTTATGAGTAAGTTTTCAAAGCTCCATATGTACAAATATGAAATACAAAGTGTTCCTCCAAATACTAAGGATACAGCTCTGTCTACATTTGCTGCTTTATAATGTTAACATTTATCTGCGTTTCCATACCCAAGATTTGCAAATGAGATAATTCTGTTGCAGTATGTTGCCAAGTACAAACAGCTGGCTGTCTTTGGCGACCAGAATATCATCTGAACATTCAAGGCAGCCCTTCCTCTAGGATGCCTTTTATCATCAGGATTCAGAGGGAGACAGTTGCTTGGCATGTGTCCTATGTACTATTCTCTAGAGTCCCACAGCCCATGGATTCTCTTGATAATTATAATAATAACAGATATGGCAAGGACAATATTCTAATATTAAGCATTGTGAATGAAATCCTATGAAACTATATCAAGGACATTTCCAGAAAACACTGAAATTTTAAATCATCAATTTAATATAGTGATACCATCTTAAATTAGTTTCAAATAGAATGAAATTCAGCCAGTGAAGTCATGAGAAGTCACATTGTATACAGGTTCATAGTGGTGATGAATAAAGTTTACACCACTAATGTGATATAAAATATGAATCAAATAACATTATTTCCATCTAGATTCTATAAATCCACATATGTAGCCTAACTCTAGTTACTCCACAAGCAAAAATAATTTTTCCAGTTAAAATGCTAAAGTTTAAAATAAAAACACAATAAATAAGAAATCAGAACTGATTTGGAAAGATATCAACAGATGAATGCAAGGATAGGAAAAGAAAACAGTGCTGACTACCTCTTATTGTATCCCAGATAAGGTAGTTAACACTTGGTTGGCTTCACACCTTGCCTCTTTCTTTGCTCTCTCAGGGCTTGGATCTGTGCTGGCCAACAAAATTTCCTGGAAAGATGAAAATTTTCTATATCATTGCTGTCCTACATCGTGGCCACCAGTCATCATAGTTCTTATTATGCACATAAAATGTGTCTGCAACTCAAGGAATTCCTTTTAATTTAATTTAAATAAATGGAATTTTAACTTTCAATGTGACGTGTGACCATAATACATAAGATAGTGATTCAAAGCTGTTTCTATGGTTGCTGCAGCTGAAACTTTATGGGAAGGCATAGAGAATGAGCACTACACAAAGCAGTAGTTCCAGACTGTACTGTCAGTTATCCCAGGATCAGTGGCACTTTGTCTTGAAAGATTCACTAGCCACTCTAAGGATCTATGCAAATGGTTATAGCCCAGATGAAGAGAACATTTTAGCTTCTCAAATGAACAATTTTTTTTAAGATTTTATTTATTTATTTGAAAGGTAGAGTTACAGACAGTGAGAGGGAGAGACAGAGAGAAAGGTCTTCTGTCTGTCGGCTGGTTCACTCCCAAAATGGCCATAATGGCTGGAGCTGCGCCAATCCGAAGCAAGGAGCCAGGAGCTTCTTCCCAGTCTCCCATGCGGGTGCAGTGGCCCAAGTGCCTGGGCCATCTTCTACTGCTTTCCCAGGCCACAGCAGAGGGCAGGATTGGAAATTGGAAGAGGAGCAGCCGGGACTAGAACCAGTGCCCATATGGGATTTGGTGCCGCAGGTAGAGGATTAATGTACTGCACCCCGGCGCAGGCCCCTCAGAGGAAAACATAGTAAGAGGGAAGAAATTTACTGTTGATGTTATTTTTGATGATGTTTCAAATGGGCTTTTTAATTTACTTTAGATTCAGAGAGAGACTGCAAGATACACAGATATGGACAGACAGAAAGACAGAGCTCTTAGCACTGGTTCATTCCCCCAATGCCCACAAAAACCAGGGTTGGGTCACGCTGAAGCATGGAGCCAGGAACTCAATCCAGGTCTCCCATATAGGTGGTAGCGACTCAACTGCTTGAATCATCACATGCCACCTCCCTGGGTGTACATTGTCAGGAGGCTGTAATCAGAAATGGAGCCAGTACTATAACACAGGCACTCTGTTTGGAATGCAGGCATCCCAGCTTATTACATAACCACTGTGCCAAACACCAACCATTGTTTGTTTTTATATTGATAATTATGAATTATTCCTCTCCTTACAAAGACTCTAATAACTTTGAGCCTCCTACATTTATTTTAACACTAAAGGGTAAACCTACATAGAAACTAACTTTTCATTTAGTATTTAAGCAGCTTAAATGAAAGTGCTTTATCTGAAATAGGTACGTTGAGAAAATAGAACCAATAATGCACAGCAAAAATAAAAATGTATAGATAGTCTCTTATAAATCATGATTGCTGAATGTACTTTAGAAATAAATAATAAAACTAACACCACACAGGTTAATATTTACTGACTATGCCCTATATGCTGGTCACTAAGGTGGTTTATATGGATTACATGAATATACTATATCTAAAATATAGGATGTTATCATTATTTCCATTTTGAAGTTGAGGATACTAGAATTAGAATCTGAAATAATGCTCCTGATGTCAAGTAACAATAAAGTAGAGTGATCAGAATATAGATCTAGGCAGGTGGAAGCCCATTTAAATGGAAAATTCAGAAAATTTAAAAGATTTATTCAGTTTTATAGATAGAATAAACATTATCTCCAGATAAACAATGACTTTTTCCCCAGAAAACAAATTGACGATACAGAATCTGCATTTATTTACATATATGCATATGTACACTAATTAGATTCACACATATGAAGGTACTTTAAAAATCTTTGAAAAACAGAATTAAATATTTTGGTGAGAATTATATGGAATTCATGAATATAGGGATTTTCAAAAAGTTCATGAAAAGAAGAATTATGTATAAGAAGCTATGCACAGATTTTTTAAAAATGCATCAAAATAACCTTATTTTTAAATTCCATTTTCCATGAAATTTTTTAAGTAACCATGCATTATAAGGCAGCTTAATGTTAAGGTATAATAAATGTTTGTGATTTGAATATGGCATACCAAATCTCTGACAATGAAATCAATTGCATTATTATAGTTTTGATATTTAAAAATTTGATAGGTTCAAGAAAATCTTTGGCTACTACTGTCATTTAGATCTCTGGTTTGCCTCAGAGATCTGGAGGACACTGTATGTCCAGTTGCCAACTCGAGTAGGTGTGTGTCTATATCTCTGAAATCAATGTGAACTACTAACATAGGAATTGAAAAAACGTTTTCCCTATTGCCTTTGACAAGAAGTCATTATCAGTAGCTTTCCGTGAGAGCTGTGTAAATTCATGAAAAGTATCAGGCCATTATTTACTTTTGATACTCCCAGCCTAGTCTGAAAAGGCAGATAATACCTTCTGTTTATGAAGAGTAAGTCTCATTATGACTCTCAGCCAATCTCAAAACCACAAAACTGATCCCAGTGCATGGATTTTATTCTTGCTTTTCTCCTATTTGGGATTTTTATTTTGTTGATAAAGTTGGTCTTAGTATAATTTCTTCTTTTTAACCTTAACACTATTTTATTAATGGCTCATTGTTAGTTATTTCATTAGTAGAAGAAGGTAACATTAGGAGATTTGACAATAAATATTTGAAACAAAATAAAGGGGGAATAATATGTGATCCATTTTTTTCTAACAGTGAATATTTATATAATTCCTCCATCTAAAGCTTTTCTTTTTGCCTGACAATGACAACATATCAATAGTATATTGAAAATTGCCCTCCATAATTAAGGATTTAAAAATATTTATTTATTTGAGAGGCTGAGTTACAGACAAAGAGAGTGAGACAGAGAGGTCTTCCATCTGCTGGGTCACTCCCCCAAATTGACTCAACAGCCAGGGCTGGACCCATCTGAAACTAGGAGCCAGGAGCTTCTTCTGGGTCTCCCATGTGTGTTCAGGGAACCAAACATTAGGCATATTCCACTACTTTTCTAATCCATTAGCAGGGAGTTGATTTGGTAGTGGAGCAGCCAGGACTAAAATTGATGCTCATATGGAATGTTGACGTTGCAGGCAGCAGCTTAACCTGCAAGATCTTCCATCACTGATTCATTCCCCAAGTGACCAAAATAACCAAGTCTGTGCCAGGCATAAGCCAAGAGCCAGGAACTCAATCCTGGTTTCCCACAAGAGGGTCAGGGACTCAAGTACTTGGACCATCATGCACTGCTGTCCCATTAGGTACATTAGCAGGAAGCTGGATCAGAAGTGAACAACTTAATACTTTATCCCTTTTAGTATTTTTTTTGTTGTTCTACTTAATACTATTGGTTGAACTCTTTAATTAGCACAGAATTATTTTTGGTGTTTAAATTTAACTAAAAGTGATCCCTGTTAAATATAAGAGTGGGAATAAGAGAGGGAGAAGATGTACAATTTTGGGCATGCTCAAGCTGACTTGCCCCGGATGGTGGAGTTAGAAACATGCCAGGAGATTCCAATTCAATCCCATCAAGGTGGCATGTACCAATGCCATCTCACTAGTCAAAGTGATCAATTTCTGTTCACAATTGATCATAGTGATAGGATTAAGAGTCAAAGGGCTCACATAAACAAGACTAGTGTCTGCTAATACTAACTGATAGAATAAAAAAGGAGAGAATGATCCAACATGGGAAGTGGGATACACAGCAGACTCATAGAATGGCAGATGTCCTAAACAGTTCTCTGGCCTCAGAATCAGTCCTTAAGGCATTCGTATCTGGCTGAAGAGCCCATGAGAGTATTTCAGGCATGGAAAGCCAAAACACTCTGGTAGAAAAAAAAAAATAGAGACCCTAAATGAAAGATCTCTGGAAGTGAGATCTCATGGAAAGAATGGGCCATCAAAGAAGCAGGTACCTTTCTCTGAAGGGAGGAAAGAACTTCCACTTTGACTATGGCCTTGTCTAAATAAGATCAGAATTGGTGAACTCAAAAGGCTTCCATAGCCTTGGCAACTCATGACAACAGCATAGGGTGATTACTGATGCCATAAACAAGAGTCAATTTGCTAAGTCAACAACAGTAGTCACTGTGCACTTACTCCTCATGTAGGATCACTGTCCTTAATGTGTTGTACAATTTGAATTAATGCTATAGCTGGTACTCAAACAATACTTTACACTTTGTGTTTCTGTGTGGGTACAAACTGTTTAAATTTTTACTTAATACATACTAAATTGATCTTCTGTATATAAAGAGAATTGAAAATGAATCTTGATATGAATGGAATGGGAGAGGGAGTGGGAGATGGGAGGGTTGCAGGTGGGAGGGAAGTTATGGGGGGGGGAAGCCACTGTAATCTATAAGCTGTACTTTGGAAATTTATATTTGTTAAATAAAAGTTAAAAAAATTGCAAAAAAAATAAAGAAGTGAAATAGCCAGGACATGAACTGACACTTCAGTATTTGAATATGATATTGCAAGTGGTAACTTAACATTGCATCAGAACAGCAATCCCTACAAATAAGGATATTAAACTATCTTTGTAGTGAAGAATATGTGACATATTAATTGGATGGTTCAACATTTGAAAATCAATAAATGTGATATATGATGTTAAAAAACTGAAGAACAAAAATATGATTATCTTAATAGATGCATAGAGCACTGATAGTATTTGATGTCCTTTCATGATGAAAACTTAAAACAAACTAGACATAGAGGGAACATTCCTAAATACAATCAAAACAATTTATGACAAACCTATAGCCAGCATCATACTTAATGGGAGAAAATTTGTGCCATTCCCACTAAGATCTGGAACCAGACAAAGATTCTCAGTCTCACCATTGCTATTAAATATAGTCATGCAACATGTATCCAGAGCCATTAGGCAAGAAAAAGAAATCAAAGGGATACAAATTGGGAAGGAGGAAATCAAACTATCCCTATTTGCAGATGACATGATTGTATACATAGGGGATCCAAAAGACTCCACTGAGAGACTATTTGAACTCATAGAAGAGTTTGATAAAGTGGCAGGATGTAAAATCAACACATAGAAATCAATAGCCTTTGTGCACAGACAATGCCTTAGCTTAAAAAGAACTTCTGATATCAATTCTATTCATACTAACTGCAAAACTTAATAACTTGGAATAAATTTAACCAAGCACGTTAGAGATCTCTACAATGAAAAGTACAGAATATTAAAGAAAGAAATAGAGAAAGACATAAAATAGTGGAAAAATCTTCCATGTTAATTGATTGGAAGAATCAATATCATTCAAATGTTTATATTATCTAAAGCAATTTATAGATTCAATGTGATCCCAATCAAAATACTGACAACATTCTTTTCAGATCTAGAAATAAATGATGCTAAAATTCATTTGGAAATACAGGAGACTCCGAATAGTTAAATCAATCTTAAACAACAAAAACAAAGCTGGAGGCACTACAATATTTGATTTCAAGACATAGGGAAGTTATAATCAAAGCAGCCTGGTACTGGCTCGTGCAGACCAATGGAACAAATCAGAAAGTTGAGAAATCAATCCATGCTTCTATATCCAACTTATCTTTGACAAAGGAGCAAAAATCAATCCCTCTAGCAAAAAATAGCCTCTTCAATAAACGGTACTGGGAAGACTGAATCTCTGCATGCAGAGGTATGAAACAGGACCCCTACCTTACACCTTACACAAAATCCCACTCAAAATTTATAAGACCTAAATATATAAACTGATACCATCAAATTACAAGAAAACATTGGAAATATACTACAAGACATTGGCATAGAGAAAGACTTCTTGGAAAAGACCCCAGAAGCACAGGCAATCAAAGACAAAATTAACAAATGCTACTATATCAAGCTGAGAAGCTTCTGCACTGCAAAAGAAACACACAGCAAAGTGAAGAGACAACTGACAGCAAGGGAGAGAATATTTGCAAACTTTACAACTGATAAAAGATTAATTTCCAGAATCTATATAGAGTCCAAGAAACTCAACAACAATAAAACAAACAATCCAGTTTAGAAATGGGCAAAGGACCTGAACAGGCATTTTTTTAAAAGAGGAAATTCAAATTGACAACAGGCACATGAAAAAATGCTCAGGATCACTAGCTATCAGGGAAAAGCAAAACAAAACCACAATAAAGCTTCACCTCACCCTCATTAGAAAGGCTCTCATACAGAAATCAACACACAACAAATGCTGACAAGGATATGGGGAAATGGTAACCCTAATCCACTGTTGGTGAGAATATAAACTGGTGCAGCCACTGTGGAAGACAATACAGAGCTACTTCACAAAGCTGAATATAGACCTACCATATGAACCAACCATCCCACTCCTGAGAATTTACGCTAAGGAAAGGAAATTAGCATATGAAGAGTTATCTCTATCCCTGTGTTCATTGCAGCTCAATTTACAATAGCTAAGATATGGAATGATCCAGATGTCCATGAACTGAATTCTGGATAAAAAATATTATATATGTATATTATGAAATACTACACAGTGCTAAAAAATTAAATCCTGTGATTTCAATAAAATGGATGCAACTGGAAACCATTATACTTATTGAAATATGTCACAAAAAGACAAATACCACTCATTTTCTATAATCTGTGGTAAGTAATAGAGTACTCTATAGAAACAAAACTGACACTTTGTGATGCAATGATTTTGAACAGCTCTTGATTATTCAGGAGCAATGTTTTCTTTTTTGTTTGTTTTTTTTTCTTTTTGTTCATACTATTTGGGGAACTCTCTACTTAGTGTAGGGTTAATCTTATGAGTATAAAATTAATTGAAAATATATATTTGTAAAAATAATAATGGGAATGGGAGAGGGAGGAGGAAGAATGGTGGAAGGGAGATATGGTAGAAAGAATCACCATGAAGTTTGTATTCCTTAAACACAATTTAAAAAAGGCCATTAAAAGCATGTGAAAATATTATTTTATGATTTGATTGTATGAGTAGTACCAAAATTTCATAAAGTGATGCTTATATTTAGCATTTTTATTTTATTGTTAAGATTATATATATTCGTTAAAGAGACAGAGGCAGTGAGACACTGTGAGCCAGGGAGAGAGAGGAGAGAGAATAGACTCTCATATGGTAGTTTAATGCTCAAATGCCCACAGTAGCCAATGTTGAGCTGCCTAATGCTGGGAGCTGGTAGCTCAGTCCAGGTCTCCCATGTGGGTGACAAGGACAGAACTATTTCATCTGTTTCCTGCGGTGTCCCAAAGTCTGCACGGTCAGGAGGATGGATTTGAGAGCTAGAACCGGGTGTTGAACCCTAATACCCCAATGTGGGATGCAATCATCTTAATATGTATCTTATGTGCTAAGCCAAATGTCCACCCTTGCATTTTTATTTTAAAAGTTAACTTATTGAGTATCGCTTGTGTTTGAACATATAAAGGTGCTCGTGTATCTAACTTCTTCAGTTCTGTAAACATTTATTATAGATATTGAGACAGAAATAAGCTATTTATGGGCTGGCACCATGGCTCACTTGGTTAATCCTCCTCCTGTGGTGCCGGCACCCCGGGTTCTAGTCCCGGTTGGGGCTCCGGGTATTAGTCCCGGTTTCTCCTCTTCCAGTCCAGCTCTCTGCTGTGGCCTAGAGTGCAGTGGAAGATGGCCCAAGTTTTTGCGTCCTGAACCTGCATGGGACATCGGGAGGAAGTACCTGGCTCCTGGCTTCGGATCGGTGCAGTGCCAGCCTTAGCGGCAATATAGGGAGTGAACCAATGGAAGGAAGACCTTTCTCTCTGTCTCTGTCTCACTGCATATAACTCTCTCTCTCTGTGTCTTTCTCTCACTGTCTAACTCTTCCTGAAAAAAAAAAAAAGAAATAAGCTATTCAACATCATACTAATTTATTTAAGTAGTTGATAGATAACAAAGCAGATTTTTGTGAAAAAAATCAGCCCAAACCTGCTTTATCCAGATTATAATGCAAAATATAATTTTCTTGATATGAGATCTCATCAGAAGATGCCTCACATTGATTTTATGCATTATTTTAATATAAAGGATTGATAAGGGAGATTATTGGTAAATTTTAGCTTTACATTAATGTTTATTTCTCTCCTTTAAATGTGTAATACACATTCAAAATACAGGGATTAATTAGGCTAATATCGTACAAAAAAGATGTTCAAAGAGGATGATTAGCACCAGCAGTGGAAAGACACATGTCCTCAAAAGGCTATAAAGGAGCTTGAAACTACCAGTATCATTTATGAATCTGAAAATGGTATGATTCAGAAGTATAGGTTCACTATGGAAATAAAGGTTGTACATTTGTGGTGGTAGGGAACTCAGGTTGGGTAAGAGCAAGAATGGATCTCATATTGGAGATAAGCTTTTACTCTCTGGATTGACCAGAGAAGGAAAAATGCAAAGATAATTTTGAGTGGAGAAAGAAAGGAAAAAAAGCTAATAAGTTAATCAATGGTGGATTTGAAAGTGTCACCTCATAGAGGCTGGGGCAGTTAAACATCTGAATTAGACAACTAACTCTGTTTATGTTTGCTCCTTTTTTTGTCAAGATTCATTCAAATGAGAAAATTGCCTGGAAAGTCATATAAAGTTGATTGGCGGTTGAGGTCAGAGGTCTCCTACATATACGTTCGTTCTGTCATATGTGTGTACAATTTTCAGGAGTCATCATCAGTTTGGGGAGCACTGGAGAACCCTAGTTTCTACAATTCTAGGCCAATATTTGGACATGGTGAAATTATCACATGAATGTCATTGTTTGAGGTCAATTGGTGTTGGCCTTTTGGCTTTCTTGGACTCAATTTATTCATATATTTTTGTAAAATATCTGCACAATTGATATACCACTTTTAAAAAATTTTATTTATTTATTTGAGAGGAAGAGTTAGAGAGAGACAGATTGAGAGGCAGAGAGTAAGGTTACCCATCCTCTGGTTCACCCCCCAAATTGCTGCAATAGCCAGAGCTGGGCCGATCTGAAGCCAGGAGCCAAGAGCTTCTTCTGGGTCTTCCACATGGGTATAGAGGCCCAAGAGCTTGGGCCATCTTCCGCTGCCTTCCCAGTCCATAAGCAGAGAGCTGGATTGGAAAAGAAACAGCTAGGACACAAACTTGCGCCCATATGTGATGCTAGTGCTGCCAGCTGAGGCTTCACCTACCATGCCAAAGCTCTAGCCCCTAATATACCATTTTAATATGGATTCAACGTGTGTGTGTGTGTGTGTGTGCAGGTCTGACAGGCGATGGCTCACACTGTGCTTAAGGGTCTGCTCTCACCTTTGTGATACAGTTCTTAAGGGTGATTTTCAACATTTATTTTGTCCTCATCATCCTCAATTACCTAATTCTGGCTCCCTCCCTTTCTATGATCCAGACATGTTCTTATTAATCCTTTCAATGTCCTCTACTGCATCAGAAATTTTATACTGGATGAGCATTACTTCAGTCTGATCTTGTCAATTATGTTCAAGGACTTTAGTATTGATGATCTGATTTAACTTGAATACACATTAAGGCCCAGGTTTGGGGTGGAGAAGAAAAGAACATTGCTAAAACATTCAAAACCTTAGAGTCACTCTTACAGAAGGACAGAGCATACATTGTAGAACATTACTTGAGTTTTTGTTTGATTACCATTTTCACCCCCTTTGGCCACTTTCTCAAATCGTATATTTTTTTTCAGTTAATTACATTTTGATCTGTTCATCACTGGATTATACATTACTGTTACCTGGGTGACAGAATCTAAGGAAAGAATGCATTCTTGATATGACAATAAATATTGAGATTAGCTTGGGATATGCTTGGTAATTTACTTTAGATATGAATTGATCCTATAGTATAAATTCAGCCATAACTTTTATACTTGTAAATGTCACTTCTATTAATTATGGTTTATGTAGCTTGGATATAATGCAAATAACTCTACATTAGGATTTTTGTTTCAGATACAGCACTCTATAGATTTTATACTTTTTGAGGATAGGAAATTTATCATTGTTTCCCTTCACAATCAGCACAGTACCTAGTAGACAAATGAATACACATTTACTGAACTGAATTGATAATCACTTAATTCTACCACAAGTCCTTTCATACTCTCAAAATCTGCCTGCTTAATTTAAATCCATACTTTAAATTAAAAATTTGGACATTGGTGTTGTCACTTAGCTGGTAAAGCTGCTGCCTGCAACAGCAACATATTCTATGGGTACGGTTTTGTGTCCCGGTTGCACTGCTTCCAATCCAGCTCCCTACTAAAGGCATTTTAAAGGTATCAGAGGATGGCCATAGTGTTTGGGTTAACCTAATCCATGTGGGAAACCTAAGTGGAACTCCTGGCTCTTGGCTTTGGCCTGAACCATCCCTGGCCACTGCAGCCATCTGGGCATAGCTTCCCACAGATGGAAGATCTCTGTCTTTGCCTCTCTCTGTCTGTAACTCTGACTTTCAAATAGATAAATATCTATGCAGATATAATTACAAACTAGTTTTTTTTTTCCTAAGTCTTCCTAATTCAGTGTACAAAAAACATCTATGCTATCAAGAATTTCCCACTTGGTTCACCACGATAGTCATGTAGATAAGTTTAAGATTGGGCATCAGGGAAGATACCATGAAAGTTTAAATCCTGAACAGTAGGTAAACAAAGGAAGGACATCATCTCTCTCTTGAGAAGCCAGAAATAGACTAGAATGCTTTCAAATCTGAGATGATGCCGATGACCAGATCTAAAAGTTCAAAGCCAGGAGCCTGGAACTGCATTCAGGTCTCCCATCAGGGTACAGAGGCCCAGACCATTTGTCACCGCTTTCTCAGGTGCATTAGCAGGGAACTGGATCAGAAGTGTAGCAGCTGAGACCCAAATTGGTGCCCATATGGGATGCTGGCATTGCAAGTGGTGGCTTAACCACTGTGTCACAATCATGGCCCCAGGGTGTTGAATTTGACCAAGTGTTTTGTCTGCATCCATTAAGATAAGCGCATTTGTTTTTCCTTGATTCCGTTGATTTCATGTATCACATTTATTGTCTTGCATATATTGAACCATCCTTGGATCCTTAGGATAAATCCCACTTGATAATGGTCAATCATCTTTTTAATATGCTATTGGATTAAATTTACTTGTGTTTTGTTTAGCATCTTACTTCTATATACTTCAAGGATATTGGACCAAAGCTTGTTTTTGTTGTGTTTTTTGTAACAATATAATGTTAGCCTAAAATGAATTTGGAAGAATTCCTCCTTTTCTCTTTTTTGAAAAAAATATAAGAAAGGCTTTTTTATGGAAAAAAAATTTTTGAAAAAATGTAAGTTGTTCATTCTTCTTCAAATGTTTGATATATTTCTAGTCTTGGGCTTTTCTTTGATGGGAGATTTTGAATTATTGATTCAATATTGATACTTGTTTTGTTTAATTATTCTATTTCCTTATAACTCAATTTTGTTGAGATATTTGTGTCCAAAAATCTGTCTCCTTTTTCTAGATTATAGTGTTTGTTGCTAAAAATTGTATTCTCTCACAATCCTTTCTATTTCTGTGCTGTTGGTGGTAATGTCTCCATTTTCACCTTTAATCCTATGTATTTGAATAATCTCTTTTTTTCTTTGGTATCAATTTTGTTTATCTTTTCAAAGAACCAGTTCTTCATTTTGTTTATTTTATTTTATTTTATTTTATTTTTTCACAGGCAGCGTTAGACAGTGAGAGAGAGAGAGACAGAGAGAAAGGTCTTCCTTCTATTGGTTCAACTCCCAAATGGCTGTTACAGCCAGAACGCTGCGCCGACCTGAAGCCAGGAGCCAGGTGCTTCTTCCTGGTCTCCCATGCGGGTGCAGGGCCCAAGCACTTGGGCCATCCTCACTGCCTTCCTGGACCACAGCAGAGAGCTGGACTGGAAGAGGAGCAACTGGGACTAGAACCCGAAGTGCCGTTGCTGCAGGCGAAAAACTAGCCAAGTGAGCTGCAGCGCTGGCCCACTTTGTTTATTTTTGTATTTTTTTACTCTCTATGTTATTTAGTTGTGCTTTGAGTTTTATTATTTCTTTTCTACTACCAATTTTGCATTATATTTGTTCTTGTTGATCTAATTCCTTGAGCTATAGTGATAAGTTGTTTATTTGAGATCTTTCTGATTTTTTGATTAATTTTTGATTAATTTTTTGTATTAATTGCTATAAATTCAGCCTTAGTACTGCTTTTTTTCAGAAGTAAGTTACTTTTTTAAAACTTTTATTTAATAAATATAAATTTCCAAAGTACATCTTTTGGATTACAGCGGCTTTTTCCCCCTATAATCTCCCTCCCACCCGCAACCATGCCATCTCCCACTCCCTCTCCTATCCCATTCTTCATCAAGATTCATTTTTAATTATC
Organism: Lepus europaeus; assembly: GCF_033115175.1. NCBI lineage: Eukaryota > Metazoa > Chordata > Mammalia > Lagomorpha > Leporidae > Lepus > Lepus europaeus. Next base: position 47,986,462 of record NC_084834.1, on the reverse strand, counting down.
TTTATATACAGAAGATCAATTTAGTATACACTAAGTAAATCTTTCAACAGTTTGCACCCACACAGAAACACAAAGATTAAAGTACTGTTTGAGTACTAGTTATACCATTAATTCACATAGTACAACACAGTAATGACAGAGATCCTATATGGGGAGTAAGTGCACAGTGACTCCTGTTGTTGATTTAACAATTGACACTCTTATTTATGGTGTCAGTAATCATCTGAGGCTAGAAGTAAATTATTTTACATGTGTTTGTCTAGCCTCCAATGTGTTTCTTGTTTCTTGATTTCTAGTTTTATTGCCTTGTGGTGAGAAAAGATATTTGATATGATCTTCTTAAAGATATTATTGCTGATTTATTTTGAAAGGCAGAGCTACAGACAGACAGACAGACAGACATGCACACACACATACATACAAACGCAAACACACACACACAGATCTTCCAACCACTTGGTTACTCCCCAAACAGCTACAGTGGCCAGCACTGGGTCTGGCCTAAACCCAGGAGCCAGGAGCTTCATCTGATCTGAGCCTAAGCACTTGGCCATCCTCTGCTGCTTTTCTCCAGGGCATTAGAAGGAAGCTCGATTTGATGTGGAGCTGCTAGAACATAAAATTGGCACCCATAGGGGCTACCAGTTTCACAGGGGGCAGCTTTACTCACTAAGCTACAATATGACTTCTAGTCTTTTAATTTGTTGAAACTCACTTTGTGACCCATCATATGATGCACTGTTTCCATTTGTTCTTCAGAAGAATGTATATTCTTTAGCTGTTAGATGAAAGTTCTGTAGATATCTATTGCATCCAATTGATTCAGCATGCATATTTTTAACTGATTCAATTTACAGTATTCCTAAACTCAATTTACTTTCAAATCTGCAGTTTATGTGTTGTTCAGTATACACTGGAGAAGTACCTTCCAAGGTATAGTTTATCCCTACAAGCCTCTTCTTGGCCTGTGGTTGGCTGAGACTCCTCATCTTGTGTCCACAAATACAATTGTGCTAGATCAGATCCTGAGACCTCAGCCTATCAAGAATGGTGCATCCTGGGGGGTAACAGCAAAGATCACCTTGTTCTGCTTCTGTGGTGGGCTCATTGCCTAAAGCAATACCTCTCAGCCTCTGGCAATGTTGGCCAGTATATAAGCCTACAGAATTCTTCTGGACACTGGAGCAGTCCAGAAGTTCTGTCTGCAGGCACCGGCATGGGGGCAGGATCTTCTCAGCATTTTTTTTTTCAGCCTGGCACTGAGCTCCCAAACTGTTCTATGATTCCCTGCTGTCTGCCCAACAGAATAGCTGGGGTGATAGTAGCAGCCCTTCAGCTTTTCAGGTAGATTCTAGGAGGGTCACAGTTGCGTCTCACAGTCACCTGGGCCTGTATAATCTTCATAGTGTACACAAAACCCACAAGAGACTGGTGGTTATACACATCAGAACAAGTCTGTCTCACCAAGGCACACTGCCTTTTTCTGCAAGAAATCCAGAGACTGTCACAGGCACTTGCTTTCAAGACAGAAACTCTAAGGATCTGTCCAGCATTGGGCTTTACCAGTCTGTCACCGAGTCACAAAACAAAGACAGCAAAGTTGTCTTACTGTATGCCCAAGGTAAGAAGAGAATGAGAAGAGCAGCCCTTGAATCCTCAAACTGGTCACATCTAGGTGCCACAGTCACAGATCCTCACCAAATTCTGGGAATGCCCGACTAGCCCACCAGAGGCTGTTAGTGACACACACCAAAATCAGATCTGCTGGAGCACAGGTTTCTGACTGATACTGGAGAAGTCTAGGGGCTCAGTCTTTTGGTTCTGACTGGGATCCAGAGCCCTTTATACTTTAGGACTTAGCATTCTAGGCTCAGCTCTGAGTTCTGAGACATGGTCATATGCGCTTTCTCCTGGTATCTCCCAGGAGCTGGAGTTTTGCTTTCTTCTCGTTATAAGGAGAGGGGTGTCCGAGTCTGTGTGACTGTGCAGACTCTGAATATTCACTCCACCAGTGTGAGTCATGCTCCTCGGGGGTGGAGGAGAGCTGATGTAGGCAACACTTTCCATTTTGCTTCTTTAGTGCAGTTCTTCTCATGCTTATAATTTGCTGTGGTCTCTTACCTGGCTTCTGCAGTTCTGGTGAAGGTGACTTGGTGTGTACATAACTGTTCACTTTGGTATCTCTGCAGATGTGATTCCCATAGCCTCTTGCTCGGACACCATTTGGTTCCAATCCAGGCATGATTCATTACTAACTCAATCCTTAGCTCCTTTATCCTCCATAGAAGATGAAAGATGGAACTGAATGTTCTAATCCTCTTCTCATAGCTTGGTGTCTCTGATGACCAGAGCCCATAAAGAGTCACCTAATTAGAACAAGAGATGCTCTTTTCACCTGGGAAAATTCCAAGGGATTTAGGAATTCTGCGTGAGAAACCTAGGTCTAGGATCACATATTAGAGCAAAAGACTCACCTACTACTCCTATCATTCAGAAAATTACAAGGTTTTTAGTTAGGAGTTCTACACTATGACCTGGAGACAGAGACGAAACATATTTGTGATTTTTTCCATAATAACTAGAGGTAAATGAATGATGATCTCCACGCATGAGAAATAGCATGAGAAACAACATTTGGTGCTTCCAAGACCTACTGTTACTGTGTTCTGACTGCAGCACAGGACACGATAGCAGTTTCACAATAGATGAGGTACTGAGAAGCAGGAATAGGCCAAATCATGAATTCAGCTTATATAATTATTCCATAGAAAAAAACCTCATCTTGTCACATTATCTGAAAACTCTCCATATCTTCTTTAATATTTCTCCCTTATGTCTTCAATGTTCTACTGCTGTTTTAAAACTCTATTTTAACAAAAAATATTTCATTTTCTACCATATTTTTCTTGTCACTATTACAACTATCCATTCTATCAGTCAACCAATTTTTTCTTAGTGCTTTTAAGGTGTTATGTGTTATTCCATATTATTGGGGAAAGGTGAATAAGGCACAGTTCATACTCCTATCAAGCTTATCTGCTAGAGAAGAACATAATTAATACATGATTTATCTGTTAAGTTTCTATTGACCTATCAGGAAGTACTGAATCTTTGAGTAAAGGTTAATTAGTATAAAAAAAAAGTTACGGAGGTTATCTCATTGGCTAGTGTTGATTAATTTGCACAAAAGCATAAGATTTCACTCATGCATTATTTTTGCACTTTACAATATGGTCGCATTTCTATGAATATTGCCATATTTTTTGACTGACAGCTATAAATATTTTTAAAAATTATTTTTGGGAATGGCATTCGTCATGGTTAGGATTGCTTCCTTCTTAAGATTCAGCATCCTGTCTTGCAAATGATACAGTATTTTTAAAGAGCTTTCACTCATCAAACATTGTTAAAATGTAAATAAAATGGAATTTAGATCCATGGGGTGCCTCTAATAGCTTTTCCTCCTTGACATAGAGCTAATATGAACTTCATCTAACCAGCTGATTTTTATAAGATTGCAGAAACTGACAGTTATTTTCCAGTGCTGCTTGCCACTGTTCTATCTCACTTTAATTCCAGAGTCAGTGGGCAATACCAATACCTACGAATTACATGTTAAAAAGGGATTTATGAATTATGGATGAACTGGGACAGCTATTGGTATTTAAAGGCATCACAATTCATGTTGAATATTAATAGGAATGAAAAGACCAGAGGAATATAGTTACCAAAAGAATTAATATTTCAAAACAGTGTAGCTTCTTGAAGTTATAGGATGTAAGAATTTTAAAGAAATGATAGTTAATTCTTTAATAGCAATTTTTACAATAAAAAAATAGATGTTATAACTTACCATGGAAGGGTTTTTGTATTATCAGTTTAGATGAATCTAATCTAGACGTTAAATAGAAAGATGGTTAAATGATTGTCCGGTATTGTGACAGTCTCTATTGTCTCATTGTTTGGTTTTATATGATTGTTAAAAGCAAGATTATGTTATAATATGAAATATAATAAAATGCAATTTAAAATTTAATTCTAAGTGTTCAAATCCCCCATAAAAACAGAAAAATAGTTTTATTCTACCCTTGTGAGATGACAACATAAATTAATGGTTTTGCCATTTATGTTTGTTCAATTGTAACAGAATGGAGTTGGTCAACCTCTGCCTCTTGGGTTAGAGTCCAATTCCAATATTACCATAATCCAAATGAGGGATTTGTTTTCTTAAAAGGCTGTAAGGTTTGGGATTATGCTCGCCAATGCAGAAAAAGTGAGTCAACCAGAACATGGATATCCAGTGATAGATTACTGTGTAATAAGAAACAAAAGAGAAATACCAAGACTAGTGTACATATACTGACTGAAAAGGAGGTTGTATTCCCAGTAGGAATGTCATTTATTATTTATTCATAATGTTTATTGATGTCTGATTTACACCAGACATTTAGCCCAACACTGAGATGCAAAGTCAGATAGGGCTGGATCTCTACCATCAAGGAGCTTATTGACTAGTTATAAAGACAGCCAAATAAAAACAGCAATTATAGCAGTGCGAAGAGAAGATTTCATATCTCAAGAGGGGTCTGGAAAGGTTTCTCTGGGTGGTGGAACAGGTGAAACAGAAAGGAAGTAGAAGTCTGGCAGTTGAAGAAAAGAGTTAGGTCCTCGCCAGGTTCTGAACTATGGATTGATCTGATACTAAGTCAAGGTGAGCATTCCAACTGTGGTTGCTGAGTGAGGCGCTCTGACTGCTGTCTCTATCCACAAATTTCTCTCCACATTGGATCCCCTCCATCATTATGCAGCTCAGTTCTAGTTTACACTGTAGAGTCAATTATTCATTCATCCAGAAAGTGTTTGGGCACCTGCTGTGTGCCAGGCACTAGATACTAGTGAACAAAACACCATCACTAATCATGGAAGAGCTTGGGATTAATTTTAAAATAATTTCCCTTAACCCATGTACCCCAGTTACTTCCCTATTTTTCTACCAATATTACAGATGTCTCTCCAACAATTTGAGCTTCATCTGTCATTATTTTTCATCTGCTCTAAATCTTTCCATCCCATTGCCCACAATCTCCAGATGATGTCATCACAAACTCCATTTGTCAAAACCAGTGACCACTTCTCGGCTCTCATCCAAATTCTCATTATTATTATTCTCAAATGAGGCATACTTTCTCACTCCTTCCTCTTTTATACTCTGTCCTGTTTCAGCTCCAGTTTCTTCTACTTTTTTACTACACTGGTCCCTACGTCTACATTTGCTTTGCTATTCCTGCTGTACCAAACCTGCAAATGCCGCAGTACCCTCAGTTCAGTCCTACATTCTCACCTTTCATCCTTTCTCCCAGACATCTCTCTGTTTTTTTTTTTTTTAATTTCTGAGCAATGTGTCATTCTCATTCTAAAACCATTGATTTAGGAGTATAATAAACAATGTAATCAACAGAATGTCAGGTTTATATTTCACTGCACTCATTTGCAACCTTTATAAAAATACCACAGAGAAGTTAAATAATTCCATTATGTAACAGAGCTACTGTAGCCCACATCTATCACAAAAGCCTACATTCTTTTTTCTTTAAAGATTTATTTTATTTATTTGAAAGACAGAGTTACAAAGAAAGGTAGAGCCAGAGAGAGAGAAAGGTCTTTCATTCACTGGTTCACTCCCCAAATGACCTCAGTGGCCTGAGCTGTGATGATGTGAAGCCAGGAGTCAGGAGCTTCTTCTGGGTCTACCACATGGTACAGGAGCCCAAGGACTTTGGCCATCTTCTAATGCTTTCTCAGGCCATAGTAGAGAGCTGGATTAGAAGTGGAGCAGCCAGGACTGGAACTGGCACCCATATGGGTTGCTGGCACTGCAGGCCACAGCTTTAACCCACTGTGCCACAGCGCCAGCCAAGCCTGCATTCTTGATCAAGAAATAACATAACAAAGGTAGATTTAGGTGGAATTGCAGCAAAGCGGTAGCTACAGTTGCCGCAGTTGTATCTTCTGCTTCACGATGTTTCCTGTGGTCAGAAATGCGCTGAGTCGTCTCCAAGTTCGAAGCATTCAACAAACAACGGCAAGGCAGAGCCACCAGAAACCTACACCTGATTTTCATGACAAATATGGTAATATTGTATTAGCTGGTGGAGCCACGTTCTGTATTGCTGTATGGACATATACAGCAACACAAATTGGAATAGAATGGAACCTGTCCCATGTTGGCAGAGTCACCCCAAAGGAATGGAGAAATCAGTAATCATCCCAGCTGGTGTAATACTGAATTGCTTGAAAACCAACTCATAAGTGATGCCAAGTAAAAGCACTGTACCAGTCAAAATACTGCATTATTGAAGAAATAAAGTACATTTGAAACATTAAAAAAAGGTAGATTTATGCTGTTCAAATATATGCCAATAGAATTGGACAAGTTGTCATTGTCTCCTTTGATTCATGTAAAGACTGAGGTGGGTGAGACAACTAGAACAAAGTGGCAGAAGGAAAACACTATAAAGAGACTTGTCGCTAATTGTCCACCTATCTGAAATTAGGCATGGCTCGTCATTGGCGCAGGACTGTTCCCACCTGCTATAGTTAAACACTGGAAAATGATAAGAAGTCCTGCATTTGGCTGCACAATTACAGAAGATAGAATATATCATCAGCTTTGGGAGAATCTGCCCAATATTTATAACTACGATTGAATAATTCAGCCCCTTCTAATTCAGTGCACTTCAGCAAAGGTTTTATCCAGAATTATCTGGATAATTATTTCAACTCTACCATTTAATATGCCTTTATGTAAAGACACATAAAAAAGTCAATGAAAGTAGGAACTATTAACTTTAGCCAATTTCTCGGTTCTCTCCAATGACAGAAATGTGTTGTTTGAACAATAAATTAGCAAATTACATCTGTATGATGTTTCTCAGGCTATCATTTAAGAGTTAATTGATTTTCTTTGCTTGTCTTTGCAGATGACAACATATTTTTATGCATAAGATTCAACAGCTTCCTTTTCTTGGATCTTCATCCTTCCTGGCTCTATTGCAGCATTTCTAGGTATATTTCCACTGTCATATTCTTCATGTGGACTTGCTTTTATAATTCGATAAAGTAGATGTTAGAAACTGTCATTAATCATGCTTCCTTTCATCTTATATGTCTTGCTATAGACTACACATGCTTGCTTTCCTGGCAGTAAAAAAATAACAAACCAGTATGCAGGAAAGAAAATAATTTCAAATTATAATTCAAATGTAAATCTTGGAGAAGTGGAGCTGTATTACTGAAGTGGGATTTAACAAAAGCTGTGACATGGAGGCTGTTTGCTATTCCTGAACTTTCCAAGGACTGTAACTGCTCATTTTCTGATGGCTCTTTCTCCATCCTCATCTCACGAAGATTATTTCTTTCAGGTAATTTATTCCTACCTAGAGTGATTAGTTAGCTCCTTTTATCTCTCTAGCCTTTTAAAAAAAATATGTGGAGGGGCTGGAAGGTGAAATGAAGCCCAGCAGGCCAGTGGCCCAGAGATGTGCTATGCAGGGACTGGAGCTGTAATTACAGGCACTGTGTGGAGCCCTAGGAGAGGATGTCCTTACTGTGAAGCCTTCTGTTTGTCAATACCATGACATCAATACTTGGCAGTTAGTTCTGCTGCTCTAGAGTTTCAGCATATAAAACAGACAAAGTCACTAATAGCAAATTGGAGCTACTTTGCATTTGCAGTTGACAAATCCTATTTTAGAAACATGCATGAGCCTGAGGATCAGATCAAGCTTTTAACATTTACATTTTTGTTCTAGCAGGGGAGTCTCTGATCCTCTACTAATTTACCTGTTGTTGATTTCCTGAATCTTTTTAAATCCCTTGCAACTGAAGATGGTCTCTCCATCAGAGAAGCAATTAACAAAATCCCTGACTACAGTGTATGTGGCATCTATTATAAAAGTATAAAAGGTTAACTTAAATCCCAGCACACAAAGGAGATGTCAGACCAGAACAAATCAGCATGGAAAGTTACCTGGAGGGATACCAGGTTAAGGTGGAGCATATGTACTGTTAAGAGGATGTTTATGACTAGTGGAATTTGTTTTTCAGGCTGTGAAGATGAGAAGGTTAGAAATGACATGTCTATTATGAATCAACATAATTCATATTCTGCAGCTTTTACCTGACAAAAGAAATGTGCCTTATTTTTCCCTATGCAACATCAAATCCAAACAAAGAGTTATAGAGGTGTCAACTTTCATCTCACATAAATGCTTAGGTATTTTTTCTTTTAAAGTAAAACAGAACAATTTTAGGAAGAGACTGTATTGCTTGAGTTAGGAGGTTTCATTAGGCAAATAAAAAAACAACAAATTTGTTTTAATAGATGGGCCTCTGTAATCAGTTATTGTATGATGGAATCATGAAAGTGATTAAATATTATAAGTATAAAATTAATAATGATGAATTAAATGTGCTTGAGTGTTTTTAGATTGAACTATGCAGAGGGTTAAAGATTATCATAATCTTTTGATACTCATACAGTAAAGGGGAGAGTTGATGTCTTCTCTATTTTGTGAGCTCTATGAGTGCCTTATCAACAAAATACATAACCCTGCCTTTCAAAGCAATCAGTGAATCAAACAAAACGGAGTACAGCAGAAGTGGCTAAGCGGCTAAGCGACAGTTTTTGGTGTATGCCTTGAGTAACACATAGCTCTCAATTTGTAGCCCTTGGAACCGTTGCTGTAAACTCCATTGTGAGTACCACTACTTTCCTGAGAAATCTACAGGACAGTGTCCTGAGATTACATGGTACATTGGAAAGGCCAGCTGAGTACAGCTCTCTGCCAACATCTCAGATGCAGGATTGAAACGGTCTTGGACCCAGTAGATCACCCGAGTTATCCTCCTTTGCGTCATGTGGAGCTGACAATTGCCCAGGAAGACGGGGCGTTAATTGGTATCTCCAAAAATTATGAAGCATGTTAAAATGCAGTTGTGATAACCATTAAATAAGCTATTAGAGTAAAAGTATGGTTAAATTCATTCCTTTTAGAATTAATCTTTGAGAACTGGAGTACCTTTCATTTAGAGTTAGAACATTTCAAATGTGAATGTGGTAGGGCTATATTCAGGTTTCTGAGGAATCTCCAAACTGACTTCCATAGTGGCTTTACCAGGTTGCATTCCCACCAACAGTGGATTAATGTGCCTTTTTCCCCATATCCTTGCCTGCATCTGTTGTTATTTGATTTCTGTATGTAAGCCATTCTAACCGGGGTGAGGTAAAAACTCATTGTGGTTTTGATTTGCATTTCTCTGATGGCTAGTGATCCTGAACATTATTTCATGTGTCTGTTGGCCATTTGGATTTACTTAGTATATACTAAGTTGATCTTCTTTACATAAAGATAATTAAAAATGAATCTTAATGAAGAATGGGATGGGAGAGGGAGTAGGAGATGGGATGGTTTGCAGGTGGGAGGGTGATTATTTGGGGAAAAACTGCTAAAAGAGGACCTAAATGAAAGATCTCTGCAAGTGAGATCCCAGTAGAAAGAACGGGCCATCAAAGAAGGAGGTACTTTTCTCTGAAGGGAGGAGAGAACTTCCACTTTGACTATGACCCTGTCGGAACAAGATTTTTGACTATGACCCTGTCAGAATAAGATCAAAGTCAGCGAACTCAAAAGGATTCCATAGCCTTGGCAACTCATGACTAGAGCCTAGGGAGATTACTGATGCCATAAACAAGAGTGTCAAATTGTTAAGTCAACAACAGGAGTCACTGTGTACTTACTCCTCATGTAGGATCTCTCTCCTTAATGTGTTGTTCAATGTGAATTAATGCTATAACTAGTACAGAAACAGTATTTTATACTTTATGTTCTGTGTGGGTGCAAACTGATGAAATCTTTACTTAATATATACCAAACCAATCTTCTGTATATAAAGATAATTGAAAATGAATCTTGATGTGAATAGAATGGGAGAGGGAGTGGGAGATGGGAGGGGTGCTGGTGGGAGGGAAATTATGGGGGGGGGAGCCACTGTAATCCATAAGCTGTACTTTGGAAATTTATTTGCTAAATAAGTTTAAAAAAAACTAAAAAAAAAAAAACTAAAATAAAAGCTGTACTTTTGAAATTTATGTTTATTAAATAAAAGTTTTAAAAAAATGTGAATGTGATACACGAAGAAATAGGAATTACACAGGGGAAAGCAGTAGAAGATGGCCCAAGTCCCTGGGCCCTTGCACCCACATTGGAGAGAAGCTCCTGGCTCCTGGCTTCGGATTGGTGCAGCTCTGGCCGTTGCAGCCATCTGGGGAGTGAACCAGTGGATGGAGGACCTCTCTATGTCTCTACCTCTTTCTGTAACTCTGTCTTTCAAATAAATAAAAGAAATCAAAAAAAAAAAAGAAAGAAAGAAATGGGAATTACACAATTGCTTGTCAGTGTGGCATATTCTTCTGAGGAAATTTTTTTAAAGATCTATTTGTTTATCTGAGAGGCAGAGTTATTAAAGACAGAAAGAAGGAGACAGAAAGAGAGAGATCTTCCATCTGCTGGTATACTCCCCAGATGGTCGCAACAACCAACTGGGCTGACCCGAAACCAGGAGCCAGGAGCTTCTTCCAGGTCTCCAATGGGGTGGAGGGGCCCAAGAACTTATGCCATCTTTCACTACTTTCCAAGGCTATTAGCAGAGAGCTATACTGGAAGTGGAGCAACTCCAAACACCCGTATGGGATGCCGGCACACAGGCTGAGGCTTATCCTGCTATGACACGGCACTGGCCCACGAGGAACATAGGTGAGGCCAGGAGGTAATTGCTTCTCAATATATACTTGTTCATTAACCTGATGGTTGAGTGTGTTTTCTTTAAAGTTGCATGCTGTAAACCATTTTCCCAAACTTTGGATTTTGAAAAAGTACAATGTGCCATTAACTTGTATTGAACTGCTATGGGTATGTCACAAGTATCAACTCAAATAGTTTATACTTATAGATTGAAAACCCATCACCTTGACTAATAAATCCTTGGATCCCTTCAAATCTCTGTGGAATTTCTAGGAAACTAGAATGACAGCTTCTCTTTCTCCTCTCCATTCTTCTCTTCCTCCTCTTCCTGTAAGACACCCTCCCCTACCCCAACTCGCTCCTCCTGCCCCTGCTTTTGTTTCTATTAATCTTCATCTCTATTGTACTTCTATTGAATTAGTTCTAAATGGGTCATTTCATAATCCTCCTGGGGACTACTTCACACAAATGTAAAACATAGTTATTTTTATTATTATTTGCAATTGAAAATACTCATAAAACCCATTTTATGTGTTTCAGTCTCTAGTGAAGGTTGAGCATGTTAAGGATTTTCCACAAACTAAGATTTGCCCCTAATTCATGTCGCTTCCTCTTCAGGAGCTTCCTTTCCAGCATTCTAAATTTCTCATTTTCTTTTGTAAAGAGATTATTCTCTTTAGGCTTTACTTTCTGGTAGGTCCCCTTTTGCATACCTCAAAACACGACATTGTTCTAGGATGAGATTAAGCATTATACACGCAAATACTGGTGAATCCAGTATTTTACCCAATTTGATGCTTTACTGATGATTTCAAAGCTTCAGATAACAAAGGGAATTGGACAAAGAAAAGAGGGCCCCGGGATGTGGAGGGTGGCAGGCCACAGCCTTTCTCTTCACGGTGCACATGCATCTCTGGCCAGAGCACTTGAGATCTCCAAGTGATGCTTTATGGGCTATGCCCTCGCAGAGTGGAGTGGGTACTGAAGTTATGAGCACTTTCATTTTAGACTCCAGAGACTTGCATAGTGTGGATGGCCTTCTCCTGGAATCCAGTTCTCATGGATTTTGGTTTTAAACATGTCAAAGCACCTTTCTTCCAGAAAATGGCATTTGACAATTTTCCTAGAGGTCCAGGTGATAAGAAGATTGAAAAGGTGCCCTTGCTTCTTTCTCCAAGGGGAAGTGCAACTCTAATCATATGAGTGATGTGGGAAGAGCTCTGAGTCTCTCTCTCTCTGTCTTCCCCCAGCCCCAGGCCTCCACATGAACCTTATTTCACTCTCATGGCTCTCTTTAATGTCAGTGAGCTCACTTTTTACCCACAGCAACTCTGTTAAATACATAAAGCACATTTAATTGTTTCCTCTTTAAAACGAAAAGATATTTGTGGTTTGAGGGATTTTATCATGCCCTTCCAAACTGACCACAATTGGACAGGCAGTCAATAAATGCCTTCAATATTCCAGGTATTACTCTGAATATTAGGGAGTTAAACAGGGCTGATATATCACCAGGAGGTTCCAAAAGCTTTGCATCATTTATTGAAATAGTAAAATACTTTCATAAAAGTTTTTTCCTCTACCAGCTGCTCTCAATCTGTGATCAAGCATCTGATGTTTTATATCGATTGCACGTGGCTTCTATGACCCCATTTCAGCTCTGCAGCTAAAGTCTGTCTTCACATGAATCAGTTACCTCTTTTCCAAATCTTGCTACCTAGTTCCCTCTATAAGGGAATAGTCCAATTTATAAGGCCAAGTGTCTCCCAGCCCCAGATTCCCATTCAGGCCTTCAGAGGGCACAGCGGCAGCTCCCTCGCTGCTTCAGCTACTCAGCTTCACTCATAGACATCCCATCCCAGAGCTACCCAGGCTAAGTGGGGACATTCAAGGACACTTCTGTCTCTCAGCCATCCAGATTCCAACACTCTGCTTCATCTTGGCTAAAAGCTTCTCTCTACCCTTACATATCTCTGAGTTACCTCTCAGGGGCCACTTGTGAGACGTGTAGCATTTGTAGCTCTTAGACTGTGTTCCAGATAAAAACTTGGACCAAAAAAAGGTGACAGTGGTAACACCACGGGTTCTTGTGAGGTTCTCTGGCTACACAAGTATGGTCTGTCTCTCTCTCCAGATCTCCATGTGAACCTTATTTCATCCTCTATGTCTGTCTTTAATGGCCATGTGTTCACATTTTACTCAGTGACTCTGTTAAGTACATAAGGCAGGTATACTTGTTTCTACTTAAAAATGAAGATTTTTGTGGTTTCAGGGATTTTATTATGCTCCTCCTAAATAACCACAATTGAGCAGGCAGCCAATAAATGCCTTCAAGTATGTTTGGTAATTGTGTGACAATATGTGAGGAGAATGTTATCTTCAAGTATGATTAGGGACCATGTATTCCCAGCATCTGAATTCTACTTTCCACCAGCTGGTTGAAATTTCTCTCTATTTAGTGGGACATTAAAATGAACATAAAGTCTGGTAATTTTTAATCAATAATATTCATTTTGTCTTCATAATTTGAAAAAAGCTTATATGCACATACATATATGCACACACATACATATATGGTGTATAATAAAACTCTTATCTGAAGTACACTCTCTTCAAAATTTAACTAATTTAAGTACTAAATTTACTCTCATCGTCTTTATTTTACAGATGAGGGAACTGAGGCACTAAGAAATTATCTAAGGCTTAAGTAGGAGGGAGGGCAAGGATTTAATTCCAGGAAGTTGGGGAAGTAAATCCATACTCTTGACAATAACAATTTGTTACGCTGCCACAATATAATCCTCTTATGTGGTGTAACAAAGTTGATTTAATAAAAATTTGACATTTCAATAATCCATGTTTGAGGCTTGATTGATGTGTGCCATTATTTTGAAGTCTTCTTTCCACCCTGTGATGTCATCAAATCAACTTGATTTTTGATATATAGGTTCTTTGTAGCACCCAAGGGAGGGAATGGGGTGTATTTATTCATATTGTTAATGTTAGACTTGGCCAAGTGACTGATTTGGTTAATAAATGATAAGTGGAAGTGTCAGAATACTGGTTCTAATTGAGGCCTTTAAAGGTATTTGGTGGCCAACAGTGTGGTGTAGCAGGTCAAGCCAGCATCGAATTTTGGAGTGCCAGTGTGAATCCCAGCTGCCCTTCTTTCTGCTTAGCTTCCTTATAATATGCCTTTGCATGATGGCCAGAGTACTTGAGCCCCTCTAACCCAAGTAAGAGATCTGGATGGAGTTCCTGGGTCCTGGCTTTGGTCTGGCCTAGCCCTGGCTATTGAGACCATTTGCAGAGAGATCCAATGGATGGAAGGTCTCTCTATCTGTCTGTCATCTACCATCATTTTCTCTCTGTCATTCTGTCTCTCTAATAAAAGATTTTAATTTTTTAAAGGAATGTTATTGGTTATTTCTTTTCTTTTCTTTCTTTTTTTTTTTTTTGATAGGCAGAGTGGATAGTGAGAGAGAGAGACGGAGAGAAAGGCCTTCCTTTTTGCCGTTGGTTCACCCTCCAATGGCTGCTGCGGCCGGCGCATCTCGCTGATCCGAAGCCAGGAGCCAGGTGCTTCTCCTGGTCTCCCATGGGATGCAGGGCCCAAGCACTTGGACCATCCTCCACTGCCTTCCCGGGCCATAGCAGAGAGCTGGCCTGGAAGAGGGGCAATCTGGATAGAATCCGGCGCCCCAACTGGGACTAGAACCTGGTGTGCCGGCGCCACAAGGCAGAGGATTAGCCTGTTAAGCCACGGTGCCAGCCTTGGTTATTTCTATTTCCTGCTCTATCATGTCTCTGCCACTGTAATTAGAAGATTCCTGGGTAACCACTGGTTGGATACATGTAGCAGAATGGAACATAACCCTAGCTTGGAGCTCTGCCCAGGTAATATGTAGCCTGGAACAGAAGTATCCAGATGAGTCACTTTAGATCAGCACTGCACTTTGTTGCTTCTGATCTCTTGTGTAATACAACATAAGGCTCACATTGAAAAACTTGCCAACTGAACTCATCTGTTTTTGTCACCTAGAGTACCTGAAAAATTTTATACATTCACAGTACTTTCAGAGGCTGTGCAATGGGGATGGAAAAAAGGCTCTAGTTTCAAGGTAAATCTCTGTTTCACTGGCAACAATTTTTTATTAATCTCCTCTTAATTCTCATATTCAGTTTTTAAAATTTTTTCTCACAATTAATTTTTTCACCCATTTTAACTTCATCTACAAATTTCTATGAAGTTTATTTCATTCCCAAGTATGTAGGAATGTCAGGAATTTTATAGTCTTGGGGAAATTACCATGCAATTTAAAATTATAATACATTGTAATTAATGCTACTGTAGAACATGCTATCCATATTTGAATAAGAAAGGGAAAGAAACAAATGCAAGTTTTGTCTGGAGAATGTCTTGATGGAGGTGATGAAACTAAGACTGAATTAAGAAAGATTGGAATGTTGTTGCTGAGCATAAATGAGTGGAAAAGACATGAGAGATGGAGTAATGGCCCTTAAATAAAGGAGAAATCAAAAGTATGGGAGCTCAACACGGTTTTGGACACTGGTTAGTTATCATGACAAAGATAAAATATATGAGTGGTATCACAGATTTTATGAAAGAAAGCTTGATGCTTTCCTAAGGAATCTGTAACAGCACCTGTACTACTGAAAAGGAAGTATGAAAATGCTGATATATTACAAACAAGAGCTTGATATAATTTCATTATGCTTCAATATTTTAAAGATTTATATATTTGAGAGTCAGAGAGAGTGCAAGTGAGAGCACGCAAGAGAGTGCACATGCACGAGAGAACAGAGCATGAGCTCCCATCCATCCACTGGTTGACTTCTCAAATGTACACAATCAGCCAGGGCTTTGCTGAGAACCAGGTTCCTCACATGGTCCACAGGAACCCAATTTACGGCACTGTCATCATTGCCATCTAGAAACTACATTAGGAAGGAGATTCCGCCTTCATGTAAGAAGGAGATTCAGCCAATAATAGAATATAGATACTCCCACAATGGGATGTTGCATCTTAAGTGCTAAGGTTAAATGTCTGCTCCGTATTATGTGTTGCACTTTATTTATTTATTCATCCGTTTAGTTTGAAAGGCAGAAATACAGATTGAGAGAAATTTATTGGCTGACTCACTCTTCAAATATCTGCTGAGCCAGGCTGAAGCTAGGAGTTTGGAACTCAATCCAGATCTCTGTAAGAGTAATAGGGATCTAAGTATTGAGACATGAACTGCAGATTTCTAGCTGCTCATTATAAGTAAGGTGGAATAGAAGCAGAGTAACCAGGACTCAAGCCAGGCACTCTGATATGAGATGCAGGCATTCTAAGTGGCGATTCAACTGATATGATACGTGTTCATTCCTGCACTAAGTTTTCAACAGACAAGTCTAGCAGATAGATGGAGAGGAAATGTATAAGATTTGAAAAATGATGTAGAAAAACTAGGAGACTTACTGCTTTGTAGTTGAAAATTTTATCCTAGCCATATTTCATATTACTACTTGGTTTATGATAATGAAACATTTAAAGTAAAAAATTAATGATTTGATAGGAGATATCATTGTATGAATATAATACCGGAAAATTTTAAAAGTACTTTTTTTTTTCCAAATTTTATTTAAGCTCTACGAGTTTTATGCATTTCACATAAACAGATTTTGGAACAAAATCATACTTCTTACCCTCTCTCTGCCCACACTCCAATCCTTTGTCTTCCTCCCACTCAATTTTTACAAAAATCTACTTTCAGTTTATTTAATTATCAGAAAGTTAACCCTACACTAAGGAAAATATTTCTTCAAAAGTGTGAAGAACAGCAACTACAAAAAACACTGTTCCTCAACAGAGGAGACAGGGGCTGTAAGCAATCATTGAATCTCAAAATGTCCATTTCACTCCAATGCATTGCATTTTTAGGTATTCCATTAGTTACCATGGATCAGGGAAAACATATGGCATCTGTCTTTTTGGAACTGGCTTATTGCAATAAGTATAATGGCTTCCATTAGTATCCATTTTGCTGCAAAAGACAAGGTTTCATTTTTTATACCTGAGGAGTATTCCATAGTGTATATATCATAATTTCTTTATCTAGTCAATAGTTGATGAACATCTAGGTTGATTCCATATCTAAGCTGTTGTGAATTGTGTTGCAGTGAACATTGGTTTACAGATAACTCTTTCATATGCTGATTTATTTTGATTTGGGGAAATTCCTGGGAGTGGGATGGCTGTATCATATGTAAGTCTATATTCAGATTTCTGAGGTATCTCCATACTGTCTTCCAAAGTTTACATTCCCACCAACAATGGCGAAGGTACCCTTCTCCCCACATCTTCATCAGCATTTGTTGTTTGTTGATTTCTGTATGAATGCCATTCTAACCGGAGTGAGGTGAAACTTCATTGTGGTTTTGATTTGTATTTCCTAGTGATCCTAAGCATTTTTTCAAGTGTCTGTTGGCCATTTGAGTTTCCCCCTTTGAAAAATGCCTGATCAAGTCCTTTGCCCATTTCTTAACTGGATTGTTTTGTTGTTGTTGAATTTCTTGAGCTCTTTATAGATTCTGAATGTCATCCTTTTCAGCTGTATAGTTTGCATATATTTTCACCAGTTCTGTCAGTTGTGTCTTTAGTTTGCTGAGTGTTTCTTTTGCAGTGCAGATCATCTCAACTTTATATAATTCCACTTGTCAATTTTGGCTTTGATTGCCTGTGCTTCTGGGGTATTTTCCAAGAAGTCTTGGCCTTTGCCAATGTCTTGCAGACTATCTCAAATGTTTTCTAGTAATTTTATGGTATCAAGCCATAGATTTAGGTCTTTGATCCATTTTGAGTGAATTCTTTTTGTAAAGTGTAAGGTAGGGGTCTAGTTTCATACTTCTGCAAGTGGAGATGCAGTTTTACAAGCATCATTTGATGAAGACTGTCCTTGACCCAGGAATTGATTTTACCTATTCTGTCAATGATAAACTGGTTATAGATGTGAGGATTGGTTTCTTAAGTTTCTCTTCAGTTCCATTGGTCTACATGTCTATTTGTGTTCCAATACCAGGCTGTTTTGATTATTACTGCTCTGGAGTATGTATTGAAATCAGGTATTGTGATGTCTCCAGCTTTGTTTTTATTGAATAAGATTGCTTTAGATGTTCAGGTTCTCCTGTGTTTCCATATGAAATTTAGCAATGTTTCTTCTAGATCTAGGAAGAATGTCATGGGTAATTTGCTGGGAATTGCATTGAATCTATAAATTGTTTTCAGTAGTATGGGTATTTGAATGATATTGATTCTTCCAATACATGAACATGAAAGATGTTTCAATTTTTTAATGTCTTCTTTTTCTTTCTTTAATGCTTTGTAATTTTCATCATAGAGATCTTAGACATCCTTGGTTAAATTTATTCCAAGGTATTTATTTCTTTTTTTAGCTATTGTGATAGAGATTGACTTTTAAAGCTCCTTCTTGGAGCCAGTGCTGTTGTGCAGCAGGTTAATGCCCTGGCTGGAAGCACTGGTATCCCATATGGGCACCGGTTCAAGACCTGGCTGCTCCACTTCTGATCCAGCTCTCTGCTATGGACTGGGAAAGCAGTAGAAGATGGTCCAAGTCCTTTGGCCCCTGCACCCACGTGGAAGACCTGGAGGAGGCTCCTGTCTCCTGGCTTTGGATCAGCGCAGCTCTGGCCATGTGGCCAATTGGGGAATGAACCATCGGATGGAAGACCTCTCTCTTTCTCTGCCTCTCTTCTCTCTGTGTAACTCTGACTTTCAAATAAATAAATAAATCTTTTTTTTTTAAAGCTCCTTCTTAGCCATGACATTGTCTGTGTGTATAAAGCCTATTGATTTCTGTGTGTTGATTTTATACCCCACCACTTTACCAAACTCTTTTATTGGTTCCAATAGTCTCTCAATGGAGTCTTTTGGATTCCCTATGTATAGAATCATGTCATCTTCAAGTAGAGATAGCTTTACTTCCTCCTTTCCAGTTTGTATCCTTTTGATTTCTTTTTGTCTAATGGCTCTGGATAAATCTCCAGGACCATATTGAATAGCAATGGTGAAAGTGGGCATCCTTGTCTAGTTCCAGATGTTAGCCATAATGTGTCTAGTTTGTCTCATTCAATAGGCTACTGGCTGTGGGTTTTTCATAAATTGCTGTGATTGTGTTGAGGATTGTTAATTCAATATCCAACTTGCTTAAGGTTTTTATCATGAAAGTATGTTGTGTTTTATCAAATGTTTTTTTCTACATCTGTGGAAATACCCATATGGTTTTGGTTCTTTAGTTTGTTAATGTAATGTATTAAATTTTTTATTTGCGAATATTGAACAATCCCTGCATACCAGCGATAAATCCAACTTGGTCAGGGTGAATGATTTTTCAGATACATTATTGGTTTTGATTGGCTATTTTGTTAAGAATTTTTGCATCTATGTTCAACAAGGATATTGGTCTATATTTCTCTTTCTCTGTTGTATCATTTTCTGGTGAAGAAATAAGGTGATACAGGCTTTGTAGAAGGAATTGGAAGCATTCCAGTCCTTTCAATTATTTCGAATAACTTGAGAAGAATTGGAATTAGTTCTTTTTTAAATGTCTGGTAGAATTCAGTAGTGAAGCCATCCAGTCCTGGGCTTTTCCTTTTTGGGAGGATCTTACTAGTGATTCAGTTTCAATCCTGGTTATTGGTCTGTTTAAGTTTTTCATGTTTCTTGACTCTATTTTGGTAGATTGTATATGTCCAGGAATCTATCCATTTCTTGTAGATTTACCAACTGGTTGACTTTTAGCTCTTTGTAGTAATTCCTAATGATTTTTAAATTTCTGTGTTATCTGTTGTTATATTTCCTTTTTCATTTCTGTTTATATTGAGTTGTGGCTTCTTTTTCTTTTTTTGGTTAATTGGGTCAACGGTGTATCAATTTTGTTCATTATTTTTTTCAAAAAAACTCTTAATTTCACTGATCTTTTGCATCATTTTTTGTTGGTTTCAATTTGTTTATTTCTTCTTTAATTTTAGTTAATTTTTCATCCTGATAATTTGGTGTTTGGTTGGTTATTGCTTTTCTGAGTCCTTGAGATGTACTGATAGCTCATTTATTTGGTACCTTTCCTATTTTGTCATGTAGGCACCAATTGCTATAAACTTCTCTCTTAACACTGATTTTGCTATATCCCATACGGTTTAATATAATGTATCGTTATGTTCATTAGTGTCCAGAATTTTTTGATTTCTCTTTTTATTTTTTCTATGAGCTATTGTTCATTCAGGACTGTGTTGTTTGGTCTCCGTGTGTGCATATGATCTAGAGATTGTTGAGTTGTTGATTTTTAACTTCATTTCATTGTGGTCAGAGAAGATGCAAGGTTGAGTTTGATTTTTTGAATTTGATGAGACTTGCTTTATGGCCTACTTTATAGTCTATCCTGGAGAAAGTTTATGTACTGATGAGAAGAATACGTATTCCATAACTTGGGGTGAAAAGTTATGTACATATCAGTTAGGTCTATTTGGTCCATAGTGTCAATTAGCTCTGTTGTTTCTTTGTTGATTTGCTGTTTAGTTGACCTATCTATTCATTAACATAAGGTATTGAAGTCCTCTGTTACTATTGTATTGGAGTCCATGTCTCCCTTTAGATCCATTACCATTTCTTTTAAATAGCCAGGTGCCCTCACATTGGATTCCTATAATTGTATTATAACCACTTCTTCCTTTTGAATTGATGCCTTAATCATAACATAGTGGCTTATTCATCTCTTGTAACAGTTTTTGTATTAAAGTCCATAATGTCCGATATTAAGATGGCTACACCTGCTTTTTGTTTCATTAGCATGAAATATCTTTTTCCATTCTTTCACTTTCAGTCTGTGGGTATCTTGATTGGTGAGATGTTCTTAGTTAGGCAGCAAACAGATGGGTTTTATTTTTTAATCTACTGAGCCAGTCTGTACCTTTTAACTGGAGAATGGAGGCTGTCGGAGGCCACCCGACAAACCACACGGAGACACGCAGCACTCAGTCAATTCATCACCACGTTTATTGCCTCGTCGCGTTCCAAGCCAAAGTAGGGGGCCCAGCGATGAGGGACTGGAGGCAGTCTCCCTGGGGAAACTCTTCAGTCTCCAGCCACAAGCACCAAGAAACACAAGGATATATACCCCAGGCCCCATACAGATAACATTCATTGTGTGCAATCATGCATAGCACAGGAATGAAACAAGTTTACAAGGTAGCAAAGATCAGGGTACAAACTCTGCAGATAGAGTAAAGAACATCATAAACCTTCATCAGATGTCATATCCTGCCTGCAGGAATGTGGGATGAAAAATCTTGTGCCTATAGAACAAAAGCACAGGAAACAGGATTAGATAAGGGACAGCCTCAGCCTGCTGCATCTCATGTCAGGCCAGGGCCACTAGCCCCAACAGGAGGCCATTTAATTCATGGTGACTATTGATAAGTAATGTCTGGCCCTGCCATTTTTTTCATAAATATTCCCATTGTTTGCATTTATTTTATATTTCTACTGGGAGATTTTCTGCCTTCATATTCTTTCATAATTATGGCTATCTTTCTGTGTTTCTGTGTGTAACACATCCTTAAGCATCTTTTGTAAGGCTGGATGAGTGATGACAAATTCAATTTCTGTTCATTAGGGAAGGTCTTTATTTCATCTTCATTCATAAATGAAAATTTTACAGAGTACAGTATTCTTGGTTGACAGTTTTTTTTTTCTCTTAAAGACTTCTACTGTGTCTTTCCATTTTCTCCTAGCCTGTAGGATTTCTGATGAGAAGTTAGCTGTGAATCTAATTAGAGATACTCTGAAAGTAATCTAGCATTTCTCTCTTACACATTTTAGAATCTTTTCTTCATGTTTCACTTTGGAAAGTTTGACCACAATTTGTCATGGTGTAGATATTTTCTTGTCATATTTATTAAGAGTTCTATGTGCTTCCTGTACTTGAACATCCATTTCTTTCTCCATATTGGGGGAGTTTTTTGTAAATATTTCACTAAATAGGATTTCTTGTTCATTCTCTTAGGAACTCCTAAGACCCACATGTTGGGACATTTGATAGTTTCCCATAAATTTCCAACACTGTTTTTAAGTTTTCTAATCTTTTTCTTTTTCTTTTCTTGCTTTTTTTTTTTTTTTTTTTGTCTGACTGGTACATTTCCAAAGATTTGTTTTCTAGCTCAGATGTCCTTTCTACTGCCTTTCCAAATATGTTGTTAAGGTTTTCCACTGCAATTTTTGTTTGATCTATTGAGTTCTTCATTTCTAATATTTCATTTTGATTTCTCTTTAAAATCTCAGTTTTATGGGAAAAATTTTTATTCATATCATGTATGATTTTCATTAGTTCATGGACTTGCTTCTGATTGCTTTAGAGTAATTCTATGTAATGTTTTGAATTCCATTTCTGGCATTTCCTCAATCTCTTCATCTTCACATTCTGATGTTGAAATGTTGTGTGTTCCTTTGAGGGAGATCATGGTGTCTTCCTTATTCTTGTTTCTTAAATTTTGTGTTAATTTTTAGTGGAGTTATTTTTTTTCCTTTGATGGCTTTTTTCTTTGAACTATGCCTCTGCAGCTTAGTGGAATGTCTGCACTTTTGGTGAACATCAAGAGGTATGTGGTGGGTGTGACCAAAGAGCTCTAGTCAGTATGAAGTATATGAAGAGTATCCAGGATAACATCCACTTTGGGAATGGTAGATTTCTTCTTTTTAACAGAAGCAGAGTAATGGTTACCTCTGCTGGTGTGATCACCCCCTTACTTCCTCTACTCCAATCTGAGCAGTGCCTGGGTATTAACCCCTAGTAGGTTCAACACTCATCCACACTGCCATATGAACTGTGCAAATGATCTGCACAGTCTCACTGTGAGCACAATTTCCACTGCAATGACCTGCCTCAGGCAACAAAGAAGCTCTGAGCATGTTGAGCTACACCCATTGATTGCCCAGAGACCCAGCTACACCTTCTGCCCTCTCATTAGGCACCGGGTCTCCACAGTCTCAGCACACAGCCCCTCCCACAGTCACTGGGTGCAGAGGTTTTCCTCTGTCCTGACAGCCTGTCCAGTCAACAGAGAGGCACATGTTCCCTGAGCTAGCTCTACCTAGGTGGCTTCAGCTCCAGAGCCTATGGTATATTGGGAGTCTGGGTGTGTCTCACAGTCCTAATTGGGTGCACGGCCACCTGTTAATCATCCCAGGCTGGTTCAAAGTCAGTGGAAATTGCAAATTTTTCCCTCCATTAGAATCACTGGATCACATGTGTACACAAGACCCATTGGCCAAATATTGCTTTCTCCATCACTGCTGCCATTTCTGCTGAGAAGATAGTGTCCTGTCTCAGCCAGTTGCTCTGCATGTGCACAAAGGCTTCCACAGCTGCTGCCCAAACTCAAAATGGCACCTGCCCTTTCTCAGCTGGGCATTGGGTGCTGTTGTGGGGAGGATGGGCTGAGATAAATGTGCTCCTTTTACTTCCACTGCGTCCAAGGGTAACCGCTGGTAACCTCTAGTACCTAGGGCTCCAGTCCTTACTCACGTGATGCTCTCTCTCTCTCTCTCTCTCTCTCTCTGGTATATCACTGTAGGTTGCTAAAGTCTGATCTCACTTCTGTCTCCAAGCTGTGGCTCACTCTGGCTCTTGGCTGCTGTAGTCGGTGTGTTGTGTCCATGATCTTTCTGCACTTCTCTAGCTTCCACAAAGGTCCACGGTGTTCTTCTTCCTTTTGTTGAATTTCCAGTGTGGTTTTTCTTTCTAATTCTCCCCTGACAGCACACTTCCTACTTATTTTTTTTTTTTTCTTTTTATCCCTAGCCTAGCACGGTGCATTGTTCCCTAATCTGCCATCTTGGAATCCAGCTTGTATTATTTGATTCTAAGTTTAAAAAAGTGCTCTTCTTTTTATCTTTTCATAGAAGTTCAAAAGTAGCAGAAAATAACGCACAAATCTGAATGTTCAAAAGTTATTCATTGTAAAGGTTGTCTTATAAAAATACTATCAGCATTTCGTACGAGTGGAATCGACATCTTGAGATGTGATTACTATTTATAGCCCTTGTCTATACTCTGGAGAAACAATGGTTTTTCTACTACATACTACTCATTGAATTCTTTATTTAGTTGAGGATTAAGCTTGTGATTATTATGTAAATTAAAAGTGTGTTGTCGAAAAAGTTAAAAGAAAAATAAGAAGGGAAGGAGGAGGGAGGGTGAGAGTGAGAGATAGAGGCAAGGAAGAGGGGCAGGAAGTTTCATAATGTTCTTAAAAATGTATATATGACATGCAAGAAATCTGTTCCCTTTATATAAATAAATTTGAAAAAGGAAAGAGAAGTAAATCTGATAGAACCTCAAAATATTTAAAATTTTTTTATTTTAATTTTTAATTAGTTTTAGCATTCAATGTACATTGTAGATACAATTCTAAGAACATAATGATATTCTCTTCCTCCCTTCCTATATCCCTCCTCCCTCCCTCCCTTGCTCTTACCGTCTCTCTTTCTTTCTGTCCTTTTTTATTTTAGCTATTGAGATAACATATTTTAAATTTACATTACCACAAAAAGGCTTAATACTTTGCCAAATAAGAAGCTTAACAAGTGAAAAGCAAAAAGATCATGCTTAACTGGGAATATAGATGATGACCATAAATAGTAATTGAATAGAAAAATGACAATTTCACCCATATACAGTAAGTTTTAAAGTATTAATAGATCTTTAAAACTGTAGTAGTATATTATTCTCAACCATTGCTTTCACAAAGGTATAAAACAGAATTTTACAAAACTATGCTTGCAGCAATACTGTTACAGAGAGACATTTCTTTTTTAAATTTTAGCTCCCATATATCAGGGAGAAGATGCATTATTTGTCTTTCTGGATATAGCTTATTTCAGTCAACACATTATCTTCCAGTTGTGTCCATTTTGCTGAAAATGGTAGAATTTTATTTTTTATGGCAAAATAATGTTCTACTGTGTATACATTCCATATCTTCTTTATTCATCTCATGATAAACAACTTGGTTGATACCAAATGTTAGCTATTGTGAACAGTGATGCTATAAACATGGTGAAGATATCTCTTTCACTCATTGTGTTCAAGCCTTTTGGCTACATACCCAGTACTGGGATTGCTGGATCATATGACAAGTCTTTTTGTAGTTTTTATAGAAATAACATTGTTTTCCACTGTGGCTGCATTAATTTACATTCCTGCCAACAATGTATAAGTGTTTCCCTTTGTCCATATCCTCAACAATATTTGATACTCTGTGTTTTGAGTTTTAGCCATTCTGACAGAGGTGAGATGATATCCCATTATGGTTTTGATTTGCATTTCCCTGATGGCTAATGATGTCAAGCATTTTTTCATATATTTGTTGGCCATTTGCATTTCTTCTTTTGAGAACTGTCTGTTGAAACCTTTGTTCATTTCTCAACTGGATTTTTATTGTTGTTGATATTTTTAAGTAGCTGATATATTTGGGATGTTAATTCTCTGCCAGATAAGTGGTTTGCAAATATTTTTTCTCATTTTGTTGGATGTCTCTTCACCCTATTGATCATTTTCTTTGCTGTGCAGAAGATTCTGAATTTAATATAGTCCTATTTTCTTAGTTTTGCTTTTGTTGCCTGTGCTTTTTGGGTCTGTCCAAGAAATTGTCCCCTATACCAATGTCTTGGACTGTTTCCCTTAAGTTTTATACCAGCAACATCATAGTCTCAAGTCTTAAATTGAAGACTTCAATTCCTCTTGATTTCCTTTTCTTGTATATGGTGAGAGGTATATATCTAATTTCTTTTTTCTAAGTATGTAAATTCAGTTTTTCCAGCACATTTGATGAAGAGACTATCTTTACTCCACTGTGTGGTCTGAGCACTTTTGTCAAAACTCAGCTTGCTGTATGGATGTGGATTAATTTTTGGGTATTCTGTTCTGTTCCATTGATCTATGTATTGGTTTTTATGCCAGTATCATATTTTTTTTTTTTTTGACAGGCAGAGTTAGACAGTGAGAGAGAGAGAGTTATAGACAGTGAGAGAGAGACAAAGAGAAAGGTCTTCCTTTCGTTGGTTCACTCCCCTAATGGCCACCACGACCGGCGCTACACACCAATCCGAAGCCGGGAGCTGAGTGCTTCCTCCTGGTCTCCCATGAGGGTACAGGGACCCAAGCATTTGGGACATCCTCCACTGCCTTTCTGGGCCACAGCAGAGAGCTGGACTGGAAGAGGAACAACTGGGAAAAAAAACCGGGGTGCCGGTGCCGCAGGTTGGGGATTAGCCAAGTGAGCCATGGTGCCGGCCAGTACCATGCTGTTTTATAAAAATCTATATCTATCAATCTATCTATCTATCTGTCTATTATTTGAAAGTCAGAGTTATGAGAGAGGAAGATACAGAGGGAGAAAGGAGAGAGATCTTCCATAAACTGGTTCGCTCCCCAGTATTCACAGTGACTAGCACTGGGCCTGGTAAAAGCCAGGAGCCAGGAGCCAGGAGCTTCATCTAGGGCTCCCACATGGGTACAGGGGTCCAGGAATTTGGGCCATCCTCTGTTGCTTTCTCAGACACATTTAGCAATGAGCTGTATCATAAGTGATGTAGCTGGGAATCAAACTAGGCTCCATATGGAATGATAACACCACAGATGGTGGCTTAACCCACTGTACCACAGCAATGGCTACAATGTTGTTTTAATTACTAAGCTTTGTAGTATGCTTTGAAGTTAGGTATTGTGATGCCTCCTGTTTGATTTTTCTTGTTCTTTGTTATTTTTTTTCTTTGTCTATTTTGTATGTTTTATGATTCCATACGAATTTTAGAATTGCTTTTTTCTAATTTCTGTAAAGAATATCATTGATATTTTGATAGGGGTTGCTTTGAATCTGTAAATCGCTTCAGGGAGTATACACATTTTAATGATATTGAGTCTTCCAATCCATGAGCAAAGGATTTCTTTCCATTTTTGTGCCCCTTATGATCTCTTTCATCAGTATTTGATAATTTTCATTGTAGTGATCTTTCATTTCTTTAGTTAAATTTTTTTTTAAATACTTGATTATTTGTGGCTATTGTGAATGTGATTTCTTTTCTGATTTTTCTTTCTGTGAGTTCACTATTAGCATACAAAAAGCTACTGTTTAGGCTTGTCGAAGTGCACTGGTGTTTACAATTAAAAAGCTACTGTTTTTGTATGTTTATTTTGTAACCTGCAATTCTATCACTTTTTGGTAGAGTGTTTAGGTTTTTCCATGTACAATATCATGTCATTTGCAAACATGGGGAATGTGACTTCCTCTTTTCCAGTTTTGATGCCCTATATTTCTTTCTCTTCCCTAATTCCTATTGTTAAAACTTCCTGTACTATATTGAATAAGGGTGGTGAAAGTGGATATCCTTCTCTTGTTCCAGACCTGAGAGGAAAATACTTTTAGTTTTCCCCCTGCAGTGTGATATTTGACTGTTGGTTTGTGATATATAGCCTTTATAATTTTAGGAGTGTTCCTTTTATACTTAGGGGTGTTCAGTCTTATCAAATGTTTTCTCTACATCCATTGAATGATCACATAGTTTTCTTCATTCTGTTGATGTGATTTATGTTTATTGATTTGTGAATGGTATACCAACCTTACATTTCTGGGATAAATCCCACTTGATCATGATTTATGGTCTTTTTGATGTGGTTTGGACAGTTTAACTTGCTAGTATTTTGTTCAGAATCTTTGCATCTATGCTCATTGAGGATATAGGTCTGTGGTTTTCTTTCTGTGTCATTTCTTTGTTTGCTTTTGGTATTAAAGTAATGCTGGCCTCATAAAGAGTTTGGCAGAGCTCCATTCTGTTCCATATTGTTGTAAAGCTATCAATACCTACAATGTCCTTGAGGTCAGTAAGATCTGATCTTTTTTTTAATATTTTTTATTTTTATTTTTTTATTTTTGACAGGCAGAGTGGACAGTGAGAGAGAGACAGAGAGAAAGGTCTTCCTTTACTGTTGGTTCACCCTCCAATGGCCACCGTGGTCAGCACGCTGCGGCCAGCGCACCGCGCTGATCCAAAGCCAGGAGCCAGGTGCTTTTCCTGGTCTCCCATGGGATGCAGGGCCCAAGCACTTGGGCCATTCTCCACTGCACTCCCGGGCCATAGCAGAGAGCTGTCCTGGAAGAGGGGCAGCCAGGACAGAATCCGGCGCCCCGACCAGGACTAGAACCTGGTGTGCCGGCGCCTCAAGGCAGAGGATTAGCCTAGTGAGCCGCGGCGCCAGCCTAAGATCTGATCTAAAGATTATGTTTCCTTCCATTTTACCAGTGAACCCTGAGTTAATTTTCATCCCTTGTGCCAAGGAAACATTTAGGTAAAATAAATATGAGATGTCAATGGAGGGGAGGTAATTAGGGAAAGCTAGGTAGTAAGGATAATGAGTGGATGGGAGATCAATGGAATTGTCCAAGAAAAGAGCATAGTGTGGATTAAATGACTTTTTAAAGATTTATTTATTTTTATTTCAAAGGCAGAGTTACAGGAAGAGAGGGAGACAAATCCAATGTACTGGTTTGCTACCTAAATGGTTGCAATGGCTAAAGCTGGGACAGACTGAAACCAAGAGTCTGCAACTCCATCAAGATGCCCCATGTTGGTGGAAAGGTCCCAAGTACTCGGGTCATCTTCCGCTCTTTTCCTAGGAACATAGGCAGGGAGCTTGATTGGAAGCAGATCAGCCAGTTCTTGAACTGGTGCTCATATGGGATGCTGGTGTATGCTTACTACCTACCTTTCCCTAAACCTCCCCTCCATTGACATCTCATATTTATTTTACCTAAATGTTGTAGGTAGCAGCTTGACCTATTGCACCACATTACCAGCCCTAATTAAATGTCTTGAATAAAATGATGATAAATAATTGGGAAGGGACTTGAAATATCAAAAGAGAAGAGGGATATAGTATTGGAAGAATGCTGGGGAAAGCTAAAGATCCACTGTTCAAAGAGAGAGAAAAATCGCTAAGATTTGCATGTTGTATGACTAATATATGAGGTTGTGAAGACCAAATCATGCATTGTTTCTGACTGATTTACTATTTAAACATGTATTAGGCAATAATTTAGTGTTTGTGGTCCTTTTAAATATTAATCCACCTAAAGGAATTCATAATTGAAGCAATGTTTAAATCCACTGAAAATTATTGAAATAATATTTGTGGTTGAGCAAGACAATTTTTCATTATCATCTTTGAAATATGATTTGTTAAAAATCTCAGCTTCTAACATTAATTGGTCCTTTATCACTCACTATGATGACACATTTTGTCCATATCCTTGCACTTGGCTCTGGCACTTTGCTTTGGAAAGGCTTCTAATATTTAACCTTTGGTCTCACCTACATTGTATTCCTGCTCCAATAGACTGACCAGCTGGACCCTCCTATTAGGCAAGGTCAGCAAATAAAATGCAAAGATGAAGAGGAGATTATAGTGGATGAGAAATAAGAAGAAAAGCACCAATATTTTCAGAACAAATGTATGATTGCAGTCAAAATAATTTGAACTTGGTAGGTGCTATGTATAACTAATACTATATAGTTCAAAAGTGGCAAAAGAGGAACAGATAACTATTTGCTAAACTCTGACCTGGAGAATTGACATTTTAGTAAATAGGCTCATTTTAAGATTTCAGAGACAAAGATTGTGTTCTGTAAAGTCTGGGAGTGAGGGAAAAGGTCGATAGAGAGAGACACATTTATGTGCTGTTACAAGCAGAATAAGACATTTAGTTGGATGTTATGGGTTTGATGCCCATTGTTTCTCATATAATAACATATTAGAGTATCTTGTGGTCAAAGACTTTCATTGAATTCAAGCTCTGCTCCATATTTTGTGACTAGATAAACTATCTAACAGCTTTGATTTTTAGATTTTTTTTGGTATGAAAAGATGAAACTTCAATAATTAATGGGATAAAATCTGATGGGATAAAGTTAGTATATGGAAAGCTTGAATAAATAAACATAGTATTCTTGTCTTCCTGTAAAAATAGTATATTTACAAATGTCTATCACACCAGTATAAAGGTTTATCAAAATTATAAGTCAAAAGAGAAACAGTTTACTGGCAGTGTTTATATTATACCTGATTGACTACACTGAGACATGGACGTATTGCCAATTTGTATGGTAGATTGTATGGGATTCACAAAAGTGAAACTTTAGGGGAAATAACATTGTACTTTGTTATTTATCTTATCTCACTCTACTTTACATCAACTAAAAAATACCTCTAATTTTGCATGGCATCTTGGTTGACATATTTTGGAAGTTTTCTATTTCTGGTATATAATACTTGATATTTATCCTCACCTTATCAACATATTTCCAGCTAAATTTTAGGAAGTTCTTTAATGCATTTACTTTCTTAATTATTCTTGTTTAATAGTTTTAAAATGGATGCAGAAGGAACTAGTTGCTCTTTTTTATGTTGTAAATGTTTATTTATTTCAAAGTCAGAGTTAGAGAGAGAGAGATACCTTCCATCCTCTGGTTTATTCCCAAATGTCAGTAAATGCCAAAGCTGATCCAGGGCAAAGCCAGAAGCCAAGAGTTTCATTTGGGGCTCTCACGTGGGTGGCAGGGACTCAAGCACTTGGGACTGCTTCCTCTGCTTTTCCCAGGCCATTACCAGGGAACTGTATTGGGAGTAGAGCAGCCAAGACACAAACCAGAGGCCATATGGGATGCCTGCATGGCAGGCAGCGGCTTTACCTGCTATGCAACAATGCTGGCCTAAGAAATAACTGTTTTCTGATATGCTTATATAACTTGCATTATATCTTTACAGAATTATGGACAGAGAACTGTTTACTTTGAGTTGCCTATTCTGGAACTCAAAGTTTTCAGCAGTTTTCAGGTTCATTCAATTAAAAAATGAGATTTGTTTATAATTTTGTAGTATATTTCTATTCCACGGAACTCTACAAAATGAATGAAAGAATTGTTGAAACACTGACTGCAGTTGATTACATAGGACATATATGTTGTTTGCTATGCATAATAACAGCTCATAAGCTCACATTTATTGAACATTATTTTACTGGGGAACTCTACTTTTGTTATCTTTGATTTTGCCAAGGTGCACAGGGTAGGTACTTGCTTTGATTTGATTGTGTGTGTCTGCTCCCTAATTCACATTGGAATCTAGTTTCAAATACAGTAGTATTCCAAGACAGGGCCTTAGAAAGGAGACTGATTCATGAAGGCTCTTCTCTCTTGAAGAGTCAGAAGACTTCACGCAGTGTTTAGCCACCTATAATTCCCTGTCCCTACTGGCCCTTCTTCCTTTTGAAAACAGAGTGTTTATCTCTTCTGCAGAATGTAACACAAAGGTGCTATCTTGGAAACAGAACAGCATTCAGTAGACACTGACCCTGCTGTGTCTTATCTTGGACTTCCAGCCTGCAAGACTATGAGAAAATAAGATTCTATTGTTCATAAATTATCCAGTTTCAAGTCTTTTGTCATAAAAGCACAAATAGAAAAATACAGTACTCTTACATTGTTTCTGTCTTATAACTGAAATTTAGACAGACCGAACTTGATAGATTATCTGGTCATGCTTATTTCAGGATTTAAAATTTAAAACAGAGGGAGAACTGTAGTACAATTCTGTAGTTGAAGCTTGGTTTCAACTACAAAGAACATTTTTGTGTATTTTTAAAATTTATTTGAGAGAGAGAGAGATAGGAGATAAAGATCTTCCATCTGCTGGTTCACTTCTCAGATGGCCTGAATGTGCAATGGCAACAATGGCCAGAGCTGGGCCAATACAAAGCCAGGAGCCAGGAGCTTCCTCTAGGTTTCCACGTAAGTGCAGAAGCCCAAGTACTTGGGCCAACTTCTGCTGCTTTCCCAGGCTCGTTAACAGGGGCCTTGATCAGAAGTAGCACCCATATGGGATGCCAGTGCTGCAGTTGGCTTTACACACTATGACTATAGAGTCAGCCCCTGTTAATTTTTTATAGTGTGTTTTGTTACTTAAAATTGTCTTATATATTTCCTCATATATTTAGAATTTTCTATTTCAGATTCATCAGGCCTGGGATTTTATCTGTTTTGCTATTTAACCATCAGTGCCTAGAACAATGACTAAAAATGTAAAATTATAATAATAAATTGATAAAATTGGATATGAAAGCAAATTAATATGTTCAGAAATACCTTAAATCTTGAGTTGCATCTTTATTGAATTGTATCTTTATTATTTTATATATTCTATTCTTGATATCTCCCATTTTGACTATATGCCTTCTGTATAGTGAGATATGGAAATTGGGGTGTTCATGGTTGAATGTCCAGGGCCTAGTTCCTCATTTGACAAGCACTCAAGACTTTCCAACAAACAGTACTCTGCCTCTGCCCCTGCAGATTATGAAAGGTGCTATCTCCCAGCTGTAATCACTGACCTGAACCACACACAAGCCTCTTTTGCACATAGGTACACAGGACACTTTGACTCTTGATATCCTACTGTGGCAGTGGTGAGTGAACATAGAGAATGAAATCCAATGAAGGAAGGCAAATGGAATAGTCTGTTTTTCCAAAGTGTTCAGAAGAGAGAACTTAACAAACTGATCCTACTGATAAGCTGTCCCAGGTGGAGGGGATATCCTAAACTACAGGCGTCCCTGTACTCCTCACATCCCCATTCAAGGGAAAGAAACCATTCAAAAGAGAACTAAACACTTTTGAATCCAGATGACAAAATGAAGAATGTAATGTGAAAGATGGTTACGTAGAGGAAATCATTTAAATCGTATTTGATGCTGACAATTAACATCTGAAAGAAAACTGGACACTTCAGTGTTTGGACATCAAGTCTGAGAGATTAACAGTGAGAAAAACAAAGGTATTGAATGACAGTGTTCTCTTTTTAATTAAAAAATGCCGAGCACTTAACTGGTTAGTGTATACTGATAAGCCTGGTATTGCTTTGTAGCTTACATCTTTCCTTGGGGCACATTCTACTCTTCATTTCCCTTTCTTGTTCTTTGGTCTGCAGTGTCGAGCAGAAATTCATTGCAGATATCCTTGGGTTAAGTAGTGAGGGAAATCATTTCGGCTTAAGCATATTAAGTTTGGATGAGGGCACAGAATTCTAGAAGACATTGAAACTCACAATTGTGCTTAATTGGCTTTAACCCTTCAACATATCGTGTAGAAGCACATTGGGTAATAACATATACTGCTACACTGTGCAGATGTTTAAAATGTAAAATCCTTTTAATGCAAACAGCACTTGTCAGTCCATCAACTATTCAAATTGTCAGAGATGTATCAGCCAACCCTAACTACCCTCTGCAGGCAATCTGGAGCCAACCTGCTGTTTAATAACCAGCATTTAACAAGAAATAACATGTAGATGTGGTGTGTGGTTTAAAACATTGTGTTAAGCATCATTAAAACTCAGTCTCCTAAGAGCCTTATTAAAAGAGTCCTTTCCTCACCATTATAAAACATTTCTCTGTGACTGTTTCCATCTAGCTGCTAACAATACAAACAAAATGCCTCTTAATTTAGCATCCCACTAGAGGGCTGTTGTGATTGTAGAACAGTAAAGGCAGAGAAAAAAAAAAATACAACAACAACACTAAACCACCCTTCCCAAATCCCACCTAATCAGTAAAACTCATACATTAGGAAGCTTTGCTTTTAGTATTTATTTGACTATTTTTTTTCTTACGCTCATTATGTGGTTATTATTTAGGGGCATGCATTTGTTCAGGAGTGTGAAGCAAGCTTGCTGGAGACTTAGAATATGCCTTGCATTATGGAGAGAAAAATCTGCATTTATTGATGGATTGAAACTGTTCCCAAAATAATGCATATGTGAACCATCTCCTATAAGAATTCATGTGCTCTTGGGTTAATATTTCTTTGAAAAGAAAATGAAAGTTGCTTACCCTACAATTAGCCTGAAGCCCTGCATTCTTGTTATTATGAGAGAAATGTTATGCATAATTGTGTCAATTAATAGAGATGATCATTCAAATTTTTATTACAGAAACAGAAAAATCCAATACCATTTCAGATCTTCTTCCTTTGAAAATGTGCATGTCAATTTTCTCTGTACAACTGTCCCCATTGCTATATAGACAGAGATCTAACAATATTGACAAAGTACAATAATGCTTTGATAGAGGATGCTAACAAATTAGATTTAGAAAATTCTCATTCTAATATTTTGATCTACTGAAGAGTTCTTCTAATCTGCATTATTTAAAGTAACTGAACTGGAAGTAGATAGCATTCTGAGTGGTCATTTGATTGAACTCAATCTTCACTTATTTTTAAAATGAATTTAAAAGGTATAAGAAATTATTTTGTCTCATTTCCACTTAATCTTGCTTAGGGGATTGGGACAGGATGTCAAGCACAATACTTCGACTTTAATTCAGTTGTTTATACAAGTGCTGGTAGAAGACGTTTTTATACCCCAGATTCTCTAAATTTCCCTAAGTCACAGAGTAGCTCCCCAAGAACTGTCAAAATGCAAGGCAGTTAGGGCTTGAGGAACATATGCTGGAGATTCACCAAAACACGTTAACCACTTTCTAGTTAATTGAAGGAACATGATTTATACTTTAAATATGTTTGGAGAGTTGGAAATATTTGACATTCATCACAAAGTTGCCTAATCAAAACATGTGCTTGTTTTTCACCCTGTTTTAGTAGTGTAAGCCACAGAGATTTTTTTTTTTAAGATTTATTTATTTGAAAGGCAGAAGCAGAGAGAGAATGAGAGGGAGAGAGAGAGAAAGGTCTTCCATCCTCTGGTTCACTCCCCAACTGGCCTCAACAGCCAAAGTTGCGCTGATCTGAAGCCAGGAACCAGGAGCTTCCTCCAGGTCTCCCATGCAGGCGCAGGGGCCCAAGGACTTGGGCCACCCTCCATTGCTTTTCCAGGCCATAGCAGAGAGCTGGATTGGAGGTGGAACAGTCGAGACTCAAACCATTGCCCATATGGGAAGCTTGCACTGCAGGCAGCAGCCTTACCTGCTATGGCACAATGCAGTCTCCCACCATAGATATTCTTAATGTAGCTGATATGCCATACGAACTAATGAAGTTTCCCTTATAATGAATTTTCTCTAGAAACATTTAAGCTGAAATGTAGGAAATTTTCATTTGATGGTTCAATGATGATCATTCAAAAATGGCCAACACTCTGTAGTATTATGTGATTCATTGTCTCTGAGATTAAGGTGAATTTTAAATTCATAGTAATAATTGTTTTTCACATTAAAAATACCCTCATAGTTCAAATAGTCTTTCCTTATAAAAAAGTAACTCAAAAACATGTATTTATGTAATACATTCTTTCAAATTCCCAGATGAGGGTATGTATTAAGGTTTCATTGGTGAATCAAGTATTTCTTTAAATCACTTTTATATGAAAGTAAATGCTGATGGTCAAAGGCAAGAGGTGTGGGGGATTGAATTATTTACCTGGAAAGGTGACATCTCAAGAATGTCTCTGAGAATGATGTATTTTCACCCTCTGCCTGAGTCTCTGAGTAGTCAGGATTGTGATTTCACTACCTTCTCACCACATTAAAATTCACTCAGGGCTCAAAAAATCTGCCAGTTCATTCTCAGGAGACCTGCTGGGGAAAGGGCACAAGGTAATTAGTGTAGACTGTGAAATTAGTTCACAGTAGTATGATATGTGATATTACCTGCACTCTATTTTGGTTTTCTTTTGAAATCTCTCCAAATCATGTTCTCATATGACGTTTTCCTTGTGTATTACACCTCTTCTCAGGTACTGTTTGTTTCAGCAATGTAGAGAAGTTGTATAACATTCTATCTCAATAGAAAATATGTCTATTATTGTTACTATTTATTTTGTATTTCCTTTTTTTCTTTGTTTTCTTTCTTATTCTTTTATCTTCTTCATACTATCTGTTGAACTCTTTATGTAACAGTAAAAAGTAAGAAGGGGAATAAGAGAGGGAGGAGGTAGTCTATAACTATAAAGCAATATAGTTCTGCATACAGTCCTATAGAATTACTTCTAAGGGTACGGCCTAAAAACTTGTCTGTGCTTAACATGGAGTTGGTCCTCTATATATAAAATCAAACTAAAAATGAACCATAATGAAGAAGGGGACGGGAGAGGGAGGTGGGATGGGTGTCGGGGTAGGAGGGTGGGTATGGGGAAAGAATCACTATATTCCTAAAGTTGCATCTATCAAAAAATGCATTCATTAAATAAAAACTTAAAAACAAAAAAAAGAAAAAAAATATCAAGGCCAGCACTGTGGCGTAGCAGGTAAGGCCGCTCTATGGGCACCAGTTTGAGTTTCATCTGCTCCACTACTGATCCAGCTCTTTCTGTGGCCTGGGAAAGCAGAGCAGGTTGGCCCAAGTCCTTGGGCTCCTGCACCTGCTTGGGAAAACCCGGAAGAAGCTCCCACTACTGGCTTCAGGTCAGCACAACTCCAGCTGCTGTGGCCAGTTGGGGAGTGAACCAGAGGATAGAAGACTTCTTTCTCTCTCGCTCTCTCTCGCTCTCTCTTTCTCTTGCTCTCTCTCTGCCTCTGCCCCTCTGTAACTCTGCCTTTAAAATAAATACATATTTTTTTTGAAAAATTTAAATATGTCATTGAAAATTATCCCATGATTTAATGGAAAATATGCTATAATGCTTATTTTTTAAAAATATTTCCAGAATCAAAGAACATCACAGTATACCTTGCTATGCTATCAAGTATGAATGCAAAAATAAAAAGCATATATACTCATGTTAAAAGTGAATTTCTATTCATTTATTACTGAGGTTTTGGATACCTACTCACAGGCTGTTCTAGGAATTATGGATTGAACAATGAAAGGACATAGACTTTGCCATCAAACCATTTGCTTAATGGTGGTTGGCCTGGAAAGCAAATATAAATACTAAGGAAAAAAGCAAAGAACAATGAGACTATGATTGAAGCAACTTTGTTTGCTTAGAAAGGATTTTTCACTTGTTCTGATTTGAAGCCTAGAAAGATGTCTCTTGAACAGAAGAGATAGCCTGAATCGCAAACACACAATTACAGAGCTTTGAAGGAGCTTGGAATGCTTGACGTTCTAGCCCAGGATGTTGGAGAACTAAGTGCCACTGTAGATGTAAGAACTGTGTATAAATCTTGGCATATAATGTAGTCTAGATCTTACAGGGCAGTGAATGCCATGAAAAAGAATAGGAAATCACCTTTTTTTTTTTTTTTTGACAGGCAGAGAGGACAGTGAGAGAGAGAGAGAGAGAGAGAGAGAGAGAAAGGTCTTCCTTTTGCCGTTGGTTCACCCTCCAATGGCCGCTGCAGCCGTCGCGCTGCGGCCGGCGCACCGTGCTGATCCGAAGCCAGGAGCCAGGTGCTTCTCCTGGTCTCCCATGGGGTGCAGGGCCCAAGCACTTGGGCCATCCTCCACTGCACTCCTGGGCCACAGCAGAGAGCTGGCCTGGAAGAGGGCCAACCGGGACAGAATCCAGCACCCTGACCAGGACTAGAACCTGGTGTGCTGGCGCCACAGGTGGAGGATTAGCCTACTGAGCTGCAGCGCTGGCCAGGAAATCACCTTTTAAGGACTGGAAGGCAACCGAAGAGTGTTGAGCAGTTCAATGATATAGTGATTTTTATTGTGTGTTTGATTTACCTGATGACAGTTGTAGAGGGGCAGATGAAATAGTTGTGAGACTAATGCTCCAGGTATGATTCTGATATTCCCTGAACAGGTGATAAATGTTCAAATAAGTGTACCCAAGTCTGATGAAGATACAAGAATGGATAGGAGACATATTTCGGAAATTGAGTTAATTGAACTTAATAATTGATTTAGTCAGCAAACTTGGAAGGCTTCCATAGCCTTGGCAACTCATGATGAGAGCCTAGGGTGGTTACTGGCACCATAAACTAGAGTGTCAATTTGTTGGGTCAACAACAGGAGCCACTGTGCACTTGCTCCTCATGTGGGATCTCTGTCCTTAATGTGCTGTACATTCTGATTTAATGCTATAACTAGTACTCAAACAGTATGTTTCACTTTGTGTTTCTATGTGGGTGCAAACTGTTGAAATCTTTATACTAAATTGATCTTCTGTATATAAAGAGAATTGAAAATGAATCTTGATGTGAATGGAAGGGGAGAGGGAGCAGGAGAGGGGAGGGTTGCGTGTGGGAGGGAAGTTATGGGAGGGGGAAGCCATTGTAATCCATAAGCTGTACACTGGAAATTTATATTCATTAAATAAAAGTTAAAAAAATTGATTTAGTATGAAATGCAGAAGGAAAGGAAAATGGATCTAGGATTATGTTCAGCTTAGGCCTCTATCTCTTTCAGTGTTCATCCATATCCTGAAGAATGTCTAATATATCCCCCCAGCCCTTCCTTCTAAATTATTCACTCTGATTTATAATATCTACTTCTTTTTTTAAATTTTTAAATTTTTTTTTTTAATTTACAGAGTTATAGACAGTGAGAGAGAGAGAGACAGAAAGAAAGGTCTTCCTTCCGCTGGTTCACTCCCCAAATGGCTTCTATGGCTGGCACTGCGCCGATCCGAAGCCAGGAGCCAGGTGCTTCTTCTTGGTCTCCCATGTGGGTGCAGGGCCCAAGCAATTGGGCCATCCTCAGCTACCTTCCTGGGCCACAGCAGAGAGCTGGACTGGAAGAGGAGCAACCGGGACTAGAACCCGGTGCCCATGTGGGATGCCGGTGCTGCAGGCGGAGGATTAACCAAGTGAGCTAAGGCACTGGCCCATCTAATATCTACTTTTAAGCACATTGTGACCAATTTCTCTGTTGTTTCCAGAGGTGCTTCCTCTTTTCCTAAACCTTAAACAAGGTACCATGATTTACATATCTATTGGCTTAAATCTGTTTGCCAGACTTAAATCTCATTACCCTGCACTCCCCACATCAAATAATTATCTATAAATATCTTATAAATATTTTTCAAATGTGTCTATTACTTTTTATTCTCCTTGCCATGAAATTCAACATAATAATATTTTAATTGTTCATCCAACCTTTGATTCCTTGTCTCCTACTGTCCAATTCATACTTCATACTGAGGTCAAATGATGTTTCAGAAACATAGCTAGGCATATCCCAAATCTTTAACATTGGCTATGAATCTTTGGTCTCTGCCACCATCTTCAGCCAAATCTCATATCATTACTACCCACTCCATACAATTTCCTTTCCTTCCATTCAGCTTCATCCTTTCAATTAGAACCTATCAATTCTGAAACAGAATATTTGAACTTCTTACTTTTACATTATTGCCTTTTAAGAGTAATTCTTCAAAAGCATAAGACAGTTACATAGAACATTGTGTAAACTTATTATTAAAGTCTTATTCTAGCCTGGAGCTATCATAAATACTTATCAGATGGAGTGATATCTAGGCTGACTAGAGAGGCATGATTATGGGTTACTTATATTAAGAAGTGGGGAAGAGAAGGATCATTTCAGAAAGAGGAAAAAGTATATGAATAAGAAAAGTTATACCAAAGTAATATTCCTGGCTAGAGAGTTTATTTTTCTACATGATGTTTACAATCAACTTCTTTCAATTCTTAAACTATTGCTAGTTTTTAATTGCAAATATATTAAATGAATAAGTTGATAGTTATACAAGAACATATTATAACTTTGTATTTGGTTTATTGCTTTTGTATTCCTTGATATTGTTTTAAATTTTTATTCCAATAGGCTTTCCACATTTCCTTAAGTTGATTCCTACTTGAATAGTTTCTCAGCTGATTCTCATTGTTGACAAGTATGCAGTCTTATCTCTTTCTACTTCAGCAACTTTTTTTATTCATATACTTTGCCCTGTTTCTGAAATCATACCTCTCTTCCCAACTTTTTAATATAAGTAGCTCTAATCCTGTCTCTGAAGACAGCCTAGATATCGCTCCCACTGGTGTTTATCATAGCTCCAGATCACAGTAAGACCCTAGTAATAAATTTACACAATTTTATAAATAATTTTCTTACACCACTGAAGAAATATTCTTAACAGGGAATAATACAAAAATATCTAATTAGATTATACTGTTTCAGAGTTGGCATGGTTCTAGTTGAAGGGATAAAGTTGAATGCAAAAGGGGCAATTAGCATTTAAGAGGTCAAGGATCTGTGAGTTTAGTTTAATACATATGGCAGACACTAGGAAATTAAACGACTTCAAGATACATGCAGTCATTGGAGTGATGAACAATTGGGTAAATGAAGTACCAAGGTTAGCAATGGATGTGAGGGTTCAATGGAGAGTGCCATAGGCTGATTGTAAGGATATCAAAGAAGGAATGATTTTTAAATAACTGAGTGATGCAAAATCCTTGACGTAGCAATAAGCTGTAAGGAAAATAAAAATAAGGTGCTGAGCACAGTGCGCCGGCCACAGGGGGCCGGCCGCAGCGGCCATTGCAGGGTGAACCAATGGAACAGGAAGACCCTTCTCTTTGTCTCTCACTGTCCACTCTGCCTGTCAAAAAATAAAATAAAATTAAAAAATAAGGTGCTGAGTTTGTGGAATTTATGCAATATGAGAAACAGAATTCATACTATGACGGGAAGATAAACCTAGGATCTACGTATGTGGACTAAGGCAGAAATGAAAGCAATATGTTGAAAAGATATTAGAGGATAGTTATGCTAGCTGAATGGCAATGGATGACAGTGGACAAAAAGAGTATTTCTCATTTCAAAGTCCCTGAATAGAGGTTAGAATAAAATTACTGGGATGAAAACAGACACAGCCCACTATGTGTTTTGAGAGGAAGTATCTACCTCCTGCTATAGAGTATTAATTGTGTAAAAAGGATGAAGATTAAGCAGATTTCCAAGTCTGAAAGTTGGGCATGATGACAGGGCAGTGGTAATGATCATTTAGAACAGAAGTGCCCAAACTGTGAGCTAAATATTTCTATCTGACTAAAAATTTTTACATTTTTGTATGATTGAAAATATCAAAAGATGACTAACTTGCTTATATTAACTTGCTTACAATAGTCATGCACTGTTTTAAATCTTGGCATTTGTTAGCTCCTGTCAGTTTTACAACAACCCTGAGAGGTAGAGGCTACCACTTGTGTTTAAGTGAAGCAACTGGAAAACTCTAGATATGGGATGTAAGCAGTCAAAGACCACATAATTCAGAGGAATTCATATGGAAATGACAATTTAGGGGATCTTACCACAGAAGCTGTATTTTATCCTGGTATCCAGTATGGGAAGCTTTTCAGAACTATGAGGACAATCTGAATGTGCAAATGAGGAAGATGCAGGAAATATTTTCTGTCATCCAAGATGAAGATCACTCATTTCTTGTTTCTGAGAAGAGAGACTTCGTGAGAGAATGAGACCACTCCTCTACAAAAAGATGAAATTAACTTTGAATCCCAATAAGCAAAATGCTTTCGCCTCAGAAGAATTCCATTCTTCTCATTAGTAGACTACTACTATAAAGAATGTAGTTATCATTATTGCATCTTAAAGTCTGTCAGTTGAAAGCTAGTTGTTTTTTTTTGTTGTTGTTGTTACATGAGTATGTACATAGTATCATTGATTTTGTTTCTTGGTCCACAAAGCCTGATATATATATACTCTCTGACAGGTTTATAAAAAAAGATTAATGGACCCCATCTTAAAGTGATATCCTGCAAACTACTCAGTTCTAATTGAAAAATATGATAAACATAGAATATGTAAGAGCAGGCTTACCACAAATATCTAATAAAAACAGTTAAACATTTTTGTATTCTGATCAAGCTTTTAATTAATTTTTCTGTTAGTTTCTCACTAACCAGAGGAACCAAACCAGAATATATTCCAGTGTGGTGAGTTTGCTTTCTCCACAGGGGATTTAGCCAATGGGAAATACATCTGTTCGTGCTATTTAGGGTTGCCTTGTTAGTTTATTTCTCTCACAACCAATTTCAATTGTCCTCTGTGCATATATTCACTTCATGTCTGCCAAATTTTACCAGATGTTAGTTGTGTTACTGAGAAAAGAAGATGGACATAATCCAAAATCATAAATTAGTGATCTCCTGGCAATGTTCACCTCAATTCCTAGGAGATATCTATACACAGCAAAATCCCTGGGCAAAGCATCTCAATTTGACAATTTAATGTCAATCAAATCTTATCCCTATGTGTACCCATCATTATATTTGCATGTAAGGAAATCTAGCATAATATTTTCATTGTCTCTGAAAGTGAGATTACAGTATACTCTTAGTTCATTTTTCAACTTTTCTATGTGTGTAAGTGAAAATGAAGTTTAAGTGATTTATGTAAATGACAAATAACATTCAGTTTAGAGCACTAATTCATCATCTATTCAATTGGAATACTAGGGATAGAAAGCTGTGTGGAGCCCATCACCTTGGGAAGACCAATCAAAGGACATAACTGGCCAGAGAGATGCTCCTGGGAGGAAATCAGGGGAATAAATTTCCTGACATGTCTCCACATTCTTCCTCAATCCTCTCTCCAGATATCTCCTGCCACTGACCCCAAAGGCATAAAGCACCTAACCCTTCCCAGATTAGGAAGGGGTAAGTAGTAAATCTGAATGACCTGTAAAAGATATCCCTCATTACTTTCCTTTCAAGTTTCAGTCAACAATTATTTGTATGCATATGCCTGTTAATTGCACTAGACTTTGATGTATACAATAAATAAAATTCATTTATAGTTCAGACAGAGGCATCTGGTAGGTATTGTAGCATGGTGAAATGAGGGAGTCAGTTCTGTGACTAAAGGGTATAAACCCATGTAAATTAAAGAAACAGGATCACAAATGAACCATTGTTCTCTTTTGTTTTTATTTTTACAACAGATGTTTGAATGAAAAACTCTAAGAAACACAGAATACTGATTTAATAATGGAATATTATCAGTACACCTCATTTAGAATACGTAACTAAGTTTCAGCCTTGATTAT
Source organism: Lepus europaeus (assembly GCF_033115175.1). Taxonomy (NCBI): domain Eukaryota; kingdom Metazoa; phylum Chordata; class Mammalia; order Lagomorpha; family Leporidae; genus Lepus; species Lepus europaeus. The sequence continues at coordinate 47,943,596 of NC_084834.1, read as the reverse complement.
ATGTGCAAATACTGCTCTAGAAAATAACATTTTAATAGATTAATTTTGATATGGTAGCCATTTTAAGACTTTGAGTCTTATGGTTTCTAAATTTTTGTGCAGTATATTAGTCTGTGAAAATAATATCCATTATTAAGATAAAACATATTCAAATGTTGTTTTCAGGAAAATAAATAATTCTGGCATTAGAGAGATGAAAAATCCTATGAAAAATGATTATACTCAAGAGGAAGTGGAATCATCTATTTTGATATGAACTAAAGTTAGTATAGTAAAATTGATGCCCCAAATACTAACATGTAAAGTTCCACATCAATGATTGTGAAACTAATAGCCCATAAGTGTAAAGATACTTCTGAGAGGAAAAATAAAATATTTTTTCTTTATGTCTGAATAGGCTCCAATGCTCAGGAGAAATATTTAAGTTGAAAATCACTCCAATTGGCCATTTCTCTCAGCGACTATTCTGTAGACTAGAAACCAGTAATTGATGTGATTATATTCTCCTTTGAAAGACTTTTCATGGCCCTCTATTTAGGTAGTCGTTCCAAAAGATCAAACAACAAACTCATATCCAGCTTGTGAACAGCTACACTTTACACAAATCTTTCTATTAATTGATTTGGAGCTAAATCTTTTTTTAATTGATTTTTAAGAGCTCTCAAAGGTAGCTATTTATATTTACTAAGCTGTGCTATCTTATCTACGTTGTGTTTTGAGTCAATTATTCTTGCTAATAGTATCTTTTCTTCCCATTAATTCTACTATCTGACATGCTACCTATTCTTTCTCTTTGCAATTTTGAGGAGGATGGAGTGAGTACAGAATGTTGTGGTGTATCAGTAGATGTTCCAGCAGGGTGACAGTGATTAATTAGGCAGCATCAGTTCTAGGTTTATCTAACTGCCTTGCTTTTGAGACATTTTTAAAAATTCTGTCGTGCATATACTTAAACATTTACTAGGCCTTGATTACGTGAAAGAAACTAGGCCAGGTGATGCAGATACAAAATGAAGAAAAACAATCTCTTCACACAAAGATCTCAGAGTCTAACTAAAAAATTCTCACAGGCCGGCGCCGTGGCTCAACAGGCTAATCCTCCGCCTTGCGGCGCCGGCACACCGGGTTCTAGTCCCGGTCGGGGCACCGATCCTGTCCCGGTTGCCCCTCTTCCAGGCCAGCTCTCTGCTGTGGCCAGGGAGTGCAGTGGAGGATGGCCCAAGTCCTTGGGTCCTGCACCCCATGGGAGACCAGGAGAAGCACCTGGCTCCTGTCATCGGAACAGCGCGGTGCGCCGGCCGCAGCGCGCCTACCGCGGCGGCCATTGGAGGGTGAACCAACGGCAAAAGGAAGACCTTTCTCTCTGTCTCTCTCTCTCACTGTCCACTCTGCCTGTGGCTATGTGGTATGATCTATAGAAAGCCTCTTTGAAATGATGGTGCCTCGGAGGTCAAATAGGAAAGAAATAGAATGACCCATGTTTTGTCAATGTCTTATTTTTTACGTTGATCACTGTGTGTTGGGAATGGTTCTAAATGATTTAATATGTTAGCTAATTTAATACTTACACTATTACAAGACTCCTTGAGATGGGTCTCCAGACCAATTGATTACATTTTGTCCAGCCTGATTTAAATATTGGGTATTCTCTACTTAAACAAACTGTGTCTTGGAGGGCCAAATTTGAATATGATGAATAACAAATTAATGATGATTAAATTATTATTTCTAGCAATAATGGGGTGTCAAAAGGTGATGGAGGAAGGAAAATAAAGAAAATATCTATATATTTCAAAAGGGTAATTCTAGGATCAGTTTGAAAGTGGAATGGAAAAAGATATTTCAAGAGACTAGAAAAATGGAAACTTTCACTTCACTGGTCATCGGATCAGCGCGGTGCACTGGCCGCAGCACGCCAACCGCGGCGGCCATTGGAGGGTGAACCAACGGCAAAAGGAAGACCTTTCTTTCTGTCTCTCTCTCTCACTGTCCACTCTGCCTGTCAAAAAAAAAAAAAATAGGATTGAGGTAAGAAGGACTTGATTTAGGGAAAAGTTTTTCTCACCCTGATCAGTTTCATCTCCATACCTATCACCCCACTTATGAACCGAGCAACAAGAACATCTAAAATATTGTTCTCTTTAATCACCTCTTAGGGAATTCTCTCCCATTGTTATTATGCCTGGCTCCTGGCTTCAGCCAGATCCAGCCCCAGTCATTGTGGCCACTTGTGGATTCAAAGTGTGGATGGAAGATTCTCTCTCTGTCTCTCCTTTTTCTACAACTCATTTATTTGTTTGCCTTTCAAATGATTAAATAAATCTTTTTTAAAAAAGCCACAGATCTGATTGCTTGAAATCACAGCTCATCTTTTCCCACTTTTGTACTGTGTTTTTATCCTGGAAATCCTAATTTGAATCTGAGCACTACATCCTGAACTTTGCCAGAAAACTTGAAGTGTTGTGAAGGGATGTTTTAAGAAGAAAACTAATCCCTTTTCTCAAAGATGTCATTGAGCCTCAGAGCAGATTTGAGACATCACTTTTTTCTTGTCCCACCTTGTTTAAGTGACAAAGTCATGTGGATCTTACCTCAACAACAAAAGCTGGAAGCTATAGGACAGTTTGCCACACTTCTTGGCTTAGCTCTTTTATTAAACACTTTTATTAGCTAGAAACAGTGTGTTCCTGTGTAATGTCTACTGCAAACATCTGCTTCCATTTTCCAGACAAATTTGCAATCTTTCTTGGAATGGGAAGATTCATCACATATCAACTATTCTCCTTGTACACATTCATACATATGACATGGGATGTCAGATTGTGTGTGTGTGTGACTAAAGGCTTCATCCTGGCTAGTAGCCATCACAGGAAAAACATGACATATTAATTCATTGTGACTTTTAATCATATACAGACTTAATACTTAATATGAATGATTCAATTAACACCTGATTTAACAAGAGGTGTTAGCATATGGAAGAATCTGTTGAGCCTGACCTTCTGATGTGAAATGTAAGATTTCTGAATTTTTTTTTAAAGATTTATGTATTTATTTCAAAGTCAGAGTTACACAGAGAGAGGAGAGGCAGAGAGAGAGAGAGACAGAGAGAGAGAGAGAGAGAGAGAGCTTCCATCGGATGGTTCACTCCCCAGTTGGCTGCAATGGCTGGAGCTGTGTGGATCTGAAGCCAGAAGCCAGGCGCTTCTTCCAGGTCTCCCACGTGGGTGCAGGAGCCCGCGTAATTGGGTCATATTCTGCTGTTTCCCAGGCCATAGCAGAGAGCTGAATCAGAAGAGGAGCAGCAGGGACTCGAACCAGCACCCATATGGGAGGCTGGCACTTCAGGCCAGGGTGTTAACCACTGCGCTACAGCACCCTGCCCCAGATTTCTGAAATTTAAACATTCTCACAAATATTTGAACTATTCTATAGGTAAAAGTGTAAAATGAATCATAACTCATGATGAGATAAAAACTTGTTGTGATGTATTTTTAAATATTGCCTTTAGTTCTGGTCTAGGACTACTAATTATTCTGATTACCACAACAGTGGGGTTCGTTGTACAGTTATTATAACCAGGAAACATTAGTATTACTTTAAGAAGGCTTTATGGAAAGAAGTGACTTTGTGAAAATGGAAGAAAATTCAGCAGAGTAGAAAGACAGTTCTTTACATAATGGTAGAAGCGCAGAATTTTATTTCTCTCCATCAGAGAATTAAAGTTATAAGCAAAATTATATTTGAGGGAGATTATTGTGCAATCAATTTAGTGGTCATGATCAAGAGTTTCAGTTTAATTTGAAAGATGAAAGGAAGTCAGTTTAGAAATTAAAATTAGTGAATTGACTACAGTATATAAATTAGTAGTGGGGAAAATGACTGTGGTAGAATAACTTTAGCTATAGTTACAGAGTATTTAATAGTGAAATAAAGCCTATAATGGTAATCATAAAAAGTAAATGTGTTGATACATGATATATCTGCAGGAGACAAGGTTAAAATAAATGAATCACTTTGAAACTGAATACTTCAAAAACATTAACAATAGCAGAGATGTTAGAGGAAAAAAAAGAGGCTTTGCACTTGTAAATAAGGAAATAATAATTAGACATATAGGATTACTAGGTTTTAGATGTTGATGTGTAAGTAGAAATATCTTTAAAGGACAAAAAAAAAAGGGAGGCCAAGTATCTGTCAATAGAAATATTAAGAAAATCTGAACAGATGGGCCAGATGCTGCAAATTTCGATCTTTTTGTTATGTGGCTTTTCTACCTTTTTTATTTGTTAAAAATTGGCTCATTTCAGGAGCTTAGTGTGTATGTCGGGGGGTATACATGAAGAAATATGCTGTTCCTGCCTCTTTACTGTTTTTGTTTTGTGGTGCTGAGCATCAGCATTGAAAATGAGGCAAGAGTAAATTGAATGATAAACAAAACTTCCAAAATAGAAGCAGCAGAATCTATGATGTAAGATTTATAAGACAGGGCTGGCACTGTGGCACAGCAGGTTAAGGCCCTGGCCTGAAGCACTGGCATCCCATATGGGCACTGGTTTGAGATCCGGCTGCTCCACTTCTGATCCAGCTCTCTGCTATGGCATGGGAAAGCAGTAGAAGATGGCCCAAGTCCTTGGGCCCCTACACCCTCATGGGAGACCTGGAGGAAGCTCCTGGCTCCTGGCTTCGGATCAGTGCAGCTCCGGCTGTTGTGGCCAATTGGGGAGTGAACCTTCAGATGGAAGACCTCTCTCTCTCTCTCTCTCTCTGCCTCTCATCTCTCTGTGTAACTCTGACTTTCAAATAAATAAATAAATCTATTATAAAAAGATTTATAAGACTACACATTAATGGAAGAGAGCAACTGCTCTTTTCCAATATTTGCTTAAAAAAGAGGGAATGGCATAAGGCATCATTATTTGCCTTACCATTGAGGTAAAAAAAAAAATCATCAATGCTTGATAAGTGTTAGGATCTAGCAACCAGCCCATGTCAGCCAACCCCAACTCAGAAACTCTTCTGGAGAGCTAAACCCCAGGGAGTAGGCTCAGATTTTGAAGATGGAGACATCACCACTGAAGATCCTGACATTCTTAAGAAACAACTAGAAACAGACAAGACCAAATGAACGACTTAAGTAACACAGAAGCTTACCAAAATACATACATATCTGAATGTGGGTGAAAAGTGGATTTAAAAGAAATGACAAGTCTTGCTTTTCAGGTTTTAGCATAAATATTATTTATTTTATATGTCAGACTAAAGGAACACATAACAGGAAGTAGAATTTTGGAAAGCGGTAGAGTGCAGCTCAGAATCCGACTAATCACATTTCTGTGGTTTGTAAAAACATATTCCCAATACATGAAAAAACATTTTAACCCAGTTAGAATAGCTTAGAATCATTAACTATACAGAAAATTGTGCCCCTTTACTGAAATCCTCAAATAAGGGCTAATTATCCAAGTCATTATTTTTCTTGGTCTTTGTACTGTTTTCTTCAACTTAATCCAATATCAAACAAAGTAATTCATAACAATTGAGAAAACTGATTTCCATTCTGGACCTTTTGTGATAATTATTCTTCCTTGAAAGAGCCTCTGTTCTCTTATTCAGAGCCTATGAACACTTTCAGCTTCTTGCTGAATTTTTTAAAAGACAATTTGTTTGTGTTTCCTTTAACACCAATTTGCTGATTTTTGTTCCCACTTTTGATATTTTCACTTGGTTCATAATAATTCTTTGAAAGCCAGACAGTCTCTGGGTGCATCAGATCCACTGACCACTGAGAGCCAGAGGTTCATTTCTCACCCCCACCCTGGTTGCCCAGGTTCAGGACCTTTCTCTTCTGGGGGAGTGTCCACTTCAAACTCCCTCACCCCTCCTTAGCTTCTTTGCCTTCATTTACCTTTAGAGAAATGCTTCTTCCTCTCTGCTGGTTTCCTCCCAAGCTATCTTTGTTTTCATTTCTCCTCAAACTCAGTTATCCTGCAATTCTTTCATGAAACCCTTGAAGGCTCATAAAACACATATTTCAGTCATTAGCAATAGATAATGACTTGGACATTATTCGAGAGTTTAAAAACTAAACTTTAGGGGCCAACATGATGCTGCAGTTGGTTAAGCCACTGCTTGTGATGCCAGCATCATATAATGGAGTATAGGCTTGTGTCCAGGCTGCTTTCCTTCCAATCCAGCTCCCTGTTAATGCACCTGGGAAAAGATGATGGTTCAAGTACTTGGGACCCCTGCCACCCTCATGGGAGACCAGAATGGAGTTCCTGGCTTCCATCTGGCCTTGTCCTGGCTGCTGCAGGCATTTGGGAAATAATCTCTTAGATGGAATACCAAATGCCTCTCTCTTCCTCTCTCTCTCTCTCTCTCTCTCTCTCTCTCTCTCAAGTAAGTAAATAAATTTTCAAAAAAGATAACGATGGGGGGGCAGTGCCATGGCTCATTGGTTAATCCTCCGTCTGCGGCGCCGCCGGCATCTCTGTCCCGGCTGCTCCTCTTCCAGTCCAGCTCTCTGCTGTGGCCCTGGATGGCAGTGGAGAATGGCCCAAGTGTTTGGGCCCTGCACCCGCATGGGAGATCAGGAAGAAGCACCTGGTTCCTGGCTTCGTATCAGCACAGCACCGGCCGTAGCGGCCATTTGGGGAGTGAACCAATGCAAGGAAGACCTTTCACTCTGTCTCTATCTCTTTCACTTTCTCTAACTCTACCTGTCAAATAATAATAATAAAAAAATGATAATGATGGGTATTTTTCACAGTGATAAAAAAAATGCCTTTCAGCACACCCACATCCCATATCAGAGTATCTGATTCAGATTCTGACCTCTGCTTCTGATTCCAGCTTCCCACTTCCCACTAATAAACTAATGAGCACTCCAAAAGGATACGCATGATGTACCAAATCCTTGGGTCCTTGCAACACTGATGGAAGACCCAAATAGAGTTCAGGGCTGCTAGGTTTGTTCTGGCCAAGCCCTGACTTTTGCAGACATTTATGGAGTGAAACAGGTTGGGAGATCTTTTTCTCTTTTGTTTTTATGCCTTTGAAATAAAATGAAAATAAACAATCAAATAAAAGATGTATTCAGTAATTAATTATTTAAATAATAAAATAGGAATTAAGTTATTAATTGAGTAATGCATGTGGCTGAAGGCTTCCTCCTTAACACTTCTTATCACAGCAGGTGGGAAACCTATGTTGCCACTTTAGGTGGGTCTGTAATGAAATTCAGTCCCCAAGGTGGAAGAAGGTCATCTGGTAGTGATGATGGTGGTGTTAGGAGTTTCCTGGAATGTCTTTTTCCTTATAAAATGATCAAATGAGGTTGAATGTGAATATGATATCTGGAGATACAGCATCCTCCTGTGACCATGAGGTAACAGCCATACAGATTAAGAGCCAGTGAAGACGGTACAACAAAGGATTAGGAAGATCTTGCCTCATGATACATCTCTGAGCAGATGAACTGCAATAAGAAACTGCTTACCTTCTTACATTTCTTCCTTTATGTGAGGAATTTGTTTGTTTCATTGTTTGGTTTCCTGCCTTTTTTCACTGTTCCTAATCCACTCAGTTCAAAGACCTTCAGCTATCAAAGCATCATATCTATGAACACATACTTGAGTCAGTAAGTTACAAAATCAAGTATGTTCCTTATATAGGAGGACTCTTTCTCAGTCTGTGCCCTTGAATCTCTGCACCCCTTGGAGAGAAAACATACTCACTTTAACCCCATCTCTAGGAATTAATCCAACAGGATCCAAAGGAGGAAGAAATATTGAACATTGACAGGAGACTATTTTTTTACCCACTGAAGCCTCTTGAATGAAACTATTTTCAGCCTATGGTTAAAATCAATCTTGCAGGGCGCAGCAGGTTAAGTAAGCCTCCACTTTTGATGCTAGCACCCCATATTGGAGCATCAGTTTAAGGCCAGGCTGCTGCACTTATTCAGATCCCTGAAAATGAACCTGGGAAAGGCAGAAGTTCTGCTGGCTATGTAGGAAAATATGTAGGAGACTATGGAGTTCCTGCATCCTAGCTTCAGATTGGTCCAGACCTGGCTGTTGTTGCCAACCAGGAGTGAACAAGTAGAGGGAAGATTCTCTCTCTCTTCCTCCCTCCCTCTCTTCCTCTCTTTCTGTGTTTTTAAAATAAGATAAGTGAATAAATAAATTTCTTTAAAAAGCTTTATCTTGTATGTTGGCCCCTTTAATCTCAAGTACCAGTTCAGGAGACATGATCAGACCTATGGGAATTCCTACTTTTTTTTTCCCAATTAGTATGTATATTATGTTTATCTATGTAGCTTATTTAATTAAAAGTATTTGAGATGACAGTAGAAGTTCCAGATAGTGACACAGACCAGCTCACCTTTTTTGTTAGGAAGGGCTGGCTGAACTAGTCAAGGATCTCTATATTTTGGATAAGTAATTTACTCTCTCAGCATTTGCACTTGCCCCTAGTTATTAACCCTTGCATTCAACATAACGTATTAAATAAATATCTAAAATATTGGTATTTCTTTTCTTTCCACCATTAACTCTTTTATAGTCTTAGATATTCAGACTGTTTGGAGAAACATCTCATACATGTTACCACAGGGCTCCCAGTCTGATTCACTTCAAATTGTCTTCTAAAACTCTCTTCATTCAAAGCTTATTGGTTACTTGACCTCATATTGAATGTATTCCTTTATAGTATTACAATACCACCTGTTAAGAAAGATATGCTAGACATGATATATATTGCAAAGTGATAGTGTGAATTTCAGTGTTTCATTTTTTTACATTTTTCATTTTCATGAATTTTAACCAATTCAATTGGTTATTTTATTATTATTTTCCCTTTCTCTCTCCCTCTTTCCCCCACATCGTCCTTCTTCTATTCCTTATTTTTTTTTAATTTTGAGGTAACATATTTTAAATGTACATTATAGTAAAAAGGCTTCACATTTCACTGAATAAGAGGTTTAATAAGTAAAATAAAGGGACCTTTAGTGGGAATATAGACAATAGTTATAAAAATAATTGAATGTATAAATGAAAATTTCACACATATACAGTTTTTTCTGTCAATTAGTCATTCATAAATGCTTTCAATGAAATATATCCAATGACAATATAATGTCAAAATATTTCCTATGTGGTTATAATAATTAATTTTAGTTAGACTTTAAGCCACTTCGTCTCAACAGTTTATGTATAGGAATAAGTTTATGCCGATTGCAATGCAAATAATTATAATTATATATTTTGGTACTCAGTTACCATAGAGCAGGGAAATTATAATATTTGTCTTTTTGGGACTCGCATATTTCAATAAGTGTAATGGTTTCCAGTAGCATACGTTTTGTTGCAAAAGACAGGATTTCATTTAAAATTTCATAGTGTATATATAACACATTTTCTTAATCCAGCCATCAGTGGGCATCTGGGTTAATTCTGTATATTAGCTATTGTGAACTGAGTTGCAGTAAACATGGGGTACAGGTTACTCTTTCATATGCTGATTTCATTTCATTTGGGTAGGATGGTAGTATCATACTGTAGATCTATTTTCTATTTTCTGAAGGACCTCCATACTATCTTCCACAATGTCTGTACTAGCTTGCATTCCCACCAACAGTAGATTAGGGTACTTTTTTCCCCAAATACTCACCAGAATTTATTGTTTTTTTGTTTTCTGTATGAGAGTCATTATAACTGGGGTGAGATGAAACCTCACTGTGGTTTTGATATGCATTTCCCTGATGACTAGGGTTCCTGAGCATTTTTCCATGTGTCTGTTTGCCATTTGCATTTCCTTACTTGAAAAATTCCTGTTCAAGTCTTCTGCCCATTTCTTAACTGGATTGTTTGTTTTGTTGTTGAGTTTCTTGAACTCTTTATAGATTCTGGCTATCAATCCTTTGTTAGTTGCATATCTTACAAATATTTCCTCCCATTATATCTATTGCCTTTTGAATTTGATGAGTGCTTCCTTTGCATCATAGAAACTTTTCAAATTGATGTAGTAATATTTGTTTTTCTTTTTTGGCTTTGCTTGCTGATGCTTCTGTGGTCTTTTCGAAGAAGTCTTTGCCTTTTCAATCTTTTGTAGAGTTTCCCCAATGTTCTCCTCTACTAATTTGATGGTATAATGTCATAGATTCAGATCCTTGATCCATTTTGAGTATTTGTTTAAGATATAAGGTAGGTGCTTTGGTTTATACTTCTGCACACATATCCAATTTCCCTAGCACTAATTGTTGAAGACACTGTCCTTTCTCCAGGGATTGATTTTAGCTCCTTTTTCAAAGATTAGCTGATTGTAGATGCATGGATTGATTTCTGGGATTCTATTCTGTTCTATTGGTCTACATGTGTATTTCTGTGCTTATACCAAGCTGTTTGAATTATAACTGCCTTACAGTATGTCTTGCAATATGGTATTGGGATGCCTCTAGTTTTGTTTTTATTGTTTAAAATTGATTTAGTTATTCAAGGTCTCCTGTATTTCTATATGAGTTTTAGCATCCTTATTTCTAGAACTGAGAAGAATGTCATTTTTTTTATTTTGATTGGGATCGCATAAAATCTGTAAATTGATTTCAGATTTGTGGACATTCTGCTTATATTAATTCTTTCAATCCATGAACATGGAAAATATTTCCAATTTTTTCTTTCTATTTTTTTATTTAATGTTTTGTAATTTTCATCTTAGAGAAATTTGACCTCTTTGTTTAAATTTATTCCAAGGTTTTTAATTTTTTTGGTAGCTATTGTGAATAGTACTGATCTTACAAGTCCTTTCTCACCCATGACACTGTCTATGTATACAAAGACTATTGGTTTATGTGTGTTAATTTTATATCCTGCCACATTACCAAACTCTCTTATGACTTCCTTTATTCAGTTAGTGGAGTCACTTGTTTCACACTATATACAGAATCATGTCATCTTCAAACAGAGGTAATTTGACTTTCTCCTTTCCAACTTATATCCCTTTGATTTCTGTTACTTGCCTGGCTCACACTAAAATTTTCAGAAGTATATTGAATAGCAACAGTGAAAGTGGGCATGCTTGTATGGTTCCAGATCTTAGTGGAAACACTTTTTACTTTCCTTAATTCAATATGATGCTGGCTATACATATATTCATATGTTATACATTGCCTTGATTGTGTTGTGGAATGTTCCTTGTATACCCAATTTGTTTAAGGTTTTCATCATGAAAGGATACTATATTTTATCTAATGCTTTCTCTGCATGTATTGTAATAATCATATGGTTCTGTTTTTATTCTTTAATTTGTTAATGCGATATATCAGATTTATTGATTTGTGAAGTTGAACCATCTCTGCATAACAGAAATAAATCCCACTTGCTCTGGTTGAATGTTCTTTCTGATGTGTTGTTGAATTCCATTAGCTAGTATTTTGTTGAGGACTTTTGCATCTATGCTCATCAGGGATACTGGTATACAATCTCTGTTGTATCTCTTTCTGGTTTAGGAATTTATGTGACCAAGATTCCAAGACGGCAAACAGGGAGGGAGCTTCCTACTCCAGTCTAGGGGAAGATAGTTTAAAAAAAAAAAGTGGAGAGAGTGTAATCTCAGGGAAGAGTTAGGGAGAAAACTGCAGAGGAAATCCTACACAAATTAGAGGGACATTGTGGATCTTTTTTTTTTTTAAATTTTTTTTTGACATTGTGGATCTTAATGGAGGGTGTGGATGTGCACAACTCAGGTCCCAAGCAGTTGAGAGCCTCAACTCCAACTTTGGAGAGTGAGGTTGGACCAAACTGCAGTAGCCCAACCCATTGGTGTTAAAGCTGAGGAAAGAGCCTGGCATGAGTCTGGCCTGGAGCCCTGTGGGGGACAGACTACATGCCAATGGAGAGGTAAATAATAAGGGGGTATGTTTCTCTCACACTGACCACCTGACATCAGAATCCTCTAACTAGCACAGAGAGGGTGGATGCCATTTTGGACATACATAACAGGTGCGCCAGCTTGTGTCTACATGTCCAGAAATCAGTTAGGAGAAGACATCTGAGTATGTTTGAGAAAATTGATGGAGGGCTGGGTGCTCCTGGCTGTGGGAGACTTATGTGGCTGTATGAGAAGGCACAGAATGTGACTGGGTCTTTGGGCAGTAGTGATGGGCAGCTCCATATGATTGGAGCTCCCTGATTCCCTGGTGAGGGTCATTGCTGTTTGATCTCTGCCCACATCGAGGACTGCATGGATCCTTTCTGTGGGTCTTGTGGCAGCGTGGGTAAATAAGGAACCCTCTGGTGCTAGCACATGTATTGGTCTCCTTGGAGGAGAGATGAACATGAGACCATGACAACAGAGCTGATCAAATCTCCCCTCTAATAGAAAAAAATGAGATTTACCACTTCCAACTTGGGTGTCACCTGGACACTACCCTCACCTGGGAGCACTGAGCAGAGCTTCCTGGAAACACCCAGCACATGCCTCTGGGTATTCACTGAAAGAGTAGACTCTCCACTTACCCACAGAGGCATAATCCAAAGAAAAAAGTCATCACGGAGGCCAGCGCTATGCCTAAGGATGTAAAGCTACTGCCTGAAGTGCTGGCTTCCCTATATGGGCTGCAGTTCAAGCCCTGGCTGCTCCACATCCAAACAATCTCTCTTCTATGACCTTGGAAAGCAGTAGAAAAATGGTCGAGTCCATGGACTACTGTACCCATGTGGGAAACCCAGAAGGAGCTCCTGGATCCTGATTTGGATCAGCCCAGCTATGGCTGTTGTGGCCACTTGGGGAGTGAACCAGTGAATGCAAGATCTCTCTCTCTCTCTCTCTCTCTCTCTGCTTCTCCATAACTCTACCTTTCAATAAATAAATACATCTTAAAAAAAACATGGGGGAAAAAAAGCAACAAATCTCTCCACAAATGCCAAAAAAGAAACACAGAAATTCATTCAAGAAATAAGAATAAGGAAAACAACATGAGGCCCCAAAAGGAACACAATAAACTTCAATACTATAATGTGAAGATGAAAAGACTGAAGAGATGCCAGAAACAAATTCGTAAAATTGATGGAAGGATTACTTAGAAGTAATCAGAAGCAAATCCACAAATTAAAGTAATCATACATGACATGGATGAATATTTTCCCCATGAAGGTAAGATTTTAAAGAGAAAGCAAAATGATATATTAGAATTTAATAGATCAAGGGTTCTAGTCCCAGTTGGGGCGCTGGATTCTGTCCTGGTTGCTCCTCTTCCAGTCCAGCTCTCTGCTGTGGCCTGGGAGTGCAGTGGAGGATGGCCCAAGTCCTTGGGCCCTGCACCCCATGGGAGACCAGGAAAAGCACCTGGCTCCTGGCTTAGGATCAGTGCGGTGTGTGGGCCGCAGCGCATTGGCCACAGTGTGCCGGCCACAGAGGCCATTGCAGGGTGAACCAATGGAAAAAAGAAGACCTTTCTCTCTGTCTCACTCTCTCACTGTTCACTCCTGTCAAAAAGAAAAGAAAATGAAAAAAAAAAAAAAAACAAACAAACAAGAATTTAATAGGTCAAACAAAAAATGAAGTGGGAAGCTTTAACAATTACAGCAAGCCCATGGCCAGCATTCTATTGAGTGAGGAAAAGTTTTAAACATTTGCACTCTGATCCAGAACTAGAGAAAAATGTCTACTCTCACCATTGCTATTCAATATAGTACTGGAAGTTTTAGCCAGAGCCATCAGGCAAGAAAAATAAACCAAAGGAATACAAAATGAGGAAGAGGAAGTGAAGCTACCCCTGTTTGCAGATGACATGATTCTATATAGGGGATCCAGAAGACTCCAGTAAGAGACTATTGGCACTCATAATACAGTTTGGTAAAGTTGCAGGATATAAAAAAAAAAAAAAGAAAACAACAACACAGAAAACTCAGTAGCCTTCGTATATACATACAATGCAATGGCTGAGAAATAAATTCTAAGATCAATTCCATTTACAATAGTGACAAAAAACACAACAAATACCATGGAATAAATTTACTAAGGACATCAAATATCTCTACTATACAAATTATAAAATATTAAAGGAAGTAATATAATCCCTATAAATCAACTCACACATCTACAACCAAATTATCTGTGACAAAGGAGCTTAAATCAATTTCTTGAACAAGGATAGTCTTTTCAATACATAGTGTTTAGAACCCTACCATACATACCATACATACCACACCATACCCCTTACCTAAAAATACACTCAAAATGGATCAAAGACCTAAGTTAATGACCCAATCCAAAAATTATTAGAGAATCATTTGGAAGCCCTGCAAGAAATTGGCATTGGAAATGAGATCCTGGAAAGGACCAGAGAGGCAGTCAATGAAAGCCAAAATTGACAAATTTTGGGATTACATCAAATTGAGAAGCTTCTGTGCTACAAAAGAAACACATAGCAAAGTGAAGAAGCAACCAACAGAATGGGAGAAATCATTTGTGAACTATGCAACTGATAAAGGATTAATAACCAGAATAAATAAAAAGATCAAGAAATTCAACAACAAAACAAACAACCCAGTTAAGAAATGGGCTAAGGAAATAAACACATTTTTCAAAAGAGGAAATCCAAATGACCAAGAGACACATGAAAAAAATGCTCAGGATCACTAGCCATCAGGGAAATGCAAATCAAACCCAAAAAGAGGTTTCACCTCACCCCCATTAGAACAGCTTTCATACAGAAAGCAACAAGCAAGAAATGCTGGCAAGGATATGGGGAGAAAGGTACCCTAATCCACTGTTGTTGGGAAAGTCCACTGTTACAGCCACTGTTGAAACCGGTATGGAGATACCTCATAAATCTGAATATAGACCTACCATATGACCCAGCCATCCCAGTCCTGGAAATTCACTCATGGGCAATGAAATCAGCATATGAAGGAGTTATCTGTACATCCATTATATGGAATCAATCATATGTCCATCAACTAAAGACTAGATAAAGAAATTATGGTATGTGTACACCATGGAATATTACACAGTGGTAAAAATAAATAAAATCTCATTGTTTGCAACAAAATAGATGAAACTCAAAAACCTCATATTTATTAAAATAAGCCAATCCCAAAAGTACAAATACCATATGTTTCCCTTATCTGTGGTAACGGATAGAGCACATAAATGTAAGCCATAAAAGTGAATTTGTTACTTTGAGATAACTTTGAACAGCCCTTGTCTGTTGAGGGACAGTTTTTTTTTTTTTTATATTACTTGTTGAACTCTTTTTTTTAAGATTTATTTATTTAATTGAAAGTCAGCATTACATAGAGAGAGAAGGAGAGGCAGAGAGAGTGTGAGAGAGATTGCAAGAGGGAGAGAGAGAGACAGAGAGATTGATTGATTGATTGATTGATTTAGGTCTTCCATCTGCCGATTCACTCCCCAATTGGCTGCATCTAAAGGCAGGAGCCAGTTGCTTCTTCCAGGTCTCTCATGCGTGTGAAGGAGCCAAAGACTTAGGGTATCTTCTACTGCTTTCCCAGGCCATAGCAGAGAGTATGATCAGAGTGGAGCACTAAGACTAGAACTGGCACCCATCTGGGATGCCAGTACTGAAGGTGGCAGCCTTAACCACTATGCCACACTGTAGCCTGAACTCTTTAAATAGTATAGAGTTAATCTTACATTATAAAATAAATTGAAAACAGATTTTAATGAAAATAAGAATGGGAATAATAGAGGGAGGAGTAAGAGAGGTAGGAACATGGGTGAGAGGGCAGGTAAGGTGGGAAGAATCACTCAATTCCTAAAGCTGTGTTTATGAAATGCATGAAGTTTGTATACCTTAAATAAAAGATTTCTGGGGGGAAATAAGAAAAATATGAATTAAGGTGATGTTGGCTTCATAGGAGGAGTTTGGTAGCAATCGATCCCTTACAATTGTTTGAATACTTTGAGAATTGTAATTAGTTCTTCACATGTCCAGTAAAATTCAGCTTTGGAGACGTCTGATACTGGGGTTTTATTTGTTGGGAAAGTCTTTATTACTGATTCAATTTTCATCTTTTTTCTAACTTTTATTTAATAAATATAAATTTGCAAAAGTTCCCCCCCAAAACCTCCCTCCCACCCACAACCATCCCATCTCATGCTCCCTCTCCCATGCCATTCACATCAAGATTCATTTTCAATTATCTTTATATAAAGAAGATCAAATTAGTATATATTAAGTAAAGATTTCAAGAGTTTGCACCCACACAGAAACACAAAGTGTAAAGTACTGTTTGAGTACTAGTTATAGCATTAATTCACATTGTACAACACATTAAGTACAGAGATCCTACATGGGGAGTAAGTGCACAGTGACTCCTGTTGTTGAATTAACAATTGACACTTTTGTTTATGGTGCCAGTAATCACCCGAGGCTCTTATCATGAGTTGCCAAGGCTATGGAAGCATTTTGAGTCCGCCAACTTTGATCTTATTTAGACAAGTTCATAGGTCATAGTCAAAGTGGAAGTTCTCGCCTCCCTTCAGAGAAAGGTATCTCATTCTTTGATGGCCCATTCTTTTTGCTGGGATCTCACTCACACAGATCTTTCATTTAGGGTTGTTTTTTTATTTGTTTGTTTGTTTGTTTTTTGTTTGTTTGTTTTGCCAGAGTGTCTTGGCTTTCTTTGCCTGAAATACTCTTGCGGGCTTTTTAGCCAGATCCAAATGCCTTAAGGGCTGATTCTGAGGCCAGAGTGCTGTTTAGGACATCTGCCATTCTGAGTCTGCTGTGTATCCCGCTTACCATGTTGGATTGTTCTCTCCTTTTTAATTCTATCAGTTAGTATTAGCAGACACTAGTCTTGTTTATGTGAGCCCTTTGACTCTTAATCCTATCATTATGATCAATTATGAACTGAAACTGATCACTATGACTAGTGAGATGGCATTGGTACATGCCACCTTGATGGGATTGAATTGGAATTCCCTGGCATGTTTCTAACTCTACCATTTGGGGCAAGTCAGCTTGAGCATGCCTCAAATTGTGCATCTTCTCCCTCTCTTATTCCCACTCTTATATTTAACAGGGATCACTTTTTATTTAAATTTAAATACCTAAGAATAATTGTGTGTTAATTAAAGAGTTCAACCAATAGTATTAAGTAAAACAAAAAAAAATACTAAAAGGGATAAAAGTATTAGGTTGTTCCTTGACAGTCAGGACAAGGGCTGATCAAGTCATTGTTTCTGATAGTGTTCATTTCACTTGAACATGTTTCCTTTTTGGTGCTTAGTTAGTTGTCACCAATCAGGGAGAATGTGGTAGAATGAGAAGGCCATGTCAAGATGGCTACTGGCAAGCGAGTGTCAGTTACTCAGGAATGGCTTTGAAACCCACCTGGCAACAGAGCCTGCCTGGCAACAGGTTGTGATTGGTTCGGGCATAAACCATCCCTTCATTGGATTGGCTTCCTTGGCTATTTAAGCTGCTGTACCAACTGAAACAAATGAGTTTGGGGGCTGTTCACATCTGGCCCACTTTCATCTGACTCCTGGGGTCAGTGTGGTGACTCCTGCCTCTTGCCACTACCACTTTCCTCCTATCAGAACGAATCCACAGCAACAGGAGAACATCTGATATTTTTCCCTTTGGTACTGGCTTTATTAACTCAGCATGATGTTTTCTAGGTTCCTCCATTTTGTTGCAAATCACCGGATATCATTTTTTTTTTTACTGCTGTATACATATCCCATAATTTCTTTATCCAGTCCACTGTTAGTGGGCATTTAGGTTGATTCCATGTCTTAGCTATTGTGAATTGAACTGCAATAAACATTGAGGTGCAGACAGCTTTTTTGTTTGCCAATTTAATTTCCTTTGGGTAAATTCCAAGGAGTGGGGTGGCTGGGTTGTATGGTAGGGTTATATTCAGGTTTCTGAGGAATCTTCAAACTGACTTCCATAGTGGCTTAACCAGTTCGCATTCCCACCCACAGTGGGTTAGTGTCCCTTTTCCTCCACATCCTAGTCAGCATCTTTTGTTGGTAGATTTCTGTATGTGAGCCATTCTAACTGGGGTGAGGTGAAACCTCATTGTGGTTTTGATTTGCATTTCCTTGATGGGGAGTGATCCTGAACATTTTTTCATGAGTCTATTGGCCCTTTGGATTTCCTCTTTTGAAAAATGTCTATGGAGGTCCTTGGCCCATCTCTTAAGTGAGTTGTTTGTTTTGTTGTTGTGGAGTTTCTTGATCTCTTTGTAGATTCTGGTTATCAACCCTTTATCTATTGCATAGTTTACAAATGTTTTTCCCATTCTGTCGGTTGCCTCTTCACTTTTCCTGTTTCTTTTGCAGTACAGAAACTTCTCAATTTGATGTAATACCAAATGTTAATTTTGGCTTTGACTGCCTGTGCCTCCAAGGTTTTCCAAGAAGTCTTTGCTGGTGCCTATTTCTTGCAGGGTTTCTCCAATGTTCTCTAATAATTTGATGGTATCAGGTCATAGATTTAGTTCCTTAATCCATGTTGAGTGGATTTTTGTGTAAGGTGTAAGGTAGAGGTCTTTCTTCATGCTTCTGTATGTGGAAATCCAATTTTCCCAGCACCATTTATTGAATAGACTGTCCTTACTCCAGGGATTGGTTTTGGATCCTTGATCAAATATGAGTTGGCTGTAGATGTTTGGATTGATTTCTGGTGTTTCTATTCTGTTCCATTGGTCTATCCATCTGTTTCTGTACCAGTACCATACTGTTTTGATTACAACTTCCCTATAGTATGCCCTGAAATCTGCTATTGTGATGCCTCCAGCTTTGTTTTCGTTGTACAAGATTGCTTTATCTATTCAAGGTCTCCTGTTTCTCCATATGAATTCAGCATCATTTTTTTCCAGATCTGCGAAGAATGTCTTTGATATTTTTATTGGTATTGCATTGAATCTATAAATTGCTTTTGGGAGAATGGACATTTTGATGATGTTGATTCTTCCAATCCATGAGCATGGAATATTTTTCCATTTTTTGGTATACTCTTCTATTTCTTTCTTTAAGGTTTTGTAATTCTCATCGTAGAGATCTTTAATGTCCTTAGTTAAGTTTATTCCAAGGTATTTGATTGTTTTTGTAACTATTGAGAATGGGATTGAATTTAGAAGTTCTTCCTCAGCCACGGCATTGTCTGTGTATACAAAGGCTATTGATTTTTGTGCATTGATTTTATATCCTGCTACTTTGCCAAACTCTTCTATGAGTTCCAATAGTCTCTTAGTAGAGTTCTTTGGATCCCCTAAATAAAGAATCATATCATCTGAAAAGAGGGATAGTTTGACTTCTTCCTTCCCAATTTGTTTCCCTTTAATTTCTTTTTCTTGCCTGATGGCTCTGGCTAAAACTTCCAGAACTATATTGAATAGCAGTGGTGAGAGTGGGCATCCCTGTCTGGTACCAGATCTCAGTGGAAATACTTCCAGCTTTCCCCCATTCAATAGGATGCTGGTTGTGGGTTTTTCATAAATTGCTTTGATTGTATTGAGGAATGTTCCTTCTATACCCAAACTGCTTAGTGTTTTCATCATGAAAGGGTGTTGTATTTTATCAAATTCTTTCTCTGCATCTATTGAGGTAATCATATGGTTTTTCTTTTGCAGTTTGTTAATGTGGAGTATCACATTGATTGATTTGTGAACATTGAACCATCCCTGCATACCAGGGATAAATCCCACTTAGTCTGGGTGGATGATCTTTCTGATGTGTTGTTGCATTCTATTGGCCAGAATTTTATTGAGGATTTTTGCATCTATGTTCATCAGGGATATTGGTCTGCATTTTTCTTTAAATGCTGCATCATTTTCAGGCTTAGGGATTAAGGTGATGGTGGCTTCATAGAAAGTTTGGGACTATTCCCTCTTTTTCGATTGTTCTGAATAGTTTGAGAATTGGAGCTAGTTCTTCTCTAAATGTCTGGTAGAATTCAGCAGTGAATCCATCTTGTCCTGGGATTTTCTTTGTTGAGAGGGACTTTATTACTGATTCAATTTCTGTCTCAGTTATGGGTCTGTTTATGTTTTCTATGTCTTCCTTGTTCAATTTACGTAGGTTGCACGTGTCTAGGAATCTATCCATTTCTGGTACATTTCCTTGTTTGCTGGCATACAACTCTTTGTAGTAATTTCTGATGACTTTTTATTTCTGTGGTGTCTGTTGTTACATTCCCTTTCATTTCTGATTTTATTGATTTGGGTCTCTTCTCTGCTTTTTTTAGTTAGTTGTGCCAATATTGTGTCAATTTGTTTATTTTTTCAAAAAACCAGCTTTTCATTTGGCTGATCTTTTAATTTTTTTTTTTTTGGAATCAATTCTGTTGATTTCTTTTCTAATTTTAATTATTTCTCTTCTCCTACTAGTTTTGGTTCTGGTTTGCTGCAGTTTTTCTAGATCCTTGAGATGCATTGAAAGCTCATTTATTTTGTGCCTTTCCAATTTCTTGATGTAGGCACCTATTGCTATAAACTTTCCTCTTAACACTGCTTTTGCTGTATCCCATAAGTTTTGATATGTTGTGTTGTTATCCTCATTTACTTCCAGAAAGTTTTTGATTTCTCTTTTGATTTCTTCTATGTCCCAGTGTTCATTCAGGAGCATGTTGTTCAATCTCCATGTGTTTGCATATGCTCTAGGGATTTCTAATTTGCTAATTTCCAGCTTTATTCCACTGTGGTCTGAGAAGCTGCATGGTATGATTCCAATTCTTTTGAATTACTTTATGGCCTACTATGCGTTCAATCCTAGAGTAGGTTCCATGTACTGCTGAGAAGAATGTAAATTCTTTAAGTGTAGGATGCAAAGTTCTATAGATATCTGTTAGATCCATTTGGGCTATATTGCTGATGAAATTTGATGTTTCCTTGTTGATCTTCTGTCCAGTTGATCTGTCTATTTCTTTCTTTCTTTTTTTTTTTTTTTTTGCACGCAGAGTTAGTCAGTGAGAGAGAGAGAGAGAGAGAGAGAGAAAGGTCTTCCTTCCGTTGGTTCACCCCCTAAATGGCTGCTATGGCCAGCACACTGTGCCGATCTGAAGCCAGGAGCCATGTGCTTCCTCCTGGTCTCCCAGGTGGGTGCAGGGCCCAAGCACTTGGGCCATCTTCCACTACCTTGCCAGGCCACAGCAGAGAGCTGGACTGGAAGAGGAACAACTGGAGACAGAACTGGTGCCCCAACCAGGACTAAAACCCGGAGGATCTATCTATTTTTGAAAGTGGAGTATTGAAGTCCCCCAATACTATTGTATTGGAGTCTAAGTCTCCGTTTAAGTCCCTTAACATATCTTTTAAATAAACTGGTGTCCTGTAATTAGGTTCATTTACATTTATAATAGTTACATCTTCTTGTTGAATTGATCCCTTAATCATTATATAGTGCCCCTCTTTGTCTCTCTTAACAGTTTTTTGTGTTAAAGTTTATTTTGTCTGATATTAGGATGGCTATGCCAGCTCTTTTTTGGTTTCTGTTAGCATGGAATATCTTTTTCCATCCTTTCACTTTCAGTTTGTATGCATCTTTGTTGGTATGATGTGTTTCTTGTAAGCAGCAAATAGATGGGCTTTGTTCCTTAATCCATTCAGCCAGTCTGTGTCTTTTAACTAGAGAGTTAAGGCCATTAACATTCAATGTGACTATTGATAAGTAGTAACTTTGCCCTGCCATTTTCACAAAGATATTTCTAATATACATTTTCAATTTCCTGTGAACTTTTACTGGGAAGTTTTCTTCCTTTACCTTCTTTCATATTGATGGCCATGTTTCTGTGTTTCTGTGTAACACATCCTTAAGGATCTTTTGCAGGGCTGGATGAGTGGTGACAAATTCTTTCAATTTCTGTTTGCTACGAAAGGTCGTTACTTCACCTTCATTCATAAATGAGAGCTTTGTAGGATATAATATTCTGGGCTGGCAGTAATTTTCATCTTGGTTATTTATCTGTTCAGATTTTAAGTGTCTTTGTGCCTCAGTTGTTAGGTTGTATGTGTCCAGGAGTCTATCCATTTCTTCTAGATTTTCCATTTGGTTGTCATATAGCTGTTTGTAGTAAAATCTAATGATTCTTTTTACTTCTGTAGTGTCTGTTAATACATTTCCATTTTGACCTCTGATTTTATTTGTTTGAGTCTTCTCCTTCTGTTTTTTTTTTTTTTTAGTTCATTGGGCCAATGATGTATCAATTTTGTTTATATTTTTTCATAAAACAGCTCCTGTTTCACTGATCTTTTTAAATATTAGTTTCAATTTTGTTTATTTCTTCTCTAATTTTAATTATTCTCTTCCTCCTACTAAATTTCATTTTGATTTGTTGTTTTTCTAAGTCCTTGAGATGCATTGATAGCTCCTTTATTTTATGTAGGCACTACTTGCTATAACCTTCCCTCTTAACATTGCTTTTGCTGAATCATGTAAGTTTCAATATTTTGTATTGTCATTTTCATTCACTTGCAGGAATTTTTTATTAACTTTTTGATTTCTTATATGACCCACTGTTCATTCAGTTGGTGTTATTCAGTCTCCATGCATTTGTGTATTTTCTAGAGATTATTGAGTTGCCAATTTCCAGATTCATTTCATTCTGGTCAGAAACGATACATGGTATGCTTTCAATTTTTTTGGCTTTGCTGAGATTAGCTTTATAGACTAGCATATGGTCTATCCTAAGAATGTTCTATGCGAATTGCTTCATTTTAGATATAGTATAGATGAAATTATTAACAGCTATAAGGATCCATATATTATTAGAACATTTAAATACCCAGTTCATACAAATCAAATTTTGTATACCTAAAACTGTATGCTATGTTGGCTTAAGAAGGGATAAGTTGTTTATTATTTTGGAATAATTGAATGCAACTCATGCTGTAAAGTATTCAAATTATTCAGAAGTTTAAAAGCAATCCTAACTATTTTCAAAAATATATGCATATATAAATTTTAAAAATTATTTCATTTTCATTTTACATGAAAAGTAGGTAGGGTTAAAGAGAGATATTCAGAGTGATTTCTTCTATCTGCTAATTAACTCTCAAGTGCCCACAACGGCCAGTGCTAGGCCAGGCGAAATCCAGTAGTCTGCAGTCCAACCTTGGTCTCCTATGAGGGTAGAAGGACTCACGGATGTTAGCCATTATCAGCTGCCTCTTAGGGTGTGCATCAAAAGAAAGGAAGATGAAAAGCAGAGTAGCTAGAACTCAAACCAGACACTCTGATGGGGAATATGGGTGTTCCCAAGGACAACTTAGCCACTGTATACTAAATGCCTGCCCCTCAATAATATATTTAAAGCCTAGTATTCCTGTATCTCCTCATTGGAACAAATACAATTGTTGGAAGGCTTGGCTCTCTCTGGCTAATAGAAATAGCATCAGCTTTAGAAGCTGACAAAGCTAGGTTTAAATTCCACACTTGCCACACTCTGCCTGTGTCACTTTGGTGCATCACTTTGCTTCTTTGAATCTCAACAGTCATGATTATAAATGGTGATAATATTAGCTACTTAGTGTTTAAACACTAATTCATTAAAGATGATTTTAAAATCTCTCCAAATTAATCTTCTTTTATCTCAGAGTAATTTAAAAAATTTCATCCAAAGTTTTTTTTTGTTTGTTTGTTTGCATTTCTTAAAAGTTGCCCCTTGTGTCTCCCTCCTCCACTCAGACATTTGGCTTCAGTTTTTTGAGCTTTAGAAAATGCATCAGTTATTCTCTTGTGGAACTTGTTGATTTGTTGATTGGTTAAGCGAGAGGTCGGCTATCATTCTGATATAGGTTATTCTTGTTTGATATGTATTCATCAGATTTAAAATAAAATAAATAGCCATGATTTCTTGTATTTAAGTATAATATTAAGTTAATAAGTATAATATTGTATTAAGTATAATATTGAATAATTATTCTCATGAGAATTTAGTAGAAACTCTCACATGACATATTTTATGAGAGGCTCTCCTATGCTTATTTTAGTGGCCCTTTGTATAATACTCAAAAGGCACAACTAGTATACATACATTGAAAACAAATGTGGCTATATAGATAATTTTAATTTTTTAGAGGTTTAGGCAGATAAATAGAGGGTGGTATCATTTTTATAATGGAAGTCAGCCTATTAATAGTGGGATCCCAAGTGACAACTGAGAACACAAGATTCTGAAGGATAAGATGCTGTAGATCCAGCCAGGGGTAAGCACAGAACTCTTGGTCCACACATCAGAGGAGTGAATTTGCTGCATAAAGAGCCTCAACCAGAAACGCAAAAGTGAAACCGGTAACATGCCAAGATAAAGCAAAAAATGCTATGAAACGATAAAGGAGTTCAAAACTAACATAAAACATGAAATACTAAGCCCATGCAATAAGATGACGCCCCAAATTTTAGCCTAATTTCTCAACGTTATGTGTAACCTTTGGTCCTATTTTCCAAACAAAAGTCACTGGTCATTTCACCTTCTTGTCCAAGGAAGCTTTTTATATTTTTTCATATATTTCATTGTTCTGTTCATGTCATGGAGGCATTGAGGGTTAGGAAGATTAAAGAAGGAGGATAGATTGCTCCTATCCCCCTCTCTTCTTGGAAGAACTGGGCCTTTCTCAGGAAACCTCTCTTGTTCTTCTGGATGAGAAATTTTTTTAAAGATTTTATTTATTTGAAAGGCAGAGTTACAGTGAAGATGTAGAGACAGAGAGACAGAGGTCTTCTTTCCACTGGTTCATTTCCCAAATGGCCACAACAGCCTGGGCTGGGCCAAGTCGAAGCCAGGAGCCAGGAGTTCTCTCCACGTCTCTCACATGAGTACAGGAGGACAACAACCTGGGCCATCTTCTGCAGGGTGTTGGATAAGATATTGAACAGCCAGGACTCACCAGTACCCATATGTGATGCCCACCATTGCAGGAGGTGGCTAAGTGCATTGCACCACAAGGCTGATTTCCCAGTAAATTTTTGTAGAGATAGGACTCTTGTCTGGCTGATATATATATTCTGCATAACATCATCACGGTAAAACTTTAACTCCCATAATGAAGTCTATTGATAGATAACATGGTGAATTAATATATAATACTTATATTATTCATAATTCTGAAGCAGTTATAGTACATAAGAAAATCCATATTAAAGTGTAGATAGATCATGTGCCAAGTAAATAAACAATAGTTATAGAGACAAATCATTTTCTTCTGAAAACTGAAATTGTTATGTGGCAGTCTTTGAGTTATTGTATAAGCACCTTGTGAAAAGTATGCCATAGTAGCTAACTGGGGTTTTGGGACTTGCAAGAGAGTATTCACATCTTACCTCTATGACTTGATGGCCATTTTACTTTGAATAAGTCAGGTTATCTCCCTATTTCTCTTTCTGTGAAATGGGGTAAGCTTAAAATAATCTCCAAGGTCCCCTCAAGATCTAACAATTTTATTCTAGTTAACAAACAGCACAAAATATTCAAAAACTATTCTGCAATTTACAGTATATGAGTAATCAGTTTCTTAAGTGAACAAAATGAGTCATTTTGGGATATTTACACTAAACACTGGATGATCATTTTATTCCTCTCAAAATGCATATTTATTTTTAGTTCAAGCTTCCAGGTGTAGATTTAAGAGTTGGCATGAAAGCCCTGGCCATTTTTATAGGAGAATGATGCTCTTGGGGGATTAGATATTCTAAGATGCAAAAAAGCCTGGGAAGTGTAAATTATATTTTAGTGAACCAACTGATTTTGCAATTGTCAAATGCATTTATATTCACATTCACAATAGATTTCATTAGAGATTCTTAGCATATTTTTACCATATGATTAAAACTTTTATAATGTTTGAAGACATCACTCCTAAAGGAACAAATGCAATAGAAACAGATGTAAAAATAAAAGAAGATAATATATGTGATTCATAAACTTATGAAATGTTATATAAATATAATTGAGTATTAAATTAGCTATGCTGTAGTTACTGAAATGTGCAAAATGTTTCTAAATATTTAAAACACAATGAACACTTTCACATTATACTCTTATTTTTATTCTTGTTGCATTTTTTTAATAGCCTTAGGTTAGAATTCCATGCTTCTCTGCTGATGATTTTATGTTGATTTGGGTCAAGGAATGGCAAAGTGACCAATTTTTGTAGTGTAGAGGTTTGTGAATTTTCTAAACCACCTTTTTGTGAAATGTTAGCTTTCTGTGTAGGATAATGAAATTACTGAACCAGCAAGAGTGCAATAGGGGAGAAGTGCTTGTACTGTAATGGTAATGGAGCAGGAATTTGGGAGAATTACGCTAATGGACAAAAGGGATAGTGCTGTCAATGACAGAGACCGGGCCATTGAAGAGAAGAACCTCATCAGCAACCCTGATACAGAAAGTGCCTAGTCTGTAAGAAGAGTGTGTAATCCACAGGTTTACCAGCTTGCCCCATAAGGCCTACAGACATCCCAAAGCCACATCCTATTTTCCCTAGGTGAATATGTAAAGTCACTCACAATGTACTCAAGTCAGCATCAGGCACATTTGTTGTGAAGATCTAAGTCTCAGGAGTGCCAAAAACTATATAAATAAGTAAACAAACATCTGACATTGAGCAGGGATTTTTTACAAAGATTTATTTATTTGAAAAACAAAGTTGCAGAGAGAAGGAAAGGGAGAGGGAGAGGGAGAGGGAGAGGGAGAGGGAGAGGGAGAGGGGGAGGGGAAGGGAGAGAGAAAATCTTCCATCAGCTGGTTCACTTCCCAGGTGGCTGCAACAGCTAGTACTGGGTCAGGTTGAAGCCAGGAGCCTGGAACTCCATCCAGGTCTCCACATGGGTGCAGCAGCCCAAGCACCTGGGTCATTTTCCACCACTTTCCCAGCTTCATTAGCAAGGAGGTGGATTGGAAATGGACCTCTGAGGGGAGAGGGGGAAAGGCACTGTGGCATAGTGGGTAAAGCCGCCATCTGCAGTCCTGGCATCCTAAATGGTCTCCGGTTCAAGTCCCAGCTGCTCCACCTCTGATCCAACTCTCTGCTATAGCCTGGGAAAGCAGTAGAAGATGACCCAAATCTTTGGCCGCCTGTATCACGTGGGAGACCTGGAAGAAGTTCCTGGATCCTGGATTCGGATCAGCGCAGCTCCACCGTTGTGGCCAATTGGGGAGTGAACTATCGGATGGAAGACCTCTCTCTCTCTCTCTCTCTCAGCCTCTTCTTCTCTCTGTGTAACTCTGACTTTCCAATAAGTAAAATAAATCTTAAAAAAAAAAAAAAAAAGGAAATGGACCAGCTGGGACTTGAATCTGTGTGCATATAGGAGGCTGGTGTTGCAAGTAGTGGCTTAACCCTCTGTGTTATAACTGCAGCCCCAAGCAGCTTTTGGGCCATTCTGTTGTGATGACAGATTACATCACGTTGCCACTAATAGATCCTCATAACGAATATGTAAGTTAGTGTCATTGCTCAGTAAAACAGTGCATTTGTAAGTCTGCTACATATTGAGTCAGAAAAAAATATGAATGGCTTAAAAATAAGTGAAACAGGCCGGCGCCGTGGCTCAACAGGCTAATCCTCCGCCTTGCGGCGCCGGCACACCGGGTTCTAGTCCCGGTCGGGACACCGATCCTGTCCCGGTTGCCCCTCTTCCAGGCCAGCTCTCTGCTGTGGCCCGGGAGTGCAGTGGAGGATGGCCCAAGTGTTTGGGCTCTGCACCCCATGGGAGACCAGGAGAAGCACCTGGCTCCTGCCATCGGAACAGCGCGGTGCGCCGGCCGCAGCGCGCGGCGGCCATTAGAGGGTGAACCAATGGCAAAGGAAGACCTTTCTCTCTGTCTCTCTCTCTCTCTCTCACTGTCCACTCTGCCTGTCAAAAAAAAAAAATAAGTGAAACAAAATAGTTAACTGACAAGAAATAATACATTTTAGATAAAAAGTATTTAATCTAAAATATAATATAATTTAAATTTAATATTTTTATAGAAAAATATTTTATGTTATCTATTAATATTTGAGCTACTTGTTCTCACCCTTTCTGGCCAGTCATTCCAGGCCTGGATGCAAGCACTTTTGGTGTCAGGTAGCAGCCTTCACTCTATGCAGGGCTCAGCAGTTAAGATGTAAGCAATGATAAAAGATAAGCTATACTTTGTAAGTTGTATTATTTTTCTGTAATGCAGCCTGCTTCAGATGCACATAACGTAGAATTACATTCAATGAGGCGATAGGAAAATAAGGATTATAATACAGATACCCCAGAGTTCACTCAATTGTTTGGTTCACTGAGCCATGGTGCTTCTGAAGTTGTTCTGAATCTGTCCTAGAGTCATTCAGATATTCCATGTTTTTGTCAAACAAACTAGTAAAGGTAGTTTATGTGGACATAACTTTGTACTTTCTGTGCTTATACCTTTTTAGAAATATGATTTTAATAGTGTAATGAATATATACTAAATCTCATGAGGTAGATTGTAGCACAGTGGTTAGTTAAGGTGTGACCTGGCACCCATATCTGAGTGCCTAGTTGCACTATGGGAGGCAGTAGGTAATGGTTCAAGTAGTTAGTCCTTCAGCTTGTGTGGGAGATTCAGATTGAGTTCCAGTCTCCTGGTGTCAGCCTGTTCCCACCCTGACTATTGTAGGTATTTGAGAAGCGAACCAGTGGATAGGGTACTCTCTCTCTCTCCCTCTCTTTCTCTGCCTTTTAAGTTCATTGAATAAATAAATAAATAAAATTACCCAATATCTCATGGTAAAAAGGAAAGGGGTTGGTAAGATATTCCATGTAAATAATTTAAAACTTTATAATCCAGTTTTCATTAGGTACATTGATTTTCTACAACCCAAGCAGACTATGTGTGTGTGTATGTGTCTGCATTAGGAGTCAATTATTGCCTTTATGTTGATATGGGGCTTTTATTAGTAAAATGATTAACAGAACTCTTCTACTAGCTTACATTTGGCCTTGATATCAAAAGTTTCTCTGCTAGTAAACAGATTTCAAAATGGAGATTCTCGTTCCCTCTCTTTTCAGTAACATACAACCTTGAAAATTTGTGGAGGACTAAATGCTGTTTAGAGGCAATCTGTTTTCTTGTGGTCAATGCCATTGACTTTACAAAATATCTGAAAACAGAGATCTTAGTTCATTGCAGCTGTTTTCCAATTTTCCCACAAAGTTCTCCTTCTTTATTTCATTAAAACCAATTAGGCATATTGCACTGGCAGAGATTAATACTGCTAAATGTCAATGATGTGTCTGCTTTGAAAAAACTATTGAGCTGAAGAGTAAATAGCAATACAATAAAAATGCCCTGACATCATGCTTGCAGGAGAGCAGAGAGCTGTAAGATGGCAGGAAGAGTAAAGGAGATAATAATGGTTGATCACTAGATTGATTTCAGTAGTTTTATGTTCCCAGAAAATTCAACTGAATGTACACACAGAAAACAAAGCAAACCAAGAAGAAAAGATAGAAGGTCATGACTGGTGGGTACAATCTCTGTTTAAGTGGTTGCTCTTGGCAATGCTTTCAAGAATGTGTAGAAAATGAAATAGTAAACTTTCTTCTTTATAGCTCAAAATGTTATTAATTAGAAATACCCTTAAATGCCTTGTAGTCCATCAGGCAATTGGACTGTGGTGTCCTCTAAATCCAGTGCTATAAGAAACCCTTCACTATTCGGCAAAAATTTCAGAAATATTTTTCTTCATTGGAAATAAAGGGGCCTGACTAGATCAAGGATCAAGAAACTATGCCCAGTGGACTCAATCCGGCTTACAGGCCTCCCCCTTCCCATGCTAAGGATTGTTTTTGTATTATGTTTTACAATATTAAATGGCTGAAAAAAGTCAAATAAGATTTTGTGATGTGTGAAAATTACAAGAAACTCTAATATCAGTGTCCATAAATAAATATTAATTGGAACATAGCCATGCCCATTCATTTCTCAGTTGTCCACCATGGTCTTTGCACGGCAGTAGCAGAGTGGAAAGACCCTTTGATGGGACTCAAGGTCTCAGCCTAAAATAGTTACTATCTGGCTTTTATAAAAAAAAAAAATTGAAGACCTCTGGAATAGCAATTATCTAAGAACAGATTTGAGGCCTGAAGTTTAATATTGGGTCATTTTTTTATGTATGCACCAAGTATCTAATGTCAAGAGAGGAAGAAAAGCTGGTAAAGGAACAGAAGAAAATTATAAAAAGTTGAGTTTTATGTAAGAATTACTTTGTGTACTAGTAGTAATCAAGTTTCTACTGAGAAATGAATATATACATAACAGTATCATAAATATTGAGTGCTAAAATTTTCATGACTTACAAAATGTAAAACAGGGGGCTGGCGCCGTGGTTCACTTTGTTAATCCTCCACCTGCGGCGCTGGCATCCCATATGGGCGCTGGGTTCTAGTCCCGGTTGCTTCTCTTCCAGTCCATCTCTCTAGCAATTTAGGGGATGAACCAACGGAAGGAAGACCCTTCTCTCTGTCTCTCTCTCACTGTCTAACTCTGTCAAATAATATATATATATATATATATATATATATATATATATAAAACAATTAAAATATAATAATGAACTTAGAATAATCTATACATATTATATTTTATAGCTAAGTTTTTTTAATTGTTATTTTTGACTTATCTTCTAGTTAACCTGTGTAGAAAAATATTTAACCTCAAGTCTGAACTATCAAGCTACTTATTATCACAGTTTCTGTAAAATTATTCCAGGCTTAGTTGAAGCAAACATTTGTGACATGCTTCATAGAGATAGCTAGCTAGATAATTGAGATGTAGATGAATTTCAACAAATTGACTTATGTGGTTATGGAGTTGGCAAATACAAAATTCACAAATGGGCTATTAGCCTAGAAGTTACAGCAAAAATTGATCTTGCAACCTTGAGTCTTCCTCTTTAGGAGATCTCAGTCTATTCTCTTAAGACCTTCAATTGAGTGGATGAAACCCACCCACAAAATAGTGATAATCCACTTTATTCTGCATCTTCTGATGTAAATTTGAATCCCATTTAAAAGTACTTTCACAGAAACAGTTGACCAAACAGCTGGGCTTCATGAACTAACAATTATATAAAACTGCAATCATATCTTGGACTAATATAAATATGGTTAGTAAGGGTATTTATTAGCAACACTAATAAGTAGTATTTCTTTTTAAATAGAGGCATATTGAATCGATGAACCCTATTCTCAAGTTTGAAAAATAGAAACACAATAAATTGAGGGAAGAGAAAGATTGGAAATGAATTTTTATGCATAATTTTGTAATTATTAATCAATCCAAATTTTTGACAAATTGGTGACTTAAATAAAGGAAATTAATTTTTTCACATTTCTGGAAATCAGAAGTCCAAGATCAGTAGAGTTAGTTTCTTTTGCGATTTCTCTCCTTGCCTTTTACTGTGTTCTCATGGGATCACTCCTTCTTTTGGATGCTGTTTGTGTCCAAATCTCACTTTATGACAATACAGACATACTGGATTAGGACCCACCCACCTGATTTCACTTTACTTTAATTATCTTTGTAAAATACTTGTCTTCAAATATAGATTTATTTTGAGATACTATTGGTGTTAAGACTTCAACTATGGAAAGACCATTCCACTCCCACACTTCGAAAATATCTAGTTACTGAATATTTTCCAACATGAACACAAAATTAGTAGATTAGAACTATATTGAAATCTAAATTTATTTTCTGTAGTAAAAGTTCATATTGAATTATTGCATATGTACATAATAGTGCATAAATTATAAGAAGTAGTTTAATTAATTAGAAAAAAAACATAATCTTGGAAAGAAATGAATCACTAGAGCTCCAGAATCCCCTGTAGATCCCCTGATATTTATTAGACTCACCTCTTCCCAGATTAATCACTATCCCATCTGGTTTGTTTTTAAATTTTATATGAATGCAATGTATTATTTACATCTGGTTTCACTCACTCAAAATTATGTTTATAAGATTCATACTTTTTGTGAATGTGGCAGTAGTTAGTTTATTTTTATTACTTGGAGTATTTATTATGTGAATATATCACAATTTATTCATCCTGTTTTCAGCTATTGGTTGTTATGAATCATGCTGCTATGAATATTTGTATAAATCTCTTTAGAACACTCTTAAATTGTAGCTCAGTGTGTCAAAATTGCTTTTTGTTAAAGAAAAGAATAAGAAGAAATGCCATTTCTATCATGGTTTATCTTTAACAATACCATTTTTATTTATTCATTCTGCTTGTAAGCTTTTTTATTTTTACTAGCTTGTTCACTTTTAATACAAATATGCTAGGCATTCTGCTAAAGTAAATTGTAAATGAGCTGATGAGTATCTTCCAAACTTCTTTGAAAATGTTAAGGATACAATAGATTGGTGGTTTGTACAGTGTAGTCCCCAGACTATCAGTTCACCATCAGCACCAACTGGAAACTTGTCAGAAAAGCAAATGCTCTTGTTACTGAATTGTAAACTCCCAGAGTGGGGCCTAGAACTTTGTGAGTTAACATTCCTTCATGTGATACTGATACATGCTAAAATTTGAGAATCATTGTAGTGATGAAAGTGAGAAAACTGAAACAGAATGTGTAATTTCTTAGAAAAGATGAAGCAGTCAGTGGTAGGGACACCTACATCAACACTGGAGGTGCATGGAGACTATCCATAAGAAGGCATGGTCATAGCTTTTTAAGAGAAACAGAAGCCTGCTTTCAGATTATATTAGCATTTCTAATCATCATTAGAAACAACATTTACCTGCTGGCTTTTAATTTCTAGCAGGACTGTCTCAAAACCTGTCACCACTTCTTAGGCAAAGGTCACCTATATCACAGTATATGTTATACAACTAGGCAGGCTGGGAGCACCCTCAGTTTCCATAGTTTTGTAAAGAAATTCTTGTTGACACTGTGACTTCTCAAATTCCAAACTCTCTCTGCTGGATCTACGATATATGCCAGGTCTTATCTTGCCTATTTAGACACAAGACAAATAGTCAAACCCCTTTTCAACAAAGCATTACAGCACAATAGGGTCTTACTGCAGGCTCTGAAGGGGGACACCTGTATTCAACTTTTTGCCTAACTTTTTGCTTCTTAACTATGTGGCTTTCTATAGATTTCTTAATGCCACCATATCTTAGTTTTTTTCCTGTGTAAAAAGAAGATGATATCAACACCTAGCTTGTAGTTTTGGAAGAAGGATCAAAGAAATTAATAATAGGGGAGCATGTTTGGCACATTAAAAATCCTCAATAATGCCTAGATTTCTCATAATTGAATTCAGAGTCCTATTTCTTTTGCTCCTAGTATTGTTCCATTACAGCAATATTCTGTAAGACAATTCATTCTAAGGAAATAGCGGCTTGCTTTTCTTGGTTATCCGTGCCTCAACAGATGAACTTTTGCAATTTACTATATTATAATATGAGCTATTTTACAGTATGAAGTATTACACACACCTAAGATATTATATACTCATTTTGCAACCCAGAGTGTGAAGAAACAGGGGCAGAGTTTAAGAAACAGTTTACTTGTTTCAGCTTCTTTTTTCAGAGAATATTCTAGGAAAGATTATCTTGCAATGTTATATTTAGAAGAAGGTCAGCCCACCATCATCCAAGGAAAGCAGCAAGAAACCACTGTCAGTTTTAAGTTTATGATATATAAAGATGTATGTTGCTTGAAGAGGAAGGGCCTGCTACTCTGCCTTTTCTACATTGTTTTGTTTTGCTGTTTTATTTTCCTCCTAGAGTTGGTTTCATTAGGGAACTATACCATCCCACTTTTTCCTTTACTTGTCACAGGTAAATAAAGCCCACATTTGGACCACTCTGGCTTGAGGTTAATATCTGGTGACACCTCAAGATTGTTACCCTTTGTGTTTGCTGGAAAAGTATTATAGAGTTCCAGATCCAAAGTGCACATAGATGTTCCCATTATTAAGTATCACAAACTGAAGCTCTCCCTGGGCAACGCCCACTCCCCTACAGTTAGGAGTTTTAAGAAAGATGTTTAGTATCAGTACATATATATACATAGATTCATGCATTCAAATGTGTTTTCTAGTTTTCCTCAACAAGGGGTCTTAATCTGAGAACAGGTTAGAAACCATTATCTTCTGGATTAGTTAGGGGTTAGAAAATATTATTTCTGAACCCACTTTCAAACTCTCAAGACCTTTTTGAGACCCACGTCATCTTCAGCAACTTTATTTCTGTAATTGGCTATGATGGACACCTTTTGCCTGGCTTGATTTATTCTTAAGTGGGTAGTTATAGATTTTCCTGGGTAACCATATAACTTGTCATTAAACACAGACACAGTTGAGAGTGGATGGATATTATTAATAGTTGCACTGTTAACAAGTTTAAACAGTATTGACACCGGCAATCCTTCCCTGGGAGGATCATGCTGGGAAGTTAAGTTGAATGTTTCATCATCTGTTGTATAGTAATATATCCTGTACCAGGAAGCTTCCTGACTGGGAAACATGCCTCTAATAGAGTGCCTACCAATGCTTATGCCAAACCAGGTACCTATCCGCAGAGCCATGCAGCTTCTAATTGTCCCCCTGCGTTCAAGTTTTTACTTTAGAGTGGAGGAATTAAAAGCATAACCTCTCACAGGTTCACTTCCCCTAAGACCCAGTTGGAGAATATATCTAATGTTTCAATCTAACTTAGGAATATAAATTTATTTTTAAAGACTTATTTATTTATTTGAAAGTCAGAGTTACACAGAGAGAGGGGAGGCAAAAAGAGAGAGAGAGAGAGAGAGAGAGGTGTCTTCCATCCATTGGTTCACTACCCAGATGGCTGCCATGGCTGGAGCTGCACCAATCTAAAGCCAGGAGCCAGGAGCTTCTTCCGGGTCTCCCAAGTGGGTGCAGGGGCCCAAGGATATGGGCCATCTTCTACTGATTTCCCAGGCCATAACAAAGAGCTGGATCAGAAGTGGAGCAGCTGGGACATGAACCTGTGCCCGCATGGGATGCCGGCACTGCAAGCAACAGTTTTACCTGCTACACCACAGCACCAGCCTCTATAAATTTAACAATATAAATTAAAATGTTAAGATTTTACTGAACAGAATAGCCATCTCTACCTTGTTGTTCCCTTTAACATTTACTATCTAAAACCCAAATTTGGTCACTATCACAGTTGTTTTATTTTTAATAGGATATTAAAATGGATACATAAATGTTTAATATACAAGCTTGTGTATGTATCATATTTATTAATATCTAAGGCTGGAATATCCCAGGATAGATTGACATATTATTTAAACGGGAGAGATAATAACTCCCATTTAAAAGAAAACTATGAAGATTATAAATTTCAATAGACTATGATGTTGAAGATTAACACATGTGAATATGTTGTTGATGTGTTGCTGATTAATGATTTTGTGGTTTTTCTCAACAAATATGTTGCTGGTTATTGTTTGTACATGTAACAGTAGATAATCTAAGTTCTCTAATATTGTTTCTGACCATTCTTTGCTCCACAAAATAAATGTTCTCCTTACACAAAGTCTTCTAGTTCCATGACTTAAACATCATCTAATAAACTGAGACTTTCACGTGTGTATTTCTGTCTCTACCTCAGATAGCTAAATACTTTCTTTCCATTTGCATATGGATATGCAATATGTATTAATATGCCTCAGAGAGGCTCTTTTTTTCATGACAGATCACAGCCCTCTTGCTGTCCTGTTGCTCAATCCCAGTAATGTTTTCCACTCTTAAGCTTATGCAAAATCCCAGAAATAAATCTTAGTTTTACTTCTTCTCGGCATGTATTTGTTTCTTTTAAACATGTTAACTTGTCTACAGTGATAAATCTCTAAACCACTCACTTGCTTTTATATCCATCACCATCATATATTTTTACTACCTAGAGTACAATTGTCTTTTTTTTTCTTTTTTTTTTTTCTTTTTTGACAGGCAGAGTGGACAGTGAGAGAGAGACAGAGAGAAAGGTCTTCCTTTGCTGTTGGTTCACCCTCCAATGGCCGCCGCGGTTGGCGCGCTGCGGCCGGCGCACCGCATTGATCCGATGGCAGGAGCCAGGTGCTTCTCCTGGTCTCCCATGGGGTGCAGGGCCCAAGGACTTGGGCCATCCTCCACTGCACTCCCTGGCCACAGCAGAGAGCTGGCCTGGAAGAGGGGCAACCGGGACAGAATCTGGTGCCCCGACCGGGACTAGAACCCGGTGTGCCGGCGCCGCAAGGTGGAGGATTAGCCTAGTGAGCCGCGGCGCCGGCTACAATTGTCTTTTAAGTCCTACCTCCCAACACACACAATCATTCTTTTTAACACTCTGTTTTTTTTTTTTTAATATATATTTATTTGCTTGGAAATCATAGTTACACACACACACACAGAGAGAGAGAGAGAGAGAGAGAGAGAGAGAGAGAGACATTGAGAGAGAATCTTCCATCTGCTGGTTCATTACTGCTTTTTTTTTTTTTTTACAAATATTTATTTTATTTATTTGAAAGACAGAGTTACAGAGAGAGATAGAGACAGAGAGAAAGGTCTTCCATCTGCTGGTTCACTCCCCAGATGGCCGCAACAGCCAGAGTTGAGCCAATCCAAAGCCAGGAGCCAGGAACTTCTTCCAGGTCTCCCACATGGGTGCAGGGGCCTAAGGACTTGGGCCATCTTCCACTGCTATCCCAGGCCATAGCAGAGAGCTGGATTGGAAGAGGAGCAGCAGAGTCTCAAGCCGGTGCCCATGTGGGATGCCGGCGCTTCAGGCCAGGGTGTTAACCTGGTGCAACACAGCACCACCCCACATCACTACCGCTTTTATCTGCAATGGTCAGGGCTGGGCCAGGCTGAAGCCAGGAGTCAGGAGCTTTATCTGGGACTCCACATGGGTAGCAGTGGCCCAAGCATTCTGCTGCTTTTCTCAGGTCATCAGCAGCAATCTGGGACATGAGCCAGTGCCCATATGGGATGCAAGCATGGCAGGCAGCGGATATACCAGTTATTCCACAACACCAGCCCTAATACCCCTTTTTAAACAATACACAGTAGTTCTATGTTGCTGCTGAAATGCTCTTGAACTATTTCCCTACAGTGCCTTCATGATCATGTGTGGCCTATTCCTCTGACTCCAACTCATGCACTTGCTCTATGTATTCCACATGTCCTGTCCTCCGTCTCCTCCTGGAGTGAGCCTTGCACTGTATGTCGCTGTAGCCTAGAATGTCTCTGATTTGCAGGATTCATTTCTTCTCACTCATTAAGTCTGGACTTGGGGGTCATTTCTTCAAAGGAATTCTTCCCTGACCACTTATCTTTCCACAGTTATTCTGCTATGCTTTTAGTACTAATCTCATATGCATTTGTTTTCTTGCTTATAGCCTAATACCATCAGAATGCGAAAACAGATGGACTATGTCTGTATCCATTACTATGTGCCTAACACGTAGCTCAATGCTTGGAAAATAGAAGGAGCCCGATAAATATTTTGAATATTTAATTAATATTTGAAAATGAAGAATGACAGCAAAACATATCACTTCCTTTCTAAGGAATGTGTGAATGGACTTATTTGTGTAGTGAATCATAGGGAAATCATTTGTTCTTAGTCTTTGTGGTACCAGAAGGATATCAGACCCTAATAATCTGTCCTGACATTGTTTGATAAATTTGTGAAATGTCTGTGTGATTACATAAGCATTTTTATGTTTTGAAAAAGTGAAATTAAATGTAAATTAACAGGGTATTAAATTTCAAGCCAATATGTGATATAATGTGGGTAAACATACAGCTCTCACTAGTCAGCAGATAGATGGCAAAGCAATAGTTCCTAAACAATTACAAAACAGGAATCAGAGTAAGACTTACCTGCATGATGAGCTGCTTTTTAATGCAGATAAATGTGGTTTGTTTATGAAACAGATGCTCTTTAGAAAACTTATGTATTACTGATCAAAATACTTATTTAATTCTAATTTATCACTTTTCACACAAAAAACTTTTTTTCTTTTTAATTTTTTTAAAATTTATTTGAGAGGTAGCATTACAAACAGTGAGAGGGAGAGACAGAGAAAGGTCTTCCTTCCATTGGTTCCAGATGGCCACAATGGCTGGAGCTGTGCCAATTTAAAGCCAGGAGCCAGGGGCGTCTTCCCAGTCTCCCATGAGGGTTCAGTGGCCCAAGCTCTTGGGACATCTTCTACTGCTTTCCCAGGCCATAGCAGAGAGCTAGATTGGAAAAGGGGCAGCTGGGACTAGAACCGGCACCCATATGGGATGTCAGCACCACAGGCGGAGGATTAACCTACTGTGCCACGGCACCGGTCCCAACAAAAAACTTATTTTCCATGTTACTGACTTCATAAATGACAATTCTGTCAACCATATACTTTTTCTGAGTTATGAAAATCTCACATTTGGTAGGAATCTGTTTATCTGTATAACAAGAGTATTCTCTTTTATAATTTTTGCTTAAGGTTATTAACCAAGAGTAGATTTCACAACATCCTTATCAAACTTCCTACCTATAGATAAAAGTAGATTTAGTGTAAGGGTGTGCCCTGTCCTTCCTTTAACCACTTTCCATTCAGAAATCTAAGGATTTGCTGTCTTACTTAGTCATGCCACGGGTCTTGAACTAACTATATCTACTCTCACCTGGGTTTACCTATAACCACATTGGGCTGACTCCTGTCCAAACTGTATGTGAAACCAGCTGATGTGATATCTTTGCAAGAGTCACAGTCTCAGTTATGGGAGCAGCATGCATTCTACCATGGCCGGGGAGGCTTAGAAAGTAAACAGATTCTCCGTTTAAGCTAAAATTTTAAAAGATTAAATTTATTTGAAATCTGGAAAAAGACTCAGGGAGGGATGTGGAGACTCATCCTCTGTTTCCTTCTCCAAATATCCACAAATGACCTTTCTCTCTTTTTCTCCCTCTCACTGTTTGTAACTCTACCTCTTAAATAAATAAATAAAAATCTTTAAAAAAAAAAAGAAAATGCTTTTTGTGTTTTTGTTTGTGGAAAAGTAATAAAAATATAATTAAATAAGTATTTTGATCAGTAATACATAAGTTTTCTAAAGAGCATCTGTTTCATAAACAAACCACATTTATCTGTTTTCTCCAAATGTCAGGCCAAAACTGGAGGCTGGATAGTAATCCAGGTTTGCCATGTGGATGACAGGAGATTGATCACTTGACCATTACCACTGCCTTTCAGGGTGTACACTAGCAGGAAAATCAGGTTAGGAGCCAGAGCTGGGAATCACACCTAGGAACTCTAATGTTAGACATAGTCAGCTAAATGCTTGTTCCCAGACTAAAATAGTTCTGTTTTCTCTCTTAGTAACTTCCATGAGCCATTCAGCTCATCCAAGATGACCTGCAAAGGCCTTGCCTCAAGCCAATACAATGTGGTGGAGATTCAGGTTTCAGTAGCACACTGCCAATGGCAACGTGCTGCCTCTAAGGTAGTAGGATAAAGGTCTTCCTGGTAGTTATTTCAATTGAATGTAAACTTGGCAAATAGATATATTTGACTCAAGGGATGGTATACCAGAATTAGATTTGTCTGTTAGATATGAAACGCTTTCAAAATATAAAAGAGTAACTTGGAAAGATCTGTTGCCTTGTTGGGGCCTGGAATAGATAAATAGGCTTCAGAGTTGAAGGTCACAGAGTTTGGTGAGCAGTCCTTTATAATTTACTGCATCAAGCACTTCCCAGAATGCAAATTAATGCCAGGCAGGATGGGCTGCATAAAAACATTTCTGTGGTTTGGACTCCATTCTAGAATAAGCCAAATTATTCTTTACAGATTTTGCTCTTCCATGACCTTGCTCTTGATGTATGATCACTCTGTTCTCTGTCAAAAATGATTTCTGCATTAAAAACATTTCAGAAATAAGGGTCACTATATCTTTGCTTCTTCTGTGAGGATTGATGCAAGTCAGTCCATAATCTCCACCATACCCAGTGATAGAGAAAAAGAAGTTGAAGTGATTTTGGCAGATCTACTTCAGAGAAACAGACAGATTAAAAATCCTACTACATCTTTATTCCATATAAAAGGTTACACTACATCTCTATAGCATCTGTTCATCTATGTTTGACAAGCCAACAGGGCTACTTAATAATCATTTGTAAGTCAATGAACAATTCTGCTAATTAAAACACAACATCATATGTATAATAAAACACTATAAATGTTGATAGGCCTAACAAAATAATTTAAAGCATATAAAGTAAAATATAGACACTTTTAAAAAAGTAATACAAATTTTGCCAACATTCAAAGAATAATTCAGAACACTTTGGTATTGGTGTAAAGAAAGAGAATTAGATAATGGAACAGGACAAACAACTTGGAACGTTATATATATTATGTATAATATATTTTATCTTTTATATATTAATATATATACACATATTTACATATAACTGTGTATTTATATATAAAATGGTAAATTGATTTTTGACAAAAGTGCTGAGTGCATAAATGCAAGTCTTTCTGGCAAATAGTGACACAGAAGTAACATAGTCTAGAGATGAGAGAGGGAAGGAGGAAGTTATTTCACATTATACACAAAAATTTAACTTAGACGAAATACAGACATAAAGTTAACTATAAGACTTCTAGAATCAAACTGAAGAGAATCTGTCCTTGGAGGTAGGTGATGACTTCTTTGATAAGGAACAGAAAACATGAACAACAAAAGGAAATAGATAAATTGGACTTAATTAAAATTCAAATCCTTTACTCTTTGACTGACAACATTAAGAAAACTAAAAGGCAATCCATACACTGAGAGGAAAATATTCCCAGAACAAGTACCTGGCAAATAGTTTATTTCTAGAATACATAAAGAACTGTTACAACACAATCATAGGAAGATAAGTAAGCCTATAGAATAACCCAATGACTTAAGCAGATACCTCACAAAAAAGATATATAATTAGCCAGTAAGAATATGAAAGAAACTCAAAAACATTATTCATCAGTAAGATGCAAATTAAAATAACAAAATAACAAGAAGAAACCACTAAGTGCATACTATAATGATAGAAACTAAAAACAATAAAAAAGTCCAGTGCTGAAAACTAGAACCCTCACATATTGCTGGTAGAGAAACTTTGGAAAACTAGCATTTCCTTAAATGGTGAAATTTTTATCTAACAAAAAATTCGCTATTTCATTCTGAGACATTTTTCCAAGGTAAACGGACACATATGTCTCCAAAAAGACTCATACACAGATGGTGCTAACAGCTCTACTAATAATAGCCAATAACTCTAAAAAACGCAATGGTCTATCAACAGATAGCATATGTGGTATATCCAAAACTGAAATATCACTCAGCAATAAAAATGACAAAGCTAATGAAATTACAACTGTGATAAATCTAAAATTTACTGTATTGAATGAGATAATCCACACAAAAATTAGTACAAACCAGATATTTCCATTTATTCACAATTCTAGAAAATATACGTGTGTTTAGAATGACAAAAAATTGATCAGTTATTACCTTTGGACGTGGACACAGGGAAAGATGGACTGCAAAGCAATATGATCTGTCTTTGGAAATGTTGAAAATGTTCTGTATCTTGAGTGTGCAGGTGGTTTCACAGGTGTGTCAACCAAAATTCATTGATGTATACACTTTAATTGTGTGTAGGTAATTGTGTGAAAACCAGGCCTCAATAAAATTGATTTAAAGATAACAACAGTTGAATTTCAATTTATAAATCCCTGGATCCAAAGCAACCTTATTAGCCAGGATTAATTAATCCTTTCTTTGAATCTGCATCTGCAGCTTCATAAGGTTTAAGCTTTGAATTGTGCTGATGTGGCCAAACCACACAGGGTTCACTCATTGTCTCTATCTCCTTGACAGAGCTACCTCTGCATTCTCCAGCACTCATCTGTATGTTATGAAATACTAACTACTGCTTTATGTGAATATCTAATTTGTATTATCCCAGACTGCTTAATCGAACCTGTTATCATCATTGTATACATATAATAAGCCATTCAAGATTTCATGGTGAAATGAGAAAGGAGCTAAACTAATTTCAGTAGATACTACCATTTAGCCCTCAAGTTTGTGTCATCCTGAGACAGTTATATCTCATGTTCATAGGACTTCCCCACATTCTTTGTTCTTTATTTTATAAGACACTGCTTCACATTGTGAAATATAGGTGTGTATTACAGTCTGATTAAATATAATTAGTTTATATCTTGCTACAGATAATAGGTCCTTGAACATTTAAAAAGTCATTTCCGTGCTTGTGGATTGTGTGATTATTTTTAGACTTACCCTTTGAAGTAAAATGTTACAGTCATTCTTCCAGCAAGTGTCCATTTGTTTTATGACTTAAAAATGCAATAGTAATCATCTGATTTTATGATATGATTCTTCTTTCTCTTTCACAGAAAAATGAAACAATATTTTTTCATATAACTTTTGATATTCTCATATATCTATCTACGTATCTTCCAATTATCCATTTATCTTTTTGGTTTTCACCCATGGTTCTTGGCTCATAACTCCCTTATCAAAGCATGCCACAATGACTTCAATTTTTCCTCCCTTAGGTGAGTCATGGAAACATGTCTCTGACCTACCTTGGTCAATAACAGATCCTTA
Organism: Lepus europaeus; assembly: GCF_033115175.1. Classification (NCBI taxonomy): domain Eukaryota; kingdom Metazoa; phylum Chordata; class Mammalia; order Lagomorpha; family Leporidae; genus Lepus; species Lepus europaeus. The sequence continues at coordinate 47,900,953 of NC_084834.1, read as the reverse complement.
AACCTTTCTTCCTACAAAGAAGCCCATTTCCTGGAGGAGGAAATGCTATGTAGAGATGCTGAGAAATATCTGAAAACACAGACCTTGATGAGTTTCCTCATCCAGTCTATGAGGATTGAGTCATATGTTTTTTATTAAAAAAAAAAAATGTTGCTGTGGGCCTCATGGTGCAGCAGGTTAAGCCACTGTGTATAACACCTGCATCCCTTATCAGAGCACCAGTTTGAGTCTCAACTACTCTGCTTCCTAGTCAGCTTTCTGTTAATGCAACCAGGAAGAGTGTGGATGAGGGTCCAAGTGCTTGGATCTTTGTCACACAGGTGGGAAGCCTGGTGGGAGATCCAGGCTCATTATTTTGCTTGGCCTTGCTGTAGCTATGGTGGACATTGGGGAGTGATCCAGCAAATGGAAGATCTCTCTCTTGCTATCTCTCTTTCTCTCCCTCTCTCTCTCTTTCTGTCTCCTCCCTCTCTGTCACTCTGCCTTTCAAATAAAATACATATTTAAAATTTTATTTTATTTTAATTTCTATTTGATGGACAGATATCGAGACAGAGAGACCAACAGACAGAGCTTCCGTCAATTGGTTTACTCTCAAAATTCCTGCAGCAGCCTGGGTTGGGACAGGTCTAAGCCAAAAGCTAAGAACTCAAACCTAGTTCCCCATGTGGATATCAGAGATCCATCCACCTGAGACATCACCTGTTGCTTCTAGGATGCACATTAGCAGTAAGTTGGAATCTGGAGTGAAACTGGGACCTTAAACTAAAGCACTCCAATATGAGATGTACCTTCCAGAGGATTAACTGCTAGGCCACACACCTGCACCAAGTCATCTTTTTGTCCAAACAAATTTTGACATAGTTTTCCATATTACAATAATGATGATGCAGTGAAGTGTTCATGAAAACTCAAAACTATAGGTTTTGAGAGCTTCAAGAACATGAAACATACAGAGGCTTACAGTCAGGCAAAGAATTCATAAACATACCTAGAGTAGGGTGTACTTCAACTCTGAGAGAATAGAAGTGTGTTCGCCTTGAGCACTATGTATCCCTTCAGTTGACTGCTTACAAAAAGTGCAAGGACTCAGAGGAGATGGGCATAGGGCCCAGTGTTATCGCTGCCCAGTTGTGACCAGTGGTGAGTTATTTCTTTAGGTAGAGGCTTGTACATCATGTGGGACTGGTCATAGCTAAGTTACGATGTGGTTTTGAGACTAACAAATGGCTGGGAAGATAAGTACCGGTCAATACTAGCTCCTCATCCTGATGGTGCATTCTTCCGACACACGTGACCTGACCTTCAGCTCGGCTCTTCATTCACCCATTGTCAGTGGTACCAAAGGACACCCCTCTTGCTTTTGGGCTGATTTGTAGTTATAAAAAATGCTGTTTGGGGCCAGCACTGTGGCGTAGCAGATAAAGCTGCTGCCTGCAATGCCAGCATCCCATATAGGCACCAGTTCGAGTCCCGCCTACTCCACTTCTGATCCAGCTCTCTGCTATGGCCTGGGAAAGCAGTAGAAGGTGGCCCAAGCTCTTGGGCCCCTGCAGCCGCATGGGAGACCCAGAAGAAGCTCCTGGCTCCTGGCTTCGGATCAGCACAGCGTCAGCTGTTGTGGCCAATTGGGGATGAACCAGCAGATAGAAGACCTCTCTCTCTGCCTCTCTTCTCTCTGTGTAACTCTGACTTTCAAATAATAAATAAATGAATCCTTCACAAAAAAATAAAATGATGCTAATATTATAATTAATGTGCTTCCTGCATTTGCGTGCTAATTATTTTATTATCCACAATGTGAGATTGACCTTATGAAGGCCACAGTTTCGATTCTATCCTTGTTATTTTCTGTTTCTCACATGAAGCAATCAAATATTCTGTACTAAACCTCCAATATTTAATTCATGTACCACAGTCATTATTCATTTTCTAAATTTGTTCATATGATAGCAAATGAAACCAGAATTTGAAAGAATGACATTGATTATATTGATTGACTATTCCAAGGAACATAAGCTACAATCTGTGTTTGTTTTTGAATTACTAAGATTTTAAGTTTCATAGCTATAGTTATTATGCCACAGAGTATAATATTTGGTAAAAATACAACGAAATAACCTGAAAATAAATACTTTGCTCAGCCATGGTATTGTCTAAATTATAATAATTATTTGATTTAGTATCATGTGAGATTGTTAAATATATTCTGTTAATCTCTACTAAAACTCCTGGGTTCATTGTAAACATTTAATAGTCAAAACAGAATTTAGAAAGAAATTAAAATAAAATTTTTGAAATGTTTATTTAAACATTAAGCACTAACCATGGCCTGTCATGCCCAAATTCAATATTTCCATAGCCACTCTTAACACACCAGCAGTTTAAATTTAGGAGCCTGAGCTACTACATTTTTTAGGCCTGGTATTCATGAAAAACACACATGATAATTCAAAGGAACATTTTTTAAAAATAAAAAGATGAGGAAATATGGAAAGTCCTACAATCCCAGTGTACCGCATGAGGGTAGACTTGCTTGTTTGTTTTGCCTAGGGAGAAAAGAAAATGTAAAAAGGGAAGGTGGCCAGATGAATACTTTCGCTGCAATTAGTGGTGATGCATGTAGTGAACTGCTAAGTACCCATGACTAATCGAGATAGACAGTGCTGTCCCTTGCTAATCACCAAAGATATTGGCCTGTCCATTGGAGAGACGAGTGATTATATCAAAAAGAACAGTCAGCTAAAGCCAAGGCAAACTCTGTCAAGAGAGCCTGCAAATGGTGAGACAAAAAGACAGAGATAAAATTAAAAGTGGTGTTAATTATCTTTAAATAAGAAGGCATTTCTATGAGTGTGTGCATTGCATGGAAAACTGCTCTGCTTTGTTTTCTTTAACGAGATGTATTTTGGAAAGAAACCCATTACTTTATTAAGTAATGAAATTTGTTGTCATAAAATTAATTGTAGTAATTGTTTCTTGTAATAATATAAAGTACTTGAAATTTATAATTATTCTATATTTCTCAAATAATCTTTATGTATTAATTACAGCCATATCAAATCAATAGCATAACAAAGGATGAAGCTACATGAAACAGGTGGGTTGAACTTTTATAAGGTAGTAATCAGTTTTCTGTTTTTGGGTTTTACATTTTAATGTAAATATGCCATTAAGTCTTAGTTTATAATTAATACATTACTCTTTTCTGCTAAACACAGGGTAACTTTTAAGTTTTCTAACTGTAGCTGAGTCTTCTTTGGATGCCAAATCTGGGTTCTGCAAATAAATTTGTCAGGGACTTGGAAGTTGGAAACTGACTTTTATATGGATGGCCATCAAATTGATACCGTTTTGTTTATTAATATTTTCTAAAATTAATAGGCTTTGTGGGCTCTTGCCATGTATTCAGAGAAGAATTCTGAATTGTGGCTGAAATAGACCAGGCAACATAGTAAGTTTTAAGGATTTTATTCAGTGAGAGAAATGTATAGGGAAGTGAGGGCTTTATCTAATGGAGAAAGAAAAGTCTAGTGGCTAAGTTGGGGTCCATACCAAGAAGAGAGCAGGCCAGGAGCCACGTGCACCAAGAGTTTGATTATGCACAGCAACAAATAACTTAGCATGAGTAGTGAAGCGAAAGCAAAGACATTTGGGGCTGCTCCTCAACTTTTATATGCTTTCCAAAGGGGAGTTGCATAGTCTGATGGGCAGGTGGGCATTCAGGTGAGATCAGGTAGGGACATGAGATCGCATAGAGGGTGTGGTGGAGGGCATGTTCTCCAGCTTGCAAATCTAATCAATTTATCCTATCTGCCTGCCTACATCAAAATCATCTCCTTTTCCTCTTTATATGGATCTTTGCAAATTTCTCCTTTTATTGGATGATTGCATGAATCTATCTACTCAAAGAACAATACAAAAATCCATGATAGTACAGTTGTTCATAATTAATAGCCTTTCAAATGTTCTAAGTTATAATATTATCAATATCCTCTATCACTCTGATGTAGAAGGCTTAGTAGGACTAGAGGTTGTAAAAAAGATGACAAGGCAGGGGCAAAGATTTGCCCAGAGACTTCTGTCAGTAAGATTTTTTATATCAGTCCTCAAAAAACCACAAGCTATACTAGAGAGCAACAAGGAACAAAGGAATATTGAGGGAAAGTGACTCATGTGAGCAAACATCTTGATGATTAATGAAACAGCTTTGCACATCAAAAGATACAAAATAGCAGATATGTTGGATGAACAAGTCTAAAATCTAATAAAAAACAGGAGGGTAAAGGATACTAAAATTGCATTATATATGGGATTCATGTGAATGGACTACAAGTTCTTTTCCAAAAGACAACAGCAACAACTATGGGTAACTATGTCAGATGATGGAGATGGGGATTTGCTTCACAACAGTAACTTCTTAGTATCTATATGTGTCTGCAATACCATGCTGCAATATACACAATAAAGCTGATTTTATAAGAGAAGAGAAACTTTGAGGATACTTCTGGAGAATGTTGCAAAGTGGAGATGTATTCTGTCATCTAAAATGAGATTTAGTTCAGGTTTAGTTAGCATGAAGTATGTGAATCTTGGGAATCTAAAGCTATGGGAAATAAGCTCTGAGTTTTCTTAGACAAGATGCCTGTGAGGACACAGATCTATTTTACACCTGGAGGGAGTATTGGTTTGTGAGGGGAAAGGTAACTTGTTGTTTAGACATCAGGTTGGGATGCCAGGATACCACCTTCAGGACTGCAGAAAATGTTTCTGGAATATAATTAGCCAGTTGGTCTTTTGAATGAGTAGGGCAGGGACAGAGAAATAATCTTACTTCTTTGATAGCATACTTTTAGGCCAGAAGGCCATTTTAGGTATTGTGCTTAAAGTGATTTGTCAGAGATTTTCTCTGGATATAGCTGTAGGTTGTTATACATATCGATGTTATACATATCAATTAGGATTGTGGTTATTTATGACTTGAAATAGGTGAGAATATTGTACAATATCTCCAATGAAAAGATTTCAACACAAGAGGAATTTTCTTTTCTTTCTTTTTTTTTTTTTTTGACAGGCAGAGTGGACAGTGAGAGAGAGAGAAAGGTCTTCCTTTGCTGTTGATTCACCCCCCAATGGCCACTGCGGCTGGCGCACTACAGCCAGCGCACCACGCTGATCTGAAGCCAGGAGCCAGGTGCTTCTCCTGGTCTCCCATGGGGTGCAGGGCCCAAGCACTTGGGCCATCCTCCACTGCCTTCCCGGGCCACAGCAGAGAGCTGTCCTGGAAGAGGGGCTGCCGGGACAAAATCCGGCGCCCCGACAGGGACTAGAACCCAGTGTGCTGGCCCTGCAGGTGGAGGAATAGCCTACTGAGCCACGGCGCCGGCCCACAAAAGGAATTTTCAAGATCAACAAAAAATAATTCTTCCCATTTCATCACTTTTAAATTCTTCTGCTACTTTGGTGCTTTTAGACTATATAGCTATACTTTTATTATTTCAGAAATATTTTTCTTCACCATTGGTTTTCAGGTTAAAGCCTTTCTGAATATATTACAGGGATTCACAGGGCACAAGCCATGCAAAATAATCATGAAATCTGGAATTTACAAGATTAATTCACTTGATTTTCTTTCAATAGGCTCACATTTTGGTGCCAGGTAAAATCTTGGTATACTATCTCTTTCTCTTAGGATATCTTAGATCCTCCTTTTTCTCCCTATTCCCATAATCACCCCCTTTTCTCAAGCCACCATTGTCCCTTGTCAGGAATGCTGCAATACCTTTCTAACTTGTCTCCCTGCTGTTCATATCATCCACATTTCCAATCTTTGTCTGCATTTTAGTTATTGTTATTTTTCAAATGTGCAAATGAAATATCTCTGTTTAAAGTCTTTCAATTATGCCCTGTTTTGCTTAATTAAAAAATGTTTAGGGCATTTCTTGATCTCCCCCTCACACACTTCTTATCACTTTCCCTCTCTCTCTCTATCCATCTGTCTCTCAGGAAAGGGCGTTTGTCTTTTGGAGTTTCTGTCCTTAACTTCTATCCTATTTCCTACCACCTGGATGATTACTCTTTCAAGTTGTAGTTGAATGTCATGTCTTATTTATTGTACACTTCAGTCTCATTTAGGTATACCTCCCTTGTGTCCTCAAGCACTCTGTACTCATTTCCAACTTAACATGTTCCAAAGATCTTGTAAGCAACAACTTCTTTCAACAGAGTATAAACTCCTTGAGGGCAATGTCCACATTTGTTCATAAATGCATCTCAAGTATTAAGCCCAATGCCTGGCACTGGGTAGGCAATCAGTAAGTACTTAGCAAGTTGCAGATTATGTGGCATCACTCCACAGCAGTCTTCCTTAGATTTCTTGGATAACGGGGATATAAAGCCATCAATTTTAGGTGATTTTCTAGAAATAAAATTTGAGTTTATCCCAAAATAACCAAGAGACTGTCTGATATATTAAGCTGATTACTGTGATTCCCTCAATCAGAAATTTTCCTGATCTAGCTCTTTGGAAACATCCTATTCATTTTCAGTGTCTACAGAGTGTTTCTCCCGCAGAAATTTTCCTGAGCCAGCTTTCCAGAGACCTTCAGCATATCTTTAAACCATCTTTCGGCCAGCGCCGCGGCTCAATAGGCTAATCCTCCACCTTGCGGCGCCGGCACACCGGGTTCTAGTCCTGGTCGGGGCGCCGGATTCTGTCCCGGCTGCCCCTCTTCCAGGACAGCTCTCTGCTGTGGCCCAGGAGTGCAGTGGAGGATGGCCCAAGTGCTTGGGCCCTGCACCCCATGGGAGACCAGGAGAAGCACCTGGCTCCTGCCTTTGGATCAGCGCCATGCACCGGCCGTAGTGCGCCTACCGCGGCGGCCATTGGAGGGTGAACCAATGGCAAAAGAAGACCTTTCTCTGTCTCTCTCTCTCATTGTCCACTCTGCCTGTCAAAAATAAATAAATAAATAAATAAATAAACCATCTTTCCCATTTCTTTTAGTTCCCCTGATCTGTGGGTTTCACCTTGTTTCTCATCATGCTTCCCTCTTGTTTGCACATCCACCTCCAGATGGCTTGAAACTTTTTCTAATAAATAATGTTTTGTTTTATGATCAAAATCAATATCATCAGAATTTCTACTTTCAAATCTCCTTAGGTAACATCCATATAGAATGATATAAAGCAGAATGGTTTATACACATATGTTTATATTGAGGAGGGACATAGGTAATCTGAGGGTTAGCAGTATAGAAAGAATTTGTGTGATTTGTCTGTAGGCATTGTAGCCAGAGACAATAGGAAGTATGTAGCTACAATTTAATTTACCTTAAAATTTAACAGGTATCACAAAGCTTTAATGCATATTTAACATAGGGTAGTCAAACTCTAAGTAAATAAATTAAAAACTTCAAATGTCTTTAAATTTCATTTTTATTTTTGATAATTAAACATTGATTTAACAAGCCTTTAAAATAGAATTATGTAAGATCTGTGCACAATGACTTACAGACATATTTTTAATGATGCAGTTGCATGAGAGACAAGGAAGAAGTAAGGTTGTAATTTTAAGCAGGTAGTTTTTTTTTTTTTTTCCCTCTATAACATTAGTATCTTTTTTATTTCCTCCCAGACATCCCTTGGGTAAGTGACATTTCAAGAAGGCACCAGAAGACAGATAACAGCATCTGATTACTTTAGGGTTAATCGTTAGCAACATGGTTGTACTAGTGACATTGTTTATAGTGTTCAATTAAATGCCAATTTAATGACACTCCACATTTAAACTGCAGTGCTGAGCCTTTATGTGGTTCCAGCTTAGAGAATTGACCAGCTGTCCACCCTTGCTGACCCTCCACATGCCTCTCCTTCTATGCTTCAAGGATACAGGTAATTGCTAGTCCTGAAGGGGACTGAAACAAGCTATTGTCTAGCTGTAGCCATGATGCCTTTCTTAATAGGAAATGAATTGGTACTCTTCATAGTGCCAAGCACCCCATGGAAAACTGGGTTTGGGTACCAATGCAGTATGAAATTTGTTTCATGAAGCCTTGGCTGAATATTCCATTTTACATTTGCAGCTCTTTATTGGACCTTGCAGTCTGAGAGGAATGATGGCTGCATTACCATGAACTAAGCAGCTGCATGGTTATCTCTTCCACCCACCCAATTCATTTGGGCTTTTGGAAATAGAGTTTTTAGACCTGGAAAGTACCCCCATTCCAAGACTGAGATCATACAGAATGGCCAAGTGCTAATACTCAACTGTAATGAGACTGCCAGACCCCGATAATTTGTGTCTAAAGAAACCAATTTGAATCAAAGTACTGCTATTGAAATGTGCCTTTTACTAATAGACTTCTATGCTATTTTGCTCATTCAACTAGTCTCAAGTGAAAGAAAATAAAGCTAAGGTCTTTTTCACACCACGAATGCACCAATTACTTGTTCAGACACATTTTAGAAGTGATCTGTGATGGGACTGTGTCTTGAAGATACCACTTTATATCCCCCTCTGTACAACCTTCCACAAATATAGGATACATGAGCTTACTATGTGCCAAGCATATCGTTTTACATTATGACAAAGATTGGCAAGAGACGGTCTCTGTCCTGGAGGATTCACAGACTGGTGGGAAAGACAGGAGTAAACAGAAAAATGTAACATGTGAGAAGATGAATATGATGCTAGAGGTATTTCATTGTGCAAAAACAGGCATTTAAAAGAGAGAGACCTTATTGTTAATACACTCAGAAAGATAATTAAAGAAATACAAACTGGAAAATGCATTGAATTTGCCAGTTTGAGGAGATTTTAGCTCTTCATTCATACCAAGATGATATTTTCAGCTTCTAGTATACATGTTTTAAATATATCAAATATTATCTTCTAAGAAATTCTGTGTGGGTAGGCGATATGTGGCAATGATAATGGTATCAACCTAAGTGAGATGAAAATTAAAAATCTTATTTAAACTCCTTGACACAGCACACAGCAACATTTGGCATATGGAAATTATAAACATCCTGTATTATTAAACTAGTTATGATTAATATATAATAAGTGTTTTATTAATGATATGCATGTTGTTAATATATAGAGAGAGACAGAGAGTGAGAGAGGCAGACAAGGACAGAGGCATGGAGAAATACAGAGAGGTAGAAAGTCATATATTAAATATCATGTATTAAGACTATGGGAGACCCTCCCAAGGAATCATACTTTACGACAAGCCAAATTTTGAGAAAATCTATTTTAACTAAATTATAAGAAGAGGCAAACAACACTTCAATACACTGGTTTATCTTGAGCAGCACTTCCAGCTATTCAAGTGAGAATTTAATGAAATGTCCTTACTTGAATTAATAATCTGATAAGGTGAGAGTGATGACTAATGACTGGAGGGGACTGTCTGTAACGAATGATGGCTCTGGAAATGAAATGCTGGGATTTACTATACATTGTATTCCAGCTCCTTATTGGTGTTTGATCATAAACACAGGCAGCCTAAATCAGAACACTGAATCAGAATCCCCAGAATGCCAGGCCAATTATTCATAATAATAATATTTTAAGTTATGAAGCATTGCCATCATCACTTAATGTAAACTTCCTTAATTAATTTCACTTTATTTTATTTTTTCCATCCTTTCTTTGATAACCACCTATAAGGGGGTGAGTTTAGTTTTCAAATTTGCATGTATCCTTAGGGGACTAATTAATTGTTCTTTGATGTTACTATTTTTCTTTCTTTTTTAAGTTTAATTTTACTAATTTGAAAGACAAAGTTACAGAGAGAGAGGGAGAGATAGAGAGAGAGGTTTTCCATCAACTGGTTCATTCCTCAGATGGCCACAATGGCCAGGCTGAAGCCAGGAACCAGGAGTTTCATCTGGGTCTCCCACATGGTGAAGGGACCCAAGGGCTTGGGCCATATTCCGCTGCTTCCCAGGAGCATTAGCAGGGACTAGTATTGGAAGTGGAGCAGCTGGGCCCTGAATTGCACCCGTATGGGATGTAAGTGTTGAATGTGATGGCTTAGCTGCTATGCCACAATGCAGGCCCCTTTTGGTTTCTTTGTTAACAATATGCATTAAGGGAGAGAAAGAGAGAGAGAGAGAGAGAGAGAGAGAGAGAGAGAGAGAGAGAGAGAGAGAGACTCCCATCTGTTAGCTTACTCGCCAATTGCTCACGACAGCTGATGCTGTGCCAGGTCAAAGCCAGGAGCCAAATACTCATTCCTGGTCTCCCAAACATGCAGTAGGGACGCAAGCACTTGAGTAATCATCTGCTACCATGATGTGCATTACCAGGAATCATGAACCAGGGTCTAGGATGTGAACCCATGCACTCCAATATGGAATGTGAGTATCCCTACTGAAATCTTAACTGCTGTGTCAAATGATCGTTCATTATTTGTTTTTGGTTAAATACATATTATTACACGAGGATACTTCCAAAAGTGCATGGAGAAATGGAATAGAAAGATAAGTTTGCTTTAGTGCTACAAGCTTGAAATCCATGCACATGAGGGGGTCTTCCAAAAGATCACGTGAAACCTGCATTATGTAAAAAACTATGCATCAATTTCAATTTTTGCACCCAAATACACTTAATTTTCAGTTTCATTTACCATGCAGTTTTTTAAGTCTTCTTATATATGTGATTTTCTGCCATAAACTTGTCCTCTTTATTTCCTTCTCCACTCAACTGTAGTTTTTTGGTGTATTTGCAGATATATGTCTGTGTAGTTCATTAATTTTAACGGATCTGTATTTACCATTCTATACAGATAAAATATGAGTTTATGTCCTGGGGTCTTTGCATGTTTATTTTTCTCTAAGTTTTGTCATCCTGTCCTTCAGAATGTCTGTGGGGGTTTACACCAACAGATGAACAGAATGGAATCCATTAACCTCTTACTTACAAAGGAAGGATTTTTATCACAAAACTCATGTGAAATTTTCTGTAAGGGAAATCTCTGCAGTGCAGATTGTATGAGATGCAATTTCAGCAAAAAAGGAAAAGCTTTGGCATTTCTTACATTAAGGAGATGCCCCATAATATTTGAATATGTTAAATAAATAGAGCTAAGGGCAGTAGACTCACTGCTTTGTTACTTACAAACTGGGTCACCTTGGGCAAATTCCTGAATCTCTTGGTTTTTCTCATCTACAAAATGGTTTTAATATTGCTCCTTTTATTGAGTTGTTAGAAAGAATAAGTCATGTAATTCTTGAGAAGATTTAAAAACTCAGAAATATAATAGTGAGCTATTGTTATTATTTTTATTATTATCATTGTTGTTATTCAGTGATGCATAGAGACTAATTCCAAGACAATGAAATTAACATAATTTTGAAAATTAAGGTAAACCAACATAATATTTATCTCCCTTTGCAGTGTTCCCAGCAGAGTGTCTATTGATTCTTAATGTAATGTATTAACTTTCAATACACTTACAGTTGATGTTTACATAACAATTTTTAAAATTGGATTTGGAAAACAAAACAATTTTTGCGCAAACAAGGTACAGTAAAGACTCAAACTACGTGCCAAATACCATTAGTTGAATATAACCATCTCACATAGGTGTTTTGAAAAGAGTAGCACGTATCAACAAAGGGACTGTGTATTGGGGATATTTCAGGCTCTCAGAGCCACTGCAGCATCACACTCACCACGAGTTATTTTCTGCCCTATGCACCAGTTCTGACGATCTATCCAGAGCATCAGTCAAAGTTAACCATTAGGGTGTGTTTTGTGACAATGGGTTAAGCTGCTGCTTAGCATACTTGTGTCCCATGTTAGAATGATGATTCAGGTCTTGGCTACTCTATTTCCAAACCAGCTGTCTGTTAATTCATCTTGGGAGGCAGTAGATCATTATTAATGCTTGGGCTCCTGCAACTTGTGTGGGATATAAGGATGGAGTTTTAGGCTCCTGGTTTCAGCATGGTGAAGCCCAGGCTTTTTCTGGCATTTGGAGAATGAAACTGTAGGATTTTTAAAGTTAACCCATAGGCAGATATTATGAAATAGAGGATAAAGCTGTTGTTTGGTGATGCACACATTCCATATTTGAATGCCAGTTTGAACACTGACTACTCTGCTTCCAATACAGTCCCCACTCACCAACATGAGAGCTTGATGGAATTCCTGGCTGCCGGCTTCAGCAAATGGAAGATCACTCTCTCTGTGTCTCTATCCCTTTCTCTGTCATCCTGCTGTTTAAATAAACAAATATATAAATCCTTAAAAGAAAAGTTAACTCTGAATTTAACATAGTACTATGGAAGTTTTCCCAGGTTATGAAAGTACTAAAGAGACCATGAATATGAACACAAGTAGACAAAAACACAATACAGTGGAAAAGGTGTTTTTCTACACAAAGCAACACCTTGGAATAATCATACCGATTCTTTGGTAATCAGAAAGCAATGCTTCAATCATTTTACATACACGCATATATTCATGTAAGGGTCTTCTATGTTTTATTTATACTTTGTAAATAAGCTGAGTGTTTTTGTTTTAGTGAATTTAGGTTTTGTAGGGGCTTCAGCTTATAAAATCTATGAATATTACAAACATTCATTTTTAGGTTCCTCCCCCGGTTCTTGGAAGTGGTTCATGCAAATGAAGGGCTCTGAAGATTAAACTTCATCAGTGTCTTTATTAAGCAACCTTTGGGATTGTGGATTGAAGTACAATGAACCATAATCTTTCCCTTCCATAGAGTGAGAAATGGGTGCCTTGTCATCATGACTAACTAGTATCAAGCAGAGAATTTCTGTATCAAGATAGGCATACTCTATAAAAGGAAAGAACACGAAACAATCGAGTGATGTGTTTGTGGTACCAAAGGGGGAGTAATGTAATCTAGCCAAAACTCTTAGTTCTTTGGTACTCGATAAGTCACTATCAGTTTTGTGTTTAATTTATTTTGACTCATTTGCCATTAATAAATGGTTAGCCTTAGACTTCTTTAAGTTCTTTAGTTAACTTCTTTAACCAGTTGTACTTGTGGAGGAAATCACAAGGCAGTTTTATTTTTATTTCCCATTGTATTTAAAACATAGCATGTGGAGTTGGTTTGGTCTCCTGAGCCTGGCAAAAAAAAAAAAAAAAATCATGTAGATTCCATGACTTTAATCATCATTCTTCGATGGAAAAAGTTCTTTAGTCTTTTGATCTTGAGTCATAATTCAAAATTTAAAAGGTCCAGTCCTACGTAAAAGGAAACTTCAAAGATGAAAGTTCCCATTAACTTCTTCATTCTCATTTACTCCCTCTACTCATTTTCCCCATTTCACTGTGGGTATCCTCTGATCTTGAGCTTGGATGAATGGTATGATTGATGAGCCTACCAACTGCTTCCTGCAAAGATCCTTTCCCCTATGTTTACATCCCCAGCTCTGGTAAATAGAGGACCCATAAGGAGCCTCCAACATACTCATGGAAAACACGCATTATGAAAAACAATGCATGGAATTGAAAATTTTTTCACCAAAATAAACTTATCATTTTATTACATTTTTCCACAAACTTTATGAAGTAGTCTGGTATTTCTTGTTTCCTACAATCGTCTTTGAAATAGTTATCTCTGACATAGCAACTCACTTGAAATGTATATGAATTCTATTAGCAAAAATACATTTTCCAAACTTAGATATTTTTTCAACACAAAATCTTCTTGTCTGAATGTGGAAAATAAATAACATGCAGCAATTGCCATCGTTTTTCCTGCATTTGCATCACAGTATATTTGGACACCTGTTTAAAAGGATATGGAATGTTTACTGTGTAAATGTCCTTAGTCATTTTCCCAAACACAATGTGGATTATAGCTAGTTAGACATTATTATATTATTATATTATATATAATATCATATTATATAGATACTATGAAATACATGTCTTTCACATATTATGTCCTGGGTCATGGGACTTGAGCCTTAAAGCAATGAAATATTGTAGTAAATATGGCTCAGAGAGAGATATTGGCCCTTTATCTGTCAAGAGATGTATAATATTCAGTTAATTTGTTCAGTTTTGTTGGAATTTGCCTTATTAGGCTGTGGTTAACCTCTCTGATGTGCTATAAAATATGTGCCAGAGGCAGGCATTTAGCACAGCAATTACAACGTGGCTTGTTACCCTTACATATCTGCTTCAGTCTCTGGTTCAAATACTTTCGTGCTTCTGATTCCAGCTTCTTGCTTATGTATACTCTGGGAGGCAACAGGTTATGGCTCATGTAGTTGAATCTCTGCCATTCACATCAAAGAACAGAGCTGAGTTTTAGACTCCTGGCTTTGATCTGAACCTGCCTTGGCTTTGGTGAGTGTTTGGAGTTTGAACCAGCAGATATAAGATCTCTCTCTCTCTGTCTCTCTCTTTCTCTCTCTTTCTCTCTGTCTCTGTCTCTCTGTTGCTCTGTCTGTGAGTATGTTTCTATTTCTGTGTCTTTCTTTCAAACAAATAAAAAATTTTAAAAAATGTGTTTCCTGACTGCAGTGTGTCCAGGGTTAAGAATGAGATGATTACTGAGCTATCAATCAAAAGATAAATAGATAATAAATAGAAATACATGTGCACATATACTGTACTCCTCTCTCTTGCAATGCCATAGAAGGTTAAAGAAGCTAAAAGGAAACAAATTTGAAATCAACACATTCTTTCACTTCCAAAGAAAAAAAGAAAGGAAAGAAGACTGGATTATAGGGAATATTAGATGATATTTTTATCCCTGACATTTTTATTTATTTATTTTTAAGATTTTACTTATTTATTTGAGAGGTAGAGTCATAGACAGCAAAGGAGAGACAGAGAGTAAAATCATCCATCTGTTGATTCACTCCCCAAATGGCCACAATGATCAGAGCTGAGCCGATCCGAAGCCAGGAGTCATGAGCTTCCTCCAAGTCTCCCACGCAGTACTGGGGCCAACCACTTGGACCAGCTGCTTTCCCAGGTCATAAACGAACAGCTGGATCTGAAGAGGAGCATCTGGGACACAAACTAGTGCCCTTTAGGATGGCTGTGCTGCAGGTAGGTGGAGGCTTATCCCACTACACCTCAGCACTGGCCCCTTATTTTTTATATTTTAAAAGATTTATTTATTTTTGAAAGAGTTTCAGAGAGAAGTGGAGACACACACACATAAACACAAACACACACACAGAAGAAGAGAGAGGGAGATTATTGATTGATTTCCATCCACTGGTTTACTCTTCAAAAGGCTTCAATGGACAGGTATGGGCCAGGAAGAAGCCAAGAGCCAGGAGCTTCTTCCAGATCCCCCACATGAGTGACAGAGCTCAGGTACTTGGACCATCCTCTGCTAATTTCCCAGGAACATTAGCAGTGAAATGAATTGAAAGTGGAGCAGTCAGGACATGAACTGGTGCCCAAAACTGTAAAGTTGCTTTGTAAATTATTTTATGTATTATCTGCACAGAAGATTTATGTCTGACTCACAATATAAATAAAATCATTGCAAATGAGCATATTTTTGTAGGTAAGAATTGACATTTTAAATGGCTTTTACATATAAGTTAGAAATAGATTACTTTTATAAAAAAAACATGTTTTGAAGATGGGAAAATTGTACCTTTTTAAAATTTTAATTTATTTTATTTATTTGAGAGCCTCTCTCTCTCACACACACACACACACACACTCACACACACATCTCTGGTCTTCTAGTTGACTCCATCAAATGTTTATAACAGCAAGGGGTAGGCCAGGCCAAAGCTGCAAGCTCCTTGCTCCTCTCATGGTACACATGACCAGAAAGCTGGAATCCGAAGCAGAGCTGGGACTAAAACCAGGTAGTGCAAAAAGGGATGGGGCCATCCCAAAGTGTGTCGTAACATCAGTGCCAGATGTCTACCCTGACCATTTACAGTTCATCAAAGTGGTTAACTGAAATCTAACAGGAAAAATTCAAACAAAGCCAGACATGATATCCGAATTCTCCAGGTCTCTCCCCAGTTAAAACCCCATGTTGTCTCTTTGAGTCACAAGGGACACCGAAGTCTTAGCATTTTCACAGCCGTGACAGAGGTCTATCCAGAAACGTATCCTTTCCTACAGCAGTGATTGTTTTATTCCGGTGAGCTCTGTCCACAGAATAGATGAAGCCTCACTTAAAAAATAGTTATTTGTTTTTGTTATAATTTTTAAAAAATGACACTTTCAGTAATTGAATTATGAAGTATGAGGAGAAAGATTTGTTTTTAGATGAGTCTTCTAGGGTAAAGTAAAACCAAAGTCCGGAGCAGGTCCTTGGAAGATCAGCTAACACTGTCACAGATTTATAACTTTGTGGAAGGAAAGGAGCTTTTGCTCTGATGCCTGCACGTAGCTTTTATATACTGAAAAATTCTCTGTGGCATTAGGTCGCTGCAATCTGTACACTGCTAATAAGTTCTATTTTGCCTAAGTCATGTTCAGAGTGTGTAAAGAGATATGTGTGTGTGTGTGTGTTTGAATTCTTCCGACTCTGGTGTTTGCTGTGCTGCTTTTAAAAAAAAATCTTTGGCCTGTGCCACGGCTCAATAGGCTAATCCTCCACCTGCAGCGCCAGCACACAGGGTTCTAGTCTCAGTTGGGGCACCGGATTCTGTCCTAGCTACCCCTCTTCCTGGCCAGCTCTCTGCTATGGCCCGGGAAGGCAGTAGAGGATGGCCCAAGTGCTTGGGCCCTGTACCCCATGGGAGACCAGGAGAAGCACATGGCTCCTGGCTTCGGATCAGCGTGGTGTGCCAGCCGCAGCGGCCATTGGAGGGTGAACCAACGGAAAAGGAAGACCTTTCTCTCTGTCTCTTACTATCCATTCTGCCTGTCAAAAAAAATCTTTAATAAAATTAATAAAGTCAAGTTTGGTACCTTTTTTAGTGACTTTCACATTAGACTGAAAACTCAAACTTAACCCTTATTTTATCATGTTTCTTGACATGCACTTTGATCTTTGTATATATAACACAATACAAAGTGCAATGCTTGCTTATTTAGTTGAAATTTTTTTCTCAATTAAACCTATGTAGAATTACAATATCAAAACTGAATTTTCTCATCTGTTGACATCTGTGCTAACAAAACTGGTAAATATTAATCCATTTATTTTCTAAGACCAACATGCTATTCTTCTATTCACTGGCTTTATAACAATTACAAATTCCAGGCTTGTCTGAAATATAAGGATATAGTTCAGAATTAAGGCTCCAAAGTTTAACCAAGAAATTTTAGATCTATAGAGGAAAATCATTAAGGATGACTTTGGATAGTTTGTTCTTTTTACAGTTGACAACATTGAGGTGGTACTGATAAAACCAAAAGCTACTAATGTTGGAATAACTGATTATGACCGAGCAGCACAGAGCACAACCATCTCACCTGTCATGGCCCCATGGCTCTTCCAACATGAAATCAAGTGTGAAGAAATGATGAGAAACTTGCCACTCCAGTCACAAGTCATCTGAAATTTACCTAAAACAAGCATAAACCAATAAATTACATTGCTTTAGGCCTATTTCTTTAATTCTGATTCATAAGTCACACTTCACACATAGTAAGTGCTTGATAAATATTTGCTGAAAATAATTAAATGTATTCAAGAGTAATTATAACATAACACAACTTTCCAAAGCCTCACTATGATTTCAGAAACCTTGAGGTTTTACCTACTCAGTGGCAGTGACTGAAATTTGCCATGTGGTGAAGATTTCACCTTATACAGTTTTGTCTCAGTCAAGGAGATCCACTGAGCTCTTCTTGTGCTCCAATAGGGCAATGGCATCCTCTGATGGTAATCACTTTTTCCTCTAACATGATAAAGATTCTCTGAGATAAGGCCATGGAGTCAGGAAAAACAGTTCTGGCCCCACCATTGCATGTTCCTTCTATTTCCAGGATCAGAAGTCTTCTTTCTAGATCACATATGATGGTAAGTAGAAGAACTAATATACAAACTCAGTTGGTCTGACTGCCAGCTCCACAGTGACGCCCCACCTGCCCACACATATGCCATGTGGTATATGGCAGTGATATTCCATCCTCTGCATATTCCTTCCTGATCTGAAGATTACGCACAAGAATTTCGACCTTCTAGGGCTGGCATTGTGGCATAGCAGGTAAAGCCATCTCTACAGTGCTAGCATTCCCTATGGGCACCATTTCGAGTCCTCGCTGCTTTACTTCCAGTCCAACTCACTGCTGTAGTCTGGGAAAGCATCAGAAGATGGCCCAAGTCCTTTGACCCCTGTACCCAGGTAGGTGATCGTAAGAAGCTCCAGGCTCCTGGTTTTGGATCAACCCAGCTCCTGCCATTGCAACCGTCTGGGGAGTGAACAAAAGGGTGGAAGCCCTCTCTCTCTCTGTCTACCTGCCTCTGCCTCTCTGTAACTCTGCCTTTTAAATAAATAAATAAATAAATAAGAATTTCCACCTTTCATATTCAGGTGGACAAACAAAACGAGCATATAAGTTACTTTCACTGGCTGCTTCTGTGGGCACAGAGAGGCAGAGGCATTCCTCTATCTTCTTTTTCTAGAATCATCCAAGTCACAGCACTACATTTCCAACCCAACTCATTGCAATAAATAGCAATTTTTTTTTCATTCTATGATGTATATTTTATGCTTGTCTTTTGTATTTTGATATTTATTTACTGACCTATAAGTTCTTGTTTTGAAAGGCTTACAGCAGTATTATTCATTGTTTTGTTTTGTTTTCTACAATTCAGCTGAAATCTTAGCAACTCTAAAATCTCTGTGGCTTATATCAGTATTTTGTTGCACACAGACTTGCAGGTCAGCTGTAGCAGTGCTGGATTGTGTTGGTTTTGTATTCAGGCTGCAAGTAATCTTCAGGTGTGCTCAGTGGTTTGTCTCATTCAAGGACTGATGGCTACCTGGCCTGGTCTTATGACAGACAACAAAGGCAAAAGCAATCAAGACAAACCATTCAGGTAGTCACCTAGTCAACACCTCAGCCTTCTTTACTTTTGAGAAGGTCCTGTTAACCAAAACGAGTCCATGGCTGTACATCCAGGGCTGGGCCAAGCTGAAGCCAAGAGCCAGGAAGTTCTTCCAGGTCTCCAACATGTGTGGCAGGATTCGCAGCACTTGAATCATTTTCTTCTGCCTTCCCAGATGCATGAGCAGGGAACTGGATTAGAAGCTGAGCAACCAGGACTCAAATGCATGCTCTAATATTATGTGACTGTGCCTCAGGTTGCAGCGTAAGCCACTGTGCCACAATGTGGGCACCTAAACATTTTAAGTTGGGAAAAAACAATTTCTCCTAAGTGAAGAGAGAAATACATAGGACATGATGTGTCACTGCCAGAGAGGACACAGTGCTTAGAGATTTGCTTTGAGAATAGGAAACCAAAATTAACATCTTGCTTAGCTCCTATGTTCTCAGACAAGTATCAGGGAGATGGGACAGTGGAACCGCATATATCCATTTAGGAAAGTCTTTTAAAAATATTAAAAATACTGAGTGCAATATTTTGTTGAGTGGATACCAAGAGTAACAAGAGAATCTCACAATGAGAATGAGTTTCTTCCTTTCAATTGTTTGGGCACTGGAAAACTAACAAGCTGAGGAGTAAAAAGGAAGAACCTGCAAGTGAATTAGAAGCAGGGTAGAATATTATAGTTCAACATGGGTAAAAATAGCCAATACCTCAAAATGAGGAAGGATAACTTAATGAGACAGATAGAGAAGGAGGAGAAAAATAGTAGACCCCGCGGTAAGTGAGAGAGCCAGCTATTCTAGTACATTCACAGACATCTTAGTTCGGAAGAAAATTCAGGGGAGGAATTTTGCTGTTAGGGCAGGTTGTTTTCATCCGAATAATTGTGTTTAGAAGAATAATGTATTATTGTAATTATAAATTACCATTATTATTCACATATTAGAATTACACTCCCAAAATGTCCACATCAGCCAGAGCTAAGCTGGTTGGAAACAAGGAACCAGGAGCTTCTTCAGGGTCTCCCATGTGGGTGCAGGGGCCCAAGAACTTGTAACGTTCTCCACTGCTTTCCCAGTCCAATAGCAGGGAGCTGGATCAGAAGTGGAGGAGCCACAGTTCCAACTTGTGGCCATATGGGATATCAGCATTTCAGGTAGAAGTTTAATCACTCATGAGGCAGAATGGTGATCTGACAATTCGTTAAGTCATGAAAAGAATATGATATCCAGTTCAGTTTACTTTGCTTAAGATAAAGAAATCAAACTTTGATGTATCTTAAGGAAACAAGGATGAATGATAGCTTATCAGATCAATGAAATATTATTGTCATTTTGATAAGAATTTGTACAGAGTACAAAAAGTTTCTGGGAACTTTTATGTTTTTATGTTTCCATAATATACTACACAAGTGCTAGAATTTATTTATTGCTATCAAGTTAGAGGAAAATAAAAGTTTCCCCATCAGTACCATAGAATTGTATTCCAATACTTTTCATCACCAGAGGGACAATCCACAGGCTGCGAATTTCTCAATAAAATTGTAAACCTCATTGAATTATCTCACACTGAGTTGAATATCAATAAAACTACAATTTCATTGGCAAGTGCTGGCCAGCCGAAATGGGAATCACATTGATTTACATTATCATGGTTGATATCCTTTAAGGGACATTGTCCCTTATGTTCCCTCTTCAAAAATATTTCTTCTCAATTATGACCTGTCCTTTCTGTGGGGCTTTCTTATGAATCTCATCTACTTCTATGTTTTAAGCATTAGTGAATCCTGAAATGCTATATGCATTTTCATCCTTTTGACCCTCTGCCTTTGGTATCCTGTAATGAATTGAAACACTGGCAAAGTAAAATAAATCCTTTATTTTGGTTTTAATTTTTGTTAAACCTAATATATTCAAACTTATAAATATTATCCTTTTTCCACTCCCTCTATATTTAATCAATACAAATTCAACATCTATAATATATCAATAATCTATTCCCACATTTTACTTTTCAAAATGTTTACTTCAAAACTTCTTCTGAGTATAATTCTCAACTTATTTTCCCTGCCTTTTTTTAAATGCTTTTTTTGATAGAGCTACAGACAATGTGAGAGAAAGAGATAGAGAGGAGTGAGAGAGAGAGAATGAATCAATCTTCTATCTGCAGGCTCACTCCCAAATGTCCACAATGGGTGAATCCAAGAGCCTGAACTCTAATTAGGTTTCCCACGTGGGTATCAGTGGCCCAACTTCTTGGAGCTGAGTTGGAAGAAGAGCTGCTGGGATTTCAACTAGCACACATATGGGATGCCTGCATCAAAAGTGGAGGATTAACGCTCTGTGCCACAAAGACAGCCCCTTCTTCTGCCCTCTTAATTCATCAATGATCTCCTACTGATTATTAATCTTTCTAAGATACAATCCTCCTAACTTCATCCTATCATTGAGTTCTATTCCAAATGCCATTAACTTCATTACAATTCTTTCTAGTGTGATAACCATACACAGTCTCTTGAATATGTGAATTTTCTTGTAAATTTTACCCTTCAAGGATTAAGTCACCCATGATTAAGCCTTTTAGAAATGCGATCATTTTTTTGTTTGTTTCCCCGTGTACCCCAACCTGGTACAAAATTGAGTGCCACTGATGCCAAGAATGCTTTTACTCATCTTTCTATTTCAGGCTGTAATTGTGCATAAAAGATGAACAGTAAGTGCTTACTAAATTAGCCTCTATTCTACTCACACTCCATGGATTCATAATTTATTGTACAGCAGAAACATTGTCATATTTTTGTTTCAATGATTATGTAATTGAATAATTATCTTGGGTTGTATTGCTACCTGAGACTATGAATACTAGCATTAACTAGTGATATTCTTTTGTTTTTATTCATTAGGAGGTATTTTTTAATCAACTGAGAAAGAAATAAATGTCCTCTATTAACATAAAGTGACTACTAAAACTGCGGGAGTTTTTTTTCCACTAAAGAGCTGGAATCTCCAGAAATCCTTGCCACTGACAGACTTAGCATAAGTCCATTCCACAGAGTAGGTGTTGTACATCTCTTTAATAAATCAAATCGAATGGCTATTGATAATGAAAATGGTGTAGTTTTGATAATATCAAGTCACTTTTTGATTTTTCTTCAGTTCCATTAAAGCATGAGTTATCAGGAAAAAAGCCGAAAGATATACAAGTTATGTACCTAATTATTTCTTAGATTAGGGTATTCTTCATATGCTGTCTTCTATTTTGTTTCTTGTGCAGTCTAAGCCAATTTGCGCTTTTCTCATGATGGCTAATATTGAACATATGCTGAATCTTGTAAGCATGTCTGCTAAGAAAATAATAAGTATATTTCATCTGAAATGATCTTATATTTTCTGTTTTCTGGATTGCATGATTCCAATAGCACATATGTATCTCTTCTTCTATTTCATAAATCAACATTGAACCATTAAACTAGTGCTAAATGGACAATTCAATAAATAAAGGTGAACAAAATGGAGACAATGCATTTATTTTAACACTGGATACATTATCACAAACCTCCTAACCACAACAATACAGTGTCTTAGCAAGATTTTCCAAATATATTAGGGATTTAATATTCTCAGAACAAAGGAATTGTTCATAATTTATCAGGAAACTGGTTTATGTTACTTAATTCCTCTTACTGTGATAAAATAGGAGCACAAAGTGATTTATTTTTCCTTTCAGTATGGAAGATACTCATAAAGTTAAATAATTGAAGTAGCAACAAATATGATTGCTATGGATATTGTTTTTTTTTTCTTTTTTTTTTTTTTGACAGAGTTAGACAGTGTGAGAGAGAGAGAGACAGA
Organism: Lepus europaeus; assembly: GCF_033115175.1. Taxonomy (NCBI): domain Eukaryota; kingdom Metazoa; phylum Chordata; class Mammalia; order Lagomorpha; family Leporidae; genus Lepus; species Lepus europaeus. The sequence continues at coordinate 47,878,113 of NC_084834.1, read as the reverse complement.
GAGAAAGGTCTTCCTTACATTGGTTCACTCCCCAAATGGCGGCTACAGCCAGTACACTGCACCAATCCAAAGCCAGGAGCCAGGTGCTTCTTCCTGGTATCCCATGTGGGTGCAGGGCCCAAGCACTTGGGCCATCCTCCACTGCCTTCCCGGACCACAGAAGAGAGCTAGACTGGAAGAGGATCAACTGGGACAGAATCTGACTCCCCAGCTGGGACTAGAACCTGGGGTGCCGACGCCACAGGCAAAGGATTAGCCAAGTGAGTCACGGCACCAGCCTGATATAGATATTGTTACATTGGAAATAGTATGATGATTTTAATAGTATAGATAGAATGTTCATCTCTGCACATTTGTCTATTAAGAGGCTTTGCTGATGTTCATATGTGAGACAGGAATCCAAGGCAACAGGGAGAAACCTTTATCTTTATTATTTAAACCTTTATTCATACCAGTAGTGAGGCTACATATCCTGCATACAGTTGGTATATGATTTTTGGAGAATCACCCAACATTTTGGCTTTTAAAAAATCCACACATTTCCTAACCTTGTAAGTCATTTACCCCTGGCTTAGGCAAGGGATATTGAATCTATTGGTTACATTATCTATAAGAACTGTTTTTAATAATGTCCAATTTTAGTCACTAAACTGCAGCAGATACTTGGGAAACAAAATTTCCACATAGTCATTTGCATTGGCATGTAGTTTAGTGTGAGGAGTAGTGCTATACATAAAGAAATTAATGATTTCGTTCTAGAAAAATCTTTTTCTTTTTTTAAGGATATATTTACTTATTTAAAAGGCCAAGTTACAGAGAGAGAGATAGATACTTTTTACATCGGCTGATTCACTCCCAAAATGTCCACATCAGCCAGAGCTAAGCTGGTTGGAAACAAGGAACCAGGAGCTTCTTCAGGGTCTCCCATGTGGGTGCAGGGGCCCAAGAACTTGTAACGTTCTCCACTGCTTTCCCAGTCCAATAGCAGGGAGCTGGATCAGAAGTGGAGGAGCCACAGTTCCAACTTATGGCCATATGGGATATCAGCATTTCAGGTAGAAGTTTAATCTGCTGGGTCACAATGCCAACTCAAAAAATGTGATTCTACTTTTAAAAGGGAATCACAGTCCAGCGCCATTGCTCACTAGGCTAATCCTCCATCTGCGGTGCCAGTACCCAGGGTTCTAGTCCTGGTTGGAGCCCCAAGTTCTGTCCCAGTTGCTCCTCTTCCAGTCCAGCTCTCTTCTGTGGCCCAGGATACCAGGAAGAAGCACCTGACTCCTGGCTTTGGATTGGTGCAATGTATTGGCTGTAGCGGCCATTTGGGGGGTGAACCAATGTAAGGAAGACCCCTTTCTCTCTGTCTCTCTCTCTCACTGTCCACTCTGCCTGTCAAAAAAAAAAACAAAAGGGAAATCATAGATTTAGAAACCTGAAAAAATTTTAAAAATACATAAAACTAAAAATATTTTCCATAACCATGAAACCCATTGCTATTATATTTCATAATTCTTTTTTTTTCTTTTTTAATTTGTTTAATTTTTATTAATATAAACAGAACAGTTTTTATGTGTTTCATATGCAATTTTTTTTTGACAGGCAGAGTGGACAGTGAGAGAGAGAGACAGAGAGAAAGGTCTTCCTTTGCCATTGGTTCACCCTCCAATGGCCACCATGGCTGGTGCACCACGCTGATCCAAAGGCAGGAGCCAGGTGCTCCTCCTGGTCTCCCATGGGGTGCAGGGCCCAAGCACTTGGGCCATCCTCCACTGCATTCCCGGGCCACAGCAGAGAGCTGGCCTGGAAGAGGGGCAACCGGGACAGAATCCAGTGTCCCGACCAGGACTAGAACCCGGTGTGCCGGTGCTGCAGTTAGGGACATGATCTGCTGTGCCACACTGCCAGCCCCCATCATTCTTATACCTTATATATTTTTGTACTCTATAATAACTATCTCATACAAGAAAACATTTTATATTTGCCTTTTTGGGACTGGCTTATTCAACTCAACACTATGGTCTCTAATTGTATCTATTTTTTTCATTCTTTTGTATGGAAGAGTAGTATTCCATTGTGTATATATACCAGAATTTCTTTACCAAGAATCAGTGGATGGGCATCTGGGTTAATTCCAGATCTTAGCTATTGTGAGCAGATATAAACATGGGTGTACAAATGACACTTTCTTATGCTGATTTCATTCTCTTTCGGTAACTTCCATGGACTGAGATGGCTGCTCATTTGGTAGATCTATTTTCAGATTTAGGAGGAATCTCCATTTTGTCTTCCATAATAGTTGTAACTTATTTACATTCTCATTAGTAGTTTATTAGAATACCCTTTCCCCCACACTCTTGCTAGTATTTGTTTTTATTTGTTTGTTTGTTTGTTTTTGGATGATAATCATTCTAACAGGAGTGAGGTGAAAACTCATTTTGGGTTTTATTTGCATTTCCATGTGTCCTTTGCCATTTGTATTTGAGCCTTTGAAAATTGCTTGCTCATGCCCTTTGCCCATTTCTAAACCAGATTGTTTGTTTTGTTGTTGTTGAGTTTCTTGACCTCTTTATTAAGCCTTTATCAGTTGCATAGTTTACAAATATTTTCTCTCATTCCATTAGTTCTCTCTTCATTTCGTTGAGTGTTTCCTTTGTTATGCAGAGGCTTCTTAGTTTGATGTAATACCAGATTTCTATTTTTGTTTTTGTTTTCTGTGCATCTGAGGTCTTATCCAAGATGTGTTTGCTTATATCAGTGTCAGAAACTTTCCCCAATGTTTTCATCTAGTAATTTCTTTTATCAGGTAGTAGATTTAGATCCATGATCTATTGTGATTTGATTTTTGTATAAGGTAGAAGGCAGGGGTCTTGTTTTATATTCAGCATATGGAGATCCAATTTCCCCAATAGTATTTACAGAAAACACTGTCCTTTCTACAGGGAGTGATTTTATCTCATTTTTCAAAGATCAATTGTTTGAAGAAGCATGGATTAATTTCTGGGGTCTCTAATTTGTTTTATTGGTCCACATTTTTTTCTGTGCCAGAACCATGCTGTGTTCATTATAACTGCCCTGTAATAAGTGTGGAATCTGATATTGTTATGACTGGCTTTGTTTTTGTTCTTTAGGTATTCTTTAGCTATTTAGGATCTTTTGTGTTTATAGCATAGTTTTTTTCCTAGTTCTGAAAGAATATCATTGATATTTTGAATCTGTGAATTTCTTTGGGTAGTACAAACATTTTGATATTAATAATTGCAATGCATGCATGTGAAAGGTTTTTCCATTTTTTGTGCCTTTTATTTATTTTCTTAACATTTGCAATTTTCATTGTAGAGATCTTTCACATCCTTGATTACATTTATTTCGATGCATTTGCAAAATTTTTGAAGCTATTGTGAAAGGGATTGATCATACATGTTCTTTCTGCAGCCCGGGCATTGTCAGTAAATACATACTATTTATTAATATACAAATGCAGTTTGATTAGATAAAAATCATTGCATTTGTAAGAAAATGTTTGTTAAAATTGTCATTAACCTAGTCAAATTGCTAAATCTGAATATGCTAGTATAATTTTCACTTCAATATCAGGTTATTTCCTTGATCCTTCTCTACATTATTTCTCGTCATAGTTGGTTGCTGAACTGCGTATTACCTTTTTAATTCTGCATCTTTGTTTCATAGCATATCCTCATTTGCATTTCTAAAATCAGATGTTCTTTTCACATAACACAGCATACTAATTAAAACAGTAAAAGATGTTTTTGAATGAAGAGAATTTATATTGCCATAAAAATATTCAGAGTGATTTGTGATGTTTCCTTTTTATATTTCAATAAGCTTTCTCTACAAAACATATCTAGATTTTTAGTCAACCTACCCAGCCTTTTAAGATGGATTAAAAATGTGGAAGTAGGACAGGAAGCAATAAGGATTGTGACAAATATAAAACGATTAATTCACACTAAAGTTTTATGAAAAATTTCATGTATCTGCTTTTTAATTATTTCCCAACAAAATGTCTAATTTTTTAATTGATTTTTGCAAGTGGTGTTCATATGCAGAATTTAGCTGGTCAAAGTTTTGGCTCATAGCTCATTGCTTTCTTCATTCTGTGGAAATTCATTCTCTTGTTTTATTTTACTTTTCTTTCTTCTCTGGTCTCCGCTCCCATTGCTAAAGGAATTTGAAATCAATTAAGAGTAAGACTCATTAAGTTGGATAGCTTAGACACAAGCTTGAGTCCCTAGTCACATGTATGAGGACCCCAAGTTTCTTATTCTACATCAGACAATTTTGTTTACTAGCTGATATCATTTCTGTAATAATAACTCAAGTAAGGATTGTTCCTGCTGATCATAATTTGTTTCCCAGATTTTATATAGTATCAAATAAGCAGCAAACAACTTGAAATATTCTTCTTAATTGATGGAATTACAAAAATTGTTTTTCAAAAACAACTCATTTTTTTTCTAATTTTTTAATAAAAACCGACCCTCAGATATTGTACCATTCTGTCTCTTGTCTCTTCACTCTACTGATTGTTTCCTTTGACATGCAAAACCTTCTGAGTTTTATGTAATTTCTTTTTTTCTAGTCAATGTAGTTTTTCAACAAATGATTCAGATCCAAAATACATCATAATATATCATCACCTAAAAAAATCCTACAAGAATGACAGTCAACTAATCTAGTTAAGGAATGGGCAAAGGACCTCTATAGACAGCCCTCTAAACTGGAAATACATATGACCAACAAATATATGACAATATACTTATCATCGCTAGCCATCAATGAAACAAAAATCAAAAGTACAATGCATTAGCACCTCACTCTATCAGAATTGCTATTACCCAAAAGACAGAGAATAACATATGCTGGCAAGGATATGGAGAAAGGCAATCTCTTATACATAGTTGGTGGGAATGTAAATTAGTGCAGCCACGTTTGAAAAAAAAAATAGAAATTTCTTTAAACTAGAATTAGACTTGCCATATGATCCAGCAATCCCACTGCCTGTTATGTAGTCAAAAGTCTTGAATACATTATGTCAAAGAGATAACTGCATAATTACGTTTATAGCATCACTGTTCACAATAGCCCAAATAAGGAATTAAACAAGCTGACCATTATCTGATGAATGGATAATGAAAAGGTGGTATATTTACACAATGGTATACTATTTATTTATTAAAAAAATTCTGTTTGTTACATAGAAATGGTTAGCATCAAGTTTAGTGAACTAAGATGGACACAGAAAGACAAATACTGCATATTCTCCCTTTTATATGCTCTTAACTAAAACTAAAAAAAAAAGAAAAAAATGCTTTTGTATATCAGTTTTAACACAAATATAGTTTTTTCAAACTTCATTTTAAATCTGTCAAGAATTATGTACTATTATAGTTCTATTTTTTTAAGTTATTTGTTTATTTGAAATCCAAAGTTACAGAGGGAGAGAGAGGGAGAGAGAGAGATCTTCCATACACTGTTTTACTTACCAAGGTAGCTACAATGGCCAGGGTTTGGCCAGGCAAAAGACATGAACCAGAAGCTTCTTCCAAGTCTCCTACATGGATGGCAGGTGCTCAAACACTTGGGTCATCTTCTATTGCTTTTCACAGGCCATTAGCAGGGAGCTGGATCAAATGTGGAGAAGCTAGGGTTTGATGTAGTACCCATATGAGATGCTGGCATTGCAGGTGTGGTAGGCTTTACTTGCCACTCCACAACGCTGGCTCCTGAGATAATTTTAATGACCTGTGATTATTTTAAAATTTACTGTATATGAGTGAAATTAACATCTTTTTATTTGATTATTGTTTATAGTTCTTGCCTATATTTCTGCTGAACTATAGTCTTTTACTTTTTACTTGTTGAACTCTGTATTTAGTGGAGCATTAAGTCTTGTACTATAATGTAAATTAGAAATGTAATCTCAAAAAATTTGAGAAAGATTAAATAATAAAAAAAAAAAAAACAGACACCCAGGCACTATTTCAGTTTATTTATTCTGCTCAACTAACTCCTCCTTTTGTTGACTGGAATGAATTCCTTTGTTCTCATATTCAGTGTTTCTCAGCTTGCATTTTTAGGCTGACCTTTGGCATCCAAGAATGGGCCTTAGAGCAACTGTCTTTGCCCCTCAGCAGTTGTCTCTCTGAAACTGGCACTTGGTACCAGTACTGAACTCACATGTTCTTAAACTCTGGAAGTTCAGCCAGAGGCCAGAGTTGAATTCTCTCTAAAAGTTAGAAGTACAAGTTCATGTCTATCTTTGTTAGGAAATTTAGTACTGTCTTTCCACTTTTGATGGCTGAAGGTTCAGAACTCCATTAAGGGGTAAATGCTTACCAGTAAGGCTTCCAAAAATATGGACTTGGCTGGCCTAGTGTAAGTGCTTAAACAACAGCTGCTAGTTTTCTTGTTTTATGATTGGGACTCATCTTTAACTCTGACCAACCATCTTTGTTTTGAGCCCAGTAAAGCACATGAGAGTGTATTCTACTTTGAAGAAGACATTTGCTCCCTCTATACAAGACAGGTGCTATAGGAAATTAGAAACTTAGTGGAGGTGTTGGAACAACCCCCCACCTCCCACATCATTTACATTAACATTATAGGAAACCCCATAGGAGAAGAACATTTTAGGAACACTTTCTCAGCTGGAAGATGCACATAAAAGATATCCATATTGTACCTTGAGCACTCCATTAGCATAAGGTGGTCAGAGAATGCCAAGTCAGATCAAAGAGAAGAATCTGTTCAAATGTGGTATCTTAAGTAGTGAAGCTCACAAGCAGGACACTTGGCTTGACAATCAGCCCCAGCTTGGTCACATTTCAAAGAACTACAAATTATGGTAAACTTCTCTTAAAGACAAGTTTCCAGGGTAGGCTGGTTATGTGCAATATTTATGGGGATTCTTCCTGTCAATTTTTAGGAAAATGAGCTCATGTAACCTAGGGTGATCCTTAACAATGGCCAAAATGGGGATAGTTTGCAATTCTTAAACTAATATATCTATACATGTAATTTAAAAACTTGGTTTTATAAACAAACAAGTTGAATGAGAAAGCTACTTTCAATGATACCTGGAGGCATCAAAAAGAAGTATAGATAAACTTACCACCTTCTAGGAAACAAAAAATATCAGAAACTATTTTGGAACAAAAAAAAATGTACTTAGGAACTTAAAAGGGCTTCAGAAGCTTCTGCTGCTACATCTCTTATTACTTTTCTAACTGCTGCTACACTCTTACTTCCATATCCCTTAATCTTTGATCTGAACTCACCCAGATTTGTCTTCTCTCCCTCCTAGATGTCCCCTGGAGGAAACAGAATCTACTTCAACTCTACCTACCAAGACTGCACCCTTCCACGAGAAGTCAGTCATAAGAAAGGATGTCCCTGTCCCAACCAAGGACCTAAGAAGACTTACTAGAATTCAACTCCTAAATATTCAAACTTACTATCTAAGGTTCTCTGACATTTATCAATTCAATAGTCTATGAAAAGAGAGCTGATGAATGATTTAACAAAGAAAACTGAAGCTACCTGATTTTAACGAGGTAGAAAAAATAAATTGGCAATATGTTTCATCATGTGGTAAAAACTCTTCACAGTGCCATGACTGAAGCTTTTCAAAATGTTTTGGATCGGAATAAAATCCAACATTGCAAAAATCTGTATTAATCCATCTTTGATTATGACAACTTTGACAAAACTTTCAAACAACATTCTGGAATAGCTGAAGTCAGATTCTTTAGTATCAACATGAAACCCTGTTGAACTCTATCCTCCTTAATGGATTAGGTGATGAATTGGTGACTTTGGTCAAAAAATATCCACCTAGGCCAGCGCCGCGGCTCAGTAGGTTAATCCTCCGCCTTGCGGCACGAGCACACCGGGTTCTAGTCCCGGTCGGGGCACCGATCCTATCCCAGTTGCCCCTCTTCCAGGCCAGCTCTCTGCTGTGGCCCGGGAGTGCAGTGGAGGATGGCCCAAGTGCTTGGGCCCTGCACCCCATGGGAGACCAGGAGAAGCACCTGGCTCCTGCCATCGGAACAGCGCGGTGCGCCGGCCGCAGCGCGCCTACCGCGGTGGCCATTGGAGGGTGAACCAACGGCAAAAAGGAAGACCTTTCTCTCTGTCTCCCTCTACTGTCCACTCTGCCTGTCAAAAAAAAAAAAAAGAAAAAGAAAAAGAAAAAAAAAATATCCACCTAATGGGGCAACTTCTCACACCCATGATTTTGTCAATCTAACTAATCCACTTTGAACTACCCTCCAGAAAAAAAAAAAAAAAGAAAGAGAGAGAGAGAAAGAGAGAGGAGAGAGAGAAGTTTCTGAAATAATGAATCTATCACTTCAAAAGTTGTCTGGCAAACTAAATTTTGTAGCTAGAGTGAATGCTTTAAAAAGAAAATAACAGTATCTCCACTCTGAAAATCAAGTAGTCATTTACCAATGTAAAAGACCAGGACACTTTAAAAAAGACTGGGAAAAAAAAAAAAAAAAACTCCAACAACAAGAAAAACTAAAATAGGAATACAACTATTCAAAGGAAACTACAGAGGCTTTATCAGTTCTCCTGACCAACACCTTAGGGAAAATTGGGGTTTATATAAAAAGAGAACATATTTGTCCTTATAGATACTGGTGCCACATTGTTCACAGCCATGTCATGTTAAACTTTCCCATTCCTTGGAGTAACAAAATGTAGACATGTAGAGGTTTCTAAGGTTTCTAATAAATCTATGGCCAGGCATAAATCTTAACCTATAAAATATCAGTCCAGTTTTTTGATATTTTACTTTTATTCCAACTTAATCTATTGGTGTCCACATCTCTTTAGTTGAAATGATTTTTAGAAACTTACAATACAACATTTCTTTCTTTCAAAAGAGAACATATTCTTGAAAATGGGACCAAGAAGGTAGAAACAAAATCGATAATTTAACAAAGATAAAACAAAATCAATATAGATCCAAATATAATAACATTTTCCCTTAAATATTAACTTTATTTGGGAAATGATCTATTAAAAACTCTGCCAGACCATTTGTGGTCTCAATCTTACAAGATATTAAGGAAATGCTGCCAGTATTTTTAAAGTTGAGTTGAATTCACAAAACTTTGCATCATACAAGTGATAAATCTAGAAACTGTTGATGATATTTGACTGATTATAAAGAATTGTACACAAATACTCTGATTATTCCTTATAAAAGCCCTTGTAACTTTCCAATACTCCCACTTGGAAACCAAATGGATAGGGTCAGGCTTTAGCATAAGACTTGAAAAAAATTAACACTATCATAGTGCTCAATGTCTATCCTTTGTCAACCCACATATTCTTTTATCAAATATCACTGGGAGTAAAACATTCACAGTTACTGATCTGAGTAGCATTGCTTTTAGTTTTCTAGTGGATCTCTAATAAAATTTGTTTGTTTAGAAACGGCAGCCAGTATACCTAGACTGTAATGCCTCAGGGCTACATGGAAAGTTCAACTTCTCTCAAATACTGAAATTGGATTGGTAGACCTGTGCTTCCCAAGAAGATCTATACAGACTCAATATGTAGATGGTCATCTTTTACGCTCCCCAACCTTTCACAAGTCCAAAGACAAAAGTATGTACTTTTTGACTCAATTGAGTTTAAAGAGTACAATATCTTCAAAGAAACTTATTTGTCAGAATCAAATGCACCCAATTTCTGCCTTCTGATGATGTGCTCCATAACGTTATTGCCTTCAATGATTCCCTACTCCTACACAAGAATTACAAGCAATGGCTACAAATGATACTGATGTTGTTTGATTTAAAGATAAACCTATTTTAGAGACTGTTCTAGAAAGTACAATGCAGGATATGTAGTTGTCTCCTTAGCAGAAATCATAGAAAACAATCCCCTTCCCTAAGTAAAGTAATCTCATCAACGGAAACTGGGTTACTTAACCCAAGATTGTTAGTTGGAAAGGTTAGCTGATTATTATTTACACAGATAATAGATACATGCTTGGAGTGGCCTATGGTTTGTGCATTCTCTGGAAACCGTGAATATTTTTACCTCTTCAGTAAAACCAGTAAGAATGGCTGGTAGGTCTCAGACATTTTAAAAGCAATCCAAACCTCATTATTAGAATCGTTTTTTATAAGGAAGTGGAAAGTGTTTTTTTTTTTTCCCAAAATAAACCTTTTATTTAAGGAATATGAATTTAATATGTACAACTTTAGGAATATAGTGATTTTACCCACCATACCTGCCCTCCCACTTCATGTCCTCCTCCCTCTCCCATTCCCAATCCAATTCTCCATTAGGATTCATTTTCAATTAACTTTATAGAGAGAAGATCAACTCTAAACTAAGTAAAGATTTCAAAAATTTGCACACACACACAACTGCTTGAGAACAAGTTTTACAGTCAATTCGCATACATCTCATTGAGAATAGAGTGACTACATCAAAAGTGTACAACAGGAGTGCACAGTGACTCCTGTTTTTAACAATTAACACTCTAATGTATGATGTCAGTGATCATCCGAGACTTTTTACATAAGCTGCCATGGCTGTGGCAGCCTTTTGAAACCACAGTCGTTGTGAGTGTTTAGACAAGGCCATATGCAAAGTTGATGTTCTCTCCTCTGTTCAGAGAAATGTGTATCCTTTTTTGATGGTCACTTTTCACCGGAGTCTCACTCACAGAGAACATTTATGTAGTACATTTTTTAGCGACAGTGTCTTGGCTGTCCATTCCTGAAATGCTCTCTTGGGCTTTTCAGCCAGACCAGAATGCCTTAAGCACTGATTCTGCAAACAGAGTGCTATTTAAAGCAATTATCATTCTATGAGTCTGCTGTGTGAACTGCTTCCCATGTTGGAGCATTCTCTCCTTATTAATTCTATTATTATTATCAGACACTTGATCTTATTTATATGATCAATTTAACACTTAATCCTATCTATATAATCACTTTAACATTTAATGTGACATAATATTTTAATTAAAATTTGACCACAGTCTTGTTATATGTTCTCAAACCAAGATGAGAATTAGGCAAGATCACAGCAGACTGTTCTCTCTAGATCCCGGACCAGGATTTTATAAACAGTGACTACAAAAGTTTATTATGAAATTTATGCCACTCAAGTATTGCTAACTTTGCACTGTAGTATAGTCAACCTTCATGTTTTAAATTATCTATCATAGTGAATAGGTAATTATGGAAATCTAACTGAAACAGCTCTTGTCAACAGTTGTATAAATGATGCTCACCTGCCAAGGAGAAACTCTTTGCCAAAACCAATCTTACTATTGGAACCAGAAACAGTTGAATGGCAACCTGCAATTTAAGTAGCATTTCTTAAGGAGACATTTAAATAGATACATCAATTGCTATCTTGATATATCAGAATAATTGCTAACTGTTGATGGAACAATATCAAATTGTGTTGCCTTAACGCTTTACTTTTAGTCTACTTTTGTTATGTAGGACATTACTTAAGAAACAATTTTTAAGAAGTACTTCCTGATAGGGCTGTCAAACATACAGTATATAATTCTCTAGAGAATGGCCATTGCATTATTTCCTTCCTTCCTTCCTTCCTTCCTTCCTTCCTTCCTTCCTTCCTTCCTTCCTTCCTTCCTTCCTTTTACAGGTAGAGTTATAGTTATAGACAGTGAGAGAGAGACAGAGAGAAAGGTCTTCCTTTTGTTGGTTCACTCCCCAAATGGCTGCTACGGCCAGTGCTGTGTTGTTCTGAAGCCAGGATCCAGGTGCTTCTTTCCAGTCTTCCATGTGGGCACAGGGGCCCAAGCACTTGGGCCACCTTCCACTGCCCTCCTGGGTCACAGCAGAGAGCTGGACTGAAAGAGGAGCAACTGGGACTAGAACCTGGTGACCATATGGGATGCTGGCGCTGCATGCAGAGGATTAACCAAGTTAGCTATGGTCACTGGCCTTATTGCATAATTTTCAATGTTGGTCATCATGTACTTAGCAGGATCCCTAGCTATAATGCTCAAATGGTGGCAGCATGCATATAATGCCAGAGCATGTTCTACATTTCCCAGTACCATTTATTTAAAAGCTGCCTTTTCTCTATTATATGTCTTTGGTACCTTTGTCTAGAATCAATTCCTGTAGGTGTGTGAATTTGTTTCTGAAATCTGTATTCTATTTCATTTTCTATGTGTCTGTTTTATACCAGTACTATGCAATTTTGGTTACTATAGCTGCATAGTATGTCTCAAAATCATGAATTGTGATATCTCCTGCTTTGTTCTTTTTTATTTTCTCAGAAAACTTTTATTTAAGGTACACAAACTTCAAGCATTTCATGAATATAAATTTAGGAGCATAGTGATTCTTCTCACCTTACCTGCTTTCCCACACATACTCCCACCATTCTTCTTGCTCCCTCTCCTATTACCATTCATTTTTTACTAAGGTCTATTTTCAGTTAATTTCATATACATAAGATTAACTTTATACTAAGTAAAGATTTCAACAAATAGTATGAAAAATAACTGTTACTTAACAATTGAGACAAGGGTTATTCAGAGTCATTGTATCACAAAGTGTCAATTTCATTTCTATATATAACCTTTTAGGTACTCTATAAGCTACCACATATCATGGAGAACATATAGTATTTGCCTTTTGGGGACTGACTTATTTTATGAACTATGATGTTTTCTAGTTTCATCCATTTTGTTGCATACAACAAATTATCACATTGTAGTACACCATGGTATACATATTTTACAATTTTTTTATCCATTCAACATTGATGGACATTTGGGTTGATTCCCTATCTTAGCCATTGTGCACTGAGCTACAATAAACATGGGGTGCAGAAAATCCTTCCATATGCTGATTTCATTTCCCATGGATCAATTTTCCAGACTGGAATGGCTGGGTCATATGCTAGGTCTATATTCAGATTTCTGAGTTATCTCCATACTGTATTCTACAATGTCTGTATAGGTTTATATTCCTACGAACAAAGTATTAGGGTACCTTTTCCCACACATCCTCGGAAACATTTATTGTTTGTTGATTTCTATATGAAGGCCATTCTAACAGGGTGAGGTGAAACTTCATTGTGGTTTTGATTTGCAATTTCCTGACTGCTAGTGATCCTGAGCATTTTTTTCATGTATCTGATAGCCATATGGATTGCCTCTTTTGAAAAATGCCTGCTTAAATCCTTAACCCATTTCTTAACTGGGTTGTTTGTTTTGTTGTTGTTGAGTTTTTTGATCTCTTTATATATTCTTGTTATTAATCCTTTTTCAGTTGTATATTTTGCAAATAAATTCTCCCATTCTATTGGTTGCCTCTTCACTTTGCTGAAAGTTTCTTTTGCAGTGTAGAAGCTTCTCAATTTGATGTATTCCAGTTTGTCAATTTTGGGTTTCATTGCCTGTGCTTTTGGGATTTTTCCAAGATCTCTTTGCCCATGTCAATGTCTTGGAGGTTTCTCCAATGTTCTCTAGTAATTTGATGCTATCAGGTTATAACTTTAGGTCTTTGATCCATTTTTAGTGGGATTTTGTGTAAGGTGGGGGTCCTGGTTCATACTTCTGCATGTAGTAATCTAGTTTTCCTAGCACCATTTGTTGAAGAAACTGTCTTTGCTCCAAGAATTGATTTTAGCTTCTTTGTCAAAGATAAGTTGATTGTAGATATGTGGGTTGATTTCTCAAGATTCTGTTCTGTTCCATTAGTCTATCCATCTGTTTTTGTATGAGTACAAGATTGTTTTGATTATAATTGCCCTGTAATACATCTTGAAATAGGATATTGTGATGCCTCTGGCTTTTTTTTTTTTTGGTTGTATAAGACTGTTTTAGCTATTCAGTATCTCCTGTGTTTTCATGTGGTCATTTTTCTATATCTGAGAAGAATGTCCTGGGTATTTTGATTGATATTTCATTAAATCTGTAATTGCTTTTGGTAGTAGAAACATTTTGATGATATTGATTTGTCCAATCTATGAGTATACAATATATTTTTCATTTTTGTGTCTTCTATTTCTTTCTTTAATGTCTTATAATTCTCATCCTAAAGATATTTGATGTCCTTGGTTAAATTTATTCCCAGGTGGTTTTTTTTTTTTTTTTGTAGTTATTGTGAATGGGATTGATCTTAGAAGTTCTTTCTCAGCCATGGCATTGTCTGTGTATACAAAAGCTATTAATTTTTGTGTGTTGATTTTATATCCTGTCACTTAACCAAACTCTTTTGTGAGTTCCAATAGTTTCTTAGTGGAGTTTTTTGGATCCCCTATAAATAGAGTTATATAATCTGTAAATAGGAATATTTGGCTTCCTTTTGCAATTTGCATTCATTTGATTTATTTTTTCTTGCCTAATGGCTCTAGCTAAAACTTTCAGGACTACATATAGAGTGGCCATACTTGACTGGTTCCACATCATAGTGGGTATGCGTCCAACTTTTCCCATTCAATAGGATACTGGCCATGGATTTGTCATAAATTTCCTTGATTATTTTGAAGATTGCCACTTCTATACCCAATTTGTTTAAAGTTTTCATTGTGAAAAGATGTTATGTTTTATCAAATGCTTTCTCTGCATCTATTGAGTAACTCATATGATTTTGTTATTCAGTTTGTTAGTGTGATGTATCACATTGCTTGATTTGTGAATGTTGAACCACTCTGCATACCAGGGATGAATCTTACTTAGTCTGGGTGAATGATCTTTTTTGATATGTTGCTGGATTTGATTGGCTAGTATTTTGTTGTGGGTTTTTGCATCTATGTTCATCAGGGAAATTCAGCTATAGTGTCTTTCTCTATTGTACCATTTTCAGTTTAGGAATCAAAGTGATTCTGGCTTCATAGAAGGAGTTTGGGAGGATTCCCTCCCTTTCAGTTGTTTTGAATAGCTTGAGAAGAATTGGAGTTATTTCTTCTTCAAATGTCTGGCAGAATTCATTGGTGGAGCTGAATCACAGTCCCGGCATATAAGGCTTCCACAGTCACTATCAATCAGCATGCTGTTAATTCTCCCAGCTAGGTACAGGTATGTCGTCTCAGCAGGTTGCTGGGCACATGGAAACATGCTTGCAAAGCTGTTATTTATGTCCAAAATGGTACCTTCCCTCTCTTGGCTAGTTACAGGATGCCATGCCTAGTGGTGGGAGAGAGAGAAACGTGCTCCCCCCCTTTTTTCCTCTAGATTATCAGATATACTGTCCCTCCCAGGGTTCCAGGCCAGACTTGGGCCAGGTTCTTCCTGCAGCTTTATTGCCAGTGGCTGGAGCTGCTGAAGTCTGTTCTCACCTCATTTCCCAAAGTTGGTGCTGGGATCCTGAGTTGTGTGCATCCACACCTTCCATGTAGATCCCCAACGTCCCTCTTATTTATGTGGAGCTTCCTCTGCAGTTTTCTCCCTAACTCTTCCATGAGATTGCATTCTCTCCACTTTTTTCTGACTGTCATTCCCTAGACTAGTGCAGTAAGGTACCTTCCTATTCTGTCATCTTGGAATCTTCAGCTTTATTCTTTTTGTTCGAAGTTGCTTTGTCTATTTTTCTAGTTTTGTGAAAAATATCATTGTGATTTTGATGTGGATTGCATTGAATATATAAATCACTTTAAGTAGTATGGAAACTTAAACAATATTATTATTAATTTAATATTTATTCTTCCAATCCATGAACATGATCAGTCTTTAATTTTTGTCTTTGACTTATTTCATCAGTGTTTTAAAATTTTAATTTTAGATATTTTTGACTCTGAGTAAATTTATTCCTTGGTATTTTACTCATTATATGGATAACATGAAGGGGATTGCTCTCATGTTTCTTATTTCTCAGAACATTCATTAATGTTGTATAAAATTGGTATTGACTTTTTTGGTATTGATGATTTTATATCCTACAAATTTATTGAATTCATTTATCAGTTCTAAAAATATTTAATGGTATATTTAGTCATCTTATAGAGAGAGTTGTGTAATCTGAATATAGGTGGAATTTAACTTTTGCCTTTTTTATACTTTTTATTTATTTATTTTTTAATAATGCTTTGGCTAAAACTTATAGCATTGTACTGAGTAAGAGCGATGAGAGTGGAAATACTTGTCTTGTTCAAATCATGACTTTGGGTCTGTCACTTATAGCCTTTGTTATGTTCAGATATGATCATTCTAATTCTGTAATTTATTCATGATTTTATCATAAATGGATGTGAAACTTTATTAAAAATTTTCTGCATCTGTTGAAATGGTTATATGTTTTTGTCCTTCATTCTATTAATAGGGAATTTTATATCTATTGACTTGCAAATATATTGACCAACCTTGTATCTCTGGAATAAATCCAACATGATCATGGAAAATTTTCATTTTGATATACAACTTCAATTTGGTAGAATTTTAGCATTGACATTCATTAATGAGTCTAGTCTACAGTTTCCAAATATGTATCATCTTATTTTGGTATTAGGTAATCTCAGTCTTACAGAAAATTCTCTTTTTCAGGCTTTCTTTTAATATTTTGGGTATAATTAATGGTATTACCTCCTTAAAAGTTTACATGAATTCAGCACTAAATCTTGTTTGATTCAATCTCATTATTCTTTTATCAGTTCATTTTTTCTATACCTTTATGATTCAGTTTTGATAGGCTAAACAAGGGCTCTTCAAAAAGTTCAAGAAAATAGAATTAAAAGACAAATTTATGTTGGTGTCAACATTTTTGAAATCCATGCACACAGAGTACTGAAAAAGTTCATGAAAATATGTAGCATGAAAAAATACATGATTCCAAACTGTTTTTACCAGAATAAACATATTTCCATTCAATTTTTCAGGAGGTCCTGAAAACGTTTAAATTTTATTTATTTTTTATGTATTTCAAAGGCAGATAAACAGAGACAGTCGGACATCAAGAGATCTAAAATTCAATGGATCACTCCCCAAATGCCCACAACAGCTGGGGCTAAGTAATGTTGAAGGCAGGAGCATGGAACTCAATCAAAGTCTTCTACATGTGTGTCAGGGATCCAATTACTGGAATTGGAATCATCATTAGTTGCCTCCCAAGATGCATATTAACTGGAAACTGGGATCAGAATTGGAGCTGGACTTGAACCCAGGAACTCAAATATGAGATGTTAGTGTCCCAAGCAGGATCTGAATCAATATGCTACACATCCAACCTTTCAAGAGCTTCCTAAATTCTGTGTGTATATGTCCAGAAGTGTGTCTGTTTCTTCTATATATATTTTTTAATTTGTTGGCACTTTCTCTGCACAATAGTTTCTGATGATTCTTTTTGTTTCTGTGGCATCAGTTAAAAATTATCTTTCTTCAAAAATTTCTGATTTTATTTATTTGGGTCTACTAGCTTTTGTTTATTAATCCAACTAAATACTCCTTTATTTTGTTTATCTTTTCAAAAGACCAATTTTTAATTTCATTAATTTATTTTATTATTATTTTTATGGTACATAAAAACCTTATATTTATGAAATCTCATGATTATTCTCTATAGCATATTTTTGTAATACTCAAATCAGCACAAACATACCTATCTCATCTATAATTTGTCACCTGTTATGGCAAAATATCCAATGTCCATTTTTTGGCTTTAAAAATACATGCAATATTATCATTATTTATAGTCACCTATGAACTAGAATTTCTTTCTCCTATGCAACTATAACTTATTACATGTTAATCAACTTTCCACTAATCTTCCTCACCTCCTTCTCTCACTAACATGTGGTAATCACCTTTCTACTCTGAACTTCTATGCGATAAACTGATTTACATTCAACATATACGTGAGATAATGTCATGCTTACCCTCCTAGGCCTGACTTACTTCAATTAACATATCTTCTAGTTACATCCATGTTGGCATATATGAAAGGATTTCATTCTTTTTATAACTGAGTGGTATTCAATTGTGTATTGTACATTTGCTTTATCCATTCTTCAATTGATGGACACAGGTTGTTTCAATCTTTGACTATTATGAATAGTTTAGCAAGAAACATTGAAATGCAGCTGTCTCTTTGACAACTGATTTCACTTCCTGGATCATAAAGTAGTTCTATTTTTTGAGGAACTATCATACTCTTTCCCACAGTAGATAAACTAATTCACAATTCCACCAAAAATAAGTGTGCAATGGGTTTCCTTTCTCCACACTCTCACTTTTATTTATTATGTCTGGTCTTATATAATTAGAGTGAGATAATATCTCATTGTAGTTTTGACTTATATTCCCCTGATTTTTAGAGATTTTGAGGTTTTTTTTTTTCAGTTATTTCCTTGACTTTTATATATCATCTTGATAAATGTCTATGCAGACCATTTTTAAATTGAATTGTTTGGTTTTATATTGTTAAACTGAATTACTTATATATTCTAGAGATTAATTCTTTGTTAGGATGAATAGTTTATAAATACTTTTTAAAATATGTTGTGTCTTTATTTCGTTGATTATTTTCACTGCTGAGCAAAAGCTTTTTAGTTTGGTAAAATCCAATTTGCCTACTTTCATTCTTGTTTTCTGTGCTCTTGGGACTGGACAAAAAAAAAAAATAATTCCCATCCCAATGTCCTAAAGAATTTACTCTTTGGTTATTCCATGGTTTCTGGTTTTATATTTAGGTTTTTAATACATGTTGGATTATTGTACATGGTGAGGAAAAAAGGACCTAATCTTTTGCCATATAAATATTTGATTCCCCCAGCGCTGTTCACTGAGAACGTTCTGTTCACTGAGAAGAACGTTCTTTCTCCAATATGGTTTCTTAGCCCATTTGTCCAAGAACAATGGGCTAAAGGTGCACTGATTTGTTTCTAGGCTCACTATTCTTTTCAATTTTTATGCCAACACCATGTGTTTTATTGCTATAGTTTTGTAATATAGTTTAATATTAGAAATGTAATGCTTTCCACATTCTTCCCTATTTCTCAGGATTTCTGTGACTGCTTGGGGTTAGTTATGGTTCTATGCACAATATCATTTTTTTTTTTCCTTGTGAAAGGTGTCATTGGTATTTTCAGACAGGCTGCATTGAGTCTGTATATTGCTTTCAGTAGGTAGGAAATTTTAATGACATGAATTCTTCCAATCCATGAACATGATATATCTGGCTTTCTTTAAGTCCTCTTCAATTTCTTTCTGTTTTTTTTTTTAATTTTTATTTTAGAAATCTTTCACATTTTGGTTAAATTTCTTTCTATGCATTTTATTTTTGTAGATATTGGAAATGGGATTTCTTCCATATAGTAGTTGCTTCCATGTAGTAGTTGCTGAGGTTCCTTGCAATTCACACTACTGGGATTTAAAAATATATATATACACACATATATATATATATGTATATATATATACATATATATATAAAGATTTTATTTATTTGTTTGAGATGTAGAGTTACAGAGAGAACGAGAGACAGAGAGAGAGATATTCCATCTACTGATTCACTCTCCAAATTGCTGCAACAGCCGGACCTGAGCAATCCGAGCCAGAAACCAGGAGCTTCTTCCAGGTCTCAAAGGAGTGTTCAGGGACTCAAGCACGTGGACCATCTTCTACTGCTTTCCCAGGCCACAGCAGAGAGTTGTATCAGAAGAGGAGCAGTAAAGACTAGAACTGGTGCCCACATGCGTTGCCAGCACTACAGGTGGAGGATTAACCTACTGTGCCACAGCAGAAGCCCCTAAATATATATATATATATTTTATAATATATAATATATAATATAATATAATTATATAATATAATATAATATTATATTATAATATATTATATATTATAATATATAATATATTATATAATATATATAATATATTATTATATAATATTATATAATATATAATATAATTATATAATATAATAATTATATAATATAATATATAATATATATATATTTTAAAATATCTGTTCAATTGTCTATTTTCAGCTGTCTGTCCTACCCCTGAATTGATTAGGTAGTAGGCTCTAAAAAAGAATTATACACATAGTAATGTATGAATAATATGTATGCCATCTATTTTGCAATTCACATAGTGGTATAAGGATTTTTACACGTCTGCTCTTTACTATTTACTCTTTAAATATTTAAATATTTCTATGGGGTTCATCATCTGTTCATTTCATAAAAATCAGTTTCAAGATTGTTGGAATTTTTGACTCAAGTTTATAAGCTTTGCTTATAATAGTGAAATAACCTCATCAGTTCCTACTCCATTCTATTTCCTCTTTACTTGTATAAACTCATTTGTGAAAAATACAGAAATAAAGTCCTAATCCAATGACTAATGAATATGGCAAACCTAATGAGAAAAATCCCAAAGTCTTCTCTGTTGTACTTCATGCCTGTTGGTTTATCTTGTAATTTATGTTCACAGTAAGCATTAAGAAACTTCTTGCTTGCTTTTGAAAGAAAATGGTCCCTGCTACTTCAATTAAACTTAAATTTACTCTAATAACTTCAATTTGCATAAAAGCAATGAAGAGGATATAAAAAACTTCTATGTTTAAATTTGTTATTTTAATATCTGGGGATGATCATACATTTATTCACTCATGTGATTCATATGAGTCATGAGATTACTATGTGAGGTACTAAAACCCCAATTCAGTGAGATGAAAGATTCATAAATCAGAACACCATACACTTCAAGATCAGAGTCATTAACAAACTGTGTAAAAATAAATGGTTTTTATTTTCCACGTGGAGGCCTGCATTTTAAAGAATGATAACTGGGAATCTTCTGCAGTAAGTAGCAATGGTTTCATTATTAAATATAAATGTGCTTAATGGGTTAAGACAATTTCATCTAATTTAAAAAAAAAGTATTTTTTGTAGCTTAAGCAATAGCAGGGGCAATAGCTTTACTTTTCACAAGTTGATCATATTCAATCAAGTTCATTTTGTGTTCATATAGTTTAGATGAGGTTGAATTTGAATTAACAATTAGACAATTGCATTCTAATGTATACAAAGTCTCAAAACTAGATTAATAGTATGGATAACTATCAATTGCACAAGTGTGTAATAATATTATCATTCAACACATTTTTGAAAAGCCATTTGGAAGCTTAATGAGTTGCTAAGCTTAATAAATTATAATTATCTGAAAAAGACTTCTATGAACTTGGAGAAGCCAGAAGTTTGGATAGTCCTTACTGACTGTGACACCATTTTTCTGTACTTTAATCATCTATCTTTCACTTGGAAATTCTGAGGCTTTTATGTAAATATTTTACCTGAGTATATCTGAAATTTCCTTGTAGAATGATCTTCAAGGTAAGGACAGATCAAAGTGTCAGGGTGCTAGATCAAAACAACCAACATTTTTAAAAAAAAAAACTTTTCTTTTTTGCTGTAGTTCAAAGCAAAGTGATAAATTCAATCTCTTCAATATTATTTTTTTAAAAAATAGAATTTTATATTGGCCCTCTCTTGTGCTTAACTCGAAAAAAAATACCTTGAAACAAATTAAACACAAGATACTGTACTCTTTCATACTATGAGGAAAATCACAGCAAATGCAAGTGCTATAAAAGTTAATCAAAGGAACATTTATAGAGCCTCTGGGCATACCCTCCATCTTAGCATGTATCACATTGGACAATGATGATATGCTAATGTTTTGTTTCCTTACTGTTCCATAAACCTTTAAAGGAGTGGAGACTATCTTATTTATTCTTGTTTCATTATCACTTATTTACAACAAATACTTGCTTCAAATAGCTCCTTAGTAAATTCTTAGTAAGAACTGAATTTGTTTTTAAGATGTATTTATTTATTTATTTATTTGAAAGTCGGAGTTACACAGAGAGAAAAAGAGAGGCAGAGAGAGAGAGAGAGAGGGGTTTTCCATCTGCTGGTTCATTCCCCAGCTGGCTGCAATGGCTGGAGCTGCACAGATATGAAGCCAGGAGCCAGGAGCTTCTTCCACGTCTCCCACATGCGTGCAGGAGCCCAAGGACTTTGGCCACCTAGTACTGCTTTTCCAGGCTGTGGCAAAGAGTTAGATTGGAAGTGGAGCAGCCAGGATTCGAACCGGCACCCACATGGGATGCCAGGTCTACAGGCAGCAGCTTTACCCACTTTGTAACAGTGCCAGTCCCCAGAACTGAATTTTTTTTAAAATAGCTTTTTATAATAAAGAGTTTTTGAATAACTATCCCATGGATGACAGCGAAATTTATATTGTGGTTGATTTGTCATATTCCAGGTCTAAAAGGACTTGTAAATGGAGGAGGCTAATAGTGTTTACTCTGGTTTTCCCTCCAATTTAAAAAATTTCATATATTTTACACCAGAATATAAACAGCTCAAAATGATATTATCACTTGAAAGACACAAGCTTCATGCATCTTATAGTTTTCACCTAAAATGGATTAACTTACACAGCATACTTAATAAATTGAACTTGTAGTTTAAGTGGATTGCACAAATCTCTAAAAAATAGATGTCCCACTACAAGCATGCTTTCTATATTTATCTAATTTGTAAAGCACTTACACAAAATAGTTAGATTATTGATATTCCAGATGGACTAAACAAAACTAGTCAAGAAAACAGATTCTGGAACCGAAGTTGTGGCACAACAGATTAAGCTGCCACTTGTGAAGCCAGCACCCTATATTAAATTGGTGGTTTAGTTCCTGCTGTTCTGTTTCCAATACAGCTTCCTGCTAACATGCCTGGGAAGGCAGCAGATGATGGCTCTAGTGCTTAGGTCTCTATCACTCATGTGAGTGACCAGTTGGAGCTGCTGGCCCTTGGTTTTTCATCCTGATCCAGCCTTGATTGTTATGATCATTTGGGAAGTAAATCAGTAGAAACATGATCCACTGATTCTTTCTCTCTCTCTCAATCTCTCTCTCTCTCTCTTGCTCTGCCTTTCAAATAAGTAAATATATGTTTTTAAAAAGTAGAGAAAGAAGGTTCTATGTGCTTCCAAAGAATTAAAGTCTCAACTAAAGGGGAAAAATACCATTATGTAAACTAAAAAATTGTAAGAATGATACAAAAACTAAGTTGACTAAATATGCATTTATTGTGTATGTTCACCACTGAAAATAGTGTCTGATATTGTAGCACTTTGTATAAATTCTAAATTCAGAAATTCAAGAAATGAGGAAATCCTACAATTAGTGACAATACAGAATAATTCAGACACTGAGAAAAATACTGTATGATATCACTTACATGCAGGATCTAATTACATTTCAAATAAATAGAAGCAGGCAATAGAACTGTGGTGTCTAGGGCCAGGGAAGTAGGGAAAATTTGGAGATATTGATCAGAACATATAAAGTTGCAGTTGTGTACAATGATAAATTCTAAAAGTCTAATGTATAACTTGAATATCATAATTCAAATACTGTGTTTTTTCTGTACATTTGCTAAGTGATTAGATGTCAAATTCTTTCATCACCAAGAGAAGACAAAGAGAGAGAAGTAGGAAATGGTAACTAAGTGAAGAAGTAGATATGTTAACATGCTGCATTGGAGTAATCATTTCAGTCTTGTGCATACCAAAACTCTCTGATGTACACCTTAAATAACACAATCTTTATTTTGAATACTTTTACAAAGAGAGATGTAATGTAGAATGATAAAAAAAAGCATTGCTGCAATCAAATGGTTCAATAATACTGGTAAAATAAAATCCATTCATATTCACTCCAAGGAGGAGATCTTAGAGAATCCTGTCTTTGTGAGGCTTTCAGAGAAAATGAAAATGCGTTTATTAGATTTGTAGTTTAAGATTATTAGAGGCTCTGATGAACAAGAGAGAATGTGGGCATATGGGATTGAGCAAAAGACCTTAGATGGTAAACAAGAACTTATTAAGTACCTGCTGTGATGCATTAGTTGGCAAATTAGCTCTATTGGTTATGGCATGATGCTAATGAGTCCACTGTTGAGTGCTCCCTGTTGACTTCGAGGTCAGTTAGGTGTGCTCTTCAGTGCATCTGATCACAAGAAAGGCTGGGCAAGTCATTTACATGTGTTTCTTGGGCTCAGGGCACAAAATGCCTTTCGGAACTCCAGAACCTGTCATTTTTTTCTGGATGCATACCTGCAGGCTATATACATCACAGTGACTATTGAAGCAATGTTGGGATTATATGTGTATATATTTTTTGATGTAAGCTGAGACAACATTTCTTCTCCTCATATTTGTTTTGTTTACATTTCCTTTTGATGTTTGTATTGGACAATGTTGTTGTGACAGTTTAGTGAAGCATTTCATACTATGTGTAAGGAGCCTCACAAATTTTCAGACACTTAGGAATTCCCCTCCTGAAAATTTAGCTTAAAATAATTTGATACTTAAAATGTTTCTATTTATAAAAGTTATTGTAGAGTTGTTTATGTAAGCTAAAAATTGAATGCAAACTAAATAAAACATTCAATCATAGAAGAATGTCTTTTTTAATTTTAGAACATTATTGCAAGGAATATTATTTGTGAATACAATAAAACATAATTATAGCAATAGAAAGAGGGTGTAGGAAAACTTACGAGAGAATTCTAGAAGGAAAAACCTACATGAATATGTTAAGTACATTATGAGCACAACTTCTAAATATTTAAGATGAATAAAATTATTTAAATACACACAAATAACAAAAATTTATTAAGAATCTAACTGAGAAAGAACAGTTGAGTTCAGGTTGTGGTGAATAATATGTTCTATTCTAAAGATCCGTGATAAAATAAACAGGTGGTCATTTATAAATGGATTTGAATTTTGGTTCCTCCACTAACTGGCTATGTGATCGTGAGTATGTTACTTTAGCAATGTACTTCTATTTTTTCATCTTAAGTTATGGGGTAATAATACTTTTAACCTGATAAGGATGTTTTTCAATTGAAAGACATAATATGGGCAAGCTCCTTATCATCCAATGCTACTGAATAATTGGTAATAAAATAGTGATAATGATTATTTTCATCATGTCTATCTTTTTTCCAGTTTCCACTTTTTAATCTTAATAATGATATCAAATATTGAAAGGATTATATTTACCAGATACAGAGAAAAAGCTTGTGTTTCACAGGCAAATATAACTGAGTTTTAGACCAGCATTGCATTTGGCTTGTTTTGCAATACTGGGAATGTTTTCCACATTCTCTGTTCGCCCTTTCTGTGTACACAATACACTCATGGGTGTTGTACAGATTAAAACAGAATGTTGCATGCAAAGCACTTGGGAGTAATTTAATTTAATTTTTAGTTTTCCATAAGACAGTCATATGTACAATCATTCTTTTGTATTAAAGTTGTGGAAACAGGTTTAGGGAAGCAAGGGCATACCCCAACTTCACTGCTAATAAGAGGCTGAGTCAGGACTTTCAATATTCCTTTGCTGATGCCAATTTTTTAAATAGATTATTTATTTATTTAAATGTCAGAGTTACACAGAGAGAGAAGGAAGTCTTCCATCCACTGGTTCACTCTCCAATTGGCCACAAGGGCCGGAGCTGTGCCGACCCGAAGCCAGGAGCCAGGAGCTTCTTCCAGGTCTTTGATGCAGGTGCAGGGGCCCAAGGACTTGGCCCATCTTCGACTGCTTTCCCAGGCCGTAGCAAAGAGCTGGATTGGAAGTGGAGCAGCCGGGACTAGAACCGGCGCCCACATGGGATGCCAACACTACAGGCAATGGCTTTACCTGCTACATCACAGCACTGGTCCCCCATACTGTTTTTAATGGGTACAGTTTACTGCTGTTATCCGACTATAAAATAGAGGACACTGGAGTGTTGAGTCACAGACCTTTGAGTCTTGGCCTGTGGTGGGTGTGAGAGAGAATGAAATTATCCTTTGATTTCCCCACTGCCAACCTCTTTTTTTCCTCACTAATCCCTTCACTAGGGCTCCCAGGCTGCAGAGTCACATGGTGCTCCGGCTCTGCCACCAGGACGGCTGCTCCAGTGCTTGATTTCCCTAACCACAATGTTGCCTCAGTCTTGCCCATTCATAGAGTAAGATATTTGGGGGAGGGGGGGACTAGAGTACACAATGTCTCCTTCCCCTGAGGAGGACAAATCACTGCTTAGAATCGTCTCCTTGACCCGAAGGGGAACTCTTCACCAGCCCCTCAGCAGGGTGTAATCTGTTGACAGTAAGGGCAAAAAGAGAGAGGTTGAGATTGAGACCATTTACCACTACCCAATATCATGAGCATAAGGAGAAGTAAATCCCTCATGCCTCTTCAAGGTGACTTTGTGTAAAACGGTAAAGTAAATAGCAGTTCTTTATAATGCAGCATAAAAAGACACATGACATTTAAATCAAAATGTTGTTAGGACCTTAGCTTGTTTCAATAAATGTTAAGCAGAAGTATATTCATTCAGATACTTTCTCTGCTCATGTATTTTGAATTCACAGTCAAATATGTTTCTGTTATATTCAGTTTCCCATACCTTTTTTCCATTTGGAGTCACGTCAATCAGTTTCACAGCTGAAGGCAGTGACATGCTGACAGAAGGTGGACACTACATGATCTGGGTTTTGAATGAGTTTGGTATTTACTGCTCTTAAGTTTTAGGTAAGTTATTTTTAAAACTGGGAGTTAATAAAGATTAACCTCAGCTATTAATATTGTGGTGACGCAGGTTGTTGGAGGTGAGTAGGACTTGGATCATGATATCTAATTGGGTAAAGGAGCCAGATGTCCTGTATTTGTGTGTGTGTGCAGGTGTAGGCGTGCACATACTCACTGCACATGCACATGTGTGCTCTTCTTGGTGTTTTTAAGCTTCTTCTTGGACTCTCTTTATTCCCATGATGTCACCAACCAATATAACATGCTTTATCTTTTTCATTTTATCCATGAAAGATCTATTTATTTTAATTTTTCCTCCTGTTCCTTAACTATCATTCACACCTGCACTGTACAATTCATAACTATAAAATCCCTGCATCTTCATTCCTATCTGCCTTAACACCTTGTCAAATTTTCAAATATCTATGAGTATATTATTGTCACTTGAAAGTTTTTTTAAAAGATTTTATTTATTTATTAAATAGGCAGAGCTACAGACAGTTAGAGAGAGAGAGAGAGACAGAGAGAAAGTTCTTCCTTTTATTGGTTCACTTCCCCAAGTGGCTGCAATGACTGGAGCTGGGCTGATCCAAAGCCAGGAGTCAGGTGTTTCCCCCTGGTCACCCATGTGGGTGCAGGGGTCCAAGCACGTGGGCCATCCTCCACTGCTTTCCCAGGCCACAGCAGAGAGCTAGACTGGAAAAAAGAGCAACTGGAACTAGAACCGGTGCCCATATGGATGGCCGGCACCACAGGTGGAGGATTAATCTAGCGCACCACAGCTCCGACACCGTCACTTGAAACTTAACACAAAGTTAATTAATTTCCTTCCACATCTATATTATTGATGTTTTCAGATAATCAGAGTTCTATCTATACATATAAAATGTATATGGGGACTGGTGCTGTGCCATAGTGGGTAAAGCAACCACCTGCAGTGCTGGCACCCCATATGGGCACTCATGATTCCTGGCTGTTCTACTTCCAGTCCAGCTCCTTACTAATGGCATGGGAAAAGCAAAGGGAGATAGCCATTGGGCTTGGGTCCATGCTCCAGCCATTGAGGCCATTTGGAGGGTATACTAGCAGATGGATGATTTCTCTCTACCTCTCCCTCTCTCTATCTAACTTTCTGTAACTCTAGCTTTAAAATAAATAAATAAATCTTTAAAAATCTTTTCAAAAAATTGTAACTTCAGGGCTCATATTCCTTGTTTTCTGCATTTCATATCAAAACATTAAATTATCAATTTTTGCTGACTTTAATGTCGTCATGTCTTCTGTCTTATGAAATGGTTGGAAAATTTTATTTAACAACTGTACATATTAGTAGAGACAAGAGCTGTAAACAATAATAAAATCTCAAAACTTCAATTTCTCTCCAATGCATTATTTGTTTTTTGTTTTATTAGTTACCATGGATCAGGGAAAATAGATGACTTTTGTCTTTTTAAGACTAAGTATGATGGATTCTATTCACACCCATTTTGTTTCAAAAGGTAGGATTTCATTCTTTTTTAAAGTTCAGTAGTATTCCATAGTGTACATACATATACACTATGTTTTCTTTATCCAGTCATCAGTTGATAGTATCCAAGTTCATTCCATATCTGAGCTATTGTGAATTAAGCTACTTTAAACATGGTGGTACAGATAACTCTTTTATGATGATTCCATTTCCTTGGGTAATTTCCCAAGATTGGAATGGTTAGATTATGTGGTAAAACTATTTTCAGATTTCTGAAGAATCTCAATGTCTTTCAGAATGGCTGTATTACTTTACATTCCCAACAACAATGTACTAGGGTTCCGTTTACTCCATATTCTCTCCAGCATTTATGGTTTGTTGATTTCTATATGAGAGTCACTCTAACTGGGGTGACGTTAAACTTCATTATGGTTTTACTTTGCATTTCCCTGATGGTTGGTGAACCTGGGCATTTTTCTCCCACGTGTATGCTGGTCATTGAATTCCATTCTTTGAAAAAATGTCAGTTCAAGTCTGGAGCTCATTTCTCAAATAGATGGTTTGGGTTTCTTGAATTCTAAAGACTGTTTATAATAATAACTTATCAGTTGCATGGCTTACAAACATTTTCTGCCATTCTGTCAGATGCTCTTTCTTTGTTGAGTGTTGCTGTTGCAGTGCAGAGGCTTCTTAGCTTCATGTAATCCCATTTGTCTATTTTTGCTTTAATTGCCAGTGCTTATAGGGTCTTTCCCAAGAAGTCTTTGCCTATATCAGTGTCTTGCAGATTTCTCTGGACATTGTCCTTCAGTAATTTGATGGTAACAGGTCATAGATTTAGACCT
Source organism: Lepus europaeus (assembly GCF_033115175.1). Classification (NCBI taxonomy): domain Eukaryota; kingdom Metazoa; phylum Chordata; class Mammalia; order Lagomorpha; family Leporidae; genus Lepus; species Lepus europaeus. The sequence goes on along the minus strand of NC_084834.1, from coordinate 47,849,222 downwards.
TGATCCACTGAGTTGTTTTTGTATAAGGTATAAGTAGGGATCTAGTTTCATATTTCTGCATGCAGAAATACAATTTTCACAGCAGCATTTGTTGAAGAAAATGTCCTTTATTCAGTTATTGATTTGACTCTTTTGTCAAAGACTGCTTGGTTGTATATGCATGGGTTGATTTCTGGAGTAAATATTATGTTCCATTTGTGTACATGTTTATTTTTTGTGTCAGTACTAGGATATTTTGTTATAACTGCTGTGGTATGTCTTTAAATCTGGTATTGTGAAGCCTCTGGCTCAGTTTTTGTTGTTGAAGGTTGCTTTAGATATTCAAGTTCCCTTACTATTTCATTTGGAATTTAGGATCATTTCTTCTAGATCTGAGAAGAATGTCATTAGTATTTTGACTTGGATTGCATGGAATCTGTAAATTGCTTAGGGTAGTATTTAGGTTTTAGTATTATTAACCCTTCCAAACATGAACATGAAAGATTATTTAGTTTTTGTGTGTCTTTTTTATTTCTTTGTTTAATGTTTTATAATGTTAGTTGCAGAAATCTTTCACTTCCTTCTTTAAGTTTATTGCATGGTATTAAAAATTTTTGTAGCTATTGTGGATGGTGCTGATTTTAGAAGTTCTTTCTCAGCCATAGCATTGTCTGTATCTGCAAAGGCTATTGTTCTTTTTTGTTGATTTTGTATCCTACAACTTAACCAAACTCATTTATGAGTTCCAATAGTATCCTAGTGGAGGCCTTTGGTTTCCTTATATATAGGATCATGCCATCTGAAAACTGGGATAGTTTAACTTCTTCTTTTCTAATTTCTATCCCTTTGCATTCTCTTTCTTGCTTAATGGCTCTGGTTAAAATTTCCAGAACTATATTGAATAGCAATGGTGAGAGTGATCATTCTTGTCTGGTTCCAAATCTTAATAGAAAAGTTTCCAGATTTTCCCCAGTCAATAAGATGCTAACTCTGGTTTTGTCATATATCACCTTGATACCTTAATGTTTGTTAAATAATGTTCCTTCTATTCCCAATTTGCTTAAGGTTTCCTATGAAAGGGTATTGTATTTTATCAAATGCTTTCTCTGCACCTATAGAGATAAACATATAGTTTATATTCTTCAATTTGTTAATGTAGTGTATCACATTTATTGATTTGGTTAGATTGAGACATCCATGCATATCAGGGATAAAACCTGCTTGGTATGGTTGAATGATCTTTCTGATGTTTGTTGAATTAGATTGGCTAGGTTTTAGTGAGGATTTTCGTCTCCAGAGATATTAATCTACAGTTCTCCTTCTTTGTTGTATTTTTTTTCTGATTTTGGAATTAAGGTGATGCTGGCCTCATAGAAGGGGTTTGGGAGGATTTCACCCCTTTCAATTGTTTTGAATAGTTTGATAAGATTTGAAATATATTCTTCTTTCAGAGTTTGGTGGAATTCAGCAGTTCAGCCAGGTTGTCCTGTGTTTTTTTGGGATAGGGTCTTTATAGCTGATTCAATCTCCCACTTTATGATTGGCCTATTTAGCTTATCTATGTCTCCAGAACTAAATTTTTGTAGACTGTATGTGTCCAGAAATCTATGCATTTCTTGTAGATTTTTCCAATTTTTTGGCATATAGCTTTTTGTATTTTGTCTTGATGATTCTTTTTTATTTCTGCATTATCAATTTTAACAAATACTTTTTCATCTCTGATTTTATTAGTTTGGTTTATTCCCACCCCCGCCTTTGTTTTGGTTAGTTGAGCCAATGGTGTATCATTTTTTTCAAATAAGACAGTTCTTCATTTCACTGATGTTTTGTGTCTAATTTTAGCCTTATTTGTTTATTCTCTAATTTTAATTATTTCCTTCTTTCTACTAATTTTGGGTACATATGCAAGCAGCATCGCTTGTTCTCACCTTTTAAGACAGTGCTGCTTCCCTTCTATTTGCTGAGAGGCCTTGTGGGGGAATGGGAAGCAATTGCTTTATAGGTTTAGGTGGACACCCTGCTCCCTCCCCCCACTAGTGATCCAGGCTGCACTCAAAGTCACGAGGTCTGCAATTTTCTCCCTCAGCAATATCACCAATGACACTGGCTGCTGCAATCTCATCTCATTTCTTTTTAAGAAGACATCGCTTCCTGTTGCTGTTTCTGATACTGGTAGGAGTGGGACCGAGGAGCAGTGTCTGACTTTGCAGCCAAGTATCATGGTCTGCAGATATAGGCGAGGGGAGGAAGCTTGTTTGCTCCCCTGCTCCAAGGCAGCCAGTAGCTCAGACCCCATCCAGCTCCCTAGGCTAAAGTAAGTCAATGCATGACTGTGGAATTCCCTCTCAGCTAAAACTCCAAGTGGCAGGGTACACTTGGTAGGGATTTCTACCTATCTTGTCATGGTATCTGGCTGCACTGTGTATTTGGCTGCCACGTTGTCCCTGTACTCTACAGAATCTTTGATGTGTTTTTTTTTTCCTTCAGTTCTTTGCATAAGTCAGGTCACAGTTAGATTAGCTACACAGTATTTAGCCATCTTTGATGCTCACTTCATCTTTTGAGAATTTACTGGAATGATCTGTAAAAAGATATTTTCATAGAATATTTGACAGGTATGTTATAGCTGAAGTGAGGATGAGGAGTAGTTCATGTTTAGTTAGAATGAAAAATCAGCCGCTGATTTATCTTTGAATCTTCTGATTATGAACTTTTATTGAACACATCTATACTACCCAAAAGGAAAATCTGAAATGCCACTTGCACTTTAGGTGGAAGTGTTATGAGGTGTATAGGATGTTTTTCACTCTAAAACTAAGTATCAGGGTCATATTTCCAGTTCAAGAATAGATTCTTCAGACTTCCAGAGTTTTGTCCAGACTTCAGACGACAAATAAGCTTCCATCAAAGAAAGCAAGAATTCCTCAGAAATAGGAATCTTTTCCTAATTGCTAAACTAGCAGCATATGCTCACGATCATGGTACCATGCAGACTTGAGAAGACTAGAGCAGCAGCAGTCTTCATGGGAGTTAAGATAGCATCATTAGCAGTAGGTTTATGAAGCTTGTTACTGGCTTTAAGCATGAACCCAAAGGTCCTTCCAGTGATATAGCTCAGAACGTGTGGGACTGTCTATTTCCAGGCTGAAGCCAGCCTATCACAGTCTTCCAGACTTCTGGAATTATGAATCTTACAAATTTGTATATGCTATTAAGAAATGGCTTATTGGAAACAAACTGATATCTGAACTTCAGGGGCAATCTGTGTGCTTCTTCATCACGTCAATAAATGTGCTGACAATGGGGATTATCATTTCCACCCCAAAATTATTCAAAGTAAGCTCTAAAAATGGAAGTCCTTGGTAGTAGAATGACTTAATGGTATTGAATGTTTCTGCTTGATATAATTTCCAAAATGTGTGGGACTTTCAATCTCTGAATGAGAGCAGAAGTTGTTGACAAGGCATATTATATAAACATGAGTATAAATAGAGGAGAGTATAATTGTAGGAAGTTTTATATTCACACAAAAATAAAGTGAAGACAACCATGTGCATGTCTCTTCAATTCTCATTTTAGTTGATGTTGAGGCATATATCACTGGTTCAACAGCTTTCATATTGTGTAGGAACACTATTGAAATTTTTATACATTAATTTGCTAAGATATAAAGGAAAAATAGAGTGGGTAATAGCTAAAGAAGGAATTATATTGGGAACATGAATTAATTAAATATTTCTCCAATATGTGTTGAAATTATTGGAAAGGCAATGTCTGACTGATTCCTTGTGATTGGGATCAATGGCCTGAATTATACACCTTACTTTTATACTTTTCTTTCTTGTTTCTCGTGATAGTAACATAATTAAATTTAATCCTTCTAGAAATTATGCAACCCTGCCTTTTGAATGAGTTTGAATGACAAACTAGATTTGTCACAGAATTGGTAGAAGTTTTACAAAGGAGATTCCAAATCAGAGGTATCACATAGGAAAACCATTAAAAGAAGTAAGATTTGATGTCACCTTTAGTGATATCAGTAATATGAATTTTTCATTTTTTAAAGATTCATTTATTTATTTGAAAGGAAGAGTTATGAAGGAACAGAAGCAGAGAGAGAGAGAGAGAGAGAGAGAGAGAGAGAGTCTTCCATTTCAATCTGCTGGTTCACTGCCCAGATGGCCACAATTTGCCGAAGCTGAGCCGATCAAGGCCAGGAGCCAGGAGCTTCTTCCAGGTCTCTCACATGGGTGCCGGGGCCCAAGCACTTGGCCATCTTCCACTGCTTTCCCAGGCCATGGCAGAGATCTGGATCTGTAGTGGAGCAGCCAGACTCCAACTGGAGCCCATATGGGATGCCAGCACTGCAAGAGGTGGCTTTACTCGCTAAGCCACAGCACTAGCCCTTCATTGTCTTTTAAGAATACGTTCCGAAGTGAAGACAGTTATGATTATTGGGTAGGTGTGGCCCTTACCTTTATCATGTAAGGTCATATCAACTGCAGCCTTAAAAATAACCAGATTCATCAAAAGACAAAAAACATTTTCAATACTAGACAACCAAGGATATGGGAAAAAAGATTGCATTTCAGTTTACACGGAACACATTATTATCAAAGCATATTAGATCAGGAAAGTGACACCTCTGTCAACTACTGTATTTAAAACACCTATTAATTGGCTTAGAAAATTTTGAAGAATAATTTTACAAAAAAAAAACAATTATTGATAACCTAATTGTACCATAGCAATTTTCTACTGGGAAACTATGCTAAATCTGGAGACATATCAATTTTCGATTGCCAGGTTAATAGGGAAATTAATTTAGTCAACATGGTGAGAGGTACATTGTATTGTGACTGACAGGTGCGATCTGTATTTGAAAACCTTTGAAGAATTTTGTTTGTGATGTTTTCCTAGAATTTATATGTATTGTTAACAATAACAAATTTTGTCTCTGGTGAAATTAATTTATCAATAGCTGGAATAGAGAAAATAGTAGAGTGGTAGAGTTTAAGTATATAAGAACTGAAGATAAAATGAAGCTTTTGGGTACAGATTGAAAATTTAAGGATCTTTTTTTAAAGATTTTATTTATTTACTTAGAGGTAGAGTTACAGTGAGAGGGAGAGACAGAGAGAAAGGTCTTCCATCCGTTGGCTCACTCCCCAAATAGCTGTAACGGCTGGATCCAAAGCCAGGAGCCAGGTGCTACTCCCCAGTCTCCCATGTGGGTACAGGGGCCCAAGGACTTGAGCCATCTTCTACTGCTTTCCCAGGCTACAGCAGAGAGCTGGATAGGAGCAAGAACACCTGGGACTAGAACTGGCACCCATATGGGATGCCGGTGCCGTGGGCAGAGTTTTAACCTACTGCACCATGGCAGCAGCCCTGAAAATTTAAGGATCTTACAAGTTATGCCAGAAAGATCTAGTGATCTCTGTAGAAATGTGTAACAGAATCAGTAATATTAGTCCATATATTATGATGGAAGGTTTAATTAACTTTGAGTTTGTTAGCATTTTAACGCTGCATGTTTAAAATTTTTACAGAAGTCCTTTAATCTCTTTCTTTTTCATTCTTTTTCTTTCTTTCTTTCTTTTTTTTTTTTTTTGAGAGTGAGCAAAGCAGAAGTTTTATTGAAAGCAAGCAGCCTCCTGCAGCAGCAGTCAGAGAAAGGACTCCAAAGGAGGGGTTGGCCAATCTCTGACTTTTTATTTGAAATCCCATATGATGTCTGAAACAGTATTGACTGTTCCATTTTGTATGTACTACAGCGCGATGGGAGACTGAAGTCCAAGAAGTGTTGCCAATAACGTTCATTAATTCCAAATAAACCACGTGAAAGTCCAAATGGGAGAAGGATTAACTTTATTTACAGGAGGGACCGATGGCAGCCAGTTAGTCAGTCAGTAATTCACACCACCTAGCTAGAGTTCACCGCATTAAACAGTACATGAGTAAACAAGCTCAACTGGTTCTTGAACAAAACAGCCGGCAGTATTCCCCTGTGTTCTGCAAGCCAAGGGCATATTAGGCTTACGTTGCCCCTCTCCACCAGATTCTACTGATTGTTTTTCCCCTGGAGGAAGGGGCTATGCAGCAGGTACCCACAGGGCATAAAATGCTCTTTCCCCAGGGAGCCTTTCATAGAGTACTTATGTTCTATATTTTAGCCACTTACGTATTATACGGTATAATTAAAATGATCCTAACACTAAAATATTAAACTGGAGTGGTTGACAAGAATTTTTCATGGGCTTTCCTTCATTTTAAAGAGTTGAGGAAAATAAAATTCTGTACTAAGTTGATTTTATATTTCTTACTAAAAAAATTCTTTCCCCACAAATGTGGGGTTTTTTTTTCCCCTTTTGGCCATTATTTCTGTGAAATAATGCTTGATATAATTATGTCACCAAGCATATGTTCTGAATTACTAATAGAAGCAAATTAAAACTTGTTTAAAGGTAAACTAATTTCAGATTTCAAAACCACTCCATCACTACAGTAAGTATATACAATTTACTAGGAAACCAATCTGCAGGGGAAATTCTTGGTTTTCTTAAAAGTTAAATAAACATGGCATGTTTTATCAATGTATTCAGCAATGATTACTATGAATAATCAATCACAGACTTGGGTGATTTGTAACATGGTTCCGATAAATAAAAATAAAAATGATAAGGCAAAATGATGAAAGGTTTACATTCTCTATTTCTTAAAAATATATTTTTAAGGAATTATGACTTTAGTTTTCCACATGAGGCACATACATTGAACTGTCAGAAATTAGCTATGCATGTTCTGGAAGTATAGCTGGATCTTAGCCTAGCCTCTTCAAATGGTAATATTGATTATTTGCTCTGATATATAGGTAGAGGTAATTACAAATTAATCAAAATGATTAACCTCTGCATTTCTTTGCCTATGAATCACTTTAAAAGATGCAAGTGGACAGCCCTAGGGGACTATTTTAGGTAATATTTTATTTGAAGTTAACAATGTACAATAAGTTTAAAACTAGCAATTTACATATCTAAAATATGTAAGGCATATCGGAGGCATAATGGCATCAACATATTCACAGGTTTACTTCACTGAATGGGTGAGCAAAATGCATAAATCACAAAAAAATGCCACTGGAAATAAAATTTGTTATCCTTAATGTAAGAGTATATGGAACCATACATCAACATTTTTAAAATCTTATCTTTGAAGACATAAATATAATTGAAATCAACAAAAGCTGATTTTCATTAGTTAGCCATATGTAATTTCAGCTGACAAATTAATAGAAACATCCTGTTGGTTCTCAAGATTAGGTCCCTGGATCAATGCATAAGCAGCACCTAGAAATCATTGCAAAGTTACATTCATTAGTCCCAACCCAAATTTACCCACAAAGTGGGCCTAGTAGTCTGGGTTGGAACCAGTCTCCCCAGTGCTGGCTCATGTTTAAGACAGAGAAATATTGTCTTACCCAAAGATTGCTGAGATGAGCCTACATTTAGAAAAAGATATTCCATGGGGGCAGCGTCGTGGTGCAGTAGGTTAAACCTCCACCTGCAGTGCCAACATCCCATATGGGTGCCAGTACTAGTCCTGGCTGCTCTACTTCTAATCCAGCTCTCTGCTATGGCCTGGGAGAGCAGTAGAAGATGGCCCAAGTCTTTGGGCCCCTGCACCCACGTGGGAGACTGGAAAGAAGCTCCTGGCTCCTAGCTTCGGATAGGTGCAGCTCTGGACATTGCGGCCATTGGGGAGTGAACCAATGGAAGTAAGAACCTTCTCTCTGTCTCTCCCTCTCACTGTTTGTAAGTCTACCTCTCAAATAAATAAATAAAAATCTTTTTTGAAAAAAGAAAGATATTCCATACTCATCCTTACATTGAATAATCTTTCCATGAAACCAAAAGTCTATGATATTTTAAAGTAAAGATTATAACAGGTTTTGTTTTCAATCTTGGTGAATTAAATTCAAATCTTGAATCTCATGGTGTTATAAGAAGCCAATTGTGGGAGACTGGGAACTTAGAAGAACCAATAGGGGGTGATTTGTTGGTTAGTTTTTGGAATTACTCATTTATAGTCATGTTTTATAAGCTTCCAGAGTGAAAAAAAAATGAGGCACTGGTGACTTTAGAATTTCAATTGCAACTATGAAATATATTCTAGTAGCACTACTTCAAGGAGCTAACCTTGTTCAAGTTTTGTGAATACAGTATAAAAGGGTAAGAATGCCCTAAAGGTAGAATGCAATTTGAAGTTATGTTAATTTTAGAGACTCTTTAATTCCTACTGATAATGAATACAAAATACAATGTCTGGGACTTTCATGTATTAGCTAGTAACTGCAATTGTGCAATTTAATGGAATAGTTTTTTTTATAGTTCAAATGGATTGCTCACCTTAAATCTGTTTTTATTTTTTCTTATTGATATATATATATATATATATATATATATATAGTGTGTGTGTGTGTGAGTGTGTGTGTGTGTGGCTGTTTTTCTTGGAAAGGGAGTTGTGGAAGAAGGAAGAATTTAATTATTTTATCCCTTTAATTTCTGTATATGAGGAAGTCTAAAAGTTGTTATTATCAACTTATTATCCTATAAATGCTTCCATCAATCCTTATATTATGTAATATATTTTATAATCATCCATTGATATGGGAAATTATATTGAAACATTTTAAAATACAAGTTTTCAAGTGCATTTATTCCTTTAATGTTGTTGTTTTACAAATATCAAATTAAATTTATATATGCTATTTTTTGATATTTAGACTATTATCCACAAATTTAATATTTTATTTCTGATCAATTGTATGATTATTGAGAAAGTAAAATTGTCACAAGAAATGAAAACAAATATTTGTATATGTCATCCCTAAACTGTATATCAGAAAAGCTGTTATACAAACTATAGAAATTACATGAAGGTATTCAAAAATTTCATGGAAAACCCCAACTATAAAAAATTATGCATGTCAATTCTAGTTTAGATTAATTTGTTTTGTCCTCAGTCTACATAATCCACATTTGATTTGTTTTAGTCTCTTGACTTTTTGTGTTAAAATGCATAAAATACTTTAAAAAATGATCAACATGGAAACCATGTGTTAAATGATATCAACTTGTTTTACAGAGTATTCAATCAGTCACTAACTAGCTTGCCTCGCCTCAGGACAGAAGTCTGAGAGTAAGTAGCCACAGTTGCCTTTGAGGGCCACAATTCATAACCAAGGATGTCCTGCAAAATAACTGGAGGAACTGAAATGCACACATGCTCCTGGTATTTATTTCAGAGCTATTTAAAAAATTCAAAACAAGAAGTCTTAAACATTTTTATTTGTTGTGAGAAAATTACAATTTAGCACCAATAATCTGGAAAATATATAATTTAGTGTAATGCTGAGATAATAATCTACGATAGGTGGTCGCATTACATGTGTTGCCTTTTGGGGACTTGCCTGGGAGAAATCTTGCAGCTATTGCTTTGGTTTCCTGAACTCATTCTGCAATTATTCAATCTATTCTGCTTCCTGTTTTCAAAGGCCCTCTAGAATAGCTCACTTTTCACCCAAAATTCTTTACATTCCAGCCTATTTTTAAAAGATTTGTTATTTAAGATTTGTTATTTATTTGAAAGGCAGAGTGACAGAGACAGAGGGAAAAAACAGAGAGAGAGAGGTGTCTTCCATCCATTGGTTCACTCGTCAAATGGCCACAACAGCCAGGTCTGGGTCAGGCTAAAGCCAAGAGCCAGGAACTCTATCCTGATCTCCCATACAGGTGGCAGGGACTCAAGTACCCAGACCATTTTTCTTGGGCATGTTAGCAGAGAACTGCATTGGAAGTGGAGCACCTGGGGCTGGAACTGGCACTCCATTATGGGATACCAGCAAGCAGCTTAATAGACTGAGCCACAATACTGGCTCCCAGCCTACTTTTATGATTTTCTGGCCACAACTACTAGAAATGACACTGTCTTGTAATACATCAATTGTTGGTTCACTTTAATATTCTTTAGAAGTATACAGGAAATAATATCAAGAATATATCCATTGTTGGATAGTCTGAAAATCACTGCATTCAAGTTGATGCATGAGAGTATTAATGGGTATTTATTGGGCATTATATAGTTCATTAACCATCAGGAAAACACTAGGTGACAAATGGACAGAGTGTTGATTAGTGGAGTCCTTGGGTCTGTAGCCCATAGGGAAGATTAGAGCATGACATTATTGTGGTAGTCTGAAGAGTACAGATAGGAAAGAAAAATTTTTCCTATCTTTGGTAGGAGTGTTATATTTCTGGTGGTAAAATCTGCTACCACTGATTTGCCTTTTATTTCAAATCTATGGTTCTTATGGTGAAGATTTTTGCACTTTGATTTTGGAAATAAATTAATTTTGCCCTACTAGTTGGTAGTTTTTGAGAATTTAATTTATAGTAATATCATTTTTTTTCAACGTTGATATTGGGCATTTTTAAAACTTTTATTTAATAAATATAAATTTCCAAAGTACAGCTTATGGATTACAATGGCTTTCCCTCCCCCCATAACTTCCCTCCCACCCGCAACCCTCCCATCTTCCACTCCCTCTCCCATTCCATTCACATTCACATTCACATCAAGATTCATATTCTTTTTTTTTTTTAATTTTTGACAGGCACAGTGGACAAAGAGAGAGAGAGAGAGAGAGAGAGAGAGAGAGAGAGAAAGGTCTTCCTTTGCCGTTGGTTCACCCTCCAATGGCCGCTGTGGCCGGCGCACTGTGGCCAGTGCACCACACTGATCCGAAGCCAGGAGCCAGGTGTTTCTCCTGGTCTCCCATGGGGTGCAGGGCCCAAGGACTTGGGCCATCCTCCACTGCACTCCCAGGCCACAGCAGAGAGCTGGCCTGAAAAATGGGCAATTGGGACAGAATCTGGCGCCCCGACCAGGACTAGAACCCGGTGTGCCGGCACTGCTAGGCGGAGGATTAGCCTGTTGAGCCACGGAGCCTGCCAAGATTCATTTTCAATTATCTTTATATATAGAAGATCAATTTAGTGTATATTAAGTAAAGATTTCAACAGTTTGCACCCACACAGAAACACAAAGTGTAAAATACTGTTTGAGTACAAGTTATAGCATTAATTCACATTGTACAACACATTAAGGACAGAGATCCTACATGAGAAGTAAGTGCGCAGTGACTCCTGTCGTTGACTTAACAAATTGACACTCTTGCTTATGGCATCAGTAATCACCCTAGGCTCTTTTCAGTTAAATTTAAACACCTAAGAATAATTGTGTGTTAATTACAGAGTTCAACCAACATCATGCAGAGTGAAATATGCCAGTCCCAAAGGGACAAATATCATATGTTCTCCCTGATTGGTGACAACTAACCAAGCGCCGAAAAGGAATTCTGTTGAAGTGAAATGGACGCTATGAGAAACAGTGACTTGATCATCCCTTGTCCTGACTGTTGATGAACAACTTAATACAATAATATCTTTTATCATTTAGGAGGAACTTTGAATTGGTTAAGAGTTATTGGCTATATGAATAGTCAGACATCACCTTTGTAAACATATTTCAGCATATCTAAAATGGTTTTCAAAATTTCATGAAGTATTTCTATTATTTTAAAAAATGAATGCATTTAAAGAATTTTTATGAGTTATTTATTTGGAGGGCCAAAAGAAAAGAGTTCTTCCATGTGTTCTTTCAATCAACTCAATACGGGATGTGGGCATTTTAAGTGTTGGCTTAACAGGCTGCATCTAAACACTTGCCACAGATTTTAAATTTTTTGCGTAAAATAAACTTATATTTTAATTCCATTTTTCTTTTTTTAATTCCATTTTTCAACGAAGTTTTGAAATACTGTCATACACCAAAATGCATGGAACCTTGTTATATTAATCACTGAATTAATCATTACTTATAATTCTAAAATGTATATTTATCCGATATTTCTTTATTTCATAAGATGACACACAAGATTGCCCTGCCTCAGAGTAGCCAAATATCTTAAATAATATTGGCATTAGAATAACTATAGTGGGGCATAACACCTGTTTCTTGAAGTACTTGTTAGAAGATTGGTATTCTTGAAGAATAAAATAGCAATAACTTTTTAAAGACAAATAGTCTCCAACTGGCTATATAATTTAATTTCAGTATCTCTACAGTCTAGTCATTCCTTTCAGTGTAGGAAATTGTGTGCAGAAAGCTTATGGGGTTTTTGTATATTCTTGCCACGTGATTCCTTTTTTACTTTCTTGACATTCCTCATAGCAGCCATCTACATTCCTGCTCCAGGTCTCTGCTTACTGCTTCTTCTGACCAGAATGATGTTTATCTAAATGCCACATTCCTCAATGCTTTTTTTTTCTTTCCAATTTTTGTAAAAATAGTAATTCCCAAGGGAGGCTTACTTGGGTCAACGTATTTAAAATTGTATTTCCTCAACTAATTAACTTGATTGTATTTTTATAGTACTCACTGTTGGTTATTTTATATTTTACTGTTACTGATCTTTTTACGATACTATAACTTTCAGAAGGATGGTATTCTCAACTCTAGAATAATGGCAGCATGCTATTTAGAGTAATAAGTACAGAAAGAATCTCAGTCAATATTTGCAGCATGAGTGGATCATAAGTCATTAATATTATCTGTTCATCTATTCACTAACAGAATGACTGGCCCACTCTCCTTCATAATACTTGTGTGGTCTGAGCCGGAATTCAATGCTTGGATACAACACTGCATATTCAGTAGGCAGAGAACATGGGTGAACCAAGCAATGCACTCACAATCCGATTTAAATAGTTTGTGTTACAAAAGATTGATGTGTAAGCAGACTTTTAGATTCTAGAACACAGTGCTACAACAGAGATTTGTTTTCCAACTGACTCATCGAAGTTAATTTAGCTTACATCTGAGCCCAAATTACACTGTTAATTTCCATTGTTTTTTATAGTTGCTATGGAGAATGTTTCATCTAGGCTCTTAATACCTCTAGAAAAATGTCCCTTTTAGTGGAGTGTGCGCAGTATCGTTTTAAACTATTTGTCCACTCCAGAAGTATTGGGCTAAAAGCCTTTGAAAAATCTCATATTTGTATGTATAGGTAAACACTCCTGACACAGAGGGATATCACTTGAGGAAACAGTTTGACTTGACTCTTTAATTTTAAGTTAGTACATAGCATGTATTTAGAGTCGAGAGAAAAATAAACAAACGTGAATCTGAGTCTCCTTTGTGCCCATAGCTTAAGATACTTTACTTCATGCCAGACATTGTTCTTTGGTTCCAGGTCTCCTCAGCCCATAAATCTTGTCTTGGCCTCTGGTTTTCATTCTTGCACCAGATATTCTGAGTTATTAAATGATCTCATGGCCTCAGTGTGAGGCTCAATGCTCTATGACCCCTTGGTTTTCTGCTCTTGTAGCTGCCTGTCATGTATATCTGTGCTGTGGCTGCATGAAATACAGATCCTGACTACTGCTGACATGAAATACTGTTTCATCCTCAGGGGCTGGAATTAGAGCACCAGGTATCAAGGCAATTCATTGGAACTACTTGAACTAGACTGGTTGGTTGGATATTCATATGTAATAAATCCTTCGTTTAAATAGCCCAAACAGTATTCATTTGTTTCAATTCTTTTATTATGTGGTGATTATCTTCCATGTAAAAGTCTTTGACTCAGGGCTGGCGCCATGGCTCACTTGGTTAATCCTCCGCCTGTGGCGCCGGCATCCCATATGGGTGCTGGTTCTAGTCCCAGTTGCTCTTCTTCCAGTCCAGCTCTCTGCTGTGGCCCGGGAAGGCAATGGAGGATGACCCAAGTACTTGGGCCTCTGCACCCGCATGGGAGACCAGGAAGAAGCACCTGGCTCCTGGCTTCGGATCAGCATACTCCGGCTGAAGCGGCCATTTGGGGAGTGAACCAACGGAAGGAAGACCTTTCTCTCTGTCTCTCTCTCTCACTGTCTAACTCTGTCAAATAAATAAATAAATAAAAAGTCTTTCAGCTCTAGAAGGTAATAACTCTCTTATTTGATCCTAGTATGCTGATTGAGGGGAAATTAATGTTGCTCTTTTAAACAAACTATAAAAGAAATTTCCTAATATCCTTTTCTATCCAGTTCACTCTACTCAGAATTCACTACTGTTGTGGTTATAGTAAAAAAAGATTTTGTTTATGGTTATTTGAGAAAATACTATCCATATACAGGTGTCAATAGTTTTAGAAATTATTGCCTACTGACTATGTCATATTCTTCTATTTCTCATTAGTAATTCACTGCTTCAGTTACCTACTGTCAGCATCATACTTCATAACATACAACATCACTTCAGTAGCATTTGCATTGATAAGTATTCATTGCTCAAGCTCATGAGGTGAGTTAGGATCCTGCTGCTCTTGGCTAGGCTGTTTCCAAGTGGTATCCACTGGCTCTAAGCTGATCTCAGCTGGCCTTGGCTGGGCTTTCTTATGCATCACAATTCAGATAATTCATTCATAAATCTGGGAATTGGCACTGCAGCCCAAGTCCCATCTTCACCCTTGGAACAACAGGTTAGCATAAGCTTACTTTTTTTTACTATTTTTTTTAATTTTTTAAAGATTTATTTTATTTATTTGAAAGGCACAGTTAGATAGAGAGGGAAGGAGAGGGAGAGCTTTCTCAGGTGCATTAGCAAGGAGTTAGATTGGAAGTGGGGCAGCCGGATTCAAACTGATTCCCATATGAGATATCTGCATTACAAGCAGTGTCTTTACCTGCTGCACTACAATACTGGCCTTTAATTTTTTATGACAATTGCATATGGCTGCAGCAAATATGCCCACACGTTAAAGTCCATATTCAACCTCTACTTGAATTATGTTTGCTAAAGCCATGTTGACTAAAACCACTAGATTTTAAAAGGGTAATTTTATTATATTAAAATTGATAATTATAATGGTTTTATTAAAATATTAAAAATTTGGCCGGTGCCATGGCTTAACAGGATAATGTTCTGCCTTGCGGCGCCGGCACACCGGGTTCTAGTCCCGGTTGGGGCGCCGGATTCTATCCAAGTTGCCCCTCTTCCAGGCCAGCTCTCTGCTGTGGCCCGGGAAGGCAGTGGAGGATGGCCCAAGTGCTTGGGCCGTGCACCCACATGGGAGACCAGGAGAAGCACCTGACTCCTGGCTTCGGATCAGCGAGATGCGCCGGCCGGCCACAGCGGCCATTGGAGGGTGAACCAACGGCAAAAGGAAGACCTTTCTCTCTGTCTCTCTCTCTCACTATCTACGCTGCCTGTCAAAAATAAAAATAAAAAAAATTGGAGTGTCTTTAATACTATTATATGCAAAATTGTGACTATATATGATTGTATACTTAATTTTAAACTTTAATTTTGTGCTTAAATATATGAACAGTAAAGGAAGAAAAACATTTTAGGAGCATTTTTTAAATAAACTTTTGCAATACTTTCTTAAAATGATTTTGCTATAGTTCTCAGTTAACTGAAATGTAAAGCCTTAAAGTAAAACAAAATGAAATAATAAAAATCAAAGTCCTAGTAAACCATAGAGTCCTATGGAAATGAATGTCAGTATCATAAAAAGATTAAAATGTATGTTTATTATTTTTAAAATATCAAATACAATGTCAAAGTATTCATCAATTTTCTAGTCTTTTTACTTTCCTGCATCCATTTGCCATGATTCACTATGAGTGATATCATATTTTGATATAAAACATGTTACAAGAAAACCATGATGTCATATTAAACATAATGCACAGATACTAGGGAAAAAAAAAGAGGTTCATTAATGAGTAAGACCAAATCTTGCCTTTAAGATGTAATAATAGGGGCCAGCGCTGTGATGTACCTGGTAAAGCTGCTGCCTGTAGTGCAAGCATCACATATGGACGCCGGTTCAAGTTCCAGCTGCTACACTTCCAATCCAGCTCTCTGCTATGGCCTAGGAAAGCAGTAGATGGCCCAAGTCCTTGGGCCCCTGTACCCACGTGGGAGACCTGGAAGAAACTCCTGGCTCCTGGCTCCAGATCAGCACAGCTCCGGGTGTTACGGCCAATTGAGTGTGAATTAGCAGATGGAAGACCTCCCTCTCTCTCTCTCTCTCTCTCTGCCTCTCCTTCTTCTCTGTGTAACTCCGACTTTCAAATAAATAAATAAATAAATCTTTTAAAAATGTAATAATAATAATAATACCTGTTCTCGAATTGAAAGATTATTTCCTGTTTATTTTTGTGATTGTTACTTATTCTTTTCACCATGAGCTATTTAATAAAATTGATAATATTGTAATTTGCTGATATTGTAGTACAAATATCTGCATTAAATTTTCATACCAATGTTTTACATTAAATTTTCAGGAAGAAGAAAAAAAAAAACTGTTGATGTTATCTTCTCATTAGGGTCTTCTCATCTATCCAGGTAAAAGTACTTGAGAAGGCATTGTTCCTTGAGGTGATCATTGTGTAGTATGAGGTTTCCATTAAACAGCAGTATATGAACTAAGTATGTCAACTCAAATGAAGACTTGTTTATAGAAAAAATATCATTTAAAAGTGTGATGAGTATAAATCAGCTGATAATTTGATTTATTCTCTTTCTTTTTTTCCAAGGAGGCTAGTTTAATCAAAAGTAGAAGCTCCACAATACAAGATTGAATCAGATAAATTGATGATTTATAGGATTTAGATGATCAAATATTGACAATTTCATAATGTTTGAACAAATGAAATCACTATTGATAGAATATTTTTGAGATATACAAATACAGTATGGTTCCCTACAAAATTATATTTTCTCAGTTTTTTCACAGTTATATCCCTCCAGGTGACTGGTTCCTGGATATAGAATCAGCATTTCTACTGTGACAATTTCTGTGATTGTTTTTGCTAATAATAAAGCAGATTTATTTTTGAATCAATTTACTCATTGCAATCAAGACTTGTGAGATTCTAAATGGTTTCTTCTTGACGGATATATAATACAGCCTCAGATTCCCTATCAAAATTAATCTAAACCTGAAAACAGAGTGAAAAACATAATATGAAGATTTATTTAAAATGCTGCTTTTGCCACAATATTTCAAAAGCACTGATAGTATCTTTGTGGTATGTGAAACATTGGAATAGGTCATCACCGGATAACCTTGCTTGAGAAATTTCACAATAGTCAATATAAATGAATATCCTTAATTGTTTTTTTTTTAATTTTTATTTAATGCATTTTTTCATAGATACAACTTTAGGAATATAGTGGTTCTTTCCCACAAACCGACCCTCCCACCCCCCAACTCCCATCCCATCTTCCTCTCCCTCTCTCATCTCCTCGTTCATTATGGTTCATTTTTAGTTTGACTTTATATAGAGAAGGAGAAAAACCGTATCACTTGCAGAGGATCATTACAGTTATTGTTTTCAGTTTTCTCACTGGAACTAGAAGAACATGGACTGTTTTCCTCCAAATCCTTCCCAACTGAGTGAGAAACAGAAGGAGGAGGAAGCATATGAACTTTAGAAAATGGAATTTGCACAGAAGGGCAGCTAAAGGAATTCCCAGGGTCAAGGGAAGGAAATCCTAGAAAGAACACTGATCCATGAATGCAGAGAGCAATAGCTTAAGATTGGAGCCAAGGCCGGCGCCTCGGCTCACTAGGCTAATCCTCCACCTTGCGGCGCCGGCACACCGGGTTCTAGCCCCGGTCGTGGCACCGATCCTGTCCCGGTTGCCCCTCTTCCAGGCCAGCTCTCTGCTGTGGCCAGGGAGTGCAGTGGAGGATGGCCCAAGTCCTTGGGCCCTGCACCCCATGGGAGACCAGGATAAGCACCTGGCTCCTGCCATCGGATTGGCGTGGTGCGCCGGCCGCAGCGTGCCTACGCGGCGGCCATTGGAGGGTGAACCAACGGCAAAAGGAAGACCTTTCTCTCTGTCTCTCTCTCACTGTCCACTCTGCCTGTCAAAAAAAAAAAAAAAAAAAAGATTGGAGCCAGAGAACAGAGGCCATGAGCAGTGATTCCACCAAGAAAAAGTTAAATTGAGAAATTCGATGAATATCCTTGAATCCTTTGAGAAGATATTTAGAGACTGAGAATGAACTAGCAATAACCACACTGAAACAGGAACAAATGGGAAAATGCACTTCAGAGCAATAAAGAAGCAAAATATGAAATGCAATGATAAGGCACTATTTGAAATATGTACAGTTAGGAATAGTGTTTACATACAACAATGAAACCATAATTATTAAGTTAAACTATTAAAAAATTCTATTGGAAGAAAGTGTATGCATGTATATATCTATGTATCGATCATATGTGAGTATATATGGTATGAGGTGTACATCTGCATGTGCTTTGGCAAGGTAAGAAAGCAGAATCCTTAGCTTCTGTTTTCTACTTTGGGAGATCCAAAGATACTATGATTAAATAATCAATCCACATGTGATTTTAAAAATGCAGAAGCAAATAACATAAGAAATGACTAAAAATCTTGAATATGGTAACTCTGGGAATTGACAATCCGGGGTATGGAAGAGTACTACCAAAAACTGTCCCATTGATGCAAGATTCATGGAACTATTGAAGTCTTTCAACAACAGAAGTACAATTTTCAGAAAAATAAAAGTAAGACCTAAAGAAAACAAATCAATAGGTAGATAATGGTTTTAAACCAAAAATGTATTTTGGCCTCTTCTAATAGGAGAGAAAATGTCCATGGAAGCTGTATTTTATCCCATTCATCATTTTTGTACTTATAAATGGTGTGTAATGTATACTCAAATAATTAATAATTTAACACCTACTGAGCAAAAAAGAGGAAAAGCAAGAATTAGATGATATATCATCATCCTTTTCTTAAATATATAAGCAATTTTTTAAAAAAAAGGCATGTTGAATTGGCAAAAAACAGACAATAAACATTTATGGAATACATTGAAGAAATGATATGTAGTGGAGTTTTCTCTTCCACAACAATCTTATTTATTTTTTAAAATAGAAAATATTTTCAAAATAGAAATATTTTTAAAATAGAAAATATTAAAACTAATATGTTCATTTTTTCTGAACATCTTATATATTTTAATTTTCAATTAAATAGAAACAAATTATGTTACATCTTAATTACTAAATAATTGATTATTCAGAAAATTAACATTTTCATATCTGGGTATTTTATGTAACATATTACACCTTTAAATATTGTTTGTGAACTACCAAGAGAGTTTGTATCTATCCCAGGGTAACAATTGGCAAGTAAATAGGTCCAGATGTTTAGGATAACAATTTTCCACCTGAGTGTCTTGAAGACAACTTACCTTTCCTAACTTACCTCTCACCATGTTCCCTTGTGTCATATCTTATTTAATGTAGCAGATGTCGATTAACTAAAGATATAGGATAGCTTTTTAGAAATTGAACAATTACAGAATTTATCAGTATGTTAATAAAAAGGTATCATGTCCTTCAAACTCAAAATTCCATTAGGTGCTAGCAAACAGATAAATAAGTTTAGAATTCTCATATTAAGTGTTACTGGATTTTTAAAATAGTTCATAGGCCAACCACAAGGAAATTGGGGGAGGGAGAATGCATTTTTCTTGGAAAATATATATTCCAGGGCTATGGAAGCCTTTAGAGTTTGCTGACTTTGATCTTATTCCGATAGGGTCATAGTCAAAGTGGCAGTTCTCTCCTCCCTTCAGAGAAAGGTACCTCCTTCTTTGATGGCCCCATTCTTTCCACTGGGATCTCACTCACAGAGATCTTTCATTTAGGTCTTCTTCTTCTTCTTCTTCTTTTTTTTTTTTTTCTTTTCCATGGTATCTTGGCTTTCCATGCCTACAATACTCTCATGGGCTCTTGAGCCAGATCCGAATGCCTTAAGGGCTGATTCTGAGGCCAGAGTGTTGTTTAGGACGTCTGCCATTCTATGAGTCTGCTGTGTACCCCACTTCCCATGTTGGATCTTTCTCTCCCTTTTTGATTCTATCAGTTAGTATTAGCAGACACTTGTCTTGTTTGTGTGATCCCTTTGACTCTTAGACCTATCAGAGCCATCAATTTTGAACTGAAATTGATCACTTGGACTAGTGAGATGGCACAAGGTGGTACATGCCACCTTGATGGGATTGTATTGGAATCCCCTGGCACATTTCTAACTCCATCATTTGGGGCAAGTCTGATTGTGCATGTCCCAAATTGTACATCTCCTCCCTCTCTTTTTCCACTCTTAAATTTAATAGGGATCACTTTTCAGTTAAAATTTAAACACCTAAGAATAATTGTGTGTTAATTACAGAATTCAACCACTAGTACTAGAACAACAACAACAACAACAATAACAAATACTAAAAAGGATAAAGTATTACATTGTACATCAACAGTCAGGACAAGAGCTGATCAGGTCACTGTTTCTTATAGTGTCCATTTCACTTCAACAGGTTTCCCCTTTGGTGCTCAGTTGTCGCCGATCAGGGAAAACATGATATTTGTCTCTTTGGGACTGGCTTAATTCACTCAGCATGATGTTTTCCAGATTCCTCCATCTTGTTGCAAATGCCTGGGTTTCATAGTTTCTTAATACTGTATAGTATTCTATGGAGTACATGTCCCATAATTTCTTTATCCAGTCTACTGTTGATGGGCATTTGGGTTGGTTCCAGGTCTTCCACAGCCCTGGCAACTCAAGACTAGAGCCTAGGGAGATTACTGACGCCATGAACAGGAGTGTCAAATTGTTAAGTCGGCAACAGGAATCACTGTGTACTTACATCCCTTGTGGGATCTGTCCTTAATGTGTTGTCCAATGTGAAGTGATGCTATAACTAGTACTGAAACAGTATTTTTACACTTTGTGTTTCTGCATGGGTACAAACTGATGATATCTTTACTAATTATATACTGAATCGATCTTCTGTATATAAAGACAATTGGAAATGAAATAAAAAAAACCTTGTGTAATTGGAAATGGCATAGAAAATTAATTAATTTTTTAAAAAATATTATGTAGGATCTCTGTCTTTAATGTGCTGTACACTCTTATTTAATGCTATAACTAGTACTCCAACAGTATTTTTTTTCACTTTGTGTTGCTATATGTGGGCAAACTGTTGAAATTATTACCTAATATATACTAAACTGATCTTCTGTATATAAAGAGAATTGAAAATGAATCATGATGTGATTGGAAGGGGAGAGGGAGCGGGAAAGGGGAGGGTTGTGGGTGGGAGGGAAGTTTTGGGAGGGGGAAGCCATTGTGACCCATAAGCTGTACTTTGGAAATTTATATTCATTAAATAAAAGTTTAATAAAAAAAAGAAAATATATATTCCAATCTAAACATAATTGCTGAATTTGAAACCAAGTAGAGCTAGAGAGATCAAGCTATTTGGTTTTCTGAGTGACATAGAGATAGTGCTTGATGGTGATGGGATGTATTCTCTAGATAAAGGGAACTCCAGTAACTCTTGTGGGTACCCAAAAGCTTAATCTATTCTTATGCAGATACAACAACCATGGTTCTATATGGCAAGTTCCCTTTCATGCATGATGCTTGCTCCTATGCCAAGCTACTGAGGGAAAGAAAACCTGATTACACTCTATGTCCAATTGATTCTGCCTCTCTTGTGGAGTGTGTCAAATAAATTGCATTTTTTCCTGAGCCCATTTAGATGGAGTATTATCCTGCTGTGTTCCTTTGGATCCTGTACAGATTTCTGATTGCAGAATTGTAACACTAATCATAATAATTATCTATGTAATAAGTTCACAATATGAATTGTTACAGATGGTCACATTTTCTATCACAGAGCAATCAAGCCTATTTGTACAATCTACTTGCTCTCAGATAAAACAAAAGGCAACATGTAAGTTTCTGTATGTTCATCACACATTATAAGTGGCAATTTAGGTCTAGCACATCAGAGAAAATGAGAGCTGATAAGGGAGAGTGCTGAAAAACTTTCCAATAAAAGCATATTTGGATTTTGTTATCGGCTTTATAGATATTGTCATTATATATCCAATTAAATACTAAATATTTGTTGTTGTTGATGTTGTTTTCACAGCAACCTATTTCTTTTTTCCTACCTGAAAGCAGGAATTCATTTCAACAGTAGAGGACATGCAAATGAATTATAATTCAAATGTACTTACCATATAAGTTATTGAAATCAAATGCAAGGTATAGTTATGACCTTCACAAAAATGGTCTTCCAGGATTAAGTGCAATGCCGAGCAGTTTACTTTGACACTTTATGGTTTCCAAGTGGGGCTTTAGTTAATGAGTCAAACCCGGTCTTGATTTACAAATGATGTTGGAATGATGGTGCTGAATAGACATGTTTTGTTTCTGTGTTGCTGATTGTCAAATTCGGCCCAGTTTCTTTCCAATGCTTACTATGAGTATTCCAAAACTAAAAAAATATCATAGTTGGTTGAAAACTACTTCTCCTTCGAAGTTTGTGTAATATTAAATATAAATTGATACCAGGGGAAGTGCATAGAAGAACGTACTTGAAATATCTGGCAACCCCAATCCCAACTGATTGCCATACTATCTATGTTTTATCTATTTATGATTAAATAGTATATATTAATATACATCTATTATCTATAAATAAATACCCACAAAGGTAATTCTGTGTATCCACATGTATATCGTATTGACCTGTCTATATATATTATATATATGTATATACACATTCATCTTTAAATAGGTTTATATCATATTTCCTCAATCTTTGAGTTATTCCTTGACTTTTAAGTGCTTTAATTTTTAGTCATTAAAAATACACACCAGTCCTATGTTGGAATAAAACCAAACATAATTTTTGCTTAGTAAGCTCATGCCAGTTGCATTGTAATTTTCAGTATTAAAATATTGATTATAAGTGCTAATAGTGTAATTAAACCTGCCTTGATAATTCCTTTAGTTATCATGTATGGCTTATTAAATTTAACCTGAAAGTAAAAAGTCTGTTTGAATAGATACACAATACTTGTGTTGCCAGAGAATGGAATGGCTCAAGAATATTTCAGAAAACAAAAAGTAGTGAAGTTAAACTTTAGGTTTATCTGGGAATTAGTCCTGTTTACATTAATAACTACATGAAATTCTACTTAAGCTATTGTTACATTTCAATCCATTTGTTTGAAGTACAGTTCTGATTTGCTTAAATTTCTGGAGAATTTTATTTTCTCCTTTTTTTAAATAAAAAATCCTTATAATTTTCAACTTTCAAATTTGTTTTAAATTCATTTAAACTACCATAATATAATTAAAGTGATAGACATATTTCTCAGTACCTGGTAGATACCTAATGGAATGCTTTTAAAATTTTTAAACAAATAATTCACAATTCACATTATTTCCATTAGCTACCATAAGATGCACAGTGTAGAAAAAAATCACATAAATATGCTACAGAAATTTCTATAATTATGTTCCTTCTCTTTGGTTCCTAGAGCGTGCATTTTTCCAACTCTATGTTGTGGCATAATTTGGTACCTTTAGGATTGAAAACCATAACAGCAAATCATTGTTGTGTGTTTACTCAGCTATACATTATGATTAGTGCTTTGTATTTATTAATTTGTTTAGTATTTTTAACTGGAGTTTAAAGTGTAATTCTCATTTTGGTTTCAGACAACTAGTATTCAGTCCCATTCCCTAGTTTACTTGATCTTGGTCATACAATTATGCCAAAACTTAACTTCCCCATTCAAGAGTCTAAGATCAAAAACACAGCTATTTTGAAGTAAGGTATGTAGAGGAGGTAGACACACAGCATAATCTGTCAGGCAGCCTGGCATTTGGCACAGTTGGAATGACTGATTTCAAATATCAGATAGTGCCTTGATTTGAGTCCTCCTTCAATTTCCAATCCTAGCTTCCTGCTAATGCACACCCGGGATGCAAGAGGTAATGCTTAGACACTTGAGCTCTACTATCCATGTAGGAGACCCAGATTGAGTTTTGGGCTCCTGGTTTTAGATTTACCCAGACCCTGATGTCTCAGGCATCTGGAGCAGTGAACCAGAAAATGGGAGCTTTCTTTATCTCACTGCCTTTCAAATAAAGACAAATTAAAAAAAAATAAAAGTATAATACCCATACATGCATTTTCTTACAGTGAATCACTTCCAGTTTCCAGGTGTCAAAGCATAATTTTCACAACTTGAAATTACTTTCATATAGATAGAATATTTGCCAAAAGATTTGTTAACTCTTTGATGATTGAACAAGTAGGAAAATAAATTATTTTAAAGAGTGTTTTGTACAAATAGCATTTATAGTTATTTAAAAGGTCAATACAGAACTAGATGGCTGACAGAGCAGTAAAAATATTATGTTAGAGATATCTTGTTTTTATAACATTTTATTGATAGACAATATATATACCAAGAATTGTATGTAAGTGTACAGATAAATCAGTTTTTTGTTCTCTGAAGACACTCATAACCAACATTCCAAAGAAGAACATTATTAGTGTCCCAAGAGTCCTTAATATTACCCCCTCTCCATTTCTGTTTCTGTTTAATGAGGGAAAATTCATATTGTTTTTTATATAGTGTGATTTAGTTAAGCAATATTGATAACTGAATGCAAATATATGACATCCACATAATTTTTATATTCTACAAATGAACTTCTATAATTAAGAGAAGGATATGATATTTGTCTTTCTGGGTCTGGCTAATCACTTAGCATAAATTATGCTGGGCAATAAGAAGTTAATGTGTAACTTCTGAAGTCTGAGCCCTTAATTTGCAGCAAAAGTCAAATCAAAGCCCATTCTTGCAGATGACGAAAGACATGTGATGAGAGATTGATGGACAAGGTTCTTGTACTCTCTTGTCAGTTTTTCATATTTCCAGTAATCTCTTCACACAGTTATCAGCTCTAATTCCTGACACCAGGCTTATAGGTGTGGGGTCATTCAAATCCTGAGATTTCCTCTTCACTGAATCTTTTCAAACATATTCACATTTGGATTTACTATGATTTCACAAAAAATGTGAGTCTGTGATTTACTGTCCCATTCCTTTCATGTCCTGAGGGCCTTTTGAAATTGAGTTATCTTTTGTTGAAAAAAATCTGGGAAATATAGAGCCATTATTAGTTCAAGTATTTATTCCTCACCATTTTTATTTCTTGTGTTTTTTAACTAAATTTTTATTCAAATATTAGCAACTGTTGCTTCTAGTTTCCTTATTTTTAGCTTATATTTAAATTTTTGTATTTCTTTTTCATTTCTTTCTCTGAGAGATTTCCACAATCTGATCTTCCAATTTACTAATACAATCTTTCTCTGTATCCACCTAAATTAATTCCATCTATTTTTAATGAACTACTATATATACAAACATATATAATATTTTCTGGTTCTTTTGTACGTTTTCTTATCCTCGTTTCATCTTTTTTTCAAAGATTTATTTGAAAGTCAGCATTACAAAGAGAGAGAGAGAGAGGGAGGGAGAGAGAGAGAGAATCTTCCATACCATGGTTCACTCCCCAATGTTTGCAATGACCAGAGCTGGGCCATGCTGAAGCCAGGAACCAGGAGGTTTTTCCAGGTCTGCCACGTGGTGGCAGGGTTCCAAGAACATGGGCCATCTTCTGCTGTTTTTCCTGGGGCCACTAGCATGGAGCTGGGTCAGAAGTGGTTCAGCTGGGCCATGAACAAATGTCCATATGGGATGCCGGCACCGCAGGTAGAGGCTTAACCTGCTATTCCACCATGCCAGCCACAACCTTGTTTCATCTTTATCTTATCTTCCTTTCTTCATTTAGCTTAATATTTGTCTAAATATTAATAAATACGTTCTAACATTTCCTCTTCTGATTGCATCACTAATTGTCTGTCTCTGGTGTCTTGTTATTTGCATTCAGTCTCCCTCAGAAATATAAGCTACTCTGCCAGTGTTCATGGAGAAAAGTCAGACCCCAAATACCCTAAAGGACTTTAGCGGGGGATGGGGGATGGATGAGCAGCAGAGTTGAAAAATCCAGTCACCAGTAAATTATTAATCATGGCTAACCTCGTTATATAAATCCTTTGGGAAATGGCTTCATTATCTGACTCCCAAGGATAATCAGAATTGGGACAAGAAAGCCTGCAATGGACAGTAAAAATAAGCCAGAGAGTTAGGAGGAGTTGTGGGGAAGTAGCTATCCAAATTTATTACTCACTTCTTCTTGACAATTCCCTATAAACCCAGGGTTTCTGTGCTGTTCTGAACTTATTGTTGAAGCCAACTGTATCAAAACTCTAAGTGATTATAGGAATGGGGCAGGCACCTCTGTGCAAAAGTAGCTTCAGAGGAGAAACTAAAGCAGACCTCCCATTGATCCTTCCCAGATTTCACTCCCACAGGCTGGCTTTTGGCCAACAAAAGCTGCCTCCTCACACATACAAACCAGTTCAAACTGCTCTCAGTACCACAAGATTTTCTAACGTGACATTTCCAGTTTGATTCATTTCATATTTTTACTCAGTATTAAAAAGCATGTAACATTTGAAGTAACATTTTTTTCAAGATATACATACAAGTTCATAATATGAAGTAAGTAACATAAATGGAAAAATTATTGTTCCAATGCAAATACTTCATTGTCAATTTTCTGTGAAATGAAATAATAGTTCTATTAATAGAGATATTCTATATTCCATATATACTTATTTGCAGTCTTTTAGGTGCTCTGCAGAGATGAAAAGGAGAACCTAAATGTCTTTCTAACTTGATTTTTATAGTTCTATAACTGAATTATCACTTTGAAAAGCTCTAGTTTGCAAGGTCAGGAAATGTAGCAAGAATTTTTAACAATAAATGTAGACTTAGTTGAAAGATAGCAAAATCTAGGCCTTTCATCTCCACTTGAATGATTTCTTATTCAAACTCAGCTGAATTACTGAGAGAAGACTGTCCTGCTTTCTTGAATCTCCATTCAAGGGAACCTTTAATTCACTCTGTTTCAAAATAAATCTAGAGAGAGCCACTTACGACAAAATATGTGATGGTGTGCCCTATTTGAATAATACATGATTTTCAATTATCAAATAATATATGTTCTCCATTTATTGATCTACTTTAGGGAAAAACATGTAAAAATAAGCATATCCTTTGAATCTATTTTAAATATGTTGAATATATTTAAGCCATCTAAGCAATTTTAGGCTAAAAATTAGATTACGTACAACTGAGTTACTTGATTATTATACCAGATTCACAGCTCTGCTTTGGTGTAATATTGTGCAAATTATTACTATGGCATTAGCCAGAAATGTTTTATGTTCTTTGATTCCTAAGTTTTCAAACATAAACAGCCTATTATTTACTAAAAATGAATTTAAGTGCATATGACCTTTCTCTTATGTATATTACTTTAAAGTTAAATTTTAATTTGAAGAGAAACACCACATATTGGAGCATGGCAAAAAGAGAAATCAATGAATTACATTTGATGTGTAAGGTCATTGCTTTGAACTGTGCGGTGACTTGATTGTTCCATCTGTAGGATTAGATGTTGCATTCTAAAGCTACCAGTTCATTGACAATACTGATAGGAATTCTTGATATATTTACAATAGTACTTGACATTTTTTCTTGTATTAGCTCTAGTGAAGGCAGAATAAGTTTTAGTGAAAAAGGATGGGAACAAAAGTGTTTTAATGCACAGATGTTTCAACTAAAATTGTATTTTGTGGATGTTTTTGAAGTTATAATGCATGTCCTTAATTCAAACCCCATTGTTCACATAATATAATAACAACACTGTAGTTATATACTGATTGGTATTCTAAAATGTGCTGTGAGATAAATGCTGTTATTATGAAAATCCTATTAGTAAATTCCTATGTACTGTACATGCAGGGCAGATGTATTAACAAACCCTCAGTCGTTACTTTCTTGAAAACAGCTTCACCAGCTATGAAATACTACATAATAATGTCATTAATAAATATCTAATTGCAATATATAAAAGTGAAACATTGAATGGCTTAAAATGACTTCCGTGAATGGTGAAATTATTTCAAGTAGATGCACTGAGCAATGGATACACTATGCCTCTCGTTTTTATATTACCACATGTGAAGTAAGAGATCATTTAAGTGTGAAGACAGGCTAATGAGAAAGGTTAGTTCTTTTATAAAAAGCTGTCAGTAGATGGCAATGTGACTGTTTTATAAAGCATTTTTATTCCATATAGACCTTAAAATTTGAGATCATTCACATTTGCTACCTAAATTACTGTAATTTTCCCCCAAAAAGAGCTCCAAGAGCCCTTTTAAACTATTCTTTAAATAATTGATAGTTACAAATGAAAAGCCAAGCCTAGAATTTCCAAAGTGATCAAAGTTGTTTTAATTTTCCATTGGTCAGGGTTGAATAAAAATAATGTTACAAACTATACCATCAATAACCAGGATTGCAGAGCCCCCATTTCAGACTAAAGCACCGTTAGCAAATCTATATTATATCTTACGCGTTGTAACCAGCTATGGCCCATTGGCACACTATTTATTAAAATACCCAGAGAAATAACATTATATAATGAAATTTATCTTAGTATGACTTTTTCATCCTTTTTTTTGCATGCTTTCACTGTGCTCCTTACTCAAACAGTAATCAACATTGTAATTTCTAGTGGTATTTTACATAAGTGCATCCATATATATTACTTATATGCATATATCACAGTATAGGATGTTAAATATGTCTATAACTCAAAGCATGAGAGTCAGCATGTTCTTTAAGAGATCATGGCTTCTGAATTCATGGTAGGTTATAAAAACCAAAAAACAATACCATATTCTGGAAGTAAATTCTGGGAATTGAATTCTGACTAATGTGAAAGTTCTAACATAGGGGCAATATGTGAAAATGTTTGAAACAGTTCTAGCAGAACCAAGAGATATATTATTTAGCAGTAAAGAATTGTTTAATTTTATTAAAACTTAGACTTGTGACTCCATTTTCATTTGAGAGGAAACAGAGATATCGTATCAGTAATGAAATTCTATGAATGGCTACGTGGTATAATGGGAAACACCAATCAGTTAAGAAATGTGAGTAGTAGCCATTATCTCATCTATGGATAATCATTAATTATTTAGTTGCCATTTTATCTAAAAATAAATAGAATTAACTATAAATATACAGTGGTTACTCAACTATAATTAGTGATTAAAGGTCTGTTTTGATCGGGAAGACACATCAAAATCAAGTAAATCCTAGAGATCTTATTTGCCATTGACTAATGTACAGAGCAGTCAGAAATCTTCTTTAAATTCTTTTCTTAATTTTATTTAAGGTATACATTCCATGCATTTCAAATATACAGACATAGGAAATATCTTAACTCATTTCTGCTTCAAAGTCCTAAAGCTTTCAAAGCACTGACATCTTTCCAAATCATTATTCAGTTACATTAGAGGTAAAGATGCCATCATCAACCAACCTGAAATGGCCAAACTCCACTGCAATGGTGACACCTGTGCAGGTAGACTAAGAAGTGCCCAAAGGTCAACCTGGCTTAATCTTAATGCTAAGATCTCTGCCTCGGGCATTTAAGTTTCATTCCGATAACATGACTTATTTGAGAGCATCTGTCCAAAACTGCACCGGGGAGACATTCTACCTCCCTCTACTATATGTCAAAATTTTCCATTTGAATATTCATTTAGAAGGTAATATTCATCCTCCTCTCTAAATGAGAGGAACCTACTTTGTCTTGCTTTGGAGAATCATAGCTTTGAAAGTGATCCCCTGTGGTCTCCTTATTTCTTGAAAATAAAGATTATGGTGATATGACTACTTCTGACGAAGATTTTGATTTCCTCTCTGCAAGATAGGTAACAAAAGAATTAAGAAATCCAGAGATTTTGAAAATAATTATTTATTTTGATATGTTTGAAAGTGAAAGTGAAAGAGAGCCTCCATGTGCTGGTTCATTTGCCAAATATCCACAATAGCAGGACCTAGGCCAGGTCAAAGCTAATAGCTGAAAATTTAAACTAGATCTCCCATATGGGTGAAGGGATCCGACTGCTTGAGCCATCACCTGCTTCCTCTCAAGGTTGTAGTAGTAGGAAGATGGAACTGGAAGAGGAGAGGGGATGTGAATTCAAGCACTCTAAAATAGTGAGTATCCCAATTAGCATCTGTTAAGATGTGACACCAAAGGCCAACTTTCAGATGCTTAATTACAGTTCACCCCAAATAAACTAGAACTCATGATTTCATACCTCTGAAGTAGGGAATTACTAGCCCTACTTCTTTCTTTCTGTAACTCCATAGAAAAAGTTTGTTTAAATGAGTAATGAGAAATTCCATAGACCTGAAAGAATCCTGGATCTGTATTTAAATAGCTAACATAAAAATGGTTTCGTCAGTGCTTAAAAATAAGGATAATGTTATTTTAGAAACATATAATTTCAAATTCACATATATTATAGAATTAAGAAAGATTATATTATTTCAGATTTTGTTTGTATAATTTCAAAAAAATCTGTAGTTCCCTTTCCAAGATTTATTTTAGATAAATTTTAGAAGTTTGTGTTGTGGCACAGTGGGATAAGCTGCTGTACGCTGCACCAGCATCCCTTATAAAAGTTTATATAAATCCCAGTTGCTCCACTTTGTATCCAGCTCCCTGAGAATCTTCCTGGGCAAGAAGAAGAAATTTGCCCAAGTACTTGAACTCCCAATACCCACAGAGGAGACATGGATGGAGTTCCTGACACCTGACTTTGTCCTGGACCAGCCTGGATTTGTGGCCATTTTGGGGGGTGAACTAGAATATGCAAGATCTCTCTCTCTCTCTTTCTTTCTCTCTCTCTCTCTCTCTCTTTCTCTCTCTCTCTCTCCCTATTTCTCTCACTCTCTCTCACTCATACTTTCAGTCATACAGATTAAAAATAAGAGGCTTAATCTTCCCAACTGCAAACAATGGAATACAGATTTAATTCTCCTTTTTTTTTTTTTTTTACAAAGATTTGTTTTATTTTGAAAGAGTTAAAGAGAGAGAGAGAGAGAGAGAGAGAGAGAGAGAGAGAGATCTTGCATATGCTGGTTCACTTGTTAAGTGGCCACAATGGCCAGTGCTGGACCAGGCCATGACCAAGAGACCAGAGCTTCATCTGGGTGTCTCATATGGGAGACAGGGGCCCAAACACTTGGGTCATCTTCTGCTTTTCCCAAGCCATTAGCACGGAGCTGGATCTGAACAGCTGGGACATAAACCGACACTTGTAATGGGATGCTGGCATTGCAGTGGGTGGCCTTAGCTGGTAGGCCATAATACTGACCCATCTCCTCTTCTATACAGAGCATTTTTTGTTGGAAAACTTGTAAAAATTGCTTGGAATACAAATAAATCCTTTTGAAGAGTAGATAGATTAGAAGAAATTCCATAGCCCCCCCCCCCAAAAAAAAATACATATCAAACTGTTTTAGCAATGTTTCAGCAATCTCAACCTTAACTAGGCAGGAAGGATCAAGATTCCTATACTAGTTAGCACTCTCTATTCACTGAGTCACAATTTATTATCATGCTCTTTTCTTATTTTTTGAAAGTAATTAAACTCCTGTAGCATGCTGCTTCTTTGCAAATAAAGTAATCACACAAGATACTAAGACATAAGCCATCAAGGAAGTGCTAATAGCTTCTAAAATAAAGAAGTGAAACCTTTAGCTAAATTTTCATTTAAAAAATCTTTGACATTGTATTTAAAATGTTTTAGTCAATGAGAAAACATTTGATTGATAATGTCTGTGGCTAAAACGTGCTAGAAGTGAAAACTACTAAAATACTAGTCAGGATTCCATCATTTCATTTGTGAGTAAAATTATATTTATCATTGAAAAGAATTTATACATATTTCCTATTGAAATGGAACTTTTTCTTCATGGAAACCTGAAAATCCAGATACTTTTGAATGTGTTTGTAATTAGACATTGAAATAATTGAGATCTATGCATTTTAAAGATTTTTCTTTCAAATACTATTAAAGTTGTTCTTTAATCAATAGTTCCATTAGACATTTCTCCATCTGCCTTCATCACAAGCATATGCAAGTGAGAAAACCTGTTCTGTTATATGACGCTTCCATAATTATTTTTACAATCAAGTGTCTAGATAGAAGGTTACACATCTTCAATTTTGCAATATTGTCTTAGAAGCCAAATAAAGCACACTAAATATATTTGCCACTATATGACAATATTTTCACTCTTAAAAATCATTGATAGTTTTTCTTACAATATTAAATGTATTTAGAATAACCATAAAATATTAATAGCACTTTCCTAAATTTTATCATTCTTGCTGTGTTTTTATCTAAAACTATACAAAGACAGAAAACAATGTGCATTGATACAATGTAAGTTTTTAAACAGAATTTAGAGTTCAACATTGAAGCATAGATTTAATTCTTTAAGAGGAGGAAGATAAAATAATAACATCTATCCTATGGGTATTCTTAATATCTAAAGTCCATGCTACCAGGCCTCCTGAATGATTAGATGTAGAAGATTAGATTGGATGTCATTCACAAAACAATGTTCCTTGGACTGACAATAATATCATTGACTGGCTTAAGACCTCAAAGTTTTGAGTTATTATCAATCTTTCTTGAGGACAGGTGTTATTTTATAAAAATTCTAGAGGTAAAGGGAGCAATTTCTTGCACTCAGCATCTTTTGGTGGTGCAAACTTTCTGTATATTTTTTGATTCTGAAAGATTCCAAGATGAATGAACTGTGAAGCATTACTTTTGGGAGATTGCCAGTTAATCCCTGATTTACACTAATTATATTTTCTGCATGTAATTGAACTTCATTAATGAGTATGGTATTCTAAATATTATGTCAGCAATATTTGGATGCTAAAGACTGTATCAGGTTATACTACTGAAAAGAGACACTTCTGGGAAGGTGCTGTGACCTGTCGGGTGGCATATAGGACTTCCATCCCCGGTTCACTTTCCAAATTGTTGCAATGGCTGGGGCTGGGCTGATCTGAAGCCATGAGCATCTTCTGGGTTTTCCACGTGGGTTCAGGTGCCCAAGGACATGGGCCATCTTCTACTGCTTTCCCAGGCCATAGCTGAGAGGATCAGAAATAGAGCAGCAGGGACTCGAGTGAACCTGCGGATGGAAGTCCTTTCTCTCTCTCTCTCTCTCTCTCTCTCTCTCTCTCTTTCTCTCTCTCTCTCTTCCTTCCTCCCTCTCTCTCTCTGCCGCTGCCTCTTTGTAACTCTGCCTGTCAAATAAATAAATCTTAAAAAGAAAAGAGAAACTTCTGACTTGACAATATACTCAACCTCATTTACTTACTTAGAATTTTAGCATAGAAGGATTTGAGATTTTTATTTTATTTCTTCAGTCAGAATTGCATTATCTCAGATATGCAAAAAGATTCCAAGAATATTTCAATTAACTATGTTAATATGTGTGGATCCAACATCAAGTAGACTGGGTCCATAAGCATGGGCCTATAACCATATCTATTACTTTAAGAGAATAGCTTTCATTTTTTTTTTTTTTTTTAGATGAAGGTAGTTTACTGAAAGCTGTTTCTTTTTTTTAATTTTTTTTTTTTTTAATTTGAAAGGCAGAGTTACAGAGATGGGATGAGGGAGAAGGAGAGAGAGATCTTCTATCTGCTGCTTCACTTCCTAAATGGGCTCAACAGCTGAGGCTGGACCTGGCCAAGGCCAGGAGCCAGAAATTCCATCTGGGTCTCCGACATGGGTGGCAAGAGCCCAAGCACTCACCTCCTGGTGCTTTCCTAGGCTGATTAGGAGGGAGCTGTGTTTGGAAGCAAAGTAGCCAGGACTTGAATTGGCCCTCATATGGGGTGTCCATGGCCTCTATCAGCTAAACTTGCTGAGTGAGAATACCCCTGAAAACTTATTTGAGAGTAGCTGATTCTCATAGTTACAGTCTTGATTGCTGGAATTCTTATTAAATATTTTTAAATTATTTAACTTATTGGGAATTAAGTTTTGAGCTTTTTTTCTTATTATCTTTATTTCTAATCATTTTCAGGTATACAATTATATACATATATAAATATATAAATTGCATTTCTAGGAGAGAAATTTAATTAGTTTTTTAGTTTTTTTTTTTTCTAACTCAAAAAATCTTTGGTAAAAGGAATGCAATTAGTAGTTTTCTTACTATTTTTTCAAGAAAATTAACTAAATTTATTCCAGAGCTTATATTTGTATTTTTAACTTCTTCAAACTAAGATAATTTTTAGTTACAAAGATTTTTTATTTAATAAGAGCACTATTTATTTAATAACCACTATTTTTTTTTTTGACAGGCAGAGTGGATAGTGAGAGAGAGAGACAGAGAGGTCTTCCTTTTTGCCATTGGTTCACCCTCCAATGGCCGCTGTGGCCGGCGCATTGTGCTGATCCGAAGCCAGGAGCCAGGTGCTTCTCCTGGTCTCCCATGCGGGTGCAGGGCCCAAGGACTTGGGCCATCTTCCACTGCCTTCCCGGGCCATAACAGAGAGCTGGCCTGGAAGAGGGGCAACCGGGATAGAATCCGGCGCCCCAATAACCACTATTTTTAAATTCATAAATATATTAATTCAGATATTTTATACTTATTCTTATCTTCATTCATACCCAGACCAATGATACATCGCTTTTTACAAGTTATTATTTATTTTATTTAAAGAGAGAAACGAGGTCCTCCTATCTGCTGATACGCTTCTCAAATAAATACAATAGTCAGTGCTAAATCCAGAATCTGAGAATTCAGTCCAGATTTCACATGTGGTTGGCAGAGATCCAACTATTTGAGCTATCCACCTGCTGCTTCACAGGGTCTGAATTAGCAGGAAGTTTGAACAGGGAGTAGAGCCAAAACTTAAATATAAGCATTCAAGATATGGAACATGAACATTCAAGCAACATCTTAACTGCTGCACAAAATGCCCGCCCATACTAATTTTCAGTAACATTTCCAAATATCTGATTTTATCACTGTGTAGAGACTAGCATGGTTTAAAATTAATATATCATTAGCATGCAGTAAGTGGTGAAATGGTTGTTTATTTACTAGTAACCTACTTACTTCCATAGCATCCATGGAAAAAAAAAAGAAAAAGAAAAGAAGAAGAAGAAGAAGGAGAAGGAGAAGGAGAAGGAGAAGGAGAAGGAGAAGGAGAAGGAGAAGGAGAAGGAGAAGGAGAAGGAGAAGAAGAAGAAGAAATTGGATGGTCGAACAACAACAACAAAAAATAATTGGTATTATGTGTGTTAAACTTCAAAGAACTTTTGTGGGAATTGCTTAGATCCGAAGGTATTTCCTCTGGAGTTTGCAGTAATTCCGCAGGTATTCGACAATGAAGGCTATTAAATAGGTTTTTTTTTTTTTTAATCCTCTTTAAAAAGTTTTTGTGGGGTTGGCGCTGTGGCATAGCGGGTAAAGCCACCACCAGCAGTCTCGTCATCCCATATGGGCGCCAGTTGGATTCCTGGCTGCTCCACTTCCAATCCAGCTCTCTGCTATGGCCTGGGAAAGCAGTGGAAGATGGCCCAAGTCCTTGGACTCCTGAACCTGAGTGGGAGACCTGGAAGATGCTCCTGGCTCCCTGCTTTAGATCAGCACAGCTCCACTGCGCTGATCCGAAGGCAGGAGCCAGGTGCTTCTCCTGGTCTCCCATGGGGTACAGGGCCCAAGCACTTGGGCCATCCTCCACTGCACTCCCGGGCCAAGCAGTGAACCAGCAGATGGAAGATCTCTCTCTCTCTCTCTGTGCCTCTCCTTTTCTCTCTGTGTAACTCTTTCAAATAAAAAAAAAATCTTTAAAATAAAGTTGTGTTTCTTATGTATCTCAAGTAACAATTAGTCGTTAATAGCAATGGCCAGGTCCCTATCATGCGCCCACTTAGGAATACTTTAACATGATTGTGTCATTTTCTTAGGGTGGGTGAGACAGGTGTTTGTTTTGGTAAGAAGTAACTGATTAATAGTGCACAAGGGAGAGTAGCAGCTGCAGAGCAAACTAGGAATTGCTGGAATGGAACACTTTAAATAAGAGAAGGAAATAATGTGGTCATGGAAACTTTTCCCTATTTCTTTGTCTGAAATGAGCATTGATTTTTAAAATATAAGCATGGATTCAATATTATAACTTTATTGATATTCATATCTGAATCACATTCAACACCTAATATTTACACTATGATTTCATTATTACCTTTGCAATTTACATTATTCAATTTAAATGTCATTGTATATGGATTGCAAGATATTTTTATAGCTTCTATTTTGTCCTGCATTTGCTAAGGCATGTTTATATAAGCAAGTAGAAAATATCCTCATACTGACATTTAACATTTACATATTTTCACTGAAAAAGTTTATAAAATTGGCAAAGGCTTTGCTAAGAACTAAGATCTTTCATAAGTTTTATTAAGTAGATCATGAGTTTACAACATTGCAGGTACACAATCTATTTATCATAAATGGTTGTGAAATCCAAAAGCCTCAAAATCACAAAACTTTTCAAAAACTAATTTTTAAAAGCAATTGCCCTGAACTAAGTTATTGCTATTTTTGGTGTTTAACTATCTTACAGTGAATATGCATATATTTCACTGCAAAAATATTAGGGCACCATTACTATGTGAAGTTCAAACCCTACATTGTGAATTACACAATACACAATATATGAATCAAATTAGCTTTACCAAACTTGACCAATTTTGAATTATGGAACACATCTAGCCTCAAGAATTTTCAATAAATAATTTGGATTTATGTTATTTGAAACCAAGGTGAGATTTTAAACCCCTTTTTTTAATGGTGCATTTCTCCAATTATTTTTGTATCATCATCAAATTGCTGTCAAAGCCAAATAGAAAAACAAAATACTAAACTTACAAGATAGTTAAAACTTATACTTTTTTTTTTTTTTTTTTTTTTTACATGCAGAGTGGACATTGAGATAGAGAGAGACAGAGAAAGGTCTTCCTTTGCTGTTGGTTCACCCTCCAATGGCCGCCACGGCGGTGTGCTGTGGCCGGCACACCACGCTGATCCGAAGGCAGGAGCCAGGTGCTTCTCCTGGTCTCCCATGCGGGTGCAGGGCCCAAGCACCTGGGCCATCCTCCACTGCACTCCCGGGCCACAGCAGAGAGCTGGACTGGAAGAGGGGCAACCAGGATAGAATCCGGCGCCCCAACCAAGACTAGAACCTGGCGTGCCGGCGCCGCAGGTGGAGGATTAGCCTAGTGAGCCGCGGCGCCAGCCAAAACTCAAACTTTGAATATCTTCTTTTTTAACAAAAGAAACTAATGGTCAATGAAGCACATCATTTTGATTAAAGCCATGCAGCTGAAAAGTGAATGATGGAAGAAGCAAATCCAACATCATGTGCTGCTGTCACCTCCTATAAACAAAATGCAGATGAACATTTTTACCTGTGTGGTATCCTTATAGAGATACTTGTTGCCACCTTAGACTCAACATACCCAACATTTCATGAACTTTATTCCCTCCAATTCTTAAACCTTCCCTTGTGCTCTACCCTGGTTATAGGCATCACCACCATATCAGGTATTCATTTTAAAAAGTTTAGCATTTCTTCAGTCTCCATTCTAACTTTAGGTCTATACCCATTCATTAACAAGAATATTCTGTTTTTTCTGCAGTGTCTCCTATGTTTCCCATTTAGTCTCATTGACATTCTCTAATACAGGGGCTAAATAATGCATTGTCTTGATGATTACATAAGTGTAAGTGCTGCCTGTAAAGACCTTTGCTTACAATACCTTCTATATTGTTTCAAACACCAGTGCCATACGTTGCTACCTCAGAGGAAAAATCCTGTTAACAGAACTTGCTAATTAAGTAGTTATTAAAAACTTACCAGATCCAAAGCAAGAGAATGTGTCAGATTTGCATTATTAAACTAGACGGTTTATGTTAATCAGCACCCAAAAAAAGTAGATTAATAAAGAAATAAATGGCTCTCTGGACTAAATGCCTTAAAAGACTATATAAGCAAAAGTAGGCTCTTTCATAATACATGTTTTAATGGAAAAATAGTGGATTCTCACACTGGTTCAATCCTATACCCCAATCTTATGACACAACTCCCTGTCTGAAAAATTGACATAATTCTAAGGGGTTGAAACATGATTTACAAGGGCTGGCTTAGTGGCATAGTGGGTAAAGATGCCACCTGAAATGCTGGCATCCCATGTGGGTGCTGGTTTGTGTTCCAGATGCTCCACTTATGATCCAGCTATCTGCTAATTTGCTTTGGGAAAGCAGCAGAGGACGGCCCAAGTACGTGGGTACCTGCACTTATGTGAGAGCCCCTGGAAAATCTACCAACTCCTGGCTTTAGATTTGCACAGCTCAGACCATTGCACCCAATTCAGGAGTACACCAGTGGATCTCTCGCTCTCTCTCTCTCTCTAACTCTGCCTTTCAAATAAATAAATAAATTTTTAAGACATGATTTACAATATTTATAGAACTAAGGAGTTGTTATAAAATAATAGATATCTGTATAATGTTTTGCTTTCTAATATATTTCAATCTAACAAAAATCTCTACTTAAAAGTAAAATATGAGCTGAAATAAAATTCTACTACTAATGATAATTATTACTGTTGTAAAAATAAATGTCTACTTCAATAGCGAGCAGGGAAAATTAGGAAGATTGTATTAAAATTAGATAATGTTTTTGTTATAGCCATTATAAAAAAAGTTAAGAAATGACAATTGATGGTGAGGATATGGAGAAAAGACTTAACACCATTGGTGACAATGTTGACTAGTGAAGTGACAATGAAATACAGTACAGGGATTCATAAATGAATAAAAAATAGAACTACAATATAAATCAGCAACCCATCTCCTGAGTATGAACAAAAAGGAAACCAGAATAACATCTCATAAAAATATCTACTTCCATGTTCACTACAGCATAATTCAGAAAAAAATTAAGAAAAAGAAAACAACCAAAGAGTCCACTAATAGAAGAATGAATAAAAAATTGTGTCATATATTCACAATAAATATTATTTTCTCTTAAAAATGAAACAACTGTCATTTATGATGACACGGATTAACCTAAATGACACTATGATAAGTGAAAGAAGTCAAACACTTAAAAAATATTGTGTTATCTTGCTTTCATTTGAAATATATTTAAAAATCCAATATGTTTGTTAATATTTTCTCCCATTCTGTTGGTTGCCTGTTCACTTTGCTGAGTGTTTCTTTTGCAGTGTGGAAGCTTCTCAGTTTGATGTCATCCCAATTGTCAATTTTGTCTTTGATTCCCAGTGTTTCTGTGGTCTTTTCCAAGAAGTCTTTGCCTATGCTAATATCTTGCAGAGTTTCCCCAGTGTTCTCTAGTAACTTGATGATATCAGCTCATAGATTTAGATCTTGGATCTATTTTGAGTGGATTTCTGTGTGAGGTGTAAGGTAGGAATCTAGTTTCATATCTCTGTACATGGAGATCCAGTTTTCCCAGCACCATTTGTTGAAGAGACTGACCCTGGTGTATACCATGAGGACTGCTATTACTAATATTGTGTTTTCCACTGTTAATATGCCAAGACAATAGATTTCAGGTATCCTTTAAATGTGACTAGATGAAACAATGGGTAGGTTAATCTGCTTGGCTGTAGTAGTACTTTTTGATGTGTGCCTATATTAAGTATATGATAACTTCATGTTATTCTTAATTATGTGTAATGAACAGTAAAACATAAGAAAAACATTTTCCATTAGTATGAACTGTCATAGTTATATACCTGACTACAGGAAATGTCCTATAGAAATATGTGTGTATGCATGTGTTTAATGGCTGCTCTTAATGGACAGTTGTAATATTTGATCAGGAAAATGAGAGCCTGCACATCTGTTTCTTTTTCTGTCAGAGAAAATTCAAGGAGAGGCTGGGATTGAATTGAATTAATTAGAATAATCTGTTTGTACACTCATGCCTGAGAGAGCTTGAACTAAATTTAGGGGTTTCTTTAAAGAAGGTCCATACATCACTGAAGAATTTGGAGACACAGACAGTATTTCCATCTGTAGCATAGGTAAAGACAGTAAAAAGAGCTAGGAAAATGCCCATGGTAGATCTGCTCTAAAGATTTATCCTCTTCCCCCCTTTCAACTGTTCCTTGAAGAAACTCACTAATGTCATTTATGTGGACATTTTGCTCATTAACTAACAGGGGTAAGGAACATCTGGCTCGCAGGCCATATAAGACCCACAAAATCACATGGTCTGGTCCTGCCAAGCAACCACAGGTGCGACTTGAGGTTCAGTAAATCTACTGCAGGCTAATTTTTAAGTTGACAATTTTGTAAGGCCTGAGAATGATATTACGAATACCCAACAGGCTTTGGCAAACAAACAAAAAAATCATAACCCTATGCCATAAATAATCACCATTCCATACCTTATTCATCTTTAGTTACACTAACCTTTAAATAAGTGTGATACAATCACACTATTTTTGACTTTTTTACATTTGGAGAATAAGTCAGAAATGTTGCTGAAAAGTTTGAGACAATAAAAGAGTACATAAAATGAGGACATAAAAGATGCTTGTCCATAGGAATGTCCCCTTATTTATCTTGAACTAAAAGATTTCTGTTGAAGAGAAAGTCTGATTTGCGTTACCTAGATTATGTTTTCAGACGTTTATGTTCTCTTACTTTGCTTCCTAATAAGCCATTTCTTTAATTCTGCATCAAGATAGACTCAGAGGCACATAAGAGTTTGAGATCAGATGCTGCAGAAAGAAAAGTAGGTGATGCATTACAATACAACTGGAGAAAAATTCCCAGTGGCAGAAGAGAAGAAAAGTATGGTTTGATACTGAAATTGAATGATTAAAATGGCCTTTTTAATAAAATATGCTGGAGCAATTGTACATCCATAAGGAAAATGGGACTTGATCCCTACCTCACATGATCAAAAAATCATTTGAATATAATTCATGGCCCTAGCTAAAGAAGAGAACTAAATCAATAAAACTTTAAGAAGAAAATATAAAAGAATATCTTTGTTATTTTTATAAGAGATTTAGATTAATAGATTATAAAAAGCATTAATTTTAAAAACAATAGAATGGATAACTGTTTATCAAATGATGCAATAAAAGAAATTGCAAACTAAAGAAGAATATCCACAAATGTCTATCAAATACATATTGAGAATATATGAAAAACTACCATATATCAATTAGAAAGACAAATCACACTATAGACATAAAAACACAAACATACAGGCATATACACACAGTTGTATTCACTTCTCTAGAGAGTATAAAAAGTAATAAATGAAAAGATGTCAATAATCGCAGGAGCCTGTAAAATAAAACTAAAATGATCTAGTATTGTACTTGCAAGAATTGTTAAAAGTGAAAATAGATAATACTAAGTTTTGCCAAGTTTGTGGACAAACTAGAACGTACATCCATCTAGAAGGGGTGTAAGTTGGTAAAATCACTTGGAACATGTTTGGCAATATTTTGTAAACCGAAGTATACATTTAGCCCAGGAGCCAGCATTTTCACTTCCAGTAATGGGCCCAACAAAAAGAGATATAAGAGTGTTAATTCCACTTCATTTGCAATAACTCAAACCTGAAAATAATTTGTGTCATTCAATAGGAAAAATAAATTGGTGAATATTCAGATAATAGAAGGTATTACAATAATAAAAATAGTAAATAGATGCTAATGAGAACATAAATAAATAACACAGGCATTTATTGAGTTAAAAAATGCTAAGAGAAAAAGTGACCTACTGCATGTTTTCAGTTATATGACATTTAAGAGGAGGAAAAATAATCATTTATAAAATTTATAACAGTGGTTACCCGGGAGGGCACATATACTGGGACGAGACTTAAGCAATTCTATGGGTTAAAGTAAATATTCTATATTTTGACCTATGTGAATCCCTTGTGATAAAGACTTAAAATTAATCACTTAAAAATGCTATATTTATGATACCTCAAATAGAAAGGTTAAAAATTAAATGCAATAGACACTCACTGGGTAACTTCATTTCAGTTTGAAATACTGGAACACAGGGGGCTGGTGCTGTGGTGTAGCTGGTAAAGCCGCCACCTGCAGTGTCGGCTTCCCATATAGGTGCTGGTTCCAGTTCCAGCTGCTCCACTTCTGATTCAGCTCTCTGCTATGCCTGGGAAAGCCGTAGAAGACGGCCCAGGACCCCTGCAGCTGCATGGGAAACCTGGAAGAAGCTCCTGGCTCCTGTCTTCTGATTGGTGCAACTCCAGCCGTTGCAGCCAATCGGAGAGTGAACTAGAAGATGGATGACCTCTCTCTCTCTCTCTCTGTCTCTCCTTCTCTCTCTGTGTAACTTTGATTTTCAAATAAATAAATAAATAAATAAAGTGTATTGTGATATCAAATTGAATTGAATGGTGGTAATAAAACTACATTCTCAGATGAAGAGACACTGCAGAAAATCAGTGTTGATGAGAAGCTATGGGCATTCCAAACAAGCCAAAACAAATATAGCTTACGGCAATGGGGGCATTGTTAAATAGGATAAGAAAGTATTTTTCTATTTTGTATACATTTACTTTGTACCAGGAGTACATTTATCAAATTATGTAAGTCTTTAGATAAGTCTTTGGAAAGCAACATCTTAAGCATTTTAACAAAACTCATTCAGCTACAACCAACTCATATTTTTGCTGTTTAATTGTTGTATTTCTGACACATCTAATCCAAAGCTCTCATTAAATTCTAGCAGTAAAAGCTTTAATGACAATCATGTAGAAACTACATGGATATGAAAAATGCCTTTTAATTATCATATAAACATATTAAAACACAATTGCATAGCCAAGAAATTTGCTAGGAATGAATTTATACATATGTATATGAACAAATATAGACTGCCTTAAAAATTAGACGACAAAATCATTCTTCTTAACAATGTTTATTCTGTTACACATGAGTTACAAGATTATGTGTTTGTCTATAGAGTGTGCATTATTGTTCTTGATGAAATTAGTTAATTACTGCCATGTAAAACTTTCAATCAAATTAGGGTATTTTTTCTAAAATTTCATTTAATAATATAAGATGCATCAAATAAGAAAAATCCTCAGCAATAATATTCAGGTATTCATTAATTTTCTTAGCTCTTATGTAAAAATACTATGAAATAAAACAATTTGTAACAAATCAGAAACACTTTTAATTTTTTTTCCTTTTTTAATTTTTTTTTTTATTTTTGACAGGCAGAGTGGACAGTGAGAGAGAGAGAGAGAGAGAAAGGTCTTCCTTTGCCATTGGTTCACCCTCCAATGGCCGCTGCGGCCGGCGCACCGCGCTGATCCGAAGCCAGAAGCCAGGTGCTTCTCCTGGTCTCCCATGGGGTGCAGGGCCCAAGCACTTGGGCCATTCTCCACTGCACTCCCGGGCCATAGAACACTTTTAATCAGGTATTTAGTTCATCAATTATATTTGTGGCCCAGTAACCCAATCTTGAGTCACTTTTATATATACATAAATATATATTCAGGAGTACAAAATTTCCCTAGTGGTATTTCAATACTTATAACTTCAAGAGTTGTTAGGTAATTTATATATGTGAATAGAAATTGATGGCTCAAGGTAGAGTCAACATGTCATTAAAGTGCAAATTATAAACTATAAACTGATATTATTTTGGAAGAATTTCAAATTGCTAATCTGGTTAAGATTTTAAAAGAGATGATTTTCTACAGATGGAACTTCTGGTTCAAAAGTTGCCATCCCGGGCCGGCGCTGTGGCTTAACAGGCTAATCCTCCGCCTAGTGGCGCCGGCACACTGGGTTCTAGTCCCAGTCGGGGCGCCGGATTCTGTCCCGGTTGCCCCTCTTCCAGGCCAGCTCTCTGCTGTGGCCAGGGAGTGCAGTGGAGAATGGCCCAGGTGCTTGGGCCCTGCACTCCATGGGAGACCAGGAGAAGCACCTGGCTCATGCCTTCGGACCAGCGTGGTTCGCTGGCCGCAGCGCGCCAGCCACGGCGGCCATTGGAGGGTGAACCAACGGTAAAAATGAAGACCTTTCTCTCTGTCTCTCTCTCTCACTGTCCACTCTGCCTGTCAAAAAAAAAAAAAAAAAAAAGTTGCCATCCCTAGACTTCCTTATAAATTTCTGCTGTCTATAGCACTAGTGCAATGGAAGCTCTTATTTTTTTTTTTTTTAAGATTTATTTATTTATTTGAAAGTCAGAGTTACACAGAGAGAGGAGAGGCAGAGAGAGAGAGAGCGAGAGAGAGAGAGAGAGGTCTTCCATCCTATGGTTCACTCCCCAATTGGCCGCAATGGCCGGAGCTGCACCGATCTGAAGCCAGGAGCCAGGAGCTTCTTCCTGGTCTTCCACGTGGCACTTGGGCCACCTTCTACTGCTTACCCAGGCCATAGCAGAGAGCCGGATTGGAAGTGGAGCAGCTAGGACTAGAACCGGCACCCATGTGGGATGCCGGCGCTTCAGGCCAGGGTGTAAACTTGCTGCGGCACAGCGCCAGCCCCAGAAGCTATTATTTTTAAAGATTTAGATTGATTCAG
The DNA here is from genome assembly GCF_033115175.1 of Lepus europaeus. Classification (NCBI taxonomy): domain Eukaryota; kingdom Metazoa; phylum Chordata; class Mammalia; order Lagomorpha; family Leporidae; genus Lepus; species Lepus europaeus. The sequence goes on along the minus strand of NC_084834.1, from coordinate 47,804,602 downwards.
CTTTGAAGCTAATACTTATGATACAATTAGATGTTTTAAGAATTTATTTTCACTCTTAGTTTTTAAAGCTATATTAGAATTCAAGACTCTTCTCCCTGCGTCCCCTACAGTTTATGGCAAAACCTAGTCGTAATGGAGTCTACCTTTCCATAAACAAATGTCAGAATCAAATTGCAGTCCTTTTGGTCAAAAAAAGAATTTGCTGAGTTTTAGTTTAAGAATTTGAATTAAAACAGTGAACACCATCAAACAATGTAATGTTTTTAGAGTGATAAACATTGGTGTCAACTTTGTATACAAAAATTCTTTAAAGTATATATTCTGCTTGTAAGTAAGTTGGCAAATGGTATTCTAGAAATGTGGATATGCAACCACAATTTTCTAAGATCAGAGAGTAGTTTAGGTGCTGGTAACATTTGTTCCTCAAAGTCATTATCTAATATGATCATCTATTTAATATAGCACATTTAAATACTACATAGTAACAGTGAATTAAATATCAAAGCAAAAATACAGTACATTATATAGAAATACAAGTGAGTACTGAATCACTACTGTAGAAATATTTGTCTCTGTAGTCAAATTTCTAGTTCAGTGGATGAAGAGAAGTTCCAGGCTGTTTCAGTTTCTGCAGGAAATCACCCTGGTTCCCATTTTATCTTACTATAACCTAGAACTAAGGTTTTCATTTTTCCAGCTCCGTTATGCTCATTTTGGCTCTTGATCTCTCACAAAGTTAGCAACAAATGTTGGTGAGAAATTGGTGGTGACAGCTTGTCAAGAAATTTTGTGAATTCTTTTGTTGATTTCTATCATTCACTTTCAATTTCTTTGTGAGTCACAGGGACTGATTTTGAGGTATGCCAGTTAGAGATATTTGTTTCACTGTGTAATCTAAAAGAAACTCCTTACCTGAAATATATATTATTGTTTTTAATATGGACTGTATAAAACAGTTGGAATGGAATTAGAGAAGTCATTAGTTATTTCTAGAAAAAAGCAACCTGGATGTTCTATCCTGCAGTTTGGGGATTATTACCAAGTGTGAAGGTTTTGTATTTAGTCAGGATCTCAGCAGGGAACAGATTACATTGTCAAGTTGGGATATGAGTAGAGTTTAGTGAAAGCATTTGCAAAGATGTAGCAAGCCATAGCAAAATTGAAGGGGATTATATCGTTGCAAAAGGCACTGTTATTACCCTTAAACCTGAAAAATAAGTAGTAGAAAAAGTTACAAGAATCAAGGATGAGTGCATTGACAGAGCTGTGCTCTTCACTTGAGAGTCATGGCTGGGTTGTGAAATGTCTTAGAGAAAGAGTCGGGGGTAGGAAAGCCATGCTCTTTCTCTGTCCTTAGGGAGGAACAACTAGTTGGCAGTCAGCAAAGAAATGTGTTGGTGTGCTGCCACAGAGAGGGCTTAGAAAATTTGGAAAGCCAGGGACATAGGGAAATACCCAACTTGATCTATACACAGGAATATACAATGGAGGGAAAACTTTATGACTACATAATTTTATATTGGTTGAGATGGTTTTATTTTTAAACCATAGTAGAACCTATAATGCAAGATATTGGGATTGGGTTTACAAGACTGCTTAGAACATATTATAGCAGTCTCTTATACTCCCTATGAAGTTAGGCACTGCTGATCTCACGTTACAAATCATTAAACACTGTAACAGAGGATACATATCTGTGAAGTGGTAGGACTTGGGTTTAAACATCTATTTTCAAGCTTATTATTATATTTGTTATTTTACAGTTTTTAAAAATACTAGGAAGTGTTCATTTTCTATCTTTAAAAATAAATCACTAGGCCGGAGTCACGGTTCAATAGGCTAATCCTCCGCCTGTGGCGCCAGCACCCTGGGTTCTAGTCCCGGTCAGGGTGTCAGATTCTGTCCCGGTTGCTCCTCTTCCAGTCCAGATATTTGCTGTGGCCTGGGAGTGAAGTGGAGGATGGCCCAAATGCTTGGGCCGTGCACCCGCATGGGAGACCAGGAGAAGCACCTGGCTCCTGGCTTCAGATCAGCTCAGTGAACTGTCTCTCAAACTGTCTACTCTGCCTGTCCAAAAAAAAAAAAAAAATTAAAAAAATCACTATGTCTTTTTGACAACCTTAATCATTGGCCCTAAACCATCTGATAATTAATAAATTAAGTCAAGCAATCATTTTTGGTTGGACAATTTAACATGTAATTGACAATCAGGCTGCTGACTTTTAGACTCATTTGTAGCAGTGTTAAACTCGAAGGCAAATGCATTCATACTTGAATCCAATAGAGCTTTCCTCACCTGCTTACATACTACTGGAGATTTTATCTTTGAAACAATTTGTTTTATTCATGTTTTATCATTGTTATTGGATGTTTGTGGAAATAACTGTATATTTTCAGCTTTATCACAATAATAACTAAGTTATAAAATATGAAATAAGGTAGAATCCTTCACTATACTGTGTTAAAATGTATTGGCAGGGAGGTGGTTTACTGTTTTAGGCTGTCCTTGATTTTTTTTTCTGTAGTCATCATCACAGCATGAGTGTTCTATGTGTAGAACCCTATGATATGTATTCAGTGTGACATGGTGGACAGAACTCTAGGTGACAGGTGAGAGATGTATCTGGTCTCATCTCTGGCAGTAACATATTATGAGAAAATTTTGTTTTCTCAATGTATAAAACATTCTTGTAAAGTCTACACTAAGATTTCATCATCTACAAATTATCTTCTGCTTCAGCAGTTCTTTCACTTAGACTTTTTGGTTTAACCAAAAACTATTGATTTCATGTTAACATGACAGGGGTTCCCTGTATGCTGTTTAAAAACAAGTGAAGCAAATGTTAGTCCTATCCTTGCAATGAGAATTTATGTCCAGTAGTAATTAATTACTTTGTTTTGTGTTAATAAAAATGTATACTTTCATTGATAAATGTAGCATAAAAGACAGCCAATATACTTTCTATCTTTCATTAACTTTTACAATATATTTACAAGAAAGTAAAGGATTCAGCAGCAAAATACTATTAAAATATTTTAATTTGATGCAAGTAAATAAAATGTATGCAGTTCTATGTATCTGATAATTTAGAGCAAATATATTAATTTGGATTTCACATGACCAGAAGTTTGTATTACTACTACAAAATATTAACAAGTTAATTCAAACACTAACTAAATTATATTGTGTTAATTTTCATACAGATGGAAATAGCATTAATAATTAAAAATTATTACTTATGACTCTATTTTAGCACTATGAAATTGTAGTGGGATCTCTAGCACTTACAAAGCAATACTCCTTTAAACGTTAAAGAAAAAAAAAAACGAGCTCAGCAGCTAACATCTCTCAGTGTTAAATATTTCACAAACATATTCATTAATTTGGCTTGCATGTAAACTTTAGTTGCATATAAATCCATTCCATATCAAGAGCATTGAAGGTAGTTTGCAAAATTTTGGTTGTTATTTGTAACTGGGTCACACATTAGAGAGTTGTTAACCATGCTATAGAGGGTGGGAAACATCTGAACTAAAGAAGAAAACATGAAAGAAGATTCATTTCTATCCCAGCCCACGGAACACCCTGAGGGAGAATGGAGCCATCCTAGCCGTCCACAGTTATCATTTTTGATTGTTGGCATCTTTACTGAGAAATCTCACCCTAAGTCTTAAATTATGTTTTCAGAACCATGCCTAAGTAACACTTACCCTAGATATCTCAAATGCAGGGCTTAATGCTCTCTAAGGTCTCTTCTCCAATTCCATTAAACTGCTTTTTGTTTTTAGCTCTTAAGCATGTGCTTCTTCAAGACAACCTTTCATTCAAGGTATTACTTCTGCTTAAAGCACACTCTGCCTCCCTATTCACCTGTGAAACCCAGTCCAACATGTTTTCCTTTCAAAACTGCCCTCCCCCCAATATCTGGCCCATTTGTGACTCCTGTTGTCTTAGAAAGCTCTTATTTGTGTTGGAGTCACTGTTAATGTAAGTTTCATAGCTCTTTGCTAATTTTCCAGTATATGGAATAATTCTGGATCTGTATTGAATATTTTTAAAAATGATTGACTATTTGTCTCTTTGCATCTTCTCTGAGTTATTATGCTTTGGAGCCTTAGCAAAGCACAATGATTAGTTTAACTCTAAGTTAAACAGGGAGAAATTTTGTTGAAGATATCTAATATTATGAAATATGTGAACTAACTGTAAAACTGTAAAATGCTCCTAGTACAGAGAAAGATAGAGAGAGTGAGAGAGAGTAAAAGAAACAGAAGAATAAAAGTACACAATTTTATGAGTTCAGGAATATCACAAATTATATGTGGTTCTAAGGAGACAGGTGTCTTATTTCTAAATTATCTTTCTGAAATTCTCTAAATACATGCCTAATATGTCAACAGGATACCTTGAATTTACAGATGGAACACTTGGTATAACACTTATTCTTTCTTTCTCAGAGGTTTCACAACCATGTAAAAAAAAAAAAAAGAAAAAAAAAAAAAGAAAAATAGGAACAAGTGCTAAGTCATTTGATTTATTTAACTCTCAATTTCTTTGGTTTAGGATTATAAATCAGACTCTTATTGTCACTTTAATGCAGAAAGGGTTCTTTTGTGTTCATAATATAGATCAAGATGTGATTTAAGTTGAATCTTGTCAAGGTAACTCCTTTTTAAACTATGAGAAAAGACTTGGCTGCAGCCCAAAGCTAATGGGAATCATATTTTATAATAAAGAGCAATATGTTACTAATAGAGGCTTTGCTGCTTCTCACAGTCTCCACAACCACAAATTCTTGTCAGTTTTCACAGCTAATGCATTTTTGGTCAAGTCATAAGCACTTTTAAAAAGTCTCTACTTAATATTGGGTGAGACAGAAATTCTAATTTTCTAAAGGAAGCAGTGAAAATAGAGATCTTAGCCTGAAGGAATAAGATATAAGATGCCTGACTATCAAAGGAATCCCATTTTGAAAAGAGAGACCATCAGAAAGTAGAGTAGTGTGAATATGAAATTGAACAAATCTTCAAATTGAACATAAAGGGGTGTCATATTGCCACTGCTTTTCCTCTTCCTCTCATTTTATAAAAGCATCTTTCAACTGATCAAATGTAAAAAGATGACACGAAGTAATTTATATTGTTCACATCTACTATGTAATGACTCCTGTGAGAAATGAAAGCTAATTTCGTTTGTGTTTACATATGCTGCAGACACTTGTCACATGTTGCTTATAGCTCTGGTAAGGCTGCTTGCCTGTAATGTACAGTTAGCTATTGATGTGAAACTGGGCAAAAGTTTCAGGAAAACTAGTTACTTAAACTTTTACATTTTGTGACTGCCAAAGGGAGAAAGCCAAAGCTGTACAAAAGCTGTATAGAGAAAATAATAGTACAGGCAAATGATAGTCAAGTGAAGAAAATGCACTTAAATGTTACTAATTAGGGAATAAGCCATTGGCCTAACAGCTGACACCCATAGAGAATGGGGAAATGTTAATAAAAGGATAAAAAAGAAATCGTTAGGAGGAATAAGTTCACAAAATGGTGACGGTAGTTGATAATAGTGTATTATGTTCTTGAAAATTGCTAAGATATTAATAGTATCTCACCACAAGCAAATGAGATGTGTTTGAAGTCATACTTTGGTAATTAGCTTGATTTAGCCATTTTACTATGTTCTCAAATTTCCAGTTAACATGTTGCACATGATAAATACATACATAAATACATTTGCATTTGCCAATTATAAAAAATAGTTTGGGAGTGAGCATGCAGCCTAGCAGTTAAGATACTCATGTTGGTGCTGGTGTTGTGGAGCAGTGAGCTAAGCTTCCACCTATAGTGCCAGATCATGTATGAGCACCAGTTTGAGTCCAAGATGCTCTACTTCCAGTCCAGTGCTCTGCTAATTCACCTGTGCAGGCAGCAGAAAATGGCCCGAGTTCTTGGGCTCCTGCTATCCATGTGAGACATAAGGGTGATGTTCCAGTCTCCTGACTTGAGCCTGGCTGAGCCCTGGTCATTGGGGCCATGTAGGGAGTGAACCAACAAAAGGACAATTCCCTCTTGCTCTCGCTCTCACCCTTGCTTTCTCTCTCTCCCTCCCTCCCACATGTGTGTGAATATCTCATTCTCTATCTATAACTCTTCCTTTCAAATAAATAAATAACCATACTTGTATTCCCCATCAGGTTGCCTGGGATCAACACCCCACTCCAGCTTCTGATTCCAGGTTCCTACCAATGCAGATCCCAGAAGGAAGTAGAGACTGCTCAGGTAAGTGGGTTCTTACCAACCACCCTGGAAGATTGGAATGCATTCCCAGCTCCTGGCTTTGGCCTTCAGCTGGCCCCAGCCTCTGTGAATTCTTAGGGAGGGAAATTGTAGATCGGAGTGCTCTCTGTTAGTCTTTCTGTCTGTTTCCGTGTCTTTCTGTCTCTCTGTTTCTCGAGTAAGTAAATATATTTTTTAAAAAAGACACAAAGGTAGAGACAGTGAGGTATCAGGGTAGCAAGTCAGAAGGAATGTGGGTCTTTAGAACATCTCTGGAGAAGGTGGTCCCCCAAAACTAGGACTGAAACATGAGGAGAAATACAGTTTGAACCATGCTCTGCATGTTCTTTTATTTCTCGTAATAACTTTGACTTACTAAGCAATATAATTAAAGTATAAACACACATGCATATTTATGTATGCATACCTATATTTATATACATTTTAAAATCTGCTGACACATAGTTTAATTCATGTCTTTTGTCAAATCAACTGTGAAGGGATCATTGGAATTGTAAAGAAAGTGATAGAATTCAGAATAGATTATCAAAGATAGTAGCTCTAAATTTTTTCAAGCTAGTCACATATAGATTTCGTCATTCAGCAAAAAATTATTGAGGATAGACTATTTGTTGAAAATAACATAAATAGATTAAAAAGTCAACGAAGTTTGTGGACTGTTTTCACAGATAAAAAGCGGTAGAAAGAAGATGAAACTTTGTGTCTAGGCTTTATGATGTTATCTTTAATATTTCTCCAGGTTATGAATCATGCTTATTTAAAAGCATGGGGATTATATCCATGCACAAGGTTTCCCTTTTTTTAATCTCACTGTTCATCATTACTTCATGATTAAAACCCCTATTAGTCATTCCTTGAGCACCATTAAGTACTATACAAGAATAGATATTAATTTAAAGATCTTGCTAACTTGGAGGCACTTCTTAGGATGTTTTATGTTTATAATTTTAAAAGGCAAAATTTAAATTCCGAATTCATAGAGGCCAATGACAGCACAGTGATCTAAATTCGGCTTCCCAAATTAGTGTCATTACCAGAATGCCTGAATGTCCACAAGATGGGCTGGTGACAACTTGATTGTGTTCAGACACTTTCCAAATTAGGTGCTGTGTTTGAAAACTTGGCCAAGTGAGATTGACACAAGCTTCTCAGGGAGCGGTGAGAAAAACACAAGGCAGATCAAATTTGGGCCTGCCAATCCTTGACAGGCTGCTTTAACTTTCTCTCCCTGAAGTTCTTTGTCTTCTATTCTCTCTTGACTAAAATTGTGACACAAAGGTTATGACAAGCATGTGAAAATAGCTAGTGACTTATTAATGTCTGCTATGACTTGAGCATCAGAGAGCAGCACAGTGTGCCCTCAGTGATTGGCTTTCTTTCCTTCCAAATATTGCAGCCCATCTCTTGAGCTGTCCAGAAGTGTCATATTCCTTCAGCGAAATAAGATCAGTGCATTAATATGCTCTTCCGCCTCCAAGCTCATAGTTACGTGTCACATTAATATTTTGCTTAAGCCAACTTTCCCTGAAATATAAGATTGCAAATTACTCAATTCTTGAAACCCTACCACAGGCTTTTTTGCAACATTCAATTTACACATACATTGAAGTAATGGACATCCTTAGCAAACAGGAGTTTTCATTTATTTATTTTCATCCAAATAGAACTGAAAGGGCAATGTTGAAACAGGAATTTTATGAAGTGGATCTTATAGTTAACATCATTGATGACACAAAATTTGAACCCTTCACAAAAATCCCTCTCTTTTTTCAGCTTTGGGACATGATTGTCCTTATTTTTCTACCCTTAGCTGTTTTGATATAATAGAAATGTCATTTTTATTGGCTTAAATTTCAGAATAGATATGCAAAGATCATACTTATAGAACTATAACTTATTTTGTTTCTTCTTCCTCCAGAAATTTAGATCACAGTATTGTCATAATGAAGATAATAAAAATACAGTGTTTGGGGAGCATGTCTGTCACTGCAAATATGATGAATCTGAATGTAGAAGACACAGAAAAGGAAGGTCAAAAAACAACTGAACATGCCTACATCCCTCAAAGTCTTATCTATCTTTAGAGAAATAAATGGAAGGTAGGTGAAACAGAATGTCTTCCTACTTTCTTGTTGTGTGGCTTTATTTTCACCACTCTTTGGAAAGTATTCATTTATCATCTGCATCAAAAATATGTACATATATTTTGATTCCCACTATTCTTTCTAAAACAAATATTTGTCCTCTATTACTTCTTTTCCACCTATATTCCTGTAATGTATTTTAATTATAATTGCACAACAGATTAAGAAAGTGTCTTTCAAAGCTTACATGTTGCTTGTTATAGTCAAACTAAGCATATAATGCTACAACAAGCAGTTACTGATGAATGCAATAATAATATTCAAGTTTATTGATGTTTCCATTATAGAAGGTATTATCCTAAGCACTTTTATATACTAGAGTGCTTCAAAAGATAGAATTCACAGATAATTTGAATTTTCCACAAACTTTGTGAAGTCACCTCATATGCTGTTTCTGGTTAGCCTTTCAGTAAGTCCAAACAGAAGTCTTTTTATACTGTTTCAGAGATGAATAATTGATTCTTTCAAATATCTGATAATTTGTTAAATGTACAAAATAGCTACTTCATAAGAGGCTAATATTCCAGTCTTAGGCAGGAATACAGATAGGATGCCCATGTGACTCCTAAGCAAATGGAGAACTTCACCTTCTTTACAGTCTTCCATGCCATTTGATTCCACTGACCACTTATTCTAAGCCACAAAAATAGGATGTACCTGACTTTTCTTAATAAGTATGCACTAATGTTAACTTTTTGTCTTTGTACTATTTTGAATGTTAAATGAACACAACTGCATGCTCTGAGATGTTAGTATTTCTTATGTTCATACAACCAAAGGCTTCTTTTTTTAGTTTCCACATATATATTTTGCTTATTTTACTATACATCATGTCTTCCAGTTCCATTCATTTTGCAACAAATGAAAAGATTTATTTTTATACCTTAATATTCTTTTTTAAAAAACTTTTATTTAGTAAATATAAATTTCAAAAGTACAACTTTTGGATTATAGCTGTTTTTCCCCCATAACCACCTTCCCACTCACAAACCATCCCATCTCCTCCTCCCTCTCACATCCCATTCTTCATTAAGATTCATTTTTAATTATCTTTTTATACAGAAGATCAACTTAGTATATACTAAGTAAAGATTTCAACCATTTGTATCCACACAGACACACAAAGCATAAAATATGCATTGGCAGTATTCATTTTATTTACATATTTATTTTTAAGGTTTACAAATTTCATGCATTTCATAAACATGGTGATTCGTCCCACCCTAATCTTTGATGGAACAAAGACATAAGCCTCAGCCACACTCACTCATTGCTCAAAAGATAGATAAAAATTTATGCTTTGTCCCTGAATCTCAATTATCTTATACCCTATTGTCTTTACACCCCACCCTCACATTCTTTCCCAGTTTTGGAGCCTGGTGGCCATTTGAAAGACCTGTATGGAAGAATTAATCTCTACCTGCTGCGCTCTACTGCCACCCCCACCCCTAGACTGCATATGATATAAAAAAGCCTAGCCCTTGAGATTTGGGCCTTCTCCCACATGTTTGGTCAATGTTCATGCCAGTGGTTAGTCATCCACCTCTGCTGATTACTTTTATCTGAATAAATTCAGTCTGGATATAAATTTTTACCCTGCATCCTTTCTGTTCTACACCTTACGTTTTGTGCCCTATGTGAGGAGGCACCAATCTGCACTCTTTTCCTTACACTCTCCCTCCCACTCATGTTCCTACCCTTCTTTCTCCTCTCTCTCCTATTACCACTCTTAATTTTTACAAAGATCTATCCTCAGTTTACTTTATATTAATAGGATTAAACGTATAGTAAGTAAGGAATTCAACAAATAGTACGAGGGTACCAGGAAAAAAAACAAAACAAAACAAAACAAAACAAAACAAAACACTGTTCCTCAACAGTAGAGAGAAGGGCTGTAAATAATCATAGAATTTCATAAGGTCATTTTCACTCCAATAGATTACATTTTAGATACTCTACTAGTTACCACAGATTGGGGGAAAATATGCTATCTGTCATTTTGGAACTGGCTTATTTCACTAAGTATAATGGTTATAGTTGCATCCATTTTGTTGCAAAAGACAGGATTTCATTTTTATTTTTTCCACTGACTAGTAACCCATGTTACTAGTGTACATGCCATATTTTGTACATGCCATAATTTATCCAGTCAATAGCTGATGGACATCTGGGTTGATTCTATATCTTATCTATTGTGAATTGAACTGAAATGAACATGGGGCTACAGATAACTCTTTCATATGCTGATTTCAATTTGGGTAAATTCCCATGAGTGAGATTGCTGGATCATATGGTAGGTCTACATTCAGATTTCTGAGGTACCTCCATACTGTCTTCCACTATGGCTGCACCAGTTTACATTGCCAACAGTGAGTTAAGGTACTTTTCCTCCCACATTCTTTCCAACATTTATTGTTTGCTGATTTCTGTATGAAAGCCAGTCTAACTGGGGTGAGGTGGAGCCTCATTGTGGTTTTGATTTGCATTTTCCTGATGGCTAGTGATGTTGAACATTTTTTCATCTGTCTGTTGGCCATTTGAGTTTCCTCTTTTATAAAATGACAGTTCAAAATATGAGTAAGAAAATCAAATCACACTCTAAAATATTTTATAGCATGTGAGCTTCCTAATAAAATAAGAAATACAAAGGACCCCCACTCCCACCCCTACCCCTCACACCCACACTTGTACAATATGGAGGAAATTGGCATTCAAGGAGATCAGGTTGCTCAACTCTGAAGTCTTGTCTCTTGGCTAATTGTTACCTGAATGTACACATTTGTTTTATTTGAAACCTTAAGCAATAGCTGCAGACTTTTATGCACATTAAATCTAAGAAGTGGTCCTGTTCACTTTTTTAATTTTACTGAGGAATTAATTAAAACCCATGAAAACAGTGTGACCCGCTCAGACTTGGGATTTTTTTTTTTTTCTTACTGTGCCACCAACTATCTGTGTTGTGTTTTGCAAATCACCTCATTTCTCCAAGTTTCAGCTTATTATCTGTCAATTGAGTTGTTGGCTATAAACTTTCTGTTCTTTTGCATTGTCACTGTGTATACTGCATTACATTTCAAGATTGGTGATGTCAGAGTTAAAACAAGAATCTATCTCATGTCTCCATTTCCCCATTCCCATTGTTTTTCTCAGCACCCACATTCTTCACTTCCAGTCATGTGTATGCATCACTGAGATAGGCTAACTCATCCCAACTCTAGCATTCACGTGTAGCTTTCTCTATATACAGATGTGGGGAACCATAGGCCGGCCGCTCGTGACAACCATTCCCTGCGGCTGGAGGTCACTTAGCCTGGCTCACTTAAACCGGAACAACGGACTGAAGTACATCCTGTTTTTCATGCAGGACTCAAACTGAAACAATAGTTTGAGGAACCACATCCTGTTTTTCATGCCCATTTTTAGTAATCGGGCTGTGGACTATATAACAGGGACACCTGGGGAGAATGGGAGGGGAGAGGAAGGAGAGAAGCAATAAAGAAAAGCTGAAAAGCGCATAAACATCGTGGATTCTTGCTTGTTATATGGATCTCGGTCTTGTCGGGAACCCGTAGATTTCCGACATACAGAGTCAAGGGAAAAGGATGGGCAGTGCAATGAAAGCCACTAGACTTCAAAATCCATCTTTTAACACTTCTGTGGTGGAGAAGCTCAGATTAATACCTTATCTACAGACTGTATAAACTTGAATGTTAGTGCATTATTAAGTGTGGTGCTTAATGGTAGTATTTAATTAAAATAGAATTGCAGAAGCATAATCAGCATTGAACTGTTCCTAAAATGTGCGCTTTGCCTTGAATATGAATTGAGTTCCCTTGTCTTCGGTATAAAATCCATCCCACAGAATGAACATTCACCCTCCATTTGGCAGCTATGCTGGGGTTTATTTGAGCACACCAGCATACGGAAGATCATTCTCTTTTTTATTTTCTTTAAATCAGTGTCATGTGCCAGTATTCTGCTGGCTGGCCACTGGAGTATATGTATGATGCACAGAATTTCTTAGGGAACTGACTCAGGTATGGAGGATGAACAAATCTGAATGAACAAACCAATTAGAAATGAATGAATGAATGAAATGAATGAAACTACACACACAAGCCCTAACCTCGTAAACAGAAAATAGTAAGTGAGCACTCAAAAAAATTCTAGCTATGTTTTTTTCTTATGAAAGAAACCAATTAAGAGCTGTCCAGAAAAACCTGGAAAATGAGAACTGACCACTAAATGCAGACAGTACCATGAATTCAAAGACAGAAGACAAATCCAAGATAAAACAAAGTGTAATTTATTGGGGTTAGACAGAGGAGTAGTCTCCAGTAACCATGAGACATCTGGATCTCTGCACTGATTGAGAAGAGGGTTTATATAGATAAAGGTGGCCTGCAGCTAAACTCTGTTTACCTGGAATTTTTCAAGAAACATTAAATTCCAGGCATTGCAAAATGGGCATTCCAGAGTCCAGCCTTACAAGGGAAGCCTGGTAGGTTATTTTAGGGACTTTGTTTACCCCATTGAGATTTTTTTTGTTACCTAAAAAGCAAGATATCAGTCATGACTAAAGTGTCCATAATCGTATTAGGAAGAATCTCTACAAAAATGATGACTTCTGTAGATTCTTTCATTACTGAGGCAAATACTAAATATTCTTTCAATTTGCAACATTTTGCAATTAAAACAAGACATACTATATAATGCAAATTAAAAATACATTATCTCAAAAGTAAGAAAGAAAAGTATCATATTGTTGGAATTGTATCTTTAAATCTGGTCTCTTGGTGCTAATATCAAATTAAAATAAAATAAAGCATAGATAAACAGGAATTTTATTTCAGAAAATTAAACACACTGAAAAAGAGGACATAGGCATTATAAACAAACACATCACAACCAGAGGGACAGAGTTCTAGAGTTACTGTCCTGTTTCATAGGTCATTCATTGTTGTTCAATGAGAATTTAGTGTTGAGGCATGTACAAGGACTCCCTCACACCAGTAACTTCCAACAATTTCAATCCCAAATTCTGTCTTTCTATGTGAAGCTGACCATCTGCAGATTTTTCAAAGCATTTTCTATGGAATGATCTTGCATCGATATTTTGGATAAATATGAGATGCCCATCGGTTTGAAAATGTCATATTCCTGTACTTGGACATTTCTGTGATTTCCCAGACTTATTTTTTAGAAACTTAAAGTCTACTTATCTATCAAATGATCTGTCATTTATCTATCTCCTTTCTTTCTTTCTTTCTTTCTTGCTTGCTTGCTTTCTATCTAAAATTCAGAGTGATAGAGTAGAAATAGGGGAGAGAAAGAGATCTTCCATCTGCTGATTTTACTCTCCAGATGCCCGGAACAGTTAGGACTGGACTGCACTGATGTCAGGAGGCAGACATTCCATCAGTCTCCTACATGGGTGAAAGGTTTGCATGTCCTAAGACTGTGATTTTCAGACTTCCCAGGCACATTGGCAGAAAGCTGCACTGGAAGCAGAGTACCAGGTACTCTGGTATGGGATGCAGACTTTTCAAGCAGTGCACAACAATACTCTCACCAATTTCTTAGGAATTTTGTGCCAAAGTTTTATAACGTTTTTATGTTTGCTTGATTCTGTACAGTGTATAAAAATCTTTAAGTGAATCACTCATATAATCACACAATCAGAAAACAGTACATCCCTTTGAAAGTTAGTATAGCTATCATTTTTTGTTTAAAATATTATTTTATTTATTTGAAAGGCATAGTTACAGAGACAGAGACACACACACACACACATGCACACAGAGAGAGAGAGAGAGAGAGAGAGAGCTCTTCCATCCACTGGTTCATTCACCGGATGGCCACGATGACAAAGGTTGGGCCAGGTCTAATCTAGGAGCCAGGAGCTTCTTCTACATGCAGGGGCATAAGCACGTAGGAAGTCCTCTGCTGCTTTCCCAGGTGCATTAGCAAGGAGCTGTATAGGAAGTGGAGAAGCTGGGACTTGAACTGGTCCCCAGTTGGGATGCCAGCATCACAGGTGGCTGTGTGACTCACTACACCATAACACCAGTCCCAGCTTTCTTTAAGAGACACAATGGACATTCTGGTGAATTCCCCACTTTGTGATATTAATGCATCTGTTTTCAATAAAAAATAGTGTATATGTGTATGGATATAATCTGCATATGAAGTGAACTTAGCAAAATGTTACAAATTGTTAAACTTCAAAACTAACAAATAACATAAAAAAGAGAGACACAGAGACAGTCAGTCTTGATAATAACTACTAGAACAAAGCCTAAATCTTTCTGACTGTGAATCCCCTAAATAGTTCTGCTGTATTTTGCTGCCTTCTAAAAGACTAGAATGTCAACAGAATGCCCGACAGCCACTTCAAAGTTCAGAATGTTTATGATGCAAAAACAGGGGCTTCAACTTGATTTATGACTCATTTTTGATAGTTCTTTATTCGAATTTTAAATGATCACGACCCTATGGTCAGGTAACATATACCATAACAATTCTCAGTTCTGTTAGCCAGGAGGCAGAGGGAAGACCCAAGCAGATTAAGTGTGGTGCTCAAGGCAGGCATATGATTAGAATGCAAAGCCTCCTTCCTCCATCCATGATTCTGATGCTGGTTTTCTCTCTCCAAATGTTTTACACAGTTGCCAAAAAATCTGCATAGAAATAATATTCATTTGTGCTTCCAGCATTCATTAGTTACCCTGAATTTTCTCTGAATATCAAACACATGCCCAAGTGAGATGAGATATAAAAGCAGCAAGCAATGCAATCCAATTATCCAAGGAATATTACTAGTCCTCAACATGAGAGTCATATGACTGATCATCAAAGACTCTCTGTATGTATCTCTATTAGCAATTTTTTGAGATTGTGTTGGTCATCACCTTTGAAGAACCTGAAGCGTTCTCTAAACACTTTATTTTTTGTTGTTGTTTCTATGCATTTATACTTCTGGACAGAGATCGCTTCTATTATAGTCCAAACATCTCCATTGTAACAATCTTGCCTTCTTCTGTCCTGTGATCCCTTGTAAATGACCTTGTATTTAACCATTCCTACAGTCCTACTTCTTTCTGTGATTCCAGCTAACACAGATTTATTTCTTAAGTGACAGCATGCCTCAACATATTTTTCATTGTTTACTGATTCATTTATTCAACTGAGCAACAGAGTGTCAGTGAACTGACTACAGGATGACACATGATGCTGGCAGGGAAGGCATGGGAAAAATCAAGGGAATATGGGCGGGCATTCCAGACTGCTCAATTGAGGAGATCTATGCCCCCCAATCAATATTTTCTGCTTTAAAATTGTTCCTGGATTTATACATAGTGACACTATCCAGAGCTGTATATTTCCATCTGTGCCTATAATTGCAATTTTGAATTTTTATTTGGATTACAAACCTATCCCAGCTGGGTTTTCTTATGTGGCTTCATTCGGGATGTCAGAAATGAGATCTATTTAATATTATAAGCATATTGCAGTTTAAAAAGTAGTTTTGCATTCTACCCTGGGGCAGGTGGTTTCATTTACATTTTAAAAATAAGGAATTGGAGGTTATTGATTACAACTTGCCATGCGGTGCAAGCCAATTTCATTTGCTTCAATGTGCCGCAAATACTCACTTTTCCTGAACAGATATTTTAAGGTTATTGAAAGCATAGCTTTTTAAATTGTTGACATTCAACTTTGTTTCTTGCAACGCTCTTCACTTAATAACTACATTTTGGGTACCATCTAAGTGCCAAGCTTTGTGCTGAGTGAATACTTGGGCTCAAGACACTCTTGCTGCTAATAAAATCGTAGTTTATAGTTTGATAGTAACTAGTGCCATTTACAAATGATCTCATTGTTCTGGGTGCATGTCAAAAATTTCTCTTCCTGTCTTCCTTGTCTTTGTATGATGTGTATGGCTTGTTCTGTGCAGTAAATTGTAAGCACAAATATCGCCTTAAGTTATTTGTCATTGTGAGGCCAGTTCATGTCAGTTTCTCTGAAGTGTTCCAGGTAGGGTCAATTCCATCTGAGAGTGAAGAAAGATGGCAACATGAGAAGCAGCCTACAGTGTATGCACAGTAAGAATTTCCTGTGAATAGAGATGATATTTTCTTTCATTAAATTACTGAGATATGGAAAATTGTTGATTACTGCTGAATAACCTCAATTATCTTTACTGATATGGCAAGAAAGTCTTCAAATTGAATTCCAAACTGTAAAGTTCTTCCTTATATGTGGAAAAACATGTATTATATGTATATGATGTGTTATATATATATTTAACACAATTATATATGTTAGATATAACATATTCTTGTGTAACATATATTTGAAATATATGTATATATTCAGTGTTTTAAACATTAAAACAAATGATGAAAGCATGAGTTTGTTGTCATCTCTAAATAGCTCCTTGGTAGACTCCTGGAGAAGGAATTTCTATAAACACAAACTGAAATATATGAATCTAAACAAAATCTCTGACTCTTTAGCAGATAGTAGCCATGAGGTAGTACCCCTTATCATTATGTTATTGATAAATAGTATTATGTATTAATAATTTGTATTGATAAAGTGTATTTAGGAGAGGAACATAATAATTCATTTATATCCTCCCAAACTTAGATCTATTGTTCAAATAGTTTATGAAATAAATTTTTGAATAAAACTAGCAATCAATTGATAAAGGAAAAAAGTGCATGAGAGAATACTTTGGGTAAATTGCCTAACAAGTAACAAAGTAGACCTTGTAAGCTCAACCTCTCTGAACATATATAGATGCACAGAAACTAATTTTCTGAGTCTTACCCTTGATTTCTCTTACTTGAAAATGTTTAGATCATAAAAAATAGACAACTGTTAGAAACACATACTGCCTCTTCAGTGAGAGCCAGGATTGAATGCAGTTGAAAAGGCTGACGGAGAGAAGTTGGAAGAGCAACTAGAAGGTAAGGGTGAATAGGGTGATCTTTGACATGCATCTAGAATATTGATATTTGTGCATGAGTCTCAATCACATTTTGTTTCATAATAGAACTGGACTCTAACATCCAGAACATCCATATGCTTTTAAGTGGGAGTCTTATTTTCCTTTGCTTGTTAAGTAAACTGCTAGTTGCCAAAATAGTATGTGTTCTGCCTGGAACTGCTTTGAAAAATGTAATTCAAGTGATCATGAGTACAGGGACTTTTTTACACGTCTGGTAGCAACCCATAAGACATATATACATATGTATATATACAGATCTAAATGTATATATAAATATATACAGACATTATATACTTATGTTCGTACATGTGCATATGTTAAAATAGTGATACACACACATACACTCAAGCCAGTGGTGAAATTTCAAGGCCTGAGATCTAGAACCAAATGTGCAGATTTCAGTTCAAGGGTAAAGGCCTGAGATCAATGAGTGCTGATGGCAGAAGACTGAAGTCCCACCTCAGATGGTGAGGTAGAGAACTGATCCAATCTTATTCCACCTTTATTTTCTATTTAGGTCCTCACCAGGTTGGATGATGTCCAACAGTCCACCAATTGACATATTGATCTCTTATGGAAATATCCTCACAGACACATCTAGGAATAATATTTAAGCAATATCTAGGAATCACATAGGTTTGTCCAGTTGGCATATATAATTAACCATCACAACTTTATGGGTACTATTACTCTTAAGTCTCAAACTTACAGTAAATGTTTTTCTATTCCTTAATTGCTTGATAACTCCCAGGTAATAAATGGGAAAATGCAATTCTGTGTCATTTCTAGCTGACTATAGAAAATATCCTCTTTCTACTAGGAGGGTCCAACAACAAAAACTGATATCAAAATAGTATGTCTGCCGTTTAGTTAATGACCAATAAACTTCTCTTTGAGTGCAAGCTTTTTGATTTTTAAAGACAGAGGAATATTTAAAATCTATAAAAGTTTTATGTCTTCATGATACATGTATTTTATAACAAATGCACCTGCTAAGTAACTGAGCTAATATCAGCAACAGTCTGTAAGAGCTGATTTAAAATCACCAAGCAGTGGTATAGTAATGTGCATTGTGCTCCTGTCAGCTGAGCTATAAATGATTGTGTGGTACTCCTAAACTCCATAAATTCAGAAAAGAAACTCATATAAGGTCCCTTTTTTGCACACAACATCCAGGCTTCCTTTGCATAAAAGCTTGAGACTCTAGGGAAACTTGCACATTAATATCCATATCTGTAAAAGGATAAAAGTAGTTTGGCTAGGAGCATACAAAATCAGGGACATCTGAAAGATTCATGGTTCTTCCCTGTCAACTAAAAGGCATCCAACTCATTTACCTTCATGCTATGAATAAGAGTAACTGCCATAGAGGCCACTCCTATAGCTGTCACTAAATAACTTGTCCCATGTTACAACCAAATGATAAGACAGGATGTCATACTTCAAAATGAAATTAAGATAAAATAAGATAAAAATATAAATAAAGAAAAGGATCCTTTTATCTGCAAGTAAGTTGAAGTCTTAGAGTTTTATACCCAGATGATTTGAAATCAACGAGGTGAATTCTAATTCATTAATAGCAGCACTATTTGGTTTAAATTTTGAGGATGCTGGCTTAATCCTTATCATATTTTTCTGTACTCATGTGTTGCAATTGTATGTTAGAGTGGTAATTGACAAGTGAATAGTATTTTCTGGCTTGAGTGGATTTGCCCATAAAATATTGAAACCCATGAAGATAGAAAAACAAAACAAAACAAAAATCCAACTCTCATTCAAACTACATTGTTAGCTTCTTTTGATTTTATCATCACAGTAATCATTTATAAAAATAAATTCACAGAAAAAATATTTTGAAAGGATTGGTTTTCTCCTTTAATAAAGTTTGCAGAAATAAAATATTCAAGTAATTTTTCAAAAATTTTTTCTAATGTCACTAATTCCCCTTCATAGCAATGTGATTTTGTGTCGTTGACATTCTCACAAGATTTTTATTTTATAATGTAACTCTGTAGACATGATGTTACAATGTCAAATGAAATAAGCTAGGAAGTCTATGGAGATATATGTCAATGATGCAAATATTTCTAATGTAGAAGTGGCAATATGTCAAGATGATGGCAAATAATACCAAGGGATTTCCCTGGATACTATTTTCTGAAGTAAAAGCAGTGCAAAAAGAGGATGTCAGTACAATTCTATTGAAACAAGGATATGATTATCAAAGCCATAATAAAAAAAAGATTGCTATTATTTGTGATGATCTGTATATTTTTCCTATATTTGGAGAATTGATATGTTTATATACCTAGTGCAAAGCACTTAATGGCTTTTAGCACCTTGAAAAGACATCTGGTGTTATGACATAGTCCAAATCATGAGAAAGGGAGATTGCTCCGGGAGTTTAACATTGAGAGGACATACTTCGTCTTATACTTTGCCTTATCTGAATATGATTATTACCTGTTAAAGTAATCATTAATATGCTAAGTGTCCATGCTTGTTTTTAGGATTATTTCAACTTTGACAAAACCTGCATTTGACATAGTCAGATGGGTCCATAGAACTTCTAAAATAGGATTTTTAGAAATGAGATGTGACCTTAATCAGATACATGGAATAAAGAAAAAAGGTCATCCATGATTTATTTAATTCTGTAAGTGTACTCACGATAATGCCACAAAGAGAGTAATTTGACCTTACCGGGCAAAGCAATTTATTATGAATAAGGATATTTTTGGTGCCACTCATTTAGGTTTCTGCACATGGATAGAGTCCAAAATAAAATATTGAAATTCATGATTCTAAATTATGTGAGCTATTCAATCATACTGCTGGAGAACCACATATAAGGTGTAATTTTCAGCAATGGAGTTATTAGAGCGATGATGAAGTGGCCGAGAGAGCCTGCCTTAGAATACCTCTTGAAAAAAATCAGCAGAGTTGCATCATGGTGCCTCCAGAGAAGCAGAGCGTGTATACACAACACACACACAGAACCTTTGAAATAGCTCAGAGTAATTTCAAGCACGTTTTATCATAATAGATATTGTTCTGTTTTTGCATTGTGAAGTAGATACAAGCGCTAATCATCATAGTTCTTTCTGATAATTTATCTAAATAGCATCAGGTAGAAGTGATTTATGTCGAAGTATCCAGTTTTAACTTACTTTAGAATAGTTTTTTTGATCATAAAATCAGCCTGGACACACGTAGGAAATACAGAAGAAGCTCCTGGATGCTGACTTCAGTCTGGCCCTGGTCTAACCACTGTGGCCATTAGGGAGTGAATCAGCAGATAGATGATTCTCTCTCTCTCTCTCTCTCTCTCTCTCTCTCTCTCTCTTTATCTCTCTCCTCATCTCTATTTGTAACTCTGCCCGTGAAATAAAATAAATATTTTTTTTAAAAAATAGCCTATTTATCTTTAATAATTTGATCTTTCTTAATGCTATATTTCTCTGCATAGCTAATTTGAACTGAAACTTTTGTTTAGTGTCTCTTTTATGCAATTCCATCTCAGATACTGAGTCTCTTTAATCTTTAAAAGATTTATTTTACTTATCTACATGGCAGAGTGACAGAGAGACAGAGAGAGAGAGACAGAGAAAGAAATCTTCCATTTTATGGCTTATTCCTCAACTGGCCCCACTGGTTGGGGCAGGACCAGGTTGAATCTGGGAGTTTCAACACCATCCTGATCTCCCATATAGGGGATAGCTTCCAAATACTTGGGCCATCTTCCACTACTTTCCTTGGCACATAAGCAGGGACCTGGATTGGAAGCATAGCATACACCAATACTCAGATACGAAATGTGCTAACATAGGCAGTGGCTTAACCCCCTTCCCTACAATGCTAGTCCTACTGAGGCTGTTTTAAACCTGTGTAGATTCATTTTTATTCACCAATTATAATGGTCCTAATAATTTTATTTCTTGCAATAATGTTCTTTACAATGCAGGTATGAACTCTGTTATATAAATATGGAATATAAGACTTTGAAATGATAAGTAAATTAGCAAAGTCATGCAGATGTAACTGAGCATATTCAAGGAATGAATCAAGTTAGCACCAGTCCGCAAAGCCTTTGCCTTTCAGAGAGGTTCTTTGCTACATTCGTCCATCCAACTGTCCATCCATCCATCTAGAAAACAAGTTTTGAGTGATAAAAATACTATTTAATCTGCTACTACAAATTACAGTTTTAGAGAAAGGACAAATGATTACAGAATCTTTCTTTTTTAAACATTTATACTTTTAATTTTTTGATAATAACCAGTCTTGCCAGGATGTGACAATATCTGTTGTTTTGATTTGTGTTTCCCTGATGATTAGCGATGCTGAGCACTTTTGCTTGTACCTGTTTGCCATTGTATGTTCTCCTTGGAGAAATGTCTGTTTAGATCTACTGCACATTTTTAAATGGGTTTATTTGTTTTTGTTCCTGTAGAATAATTTGATTCTTTATATATTCTGGATAGTGACCCCTTGTCAGATGAAAAAGTTGCAAGTATTTTCTCCCGCTCTGTTGGCTGACTCTTCACTCTGTTGATTGTTTCTTCTGCTGTGCAAAACTCCTTAGTTTGATGAAATCCCACTTGTCTTTTTCTAGTTTTATTTCCTGTTATTTTGGGAACTGATCCAGAAAATGCTTGCCCACTGCAATGTCCTGAAGGATTTTTCCTATATTTTCATTTTTATAATATTCATTTATTTATTTTGAAAGTCAGAGTTTCAGAGAGAGAGAGAGGATGAGACAGAGAGGTAGAGACAAATACACAGATATCTTCCATTCCTTGGTTCACTCTGCAGATGGCTGTAATGGAACCATAAAAATAAGTAGCATATTTACATATCAATAGTGAACCATCTAAAAATACAATAAAAATCAATACAATTCCAGTAGTTACCAATAAAAGTAAAATATTTGTGAATAAATTTAACCAAAGAGGTAAATGATCTCTGTAATGAAAACTATAAATCATTGATGAAAGAGTGCTAGGAAGCCAGGAGCTTTATCCAGGTCTTCCACGTGGGTGGCAGGGGCCCAAACACATGGGCCATCTTCTGTTGCTTTTCCTAAGATCAGAAATGCAGCAGCCAAGACACTACCAGCACCCATGTGGCGTATGGGAGTTGCAAGTCATGTCTTAAGTTGCTGTGCCACAATGCCAGCTCCATATATTTTCTTCTAATGTTCTCAAAGTTTCAGGTCTCACATTTAATCCCTTAATCCATTTTAGCTGATATTTGTAATTGTGATAGATAAGACTTAGTTTATTTCTTTTATATGTTCTTATCCAGTTTTCCCAGCACCTTTTATTAAAAAACCAAAATACTAAAAACCTTCTAATGCATATTCTTAGGAACTTTGTCAAAATTTAGTTGGCTGTAGATGTGTGGATTTACTTCCAAGGTGCCTGTTCTGTTCCATTAGTCTATGGATCTGTTTTTATGACAAATCCATGCTGTTTTAATTACTGTAGCTTTGTAATACACTTTGAATTCATATAATAGGATGTCCTGCCTTGTACTTTCTACTCAAGATCACTTGGGGATATTTTGTGGTTCTATACAAAACTTAGTAGTGTTTTATTTAGTTTTGTGAAAAAATAATACTGGGATTTTATGGGAACAGCATTGAATCTATAAATCACTTTGGGTAGTATGCATATTTTAATAGTATTGATTCTTGTGATACATGAATATATCATGTCTTTCCATTTCTTTGTGTCCTCTTCAGTTTCTTTCATCAATGATTTATGGTTTTCCTTATAGAGATCATTGATCTCTTTAGTTAAATTTACTCCCAGGTATTTTACTTTTTTGATAGCTATTGGAAATTACATTGATTTTTAAAAATTTTAGAAGGTTCACTATTGATATATAAATACATTATTGATTTTTATTCATTCACTTTGTACCCTGCAACTTAGATGCATTAGTGTGTTAGTTACAATAGCCTTTGGGAGGAGTTTTTGGAGTTTTCCATGAATGAAATCATGTCAACTCCAAACAATGGCAGTTTGATATCTTCCTCTCCAATGGATGTCCTTTGTTTCTTTCTCTGGCCTATTTGCCCCAGCTAGGACTTACAGTGCTATGTTGGTACAGGAGAGGATCCTTGTCTTGTTCCAGATCTTAGGCAGAAAGTCTTCAACTTTCCCCACAATCCTTATAAAGTTAGCTATTTGTTATGAATAGCTTTTGTTATTTGGATTTACATTCCTTTTATTTAGAATTAGGTCAGAGATTTTATCATAAAGCAATGCTGAATTTTATAAAATGCCTTTCTATATCTATTGAAATGATCTCATGATTTTTAAATTTCATTCAGTTGATGTGGTATATCACATTAATTGGGTTGTGTGTTGAGCCATTCTTGAAAAACTGAGGTGAATCCCACTTTTGTGGTGAATGATCTTTTAAATATCTTTAAATGTACTTTTGGATTTGATTTGCTATTATTTTGCTGAGGCTTTTTTTTTTTTCTTCCTTTGGCATCTTTGTCCATCAGGGATATTGGCTTAGCTTTCCCTACCCTCCTTTTCTTTCCTTCCTTCCTTCCTTCCTTCCTTCCTTCCTTCCTTCCTTCCTTCCTTCCTTCCTTCCTTCCTTTCCCTCTCTCTCTCTCTCTCACTATCCCTCTCTCTCTCCTTCTTTCTGGTGGTATATCCATCAGGCTTTGGTATCAAGATAATTCTGGCTTCATATGATGAATTTTGAAGAATCTCTAATTTTTTTATTTTTAGAAATAATTCAAAAATAATCGATATTAATTGTTCTTTAAATGTTTGAGAGAATTCAATGAAGCCATCTGGTTATGAACTTTTATTTATAGAGTGTTTCTACTGGTTTAATCTCATTACTCATTGTTGGCAGATTTAGGTATTCTATTTCCTTATGTTCAGTCTGAATCAATTTTTGCTAGGTTACTGGATGAGTTGTTACATAAATGTTCATAATAAAAACTGACAATCTCTTGTATTTCTGTGGTGTCAGTGGTATTTTCAATGCTAATTCTAAGTATTTGATACTTTTGTCTTTTGTCTTTGGTAAGTCTACCTTAGAGTTTATCACCTTTGAGCTTCTTAAAGAACCATCTCTTATTTTCTTAGATTTTTTTTGTATTTTTATATTTTATGTCATTTATTTGTGCCCTACATTTTATTATACTTTTCCTTCCACCATTTTTGGATTTGATTTATTCTTCTTCTTCTAGTTCCTTGAAGTATAGGAACCAGTTGTTTGTGAAATCTGTCTAATTTTTTTACTATATGTCATATGATGTCATATGTTTTAGTATGTTGTATTGCCCATTTACTTTAAGAAATTTTAAAATAATCTTCTATCAGTTAGTATTAGCAGACACTTGTCTTGTTTGTGTGATCCCTTTGTTTCTTAGACCTATCAATATGATCAATTGTGAACTGAAGATGATCACTTGGACTAGTGAGATGGCATTGGTACATGCCACCTTGTTGGGATTTTATTGGAATCTCCTGGCACGTTTCTAACTCCATCATTTGGGGCAAGTCCGATTGAGCATACCCCAAATTGTACATCTCCTCCCTCTCTTTTTCCCACTCTTATATTTAAAGGGATCACTTTTCAGTTAAAAACTAAATACCTAAGAATAATTGTGTGTTAATTACAGAGTTCAACCACTAGTACTAGAGCAAAAAAAATACTAAAATGTATAAAGATTTATGTTGTACATCAACAGTCAAGACAAGAGCTGATCAAGTCACTGTTTCTCATAGTGCCCATTTCACTTAAACAGGTTTCCACTTTGGTGCTCAGTTAGTTGTCGTTGATCAGGGAAAACAAATGATATTTGTCTCTTTGGGACTGGTTTAATTAATAGAACCAAAAAGGGAGAGAGTATTTTAGGTATGGAAAGCCAAGACACTCTGGAAAAAAAAAAAAAAAAGAAGAAGACCTAAATGAAATATCTCTGCGAGTGAGATCCCAGTGGAAAGAACAGGACGATCAAAGAAGGAGGTACCTTTCTCTGAAGGGAGGAGAGAACTTCCACTTTGACTATGACCCTGTCGGAATAAGATCGAAGTCGGCGAACCCTAAAGGCTTCCAAAGCCCTGGCAACTCATGACTAGAGCCTAGGGAGCTTACTGATGCCATAAACAAGAGTGTAAAATTGTTAAGTCAACAACAGGAGTCACTGTGTACTTACATCTCATGTGGGATCTGTCCTTAATGTGTTGTCCAATGTGAAGTAATGCTATAACTAGTACTGAAACAGTATTTTACACTTTGTGTTTCTGTGTGGGTGCAAACTGATGAAATCTTTACTTAGTATATACTGAACTGATCTTCTGTATATAAAGATAATTGAAAATGAAAAAAAAAAAACTTGGTGTTAAATTGGAAATTGCATAGAAAATTAATCAATTTTTAAAAAATATCATGTAGGATCTCTGTCCTTAATGTGCTGTACATTGTGATTTAATGCTATAACTAGTACTCAAACAGTATTTTACACTTGGTGTTGCTATGTGAGGGCAAACTGTTGAAATCTTTACTTAATATATTCTAAACTGATCTTCTGTATATAAAGAGAATTGAAAATGAATCTTGATGTCAATGGAAGGGGAGAGGGAGTGGGAAAGGGGAGGGTTGTGGGTGGGAGGGAAGTTATGGGGGTGGGGGGGAGCCATTGTAATCCATAAGCTGTACGTTAGAAATTTATATTCGTTAAATTGGCCGGCGCCGCGGCTCACTAGGCTAATCCTCCACCTTGCGGCGCCGGCACACCGGGTTCTAGTCCCGGTCAGGGCACCGATCCTGTCCCGGTTGCCTCTCTTCCAGGCCAGCTCTCTGCTGTGGCCAGGGAGTGCAGTGGAGGATGGCCCAAGTGCTTGGGCCCTGCACCCCATGAGAGACCAGGAGAAGCACCTGGCTCCTGCCATCGGATCAGCGAGGTGCGCCGGCCGCAGCGAGCTACCGCGGCGGCCATTGGAGGGTGAACCAATGGCAAAAGGAAGACCTTTCTCTCTGTCTCTCTCTCACTGTCCACTCTGCCTGTCAAAAAAAAAAAAAAAAAAAAAAAAAAGAAAAGAAATTTATATTCGTTAAATAAAAGTTTAAAAAAAAAACAACAGGAGTCACTGTGCACTTACTCCTCATGTAGGCTCTCTGTCCTTAATGTGCTGTACATTGTGATTTAATGCTATAAGTAGTAATTAAACAGTATTTTTCACTTTGTGTTTCTGTGTGGGTGCAAACTGTTGAAAGCTTTACTTAATATAAGCTAAGTTGATCTTCTGTATATAAAGATAATTGAAAATGAATCTTGATGTCAATGGAATGGGAGAGGGAGTGGGAGATGGGAGGGGTGCGAGTGGGAGGGAAGTTTTGGGGCAGGGGAAAGCCATTGTAATCCATAAGCTGTACACTGGAAATTTATATTCATTAAATAAAAGTTAAAAATAAATAATTAAATATTTTATAAAAAGAAATAGAATACATGAAAAAAAAATCTTTATTTCTTTTTTAATTGATCTTCTCTTTATTAATCCTTGTGTTGTTCAGGAGAAATTACTTAATCCTATGCATTTTTTTTTCTTTTCGGCAGTAATGAGTTCTTTTTTTTTTTTTTTCAAGCGCATGGATGTACTTTATTTTTTTTTTTATTTAGTAAATATAAATTTCCAAAGTATAGTTTATGGATTACAATGGCTCCCCCCCATAACTTCCCTCCCACTTGCACCCCTCCCACTCCCTCTCCCATTCCATTCACATCAAGATTCATTTTCAATTCTCTTTATATACAGAATATCAATTCAGTATATACTAAGTAAAGATTTCATCAGTTTGCACCCACACAGAAAACAAAGTGTAAAATACTGTTTCAGTACTAGTTATAGCATTACTTCACATTGGACAACACATTAAGGACAGATCCCACATGAGATGTAAGTACACAGTGACTCCTGTTGTTGACTTAACAATTTGACACTCTTGTTTATGGCATCAGTAAGCTCCCTAGGCTCTAGTCATGAGTTGCCAGGGCTTTGGAAGCCTTTAGGGTTCGCCGACTTCGATCTTATTCCGACAGGGTCATAGTCAAAGTGGAAGTTCTCTCCTCCCTTCAGAGAAAGGTACCTCCTTCTTTGATCGTCCTGTTCTTTCCACTGGGATCTCACTCGCAGAGATATTTCATTTAGGTCTTCTTCTTTTTTTTTTTTTTCCAGAGTGTCTTGGCTTTCCATGCCTACAATACTCTCATGGGCTCTTCAGCCAGATCCAAATGCCTTAAGAGCTGATTCTGAGGCCAGAGTGTTATTTAGGACATCTGCCATTCTATGAGTCTGCTGTGTCTCCCACTTTCCATGTTGGATCATTCTATCCCTTTTTGATTCCATCAGTTAGTATTAGCTGATACTAGCTAGTCTTGTTTGTGTGATCCCTTTAACTCTTAGACCTATCAGTGTGATCAATTGTGAACTGAAATTGATCACTTGGACTAGTGAGATGGCATTGGTGCATGCCACCTTGATGGGATTGTATTGGAATCCCCTGGCATGTTTCTAACTCCACCATTTGGGGCAGGTCTGATTGAGCATGTCCCAAATTGTACATTTATGTAGTTGCCAAGGTTTTCACACTATTGATTTCTAGTTCTATTGCATTATGGCAGAAAGGGTACACTATATGATTATTTTCTTTTGAGTTTATTGAGATTTTTGAAACCTACCATATGATCTGTCTTGGAAATTGTCCCATATGCTGTCAAGAAGAATTGGTATTCTTCAGTTGCTGAATGGAAAGCACTGTAGAGGTTTTTTCCAGTTGATTTAGGATTGATTTTAACTCTGCTATTTTTTGTTGATTTTGTCTCTAGATTATCTGTCCATTCTGAAATTAAGGGATGTGTTAACATCCCTTAATCTGTTGAGCTGGAGTTGATCTATTCCTTTGTCTACCAAATTTGCTTTATATATTTGAGAAAACATTGGGAGCATATATGTCATTCCTCCTGCTCCATTAAACCCATATTCATTACATGATGATAGTTCTGGTCTATTTTTACTACTTTTGATTTAAGTCTATTTCATCTGTAGCAAGAACAAACAAGCCGCCCTCCTTCCTTCAGGATCTCCAAATTTACCATGAGAATAACAAAGGAGTTCTTCCTGAGCTCAAAGCTTATGGTGAAAACAAGTTAACTATCCCATCCTTAGCAGGCCTGACAGGATGGAGAATTGTAGATGAGGTCTTTTGTTGAGTTTAATTTCACTTTGTTGATTGACAGTTTGGTCCCCAAGATTGTACATAAAACACAAATGCTATGAAGCTTTTTGGGTTCTTTCCTTTCTTGGAAGCCCCCCTCCATGCCTCTCTGACTGGAGGTTCTTGATTCTAATAAATACTTTTAAATTTCTCTGCCATCTGCTTGGAAATTCTTCTTCCATGTGAGACAAAGAATCAATGTAACAATAAATTCTCTGCCACCGTTTCCCTGTAACTCTAGCAGCTGCTCAAAATCAAACGCTTGATGCACATGGCTTTTGGCCTACTCTTGGCTTGGTCTGGATCTAGATCTCCCTTTCTCCTTTAGATAGAGCCCTCAATTTCCTTTGCATTTCTCTCACTGAATAAAAAGCTTAAAAACTTACCATGGTGTCTTCTATGTTTCAGCCAGTATTCAGACTTCTCTGAATTCATGGCAAGACCCCACAAGGCTTATTAATATGGGGAATATTAATAAACAAACAGGTATCCCTAATGTAAGGTCAGTTGATTCACTGTTTATAATAAGATTATAATCATCTCTATTTCCAATAGATTCCAACTTGCAAAAAATGGTTCTTTTTAAGCTACATAGTAATTATATCAAAATGAGTTCATAAAATAATATTTCCATGAATTAATCTGTTTTCTATAAATCCAACTGAATAGGAGTAGTACTCCACATAGAAATATTTATATACAATTTTTTGTGAAAATGGAGATACTGTAGAGACTGTCATTTTATAAGGTGGTCCTTATAAGATTTTAAGAAAATTTGTCAAAAATAAAAGCATATATGAGTGCAGAGTATATGGAATAATTTTTTTCAAAGAATTGATCAAAATGTCTGTCACGTTTGGTCTACACAAGTTTAAAGATACTGTCCCAGGATTTCTATTGAATTTTGAAACAAACTTTTTTCTGTTATGGGCTCTATTCTGGATTATAAATGAGCAAAATCTATCAGCTGAATATAATTTCTATACTTTTGATAAAACATAATTTCTGGCCTGGATGATTTAGTTCTATTTATTAATATTACTTTGTAGCAATTCCACCTGCTATTTTGATTCTACCTTCAGATTCCTGAGGAGTACCAGTAACTATCTCCTCAGTTAAACATTTTATGTTCATAGCTCCTACTCATTTCTATGCAGTAATTGTGGTATTTATCTAGAAATTTAATCTTCAGAGCAGCCCTTTCCAACAAATATCACCGGAAGTCTGCTCTCTTTTTTTATTTTTGGCATCCAAGTAACCTTTCCTTTCTGCAAAGTTTTCTGCTATGGTTTCTGGGATGCTTTCTAGGTTCATCTTCAGACTTGTCTTCTCCAGTGTATCTGTTCCCTTTACTAACGAAATAGATTTTGCCTCCACCTTTTATAGGACCAGAGCTTGGAAAATAAATGAAAATATAGGATCTATGTGAAAAAATAAATTGTAGTACCACATGGTGGCAGCAAAGCCTTAAGACAAGCACAAGGACTGTATGAACATGAGTTTCTGTGCAAGATGGTATGCCCATGAAAACTGGTCTTGGCCTATTCACCAGTAATTCCCTCACTTGTCTGAGGCATTCTTCCCCTGACCATATTTTCCTTTCTGCTACACTGATCCTCGTTTATTCTCTCTACAGTGTAGCCCCAGAGGCTCATATTGCCAAGAATCTCTTCCAGTTTTCTCAAGAAGAAGAGCAAATACATGACTTTGTGAACTTTATTTAGATTATTTTCAATCACAAAGCATCACACGAGACATTAGGTACTTGAAGCAGTGTAAGAATTATGCTATCAAATGTTAAAGCATGACTTAGTTTTCTTTAATACAATATATGCACACTTAACTAAAATATATTTTTAATATTTTTGGTTATGTGTGTTTATCTGAAAGCAGAATGAGAAGGAGAAAGAGAAAGCGAGAAAATGATCTTCCATTCACTGATTAACTGCTGAAGAGCCTGTAACAGCTGGGACTGGGCCAAGCCTAAGACAGAAGCTGGAAAATCAATCCAGGCCTCCCGTGTGTATGGCAGTACTTGAACTACCAACTGTTGCCTTCAGGGTGTACATTAGCAGAAACTGGAATTGGAAGTGAAACTTGTTCAGGCTCAGGCACTGTGACATAGAATGCGCATGTCCCAAGTGGTGCTTTAACTGCTTGTGTCAAAGACCTGTCCCTAACACTGTTTCTTCAGTAGGCTCTTGAATCTCTGTAAGAAAAATTTTTGCATCCTGTGAAATATTATGCATTTGTAAAATCATAATCATGTGAATATTGAAGTCAATACTTTAGTATAATGAAATCCACATATAAGGATGATAAATTTCAAAGTATATAACTATCTGAGTTAGAAGCTATACCCATATAGAAAATATTATGAAGTTGACTAATGTATCAGAATTTAGTTTTGAACTTTCTAAAGTAAAATATATTTAGAAATCTCTGATTATGAAAAAAGCAAATATTTTTTATATTCTTTCTCCTTTTTTTTTTTGAAGTACTCATAAAATATGTTTGAAACCCAACAAACATGTACATCCTAAGACAGCTATGGGCAATTTCCTTTCCTTTCCTTTCCTTTCCTTTCCTTTCCTTTCCTTTCCTTTCCTTTCCTTTCCTTTCCTTTCCTTTCTTTTCCTTTTCTTCCCTTGGATACCAAAGGACTTCTGTTAGTGTAATATTATTACTCCCACATTGAAAATGTTTTCCTTTCTTGATGAGAACATCTTAGCATTCAAAGTCATTTTATTATAGGGAATGTTTTATAGATTATACATTTTGAAATTAACTTGAAGTATCTTGGGTGATTCAAAAACAAATTTTATAAAGCTCTTATATGGTAAGTTTTGTTCTGCTTGAAATATTGTAATAAACTATTGCCCTTATTCTTAAAGGAATAAGGATATAAAATGTTTCTAGGAAAAATTAAATTGAAGTGCCTCTAATGCACAACTTACCCTTAAAAATGAATATATATGATTTTTCATTGTTATAATTTATTGAAAAGGGCTGTAAGTAACATTGGAAAAAATCTAGTTAGTTATAAAATTATTTCATTATATTAGCTGCTGTTATATTTTGAATTGTACAGCTAAGAGGTGGTAAGAAATATTTATAATGGCAGATCATCAGTATAAAATGGGGACAATGTGGTTTAATCACTTTATTTATTTTTCTGAAATGTACTTAATGGAAAGGATGAATAACTACCTTGCTTCAAAATTAAATTCTATTGCCTTGAATGAGAGATTTGAGTATTAGCATAACATTCTATTTATGTGAGTTATGCCATAGTTTTTGTCATTTTTTACATTACAGTGCAGGGACTGGTACTGATTTATTGTTGCATTTTTAAAGGGCAATGCTATCCTGAAACTAGAAACTGAAAGAAGCTAAAAATCATATTTGTCAAATCTCAGCCTTGACATAGTTTATGATCACTGACTATTTGCCCTATTTATAGAGCTACGTTGAAAAGTAAGCTAATCTAGCAAGTTCAGATATGATTGATTCTTGTCTATCATTTTTCAATGTTTCATTTTTTGGTTTTAGATACATGTAACATACAAGATAAATGAACTTATGTGAAATTTAAAGAATGCATAATAATTTCCATTTTCATTATACTCTTTTTGACAGGAATGATTTTCTGAATCTTCAGCTTGGGTACTATTAGCTTCATATATAATCAGAGTAATTTAAAAAAAATCAAATGAATTATGACTATCTTCTTCTACTGTACAAGGAGATTTTAAATGGTTGTGTGAGAATTTGAAAACCATGGTTTAGTATAGAAGGTAATTATCACTAATGTGAAAAGCATTCCCACTTATAAATCATAAGAGCTTAGAACTTTTACAAGTAATATTATTTCCAAGTTGAATTGTAAGAAGTAAAACAGAATAAACTAACCAACAGCTTATTATTTAGCCAAATATCTGGAACTATATATGGTGAATCTATGTTTCTATTAAAAAACTTAATGATATGAATATATTTGCAATCTGACTTAAAATGAGTTTCTTGATTCTGTCTCTAAGACACATAGGAGGTATGAATAAGTGTTGATTCTAATTGATAAATTTGATGTAAACAACAATAATAAATCATTTCAACATATCTGTAAATAAATTACAGTCTATTGATAGGCCGCCCACTACAATGTAAGTATCCAACACATAGTTAGACCAAGAAAAAAATTGCAGGCTGTTGAATTTTGAGCCATAAGGGAAGCAGGCAAAAGAACCATCTACTGAATGGCACAACTAATAGAAATGGATTCTAACAATTGTAATGTCGGGGATTAATCTAAATATGAATGTCTGTCTTTCCATAGTTAGCTAAGCTCACTGGGCTAGTTACAGTAAATAGTAAAACTAGTATTGTCATTTCATGCAACCTTTCTTCCAACCTTTGGGTCAAAAACAAAACTAAGCTAAGATACTCTTTCTAATTTGATGGGTGCCCTAGATATTTCCTTTAACTTGGAAAAATGATTTTGCATTTACTATGTGAAAATTCAAGGGGTTAGTGTTTCTAGATTTCAAAACACAACAGGGCAAAAAATGAAAAACATTGAATTAGTAAAGCTCAATCTATAATTACTACTTATATGGGGCAAAGAAAATATTTTATTGCAACTGACCTGAATAATAGAGTGGGATGGAAGAAAGGAAGCTTATTTATTTGAGACACCATGTGAAAACTGAAACACAAAGGGAAAAGGCAGTTTCACTGAGAATAAAATATTCATGTTGATAACTTACATAAAACAAAAGATGGAGTGTTTTCTACAGGGAAATTACTTTCTTTGATGAGCTCCATTTATGCATGATGGAGTTTTAAATTTTTGAAAACCCCCTTGGTTATTTTTTTCTTCCTTTCAATTCTGGTGGTTTTATTTTCAGACATAAACAGATGTAAAATTTTCTTTCTAAAAGCTTCTTACTCTGTTTAAAGTTGAATTTATGACATTAGAAAAAAAAATAGAATGTATTCTCACAATCACAGTGATTAGGAAATCAATAGTAAAGGTATCAGTCTCATGAATTGCGTGGTGAGCATTGGCTCCATTAGTTTTGAAACTACCCCATGATAAAATATGTCTTCATTTACTTTGTTCATTTTTAACATTGTTTTGATTGAAGCTTATTCTTGAGGGATGCTGAGCATTATATCTGCTAACTGGCAGCTTAGATTTTAGAAGCAATTTCATTTCAGTGAAATCTGCTATGTAATGAGTGTGCTGGAGTGGTCTGCAAGCTGCATGTTAAGGTGCAAATACTTTCTACTTAAAAATAGAAAGCTATTTGTTTTGCCAGGTGATTTAATGCAGGGCATATTTTAGAAAAAGCTTTGGCAAGTAAGGACTTGAATCTTACATATTGCTTATTACCCTAATCAAAAGAGAGAAGAAACTGGAAGACACTTCATCTCTAGGGACTTGGATTCAACAGTAGAACATCAGAGAAGAAAGGAAAATAAATGCACTGATTTTAGTACATAAACTTCTTTGTGCGTCTCTCGGAGTCACTGTGCAATTGGACACTGTTTTTAAGGGGATTTCTGCTAGAGTTGTTACAAAGGGCTGCAATATGAATGGGCAGGAGCATGAATGTTTACAAGTTGATGTACAACAGCAAAACTTTCAGTGTGCCTGCTTGCATGAAATTGTCTGATGTATTAAGAATAAAGCATCAGAGAAATATGTTTACCAAAATAAACATAAACAAGGCTTTATGGAATTACCAAGTATAATAAATAGATACCTGTACTGACAGAATGTCTATTAAAACAAGGAGGGGCTTTGAATTTGCTATCAACATTGAAATAGATAGCAAACCTCACTCAAATCTGCACTACTTGCAACAAGAATGTAGTTAATATAATCAACATTCTCAGCCCATATGATCTAGCAAGATGTAGTGGTTGCAGCATGTTTGGAATCTTTGAAAATACATATCAGATAAATGCTTATAAACACACAATTATGTGTATATGAGTAAGGTATGCATATATGCACAGTTGAACCCTCTTCCAGTGTTAGATAATTTAAAATACATGGATTCATAAAAGAGTAATATTTAAGAAATCAAAGGTTTTGGACTGCCTCTATCACTAAAGTTAAGACCATATGTTTGCCAAACTGTCATACATTTTACAAATATTTATTGATTGGTACATTATGGAGATCTAGAGAGAAATACAACCCATTTACACCTTTTTAAGTTCACAGTTAACAGAGTCACTATAGGAATCAATTAATATTTTTATAATTTAAAATGATCACTCTACAGTAAGTACAATTTATTTCACAAGAATATGTTGCTCACTCTAAGAAGTAAGAGGTTTAGAAAATGGGAATGTGAAGCTAAACTCTGAAAAGTAAATGACCGGCATGCTATGATTGGTGAAGAACTGTAAAGCTGACAAAATATTGGGATATAAGAATATGCGAACCTTGAAACAAGTGAGCTCTATTTTCCCCCAAGTTAGTTGGGATGGTGTACAGAGCAGAAGTTTGTCAATCAGAGTTGGAATTATGTCCTGACTCTGTTCAACAAATGTGGTAGTCTTCACAGGCATTTAACTTCTAAAAACTATTTCTTCATCTGCAAAATATATAATAATATTTTACTTTTAGGTTTGTTCTGAAAATATGGCTTGTATATGGTACAGAGTAGAAATTCAAAAAATGGTATTTAAAGAGTTTATAGACTGGCACAGTGGCTCACTTGGTTAATCCTCCATCTGCGGCGCCGGCACCCCAGGTTTTAGTCCCGGTTGGGACACCAGGTAGTAGTCCCGGTTGCCCCTCTTCCAATCCAGCTCTCTGCTGGGAGGGCAGCAGAGGATGGCCCAAGTGCTTGGGTCCCTGCACCCGCATGGGAGACCGGGAGGAAGTACCTGGCTCCTGGATTCAGATCGGTGCAGCGCCGGCCATAGCAGCCATTAGGGGAGTGAACCAATGGAAGGAAAACCTTTCTCTCTGTCTCTCTATAACTCTCTTTATGTCTCTCTCTTTCACTGTCTGACTCAGCCTGGCAAAAAATAAAAAAAAAAAAAAAAAAAAAGAGTTCATAATGATCAGCAATGAACTTAACCAGAAGTTCCCACAATGTAATGATTTCAGGAATTTTCAAAAGTGCCAGGGAGTGCAGTGGAGGATGGCCCAGGTCCTTGGGCCCTGCACCCCATGGGAGACCAGGAGAAGCACCTGGCTCCTGCCATCGGATCAGCGCGGTGTGCTGGTCGCAGCGCACCTACCGCGGCTGCCATTGGAGGGTGAACCAACGGCAAAAAGGAAGACCTTTCTCTCTGTCTCTCTCTCACTGTCTACTCTGCCTGTCAAAAAAAAAAAAAAAAAGTGCTAATGTTTAAATTTCACACCTAAAGACAATGATTTAACTGAACATGGGATCATGTCGATTTCAGTCTAAGGGAGATACAGGGATAACTGAGAAATGATTAGGATCAATGATGAAAAGGGAAATAATTAGAAAATATGGTGTTATGGACTAATGTATGCATATACTAAGGAACAGTTTCTTTTGTTACATAGAACAGAAAGGTTGACATTAATAGGTGTGGTTGGGAATACTTTCTGTCTTCACCTAATACCAATTATTTCATATTTGGGAAGTTAGGCTTGCATATTCTAGAAATCTCTCCAAATAAAAAGTGCAACAATTTTGTGTCTTAAATTATTTTAGAAAAACTTGTAAGTTTTAATACCTTGCAATGATATGGAATGAGTATGGAAAAAATGGTGGCGAATCTAATTTTGAGAATAAGGATTCTAAGGACATTTTAAGTATCACAGTTCAGTCTACCTATTTAATATGAATCGTACTGAGGACCTGCCTTGAAGATGTGAAATTCTGCAAAAGCAATCCTGCCTCAGTTGTTAACCAGAGGTTTGATGACTGGCAGTGACATTTTTAACTATGTTAGGAGAAAAAAATAGATTGATTTACAGCAGAAAGAATATAAACACCTGCCAGAGAGAGTGGCTAGCTCTGTTTGAATCTTGAAACAATTTACACTTCTCTTTTTCCTGGCCTACCATAAACAAGCCCTGATAGTCTATCTTGGTTACCAGGGGAAAATGAGTGTAGCAGAAACATAGTCTCCAACACTGATCATCAGAGAACAATAAAAACAGGCAAAATTCCTTTTCATTAAATTAAGATTCCCAAAGTCTAGAGCTTCAGTTTTTATGGGAAGAACAACTGTACTGGTGATAGTTTGATTGCAATAATAAAATACAAAATGTTTTACTTTGTGAATGATATCTGGGACCTCCAGGTAAATTAATTCTTGCAACTATGTATGATTTTTCCATGAAAGTGCTTCAGGCTAATTGGAAAATAATTAACTACATATATTTCTGTAGGCAGCCTTTGGACAAGTCAAGGCCAATCTTGGCTTGTGGAATTCCTGGGATAAGAAAGTCACATACTCCCATCCTGAAGGAGGATGATGATCAAGAACACTCTGTTAAAATTATCTGTGTTACCAGAGGCCTGATAAGCTGCATGCTTATATTGCTTCTTTGAGCTGTAGCTGGCTATGTACAAATATTGCTGGAACACTGGAATAAATGAGCCTTGATTAGCCTTGTTGTCTCTGCGCCCTTGTCCCTCTTTTTATTTATTTATTTTTTATTTATTTATTTTTTTGACAGGCAGAGTGGACAGTGAGAGAGAGAGACAGAGAGAAAGGTCTTCCTTTTCTGTTGGTTCACCCTCCAATAGCCACTGTGGCTAGCATGCTGCGGCCAGCGCACCACGCTGATCCAAAGCCAGGAGCCAGGTGCTTCTCCTGGTCTCCCATGGGATGCAGGGCCCAAGGACTTGGGCCATCCTCCACTGCACTCCCAGGCCACAGCAGAGAGCTGGCCTGGAAGAGGAGCAACCAGGACAGAATCCGGCGCCCCGACTGGGACTAGAACCTTGTGTGCTGGTGCCACAGGTGGAGGATTAGCTTAGTGAGCCATGGCGCTGACCCCTTGTCCCTCTTTTCATTCCCACTCCCTCCTTCAGGTTCTGTTCTACTGGTGCAGCAGGCCCGCACATACTTCCTCCCCCATGAAAGTCTTTTAGTATTACAAAAAACATTTCCTTATGAAATAAATAATTGCTAAAGAGTTTCCTCCTAAAGTACTCCTAATAACTTCATGTTGCTATTAGAGTAGAAATGCATGAAATTGCATTACCTTCAAAATATTTTATGAATGATCTTTAATTCAGTGCCATGACAAACAATGTGGATGAAGTATTTTCAGAATAGAAATTAAGGCACAAACTATACTTAGAGCATATATGGATAATTGTGAGTGATATGTAACAATTTTTAGCCTTTACAAACTTCTCACAGACTTGCACAGTTGTCTGTGCATGCTGTTTTTATTCTTG
Organism: Lepus europaeus; assembly: GCF_033115175.1. NCBI lineage: Eukaryota > Metazoa > Chordata > Mammalia > Lagomorpha > Leporidae > Lepus > Lepus europaeus. Next base: position 47,766,473 of record NC_084834.1, on the reverse strand, counting down.
CACGCAGCATTTACACAAGATCCTGTTACAGTAGAATCTTTGCTGCAAAATTTCAAATGGACTAAGATTTTTTTTTTTTGGATGGTGGTTGTGTAATATACCCATTTTCTTGTGCACAGATGTAGTGATTACTTTTTGACTTCTCATCAACATTTGATACTATTAACAGTCATTCTATGTGTTGATATCCATCCAACCAAGACTACCAAATTTGTACTTGCAGTTAAACAATATTGAGCTTTCAGGTACATGGTGCAAAGAAAGATAATGCAAGAAAATCTGGGGCATCCGATGAAGAATTTGGTAGGTATTTTAAGAAGTTTCAGAGAGTAGATTCTGTTCTGGATGGAGTGCTTTTCAAGAATCAATGAGATTCTATGACTGTGTACCTCACTAATTTTTATTTAATAGGTGAAAGGAACAGAGGGAGGCTGAAGCTATAATTGATAAGTAGCAGCAATCACTTGTGTTACTTGGAGAGTAGAGAATGTTTTCAGCTTTAATGACGCTTTTCTTTTTGTCTGTGTTCATATATGATGACAGAGACTTCTTGATTTTCTCTCATTGCATTACGGGTAATGTAGTGACCTTGACTCTTGCTGATGTTCTGTGATAGGGCTCCTGTTTAACAGGATAACACCATGTGTTTTGCCAAGCCAGCACCAGGGCTGTCACGGTTGCATTTTTCTTACATGCTATCATTGTCCCAAATTATTTGCTCCTCTTCAGTCTTCCTAATAGTATCTTTCATCTCTTCTGGTCTTTAACTCTTCAAGTTTCCAGGTATTAACTATACTATCTTTTATATTATTCTGCATTTCTTTTCATATGAAATTTTATGCATTTTATGATTTTCATTGCTATTTGATTTCTTCAGACCAGATTACTATTACTTGTTCCAAAACATAGATTGGTAATCTGTGACCCATAGGCCAAATGAAGGCCGCTGGCTGTCTTAACATGAACTATCAAATGCTTTCTAAATGTTTAAGTGGTTAAAAATTGAAGCAAAAATATTTCAATCCTCAGGATAATTCTGTAACATTTAAATTCCAAAGGCCATAAATGGTTTTATTGTAAACTGGGTATGCCCATTTGTTTAATATATTGTCTAGGGCTGCCGTCACAGTCTAAGATCCCATTTAATTGCAACAGACTTTCTGGCCCTTAAAGCCACAAAGGTTGATTCTCTGGCCATTGATAGAAGAAGTTTTCCAATCCTTGCTCTAAAATAATATTTAACATTTTTACTTGAATATTTTAGTTGTTTGAAAATATTTAAAACAAAATTTTATCTAATTCTATTACATGCCATAAATATGTACTTTTAAATGCTCTGTATTTTAAAATACACATCCACTGGGTTCGACACTTGTGGTATAATAGGTAAAGCTGCTGCGTGCAGTACCAGCATCCCATATGGGCACTGGTTCATGTCTCAGCTCCCTCACTCCTTATCCAGCTCCCTGCTAATGTCCCTGAGAAAGCAGTGGAAAATAGCTCAAGTACTTGGACCCCTGCACCCACATGGGAGAACCAGAAAATACTTCAGGCTCCTGGCTTTGGATCAGCTCAGCCCAGGGACATTGCGGCCATTTGGAGAGTGTACCCGCAGTTGGAGGATCTCTCTCTTTCTCTCTCTCTCTCTCTCCTTAACTGTTCCTCTCAAGTAAATAAAAAAAAAATTCTTTAATACTGAAACAGTATTTTACACTTTATGTGGTGCAAACTGATGAATTCTTTACTTAATATATACTAAATCGATCTTCTGTATATAAAGATAATTGAAAATGAATCTTGGCCGGCGCCGTGATTCAACAGGCTAATCCTCCGCCTAGCGGAGCCGGCACACTGGGTTCTAGTCCCCGTCTGGGCACCGATTCTGTCCCGGTTGCCCCTCTTCCAGGCCAGCTCTCTGCTGTGGCCAGGGAGTGCAGTGGAGGATGGCCCAGGTCCTTGGGCCCTGCACCCCATGGGAGACCAGGATAGGCACCTGGCTCCTGCCAGCGGATCGGTGCGGTGCACCGCTGGCCGCAGCACGCCGGCCGCAGCAGCCATTGGAGGGTGAACCAACGGCAAAGGAAGACCTTTCTCTCTGTCTCTCTCTCTCACTGTCCACTCTGCCTGTCAAAAAAAAAAAAAAAAAAAAGAAAAGTAAATGAATCTTGATGTGAATGGAATGGGAGAGGGAGCGGGAGATGGGAGGGGTGCAAGTGGGAGGGAAGTTATGGGTGGGAAAAATCCATTGTAATCCATAAACTGTACTTTGGAAAATTATATTTACTAAATAAAAGTTTTAAAAAATTCTTTAATATATATAAAACAGATAGATAGATAGATCCAGTAGCCATCCAGTCACTAAAACAGAAGCCATGAGGCACCCTTTTTTCATTGTATATATTTTTGAGGTACACATGTTTTGATATAGAGTACAGATATTGTAAAGTGATTCCAAAAATGTATCCATTACTTCAGATACGTGTGTGTGTGTGTGTGTGTAGTTAGAAAATTTAAAATCAAAGTTTTAAGCAAGTAGTTCTAACAAACTTTGTACGCTTTGGGCAACATCAGTTCCACTTTCTCCTCTTCGCTACGCTCAAGCATTCTGTACTCTCCTTCTGTTAGTTTGACTTCTTAGAATCCACATCTAACTGTTATCATGTATAGAGTAAATAAATAAATCTTAAAAAAAAGAGAGTCACACACACTCAGAGAAAGAGAGGCAGAGAGAGAGGTCTTCCATTCACTGGCCCACTCCCCAACTGGCCACAATGGGCAGAGCTGCTCCAATCTGAACCCAGGAGCCAGGAGCTTCTTCTGGGTCTCCCCATGGGTGCAAGGGTGCAAGGGTGCAAGGGCTCAAGGACTTGGGCCATCTTCCATTGCTTTCCCAGGCCACAGCAGATAGCTGGATTAGAAGTGGAGCAGTCTGGACTCGAATTGGTGCCCACACACGATGCCGGAACTGCAGGCTGTGGCTTTATCCGCTACATCATATTTCTGGTCCCTATTTTACATTCTAACAGGAGTAAGATAATATCTCATTTTTGTATTAATTTACATTTTCCTGATTATTTGAGTTGCTGAGCATTCTTTTATATGCTTTTTGCTTATTCAAATGTCTCTTTTTGAGAATTGTCTGTTCTGCCCTTAATTTTTATCTTACCTTTAACCCATATTTAGAATCTTTCCACAAGTCCTATGGTTTCCACTTTTTAGTTATATTTTTTAGTTTTAGTGGTTAGTGGATCTATCATCTATCTATCTATCTATTTTATATATATTAAATTTTTTTCATTTACTTGAGAGGAACAGTTAAGGAGAGAGAGAGAGAGAGAGAGAGAGAGAGAGAGAGAGATCCTCCAACTGCGGGTACACTCTCCAAATATATATTTAATTGATCCCAAATTGATCAATTCCCCATTTTTCTGCCGTAATTCCATATCATATCATAATCATTTTGTGTATGGTCTACAAACTTCTTGTTAGTTTCTCATTTGAATCTAACTTTGTCCTAATTGATGTTGTTTTCTATCACTATATTTTGTTTCCTTTTTTTTGTAGCAACTGTTATAAATTTTGTGTGTATTTTAATTTTTTTTTTGACAGGCAGAGTGGACAGTGACAGAGAGAGACAGAGAGAGACAGAGAGAAAGGTCTTCCTTTTCTGTTGGTTCACCCTCCAATGGCCGCTTTGGCCAGCGGGCTGCGGCCAGCGCACTGCGCTGATCCGAAGCCAGGAGCCAGATGCTTCATGCAGGTGCAGGGCTCAAGGACTTGGGCCATCCTCCACTGTACTCCCAGGCCAGAGCAGAGAGCTGGACTGGAAGAGGGGCAACTGGACAGAATCCAGCTCCCCAACCGGGACTAGAACCCGGTGTGCCAGCACCGCAGGCAGAGGATTAGCCTATTGAGCCATAGCGCCGGCCGCGTGTATATGAATTTTTAAATTCTACATAATTTTATTTATTAAAGACTATCTAATCAGATAAGCTCTAAGGAGATAGATTCATTGCTTTGTGTTTATCAAAATGTATTTAAGATTTGGAACAATGGCTGTTATAGAATAGAAGATTAGTAAATATTGTTTTTAACCCATGATTGATTTGCTTAAAGAACTCAAAGATAGAAGTCTAGATAACTCCCATCTCTCCAAACACACACGCTCACACAACACGGTCTTTTTCTACATCCATTTCTACATATATTTACTTATCAATTGAATATGTATGACATCATATTTTGTACAACATCTCTAGGAAAAACAAGATTGTTCTGGAAGAGACATGATGATATTGATTTTATCTTGGTTTTAAGAATTGATCTGCTTTGTTATTATAGATTTGGGCGACGACATTTTACATATTGCAAATGAAACAAAGCCAACAATTCACTTAAATCACTGATGGTTTAACAGCTATTTCAAAATGTGAGATATGTACTTGCTATCTACAGAGAAGGACTTCCTAATCCTTTTTATATGAATTTTAGACTGGTAATTAGAAACTACTTCAAAACATTACTGAGATGAGCCTGCAGACTTTACTGTGTAGGCATTAATTTTTTTTTGGGGGGGGGGTTCAATAATTGGGAGAAACATGTGAATGAATGAATTCAATTTTTGGTAGAACAAACATAGTAAAATGGCCATAGAAGACAGCATAATGAAGGTCACTGGAGAATGAATAGACTTGATAAAGTCATGGATAAAGATGGCATTCTATGCAGATTTATAGGTCAATTGTATAATGAAAAAATAAAGTAGTAAGTTTGGCAGGAAAAGAGAGAACAAAACTGAAACGATACACAAATGGGAAGTCAAACTCAATGGGAAAGGAGAAGGAGCATTCTCTAAATTTGAAGGCAGAAATCAGGCACTGAAATAGAAAAAAAATTAAATTTTGCAGGCTGAAGAAAACATAAGCAGTATACCACTCAGAGCTCAAGTGTCTTTCTTGTTATGAATAATAATCTGGATTTCAAAAATATTTTTTTACAGACCCTTAGAAAAACTGTGTAAGTGTGAGTGAAGTGAGACAGGTGGCTCTATTCCCATTTCACGGATTAGGAAACAGAAGCTCAGTTCCTAGGGTCATGCAGCAAGCAAATAACAGAAGGGAGAACAGAAGTGTTCTGACTCCCACGTTTTTTATACTTTTCACTACACCATGTTGACAGTGTGGTGTTAATCTTTAAACAGGAGGAGTTTGAAATCTGCTGTGAGAAGGGAAGTATTTAAGGCAATGATCCAAAAGAAGTGTCTTTTCTCACCCACTCACTTAAACTATTAGCACATTCTAAGTGTATTTCAGTAAACCAGGAGGGTAAATAGATGATTGGCAGGAAGGAGTATGGACAGTGTGGATTTATTTATTTATTCATTTATTTATTTGTTTACTTATTTATTTATTTTAGATTATTGTACATACACTTTAAAAAAATGTTGGACATATAAATGGGAACAAAAATAGTCATTGTCCCAGAGTTTATGAGGCTGATTTGTTAGTGGAAAAGACTTCTTATCAAATAACAAACATAAATATTTGAGTATAATATCAAATATAAAGGCAGGGTACACCACACTAAGAAAGAGTTTTACATGGATTCTCATTGACAGAAGATGTTTGCTTACCTAAGATAGGCAATAGATAAAATCTCTAGAGTAAGCATGACAGTGAAATATCTGAGAGAAAGTGAGACAGGGATTTTCTAGGAAAATCCTTAGACTCCTATATAAAAGTGAAAGAATTTTGTATAAATAAGATAATTCTAGTTTTCTAATTTTCATGAGCCTTGAATTGTAATGAACATAGTAGAATTCTCTCTTCATTTTAAATAGTTAAGTGATGAGATTGAGCTATATAATTCCAATTCAACATTCTTGTCAAGCGATGACTGTCAAAAGGCAAGATTATAACATATTTAGTTATATGAACAAATTGGCTTTTATTTGCAATTCATCACTTAGGGCCTATCTCATCTGAAAACAGAGATGCTAATGCTTAACATAGCAAAACACTTGGAGTTTTTAGGAATAAGGAGACAGACTAATAATAAAAACCTGGTTGATTAACATCAAGTACTTTGATTAGTTTTCTTATAAGGGTTAGGGTAGAGGGGACTTTCTTATTATTTCTAATTATCTATTTTCATCATATATAGTTTAACCCCATCCTTTCCAATTTGTTACTGTGAACTTCCTATTTTCTGGAAAAACAGATTGTATGACACTTAGCATGGAGTAAATTAGATACCATCTAAGCCTCTAATATTTGACTTCAGAATAGCCAGGATATATTTTAAAGGAATTTGTCTAACTATGAATAAGCTGTTACCATATTTGCTTGCTATACTTACATTCTCTAGATTTCTGTTTGCTTTTTGGTTTTAGTTTCAGGTAGGGCAGGGAAAAAAAAAACTTTCAGTGCTATAGTGATGGAAATATTAGATATTTATGCTGTCCAATATGGTAGTAATTAGTAATAAGTGGCTACTGAGCACTGGCAATGTGACTTGTGCAACTGAGAATTGAATTTTCCATTTTATTTAACTTTAATGGCCATATATGACTGGTAGGAACTGCACAGGGCCACTTCAGAGGGATTTCAGGAAAAAAAAAAAAAAAAAACTTTTGAGTTCCCCTCACAATGCTTTTGATACATTTGACATGAGCTTGATATTTCTTGTATCATGTGGCCTGGATATAATTGAAAGTAATGTAGGTGCTTTTTGTTTCTTTCTTTCTTTCTTTCTTTTTGGTCTAAGAACTTACCTTGACGGGAAAATATAGGTATGAACAAAAGCTCGTGTTTCTAACTCAGTGAATAAAAACAGAGTTTGTTTATATTTTTTAAGTACCAAAATCTATAGAAAGAATTACATAGAAAGTGCTTCAGGTATTTCAGGAAAAACAGAGGTTCTCACTTTGGTCCACTGCTGATTTAATGTTACCTACACCCAATTCCTAAGTGTTTTCTGGCATGCTATTTAACTTTTTGAAATTTTTAATCATATGAAAACTGAGTAACAAAATTACAGCTCATTATTTATTTAATCAGGATCTTGACCTTATTCATCAAGAGTAAATTTTAGTGGCCATTAAACCACCTAATTTAGTTTGTGAGTATATTCTTATGGAGTAAACAAAAGAAGCCATTCTGTTGAGAGGATAGCTACTACATGCCTAAAAGGAACGTGGATCATTATGTTAAAAATTAAGACTCATAATTTAAAATATTTTAAAGTAGCATCAATAGAATATCCATGTATCCAGTGATTTAAGGTTTAAAAGGTATATTGATTTACCCCATACTACCTGCCTACTTTCCATTTTTTTCTTTCTACATTTTTTTTTTTTATTTGACAGGTAGAGTTATAGACAGTGAGAGAGAGACAGAAAGAAAGGTCTTCCTTCCGTTGGTTCACTCCCCTAGTTGCCGCTACGGCCAGCGCTGCACCAATCCGAAGCCAGAAGCCGGGTGCTTCCTCCCAGTCTCCCATGCGGGTGCAGGAACCCAAGCACTTGGGCCATCCTCCACTGTACTCCCCGGCCAGAGCAGAGAGCTGGACTAGAAGAGGAGCAACCAGGACTAGTACCCGGTGCGCCAACCAGGACTAGAACGTGGGGTGCTGGCACCATTGGCAGAGGATTAGCCAAGTGAGCCAAGGTGCCAGCCCTCTTTTTATATCTATTTGAAATCTTTATTTGCATGTGCAAACAAAACAGTAAGTTTATGTTACACTGACTGCTATATTTTGCCCAATATCTTTCTCTTGTTTTGCAAATGGTTCTTTTGTATGTGAAAGTGACATGATTTACTCACTGTGGAAAAGATTTTAAATATTTTTATTTGTAAAAAGAGAAAAAATTGCATAGATTTCATATACACAGTTTTAAGAGCATAATGATAGTTCCCACCCTACCCTTTCTGCCTCCATCACCTTCATCTTCCATACTTCTAATTTTTCTTTTATATTTACAATGACACTACATTTAATTTTCTTTATAATCATAAGCCTAACCCTTCATAAAATAAATGATTCAACAAGTAGTAAGTAGAAAAATCACTGTTCCTCAAGAGTATAGACAAGGGCTCTAAATAACAAACAAATCTCAAAATGTCCATTTCACTCATACATAACATTTTTTACTCTGTATTTTAGTTACTTTAAATCAGGGAAACCATATGATATTGTCTTCTGTGGATTGGCTTTTTTCACTAAACATAATCATCTCCAGTTGCATCAATTTTGTTGAAAAAGATAGGATTTCATTATTTTTATTTTTATTAGTATTCCATAGTGTTTATTTACCATAATTTCCTCATCTGTCATTAGTTGAAGGACATCTGGATGATTCCATATCTTTGCTATTGTGAGTTGAACTGCTATAAACCTGGGGATAGAAAACTCTTTCATATGCTGATGTCATTTCCTTTGGGTGAATTCCCAGGAGTGGAATGGCTGGGTCATATTGCAGCTCTCTTTTCAGATTTCTGAGGAATATCCACACTGTCTTCCATAATGATTATACAAAATTACATTCCTACCAACAGTGTATTCATCTCTATATCCTCACCAGCCTTTTTTTTTAATCAATCTTATTCACAACAGCTACATAAATATAATACCTTGGGATAAATTTAACTGAATACATGAAACATCTCTACAATGAAAATTACAAGACTATAAGAAAAGAAACAGAAGAATACATCAAATAATTGAAAAATTTTCTATGTTCATAGATTGGAAGAATTAATATCATTAAAATATCCATACTAGGGGCTGGCACTGTGGCATAACGGGTAAAGCCACCACTTGCAGTGCCAGCATTCCATATGATCACTGGTTGGAGTCCTGGATAGTCCATTTCCTATCCAGCTCTCCTTTATGGCCTGGGAAACCAGAAGAAGTTGGCCCAAGTCCTTGGGCCTCTACACCTGTTTGGGAGACCCAAAAGAAGCTCCTGGTTTTGGATCAGCCCAGCTCTGGCTGTTGCATTCATTTGAGTGCATTCATTTGAGGAGTAAACCATCAGAAAGAAAACTTTCTCTCTCTCTCTGCCTCTCCCCCTCCCTTCCTCTCTGTAACTCTGCCTTTCGAATAAAGAAATATATACTTAAGAAAAAAAGAAACCCCCATACTACCCAAAACAATTTGGAGATCCAATGAAATCCCAATCAAAATATCAATACTTTATTCTGAGATCTGAAAAAATTACTCTGAAATTCATATGGAATCACCAGATACTCTATTAGCTAAAGCAATCCTAAGCAATAGAAATAAAGCTTTAGGTATCGCAATGTCTGATTTCAAGACATATTACAAAACAGTTACAATCAAAACAAGTTTGCACAAGAACAGACATGTTGATCAAGAAACTGACTAGAATCCTCAGAAATTAATCCATGCATCTACCAACAACTATTCTTTGACAAACAGGCTAAAATCACACCCTTGAGAAATGACAGTCTTTTCAACAATGGTGTTCAGAAAATTGTACCTCTGTATGCAGAAGTTTAAAACAAGGCCCCTGTATTACACTCTATACAAGAATCAATACACAATGGATCATGCATCAAAATCTGCTACCTGATACATCAAACTACCAGAAGAAAACACTGGGGACATTCAGAAAAACATTGACATAAGAAAATACTTCTTAGATAAGTCCTCAGAAGCACAGAAAATAAAGGCAAAAATAGACAAATGGGATTATATCAAGCTAAGATATATCAGCAAAAGAAACATTCAACAAAGGAAAGGAGCAACCTATAGAATTATTGTAAAAATTTGCCAAATATACATCTGATAAAGGATTAATATACGGAATTTTTAAGGAACTGAAAGTAAATAACAAAATATGTAATCCCATTAAAAAATGGTCTAAGGATATGAACAGGTATTTTTCAAAGGATGAAATACAAGAGTCCAACAGACACATGGAAAGATGCTCAAGATCACCAGCCATCAGAAAGATGCAAATAAAAACCACATTGAGGTTTTACCTCAACCCAGTTAGAATTGAATGTGTTGTACTATGAGAATTATGGTAAAACTAGTCTTCAAACAGTACTTTATCCTTTGTGTGTCTGAATTGGTGCAAACTGTTAAAATCTTTACTTAGCATAGAGTTGATCTTTTGCATATAAAAATAATTGAAAATGAATCCTAGGACCAGCACTGTGGTACACTGGGTTGAAGCCCTGGCCTAAAGCACCAGCATCCCATATGGGCACTGCTTCTAGACCCAGCTGCTCCTCTTCCAATCCAGCTCTCTGCTATGGCCTGGGAAAGCAGTAGAAGACAGTCCATGTCCTTGGGCCCTTGCACCTACGTGGGAGAGCTGCAAGAAACTCCTGGCTCTTGCCTTTGAATCGGTGCACCTCTGGCCATTGCGGCCATCTGGGGAGTGAACCAGTGGATGGAAGACCTCTCCCTCTTTCTTGACCTCTGTCTATAACTGTGTCTTTCAAATAAATAAAATTAATATTTTAAAAAAGAAAGAAATAGAATCTTAATGAAGAATAGGATTGAAGAGGGAGTAAGGGGTGGGATGGTTTGGTGGTAGAAGGGTGGTTATGGGAGGAAAAACCACTATAATCCAAAAGTTGTACTTATGAAATTTATATTTATTAAATAAAAGCTTTCTACAAAAAAGAAAGACAATTATCTCCCATGAAACCATGTGAAAGTGCAAAATCCACCAGAAAACCAACAAAGAAAATTAAACAGAAGTTAGTTTAAATGACAGTACTAAATCATTATTTATCACTCATAACACTGAATAAAGATGGCCTAAATCATCAAATTAACAGATAAAGATAGAGTGAATGGATTTAAAATTAAAACATGATATCCTGCTGACATGTCATGAACTTCAACAGTGAACACACAACATGGACTACATGTGAAAGAGTGGAAAAAATATCCCATGCACAAGTAAACCAAAGAGAGCAAGATGTTGTGCACATAGACTTTAAGGGAAAAAAAATACTGTAAAAGGAGACAAAACAGTCACTATGTGATGACAAGGGATCAGTTCAATAAGACATAAGGATCATGAATGCATATGCACTGAATGCTGGAGCACCAAATTTTTATAAAGCAAACATTCCTAGATCCAAGCAGGAGTCCCGAAAAGACAAATATCACGTGACATGTGATAGTTAACAAAGAATACCAAAAACAATGTGTAGGAACGAAAAAAAGCAAGAAAAATTAAAAAACAAACAAACAAACAAACAAAAAAAAAAAACACAAAGACCAGTGAGGATGTGTGGAAAATGGATTTTGTCAAGATTTTTTAATTTTAATTTTTTTTTTTTTTTTTTAGTTTGGTAGAGTTATAGACAGTGAGAGAGAGAGAGACAGAGAGAAAGGTCTTCCTTACGCTGGTTCACTCCCCAAATGGCCACTACAGCCGGCACCGCGCAGATCCGAAGCCAGGAGCCAGGTGCTTCTCCTGGTCTCCCATGCAGGTGCAGGAGCCCAAGGACTTGGGCCATCCTCCACTGCCCTCCCAGGCCACTGCAGAGAGCTGGACTGGAAGAGGAGCAACCGGGACAGAATCCAGGGCCCATATGGGATGGCCGCGCTGCGGGCGCAAGAGTAACCAAGTGAGCCACAGCGCTGGCCCCAATTTTTAAAATTACTAGTAATGAAGTTACACTACCCACCCCACTTTCCACACTAATGGCTATGTTGATCAGCTGAATGCATTTACTGTTTTGCCAGCTGAGATTAAAAGGGGTCATCCGTGTTGAATAGCAGAGATTTTCCTGAGTAAATTTAATTTACCATTAGGGGGATCAAAGGCTCATTAATAGTCCAATCTGCCCAACTGAGAAAATGCTTGAGGAAATGAATGTTTGAACAATATTTCCCTTCATTATTATTTTTAGGTATGAAATTTCATGTTGGTTCCATTTTAGACTCTGATATGTTGTTATAAAATTAAAAATTCAAAACGATTGCTAGGGAGCACCCCTCCACCTGGTCCTTGCCTCTCCCCGCTCCTGCTCCCGGGCCCAGTGCCCGAGGTCCTGCCGCGTGGGGCGACCATGGGGCAGGGTGCAGACAGCAGAGAGCTGCTGGCGGGGGCGGTGGGATCCCAGAGCACCCTGAGCCTCAGGTTCCTCCCCGTTCCTGGCTGATGAGACCTGCGCAGGCCGCCTCCGTTTACCCACCGGTCTGGGATGCGAGTTCGGCAGTGGTCGGTAGAGATGCTGGAAGACCACACAGGGCTACATCTCTACCCATCCGCGACAGAGAAGCTGTGCCATCCACAGCGGCGCGCTGGGATTCCTAAAGTGTCCTGCAGGGCCACCACTGCCAGCTTGGCCTCTGCTGCTGCCCCCATTGCTGCCCTGCTTCCCCATCTCCCATCATGGCCGCGGAGCTTTCCACGGCCACATCTTACACAGAAGATGATTTCTATCGTCCCTCTGTCAGGAGGTGCCCGAGAGCTCTGTGGGGACCACGGTCAGTCAGCGCGCTTTCTGTAGAAATTGTTTCCTGACAGCAATGAGAGAAAGTGGAATACATTGTCCTCTTTGTCGTGGATATGTGACTAGAAGAGAGAGAGCAAATCGCGAGCAGGCCTGAGGACTTGAAATTATCATGAGGAAGTTTTCTGGTGGCTACAGATAGATGCTGTGCAGAGCAGATTAAATTCTATCACATGAGACGCCATTAAAAATCTTGTAAGAAGTATCAGGATGAATATGGTGTTTCTTCCGTCATTCCAAACTTTCAGATTTCTCAAGATTCAGGGGGGAACAGTAATAGGAGTGAAACATCCACATCTGATAACACAGAAACTTACCAAGAGAATGCAAGTTCTTCTAGACATCACACCTTTAAATGTCCCTTGTATTTAGGGGCCGGCGCTATGGTGTAGTGGGTAAAGCCGCTGCCATCAGTGCCAGCATCCCATACTGGTGCTGGCTCCAGTCCCGGCTGCTCCACTTCCAATCCAGAGCTATGCTATGGCCTAGGAAAGCAGTAGAAGATGGCCCTAGTCCTTGGGCCCCTGCACCCAGGTGGGAAGCCCAGAAGAAGCTCCTGGCTCCTGGCTTCGAATTGACGCAGCTCCACCCATTTCCACCAGTTGAGGAGAGAACCAGTGGATGGAAAACCTCTCTCTCTCTCTCTCTCTCTCTCTCTCTTTCTACCTCTACCTCTCTGTAACCCTTCCTTTCAAATAAATAAATAAATCTTAAAAAAAAAAATCCCTGTGTCAAGAATCAAATTTGACCAGACAGCTTTACTGGATCACTGTAACATTAATCACCCATTTCAGATAGTTCCTGTGATGGGTCCTATTTGTATGTCTCTTCCTTGGAGAGATCAGAGCTGGATTACTGGGAATTTCATTAGCTATCTAAATCAAAGACATCAGTTTAATTATGGAGAATTTGTGAATCTTCAGCTGGGTGAGGAGATCCGATATCAAAATGCTGTTGAAGAATCTTTTCAAGTAAACATCTGAAGATTGTGGTCATCTCTGCATCTTTGTACCTGCAAGTGCCATTTTTAAAATTACACGAAGTCAGCGTTTTCAAAAACGTGTTGTGCATATTAATAAAAATGATTATGCCTAAGAAAAAAGAAATTCATGTGCTATACTTTTATTTTTTGGCTATGCCTTGGATCACTATTCTCTAATTAGTATGTATTCAGCAAAATAAACAATAAAAAAAAGTAGTGTTTACCTGCTCATTTCATCTCCCTGTCCAAATGAAGCAATTAATACATTTTTTAAAGATTTTTTTTCCATTTATTTGAGAGACAGCTCAGCTGTTTCACTGATTCACTGGTTCAGCTGGTTCATTCCCCAGATGGCCAAAATAGCCGGAGCTGCGCTGATGCGAAGCCAGGAGCTAGGAGCTTTTTCTGGGCTCCCAAGCAGGTGTAGGGGCCCAAGCACTTGGGCCATCTTCTACTGCTTTCCCAGGCCATAACAGAGAGCTGAATCAGAAGTGGATCAGCTGGGACTTGAACCACTGTCCATATGGGATGCCAGCACTGCAGGTAATGGCCCTACCCGCTAAGCTACAGTGCTGGCCCCGTGATTAATACATTTCAGAGGAAGAAGCAAGAAAATACTCTTCATCATTTTCTGAGGAGTATTTGCCACTTTTTAGTGGCAAAGACATTGTGTACCAGCTGTGTTAGATTCTAGGCTGTAGATTAGTTACACAGATGTGTTAGAAACAGAGCTCCTAGCAATGTTTAACATGATTAGTGAATGAATACACACAGGGGTTTTTTTGCATATGTGTCATCTAAGACATTATGTCTCTTTGTCAATTGGCACATGTAAATAAAACGCAAACCAGCATGTTTACACTTATACATTTTCTTTTATATCCAAGCATTATTCAAAAAGAAAATATTCAGGAACACAAAGATGATAAATATTGGTGGAAAACAATTGAAGTTTCTTGTTTTATTTTAAAGAACTAACATAATTTGGAAGCATGATATATTATTGTCCTATTATAATAGCATATTGACAAATGACATTGTATATGGATAATCTGTAACACTACAAATGACAGATTAAGAAGAATCTTGTGTAGTGAATTAGTTTTTTTAACTTTTCTCTTTTTTTTTTGAAAGAGCACAAGAGAGAGGGAGAGGGAGAGGGAGAGAGAGAGAGAGAGAGAGAAAGAAGGGAGGTCGGGAGAGGGAAAGAGAGAGACAGGGAGAAAGAGAAATCTTTCATCCACCAGTTCACTACCTGAATGGCTGCAATAGCCAGGAATGGGGTTGTCTGAAGCCAGGAGCCAGGAATTCCATCCTGGTCTCCCACATGTGTTGCAGAGCCCAAGCACTTGTGACATTTTCTGCTACTTTCTCAGACTCATTAAAAAGAAACTAAATTGTAACTGAAGCAGCTGGGACTAATTGATACTCCAATATTGGATAGTGGTGTTGCAAGCGGTAGCTCAAACCACCATGCCAAAATTTTGGCCCAGAATATTTCTTGCATTGTTATCCACTCCTATCAAAATGCATTTAGTGCTTGAAGGGGCATATTAACTTATACAATATGTTAACACAATTTTGAGGACTTCAGAGTGAGGGTGAAAATATAGTAATGAAAACTACAGTGACTCTAAGACAGAACACCTCTGTAAATGCCCTAGCACGTGGATATAACATTAACACTAGTAACATTTCCTGGGGGGAAGAGATTAGCTTGTAATTAGGTCCATTAGAATGGAGAATTTTCACCTGATTTTGATATTCCTTTACTCTTGCAGTGGACAATCGTAAAAAAAAAAAAAAGTGTTAGGAAATCATTATATGAAATTGTAACATCAATTCTTTACTCCTTTCAATTAGGAGGTCTTGTTTTTATCCTTGGGTGCTTTCTGAAATATAATATTACAGGGAAAGCCAGTATATTAACAACCTATCTGTGACTTATCCTCTTTTAACTGGGAATTTCTTATCTGGGTCCTACAGACGTCCATATGGTCCATGGATAGAATTTAGGGATATGACAGCTTTTATGGGAAAAAGAAAAACATGTTAAATTGGTTGTTTTTCTCTAATCTCCAAATGAAATTAGTATCCTTTGACCATGAATATAAGCAACACACCTCCGTAATATTCTATTTTTTCTAATATTCTATTTTGACTTCCACTTCACATTAACAGATTCCACACTATGTTCATATTATGTTATTACTATTAAAGATGCCTAAAAATATTGTAACAATCATAGCTACTTTAAGAATATGATAACTATCAGAATCAGTGATAGATGATATTATTTATGGGGATAATATGACTCTTTACATTAGCATATCACAAGATATTTTTTAATATTTGGCAATCATTTACTCCTATTAGTGATATTTCTTCATCACATTGACAAAAGGCCCATGTGACAAAAACAAAACAAAATGTGAATCCTTGTTTAACTGCTCTAGTAAAAGTAGGAACAAAAGCAGTTTGGATGCTTCAAGTACCTTTAGATGCAGGAAAAAGAAAATGAATCAACTAGGACTTATTTAAGGTCATAATTTGCTATACCAATCACCCATTGCCTTTTCATTGGTTGTATTTATTTTCGCTTTAAACAAAATTTTATATGGCAAATTAGATAAATCCATTTTTAGAAACAAAAGTTAAAAGAAAATAAGAATGAATGCCCTGGGCTAAACACAGTGAGCTAAAAAGATCATAAGCACAAGACTTTGTTCACAAGGCTTCAGAATCTATAGGAGGTACACAGCATAACTGCATGAAAAGGTAAGTAACAAAAGAGGGATGAATACCGCTTCTAAATAATGTCAGCTATATTATAAGACACTAAGTACTTGATGCTAGATGAATAGTTCAGTCACCTTTCTAGAAAAGCTTAAATTGACTTTTAAAATAGAGATTTGAATTTTTGTGTGTTAATTTTATATACTGTCACTTTACCAAACTCTTTTATAAATTCCAATAGTCTCTTTGTGGAGTCTTTTTGTTCACCTATAAATAGATTCATGTCATCTAAAAATAGAGATAATTTTGACTTCCTCATTTCCAATTTGTAAGCCTCTGATTTTTTTTTTCCTAATGGCTCTGGCTAAAATTTCCAGGACTTTATTGAACAGCAATGGTGATAGTGTGCAATCTTGTCTAGCCCTGGATCTTAATAGGAATGCTTCCAAATATTTCTCATTCAGTAACATGTTGGCTGTATGTTTGCCATAAATTGCCTTGATTGTGTTAAGAAATGTTCCTTTTATACATAATGTGCTTAAGATTTTCATTATGGAAGAGTGTTGTATTTTGTCAAAATGCAACGTGATGTATCACACTTACTGATCTGTGAATGCTGAACCATCCCTGCGCACCAGGGATAAATCCCAGTTGGTCCAGCTGAATGATTGTTCTAATGTGTTGTTGATTCAATTAGCTAGTATTTTGTTGAGGATGTTTTGCATCTCTGTTTACCATGGATATTGTTATATAGTTCCCTTTCTCTGTTGTATTTTTTTCTGGTTTAAGAATAAAGGTGATACTGGCTTCATAGAAACAGTCTTAGATGATTCATTTCCTTTCGATTATTTTGAATAGCTTGAGGAGAATTGGAACTTGTTCTTCTTTAAAGGTTTCGTAGAATTCAGCAGTGAAATCGTCCATCCTGGGCTTTTCTTTGTTGGGAGGTCTTTATTACTGATTCAATTTCTGTCTTGGTTATTGGTCTGATTAGGTTTTTTATATAAATTCATGACTCAGTTTTCTTAGATTTTATGTGTCCGAGAATCTACCCATTTGTTGGAGATTTTCCAATTTCTTGGCATATAACTCTTTGTAGTAATTCCTAATGATTCTTTTTATTTCTGTTGTATCTATTGTTACATTTCCTTTTTCATCTCTAGTTTTATTGGTTTTTATCTTATGCCTCTTTCCTTGGTCAGTTGGGCCAATGGTGTATCAGTTTTTTCTCTCTCAAAAACCCCTTTGTTTCACTGATCTTTTATAGTTCTTGTTTCAATTTTGTCTATTTCTTCCCTAATTTTAATTATTTCTTTTCTCCTACAAATTTGGGTTTGGTTTGTTGTTCTTTTTCTAGGTCCTCAAGACAATTGGTACCTCATTTATTTGGTGTATTTTTTGATTTATTGATGTAGTCACCAATTGCTATAAACTTCCTTCTTAACACTGCTTTTGCTGTATCCCATAAGTTTTGACATTATGTATTATTGTCTTCATTTTTTCTAGAAATGTTTTGATTTCTTCTGTGACCCACTGTTCATTCAAGAGCATGCTCTTCAATATCTATGTGTTTGCATCTGTTCTAGAGATTCTTGAATTGTTAATTTATAGCTTCATATCATTATGGTCAGAAAAGATGCCTAGAATGATTTCAAATGTTTTTAATTTGTTGAGAATTGCTTTATGGCCTAGAATATGGTATATCCTAGAGAAAGTTCAAGGAATTGATGAAAAGAATGTGTATTCTGCAAATGTGGGATGAAAGATTCTGAGCATAACAGTTACATCCCTTTGGCCCATAATATAGATAAGCTTTGTTGTTTCTTTGTTGATTGTCTGGCTACTTGCTCTGTCCATTGATGAAAGTTGGGTGTTGAAGTCTCCAATTACTGTTGTATTGGAGTTTATACCTCCAGTTACATACATTAACATTTGTTTTAAATAGTCAGTTGCTCTGGCATTGGGTGCATATACATTTATTATAGTCACATCTTCCTGGTGAATTGATCCCTTAATCATAACATAGTGAGCTGCTTTGTCTCTTTTTAGCAGTTTTTGTGTTGATGTCTATTTTGTCTTATACTAGGATGACTATACCTGCTTGTTTGTGTTTCCATTAGCATGGGATATCTTTTATCATCCTTTCATTTTCAGGCTGAATGCATCTTTGTTGGTGAGGTGTTTCTTGTAGGCAGAAAATAGGTGGGTCTTATATTTTAATCTATTCAGCCATCCTGTGTCTCATAATTGGAGAATTTAAGCCATTTACATTCAAAGTTACATTCAAGTTGTTACTAAGTAAAGTCTTAGCACTGCAATTTTTCTGTAAGTATTCCTAGTGTATGATTTGGATTTCATTTGTACTTTTACTGGGGGATTTTTCTGCCTTTGCATCCTTTCATAATGAAGAGAATCATTCTGGTTTCTTTGTGTAGCTCATCATTAAGCATCTTTTGTAAGGTTAGATGGGTGGTGACAAATTCTTTCAATTTGTGTTTTTTATGAAAGGTCTTTATTTCACCTTCATTCATACATGAGAGCTTTGCAGGATATAGTACTCTGGGTAGACAGTTTTTTTTTTTTCTCTTAAGACTTGGAATATATTTGACCATTCTTTCTAAGCCTGTAGGGTTTCTGATGAGAATTCACCTGTGAGTCTAATTAGAAATCCTCTGAAAGTAATCTGACATTTCTCTTGTGCACATTTTAGAATCTTTTCATTATGTTTTACTGTTTAAAGTCTGACTACAAATGTGTCGTCGTGAAGATCTCTTCTGGTCGTGTCTATAAGGAGTTCTTTCTGCCTTGTGTACTTGGATATACCTTTCTTTCTCCAAATTAAGTAAGTTTTCTATAATTATTTAACTGACTAGGCCTTATTATCCATTCTCCATTTCCACAACTTCAGGAACTCCTAAAACCTGTATGTTGGATGTTTTGATAGTATCCTACAAATCCCCAACACTGTTTTTAATTTTCTAATTTCTTCTTTTTTTTTTTTCTTTTTGGTCTGACTGAAAGATTTTGAAAGATTTGTCTTCAAGCTTGGATATTCTTCCTTCTGCCTCACTAAGTCTGTTGTTAAGGCTTCCCACTGTATTTTTCATTTCACATATTGAATTCTTCATTTCTTTTTTTTTTGAATTCTTCATTTCTAACATTTCTTTTTGATTTTTCCTCAAAATCTCAATTTCATGAGAAATTGACAGTTTTATTAGCTTGATCTATAGGGCCAGTTCCAGGGGGCGATGCAACCAACATGGCCACCCAACAGTCATGATCCCTTTACAACACCTGGCACAACAAACTCTGGCAGACAGTGCCTTGGCATTCTGTGGACTGAGGCACATGTGGGTTCCCACTGCAGGTGAGGGAATGCAAAAAATTATGACAGAATGCAGGGCAAGAACTTTAAGTGGGGTCCCCTTTCCCAGATCCTGACAGGATGACCACAGAGCTCTTGGTGCTGCAGGCAGCTAGGGGGTTGGATGTTGGGACTCCCTGGTGTCCATAGCAAAATAGTCTTCAGTCCTGTACAATGTGAGAAGCTAATACATCAGGGGTGTTGCAGCAGATGCTTTTTTTAAAAGATATTATTTATTTATCTGAGAGGTAGAGTTACAGAAAGTGAGACAGAGGGACAGAGAGAAAGGTCTTCCTTCCGTTGGTTCAATTCCCAGATGGCTGCAACCGCCAGAGCTGTGCCAGTCCGAAGCTAGGAGCCAAGTGCTTCTTCCCATTCTCCCACGTGGGTGCAGAGGCCCAAGGACTTGGGCCATCTTCTACTGCTTTCCCAGCTCATAGCGGAGAGCTGGATTGGAAGAGGGGCAGTGGAGACTAGAACTGGTGCCTGTATGGCATGCCAGTGCCACAGGCTGAAGATTAACCTACTGCTCCACCAGGCCAGCCTGGGTACTTTATTTTTGAAGCATGGACAGCCTATAGTGCTCAGAGACTTCCACGGGGCCTACAGGAAGACCTCTAGGTACTGCTCAGCCTAAAGCATGTGGGCCTCTAGGCAGGTGACATGGTGCCCCACCATCTTCACAAATGCCTCCAGTTGGTCTCACCCTGGCATAGATGCCATGCACTTCTGTCATTTTCACCTTAAAAGGTGTTATATTTTCCTTCAGGTTCTGAGAATTATCACTCCTGATTGTGTCAACCAGGCTACAGAACTCCTCCAGCCCTAGGAGCATCATCTCTATGGTCTCTTCCATCTCCTTGGCCCATGAGCATCTGCCTGTAGGTTGGAAGCCTCCTCCAATAGGTCCTTAGATGGGCCAATTCATCCTTTTTTTCAACTTTAGAATTGAATATATCTAGATGAAATAAATACACAGAAGTGTGTGTTAGATGTGGCCAGGGAGCTCTGGTCAGTGCTCCAGGATTGGGTGAATATCCAGGGTGACTCACTAGTTGGGTGTGGTAGATCTCCTCTTTCTAGCACAAAGGAGAGTATGATCACCTCTATTGGAGTAATGAAACCCTCAACTCCTCTCTTCCAAGGTGATCAATGCTTGGGTGTTAGCCCACAGTGGACTTGTCCATGCTGCCATATTAACTGCACAAAGGATCTGTGCAGCCCTCAATGTCAGCAAGTATCTCACTGCAATGACACACTTTGGGCAATCAGGGAGCTCTGACCCTGTGGAGCCACTCACATTGATTGCCCAGAGACCCAGATAAACCCTGTACCCTCTTGTGCAGTCAGAGTTCCCAGAGTCTCAGCACATAAGGTTCCCACAGTCACAGGTGCAGGGGATCCACTCTGCCCCACTAGCCTGTCCCATCCACAGAGAGTCAGAGATGTGCCCAGAGCCAGCTGCCCATGGATGCTCCACCTAGACAGTTTGAGCCCTGGAGCCTGTGATATACAGGGAAGCTTAAAGCATCTCACAATCCTATGAGGATGCCCAGTCCCCAGTCAATACTCCCAGCCAGACGCAAAATGGGGAATGTGGATTTTTCTCTCTTGTAGAATCTGTGTATCACATGCATTCACAAGAATTGCTGACCACAGCCCTACTTGTTTCATGACATTGCCTTCTCCCTACCAGTTGTGAGGTGTACACATTGGAACTGCTGCCATTGCTACTGTTGACAAGACAGCATCTTGTCCCAGCACGTTGCTGGGTTCTCCCACAAAAGCTTCCACAGCTGCAGCTTATGTCCAAAATGGTGCCCACCCTCTCTCAGCTGGTTGCCTGGCACCATTGTGGGAGGCATAGGGAGAGAGAAATCTGCCCCTTATTTTTCACTGTGTTAGTGGGTAACATTCCCCCCCTAAGGCTCCAGGTCAGATTCATGCTAGGATCTCCCTCCAGCTAGTTCACCAGTGGCATGGGCTATAGCAGTCTGATCTCACCTCACTCTCCAAAGCTGGCACTTTCTCTGGCTCTCAGCTGCTGTGGTTATTTATGTGTTCTGTCCACATAAATGCATGTGCTGCATGGCTACATCTTTCACAAAAATCCACAGTGCCCATCTTCCTTCTATAAAATTTCCTCTGCAGTTTTCAGACTAACTCACCCCTGAGAATGTACTTCCTCCACTTTTTTTTTTCACTATTTACCCCTAACCTAGAGCGGTATACACTTTCCCTATTCTGCCATTTTGGAATCACAGCAATCAAGCCTTCCGTCAAGGAAAAGTCCAGGACCTGATGGCTTTACTACTGATTTCTACAATAAGTATCTCCAAGACTATTCAAATTGTTCCAAAATATTGAGCAGCATTACTTTGATATAAAAACCAAAGAAGACACAGAAAGAAAACTATAGACCTTTATCTTTAATGAACATAGATGCAAAGATTCTTAACAAAATACCAGTAAACTGAATTCATAATCCAAACTGAATCAAAAGTGAATCACGATCATATGAGATTTATCCCAGAAATGCAAGGATGGTTCAACATTCACAAATCAATAAATGTCATAAATCACATTAACAGAATGGAGAACAAAAACTATATGGTCATACCATGATGCAGAGAAATTGTTTGATGACATTCAACACTTCATGATTAAAAAAAACCCTCCACAAATTAGATATAGATGGATTATCCCTCAAAATTATGAAGGCTATGTATCACAAATCAATAGCCAATATCATACTAAATGGGGAGAAACTGAAAGATTTCTCCTTAAATCTGGGAGAAGACAAAGCTGTCCACTTTTATCACTCTTATTCAATATAGCACTGGAATTTTACCCATATCAATTGGGGGAGAAAGAAAAAAAATCAAAATTGGAAAAAAGGAAGTAAATAAGTAAATTGTCTGTGTGTGCAGTGACATGATGTATATGGAAGAACCTAAACACTCCACCAAAAAGTCATTAGAATTGATAAACCAATTTATCAAAGTTTCAGGTAAAAAAATAAAAATACAAAAAAATTAGTTTTTTTTGTATGCTAATGATGAATTCACAGGAAAAGAAATCCCATTCACAATAGCGCTTCCCCAAATCAAACATTTAGGAATAAATTTAACCAAAAAAGTGAAAGTTTTCTATAATGAAAATTATCAGTGATGAAAGAAAAGTGGTAAAGATATTCCTGCTCATTGATCAGAAGATTCAAAATCATTAAAGTATCTATATTACCTAAACAATCTACAGATTCAATTCAATCCCTATGAAAATACTAAAGGCAATCTTTACTGAGTTAAAAAAAAAAATCCTAAAATTCAGATGGAATCACAAAAGATTCCAGATAGCAAAAGCAATCCTGAGCAAGAAAAAGCGGGCTGGAGGCATCACAATGCCTGATTTCAAAGCATACTATAAAGCTATACTAATTAAAACAACATGGTACTGATATAAAAACTGATACATAGATCAATGGAGCAGAATAGAGAGGTCAGGAATTAATTCATGCATGTACAAAAAATTGATTTTTGACAAAACTGCTCAGACTATACAGTGGAACAAGCCTAGCCTCCTCAAAAAACGGTACTGGTGAAGCTGGATTTTTATATGTAGAGGAATGAAATATGATCCATATCTCTCACCATATACAAAAATCAACCCAAGATGGATCATACACTTAAATTTAAGATTTGAGGACATGAAGTTGCTGGAAGAAAATGTAGGGGAGATACTCCAAAACATTGGTGTAGGAGATGACTTCTTGTTCAAGACCCCCAAAGCATAGGCAACAACAACAAAAAAATCCAAACAAATAGGACTATATCAAACTTAGAAGTTTTTGCACAGTACTGGAAATGTTCAATAGAGTGAAGGAACATTCAACAGAGTCAGAAACAAATTGCAAACCACTTATTTGACAAAGAATTAATGTCCTGAATACATCAGCAATTAAAAAATTCAACAACAAAAATAACCAAATCAGTAGAGAAATAAGAAAAGAACGTTAATAGACAATTCTCTAAAGAAGAAATATAAATGACCAATACAAATGACCAACAAATATATGAAAAAATTCTCAACATAACTAGCCCTCAGAGAAATACAAATCAAAACCATAATGAGATATCACCTCACCCATGTCAGAATGGCTAAAATCCAAACACAGAGAGTAATAAATGCTGTTGAAGATGTGGACAAAGGAAAACACCCATACACTGTTGTGGGAAAGTAAATTAGTGCAGCCATTGTGGAAAACAGTGTGGAGATTTCCTCAAAAACAAGAAATAGACTTGCCATGTGATCCAGCAAATCCACCACTAAGTATATACACAAAAGACTTGAATACAATGTGTGAAAGAGATACCTGAACCACCATGTTCATAACAGCAGTGTTCACAATAGATAAATTTTGGAATCAACCATGTCCATTTTCAGATGATTGGACAAAGAAACTGTGAAACACACACACACATACACACACACACGCACACAATGGACTGCTATTCAACTATAAAAAACAGTGAAATTCAACCATTACAGCAAAATAACCACAACTGGAGGGCTTCACAATGAGTGAAATAAGCCAAACTAGAAAGACAAATACTGCATCTTCTCCCTTATATGCTGCTGCTAAAAATAAAAAGCAAACAGAAAAGAAAAAAGAAAGAAAAGAAAGAAGTGTCTGTAATGTATCAGTATTGCTGCAAATATAGTTTTGTTAAATTTTATTTTGCACCATTTGAAAGCAATAGTTAGGAACGTATTACTACTATAGTTTTAATGGTCTGTGATTACTTTAAAATTTACTTTATATGGGTGAAATGGTGATTTTTTTCCATTCAATTATTGTTTATAACTCTTGTCTATATTCCCACTAAATTAGGGTCTTTTTCTTTTTACTTTTTAAAGTAGTTATTCTTTTTTTTTTTTTGACAGGCAGAGTTGGACAGTGAGAGAGAGAGTGAGAGACAGAGAGAAAGGTCTTCCTTCTGTTGGTTCACTCCCCAAATGTCAGCAATGGCCATTGCGCTGCGGCTGGTACGCTGTGCCGATCAAAGCCAGGAGCCAGGTGCTTCCTCCTGGTCTGCCATGTGGGAGCAGGGCCCAAGCACTTGGGCCATCCTCCACTGCCTTCCTGGGCCACAGCAGAGAGCTGGACTAGAAGAGGAGAAACCGGGACAGAATTCAGTGCCCCAACTGGGACTAGAACCAGGAGTGTCGGTGCCGCAGACAGAGAATTAGCCAGAAACTAGTTATTCTTAAAGGAGTTTTAAGCATTTTATTGTAATGTAAGTTTAAAATTTTATCTCAAAAACTAAAAAAGAAAAAGAAAGGGAGAAAGAAGGCGGGTGGGAGAGAAGAGGAGGGTGGGAGGGAGGAATGAAATATCATTATGTTTTCAGAATTGTATCTGCAAAGCACATTGAATCTGTTAAGATCTAATTGAAAAATTAAAATAATTTTTATAAAAAATATCTAACAAATCCTGATAGATATTTGGGGACATGAACTGGCTAATTTGTAAAATCAAGGATTTGGATGATTTTATAATTTTAGCCAATTTATGTTTCTGAATTGTAATTGTAATGTATATGGGCTAAATTGACATATGGAGATTTCCCTATTGGTTATAGTCTTTGTCTATACTCTTGAAGAGCAGTCATTCTTCCACTTACTACTTGTTGGATTCTTTATTTGATGGAAAGTTAAGCTTGTGATGATAAAATAAACTGAAAGTATGTCATTGTAGAAATTTAAAGAAAAAGTATGAAAGGAAGGAGGTGAGAGGGTAGGAGTTTGTGCATGGGGGGGGGGGATGATATAGTGGGAAGTATCATTATGCTCTTAAACCTGTACATATAAAATTTGTTTACCTCATATAAATCAACAATTAAAAAATAAGATAAAAATGGAATACAATGATGAAATTTCAATACGGATTAGAGAAAAGTGAACCTGCTACCATGGTGGTCTTGGTGAAGAACACTCAGAGGAATAAAGAGTTCCAATTCCAAAATTCTAGTAGATTTAAACATTGAAAAATTTTAAGTATTGAAAAATATCCAATAGAAGAGACTGAAAGACAAACTACAGGAGAAGAGTGAAAAGAAATGGTATGGTTGCAGAAAAATGAATAATTCCATATGGATATGTGTAATGGAAATATATAGTTCAAAACAATATGCAGTTATAATTATCTATAAAATTCTCAATATATCTGATCATCTTATATTAGAGTATATAAGTCATTCTGATTTATTATGAATTGTATGTTTTTATAATTAGAAAATAGTACATTTAAATTTGTATTTCCATCATCTTCAAATAATATATTAACTCTTTACAATGAAAAAAATCTCAGCTACTTGTTTCACACATTTTATTGTTATAGGTTCAATGTTGCATCTGTATCTTGTAAATGAGATACTATCGTTGTTCTTCATTAAAGGCTAGGAATTTTTACTCTGTGACAAATACAGTTGTAAGAGGTATAGCAGAAATATGGATATCCATTGATTTATAAAATGGGAAGTTTCCAATAATTATGAAGAAAAGGACATTCAGGAAGGAAAATGTCATCAACCTTTGAGTTATCTTCTAATGTTGATCACAGTGTTACTATAATTATTACTTCTGAATAGTAAGACTATTAATCTCCATTTTCATAAAAATAGGCAGACTCAAATTTGTATGAAACCATAGGTATCCTAAAATTCTTATTTCTCCATTTCCAGTTTTAGAAATAAAGATTCTTGCTTTAGCCAAAAACTTGGAAAATAGTAGCTATCCTTCAGTTTTTCCTCATATTTAGTTGAATTTCAATAGATACAGACAGTCTTTTCTATGGAACATAAGTCAGTTTAACTGGAGTTGTCATAAAATATTAAATAGATTTTAATTAAGCTTCCCCAAGGTTATAACTCTGAGATATTTCTTTCTACATTTTAATATATTTATCATACCAAGCTTCACATACCCATAAGTAATGGACTTGGATCTTATTTTCAATGCTGGATGGAGGAGGAATGAGTAAGCAAACACTTTGCAATACCAGTTTGCTCCTCACCAATGCTTTGAGCAGTAGCAACCATGCACTCAGCCAGGAGTATGTGTTGATTTCCTGTTGGTTTTACTGTTTGTTTGTTTGTTTGTTTTCATTAAGGCCCAATTGATGTCTAAAACACCAGTTATATGACTTGAGTAAATGTCTGCTTTAAAATGGTCAAATATATACTTTATTGATTTGGAAAATATTAGTGATTCCTAACAGCGTGAGTGGAAAATAAAGAGCATCTCCCTTTGGCTTCCAAAAAGTCTCAGAGAAATTTTTAGCTTGGTTCCCAGGCTTCCTTACTGGACAAAGGGTGCACTTAGAGTGGTGATAGATCTGTTCCTGCCTGTGGGTGATGGGATTTGTCTCCGGGTTATTGTGAAAGCTGCTCCCACCTGCTGTTATAGATTCTTTACATATATGAGTTATTTGGAAAATAATATAATGATGATTAGCACCTCACTATTGAAGGTTAATCAGATGTCTCCAAGTTTCAGCATATGCCACAAAGTACTCATGTATCTTGGAGGTAAAACTTAATTTTGTTTGGGGCCTGTGCTGTGGGGTACAGGGTAAAGCTGCTGCCTGTAATGCCAGCATCCCATATCGGCACCAATTCAATTACTGGCTGCTCGGCTACCCATCCAGCTACCAGCTAATGGCCTGGGAAAGCAGTAGAAGATGTCCCAAGTGCTTGGCACCCTGCATCCATGTGGGAGACCTGGAGGAATCTCCTGGCTTAGCCCTGGCCCAGCCTAGGCAGTTGCTCACATTTGGGCTGTGACCCAGCAGAGGGAAGATCTCTCTCCCTCTCTCTATAACTCTGCCTTTCAAATAAATGAGTAAAAATTTTTTTAAAGTTTTTTTTTTTTTTTTGAAAGTCAGAGTTACACAAAGAGAGGAGAATCAGAAAGAGAAAGAGAGAGAGAGGTCTTCCATTTGATGGTTCACTCCCCAGTTGGCCACAATGACTGGAGCTCCACCAATCTGAAGCCAAGAGCTTCAGACCAGGGCATTAACGCACTGTGCTACAGCACCAGCCCCTAATTTTTTTTTAATATTTTGTTAATATTTAAAAAAACGTATTTTGTGATCATTCTTTTTGTCAATTGTGAATGAGAAATATAAGTAGCTTGAAGCTTTATATAACAAAGTGGAAATTAACTGCTTAAAATAGAGCCCCAGTCACAGTGGTCATTTAATAAATAACAGCTATTGCAAATATTATAGAATAGTATGTTTATTATATGAATTATTCAGAAGAACTAAGATTACTTTAAGGTTGTGGCAATGTAGATATGAGAACTTCATAATGGAGAAAAACTCCTAATTTTATCACTATGAATTTTTTTCACCTGCTTAACCCAACATATGGCATATCTGTGGATAAAGGCTCAGCATACTAACAGTCCATTAAATAGTCTAAGAGTCTACTAATAGTCTAAGAGTCTATTAATAGGAGGTCTCCTGTTTTGGTTCTACTTTAATAGTCCATAGTACAGGGTTATGATTTACTACTTTATACCCATGTTGGGAAAGATGACAGCAGTTAAAAGAAAAAACAAATAGGAAATATGCTAATATGTTTCAGTTCAAAGCATCTTCTGAGTTCTACAGGTAATTGAGCACTCTCTACATGCCAGAAATGTCAGTAGGCACTGATATCACATTTAGTGTTTCTATGCATGAAATTGAACTTGAAGATGACCACTTGAAGTTAAACCCTGTGATTGCAAAAATGCAACATGGCCTACCATTATTAGTTACAAAGTAAATTGACAATTTGCCTTTGTGAGTGAAGAAAGTTCTATTACTTGAGCACCTATAACGAACTATACATTTCACATAGAATATCTCAATAAATTTAATTGTTGAAAACTGTTGTATGGCCGGCGCCGTGGCTCACTTGGCTAATCCTCCGCCTGAGGCGCTGGCACCCCAGGTTCTAGTCCTGGTTGGGGCACCGGTTCTGTCCCAGTTGCTCCTCGTCCAGTCCAGCTCTCTGCTGTAGCCCAGGAAGGCAGTGGAGGGTGGCACAAGTGCTTGGGCCCTGCACCCACATGGGAGACCAGGAGGATGCACCTGGCTCCTGTCTTCGGATCGGCGCAGCGCGCCGGCTGCAATGGCCATTTGGGGTGAACCAATGGAAGGAAGACCTTTCTCTCTGTCTTTCTCTCTCACTGTCTAACTCTGCCTGTCAAAAAAAAAAAAACACACACACACAAAAAAAAAACAAAAAACACAAACTGTTGTATGACATTTTTACTCAATCTTAGATAACAGAAAATAATAAAAATTAAACTGATTTAAAATCGAATACATAAATTAATAGCATAGCAAAAATCTGAAAGCATACATTTTCAAGGTGCAGGTGTTAAAAAACTAACATAGTACAGCTTAAAATATGAATTGGTTATGATCATTTCTATATACAAAAATGTATTGCTGATAAAAATAAAATTAAATAATTGATATTAGATCGTAAGATGTTTTGAGGGGAAAGACATGTCTCTTTTTTTTTCCTTTTTGTGATGCCTTTTTTAAGAAATTAGGACCATAGGATTTGAAAATATTTATCATATGCCCAAAGGAAGTCTCAAGTCTCAAGAAACAACAAGGCTCTCAAAATTATACATAAATTAAATACAAATCCCTTAGGGCCAGTGCTGTGATGCAACAGGTTAAAGCCATAGCCTTCAGTGCTGGCATCCCATATGGGCAATAATTCATGTCCCTGCTGCGCCACTTGCAATCCAGCTCTCTGCTAATTTGCCTGTGAAAGCAACGGAAGATGGCCTAAATCCTTGGGCCTTTGGACCCAGGTGGGAGACCTGGAAGAAACTCCTGGCTCCTGGTTTTGAATCAGCTCAGCTCCAGCTGTTGTAGCCATTTGGAAAGTGAACCAGAAGGTGGAAGACCTTTCTCTGTTTGTCTCTACCTCTCTCTGTAACTCTGTATTGCAAATAAATAAAATAAATCTTTAAAAATAAATAAATAAGTAAATAAATAAATAAATTCAAATTCCTCAAAATTTTGAATCAAACAAAATTATTCTTGCAGTTTTTGATATTCCAATCAAATAATAATTTTTAGCCATTAAGTGGCCTACATCATGGTATATACTTCATGAAACAAATGCTGGGCTCACATTGTGGCATGGCAGGTAACCTAGTGACCTTTGGCACTAGCATCCCATATGGGCATTAATCTGTGTATGGCTATTTTGCTTCTGATTCAGTTCCATGCTAATAGTCTCAGAAAAGCTGCAGAAGGTGGCCCAGTGTTTGGTTCCTGCCACCCATACATGAGACCCAGATGAAGCTCTGGCTCCTGGCTTCAGCCTGGCCCAAAGCTGGCCATGCAGCCATCTGAGGAATGAACCAGCAGATGGAATTTGCTTTCTTTCTGTCTCTCCCTCTCTTTCTCTGGAGCTCTGACTTTCAAATAAATCTTCAAATAAATATATAAACAAAACATCTGTAATAGGTATACTTAAAAAAAAAAAGAAACAGATGTCTAATTTCAGTCCTACCACTAACTTGATTTGATGACCTTTGAAATTCTTTTTTTAGAAGATTTATTTTTATTTATTTGAAAGGCAGGAGTTACAGAGAAAGCGGGACAGACAGAGA
This sequence comes from Lepus europaeus, assembly GCF_033115175.1. Classification (NCBI taxonomy): domain Eukaryota; kingdom Metazoa; phylum Chordata; class Mammalia; order Lagomorpha; family Leporidae; genus Lepus; species Lepus europaeus. Next base: position 47,736,190 of record NC_084834.1, on the reverse strand, counting down.
GATGTCCTGACATTCCTGCAAAGACTGGAGCTGGGCCAGCTCATAGCCAGGAGCTTCATTCTGATCTCCCACATGGAATGCAAGGACCAACTACCTGGGCCATCTTCCACTGCTTTCCCAGGTGCACTAGCAGTGAGCAGGATAGGAAGTGGAGCAGCCAATGCCAGTATTGCAGGTGGCGACTTATCTCACTGAGCCACAACGCTGGCTCTGACTTTTGAAATTCTTATCATTGCTCTCCTTCCTTTCCAATGATAAAATATTAATAATAACGTCCTATGTTACCTAGAGAGTAAATTGGCAAAATATATTAAAAGCATTTTGGAAGTTAAAAATACAAAAATTCAAAATTGGGGTACTTATACAGTCTAAATTTGCTGAATTTCCAGTTTATGAACATTTTTCAATTGAAAGCTATTGTGGATTAAGCAAAGTATTTTACTGAAGCAGTAATGTGATTTTAATATGCAGTGATGCTATTAAAAAGACTTAGCATCACCTAACTACAGTTCCTTGTACAGTGAAAGAATGAGCATCTTTTCTTGCTTTTTTTCCCCAATACTCTTTTTGAAAAGCCCTACTCACAAGTTGATTTTTTTAAAAGGCAAGAGAAAAAATCCTAATGGAATAGTAGAATCTCAACTTCTTGGCCTGAAACTACATAACACTAGTTTTCAGATGGGAAAAGAGGAAGAGTGAAAAATGTGATGAACCCTTAATACTCTAAGCTCCTCTAACTGAGATGTGGTGGTAATTGCTTTTTATTTTTTTGTAACATCTCCTGGAAATGGTAATGCTTTCAAGTGAGGATCAAAGAGAATGACCTACATAGGAAATAGATTGCAACATGTAGTTACATTTTCTCATCCTTTGTAATATGCTTTTTGCATCCATATTTCTAATAAGAAACACAGCATAATGCTCATCACTTTTTAAAATGAGTTGTCACTAAGGTCAGATGGGATACTTGGAAGCCAGAGGGAAAAAAAAAGGTGATTTAGACCAAGGTGTTAATGCCAATAGATGAATCCAGTCTTCACACATCTCTTTTGTGCATTTAGAGGAAATAGAACCTAAGATTCAAACACACACACACACAATTTATTGCTGAGGGAAAGGATGTGTATATGTGTATATATCATCAGAAATAGGCAGTTCATCTATCATTTTTACCCAAAGAATGAATCAAAAAACAAAAGGTTTAATACACAGTTTAATACACATTTAGCTCACAATTTTGGGTATATTTTCCCCACCCTAAATTCAGCCAGTTGGTGGGTGTACCTCAACAAATGTTAACCATATATTTCAGTGGGAATTTTTCAAAAGAAAACATATCTCTTACCAAATCATCAAAGGTTACAGTTAATTCATAAGTGTTCTGTTCCCTAACGCAAATTTCTGTAGATGAGCAGTACATTAAGATAATATTAGCAAATCCAGTGCCTCAGATGCAGTCAATGATGAAAAGCACCTGAAGAGATGGCAGTTCTGAGGAAAGTTTCAGTACCTTGAAAAGAACAGAGAAGAAATGTGATGCCAGGGAAAAGGTAATTTACTTCATAAACTTTTACTTCATAAACTTTCCCAAGGACTTTTCTTTCCCAATCTTCCTTCCTACAATAAATTTAAAAATCCACTGACACTATAATGTCACTTAAAATGATGGTGGTCTTTGTCTGGTATCATGTGTAAATATGCTTGATAGAATAAGGTGAAAGAAGAAACCATTTGGTGATGGCCAAGAAGGGTGAGTACATTGGAAAAAAGTCATAGTTGTTTTCATTGAAATTACTCCTGTCCTATAAAGATACTCAAAGAGGGTTTTTTTTTTATTCTTAAACATACCATATTTATTTAGATTAAATGGAATTTTTCAATTTTTAAGAGAATAGTTGCTTATATATAACACAATCATAAATGGCTAAAAAGACTTGATTAAAAAATTTAAATGTTAATTAAATTAATTATACCTTACTGAACCTTTGCTATATAAAAATATATAATAGTATTTTTTGTATTTAATTTTTTTAACTTTTATTTAATGCATATAAATTTCCAAAGTACAGCTTATGGATTACAATGCCTCCCCCCCCCATAACTTCCCTCCCACCCACAACCCTCCCCTCTCCCACCCCCTCTTCCCTTCTATTCACATCAAGATTCATTTTCAATTCTCTTTATATACAGAAGATCAACTTAGTATATATTAAGTAAAGATTTCAACAGTTTGCACCCACATAGAAACACAAAGTGAAACATACTGTTTGAGTACTAGTTACAGCATTAAATCATAATGTACAACACATTAAGGACAGAGATCCTACATGAGGAGTAAGTGCACAGTGACTCCTGTTGTTGACTTAACAAATTGACACTCTTGTTTATGGCATCAGTAATCACCCTAGGCTCCTGTCATGAGTTGCCAAAGCTATGGAAGCCTTTTGAGTTCACCGACTCTTATCATATTTAGACAAGGTCATAGTCAAAGTGGAAGTTCTCTCCTCCCTTCAGAAAAAGGTACCTCCATCTTTGATGACCTGTTCTTTCCACTGGGATCTCACTCACAGAGATCTTTCATTTATGTCATTTTTTTTTTTTTTTTTTTTTGCCAGAGTGTCTTGGCTTTCCATTCCTGAAGTACTCTTATGGGCTTTTTAGCCGGATCCGAATGCCTTAAGGGCTGATTCTGAGGCCAGAGTGCTGTTTAGGACATCCGCCATTCTATGAGTTTGCTGTGTATCCCGCTTCCCATGTTGGATCGTTCTCTCCCTTTTTTTGTTCTATCGGTTAGTATTTTCAGACACTAGTCTTGTTAATGTGATTCCTTTGACTCTTAGTCCTATCATTATGATTAATTGTGAACAGAAATTGATCAAATGGACTAGTGAGATGGCATTGGTACATGCCACCTTGATGAGATTTAATTGGAATCCCCTGGTATGTTTCAAACTCTACCATTTGGGGCAAGTCAGCTTGAGCGTGTTCCAAATTGTACATCTCTTCCCTCTCTTATTCCCACTCTTATATTTAAAAGGGATCACTTTTCAATTAAGTTTCAACACTTAAGAATAACTGTGTATTGGGCTGGCGCCGTGGCTCAACAGGATAATCCTCCACCTGGAGGCGCCGGCACCCCGGGTTCTAGTCCCGGTCGGGGCACTGGATTCTGTCCCAGTTGCCCCTCTTCCAGGCCAGCTCTCTGCTATGGCCCAGGAGTGCAGTGGAGGATGGCCCAAGTGCTTGGGCCCTGCACCCCATGGGAGACCAGGAGAAGCACCTGGCTCCTGCCTTCGGATCAGCACGGTGTGCCGGCCACAGTGCACTGGCCACGGCGGCCATTGGAGGGTGAAGGAAGACCTTTCTCTCTGTCTCTCTCTCTCACTGTCCACTCTGCCTGTCAAAAAAAAAAAAAAAGAATAACTGTGTATTAATTACAGAATTCAACCAATAGTATTAAGTAGAACAGACAAAAAAAAATAATAAGAGGGATAACGTATTAAGTTGTTTATCAACAATCAGGGCAAGGGCTGATCAAGTCACTGTTTCTCATAGTGTCCATTTCACTTCAACAGGTTTTCCCTTTGGTGCTCGGTTAGTTGTCACCGATCAGGGAGAACATATGATATTTGTCCCTTTGGGACTGGCTTATTTCACTCAGTATGAGGTTTTCCAGATTCCTCCATCTTGTTGCAAATAACCAGATTTCATTGTTTTTTAGTTCTGTATAGTATTCTATAGAGTACATGTCCCATAATTTCTTTATCCAGTCTACTGCTGATGGACATGTAGGTTGATTCCAGGTCTTAGCTATTGTGAATTGAGCTGCAATAAACATTGAGGTGCAGACAGCTTTTTTGTTTGCCAATTTAATTTCCTTTGGGTAAATTCCAAGGAGTGGGATGGCTGGGTTGTATGGTAGGGTTATGTTCAGGTTTCTGAGGAATCTCCAGACTGACTTCCATAGTGGCTTAACCAGTTTGCATTCCCAACAACAGTGGGTTAATGTCCCTTTTTCCCTACATCCTCTCCAGCATCTGCTGTTGGTAGATTTCTGAATGTGAGCCATTCTCACTGGGGTGAGGTGAAACATCATTGTGGTTTTGATTTGCATTTCCCTGATTGCTAGTGATCTGGAACAGTTTTTCATGTGTCTGTTGGCCATTTGGATTTCCTCTTTTGAAACATGTCTATTGAGGTCCTTGGCCCATCTCTTAGGTGGGTTGTTTGTGTTGTTGTTGTGGAGTTTCTTGATCTCTTTGTAGATTCTGGTTATTAATTCTTTATCTGTAGTATAGTTTGCAAATATTTTTTTCCCATTCTGTCGGTTGCCTCTTAACTTTTCTGACTGTTTCTTTTGAAGTATAGATACTTCTCAATTTGATGTAATCCCAATGTTAATTTTGACTGCCTGCGCCTCCAGGGTCCTTTCCAAGAAGTCTTTGCCTGTGCCTATATCTTGCAGGGTTTCTCCAATGTTCTCTAATAATTTGATGGTGTTGGGTCGTAGATTTAGGTCTTTAATCCATGTTGAGTGTATTTTTATGTAAGGTGTAAGGTAGGGGTCTTGCTTCATGCTTCTGCATGTGGAAATCCAATTTTCCCAGCACCATTGATTGAATAGACTGTCCTTTAAAAGGTAAAATTAGTTTCTGCATGCAATCCAAATTTAGCCTTCCAGTTTCATTTCAAGGAAACCAGAATGAACAGATGGATGTCTGCCAACATGTGCTTAACTATCTTGGGAGAAGCATACAGGGTTGTAAGGACCAAAGTACTTTTAACTGGAACTAGTTTTAAATTTCTTGTGCATCTTACAATTACAGCATCCAGAAATGAAGCACTTTGATATTCATTAAAATATCTTTCTAGTTATATACTACTCCAAAATCTATATATTCAGGCTTCAACTTTAGTGATAATGCATCTTAAGTGTCAGCATGCCTTTGTTTGTTTCCAGCTCTGTTTCCTATCCAGCTTCCTGCTAGAATGTACTCTGGGAGACAGCAGGTGATGATTTTTAAAGTGCTTGGGTTCCTGCAGCTCATGGAGAAAATCCTGGACAGTGTTCTGAGCTCCTGGCTTCTATCTGGCCCATCCCACCTTTTGCAGGTATTTACAGAAACAACAGATGGAGGATCTCTCCTCTTTCTTTGTCTCTTTGCCTTTAAAATACATATGAATATGGGCCAATGCTGTGGCACACTAGGTTAATCCTCTGCCTGCAGCACCAGCATCCCATATGGGCGCTGGTTCTAATATCGGCTGCTCCTCTTCCAGTCCAGCTCTCTGCTGTGGCCTGGGAAAGCAGTGGAGGATGGCCCAAGTGCTTGGGTCCTTGTACCCACATGGGAGACTGCGAGGAGGCACCTGGCACCTGGCTCCTGGCTCCTGGCTTTGGAACAGCGCAGCTCCGGCCATTGCGTCCACTTGGGGAATGAATCAATGGAAAGAAGACCTGTCTCTCTCTCTCTCTCACTGTCTGTAACTCTGCCTGTCAAATAAATAAATAAATAAATCTTTAAAAAAATAAAATACATATGAATAAATGAAGAAAAAGAAGATGATAAAAGCATATCTTTTGTCCAAATCGAAAGTGCTCAAGTAAATATCAAAATGTGGCTCACATTATTAAAAATTACGTACTAGCCAACCTAAATATTCTACATTCACACAATTCAGAGAGCAAAAGTTCTTTGATTCACTTTTCTAATTTAAAGTCGAAAAAGAAAACAATGGAAACATGACATTATCACAAAAAAAAGGGGATGGGTGATAAACATGGATTGATCTACTTAATATTTATTTATTTGAGAGGTAGAAAGCGAAAGACTGTGCAGCACTCCCTCCCCTTGATTCACTCTCCAGATTCTTGCAATGACAGGGAATAGGCTAGGTCAAACTGGAAGCCAAGAATTCAATCAGAGTTTTCCATGTGGGTGGCAGGGACCCAACTATTTAAGCAATCATGAGCTGCCTTCCAGGGTGCATATTAGCAAGAAGCCAGAATTGGGAGCTGAGTCAGGCACTTCATTCTGAGATGCTAGTATCCTAAGCAGCATTTTAACTGCTAGGCCAGGCAACCACCCCTGAATTGTTTTGTTTTTTTCTTTAGATATTTTTATGTTCATGAACTCTTCATTATTAACAGTTTAAAGGATTTCAACCTGATATATTTTATGCATTCATGCTTATTTTAATTGGAGCAGAATGAGAAATTTTCTTTGATAAAACCTGTCAAATATAAATAAGTGACAGAATTTTAAATGTGCCTTGGTACCCAGAGGACAAAGGAGATTGTTTAATCTGAAGGAGCTTTAGTTTCTATCTGCAAAATGTTCAAACTTTTAAATTGAGATAAATGTACAGATTTTCCGTTTTGATTTTCAATGCCTCATTTTAACTGACAGTGCAAATGTTTTTGTGTACCATGTTTGCCAAGAAAAAGCATATTTTTCATGTAGATACTACAGTCTTGGCTTAGGAATTAGAAATCGGTCATTTCCAAGAGGAAAAGTGGAATAAGAAATATATATTCATTCATATAACTATTCATAAAAGACTGCAAAAAGGAGAGAAAACTACTTTTTTAAAGTGAATTACTTATTTATTCTTAAGGCAGAGTTACAGAGAGGCAGAGGCAGAGGTCTTCCATCCACTGGTTTACATCCCAAATGGCCACAATCACCAGAGCCAGGCAGATCTGAAGCCAGGAGTCAGGAGCTTCTTCCGGGTCTCCCATGTGGGTGCAGGGGCCCAAGGACTTGGGCCATCTTCTACTGCTTTCGCAGGCTATAGCAGAGAGCTGGATCGGAAGTAGAGGAGCAGTGCCCATATGGGATGCTGGCACTGCAGTTGGTGGCTTCACCTGCTTCATCACAGTGCTGCCTTGAGAAAACTATTTTTGAGAATTAGTTTCAAGATTTTGGGCAAGATCATGTTTGGTGACTTGTATTTATTCCTTTCCTCAGGGAGCTATCTCTGGGAAGAAGGAATCTCAGTATCTTTTTCTTGATATAAAAGGCATTTTCACATGAACAGAAATGAAGGTCATGTTTTGTCACAAGAGGAGAAAATCTATTTGCTTTCTGGATTGCATGTCTGGATTCCAAACCAGACTGTGAGGACTAGACTGGATTTTAGATATTGTGAAGTTAACCTTATTTTACACAGGGAAAAATGAATCCCAGGGAGAGAGATTGAGTGCATTCAAGATGACTCTGTTTTGTACAGGTTACAACCTGCATACAAAGGATGCACGATAGGGAATTCATAGGTAGATTTGCCATTTAAAAATATTCTGTACAGGAATTCTGTTGTTCCTCTGGAAACTCTCTCAGTGATCCCAGGTATTTAACATGTTGTGAATCTACATCCCCATCCTCCTCCCTCATCTCTTCTTCAAGAGAATGTGAAATGGTAGATACTGTTGAATATTTCTAAGCTAAATGAAATGTGGTATCACCCCAAATAATTGACACATGAGGCAACAGAACACTGGTATATACTAATATTATAGTCGCATAATTCAAAGTATGCATTTGGTTGGAATTTGATGTAACACAAGAGTTTGATAATGAAAATCTGCATGTCTATTATTTGAGGCCCATAGCATTCCCTAAGGGAAGAGATTTGTCTTCTATAAAGTAAACATGACCCCTTGTTACCTGGAAGATTCAGGTTCACATTTTTCAGCACAGATATTGGCAACCATGTTAGCAGTAAGAGTTTATAGTTCCCCTTTTTAAAATTTTACGAATATATACATTTACTTTAGGCACATAGATCTACTTTTTATTGTGTGACCTCATCTATAATCTGAGAAACGCTGCTATTTCTCCAGGATCTCTAAAGACTAAGTTTAAGGTTTCCATTCTTAAATTGGAAATATTTTATTAAGCATGTATAAAGCTTATTTTTCTCCTAATTTATTCAGAGATCCAACTGGTTATTTGTTTTCCTTAAGAAATCCCTCCTCTGGATGATAATATTTTTTAGTATTCTTCAGTTTAATCTTTGTATCCAAAGTCTGAAAATCTGATGTTGTCAGCTATTAGATGAAGCTAAGAATTCTGAAAATGTACTCATTGACACTATGGAAGGATTGAGTAGAAGGATAGTCCTAAATGTGTTAGTCACAGTCCCTGTCAGTCCAGGGTCTGTAGCTTAAGGTGTTGGTGGTGCTAAGTTCAACATACTCTTTATGATAAAAATAACATATGAAAGTGAAGAATATTATTATACAGCATATGGTACAAAACTGCAGTGATAGTCAGAAACATATTATATGTACATATATAATTTTTTCATTAATTTTGGAGAAATTATCTGTGAGAACACATGTAGTTTTCTAATATATGGAACATAAAAATACCTGAGATATTTTCTATTTTTTATTTACATGTTTCACACTATCTAAATTACTAATGATTTAGTGTTAACATTAGTCTAATAAACTTAGTAATTCATGTAACATGTATTTAAAGTTTGGGTCATTATAATCAAAACAAAATGCACTTTAATCTCTAATATTTGAGTAGCAGACAAAGTCACTAGGATGTTGCATTTCTGAAATATTACCATGCATAATGGAAGAGCCCAGTTGAAAATACAACAAAACTTTAGTTTCTGCCTCTCTTTTGATTTATAATTTAAAGAATTATAAAATTAAAGTATGGGGGCTGATGCTGTGGCACGGCAGATTAAGCCGCAGCCCGCAATGTTGGCATTCCATACAGGTGTTGGTTTAAATCCCGGCTACTCCTCTTCTTTCCCTGCTAATGTGCCTGGAAAAGCAGCAGAAGCTGGACCAAGTGCTTGGGCCCCTGTATCCACGTGGGAGAACTGGAAGAAGCTCTTGAATCCTGGCTTTGGCCTTGCCTCACCTTGTTCGTTGTGTATATTAGGGAGTGAAACAGTAGATGGAAGACCTCTCTCTTTCTCTCTTTCTCTCTTTCCATAATTCTATCTTTCAAATAAATAAATAAATAGATCTTAAAAAATAGAATATGGCACCCAATTCTATATTCACTCATATTTCCTGAAATGTATTCCAGATAATCATTCATAATCTGGGTTGCTCATACCAATGATGGCTTACAAGTTATATATTTTAAATGCTTCTGTCTCTTTTTTCTCATTGTTTAAAAGAAGGTATCAATGTAGTAATCAATACGTTTTCTTTCCTTTTCTTACTGGCTTTGCTTACCTTTTCAGTTTATTACCTTCTCATGGGTCAATCCTGATTTACTTTTTGTTATCTCAAAAAATAGTTACATATTTAATCAAAACATATTTATTTAAATTCTCTTTGAAGTATTTTCTTGGGCTTGCTCACTTGGCTAATCCTCTGCCTGCAGTGCTGGCACCCTGGGTTCTAGTCCAGGTTGGGGTGCCGGGTACTAGTTCCAGTTGCTCCTCTTCCAGTCCAGCTCTCTTCTGTGGCCCGGAAGGACACCAGAGGATGACCCAAGTGCTTGGGTCTCTACACCCACATGGGAGACCAGGAGGAAGTACCTGACTCCTGGCTTCAGATTGGCGCAGCGCTGGCCATAGCAGCCATTAGGGGAGTGAACCAACGGAAGGAAGACCTTTCTCTCTGTCTCTCTCTCACTGTCTATCTCTCTCTCTCTCTCTCTCTCTCTCTCACTGTTTAACTCTGCCTGGCCAAAAAAAAAAAATTAAAAATTCACTTTGAAGTATTTTCTTGATGGCATAGTCACAGTGCAATGTGTCTCTGAGTGTATAAGTGCACATACACACTGTTAACAGAAATAAAAATTGCAACATCAACACCCTGATTATTCCAATCTGACATACAAAGAAAGTAAACTTCTAGACACTAAATGAATTGTATAGATTTTAAAAGAACTATATCTATGTAGCTTCTGAATAGTTCCTTACCAAACAAACAATTGCCAAGCTTCCAAAAGCACATAGTTAAAATGTTTAACTACCTACAAGTGGAATTATGCAAGACATTAAGGCATCCTCCTGAGTATTAGAAAATGGTTAGCATATATAGCTATCCATGAAAATATTTTGTTTTATGTTGTTGACATTAAAAAAAATCAATGGGGAGGTTCACTGTTAATCCTTTAATACTATAGCCCACTGTAAAATGAATCCAAGTGCTAAACGACCATTCATTCATCTAAGGTTCTCTGGGTACTCAATATTGTAAAGATCAGGTCTAATGGCCTACTTGTATACTTAGCTGATGCACTATAGATATTATGAGTTCTGAGGGTAGTTCTCCAGGAATGTTATTTATGGCTGCCTTTTATCTGAAATAACTATGTCTGGCAGTACTATGCGAAAAAAGTAATAGATAATTACTGCACTTTCAGGATTATATGTGTGTGTGTATTTTATATATATTATACACACACACACACACATTTCTATCAACTGGAATTTCTCCAGATTTATTTTGACACAAAATGGCTTCAACTGCTTAGGCCTGGCCTTTGAATTGTGGCTGTCTTAGCAGTCTATAAAATATTGTAATTTGCTGAACAAATAATGTACAAGAGAAGTTTAAAATGGCACTGAATTAAAACAGGATTAATATTAGTATAAAAGCAGTTGAGGGCAGTGGAGCTATAAAGGACCTTCAGATTTTTCACTTTAACAGCCTGTTTTCAAGGATGGCAAGCCAAGCTGATAAACTTGTCTCTAAACTAAAACCTGGAGAGTTATTACAGGTGTCAGACTGGAAACGACGTTTATTGGTTGCCCTTGAACATATCAACATGCTCCCTTTAATGGTAAAAGGGTCTAGTGCACAGAGTTAGTAGATTGTAGAGGCTTTTTAAAAAGTAGAGTATCTGGATATACTTTGCTGATGAAATTCTGTTATTTCAGCAAAGTAAAAACTGGTAGGCTTTTCTAGTTCATCACAAAATAAAAACAAATGCACATATATATCACAAGATTGGAGAGTAAAGTATAAAATATTTTAATATTTATTTTGCTTTCATTGGTAAAATTATGGGCTTATATATGCATATTATATTTAATGCTAATAGACATAAATAACAGTACTAAAATGATTCAAGTGAACAATGATATATTTTTCAATTTGTCTGTGACATAAATCTTCTGTTAAGCTAAAATTGTTGAGATCTCAAATATTCTGAGATATAAAGAAGAAAATATAGTCAACAGATTTTAGAGAAGGCTTTCATTGAAGCTTGAGAAATAAATGTTTCTGAAGCTGCTTTAAAAAAAATTCCTTGAGGCCGGCGCCGTGGCTCAACAGGCTAATCCTCCGCCTAGAGGCGCGGGCACACTGGGTTCTAGTCCTGGTCGGGGCACTGGATTCTGTCCCAGTTGCCCCTCTTCCAGGCCAGCTCTCTGCTATGGCCTAGGAGTGCAGTGGAGGATGGCCCAAGTGCTTGGGCCCTGCACCCCATGGGAGACCAGGAGAAGCACCTGGCTCCTGCCTTCGGATCAGCGCGATGCACAGGCTGCAGTGCGCTGGCTGCAGCGGCCATTGGAGGGTGAACCAACAGAAAAGGAAGACCTTTCTCTCTGTCTCTCTCTCTCTCACTGTCCACTCTGCCTGTCAACAATAAAAAAAAAAATTCCTTGCAATGCTATGCAGCAATGATTGTCATAAACTCTTTTTTATTTTGAGTTGAAGTTGTATCCCTAGTCCCACCTTATGTTAAGAATAGTATAAAATGCCTTGTGTTGTTCTAACCATGATTTTAATTGATAATTTTTAATTTTTTTTAAAAAATATTAACATTTTGAGAGTTACAGAAAGAGATGGAGAGACAGATCTTAGATTTGCTGGATCACTTCCTAGGTGGTGACAAGGGCCTGGGTTGGGCCAAGCCAAAGCCAGGAACCAGGAGCTTCCACCAGCTCTCCCACATGGGTGGCAATATTTTTCTCAGGTGCATTGCCAGGTAGTTGGATCACAAGCAGAGCAGCCGGGACATATGGGATGCAGGCTGTGGCTATACCTGCTAGGAAACAACACTGGCCCCAATAATTTTCAAGCTTGATAGCCATTGGTTCTTCCAGTAAATGTAAATAAAAGAAAAAAATGAACAAACTAACACAAAATTTGCAATTATAATGCCTGACACAGTAGACAGTTTAGAATTCTGAGTTTATAATTTAGTGGATGTTCACTCAACTTTAAAATGACTGTGTTAGCTTAGTAAATAGATCCTACTTAAAATCATCACTACTCTGTCATGCATAATGTGCTTCTGGTTAGGAAAACATCATTGTAATTTCCCTTCCCTTATCTGTGAAATGGGATTTTTCAGTATCAAAGATATTTTATAAAAACCAATGAAATAATGAATGTAAATTTTAGCAGTGAAACTTACAAAATTTGAGTCTGATATAAATTAACTATGAACTTTCATTTTTACTCTAAGTCAGTTGTAGGAATTCCTATAAGTGCAGTTGTAAGTAAAATTCCATAAAAATATCAATAATTTTTTTATATTTCACATTTTTAAAAATTGTTTTCATTTTAATTGAATGGCAGAGACACAGAAAGAAATAAAGGGAAATCCTTCATTTACTGGTGCACTTCTAAAATAAGAGTAACGGGGTTTAGCCAGGCTGAAGCCAGGAACAAGGAACTCCACATGGTTCTCCCATGTCAGTGGCAGGGACACAGGTACTTGAGCCATCTCCTACAGCCTTCTAGGGTGTGCACCCGCAGGAAGCCGGCATAGAAAGTGGAAGATCCAGGACTGAAAACAAGCAATCTGTGATGGGATGCAGGTGTTCTAAGTGGCATCTAAACCACTATGCCAAACTTATCAATTCTGCCACAGAGCAATTCTACTTTTTTTTGTGTGTGTGAAAGGTATATCCTAAGTGAGATTTTTTTACTGTTTAAAAGGAATTTCGAAGAAAACTACGTCTCTAATCTCTACACTTCTGTTATAAAATATTATATATATATATATATATATATATATTCTATTTGGATACCAGCTGGGTGCCTTGCCATTTTATTCAATTCCAACACTACCCAGAATTATTATTACAGGTCCCACAGGTTCTGTCCTGGGGCCGGCACTGTGTTGTAGTGGGCTAAGTCTCTGCTTGCAGCACCAGCATCTGATATGGGCGCCGGTTCAAGTCCTGGCTGCTCTTCTTCCGATCTAGCTCTCTGCTATGGTCTGGGAAAGCAGTAGAAAAAGCAGCCAAAATGCTTGAGCCTCTGTATATGTGTGGGAGACTCAGAAAAAAACTCTGTGCTCTTGGTTTTGGATTGGCCCAGTTCAGGTTGTTGCAACCATTTGGGGATTGAACCAGTGGATGGAAGAGCTCTCTCTCTCTCTTTCTCTCTCTCTCTCTCTCTCTGTCTCTCCCTCTCTCTATCTGTAAGTCTACCTCTCAAATAAATAAATATAGAAATCTTAAAAAAATATTTGTTCTATAAGACTGCCCCTACTTCAGACACCAGTTGCAGGCAGTGAGATCACATGTTACCCACGTTTCTGTATGACTTGATTGCAAACTGGGGCCTCCCAAGGCCGCCTCCTCAGATCTGATAATTTGCTACAGCACTTCCTAGAATCCGGGGTTGCACTTTACTATTACCAGTTTATTGTAAAAGATGGTACAAAGGGTCTTCCAGAAGTTCTTCAGATATATGTATTATGAAAAATTATGCATGGATTCCAAGATAGTTTCACCATAAAGTACACTGATCTTTTTTTACAACTTTAATAAATATAAATTTCCAAAGTACAGCTTTTGGATTATAGCAGCTTTCCCCCCCATAATCTCCCTTCCACCCACAACCATCTCATCTCCCACTCCCTCTCCCATCCCACTCTTCATCAATATTCATTTTCAATTATCTTTATATACAGAAGATCAACTTAGTATATACTAAGTAAAGATTTCAACAGACTGCACCCACACAGACACACAAAGCATAGAGTACTGTTTGAGTAGTAGTTTTACCATTAATTTGCATAATACAACACATTAAGGACAGTGATCCTACATGGGGAGTAGGTGCACAGTGACTCCTGTTGTTGACTTAACAACTGACACTCTTATTTATGATGTCAGTAACCACCCAAGGCTCTTGTCATGAACTGCCAAGGCTATGGAAGCCTCTTGAGTTCACCAACTCTGATCTTATTTAGACAAGACCAAAGTCAAAGTGGAAGTTTTCTCCTCCCTCCAGAGAAAGGTACCTCCTTCTTTGATGGCCTGTTCTTTCTGCTGGGATCTCACTCACAGAGTACACGGATCCTTTAAATCTACTCTTACAGGAACTGTTTGGCGTACTCATGTTTAAAAGATAAACAGCCAAATGAAGTGGTCCCTAGGGCCAGGTCAGGAAGAGCACTGAACAGAGTAGTTTCTGCCCTGTGGAGTTGGTGTGGGCCCACTTTCAGCATTTGTTAACCTTGGGGGACTCTGGTTATATGAAGGTCTCATTACGTTGGCAAGGTTTATTAAATCGTAAATCAGCGGTGGACACTTGGTGCAATAGTGAAGACACCATACCCGAATCCCATATCAGAGTGCCTGAGTTTAACCCTAGATCCAATTGTGATTCCAGCTTTCTGACAAAGACACCCTCAGAACAGCAGGTGATGGCTCTAATACTTGTGTTCCAGCAGCCTTCATGGGAGAACTGGATTGGTTGCCTGGTATCTATCTTTAGCCTGGTCCAATACCAGCTATTGTGGGTTTTTGAGAAGTGGACACACAGATGAAAAAACAATTGCAACTCTCTCTCTTACCTCACCTTGAATAAATAAATGTAATTTAAAAAATCATAGGTTCTCCTTGATTAGTTCAATAATCTGTCCCTCTCCTCTCTCCATAGATTAGGTATATGTTCAGAAGTCTCAACTCTCTAATCTCAAGGTTGGCTGTTCTTGCAGCCAGTCCCTATCATAAAGCTCTCTAGGCACACATCAGAAACCCCTGTTAGGCTAAAAATAGATAGGGTTAAAATGGATTTGTTATAAACGATAGAAGACACTCCTCTTGCATCTGTCACTCAGGAAATTCCAAGGATATCAGATGCTATATGCTAAGCAAAAGGGTCAAAATCAATCATACGAGTCTTGTTACTATGAAAAAAAAGAAGTGTGGGTGTTATTGAACAGCACCTTAAGCAATGCTTACAATGCTGAATTCCTACATCTGAATGCCTTTTCAAGCCCGGCTGTTCTGCTTCTAATCCACCTTCTTGATTGTGAATGCAGCAGAAGATGGCCCAAGTACTTGGAACTCAACCACTCATGTGGGAGACCAATATGGAATTTCTGGCTCCTGGCTTAACCTGACCCAGCCTTGCCTAACCCTGACTGTTGCAGCTGTTGGGAAGTGAACCAAAAAATGGAAGATCTCTCTCTCTTTCTCCCTCTGATGCTCTGTCTTTCAAATACCCATATCTTAAACAAAATCTAACAACAATTTCGCCTATTTTGCTCACTGTTCTGCAGGTTGGGCACAAACTACTGACTATAGCTTATCTCTGCTTTACATTGGTCAGCTACAGCATCTTAAAAATCAGGCTACATTGACATGGCCTAGAATGACATAGCCCAGAGAAGAGGTAGGTGGCTGAGAGACAAATTAATAGAACAACTGGAAATCAACTGAAGACTCCCTCCCTATTATACCTCTGCTGGCACAATTATACTTGACTTTCTATCTATAATGATAGAATGAATCATTTGGACTCATTGAAGTAAGTGTTATCTGCACCTTCTCCAGAAATTTTGCCACTTCCCCTTCTTGTGCCCTCAAGTAACACTCAGACTTGTGACTGTTTCTTCAAGGAAGTTACCTTTTTTAACTTTTATTTAATGAATTAAATTTCCAAAGTACAGCTTATGGATTACAATGGCTTTCTCCCCCCCATAACGTCCCTCCCACCCACAACCCTCCCCTCTCCCACCCCCTCTTCCCTTCTATTCACATCAAGATTCATTTTCAATTCTCTTTATATACAGAAGATCAACTTAGTATATATTAAGTATATATATATAATATAGATATATCAATTTAGTATATATTAAGTAATATATTAAGTAAATATTTCAACAGTTTGCACCCATACAGAAACACAAAGTGCAAAATACCATTTGAGTACTAGTTATAGCATTAAATCATAATGTACAGCACATTAAGGACAGAGATCCTACATGAGGAGCAAGTGCACAGTGACTCCTATTGTTGACTTAACAAATTGACACTCTTGTTTATGGCATCAGTAATCACCCTAGGCTCTAGTCATGAGTTGCCTAGGCTATGGAAGCTTTTGAGTTTGCCGACTCTTATCGTATTTAGACAAGGTCAAAGTAAAAGTGGAAGTTCTCTCCTCCCTTCAGAGAAAGGTACCTCCATCTTTGATGGCCTGTTCTTTCCACTGGTATCTCACTCACAGAGATCTTTCATTTAGGTCATTTTTTTTTCCCCAGAGTATCTTGACTTTCCATGCTTGAAATACTCTAGTGGGCTTTTCAGCTAGATCTGAATGCCTTAAGGGCTGATTCTGAGGCCAGAGTGCTGTTTAGGACATCCACCATTCTATGAGTCTGCTGTGTATCCTGCTTCCCATGTTGGATCACTCTCCCTTTTTTATTGTATTGGTTAGTATCTGCAGACGCCAGTCTTGTTAATGTGATCCCTTTGACTCTTAGTCCTATCATTATGATCAATTGTGAACAGAAGTTGATCACTTGGACTAGTGGGATGGCATTGGTACATGCCACCTTGATGAGATTGAACTGGAATCCCCTGGTATGTTTCTAACTCTACCATTTGGGGCAAGTCTGATTGAGCATGTCTCAAATTGTACAAAGGATGTTACCCTTACAATGTGACTAATGTTTCAGAACCCTTCCCCTGTAGATCAGATCAAGTCTGGGGTAAAACTGAGAGCATATCTTTGCTTATGCCCTATTAGGTTGCCCTTCTTGATAAGTTTCTCCAAAGAGGGCTACACTATTAATTGCATGCTTTAGAACCCCTGCATGGTCCCACCTCTAGGAAATCTGATCCAAGACATGGGATTACCATGTCAAAGGAACAAGAAAAACATTTGAGAAGAGAGAAAACAGCAAACTTTTTGTTTTCATTTATAGCATTTTGGAGCTTCCTCAATCGCATTGGCTCTTCCCCAATATCAATTAAATTGTCTCAAAGACGCAGTTCTTACTATAGCATGTTCATACTATAGCATGCTTGCTTTGCGTTTGTTGTGATCTCAACTCATCCATGCAGAATCAGCTGAGTTTAATTCTAGTCCATCTTTATATACATGGAACACTTGTCACACATTTTAAAGGAAAACATTTTTTGTCTGCCTCTACATCATTAGTGATTTTTATCAGAGGCTCACTTTGATCATATTTGTTGACAGTTTTCTGTGGACTTCTAGCCTTTATCTTCAAAGCAGAGGTTGAATGTATGTTACCGAACAATACCAAATGATATTGAAATACTCTAATGGAATTGGATAGTAACTCAAATAATTTAGAAAACCAAGTTTACTAGATATGCATTGCTATATTTTCTTTACTTTTACAATATAGAAGACATTTTGCAGAAAAAAAAACAAAGATCATATTTGAGAGTTCACATACATGAATACAGCACGATGTAATTCCATCCATGTTTTTCTCTGTGAAAATATTTAAGGAGATGAACCTTCTCAATAAAGGTCTGCTAACATCTTTGCTCTCTCTCATTCTAATGCTTATATATTTTAAGGCAGGAAGTGGTTGCTTTTCCAATCATACAGAGCTGCACATGATCACAGCACGACACATGAAGAAGGCATCAGCACACAGAATTTCCTCCTTAAAAAAAAAAAAAAACTAAAACTAAAATCAATGTTTGAAAATGCTTACGCTCTGCTAACTGTTAAGAAAACTGTATCCTATGTAAACTTCATTTTAAATATTGCTTTTCTTAAGAAGGTTATTGTAAAAGAGGAAAGCAGATGATTCATAGCATCCATAAAGGCTTCATGACAGTCTTTTAAGCCTTTGGTTTAGATATATATTTTGAAACAGCGATTTTTTAACTTACAGAATGGATTACATCATTGAGAATATTTTAAAACATTCAGTTTATTTTTGAAGACTAATTTTTTAACTCCAAAAGTGGATTTCATCATTGATAGTATTTCAAAACCCTTGGTTATGTTTATCCTGTGAAGACATATTTTCCTAATCCATAAAGTAGACTTAATCAGGTACATTACTGAATGAAACATCTCTTGATAATGTAGTTACTACCATTTTAAACACAGAAAGGTTTTTGGGGAAATGTAGTGTGAAAGTCACAAATGTACAAAGCTTTCTTTCCTGTTTTAAAATAAAATAAAATAATCAGAAATATCAGGAGATGTCTGGCATGGTAGTTGGGACACCAGTTGGGATGCCTGTACCCAGGATAACAGTGCCTGTGCTTGATTTCTGGCTCTGCTCTGATTCTAGCTTCCTTTAAAAGCACACTCTGAGTTCCATCATGTGATAGTTCAAGTAGTTGGGTTCCGGTTACCACTTGACCAATTTCTGTGCCTGTTTATCATAACATTGCTGTTTTCAGTGTGGGCCTACTTATGAATCTAGAACCAACTTTTCTAGGGAAACCAGTTGGATAACTTACGTAACCCCAGGGGTGGCCTTTTAGAGAGGATGGCAGTGTGACCACACCGATAATGTTTTTTCCCCATGTTAGCTTTGTCTCTGGATTTGTCCCTGTTTTCCACCTCCTGTGTATACATTTTAAAGAACAACCCAGAAGACTAACACTGGGATGAAATTTCCCTAATTTATTACTTAATTTCTCATTAATAGTGGTCTTGGTAGGTCTAGAAGTCTTTTCCATAGCTAGAAGAATGTAGGTGTCCATTTGAATTGACAGAGTTCCATGCATAAAGCAGTTAGACTTCTCTATGGAATAAATCACATTTTTCATAAAAATTGCTTTTTGTTGCAACGCCCAAGATCTGTGATTGCTTCTCTGGACAATAAGTGTTGCACTTATGGTAGAGACTGCTCCAATTTGGGATTATGTAAACCTTGCAGTCGATATTGTGAAAAAGCTGGGTCAGAGGAGAGTTCCCAACATGGTTGGTGTCCTGATTTCTAGATGAGTCTTGGCTTACATTGTATTATATTGCATATATTGCCTTCTATATGTATTGGTAACTGACCAGGAAGAAAGCTCATCATGAGATATTTTTGGTCATTTAATCACTTCAATTTCTCTCCACATCAATAACTGAGGATTTTACTGGAGTGTAAAGAGACCATTACAATTAATAGGGAAAAAAATACAGGAATACATTATCAGCAGGATTTACATTTATCATAATCCCAGGGATTAGAAAATGCTATAGTTTTAGCTATTAATTCCATAATATTTGCTGCTATTTTTTTTTTTACAGGCAGAGTGGATAGTGAGAAAGAGAGAGACAGAGAGAAAGGTCTTCCTTTTTGCCGTTGGTTCACCCTCCAATGGCCGCTGCGGCTGGTGCACTGCGCTGATCCGAAGCCAGGAGCCAGGTGCTTCTCCTGGTCTCCCATGTGGGTGCAGAGCCCAAGGACTTGGGCCATCCTCCACTGCCTTCCCGGGCCATAGCAGAGAGCTGGCCTGGAAGAGGGGCAACTGGGATAGAATCCGGTGCCCCAACTGGGCTAGAACCCGGTGTGCCGGCGCTGCAAGGCAGAGCATTAGCCTGTTAAGCCACGGTGCCGGCCAAACTTCACTATTTCTTATAAATTATAAAACTTTTACTCTGAATACATCAATAATTAGTCTCCTGGATATAATATTGAGTCCTTTCTATTTTTCTGCATTTCTTAGATGAGATTCAATAGGCAGTGATCCACTGATCTATTTGTGTATTGGCTACAGTAAACAATATTGAGTTTTATGTGATTTGAAGTAAAAATTACTCCATATGGCACCTAAAGCGTTTAGAAATCACACATAGTATCTTAGCTGCAATAGATTTTGGTAGTGGTACGTATAAGAAGAAAAATGCTATCCTCAGGACAAATGTCTGATGGGGTTAAGAATCAAAAAACACAGGGGCTGGCGCTGTGTCGAACTGGGTTAACGTCCTGGCCTGAAGCGCCGGCATCCCATATGGGTGCTGGTTCCAGTCCCAGCAGCTCGTCTTCCAATCCAGTTCTCTGCTATGGCCTGGGGAAGCGGTAGAAGATGGTCCAAGTCCTTGAGCCCCTGCACCTGCGTGGGAGATCTGGAAGAAGCTCCTGGCTCCTGGCTTCGATGAGGCTCAGCTCCAGCCATTGCGGCCAGCTGGGGAGTGAACCATCAGATGGAAGACTTCTCTCTCTCTGCCCCTCTGTCTCTGTGTAACTTTGCCTGCCAAATAAATAAATAAATCTTTAAAAAAAGAGAATCAAAAAACATGAACAGCTACTACCTTGTGGCTCCCATTGTTCCCCATTTGACCCATGGTGTGTGTCTCTGTAAAATGTGTATGTAGTATGTTGTTTCCAACACACATTGTTATTGGTAGGATGCAAATTATCTGAGCTGGTGCATTCTACCAATTGATGTGTGGTCAATGCTGGTGAGTGTGAGTGCTACTCAGACAAGGAAGAGGTAGAGCAAAAGAAAGAAAATAAAGTCAGAGACTAATGGTGACCTGCTGTGGACAATCTGATTGTTCCCTGGGTATTTCCAAGGAGTTATAACCAGATCTGAGGGTGATTAATTCTACTTCTTAGGTACTGGAAATAGGTCCAGATTTTCTTCACAATTAAATTAGTCAGGTGAAGTATCTGAATAGCAGATTGGGACTTTTCTGGGTGATTTGTTGGATTTCTGCTGGATGATGAGTAGAGGCAGAGTACATTCTCAGAGCAGGCAATCTAATCAGGTACTTGTCTGGATTAAGGGATAAGTGGTTAGTTAGACTCTGAAACTGTACATAAGAAGATAAGAATAAAAATACCAGGTGGATATATCTTCACTGTGGAACAATATCAGAATCTCTGTGTTTGAGAATACTGGTAACTGAGTTGTGTGCAGTGTGGGCACAGATATTATGAAAAGATGCAGAGTGTCCTCATTTGTTGTCCATTTAAATGTGGTACAAGTATGTCATAGAGGGGCATAGAGTTGATTTAATAAAACTGTTGGGGTCAGTGCTGTGGCATAGTGGGGTAAAATCACTACCTGCAATTTCGACTGCTCTGCTTCCAATCTAGCTCTCTGCTATGGGCTAGAAAAGCAGTAAAAGATAGTCCAAGTCCTTGGGCCCCTGTAGCCACGTGGGAGACCCCAAAGAAGCTACTGGCTCCTGGCTTTGGATCAGCCTAGCCCCGGCTATTGAAGCCATTTGGGAAGTGAACAAGTGGATGTAAGACCTCTCTCTCTTTCTGCCTTTGTCTTTCTGTAACTCTGCTTTTTGAATGAATGAATGAATGAATGAATCTTCTAAAAAGAGCAAAGTGGAACTGTGAGCTATATTTTTGATCACTTGGGGAAGAGTTGACTTGCAAATTCTCTCAATAACTCCTACTTTAAAAGACCATTATACCTTTCTATGATTTTTGGTTTTATAATGTGGTAAGGAAGATGAAAATTCCAGCTGTTATGTTATAGGGTAACATCAATTATGGTATTTGTGTTGAAGTGGTTTGGAGCATTTCCAAATACTGTGAAACTCCTTTGTCTACCTCTTGATATCATTAGCAAAGTTGACACCCTGAACAATAGTTAATTAACAGATGGTCTTTATAGGTTTACATCATTGTTAAGACATGTTCAGTGGCCAGCAGCCTGGCATAGCAGGTAAAGCTGCTGTCTGTAGTGCTGGCGTCCCATATTGGTGCCAGTTTTAGTTCTGGCTGCTCTACTTCTGATCGAGTTCTCTCCTATGCCTAGAAAGACTATTCCACCCTTCTGATTGCTTTTTTGTTTTATCATGAGCAGGCTAGACAAGATTACCGTCCTGGCCTTCTGATGGGTTTTATCCTTGCCCTTGTTTGTTCACTTCCTTGTCCTTGGAAATTCTTCTTCCATGAGAGGTAAGAACCAAGGTCATCTTCTCCAATGTTATTTTGTCTGTAACACCAGGAGATGCTGTAGCAGGGAACTAGAATCAAAAAATGGAGCTAGGGCCGGCGCTGTGGCTTAACAGGCTAATCCTCCACCTTGCAGTGCCGGCACACCGGGTTCTAGTCCCGGTTGGGGCACCGATCCTGTCCCGGTTGCCCATCTTCCAGGCCAGCTCTCTGCTATGGCCCGGGAAGGCAGTGGAGGATGGCCCAAGTCCTTGGGCTCTGCACCCGCATGGGAGACCAGGAGAAGCACCTGGCTCCTGGTTTCAGATCGGCGAGATGCGCCGGCCACAGCGGCCATTGGAGGGTGAACCAACGGCAAAAAGGAAGACCTTTCTCTCTGCCTCTCTTTCTCACTATCCACTCTGCCTGTCAAAAAAAATAATAATAATAAAAATTAAAAAAAAAATGGAGCTAGGTCTCAAACCCAGGCACTCTGATAGGGGAAGTAGTGGTCCCAAGTTGTGGTTTAAGTGCTGAACCAAAAATATCCTTTTTATAAAGCCATCACATGACTGAGATAAAAATGCAAAAAATAACATAACAAAACTTACTTTCCAAATAGACTACCATTATTTGTGAATATTCTTGGAATGTATTTAAAATTTTATGTATAGAATCCCATGGCACATTAGTAGAGCGACATGGCATAACAAATTAAATTATAACAGTTGCTGAATATAGTTTGCCCCTTCCAGTAGATACAGAGCTAAATCTTATGTTACTTAAGCAGAACCTCCCAAAAGGACATCTGCCCTTTCTCTCTGGGAAAATTTCTTGTTTTGGAGAACACTGACCCTTAGCACAGACATGACAAAGCTCAATGGAACCACCCATGCTTTCTCTTGGAGTCCTAAATGTCCCCTCACACACATGGACTCACATTTTTGTTAAGCTGATTTATAAACCCTTACCAAAAGCTACTTGTTACAGGCACACTCTGAGGATTCCTGCTTGCATGTGAATTAAAATTGTTCTCTAGTTAGTCTATCTATTGGCAATTAGCAGCTTCCATCCCACCTGTCCTATCTAAACTGGCCGGAGAAAAGATTTTCTTTCACAATTATTATATTTTGTGTTTTATCTGTTTTATATTTACTTTGTATTCTTAGTATTTAGGGTCAAAGTATTCAGATTTTCTAACTGTTACTGTCTCAAATGTGATTCAAATTTATTTCACTTTAATTTTCATTTAATGGGCTCTTCCTTGCTTTGATTTGTGGTAAGTCTGACACATTCTTTTTTTAAACAGAATAAAAACTATTTTTATTAAGTTCTTTAAAACCATTTTAGATAAGAAAGCCAAGGTTCATTCCAAATAATTGGTTCTTTAGTCCTTTCCTCCTCTACTGCAACCTCCTCCCCACCCCCCACCCCCCATGGACTCTATGTTGTCCATTTTCCTTTGCCATATATATTATCTATGTATTCTTAAGAGAAGTATTCCTTTTGGATTTTGAAACACTTACAGTAACACATCCTTAGCCATATTCGGCAAGGTTGCTGGATACTCAGGTAGATTTCACTTTAAGAAACAATTCAGGGTTGAGTTGGAGAAAGCAAATAAGCAAATAATGAAAATATAGGGAATACAGTGAATAGTGAAAAGCATCAAACTTTTACTCAGAATGCAAAGATAGGCACTCCAAAGAATATTGTGCTTAGCATCATGAGGCTCATTTAACGAAAAGCGAGGTCATTCTAATGAAGAGAAGGTGCATCCTAATATGCAGAGGGCAAATTTCATTCTATTTTCTGGTAAATAGATGGAGATTTCCCCCGAATGCAGCTACTGACCCATTTGGTTCCTTATATGGCCCATGTATCCTGTCATGGTGGGTGGTATTGAGTCATTTAGCATGTCCATGTATTACAAAAAGCATGTAATGACCTAAATGACAATAGACATCAGGCTTAGATCCCTAAACTGATATGAGCTGGGTCCTGGCAGGGGGTTTATTTATTTTCAGATTAAGGGAAAACAAACCCATATTCTATATCTTGAGATACTAGGAACTATTATCCCCAGTTTGCTCAACCACTCTCTCTGTTTCTGTATCTCAATATGCTGAAATATAAAGGAGAAAAAGCAAGAAGGTTATATAAAATAATCACAAGATTATAAATAATAGCCTTATAAAATTTTTAAAAAATTCATTATTTTGCTTAATAAATGGATTATTTGAGAGGAAACAAGTAAGTAGGAAACTTCAGAAAGTTCATGAAAATGCATAGGACAGGCACAACCAGGGCTTAAACTTGATGTAGTTAATTCTAAAGCTGTCTTTTTACTACCTGAACCAATACTGTAATGCTAAATAAACTGCTTCTATTATTAGTAAAATTATATTAATCATTAAATAAAATTTAAAAACCTGTGTATATAAGCAATTTTGCACTCGAATAAGTGTATCTTTTAATTCTACTTTCCATGAACTTTTTGAAGTATCATTATATATAAGGATATTTTAAAATGTGAGATAAATTGCTAAAAGAATAGGGAATTAAAGTAGCAAATTGAACAAAAAAAAAGATGGCATTAGGTGGGCTTAGAGGACCAAATAGTAAAACAAAACAACAAAAACACCAGTAGAGTGGGATTTTAACTGCAGCATCCTTCAGAAAACCCTGCCTTGTTAAGCTAATTGGCTTCTGTTACTCTTGCTTTCCTGGTCCCGCTGCAGTTTGTTCCATTTTGTTTCTGGAGGGTGTGAGTGCCCTATTCATTGTGCAGTAACCCCTCTTAAAGGCTCTTCAGCGAACTTGGAAGGCTTCCATAGCCTTGGCAACTCATGATGGGAGCCTAGGGTGGTTACTGGCACCATAAACTAGAGTGTCAATTTGTTGGGTCAACAACAGGAGTCACTGGGCACTTGCTCCTCATGTGGGATCTCTGTCCTTAATGTGCTGTACATTGTGATTTAATGCTATAACCAGTACTCAAACAGTATGTTTTACTTTCTGTTTCTGTGTTGGTGCAAACTGTTGAAATCTTTACTTAATATATACTAAACTGATGTTCTGTATATAAAGAGAATTGAAAATGAATTTTGATGTGAATGGAAGGGGAGAGGGAGCAGGAAAGGGGAGGGTTGCGGGTGGGAGGGAAGTTATGGGGGGTGGGGTGGGAAGCCATTTTAACCCATAAGCTGTACTTTGGAAATTTATATTCATTAATAAAAGTTAAAAAAAAAAAGGCTGACTTCCTAACTGCCTGGAGCTAAAGAGATTGCCAGAACAATGCTATAGAATTGCTAACAAGGGGACTCATCCCTGCCAATCAGGTTCTCTTCCTTCTAGTATTCCAGATCTTTTACTGAGAGATGCAGTACGAGTGGCCAATGTGGATAAGAAAATAAAATGATGAATTTTCTATTTTTTATTAAGAAAATAAAAAAACAGAACATTGTTCCCACTCTGCCTTTCCACAGGCTTACACTTTAGTAGTAATATAATAGGGCTGGGATTCAGGTGCAGCAGGTTAAACCACCACTTGCGATGCTGGCAACACATATTGGCGTGTCAGTTCTAATCCCAGATACTCTGCTTCTGGTGCCAATGTGCCTAGGAATGCACCAGAAGATAGTCCAAGTGCTTTGGCCCTGCTGTTTATGTGGGAGCCCAGGATGGAGTTTTTGACTCCTGGCTTAGACTTAGCCCAGATCTTTCTGTTGTGGCCATCTGGGGAGTGAACCAGGAGAGGGATGAGTAATGTCTCTCTCTCTCTCTCTCTCTCTCTCTCTCTCTCTCTCTCTCTCTCCTTCACTCTCTCACTCACCATTTCTCTCACTCTGTCTCTGATGCTTTGCCTTTCAAATATATAAATAAATATTTAAAAATAATAATAATAAAGGATGGATGAGCATGTATTTTATTATTAATCATAAGCTAACTCTTTTAATTAGATATTATCTTACACTCCAAATTAAAACAATTATGTTGTGGAAAACTCATTGTTTCATGTATGAAATAATCTTCATAGAATTCATTTTGAGGGACCAATGCTGTGCAGTGTCAGGAAAGTCACCACCTGCAGCACCAGCATCCCATATGGGCACTGGTTCAAGTCCTGGCTGCTCCACATCCAATCCAGCTCCCTGCTAATGTGCCTGGGAAAGCAGTAGAAGATGGCACAATTCCTTGGGCCCTTGCTCCCACAAGGAAGACCTGGATGAAGCTCTTGGCACCTGGCTTCAGATTGGCCTAGCTCCGGTAATTGCAGCCATTAAGGGAGTGAGCCAATGGAGGGAAGATAACTCTCTCTGTGTCTCTGTCTTTCAAATAAATAAATAAGATATTTTTAAAAACAGAATTTATCCTTTTCCAAAGCAATCTAGTTCCTGAGGTAATACTTGTAGTGGAGTAAAAGTACAGTATCTTTCCTCATGTTCCATTAGGGTAACAGTCAACACTCCTTTAACAAAAGGTAGCTAACAAGAAAAAAAGCATAATAGATTTATTTAACTGAAGTTTGATAGGATATAGAAGCCTTCTAAAATGATAACCTGAAGATCCAAGGAAAAAATGTCAAATTTTTATGCTTAGGTTCAGTGGAGAACAGTCATGTAGAAATGCAATTGGACACAAGTGTTATGGCCTGATGATCACAGACTGAGAACCCCAGCAAGACAGGTCTGTCTGGATTTTCCTTGATCTGTGTGGCACTTGTTTCTCCTGGGTATAGAGCAGGATGCTTCTGAATTGAGGGTTTTTCCTATCAGGCTAGTAGATCAAAGAATTTCCTTATGACCAACTCTTATATAGAAAGGGAGAGGAAGATTAGAATAACGTTTCTAGATTGTATTGCTAGCTTTGGGTGAATTCTACTTTCTATGTCCCAACTTGAGGAAAAATAAGTCTAGATTCCATGGCATCTTGGGGAGAGAGACAGGGAGCTGGCAAAAGAAGTAAAGCAGAAGTAAGAAATAGATTGTGTCTGAGTGTTTCCTGATGCCATTGAAGTAAAACTCAGCATATCCAACGACAATACTTGGAGACACCATTTTCTGAGCCAATACACTATAAACATATTCAGGTATTACACAATTTATCTTGACTTTTACTTTAGATCTCAGAATGTAGTAATGTTGTGGTACAAAATTTGGTTCTTGAGATGAGAGTTTACAAACACATATATTAAAACTTAGCCTTACCTAGATATGTTTCTAAAATTATCTGGCATTTTTTCCACCTCCTCTGGAAACTATTATACAATTTTAACTGGAGTTAAACTGGGTTAAGGTAAGAATGTACACATTACTCACTGTTGAAAAATAGTGGGTTTACTCTGTCAAAATACATTCTTAAAACATGAAGATTTTTCATTTTTATATTTATTCTCATCGTGGCTAGGAATTGAAAATAATTTATGATATGAATTACATGGAGTAGATTTTTATATCTCCAAGCTACCTTATTTGATATTCAAAAATGTTTTCTACACTCAGATTTCAGTACTGTAAACATCATCTAGATTGAAGTCCTCTTATTATAGAAACAGATTGTTTGACATTTGGTTGTTCTTTATTATGATAAAAGTAGTGCATAGAAAAAAACTTTAGCTTTAGAAAACAATTTGGCAACTAAGTTTATTAAAAAAAAGTTGATTTTAAGGATTTGGCAAATTTTAGGTATAGACAAAAAAGCTAGGATTGATAATGGAAATGGCAAGAGGTTACTTTTTTCATTTCACTAGTGCACATAAAAAGATCAGTTTTCACACCAATACCTTCTGAACAAAAATTAATTGTTTCACACACTCTATTTACAATAGGAAAGAGCCACAGGAGCCTGGCATTTCTGAAAGTGGGATTCTAATGGCTCTGTATTATTTAATAATAAGACAGAAAATAGATTTTGATGCAGGTTCAGCTTGTGAGCATGCCAAAGCAACTAGAGTTAACAGCAAAATAAATAAATTATGTTCAATACCTTGGTTGAGTTTAATAAAATTTATTCAACTGGTTGAAAAGATTGCAGGGGACATTGTAACCAAGGTTTCCAAAATGTAATTGGGAATGTCAAAACGAATCATAACAAAATGTACAACTGTGCAGTTTTATGCTCTGCACCAGACATTCCTAATGCATGGAATAGTTATAGAGAAAAAGAGTTGGGTGCCTGGTATGAAACTGTACAATAGAGGAAAATTCATTTTTTCCATTACTTTATGGTAGCACATTCTAATGACTCCAGCTATATGGGAGTATTTTTAATACAAGGTCATGATTTATGTGAAACTTGCATAAGATTTGAGTAGAAAAAATAATTTTCAATAAACTAATGCTATGCTATATTGCTTGAAATATAGTGATCCAATAAAAATGTAACACAAATGCCACACAGAATGTAAAATTTTCTGGCAGCCATGTTTAAAAGAGTAAAGAGAAGCAGATGAAATCAATTATATCAACTTTTTAAATCCATCATATTCAATATTATCTTTTCACAATGTAGTCAACATAAAAATGATAATGAGTTATTTTGACTTTCTTTTGAATCTCAAAATCTTATGTGTTTTATACTTACAGATATCTCAGTTTGTAGTAGCCACGTTCCATGAACTCAGTAGTTCCATTCTGGACAATATAGGCTAGAAAAATACCTACATTATCTCTTTAACTGACTTCAACAATGTAATTATCTTCATAAAGTCATATATACCTGCCACATTAAATCATGGTTGAAGTTAAAAATTTAGTAATATAATTGGCTTATTTTTTCTGAAACATATATTGACTCATTAAAGTCAATATTTTTCTGATGGAAATGTTTCATGTGTTTATAATAGATGATAACTGAAATGGTTAACATTTCTGATGGAAATGTTTCATTTGTTTATAATAGATGATAACTGAAATGGTTAACCTCTGAATGTCATTTTATGTCATTACATTACATTAATATTATAAAAATATTTTATCTTCTGTGTATACTAGGTGTCTCAGTGTTTCCTTAATATATAACATGTGTATGTATATCTGGTCAAACTGTTTCATGTGATCCTATGCTTATAATTGAAATTTCATGAATTCGCTTGCATTTCTTCTGTTTTCAAAGGATTGAAGCTCTGTAGTGACTGTGTTTCTGGAGCTCTAAAATACTGTTTCATTTACCCATTAGTTCTGTGTCACAATATCTTATCTCACTCACTGACACTGTGATTTCCCTTAACTTGCCTGTCCCCTCCTGCAAGAGATAATAAGCTGACCCTTTTCTGAACATGTAGCTCAAGGCAGAGATAACACAGAATACTTATTAGTGGGAAAAGTGGATAATGGTCATGTTCAAGAGATGGACAATATCTGTACAAGGACAAAGTAAATTTGGGTGGTCAAATACACATGTCCTATCCATCAAGGAAATGCTGGCATGATCTGGGAAGGCAGAAGGGAGAAATTATGAGCAGGGCTTGATCATATTACTTTAATGATCACAAATTAACTTGCTTGGTGAAAAGTGAGCAAATAAACACAAAACGAAAGCATCAAAAACTACATAATTGCTCCTTTTGTGAAAAAGGAACAAGATAACAGATTGTAAATATTTCAATATATGGTTAACATTCACAGGTAAAATTGATTCATAAGTAATTTGTTTTATAGGTAGTGGTAGTAAATTTAAAAGCTGAAAATCACATTGTCCTATAATCTTTTAATTTCATATCAGCATGATCATTTTTGTCCTATAGACATGTCTGCTGTCAACAATTTTTAAGTATCATTATACATTTTAAATATCAGAATAATGAATCAAAAATGTGAAAATTTAGACATTATATTGTGTTAAGGGTTATTAAGCACAAACCCACTAGTCATAATAATACAGAGGTCAAGAAGTAGACAGGTGTTGACCTAGCAAAGGTCAAGTTAAGACACTGGATAAAGCACACACATCTCATTTTAGAGTGCTGCATTCAAGTCCAGCACTGTTTTCAAATATAGTATGTTGCTAATATGCATCCTGGAAGGTCACAGTAATTGGGTTCCTGCCACCCACATGGGAGACCTGGATTGAGTTTCTGACTCTAGACTCTGACTCTGGTCCAGGCATGCTGTGTTGGCATGTGGGGAGTGAACCAACAGATGGGAGTTCCCTTTTTCTGTTTGTCTCTCTTTCTCTCTGTCTGTTAAATAAGCTTGAGGAAAAAAGAAAAGAATCAGTGTTCTTCTTTTTATAGTGATAATTCTTCGGTGTTATCTATTACCAAAGCAGAATGGAATAAAAGGTAATGTCAGCTTCTGGAAAAAAAAAAAAAAGAAATCATGATGGCTTGACAAAGCAATAGATAATGCTATAGCTAAATCAGAAAAAATATATAGTGATATATTAAAATATTCACTGAAGGAATGTAGAATGTTTTAAAAGATTTATTTTTGAGTGACATACAGAGAAGGAGAGACAGAGGGAGAGAGAAAAACCTTGCATCTGCTGTTTCACTCTCCAAATGCTTGCAACAGCTGAGTTGGGCCAGGCTGAAGCCAGGAGCCAAAACTTCAACTGGTTCTCCCATGTGGGTAGCAGGGGCCCTTAATGTAAGCGTTTCAACTTTTTTAAAAAATTTATTTTATTTATTCGAAATATAGAGAGAGGGAGATTTTTCCCATCTGCTAAAATACTCCCCAGAAGTCCATGACAGCTGAGAAGGGGCCAGGCTGATGCCCTGAGATGAGATCTGGGTCTCCCATGGAGGAGGAAGGGATACAGCTACTTGAGGAATCACCAGATTTTTCCCAGAGTGCACATTAGCAGGAAGCTAGAATCAAGCACTGAATGAGATTCAAACCCAAGCACTGCAAAATGGGGTCATGCTGTCACAAGTAGTATCTTAACCCCTGCATCAAACTCCTTCTTCAGGGATGTAAATATTAACTTCCCACTGAAGTACTAAGTTATGATTGGTGAAAATAAAATATACAATATAAATTAAAAACAATTTTATTATAAAATAACACTAGAATATAGTATATAATATTTAATACACATTTATTAAAATTCTGTATAGTGAGCCTTCCAAGTAAAACACAAATTAAAGTTAATTTTTTATAGAATAACACTATTTGTCCCACAAATTTAATAGTGTCTTTGATACCCATTTATTAACAAATTCCATATAGTAAAACTCCTATGTAGAAAAAGAATGAAAAATCAATGACTAATTATCATGGATGCATCAAAAAATAAATATCAATAAAATTAAAAGTAATTTACATATCATAAAAAGGAAAGACTTACAACTTAGCTTTGAAATGCAAAAACAAAACAAAACAACCACCACCTCTCAAACCTCTTAGAGTCTTTTAACTGTATTATGAGGTTTTAACTTTGTGTTTGTATAGTAGTCTCGATTTTACCAGGTTCTACAGAGTATCAAGTGTCTTATCTGTAAATCACACTCAAGGGCATGACATAGGGACTTCAAAAAACTCTGACTTCCAAGAGACACTGAAATCAGAGCATGGGGTTGTAGTACAGAGTTTAAGCCTACAATGCCAACATCCTATATCAGACTGACAGTTTAAATCCTGACTACTCTGCTTCAGATCTGATCCAGCTGCCAACGTGGCCTTCCAGGAAGGCAACAGAACACGGCTGAAGTGCTTGGGTCCCTGCTGACCATGTAGGAGACCCAGATGCAGTACCTAGCTCCTGAGTCCTGGCTTTAGCCTGACCCAGCCTTGGTTTTGTAGCCACCTAGATGGTGAACAAGCAGATGAAAGATCTCTCTCTCTATCTCTCTCTCTCCCTCTGTCTCTCTTTCCGACTGCTTCGCAAACAAATGCATTTTACAAAACATAAAAAAATAAATCACATTAAATCACTTACTTTATGGGTAAAGTACATGTGGTGATATATGCCAAATAGCATGTCTTTAGATTCCCAAGATTCCCGTTATAAAACGATCTATTTCCTCAGGAAATTTATCGCCCTGCTATCAACACATGTGTTTTTGGTGTCTAACCTCACAACTCCAGATCCAGATGACAATCAGTTGGTTTGCACCATCTTTCTGATCAGAGGCTTCAGTAGAATAATGGCACACTTTACCAGAGTGGGAGCCAGTGTGAGGACACTTGTCCTACCTATTGTAAAGGTGAAAAGTCCCCCCTTTCACTCCTGGCCTTGAAATTGTAGAGGTGTGGGATGTGAAGTGCTTATGGTCATTTTAAAAATATGTGAGGAACAATCAATTTGAGGGGAAAGATAGCACTGGATTTCTGTTGCTACTACTTTTCTTCTGTCTAACCATCACTTCCAGAGGTGCCTGACCTGCTGTGCTTTAAGCCAAAATTGTTTGTGAACTTTGTAGTCAGGGTAGAAAATAAATTTTGTCCTTGCTGAAACAGAGTTTGAATTTGTCTTTCTGTTATTTTCCATCTCAAGAGTCTTAATAAATATGTTAACAAGTATAAATTATTCCATGGTCAAACTGTTAACATGAATCACTATTTATTTATTTGACAGGTAGAGTTACAGACAGTGAGAGAGAGAGAGAGAGAGAAAGAGAGGAGAGAGGCCTTCCCTCCGTTGGTTCACCCCCCAAAATGGCCTCCATGGCCGGCGCTGTGCCAATCAGAAGCCAGGAGCCAGATGCTTCTTCCTAGTCTCCCATGCAAGTGCAGGGGCCCAAGCACTTGGGCCATCCTCCACTGCCCTCACAGGCCACAGCAGAGAGCTGGACTGGAAGAGGAGCAGGCGGGACTAGAACCCTGTGCCCATATGGGATGCTGGCACCGCAGGTGGAGGATTAACCAAGTGAGCCTCGGCACTGGCCCCCATGAATCACAATTTAATTATTTGTTGGGATTGAATGTTGTCTCCAGTTTTCCATTTGAAACTTTTGCTTCTGGAATATGTTGTATCCCTCAATTACATGAGATGCCTTGGTGAGTGGAATGCATGGTGTAGTTTAGCTTACCTTGACAGTAACTTTACTAAATGGAGAAAACATTCATGTCATTCCAACATGATTCAAAGTGCATTTGGAGATCTTCTGGAATAAATAGCTTGGAATATGAGGACAGCAACAATGGACTAAGAAACAAAGGACAAATAATAAACTCTGAAAGTATATAGATATGTTGTACCAGAAAAATTAATCTTTTAAAACTTCTGGGATATTGGGATTGTTTGTTGTTTCATTTTTATATTTTAACTCAATCGAACAGACCCAACAAATTATGTAGAATATGTCCAAAACTGGATTTGTCCATCTTCTCCAGAGATCTTTATAGTCTGCTTTACATTAGTGTAGTCAACGAGGAGTCGGTCTCCCGGCCAAAAACTAATGTGTGATCTTGTAGGCTCTACCATAGGTAAGTCCAAAGGCTATACCTGGAACAGTCTCATGAGCAAAGCTGCATTCCCTGCACCAGACTTGGGGCACATCCAGTGTACTACAGCTTCTGGACAGAGTTTCAGTCTAGGTCTCAAGCCTTCCAGAACCCCAAGCTCTTGCTCATATCTGTATTCCTAGCCTTGTGGGCTTCATTCAGAGAAACCTTAGCTGTGCAGCCTCTGCACTTTATGCCCGCCACCCTGCCTCTACTATCCTGAGGCCTTCTCAGATGCTTATTATGGAAAATGTGGGAGGAACATCTGCACTCTGACTGTGTCTTCGGCACTTTTCTACTCCTGGCCCCACCCTCTTCCTTCCTTGGGTCTCAGGTTCACAAGACGGGAGCCTTTGTTGCAGCTGTCTCTGCAATGAGCGGCATTGATCCACTTGATCCTGGCCTGGAGCCATTCAGTGTAGGGGAGACGGGCACTTTGAACAAACAGCACTTTCTCTTGTTTAGCCTCTTGCTATGCTTTTGTTCTGATTAGACTCCATTGTTCCTTTGCTTTTGCTCTGATGTCTTGACTTTTCTGATACTAGGCACCTCTGCTCTCTGAATTCCAGTTCATCTGATAATAGTTAACCTCTGCAAATACCAAAAAGACATTTTTTATTTTTCTCATGCTTAAATTTAATCCATCCAGGAATATTATTGGAATATGAAGACACTTCAAAACGTTTATAGGAAATTAGAATTCAAAATAGGAGTTCATTTTGGTGCAGGATGAACTTTTGGCATAAATTTTTTTCTTAATTCGTGGAGAATATATATTATTAAGGAAATATATGTGCTTTTCAAAATTGTCTTTGTACCAAAATAATTAGCTTCACAGTTTTAATTACATTTTCCACAAACTTTTTGAAGTACCTTCATATGTGGAGAAAGTTATTGCGACCATTTTGTCATGATTCTGCTCTCACCTTTGGCCCTAGCAATAACATATCTTATCTGGATTAGTATAGTCATAGCCCTAATTTACACCATGTTCTGCGGTTCCAATCATGTTGTCTCAAGTGATAAGATTTGGGTTTTTCTATTGCTCACTAATATACTATTATCTTTGTGTGTGCATGTGTGTGTATCACATTCCCTTTATCCATTCATCTGTTCATGGCTTCCCAGTTGTGTCCATATATTGGCTACTATCAATGAAGCAATAAATAAGCACAAGAGTGGAGGTATCTCTCCAACACACTGATTTCATTTCCTTTGTTTATATACTCAGTACTGGGATGTCAAGTATGATAGGTCAACTTCTAGGTTTAATCTTACGAATACAAAGTTAACTGAAAGTAGATCTTTGTACAAAATAAGAATGAGAATGGGAGAGGGAGGATGAAGAAGGGTGGGAGTAAGAACAGGAGAGAGGTCCGGCGGAGAGAAGAATCACTTTATTCGTAAATTTGTATACATGAATGCATGACCAACTTACTCTTTTCTTTAATGGATGTACTAATTTATATCACCACCAACAATGTATAAGACTTACTTTTTTCTAAATTCTTCTCACCATTTGTTACTTTTTGTCTTTTTCATAATTGTTATTTCAGTTCGGTGAGATGATATGTGATTTTGGTGTACACTTTCCTGATTATTAGCAACATTAGCATGATTTCTATAAATGCAATAGCCTTTATGTGTCTCGTTTTGACAGATATCGATTCAAGTCTTGCCCCATTTTTAAAATGAAAATATTTAGTTTTTTCTCTTAAGATTTATTTATTTTTTGAATGGCAGACTTTACAGAGAGAGAGAGAGAGAGAGAGAGAGAGAGATCTTCCTTTCCTTTCTCTTGTTCACTCCTATAATGGCTGGTTGGCTGGCAGGGGCAGAGCAGGTCTGAAGTCAGGAGCCAGGAGCCAGGCACTTCTTCCAGGTCTCCCACGTGAGAGCTGGGGTCCAAGTACTTGGGCCATCATCGGCTGCTTTCCAAGGCACATTAGCAGGGAGCTGAATCAAAAGTTCAGCAGCCAGAAATTAAAGTGGTGCCCACTAGGAATGCAGGCGTTGCAGGCAATGGCTTTACCTGCTGCGCCACAATGCCAGTCCCAAATTATT
The DNA here is from genome assembly GCF_033115175.1 of Lepus europaeus. NCBI lineage: Eukaryota > Metazoa > Chordata > Mammalia > Lagomorpha > Leporidae > Lepus > Lepus europaeus. Next base: position 47,700,723 of record NC_084834.1, on the reverse strand, counting down.
TGTTTTTTACTGTTGAGTTGTTTGAGTTTCTTATTGGTTCTGCTTATCAACCGCTTTTCAGATGAGTAATTTGGAAATATTTTCTGCCATTTTTCAAGTTGTGTTTTCACAATGTTGATTGTTTAATTTTTGTGCAGAAGTTACTTAGTTTGAAATAATCTCGTTTTTCTATTTTTATTTTTGTCCTTTTGTGATCTTATCTAAAACATCATTGCCTACACTGACGTCCTAACATGTATCTACTATGTTTTGTTCCAGAAGTTTGATTGTCTCAGGGATGTCATTAAGTTTTTGATTTATTTTGTATATGGTAGGAGATAAAGATATGATTTTATTACCCTGCACATGGATAACCAGTTTGTCTTACAGCATTTATCAAAGAGACCATCCATTTTCAAATGTATATTTTTGAAGCCTTTGTCAAAAAATAATTGGTTAATCTTTAATGAAGCATTTTCATTCCCCAGTATTTTAGTATTAATATATGAATGTCAGAGACTATATTTTAGCCATAACATGCATGTCAACATGCATGGATATATGTTCTAACATATGAAGTTATATAAAATCAAAGTATGGATGTATATTTTTAAATTTTAATTAACAATAATTTTTAAGAGTTTGAATTCATTAAAAATAATTTGGTCAAATTAAAAGATGGAGTTAACAGACATAAAATCATTCTATATTTCTCTTTCCATTTTAAATGGACTGTTTCATGCCTTTAGTTTAAAAAATTGATGTTTTAAATGAGTATACTTTAGAAATTGGCAACTTGAATAAAGTTACAACTTGTATAACAAGTGTGAAGACATGTAGAATATCTTTGACAAACTGATTGATTGTATGTAAAACTTTCTCAAAGATCTTACATGTTATATTGCAATCTATAATACACAAGATTGAAAATTCATGGCAATATCTCTTCTTGAAAAAGGCAAGAAATTAGTTTACCCAAAATCTTTACTTTATCCCATTTCTAAGTATTTATACAGATGTTAAACATTAGATTTTCCATTATGTTGACTGATTCTTGTCATCTTAAAAATATTCCTCTCCATGGATGTCAGCACAATGGGTTTTTAAAAGGATGTTATTTTGAGTGATGATCATCAAGGGAAAGTAAATGACATTTATAGCAGAATCTTAGCATTTTTTTTCTAGCTTGTGGTGGTGGAGAAAAATGTTTAATAGCATCAAGCATATGAAATCTTTATAATAAGGCCTTGAATACTTGATCATAACAGAAAACCTAGGCAGAGATATCCTTTCAGCATACGTTATACACTTAAGAAAAAAAATGCTTCTCAATGTTGCTATAGTCCTCAAAACACAGTGAAGGTCACTGCAGTAGGAAACGTCTCTGCTGATTTAGATAAATGTGGCCTCATTCCAAAATATGCTGTTTTTCCTTTTATCCAATTGAAAACCTACCACAAGTTTTTACTTTAGACTGTCAGAGTGCAAATATTTCATGAACCATAGTGGGCTTATTACGTTGGCACCAATTTTAGCCTCTAGGGCGGTTTAATTCATGCTTTAAAATGTTTCCCCTTGTCTTCTTTATTGCAGAATACACAATACAGTTGATGCTGTTTGAAAGCCTTATGTTAATGATATCTTCCAGCTCATGTATTAATATTAATACACAAATTTGAGGCTACAAAGCATAATGCAAGAATGAAGGTGCATATGGGGAACTATGCCTTTCTTAAGTAGTTTATATTTAAAAATTCCACAAAAAATCAGTCTTTAAAAATTTGATGGTTTTAATGTTTAATTTACACCTCTGCTATCCACTTGTCATAATAAGATAAATAAGGAAAAAATCAGCTGTAAATATTGTGTGATGAAAATTCTTTAGAATTTAAAAATTATTTATAGGTTTGCTATAAACCAGACACTTTCCGATAAGCTTAAAATGTATTAGATCTTTAATTTTAATGAAAACTCTATTGTGGGACATTAAAATTTTTTACTTCCATTGGGTTCTGCTGTTAAAATTTTACAGAGAAGGAAAATGATAGTTATTCAGAGCATCATATTTCATGAATATCGAGAGAAGCACTCAAACGTAGATACAGTGGTTGCCAGGTCCATATCTTAACAACTGTGCCTCTGTTAACTGTGGCAAAATGTAAATAAAGAACTAAAACAATATTAGTAAAATAAAATCAGAAATCATGAGACAAAGGACTTAAAGCATAAGGATACACTGCTGAATAAAAACTGGTTTAAAAAGTAATATGCAAGTAGATATAGTGACAAATAAGCTTAGGGATAATAAATTCATAGCAACATACAACAAAACCATTCAAACTTTATTTAAAGAAGATTGCATAAAGGAAATAGATTTTGTTAAAACAACAAAATTTGTTAAAAAAAAAGGTTAATAGGGCCAGTGTCATGGCTCACTTGGCTAATCCTCTGTCTGCAGCGCCGGCATCCCATATGGGCACTGGGCCTAATCCTGGCTGCTCTTCTTACAGTCCAGCTCTCTGCTGTGGCCCTGGAGGGCAGTGGAGGATGGGGCCCTGCACCTGCATGGGAGACCAGGAGGAAGTACCTGGCTCCTGGCTTCAGCGCCGGCCGTAGTGGCCATTTGGGGGGTGAACCAACAGAAGGAAGACCTTTCTCTCTGTCTCTCTCTCACTGTCTAACTCTATCTGTCAAATAAAAAAAAAAATTTAAAGTATAGTAAAGTAGCAGTAAAAAGTATAAGTACTGACATGCTAGCTGATCTAATTCAGAAGCACAAATGATCACATGTTGGTCAAGATTTGAGTTTTCTGCCTGGTTCTTTCATTCATTTATCCATACTTGTGTCCCTTAAACATAGATGTAGTGCATCCCATTCCACAGACACTGGAAATTTAAGGGTAAAAAGGGGAGACCCAGTTCTCTTCCTTTGCTGAACTAGCTTGTCATTGAGAGGGACAAGCACATTTATTAGGAAAAAAAAAAGTGCATTGGCCATATGCTACAGGGGAAAGTAAAGCAGACAACGAGAGAGGCTGGAGAAGTCTTCAATAAGGTGACCAGGGACAGTCCTTCTGAGTCAGGTGCACTTCAGCAAAGAACTGGAGAGGCTGTTTGCATATCTGGGAGACAAATATTTCAGTCATCAGGAACTGAAGATGTAACTTTTCTGAGTCAAGAGTGCACTCAAACTCCACCAAAGACAGTGGGTTTGGAACTCTGGTGAGAGAAGCATATCATGGCAGAGGTATTTGTGAGACAGAATGGCCACTTCACAAGCCAGGAAGCAGAGAGAGTGGGTGGGCTTAGACTTGAGCTTTTTCACTTTGTGCAAGAGAGAATTTCTCTTTTTTTAACCTATGCTGCACAAGATAATTTGTTAACAGCAGTCACAGGAAGCCTGTACAGCCTCTTTGCCTCATTAGTCCTATCACTTTCTTCCTACACCTACCTGTTTCAATATGGCCACTAACTAAGACCCACTGCACAGCTAGCATCTTGCAATGTCCCTTCTTTTTTATCCTGAGAATTCTACTCCCCTCTCACTTTTATTCTATGTCTCATTCTAGGATCCCAACACATATTAGTTTCCAATTTATTTCATCATTGAGTGGAATATGTTTTCAATAGTTGGAGAAGCAACTACAAAATTTAATGGGGAATACAATCTCACAGAAAACCATACCCACATGTCTGACAACCATTAGAATTTGAAAGGTTCCCCAAACAATTCTCAGTTTGGATAATTTTCTAGAAGAAATCATAGAATTCTTTCAAGAAAAGGAAGAATATACATGAACTGCTTTTATTGATAATTATGGCTTACTAAAGGGAAATATTTTAGACTGAAATCAGTGTAAGACACACGTGAGGAAGAGCCCTTTGAAATACCAAATGCAGAGCTTCGCTAACTTCTCTCTATGGAGTCAGGGTTTGTGCTGTCCAGGCAACATGACAACATGCACAGAGCATTGCCAACCACTGACGGTCACACAATCTTGGTGTTCAATTTTTACTGGGGTTCCATTTACATAGGAATGATTGACAGATTGATTACACACATGGTCATCTCAGCATCTGGGTTGATTTATATTATGTGACCTAAACTCCTCAGCCTAAATTGCATTTGTCTGTCTCTCTGGTATAACAAGCACCAACTTAATTCATGTCTTCATACTGTGCTGCAAGACCCAAGGTCTCCAGGTAAACAGAAACACTTCTACCAGGCATAAAAGCCCAAAGGCGTGGTTGTCATCTTCTTCAAGCTGAGGGTAAATGCTGGACTGTCTTTTTAGGTAAGGCTAAATTCTTTATTATACACCATTCTACAGTAATTTCCTAAGGATGGTACTACTTAGGAGACAAATATGAGAAAAGCCATTAAAACGTGTAATGATTATCGACTTGGTTTGGTAAAGAATTCTACACTCTCCTTCCTTACAGTTGAAATCAGCATACATTCTTTACTCTAAAGGTGTGACTCCAGCTTTTAATGGTGTGTTAAGAATCTGATATCATCTGAATCTTGACCAGTTATATATGACTTGATTTTCCCCCTGATGCTTTTAGAATTTTCTTTACATCTCCAATATTCTGGATGAAGAAACTTGAAGTCAGTCTTTTTTTCCTTCATTATATTAGAATTTAGTAGTTCTATTCAATTTAGAACATCATATTCCTAAGTGCTGAAACTCTAATATTATTTCTTTGATATTTCTGCCCCATTTGTATTTTGTTCTTTTTGGAACTCCTTGTACTCAGAAAAAAAAAAAAACATCTTGGATCTGTCATCTACTATTACCCTGTTTCATTATGCTGTTATCTCACTTTTTTGTGCCTTTTTTGGGAAGGTTTCCATTTATTTTTTCTGTAGAAAATGAATTCCTTAAAATTTTTCTCATCATAAATTTATTTCTAGTGTCTTTTTTTCTTAAAATTCCTCTTATACTGTCTTGATTTTTAGCATCTTTTCATAACATTTGAAAATATTAGATATAAAATTTTTGAACATTTTTGTTGTTTTTACATTACTTTTATTATTGCTGCTATCAGTTTTCTTTGGCCTTAAGAATTGATATAAATTACTTTCTTCAAATCAGGAAATTTTTTATAGTTGTATTTTCTGTGGAGACACTAAAATGGTTTTGGAGTATGTATGAATGTGCGGTTTTTGTTTTCTAATAAGTCTTTTGTTTTCACTTGAAAAGTATTTTTTATTCAAATACTTTATTATGACATAAATACAAATATAACTTCCAATGGGACAAATCTAAAAATGAGTGCAAATACTCTTCTTAGGGACAAAGGGATCCATTTAGAAAGTGTGCTTTCTATATACAACAGATAGCTCAGGTTGTCAAGCCTATCCAAGGAAGAAGCTTAAGTCCATGTATATTCTGAGTATCCAGGTCACATTTACATTTTCATATAGCAGTGAAAATTCTATTATGTGCTTTATTCAAAAAAGTAAAGAAAGAAACATAATTGTTAAGCACATTAAAAAAACTCTAGACCGTGGAAGAGTGACTTCCATCTTAGCCACAGTATTTGAAAAATATTCACCTTTACTTTTATACCAAAGTCTCTTCCAGGGTGATCACAGAGGAATTTGAGTTCTCTATTAGAAAAACTCTTTTTTCACTGGTTTTTCTCATAGGCAGATCAGTTTCAAGAGGGAGTGCATCCTTTAAACTCCTACTAGGAGTACATGGTTAGCTCTTAATACTGGGGAGAAATGGATGAAGTATGAGGGAAGGACTCATGATTCAACATACAAATTTTAATATTTTATGGCTTAAAATGTTCAATAGATGTATAGTAATGACAAGCATCTCTTGGATCAGAAACTGGATCAATAATTCCAGGAAGTACTCTAATTTTTCATCAAAGTGGAAAGAGAGTAATTTCCTTTTTACTTGTATGTATCTGAGGATGCAACTACTTTCTACACCAATTCTCCAATAATCTTTCTTACCTTTAATACCACACACACACACTACCTACCTTGTGTGGTGCCTGACTCCCTCAATTCCTGTCTTTTAGGATTCTGTAGGATCAATCAGCCTGCTTTTTTTCCTTCTCTCACTGCATGTTTACGTTTCAGTTTTTTTTTTTTCCCCATGTGACTAGTTTTTTCAGCTTACAAAATGTAGTTGACAGGTCTTGTCAGCTATAGTGTTATAGCTTGTCTCCTTTTTGCTTGTGTATTTGCTCTGTTTTTAAAGTTCTTCACTGCTGGTTTAGTAAGGTTTCAGCAGATTGTGAAGAAACCTGTGTATTTAGCCTCCCATGCAAGATATGAAGTCTAAATCAACTATGGATCTGCAGAATAGCATCAGCCAACTAAATGTAAACATTGTATTGCCACCTGTGATTGTATGTCTGGAATTTAAAGAATGGATTAGTAAATCACATTTTAATTGCATATTGCAAGATTGTGTATGCAACTTGAAATAATTCTTAAATTTGTGAAAGGTTTCTTTTGGATAATCTGAGACTATTTATTTAAGAGGTAATTAAACACATATATTTATTTTACAGCATTGTGTGCATATCTGCTTATACACATCCACATACACTCATACCAGTCCAATTACTGCTACAAATCATATTTATTGAGTGCCTTCAAAGACTAGGGCCTTGAACTTTGTGCTGTGATTGCAGGCTGACAAGGTATAATTTTTGTTTTCAAGGAGATCACAATTTTGCTCAGTTCCTACTAGTGTTGAAATAATTGGACACTAGGAATTCAGGTATCAAACAAGCTTTACACTGCATAAAATTAAACAGTAAACAATGAAGATTTATAATGATTCTTTACACAAATAAAAGCTTGAATGCTGTATTCATAAATTTTCTTGCCTCTACATGGATATCATTTTGTCCACGTTGTGGATTTAATTCTATGTTTATTTGCATTATTTTGCAGAATGCTATTACTTAAAGTAGCAAATATAAATATAGCCTAGAGCTAAGGGAAATGGAAAATGACATTTGGATGAAATGATGCCTGGCTCTAGGGGATTATCTACAATAAACTACATCCACAGACAACAGTGCTGATGTTATTAATGGGCCAGGTGTAAAACCCGTCTCTGCCACCTGTTAACGAGGTAGCCTGGATGAATCAATTAACACTGTAGGCCTCAGTTTCTTTGTTTTGAAATGAGGATCATTTTCATACTGAGCATCTAGAGTTCCTGGATGAATTTAATAAAATATTCAGTGTAAAACATGAAAATTAACAAAAGCACAGTTAGGGTAATTAAATATTTAAAAAGCTCCTATCTCTGCAAGGCTGGGGAGAGCAAGGGAGGAGATGCACAGACAAGGAAGGGGCTGTTGTCTAGGGAAAGGCAGCCCAAGCAGGAGAGGCAGACACAGGCACATTGGGGCAAGAAGATGTATGCCTATTCAGCCTATTCCCCTGTCTTCCAGCCCCCAGTCCCCTCCTGGTACCACCCATTCATTGAATCAACCCGGAGCCCACTTTCTTCAGATCCTGGGAAATCCATCCTCAAAGTCAACTAATCCCTACTACAGAGGAGCTGCTATGGAGCAGATTTGTGAACACATGGGCCCAGAAACAGCACAGATATTCACAACATAATCATGTTGATCACACTAAATAGAGTATTGAAACTATTGAATATGTAGAATCAACATAACAAAACAGTGTTGAAATAATAAATTTTAAATTATGCAGGAATCTTGGCAAAATGAAGTATTTGATTAAAATCCTAGACACCTGAAGGGGTGTGTGTGTAGATATAAATAGAGAGACACAAAAATACATAGATACACACACGGACACTCACACACACAGAGAAAGATAGAGCAAGTGAACACTCCCAAAAAACCTTTAGGCCACACAGAGAGTTTCTTTTTATGCATATACCAATGTTCCCAAAACCCTGTTTTTTGGTGTTTTTTTTTTTTCTTTAGTTTTTTTTTTTAATTTTTATTTCTTTTTTATTTAGTTTTGAAATTTTTGACAAGTGTATTGATTTCATTCAATAAACACTTGTTGAGCATTCACTGTGTGCCAGGAACTAATGTTTGGCACTGTCGATTCAATACCAGTTAAGACATGGCTCAGTTCCCAGGAACTCCAACCCTGTATTGAACATACTGTTTGGGTTTCTTTCTCTTCTCTTGCTTTTTGCTAAAATTAAGCAAAAATCCATAGGGTTGGAATCACTTGATATTCATTCAGGTTAACAGAATTTCCTGACACAGAATCTGCCACATAACAGATACTTAATAAATAGCTATCGAAATGAACCGAGAAAATTTAAAAAAGACTAGACATCCTATCTAGACTCTTTGTTCAATGTTACTAGACACTAGAGTGCAATGGAACAACAGTGTCAGTTCTTGAAAAGTAGAGGCCAGTACAGCGGCTCACTAGGCTAATCCTCCACCTGCGGTGCCGGCACACCAGGTTCTAGTCCCGGTTGGGGTGCCAGATTCTGTCCCTGTTGCTCCTCTTCCAGTCCAGCTCTCTGCTGTGGCCCGGGAGGGCAGTGGAGGATGGCCCAAGTCCCTGGGCCCTGCACCCGCATGGGAGACCAGGAAAAGCACCTGGCTCCTGGCTTCGGATCAGTGTGGTGTGCCGGCCACAGCGGCCATTTGGGGGTGAACCAACGGAAAAGGAAGACTTTTCTCTTTGTCTCTCTCACTGTCAAAAAAAAAGTAGAAGAAAAATCAAGAAAAGTATAAATACTTTGCTTTAATATTCTTGAATATTTTAGTATAATTTATTAATGAGAAATTACATGGTTACTTCATCACTTGCCATGAAAACATAAGTGGAACATTTTTTTCTTCTACTAAGATGCAATGGGCCATTTTTAATTCTTAACTTTGTCTTTTTAGTGCTTTTTTCTTTACTTTTTATTATATTTATCTTTATATGTGATGATGATGTGAACAAATGAGATTACAATTAGCTTAACATCCTCTGTGTTTAGAGAAAAACCCCTTTAAATTTAAGCCAGCAGATATAGATCCTGGGTGGAAGCCTCTTCTGGGTGACATCTGTCATCACACTGATTGCCAGGTTGGAGTCACTGCACCTGATTGACTAGAGAAGGTATTAATTTTCTTCCCCACTAATTTCATGCATATCTGAAAAGATGCTGTGTAAATGAAAAAAATAGTTTTCTTATGAAGAAGGAGTGTAATTTTAGCATTGTTTTTTTCACTGAATTTTCTATTTTGTGAAGATGGTCCTATAGCAGAAAACTCACAATTATTTCTTTACATAAAAATTTAATCAAAATAAACAATGAAATTTGAAATTAATTTGAAGGAGGATGATTTAAATGTACTGTTTAGTAGTTGAAAGGCGATGCATGTACTTTGGCTATTTCTTCCTAATGCTGTCATATACAGACTCCTGTGGAAGCATTGCACTGCCCACTTGCTCCAGTGGCTGCAACTGAGAAGAGCAGATGAAAGCCCTCTGTGAGGTGCCTCTGTGCCATTCAGGTTCCTTCTCTGCCCTTGGTTTCTAGTCTTTCTTTTCAAACAGCTCACAGTCCTCACATAGCAGAGAGGTGGAATGCACAGTGCACAGTGGGAGGTTGAGTTTAAGTTCCTTTTACCTTTTACAACTCTATTGCTGACTGTGCATTTTTAAAAAGGTCTTAAATTGGTAACTGGCAAAGTTATATATAAAATACTAGGACTTTGATGTTCTGGTTTTCTTTCCTGTGAAGACTCTAGTGGCAGGGAAAGACCCTGTGCACTGAATGACATTCCCAAGGGTAGCTTTTATTAGGAACCAAATGAGCTTTGCCATCCACAGATGTTTTTCAAGGCTTTCTAGGTGCAGGTAACTCCAGAGGCAAATGTCCACACACATTCCTTTGTGGCAGCACACTCATGTGTCTTGTCACATGAAACCAATGAAAAGTGGTTTAAAAGACACTTCTTTGCTATGAAAGAACTTTCTTTAATCATATCAAATACATATAAAATGCTCTGGTTAGTATTGACTAGAAGTATTTTCTACTTATTGATGACAGTAAAAATGCTTACCTTATATAATCATCATAGGAAATGAGAGCTTGTTATTATCTTGTAAAGAAAGCCAATAAGGAGCAAGTGTTGTGGTGCAGCTGGCTAACCTGCTGCTTGGTATGCCCTCATCCCATATTGGATTGTTGGTTACGGGGCTGGCTTCTCCACTCTGAACCAGCTTCCTGCTTGGGCCCTTGCCACCTGTATGGGAGACCCAGACTGAGTTTTGTGTTTCTGACTTTGGCCTGTTCTAGACCTGGTTGTTGAGGGCATTTGAGGAATGAACCAGTGAATGGAAGATTACTTTCCCTCTCTGCCTTTCAAGTAGACAAAAATAAATGATTGAACATCAAAAAAAAAAAAAAAAACAAACAAACAAATAAAGTCAATGTATGACTATGACCATAAAAGAAATTAACCATTTTTGAGAGCGGCAAGATGGCGGAATAGGAAGGGAGCACACTGATAGTTCGCGAAGACACAGGTTAATAAAAGTGGAGATACTGCAGGGTAAAGGAAGAGTAGGGGAAGAAACAGCAGAAGAAACTCTTCTGGAACTAGTGATTCACAGTGGACCTGCATGGAGAGCGTGGGAGCCCAAGTTCGGGACACCAGCGGCAGAATCAACACAACAGCGCTGGAACGCGAGGTGAGCTGAACCTCAATAGCCCGAGACACCAGCGGGCAAGCGGAAAGAGGAGGCTAGAGGGAACGAGGCTTGAAACTCCGTGGGGAAAAGTTCACCAGGCTAACAAGAAGAGAGAGAGGAAAAAAAAAAGTGGCCGATACGGACATGAGTTTCTCTCTCTCCGCTCACCCCTCAAAGGCTAGCAAGACAAAGAGCAGACACCATTTTAGACATACGTCATAAGCAGGGCGACCTCAGGTCTGCACCGGCCCTGAGCCTAGCAGAAAAACCTGACTCTGTGGGGGTGAAATCACAGGAGATTAGGATCTAACTTGGCAACCCAGTGGGAGACTGCAGGAGAATTGGAGCCCACGCTGAGGGCAGCACAGATTCCCTGTGTGGTCCTTGGGAAAGAGCTTCCAATCTCTGGCTCCTGTGGGTATATCATTTGCCTGCTAACTACCTCCAATTACATTCAGCTGTGCGGAATTACTTCCCTTTTGAATCAAAAAAAAAAAAAGAAAGAAAGAAAGAAAGAGAGATTTACCACGCCTAATCTGGGAGTGTCATCTTTGACACACCCTCAACCCTGAGGAACCAAACACAGCTCTCAGGCCACACTCATCTCAAGCCTCTAAGGCTCCACCGAAAGCAGACAGTCCACTTAATATAGAGCCACAGTGTAACAAGAAAAAACACCACAGTGAAGAAACCAAATATCTCCAACATGCCAAACAACAAAGGCAAAAACCAAGGTAACAAGAACAAGGAAGACACTATGACACCCCCAAATGAAAAAGACACCCCAATTCAAGATTATGAAGATGATGCGATAGAAGAAATGCAAGAAGCGGATCTCAAAAAATTGATAAGAACATTAAGAGGTTTTCAAAAACAAATTCTTGATCTACAGAAATACTTAATGGACAAGATAGAAAATCTCTCTCGTGAAAATGAAATATTAAGGAGGAATCAAAATGAAATGAAACAACTAGTAGAACAAGAAACTGTGATAGTGATGAGAAATCATAATGAAATGAAGAATTCAATAGATCAAATGACAAACACATTAGAGAGCCTTAAAAACGGAATGGGCAAAGCAGAGGAGAGAATATCAGACTTAGAAGACAGAGAACAGGAAAGGAAACAGGCAAACCAAAGAAAAGAAGAAGAAATTAGAAATCTAAAAAATATTGTCGGGAATCTACAGGATACTATTAAAAAACCTAACATTTGGGTTCTAGGAATTCCTGAAGGCATGGAGAGGGAGAAAGGATTAGAAGGCATTTTCAGTGAGATACTAGCAGAAAATTTCCCAGGTTTGGAGAAGGACAGAGGCATTTTAGTACAGGAAGCTTATAGAACCCCTAATAAGCATGACCAAAAGAGATCCTCACCACGACACGTTGTAATCAAACTCACTACAGTGAAACATAAAGAAAAGATTCTAAAAGGTGCAAGAGAGAAATGCCAGATTACTCTTAGAGGATCTCCAATTAGACTCACAGCAGACTTCTCATCAGAAACCCTACAAGCAAGAAGGGAATGGCGAGACATAACCCAGGTACTAAGAGAGAAAAACTGCCAGCCCAGAATATTATATCCTGCAAAGCTCGCATTTGTGAATGAAGGTGAAATTAAGACTTTTCATAGCAAACAGAAACTGAAAGAATTTGTTGCCACTCATCCTGCCCTGCAAAAGATGCTTAAAGATGTGTTACACACAGAAACACAGAAACATGGTCACCAATATGAAAGAAGGTAAAGGAAGGAAACCTCACAGCAAAAGATCACAGGAAGCTCAATTTCTCTTTGACATAGAATTAAACTCTGATGCTCTGTTAAAGCAATGCGTTAAAGTAATCTATTATGTTCTCTTGATGTCTGTTAAATTCTAATTGTTCAAAAATAGCTGCATTTTTATTAAGAGCTAAGGGTTATTTAAATATGTGCTTATTTTCAAAAATTTGAATAATCACCTTGTAACAATGATCAAATTTGGTGTATATTATGTCATGATTTTAAGGAATCTTATTTCAACCAGATATTTTGGATTTTGAGCCTTCTTGGCATTCTTGACAGGCATTCAAAAAATCAAAGTTTCAAACAATCTGGTCTCTAAAATTCCCAGTAAATCCTGGACTTTGGTTTTTCCAGTTTGGGCCCAACTGAAAAAATCGAAGGACCTATGTCTCTCGTCTTATGGAGACACCAACTAATCAGGCTATTTGGATTATATTAGAAGTACTGTCAAGATGTAATGTGGTACCAAACTTTAAGTTTCTATAATGGAAAATGCTATTAATACAAATGTTTGAGAATTAAAAAGTCTAATGATCTTGTGTTACTAGACATGATAGTTATCTTAATGAGAAAGCCCCAGAGGCCTAAAGGGTTAAATACTTGTAAAATCCTACAGGTGCCTTCAAAAATACTGTGAAGTAAGCAAGTGCCTCTTGTTGGTTGATGAGTTTATAATTTTAAACATGGCAACTTAAAGTATTTTGTCATCCACAGTTATATATGATTTGCTGCTCATAAAACTAAAGCGTTGTTGGTTCTGTGTTTAGCTGTCCTCCTATAGGTTCCTATGGACTTTTTCCAGCCACTTCTATTGTATTCAGTACTTTGGGATGGCTCTGTAAACAGATGAATCCAATAATGTATTAACAGTACCAACTGAGAGAAAGTATGGTTAACTGAGGTTACTAAAAACAAAAAGCAATTCAAATCAATTGGCAATCTACAAAAAGAGTTAAAGATTTTAAAGGCTATTATTAAAATCGCTATATTAGTCTATTATGCTATGTTATATGTGTGTACATATTGTATGTCCACATGGGGAAATTTTATTAAGAGTTTTATTTTAAATGGCTTATAGATAAGATTGTCCATAAATTTAAGCTGCTAAAGTCAATCAAAGATACATTTCAATTTGTGTGACCTGAATCTGTGTATCATATGTTTTAAACTTGTTGGTAGAAAGAAACTAAAACATTTTATATGGTTGTGCTGAAGTTTACTGGTAAAACAAACTACTCCATGTTAGATATTTAAGAGGTGTTTCCAAATACATGATTCTTAAAATTTATAGAAGGCATTGGACCTTCTGGTAAATGTTTTCTTAAGTTGTTATCTAATGGTTGAAATGATTTGCTAAGTATTCATGTAATATTGCTATTGTCAGCCAGCGATCTAGGACTTCCTCCCTCATTTCTCTATTCTAAGCCCAACTTGTTCTTTCATTTCTCTATTCTCTTCAAGTTAGGAAACTAATTCTATCATGAAGGAATCTGTAGGACACACAATTTAATCTCTAGACCTTATAAAAGAGATGGCTAACATTTTTCTGTAATAGCATAGCCAAAATAAGAACTTAACTAATAATCTCATAGCTAGATTTACTTTGCCATCAGAGAAGTATACAGTAAGTAGAAAAAACCTCCCTTTCAGACCAAAGGGAAAGAAAGTTTTAAAGTGAGAATATAATTTTCCTCCTGGGCATTGTCTACCTTAGAAAAACTACTACAGAACATGCCTGTAACTATAGACTTGTAGTTCAGGCCACCGAAGATTAGAGATGGGAAACGGGCACTCTCTTGACTTGCATCCTCTGGTCTGCTTTAACACAAACCAGAAGGAAAAGAAAGCTCGGCATCAGAAGCAATGGGTGGCAGGCCTACTTATGGCTGATCTGTACAGTGATCTGCCCTCAAGGAGACCCAACAGGCCAGTCCACTGCAGTGGCTTTCAAAGTGGTAAGCCTGGGCTTCAGCAGAAGTCAGCTTGTGAAGAGCCCTGGCAGCTCTGCCAAGAGTTGGATCACTGGAAATGGACCTGCCCTGGAGTCGAAGGATGCCCAGGTCAGAGCCACAGATCTTATTGGCTCTAAGCTGAAAAGCCCTTCACTCAGCCCAACTTCCAAAGTGACCACTGCAGCTGAGGGGATGGTCAAGTAGGGTCAGCAACATTGCAGGCAGAACTGTAAATTTCTTGTTAGAGATGCCCCCTGCCTTTACCTGGCCAGCTCTCCTCCCAGGCCAGCCAAGTAATGAAAGTCAACAGAGTGCCTTCCCCTAGGAGGTTCACACCTCCCTTAGGATGTACCCCATGTGAAGAGATAGATAGGTCTGGGCCTCTTAACTTACAAAGCCTAAAGCCCAACATATTATTATCAAGCCCCTTCTATCAGGTTCTATTTGCCTCTCAATCAGAAAACTTAATTGTAGCTCAGACAGAACCTTTCTTAGCTCCTCTAATAATGACTCTGTCCTTTGTTCTAGACCCTGTCTAGCGCACTTGGGCCTCATTCCTTTGTAATCATAACCTCTACTCTACCTCCAATGGCTCTACTCCCAACCTGTGTGTACTGATGGTCCTCTTCCCCACTTAATGCTGTATAATTGTTCAAACCTGGTAAATGCCACTCTTAGGATCATTGGTTACTATCCTCACTCTGTCTTTTATGACCTTGTCTAAATATGATCAGAGTCGGCAAACTTGGAAGGCTTCCATAGCCTTGGCAACTCATGACGACAGCCTAGGGTGGTTACTGGCGCTATAAACTAGAGTGTCAATTTTTTGGGTCAACAACAGGAGCCACTGTGCGCTTGCTCCTCATGTGGGATCTCTGTCCTTAATGTGCTGTACATTTTGATTTAATGCTATAACTAGTACTCCAACAGTATGTTTCACTTTGTGTTTCTATGTGGGTGCAATCTGTTGAAATCTTTATACTAAATTGATCTTCTGTATATAAAGAGAATTGAAAATGAATCTTGATGTGAATGGAAGGGGAGAGGGAGCGGGAGAGGGGAGGGTTGTGGGTGGGAGGGAAGTTATGGGAGGGGGAAGCCATTGTAATCCATAAGCTGTACACTGGAAATTTATATTCATTAAATAAAAGTTAAAAAAAAAGAAATTAGCCATTTTTGAAATTTAAGAATTAATATTTATCAAAAAATAAGGCATTTCTGGAGCTACGGAGGGATATGTCCATGAACCCAAATCTGACCTGAATGTGAATTTTTGCCTTTGCCTTTCCCCTACTTTGTAGGTCTGCAATTTTTCCTTTCAGCGGGATTGGCCCTGGGTGGTGTCTGACCTCAGCTGACTTCCTTCTTCTTCTTCTTTTTTTTTTTGACAGGCAGAGTGGACAGTGAGAGAAAGGTCTTCCTTTTTCCGTTGGTTCACACCCGCTAGGGGATGGCGCACTGTGCTGATCAGAAGCCAGGAGCCAGGTGCTTCTCCTGCTCTCCCAAGTGGGTGCAGGGCCCAGGACTTGGGCCATCCTCCACTGCCTTCCTGGGCCACAAACAGAGAGCTGGACTGGAAGGGGAGCAACCGGGTCAGAATCCGTAGCCCTGACCGGGACTAGAACCCAGGGTGCCGGCGCTGCAGGCAGAGGATTAGCCTATTGTGGCGCGGCTCTGGCCTTGGCCTCCTGGCTTCCTTTTGCCTGTTTCATTACTAATGTGGGTAAAACTGTTAGGAAAAGAGTTGCAGATCGGTGCCTCCTCACACGGGGCACCAAAATGTTAGGAAAAGAGGTGCAGAATAGAGAGGAGGCAGTGTACAAATTTACAGCCAGACCGAATTTATTCAGAGAAAAAAATCCATAGAGATGGGTGACCAACTGCGCACGTCCACACTGATGGAACATGTGGCAGAAGGCCCGACACCCAGGGGTCCGGCCTTTTTATATTTTAGGAGGGCTGTGGATGGGGTGGGAAAGGGGGCAGCAGGCAGAGGGGAATTCCTGGAGGTTGTCTTTCTGGTGTTCAGAGCAACTGGTCTTCCAGGTGGCTGTAAGGGTTGAGGTATGAAGGCAATAGGGTGTGAGACCCAATGGATTTTCAAGGGCAAGGAGAACATTCCAGTGTTTATCTCTTTGGGCATTGAGGGAGAATGGCTGAGGCTTATGTCCTTGTTCCATCAAAAACACCCCTTCTCTAATTGGTTTGAGACCATGCTGTAATCTAACAATAATTTACTGAATATTTGGCGTGAAGGATGGGGCATGTTATGCAGAGGAACTCAAATGAAATCTTCAAGCAGTTAACATAAGGATAAAGGGAACTCAAAAGTAAAATGTATCTATACTGAGTATCAAGGTAACAATTTAAAATACAAAACAAAATAACTCACTTGCCAGGCTGACTCATGAAAAATAATTTGTTTTCATTTCATCTCTCATAGGTTTGTCAGGTTTTGCTTTTATTGGTCGCTGTGGCCTCCTGTGGATACAGCCTCAGAGCTCCCCTCACAGCTGTGGATGTGTAAGATAGGGCTGCATCGCAACATCGACACTTTCAAATTTGCTTCTGACCTACAGTGAGCAATACAAGATAATATTTATTTTTGCAAACAGATACTGATTTTATGTGAGCAACTGACCAAACTTGAGACGATATATAGCTTTAAGTAACTGTCTTTCATATTAATTATCCCTATGAATTTATAGACAGTAAACACTATTTGTATTGTCAAGTTTTCATTTATTTATCATTAACAGTTTTATTTTTGTTTTTTGCTAAATAATTTAAAAGTAATTAATATGAACATTGATTTCTTTACTTTTTTCTATTTAGCTTACCATTTCAAAATGATTTGTAACAAGCATAATAAATTTATGGCTGATTTGTAATCTGTTCATGTTCTAAAGTAGCAGAATTTTATTCTCAGAATGCTCTCCAGTTTTGAAAAAAAAAAAAAAAACACCCTTGGCTATACACATAAAAAGAAAGCTCACAAAACAGGGATAAAAAATGTGAACATTTCACCATAATTCTTTATTTGAATATAACGAAGTGAGAAAAAAGTGGAATACACACATAAGCAATTTACAATTTATCTTAACTACTTTCAATTCCTCTATGATTATAATGCTTACAAGTTGAGTTTCTAAAAATAGTGTCACTATTTTTGGACTCTAAGAAGTATTTTAAAAACAACTAAGTGACTTTTGGTACAATATGTTCATGATTATATGAAATAACTTTTTCTGATATATATTATGAATTTTGACATGTAAAAATACATTTTAAAATGAAATGAATATAATAATATTAAGATTTATTTTCTTTTTTTGAAAGGCAGAGTTACAGAGAGAAGTAGAGACAGAGAGATTGAATCTTTCATCTTCTGATTGACTCCCCAAATGACTGCAATGACCTGGGCTGGTCCAGGCGAAGCCAGGAGCCAGAATCTTCTTCCGGGACTCCCACATAGGTGCAGGGGCCCAAACACTTGGGCCATCCTCCTTTGTTTTCTCTGGTGCATCAGCAGGGAGCTGGATCTGAAGTGAAGTAGCCAGGACTCCAACCAGCATGTGTAGATGGGATGCTGTCACCAATGGCCGGGGCTTTAACCAGATGCACACAGCAGTGCTCCATGATTTTTTTTTTTTACATACAATCTTGTACCTACAGTTTAGTTTGATTGACATTCAAGTACTGGAAATTAGAAAAAATATTATTTTCCAAAAACATATTAAAGAAATTGGCTATAATTCTACAAAGTAGTGTAAACAGAATTTGACATATTATCTATAATAAACTACAAAAACTATATGAAGCTATTGTTCTTAACAAAATGAATTTTCATACATCAAGTTAAGAAAAATGATTAGGGTCCTATTCATATTTCTAATTCATTTTATCTTTCAGACATTGCCGCCAGATGACTAGGACATAAAACAAGGGTATTTTAAAATTTCCATTTGAATTCTTTGCACCACGAATCCCCAGGTTACTAATGCACCCTTGGAAATTATTTAATAATAGTTAAACGCAATTGCCCAATATGTATCAAGCACTTAGAATGTGTACCGCATGCCAATAGCAATCCATTCCATAGTGTACTCATTGCACAAATGGCAAGGGGAATAACAACTTCCTAGTATCTTGCCAAAATCATCAGCTCGTATTTGAGATAAAATTAATAATGACTAGCCAGCCTCCTCTGTGTTCTTGGGAGAGTAATTATCCATGATTAAGTACCTCCCTTTTGCACTTGCCCTAAGCACTCATCAGGAGGTTTGCCTGTGGGTGGTACCTGCAGCTGCATGTAAATCAAGGCACCCTTTTGTGATCTTTGAGCTCTCCTCAGCCCCATATCCCATTGCTAATTTCATATATTTTAGTTGACCTATATTTTTGACAGAATACTCCAAAAATGCTCTTCAAATTCAGTGCAGTTTCCATATGATACATACAAATAGAAACATTCTAAAATTCATATCAACCAATATATTCATTTTTAATACCACTATAATATTATATGCAATTTAAAAATGATATCATATGCACCTGATATTTAATTTTCTAATTCTCTATTATATATCATACAATAAATACTAGAATTAAAATTTAATTACTTTTAAAGTCATTGCTTTTGTATGTTTATTTTGTATGTTTATTATCAGTTCTAATAAGTTTTTGGTGCACAATTTAGGTTTCCATGTATAACATCATGTTGTTTGCAAACAAAAATATTTTGACTAACTCCTTCACAATTTTGATGCCCTTTATTTCTTTCTCCTCTCTAATTGATCTTACTTATAACTTCATTACTATACTAAGTAAGAGTGGACATTCTTGTACATGCAGCCAACTGATTTTTGACAAAAGTGCCCAGGCCATACACTGGAGTGGGAATAATTTCTTTAATAAATGGTGCTGGCAAAACTGGGTGTATATATGTAGAAGAGTGAAATTAAATCCCTACTGCTCACCGTTGGGCTTTCATACTTGCACTGATTAAACGATGTAGTCATTTAGTATATTTTCAGGTCTGCATATGGGCACCCATCATCAGAGTTAACCTATTTCTGCTGAATTGAACCTCGGGAACTTGGTCCGTCAAAGATGAAAAATGTAGCTGATGAAAGAGCAAGAAGGTGATCTTAACATATTTTACTGGAAAAAGTGAAGAGACAGAAATTGCTATAAATCATAGACCAGGCAAAGGTCTCAGTAAAGATCTGAGAGCCAATGTACATTCACACTGGGTTTCTTATGGATAATAGTATGGTCTCCCATTTCTTCTCCACTCCGCCCTCTTCTGGGAAAGTCTGGTGGGGGTTCATAACGTGGAATTCCCCTAAACAAACCCATCTGGACAACACTGGCCACTGGAGCTCTTATCTTTTGGAGAAGCAAGTGACTCCTTCAGTCCAGTAGGGCCAGCTGAATCACTGCCTCAACTCAGAGAATTCCCTTTGATAAGGAACAGGCAAGGGCACCTTGGGCTAGGAGAGGCAGACAAGAGGCCGAGTTCTACTTTCAGTACTTGTTTCCTCATTCCATTTCACATAAATTTATTTTCTTTAAAGCTTCTCATTTTCTTCAGTCCCTCTTACACACATAGGCTAATATCTACATGGCTGTCTTAACACTATCTTTTCAATTGTATTTTATAGTAGTATCTTTTCAATTTCCCAGAATCCCATGGGTCTCATTGAATGTGAACACATTTTACTGTCATATTTTTCCTCAGATTAGATTCTGCATTAATGCTCTCTGGAAACTACATACTGAACTTCGTAGGAACAGTGCCAAACAATTGGGCACAAACAGGAGTATAAGAAAACACCCCATATTCAGCAGAATACTATTTTAGGACAGAAGATTCAGGAAAACTTTGAGTCCAGTTGAAATTGCAGGGAGCATTAAAATGGCAATAAGTACATATAATTAACCAAGCTGGAATTTGTTCAGGATAGCCAGGCCAAGTGCTCTTTTAATTATTCAGTTAATAGGCCTGTCCCTGCCAAAATAGCTACCCTACACTGAGACTGGCAGCTTATTTTACAGAAGTGTGCCCTCATTCACATACTCAAAAACCACACAGAAGTTAATTGCTTATCTGATGCTTCCATTTTTGTGCCAAGATGCCAGTTTCTCTCATGAAATGAGTATAGGTCATTCTTGGAATTTGCTTCATTCAAATGGTTTATCCATGCAAATCCCAGAACATAAAGTATGGCTGGCTTTAAAAC
This sequence comes from Lepus europaeus, assembly GCF_033115175.1. Lineage (NCBI taxonomy): Eukaryota > Metazoa > Chordata > Mammalia > Lagomorpha > Leporidae > Lepus > Lepus europaeus. The sequence continues at coordinate 47,680,090 of NC_084834.1, read as the reverse complement.
TTAAATAACTTAAATAATATTTATGTCTTATCCTAAGGAATCTGGATACAGTGCCACACGTTTTATTATTATTTTAATAATCTACCTTCTGCTTCATCATGATAATTCTGACTCTGCATAAGTTTTATACTTCAGAAAATAATTCAGGTTAATTCATGATTAGGTCACTCAGATGCTTCTAAATGTGTTTGGATGCATTTTTTAGTCAATTTGCCAAGTTTTCACATTTCATTTGTATGTCTTGATATTCTTAAACTAACAGAAATATTCTGTCCTTCACTCAAATATTTCCTCTTGAAAAAATATTTACATGAATTATGATATGCTTCCACTTTCCTATAAGTCACTAATGCCCTCATCCCATTAAAGGAACTCATATAAAATCTACTCACGCCTTGCAGTACAAACAAATGTATGTTGAGTATAGACCCCTCCAGGGAGTTATGGCAAGCTTTAAGTAGTTTGTTGCATTTGCACCTTGTTATTGCAGTAGTGCTGATGTGATTGATGAAGAATAAGTGTTCAATTCTTCACCTGGGTCTCTAGTTCCTCCCCTCTCTTTCTTGCAATCTCTCACTTCCCATTACAAAACCAGGATGATATTTCTACAATGGTTAAAACAAGTTTGCCATCCTGAAAACGTAAATACTACGTTATATAAATATAATTAGAAATCTTACTGCTAAGCCGACTAGAAAAGGTGAAGTCTGATATCATTAAGAGATATATATTATGAACTAAGTTATTTAATTCAATGTTATTTAATGCAACTTTAAGAGTACCAGGAATAAAATATCTGCTTCATATATTTCTCTTATTTAATTGACTTTCAATATGTTGTAATTTTTGCATATACAGAGCATAGAAAAATAATCATTGAAATATGCTATTTGTTTTTGTGCTGAACATTTTGAGGGTCACTGTTAGATGGAAAGTGTTTGAAATAGGTGCCTAAGATGAGAAAGTTTTAGAAGCAAATTATATTAATAAAGAGGTTGTTTATCTCTGTTTTACTATGAAATATGACAACTAAGAATTTTTTTTTACCCAATTTATCCCTTATAGTATCCAAAAGAGCCTTTGGATGAGAAAATGGAATTTTAAAATCTGAGGAAAACAGTATTCAGATGATAGAATCAGAATTTAGAATTTGGTGGGGCCGGCACTGTGGCACAGTGGGTTAACGCCCTGAACTGAGGTGCTGGCATACCATATGGGTGCCGGTTCTAGTCCTGGCTGCTCCTCTTCCAGTCCAGCTCTCTGCTGTGGCCTGGGAAGGCAGTGGAGGATGGCCCAAGTCCTTCAGCCAAAGCACCCATGTGGGAGACCCGGGGGGTGGGGTGGGGGAGGCTTCTGGTTCCTGGCTTCAGATCAGCGCAGCTCTGGCTGTTTCGGCCATCTGGGGAGTGAACTATCAGAAGGAGGACTTCTCTCTGCCTCTCATCTCTCTGTGTAACTCTGACTTTCAAATAAATAAATAAATCTTAAAAAAAATAAGAATTTAGGCTGGTGCTGCGGCTCACTTGGCTAATCCTCCTCCTGTGGCTCCAGCACCTCTGGTTCTAGTCCCGGTTGGGGCGCCGGATTCTGTCCCGGTTGCTCCTCTTCCAGTCCAGCTCTCTGCTGTGGCCTGGGAAGGCAGTGGAGGATGGCCCAGGTCCTTGGGCCCTGCACTCGCATGAGAGACCAGGAGGAAGCACCAGGCCCCTGGCTTCGGATCAGTGCAGTGTGTAGGCTGCAGCACACCAGCCGTAGCGGCCATTTTGGGGGTAAACCAACGGAAAAAGGAAGACCTTTCTCTCTGTCTCTCTCTCACTGTCTAACTCTGCCTGTCAAAAAATGTAAAAAAAAAAGTTTAGAATTTGGTGACAGAGCTTATGGGCTAACAATTCAATTCTTGACTTTGTTGTTGTTAAGAGAAAGGAGTTCGTTTCAGGAAACCAGTATCTTGTGTAAAGGCAGGTCTTTTAATCCAAAATAAGCTTCTTCTGCCCAACAAGCCAGCAAGAGAGGTTTTTACAGGATAGGGGTAGCTTTAGGGGAAGGTTAGAAATAAAGCAATGAGTCTGTTCAATTGACAATTACGCAGGTGTTCAGGCTGAGTTCTGATGAGGGTCCTCCTATGGGGAGGCCCAGGGTATTCACCAGTGGGGGCCCCTTGACAATGGGGCTCAGTATCAGTTGGGTCAAGGCTCCTTTGTTGATGTTTTTAAGATATCACAAAAATTATGTAGAAAAAAAAAAAAAACAAGGTAATTTGGTTTGCTCTGGGAAGTTGAATTATAGTCAGTTAGTCTATGATACAGAAATATTTTGAGTCCAAATATAGAATTGTGAAATGGAGAGCTATGGTAACAGTCCAGTTGAAATTGAGTCCAAGAACCCTGATATAGGGCAGGTATTTAGTCTATCAGTTGTGACATTGGTTGGGATACCCATGTCCCATATCAATGTGCACGGGTTTAACTGCTTTCCCTGGCTTCTGTTTCCAGCTTCCTGCAAATGCAGAACCTAGGAGGTCTTGGTTAAAATTCAAGCAGTTGGATTCCTGTCACCCACACAGGAAACTTGAATTGAGTTTCTAGTTCCTGGCTTCAGTCCCCTCCTTCCTCCACCTCCTTCGGTAGGCATGTTGTGAACTTTTGGGAATCCTCTCTCCCATTCTTTCTCTCTCTCTCTCTCTCTCTCTTCTCTCTCTCTTTCCCTCTCCCTACCCCTCTTTCCCTCCCTCCCTCCATCTCCCCTCCACCTTCTTGTATCTTTCACACTCTCCATTTCCCTCTCTGCCTCTCAAGTGAAACATTTAAAAAAATAATTCTGATTTAATTTTTTCATAGTGGACTACATCAGCTGTCATCAATCTTTCCCAAAAACACAGGAAACATTTTCCAGAATATATTAATGAATAGACAAGGCACGTGCAGACAGAAACATAATAGAACAACACACAGTACTTTATCAGGTGCAATGATTATGGAATTGTAATTCAAAATGTATCAAATTAATTTATAAGGATACCAGTGGCTATTTAGGTATTTCGGAAATTGTGGGGAATGTTGCTTTGCAAGTCGTGCTCCCAGGTTAGGGAGTGCTAGCCCTCCCTGCAGACATATATTTTTCTGTTGACACATAGTCTTTCAGATGAGAAAAGACATATACTGCCATACTGCCTAATATAAAGTTCCTGAGGCACACAAGTTTTGTATTCTTTTAACTTCATGAAAAATAGGAGGATACGTTGAAGAAGAAAAAAAGAATGCTACAATTCAACATATTTGTTTTCAAATTCTCAAGGAAAATCCTTTTCCAAGAAAATACTTCAGGCTTGACATATGACTTCATGTGGACTTGACACTATGTTAGGTGCCCAGAGCTAAAAAAATGCCCAGGTATTAGAACAACAGCTAACTATCTAACTTGGTAAATACTCGTAAGTTTTGTTAGCCCTTTAAGCTGGTTATAAACTTGAGTTGTCAACTCTTTTTATCTTTTAATTCTTTATTATAAATAAATTGATCCATGTCAGAGAACAAGATTTCCTTCACAGCTTTTCTTTGGACAGTCAAGGTATTAATGCCAGAAAGGATAGAGTGAGGAAGCATGATTAGAGAGCTATTATTAACTATCATTATAGAATACAAAAAAGCCATTTTTTGGAGATAAACTTTTCAAATTTCTTCATTAGGGCTACAAAATTAGTTCTTAAAATTCACATGCAAAGCTACTGGCTTTACCTGACATAATTTTCATTTTTGTTATGACAGCACTTAGCATGTACTTTCTTAGCATTTTTCAAGAATACAAAGCATCATTATTAACTAAATTTTCCATGCTGTGCCATAGCTCTAGCAAATTGATTCCTCCTATCTGATTTTATGTATTTTGGGTAACATCTCTCCAACATCCTCCTGCCTACTGCTTCAGCCTCTGGGGGGGCAACTACCATTCTATTCCACAAATACTAAAAAAAAAAAAGTATAATTTTATCTGTTCATTTAAAAATTTGAAAAATGAATTATGAAGTATATGCAATTTAATTATCAGTAAACAAGTTATTTCGTTATAATTTCATGGAGCTGGAAAAAAATGACACTTGGTCGTGGCACAGGAAGAAGCAAAAACTGACCCATTCAAATCAATCCCTTTTGTTTATTTATTTATTCAATTTATTTGACAGAGGCAGGGGTGGGAGGGATAGAGTGGGCATCTCCCTTTCCTCTTCAGTTGCCCTTCTCAAATACCTTCAATAGCTGCTGCTGGGCCTAACCAAAGTTAGAAACTGGGACTTTGTCTGGGTCTCTCACGTGGATGTCAGAGACCTGAATACTTGAGCCATCACTGGCTGCCTCCCAGGATGTACATTAACAGGATGCTGGAATTGGGAATAGAGCCAGGAGTCAAATATGTAGGCACTCTAATATGGCATGATGGGATGCAGGTGTCCCAAGCAGCATCTTAACCTCTTCAAACACCCACCCAGCAAGTGGCGTCCGAATCTCTACGCTGAATTCCTTTCCTCACCACTGCCTTTTGTCTCTCAAGTCTTACAGGGCCACAGAGAAGCACACGCTTGAGGGCTATATGCACAGTGGTGTTGTCTCACAGTTGAGGATACATGGTATTAGAAAGCCCTTATAAGCCCGTAGTATAAGAAAGTCTTTTTAGTGTGGTTGCTAGCAAATTCACCCAACCTCTGTCCTGGACAAAGACATTATCTATACCAAGTCTGTCCTGGATCTTCTAGGTCACTTTACCATATCAACATTATTGCAGGGATAGTCTGGAACTCATGACATGCAGAGACATGCAAGCCCTCTGGAGAATCTGCTAGATATACAAATTTTATTATTTTTTCAAGCATGAGAACATCTCTCCAGTTGGGACTGAACAAGAAAGCTGGGCCTGTCATCTGACCCCTCACATCTCTCTCTTCTCACCCATCTAGGCATCAGTCCAGCTTATTCTGTCAAATATCTGTCAATCTCATTCAGTGTTCTCTGTTTTTGTTATTTTTGCCCTCCTTTAATTCACCATTCTCAGTAACTTGAGTTCTTGCAAGTGTCTCATTTAAGATTTTCCAGGCCCAACTCTTGTTCAGACCTAATGCTTCTTTAGAAATTAAGTCTGAATAATTGTCCCAAAATGCAAATCCCATAAAGTCCTTCTCTGTAAGAACTGGCTTTCTGCATTGCCATTGCTTTCAGGAAACAAATCATATCTCTTTAAATGCCTTGCAGTGTACTAACCCCATTCTTCTTTCCATTATTTTAACATCCATGCTTCATGCTCTATGTTGCAGTCCTGTTAAAGCACTTACAATTCCAGAACTAGGCACATCCTCTTCCATCCTCCTGGGATATACTGTCCTAGATTCTTGTTCCCTTCAAAGGCTGAGTAACACCTACTCATTGTTCAGTTTCTAACTTAAATGTCACTTTTCCTCATAAAGCCTATTTGTCTCTTTCCTGTCAACCCCACTGTCTCCTTTTACATCTCTTATTATACGTTAAGGAAATTGCCTATCAACCTCTTTTTATGTACCACCAGGTACTTGAAAATCAGGGTGACAGGGAGGGAGAAAGTGAGAAAGCAAGCGATCTTCCATCTGCTAATTCAATCCCCAAATGCCTCTGACAGCTGGGGCTGGGCCAGGTCTAAGCAAGGATCTTTGAACTCTGTCAGGTTTTTCTATATGGTTGGTAGGAGCTCAAACACTATGGCCATCTCCCACTGCCCTCCCAGGCACATTAGCAGGAAGCTGGATTGGAATTGGAGCTGCCAGGACTGGAACCAGCGCTCTTATATGGGATGCCAGAGTTACAGGTGGTGCTGTACCCCACTGTACCACAATGCTTGCCCCAAGTCAATAAGTTTTATGAAGATGTATATCCAGTACTGGCAAACTGACAAATGTAGTCCTTCATGATGATTATTGAATATGTAAATAAATGAGTAAATTGAAATGTAATAAAGTTCTTACTTTAAGAGAAACCATTAGAAATAGTAACATACTCCAGAAACGATGAGAAGCAATTAGAATCAACCCTGTTGCTGGATACTTCTTTCAATTTTTTTCAGCGCAACCTCCTACACATGACATTGCCCTGAGTTTTCTGATGTATACTGATGCATACAATTATGTCACTTTATAAAGAGAATTTAAATGTCAGCCAACTCTGACTCCTTAGAATTGTGTTCACTAAAAAGAAGCAGTGGAAAAATACGACAGGTGGATGTGTGTTGGGGATTAAAGTACACTGGGGACTGAAATGAAGCTACCAATCTCATTAGCTGTCTTCCGAGTTGCTGAATTCTACCTAGGCTCCCAAGGTGAAAGGCTAATAATTAATTCAATTTACTATCTATTCTGTGGAAAGCTCCAAAGGTTAAGATTATGGAGGGCCGATGAGGGCAATCTTTTATACTGTTTAAATTGCTGTTTAAATTTGAATTAGATTCTAATGGTGACAGTTGGAAACCGACACAGTTTAATTCATTTATCACATTCCCAAACCTGTCTACCTGAACTAGCTTTAAAGTATGCCTTAAATAAGCAGTCAGACGGTGCAGTTACGTGTCTATTTTTATTATTTCCTTGGAATTTAAATATGAACATTATTACTACCATGTCAATGTTTTTATTCATTTTCTTTTTTAATGGATTTGTTTTCATTTATTTGATAGACGCAGTTACAGAGAAAGAGGGAGAAAGAGAAAGAGAGGGAGAGAGAGGGAGAGAGAGAGAGAGAAAGAAAGAGAGAATCTTACATCTTCTGGTTCACTCCCCAAATGGCCAGTGACCACAATGCCTAGGGTTGGGCCAGGCTGAAGCCAGGAGATAAGAGCTTCTTCTGGGTCTCCCACATGGGTGCAGGGGCCCAAGGACTTGGGTCATTTCCTGCTGCTTTCCCAGAACAAGTAGGAGGGAGCTAGATGGGAAGTGGTATAGCCGGGACTCAAACCAAGGCACATATGAGATGCTGGTACTGCAGGCCATAGCTTTAACCTGCTGGGCCATAGCACCAGGCCTAGGCCTTGCTGCAACTTAACTACAAATGGCTAGATCATTATAATTTGTGAATCAATCGATTTAATAACCCTTAAAGGATTCTCAAGCTGTAAACCCTATAATTTCATTTGCCATGAGTATTCCCACATTTATGTAAAAATTTACTAGTAGAGTCAATTCAGTTTGGTCCAAAACAGATTCTTCACCTGCAATACATTAAACCAATTCTCCAAATGATTTTCCTCAGTGTTATCAGTGTTATAAGCATACTCTCAGTTGTCAAAGCTAAATGCAATTATTATTGTTAATTCTACCCTTTCTCCTATCAACTATGCTACAGTGCCAGTGAAGTAGGCAGGCATACAGGTTAAAATTGATCAGATTTGTGAACTGGAATACCATGCCTTCACTACACCCCTGTGTGGCCTCATGCCCCTACCTGATGCCTTTGCCACGCCCCTGAGTGGCCTCATTCCCCTACCTGGCCACACTGGGGTGCCCACCAGCCAATCAGGTTAATTAACCACTCCCCTTTGGAGTGGGTTAAAAGCCTAGGGCACAGTGTGCCAAGCCCTGCATTCTTCTTCCCTGGCCTCTTGCCAGGACAGGGTTTGCTGTAGCCCTGCGCCTCCAGGGCGCGAGGCCTTCGGGCCATGTGCTCTAGGCTTCCTGGCCTAGATGTTCATCTATGTGGCTGGTTCCTGGTGCTCACTATGAACCCCCATTCACCTCTCTCCCCTAAATAAAGCTCTCACTCTCCTATGCATCTTTCTCACTAAATAAAAGCTTAAAACATACCATGCTGCCTCGTTTATCTGTGCCGGTATTTAGAATTCTTGATTATTTTTGAGATAACATAATTTTTAATTTATATTTTAGACAAAGGCTTAATGTTCCACTAAATAAAGGGTTCAGCACAAGGAGTAAAAAGACCACAGTCCAGCAGGAACACAGGCAAGGGCTATAAACAATAATTAAATGAAAGGATGTCTATTTTACTCACATGTAATGAATTTTAAAAGTAACAACTCATTAAACCTATAGTAATACATCATTCTTAACACTTGGAGAAAGATTTAAAACAACTTTGATGAAACACTATATTTGCAGCAAAACTGATACACACAGACATTTCTTTTTGTATGGTTTTATTTTTATGATTTTTTAAAAAAATTAGCTACACATAAGGGAGAAGATGCCGTATTGGTACTTGTGTGTCTAGATTGTTTCACTCAACATGATGTCCTCCAGTGGCAACTATTCTGATGGAAAGATAGAATTTTATTTTTTTTAAAAAAAACTGAATAATTTACTGAATTTTTCCATTCAGCTTATGATGAACACCTTTGTTGATTCCATATTTTGGCTATTGTGTGCAGTGTTTCTATAAAGATGGTGGTGCAAGTATCTCTGATACAATGTGTTCATGTCTTTTTGCTATATACCCAATGGTGGGATTGATGTATAACTTGGCAGTTCCACTTCTAGGCTTTTTAAGAAATATCCATACTGTTTTCCACAGGGGCTTCAATAATTTACATTTCCACCTACAGTGCATAAGTGCCCCTGTTCTTCACAGCCTTGCCAGTATTTGTTACTCCCTGTCTTTTGGATTTTAGCTATTTTGACAGGGGTGAGGTAATACCTCATTGTGGTTTTGGCTTTCATTTTTCCTGATGGCTAGTGATGTTGAGTATTTTTTGAAATTTTATTTAAGTAATACAAGTTGCATGTATTTCATAGATACAGATCTAGTGATACTTCTACCCTCACCCTCCTTCCAGCCCATGCTCCAACCCTTTCTCCTCCTCCCTCTCACATTCCCACTCTTAAGTTTTAGAAAGATCTATTTTCAGTTTAGTTAATGATTTTATACTTAAAGCTATACTTGGTAAAAGAGTTCAACAAATAGTATGAAGAAAAAACAAGACAGAACAAACAAACCCTCACTATTTCTCAATGGAAGAGACAAGGGCTATAAATAATCATTGAATCTTGAAATGTCTATTGCAATCTAATACATTAACTTCAGATACTCTATTTGTTACCTCAGATCTGGGAAAACATATGATATCTGTCATTTGAGGATTGGCTTATTTCACTAGGTATAATGGGTTCCAGTTGCATTCACTGCATTACAAAAGACAGGATTTCTTTTTTTTACAGCTGACTAGTACTACATAGTGTATATGTACCATATTTTTTTTTATACAGTCAACAGTTAATGGACATCTGAGTTAAATCCATTTTTTGCTATTGTAGATTGCACTGCAATGAACATCGGGGTACAGCTAACTCTTTCATATGATGATTTCTCTTGGTTTGAGTAAATTCCAGGAGTGGGAAGGCTGGATCATATGGTATGTCTATATTCTAATTTCTGAGGTATCTCCATATGTCTTCCACAGTGTCTGCACCAGTTTGCATTCCCACCAATAGTGGACCTGGGTACTCTTTCCCCCTTATCCTCACCAGCATTTGTCATTTGTTGATTTCTGTATGTGAGCCATTTTAACTGGAGTGAGGTCAAATCTTATTACAGTTTTGATTTGCCTTTCCCTGATGGCTAGTGATCCTGAGCATTTTTTCATGTGTCTGTTGGTGATTTTAATTTCCTCTCCTGAAAATTGTCTGTTCAAGTCCTTTGCCCATTTCTTAACTAGGTGGTTTGTTTTGTTGTTGTTGAATTTCTTGAGCTCTTTATAGCTTCTGGATATTAACTGCTTATAAGTTGCATAGTTTGGAAATATTTTTTCCAATTCTGTCACATGCCTCTTCACCTTGCTGTGTGTTTCTTTTGCAATGCAGAAGCTTCTCAGCTTGATGTAATCCCATTTGTCAATTTTGGCTTTGATTGCCTATGCTTCTGGAGTCTTTTCCATGAGGTCTTCGTCTATGCCAATATCATGAAGAGTTTCCCCAATGTTCTCTAGTAATCTGATAGTATCAGGTCATAGATTTAGATCTTTGATGCATTTTGAGTGGATTCTTCCATTAGGTGTTAAGATATGGGTCTAGTTTAATACTTCTGAACCTGGAGATCCAGTTTTCCCAGCACCATTTCTTAAATAGATTGTCATTCCTCCAGGGATTGATTTTTAGCTTCTTTGTCAAAATAAGTTGGTTGTAGATGTATGGATTGATACCTAGAGTTTCTGTTCTGTTATTTTTTCCATTGGTCTACAAGTCTGTTTTTTTTTTTTTTTTGCCACTAGCAGACTGTTTTGATTATAGCAGTGCTATAGAATGTCTTGAAATCAAGTATTATGATACCTCCAGATTCGTTTTTGTTGTATAAGATTGCTTTAGCTATTTGGGGTCTCCTGTGTTCCCATATGAATTTTTGCATATTTTTTCTAAATCTGAGGCTATTTTCCTTATATTTCTTAAACATTAGATCATACGTGCCCCTGATCATTCACATTTTAAAGATGAGTAAACGAAATCCCAGAGGGCAACATTTTCTGAAATTATAGGATTCATTTGTATGAGAGCAGCATTTCAAAATCACTAAAATAAACAATCACCTAAATCTTTCCATATTTTTTTTCTGTTGAAACAATAGCATTCCTCAAATTTCTATGAAACACTGTATTTTGAGGGGACCTTAAGTTTTCTCCATGGACTTTCACTTGATATGAATTGGCAGCCACCATTTCTCTTCTTGCTGATCAAGGCTCTCTGGCTATGCCACTTGCTGTGCCACCACTGGTCCTGGAGAGCAGGAGGTCTGCAGGTATCTGCCTCTTCCAGCATAACATCCCTACCATGGCATCCCAAGCATTGCCCAGAGTCTGCTGGAGGCATCTGCACTAGGCCTGGGTCTGCAGGCAGGGAAATTTTCTGCTAGAGATCATATTGATCCTTCTGGCAAGTTTCACCTCCATCCTTTTGGTTATGATTCAAGATTCTCTTTCACGTTATAATGATTGGATTTAGAAACAGCTGCAAAACGTGGGAATTAAGTACCTGAGAGAAGGATAAAATATTGTACTCAGTATTAGCTCTCAATTTGCTTTTACTAACACCAATGATCTCAATTCTCTCTTAAAATAAATAAGCTTAATTTCCAGAATATCACTCACTCATATAAGTAAGACCTTCGGGATAGTTCCTTCATCAATGCTCCAAATGCATGGAACATACTTAGACAACAGTGACTCTTGCGAAAAAATGTGGCTTATTATTAACATGATCAGTGTTATTTTCTTTCAAGCACTCTGAAAAAAACTATAAGGGTTGGAATATCTCATTTAATAGAGAATGTGAAATTCCCGTATGCCAGGTCCCCAGGCAGAAATCTTGCTCTAGGAGGAGTTTAATTATTGCATTGGAGATTGGTGAAAGGTCCCAACTTCTTTTCCTGTAGTGGGTGCTGCTTATTTTTCTGGAAAAATAAAGGAGAACACATCATTGTACTTTCTTGTTTGCTTGTTTCTCACAAGGAAGATGGTGACTGCCTCAATGGAAATTCTCTTCATTCAAATGGATATCAAGGCTTATGAAACACAGTCACCAGAAGAGGAACCTACATTAGCAACCTCAATATATAGTAAATAGTGATAATTTATACATAACAAATTCTTAATACCATTCCAATGAAATATTGGTGGGGAGAACCGGGGAACTGACAGACTTGCCTTGTGAAATTTGTTAATTCATTTGTGAATTCAGTGAATTTATAGGAACACAGCAAAAGAAATATCATTCTGTGCTGGCAAAAAAGTAAAACTATGATATTTACCCCTGGTAATGCTTAATACAGATGTCAAGATAACAATGTAACAAAAGGAAGACACTACTTTGAAAAAGTGGGAGATGAGAGGTGAATAGCTGGAGAATAATTAATCTCATTGTTACATGAGGAGCTGGAACTGATACTGCTGACACCTGTGGCTGTGATCTTTAAACTTTTTTTTATGTATGACATCATAAAGCCTGTTATGAACAAACACTAACAACAGAGGAAGAGGAAACTTTGTAATGTTTTCAATGCTTTTTGTATTTGGTGGAAATGGTGGATTATAGATTTCATAACATGAAGTAGTTTATATTTTATCAGTCATATGCATGAATTTACATTTTAAATATTTTTTTCTTTCTAGACTACGGTATTCATTTATCACTTACTAAGCTTGCTGTGACCTAGCAATTGCTTGTGCCAAGCATTGTTGTAGATTGAGATAAGGTAATGAGTAGAATAGTTCCATTGTAAAGTCTTCTATGGCTTATAAAATATTAAACAATATGTAAAATGTTAGTTTTATTTTTAAATAAACCAATGTATTAGTCATATAATATAATCATAGTAATAATCATACGTTCATAGTAAGTGCTTTGACAAATAAACAGAAGAAGGAGAGAGATATGCATGTGTGTGTGTGTGTGTGTTTTATGTGAAATAATCAGGAAAGGCAACACTTACTCAGAAAGAGGTGAGAAATTTAATATACAGCTCTCTGAGCAGAATATTAACTCATGAGGAAAACATGCAACATTTCCGGATGGGAGTGTCATTGATGTACTAGAGGACAGAGGCAGGCCAAAGAATAAGAACACATAAGAACCAAGTTTGTAAGTGAGAGGAGGTCAGGCAGATAGCTAGTCATCCTTTGTGAGGCTTTTGAATTCACTTATCTATTTTCAAGATCAATTTACAATGACTATTCCCACTAGATTACCATCCAGATAAAAACAAAACAAGAAGAGCAGAAGAGCATAGGAATGTTTTCTTCTAAACAATACCTCTGAGCTGCCTGTTGTGGTGCAGTGGCTGAGCAGCACTTTGGATTGCTCACCTGCCACATTGACGTGCCCAGGTTTGAGTTTTAGTTCTGCTTCTGTTCTAGCTTTATGCTAATGCACATCCTTGGAGGCAGCAAGGATGGCTCAAATATGGATCCCTGCCATGCATGCTAGAGACCAAGCTGGAGTTCTAGGCTCCTGGTTTTGTCCTGGCCCGCCTTGAGTGTTGTGGGCATTTGGGAAATGAACCGATGGATGGAAAAAGATCTTTCTCTCTCTCTCTCTCTCTCTCTCTCTCTCTCTCTCACTCTTTGTTACTCTTGCTTTGTCTTTGAAATAACATAATATCTCCTACCTCTATTGTTACCGTCATTCTGCCTTTTATCACCTTGATTACTATTCTCTGATCTCCAACTTTATATATGTGAAATAATACTGTATATATGCTTTTGGTACTAACTTCTTTGACGTACAACATAACATCTGTGAAATTCAAGTGTATTTATTTATTTATTAAAGATTTATTTATTTATTTATTTATTACAGAGGCAGAATGACAGAAGGATGGTGGGAAAGACAGAGAAAAATCTTCCACCTGCTGATTCACTCCTCAAATGGCTGCAACAACCAGGGAGGGATCAGGATGAATTCAGGAACCTGGAACTCCATCTGGGTCTCCCATTTGTGTAGGTGAGACTCAAGCACTTGGGCCATCTTCCACTGCTTTCCAAGGAACATTAGTGGGGAATTGGGGTCAGAAGCATATCTGCCAAGGATCAAAAGAGCTCTGTTATGGGACGCTGACATTGCAAGCAGTTGTTTCACCTGCTGTGCCACAACAGTAGCTCTTCATCTTTATTGTCGGTTGTAGCCCAGACAGTTAGTCTTTTTTCATTGCTATATAGAAGTTCTTCTACAGATATATCAAAATGTATTTGTCCTTTCTTCTGTTGGTGGGCATTTTGATTATTTAAAGTTTCAGTGTATTGTGAATGATTCTATCATAAATGTTTTTGTAAAGATCTCCTTTTTGTACACGCACTTAATGCTCCTGCGTATGTACCCATTATGTATGTAATTTCTGGAAATAACGCACATTCATTTGATATAAAGATCCATTGATTTTGAGCCAAGTGGATAAATGTATGAAAATAACATGTATTAGAATTATAAACTTCACACAAATTTTGTAAATTTTCCATGTAAAGAAGAAAAGATGTTTTACAATTTCTAAGCTCTTGATTATATTAAGGAAACAAAAAGGAAAACAGGATTGATAAAGGGATTTATTTGTAATGGCCAACAGATACATGAAAATGTGCTCAAGATCACTAGCCATTAGGGAAATACAAGTAAAAACCACAATGAGGTTTCACCTCACCCCAGTTAGAAAGGCTATCATCCAAAAATCAAAAAAATGACAAGTACTGATGAGGGTGTGGAATCTCTTCCTTGTCAGAGAATATTTAGTGGAATATTACCCTATATCCAGAATCCTAGTGATTGAGGTTTCAGAAAGTGACCATTAGGGATATAGTAAATGTTTCCTTTTTAAAATTTTTAAAATTTATGAGAACAGATTTCCTGTATTTAATATATACAGTTTTAAGAAAATGCTAATACTTCTGACAATACCCTTTCTTCCCCCCCACTCCCTCCCTCCCTCCTCCTTCTTTTCTTATTTTAATGTTTACAATAATATACTTTCAATTTATTTTATAATCCCAATCTTATGCCCTCCAAAAAATAAGGAATCCAACAAGTATGTAAGTAGAAAAACCACTGTTCCTCAGGAGTATAGACAGGGCTATAAACACTAATCAAATCTCAAAATGTCAACTTCATTCATATACATTACTATTTTATACTCTGTATATTAGTTACCGCAAATCAGAGAAAACATGATATTTGCCTTTTTGGGACATACTTACTTCACAAAGCATAGTGATTTCCAGATGTATCAATTTTGTTGTGAAAGACAGGATTTAATTCCTTTTTAGTGGTGAGTAGTATGCCACTGTGGATTTATATCACAATTTCTTTATCCATTCATCAGTTAATGGACACCTGGGTTGATTCCATATTTTAGCTATTATGAGTTGAGCTGCTATAAACATTGGAGTACACGTAACACTTTCATGTGCTGATCTCATTTAGTTTGAGTAAATTCTCAGGATTGGGATTGCTGGTTCATATAGTAGATCTATTTGCGACTTTGAGGTATATCTATATTGTCTTCCAAAATGAATGTACTAGTTTACATTCCCATCAACACTGGATTAGGGTACATTTTCCCCACAATCCTTGCCAGTGTTTACTGTTTGTTGATTTCTACGTGAGAACCATTCTAACTGGGGTGAGGGGAAACCTCATTGTGGCTTTTATTTGCATTTCCCTAATGGCTAGTGATCCTGAGCAGTGAGAGAGAGAGACAGAAAGATCTTCCTTTGCCATTGGTTCACCCTCCAATGGCCGCCGCAGCTGGTGCGCTGCAGCCAGCTCACCGTGCTGATCCTAAGCCAGGAGCTAGATGCTTCTCCTGTTCTCCCATGTAGGTGCAGGGCCCAAGCACTTGGGCCATCCTCCACTGCACTCCTGGGCCATAGCAAAGAGCTGGCCTGGAAGAGGGGCAACCGGGACAGAATCCAGCACCCCGACTGGGACTAGAATCTGGTGTGCCGGCCGCCGCTAGGCAGAGGATTAGCCTGTTGAGCCAAGGCACCAGCCTGAGCATTTTTTTTTTTTTTATGTATCTGTTGCCATTTGCATTTCCTCTCCTGAAAAAAGGACTTTTCAAGTCCTTTATCCATTTCTAATGTTTTCCATACATCTAAAATACAAATAAGAGAATTATGTTTGAGAAATGCTAACACAGAAGGTGAGTTGGGGAATGGCACAGCAAGTCTAGAGGACCAGAGATTGGACATCTCAAATTAGACTTAAGAGTTATGGTGCAGTTGCCTGGGAGCTCTAGAGTTTATCAACATAAGTTTATGCAGGTAAGGTTCATTTAAACTTTCTCAATTAAAACCCAGCTAATTTTTTTAGGCTGATGAGTGTGTCCCAATGGGCAGATGCACACCTTGTGGGCATGAGGGATAGTGTGGAGTAATTCCGAGTCTTGTACAATAACCCTGAGTGAATTGAAGAGTAAAACCTGAAGAAAGGAAATGGAGGGGTTGACATTGTGGTGCAACAGGTTAAACCAATGCCTGTAATGCTGACATCCTATATGAGCACAGGTTTGAGTCCTGGTTGCTGCACTTCTGATTCAGCTCCCTGTTGAAGTACCTGGGAAACCAGCAGGAGATGGCTCAAGTATTTGGGTCACTGCCATCAATGTTGGGGATCTGGATGAAGTTCCTGGATCCTTTTTCCAGCCTGGCTCAATCCTGACCATTTTGGCCATTTGTGGAGTAAACCAGCTGATGCAAGATCTCTCTCTCTCTCTCTCTCTCTCTCTCTCTCTCTCTCTCTCTTTCCCTCTGTCTTGCTTTCTCTCTAAATCTGACTTTCAAATAAATAAATAAATCTTTAAACACATAAAGCAAAAGAAAAATATTGGAACCGTACTCATGTATAGTAGTGTCTGAGATACTTGTCACAAACAGGTTTCAGAATAGTAATAAATCCTGCAAACGACAGACAGCTTCAGATAGGGTGTGTCTGAAATGTGTCTGATAGAGGCACTTTCAATTATTTTCCAAGAGCTGTGAACAGAAAGCTTAGAGGCCAATAAGAAGTTACTCAAAGTCTTCCTCTCCATCCTGTCACACTCTACTGGGGAAGAGAAACAGCTGGTAGAAAACCACTGAGTGAGGAAAAAGAGAGTAGAATGACTCCCAGCTTTCCAATGATTCACCTTCACACTAAAATCTTCAAGTTAGGAGAGGAAAGAAAAAATGTTGCAAGTCAAGTTTATAGTTTTACTTATTATAAGGATCTCGATACTATTATTTGGGACTAACAGATATTCAAGACAGTGTTCATGATAAAAATGATGTGGTCTTGCCTTTAATGGCTGGATAGTCACTGATTTGCAGAAATTTATTCCAGAGGATGGGAAAGCTTTCATACATGGAGAGGTATGTGTGTGCTTATTGCTATTTATATATCATGCTTGTCCAACAGACTGATAAATGAATTATTCTGACTTTCCCGTTCTTCAATTTGGGTATTTGTAGTCACTTGTCTGTTAATTTTCATCTTTCTTCTTTTTTGGCAATCTTCTGTTCAGCAGATTCTCATCTGGTATTCAACAATTTATTACTGTATTGTTTAGTTTTACAACTCTTCTTCTGGCGTTTTAAGAGAATTGATTCTGGTGCTTTGGTAAAATTTTGTTATTTTTTTGCAATCTAGTCATAGTTGTTTTACAGTCTGTGACTTATAACTTCTGGAATACTTGATAGTCAATTTATTCACCTTGAACTTTCATTTTGTTCATATTTATTTTCAAAAATAGCCTTCTATTTTTGAATAGTTTTGGAGAAGTTATGATGATGTTACAAAGAATGTCATGTACTTCTACATCTAGTTTCTCTTGTTAACACCTGTCATCAATGTGCTACATTTATCACAGGTGGATCACTTTTCATGCAGTAAATGTACACATTTTGGTCAAGGTTCCAGTTTTATATAATATCCTTTCCTGATTCAGGATACCATCTGGGATACCCTGTTACATTTAGTCCCTAGTCTCCTTAGGCTCCTCTTGCTTTAACATTTCCTACTTGTTTTTGGTGATTGTGACTTTTTTGGGTATTACTGATCAAGTATATTCTAGGATCTCACTATATTTGATTTTGTCTATTGTTTTAATAATTATTAGTCATTGGGGAGTAAAGTGACATTTTCATCACAGTATATCAAGGACATGTGCTTGACCTATGACCAATGACCAACTAACTATTGTTTAGATAAGATAATGATTGACAAATTTCTTCATTGTAAAGCTGTTTTTGTCTCCATGTAGTGTTTTGAAGGAAGTCACTATGTGCAAATCAACTTATATGAGGTGTTCTATTCTATTTTCCTAAGGGCAAATTATCTACATAAATTATTCTGAATTCTTCTACATAGGAGATTCATCTATTTCCCCTATGTATTTATTCATTCAATCCTTTATTTTACTATACATTTCTTTTCTTGCTAAAATCATTCCAAATTTGGCCTTTGGGAGCTATTTGTACTATCTCCTATACCCCTTTGAGATCTCAAATCCACTTTCCTTTTTTGAACATTTTCCTGGTTTCTGGCAGTACAAGATGCTTTAGGCTGTTCTCGTACAAGTGAATTCTTTGAGTTGTACAATTGACTATGTCTCTAAGCATTCCTGGTTTCTTTGATTGGTATTCACAAGCAAATCCTAGTTCTAGGTGTGTTCACTGCCAGTAGGGAGTGCTTATTTCTAGATCTACTCAGTAGATAGAATAAGTGAATATGAGCATTGATCCATATCCTATTTAATATTATGCCTAATTTCAAACAGTTTCTGACTATAGTGTGTTTATATCAAGCACAGCATATCTGAGTGATATTTTGTCCAACAAAGGGGATATTTTAAAATTTTCATTTCAATTATTATGCCCTCCATTGCTTTCTGTTGTTTGTACTACTAGGGAACTGGCAAATGCTTCCAATGGAGAGCTAGCAAGGTCATAGTCTTGTGACAGATCTTGAGTTTCTGTCACTCCAAAATATCGTTACTTCATATACTGG
The DNA here is from genome assembly GCF_033115175.1 of Lepus europaeus. Classification (NCBI taxonomy): domain Eukaryota; kingdom Metazoa; phylum Chordata; class Mammalia; order Lagomorpha; family Leporidae; genus Lepus; species Lepus europaeus. Next base: position 47,661,615 of record NC_084834.1, on the reverse strand, counting down.
CATCTCTAGTAGCTCTAAAACACAGTTATTGTTTTTCTCACTCTGTGATTTGTCGAAAATCTCTGCTTAGCTATTGCTTTCATTTGCAAATTATTCTTGGTGGTTTTTTACTCTTGTCTCAGGCTGCTTAAGAGAACAAGTACCTTTGTGGAATGTATCAATTCATTTAGTTTCACTTGCCATCCTCAGGGCTACTAGTCCTACCATTGATAGCCCTCTAACACTTTCAAACAGATACATATTTTCAGACATTTTTATCCACCTGTTTTATTTGTTCTTAGTGGATTGCTTGGGTTGCTTTAAACTGTTTTATGGCAGATAAAAAATCAACTAAAGAAAATTATTAATCTGAAATCTGCTAATTAATATGTGAATATTAATTTTAGTTGTGTATCCAAAAAATAGTATTGCTTTCTTTTATAATGATGATGAAGTCCTGATGATTGAGCTGAATGTTTATCAAAACTTTTTTGCTTAGAACTAAAAATAATTTATAAAACCTTTGCTTTTGGTAAAAATAAAATGAACTTATTTTAGTAGTATTTAATCTGATGTTGAACATTCTTTTTGAAAGAGTATTTTGGACCATGATCTCCTGAGAGTAAGTCTATATTTCCTCTAATAAAGGAGGTGATATGTCACATTATTATCTTTGAGCTGCTGAAACAAGTAAAGATTAGCTTCACATGGGATGATCGATTCAAGGAAATAAACTGTATACGCTATTTTAGTTAAAAAGGTTAAATGAAATGTCAGTCAGCTATTAAAAAAATTTCAGTACTTGGTTGATTCTGAATGCTCCAATATAGTAAATAACACTTGAAGTGAACTTTAGGAATGGCAGCAGTTTGAAGAACATAAATTAAATCTGTGTAATGGCACTGAAAAGTTCAGTGATGATCTCATTCTCTGGACTATGAATGTGCGTGAGAAAAATTTTTAAGTTAATTTTTTTCTGCTATTTTGCATTTGAATATTACATGAGAATATTTCAAAAGTTTGTGGAAAATTAAATTCAAGCATCAGTTTAAATTGCTATGATAAGTAATAATAAGTTTTTTTCATAACATAGAATTGTCCCTTGTATGCATGAGCTAAAATAAACTGTTCATGACTAGAGGCTAGGATGGATGGAAGGGATAAAATATTTTAGATAAAAAATAGGGGAAGGGGCTAGAGCTGTGGCACAGCAAGTAAAGCTGCCTTCTTCAGTGCCGGCATCTCATATGGGTTTGGGTTCGAGTTCGAGTCCTGGCTGCTCCACTTCTGATCCAGCTCTCTGCTATGGTCTGGGAAAGCAGTGGAAGATGGCTGAAGTGCTTGGGCCCCTGCTCCCTCATGGGAGACCCAGAAGAAGCTCCTGGCTCCTAGCTTCAGATAAGCCCAGCTCCAGCCACTGTGGCTGTTTGGGGAACCAGCAGACAGAAGCCTTATCTCTCTCTCTCTGTCTTTGCCTCTGCCCCTCTGTAATTCTGCCTTTCAAATAAATAAATAAATAAATCTTTTAAAAAATAAAAGAAGTAAGGCATAGTTCATCAATTGTGACAAAATTACTAATAAGAGATGTTAGTAGGGGAAATAAGATGACCAGTATATGGGGACTTTTTGTAGGACTACCTCACAATTTTTATTTTATAATTTTAAAACTATTCTGAAATATAAGTTTATTTTTTCTAAAATAAATTCACCTTTTAAAAGATTTATTTATTTATTTGAAAGGGCAGATTTACAGATAAAGAGAAAGAGACAGAGAGACAGAGTGAGACAGAGAGAGAGAGGAAAGAGAGAAGGCTTCCATTCACCAAAAGGCTGCAATATTCGTGGCTGGGCCAGGGAGAAGCCAGAAGCCAGGGGCCAGGAGCTTCATCTGAGTCTCCCATATGGGTTCAAGGGCCCAAGAACTAACGTGTCTTTCTCAAGACACAGTAGCAGACTCAGACTCAACCTCCTGGCCATATGGGAAGTTGGTGTTCCAGGTGGTGGATTAACCCACTACACCACAACAGTGGCTCCTAAACAAATCTTTTAATTCCACTTTTCCTAAATATTTTGAAATGCCATCACATCTATTATTAAGGCTTGAATTTGCTTTAAGATTTTGAGTTTATATATAATTGTATATTTAAAAATAATTCTTTTTTTAATTAAACTTTTATTTAATGAATATAAATTTACAAAGTACAGCTTATGGGTTACAATGGCTTCCCCCTCCCAAAACTTCCCTCCCACCCACAACCCTCCCCTTTCCCGCTCCCTCTCCCCTTCCATTCACATCAAGATTCATTTTCAATTCTCTTTATATACAGAAGATCAGTTTAGTATATATTAAGTAAAGATTTCAACAGTTTGCCCCCAAATAGCAACACAAAGTGAAAAAAAAAATACTGTTTGAGTACTAGTTATAGCATTAAATAACAGTGTACAGCACATTAAAGACAGAGATCCTACATAATATTTTTTTAAAAAATTAATTAATTTTCTATGCCATTTCCAATTTAACACCAGTTTGTTTTTTTCATTTCCAATTATCTTTATATACAGAAGATCGATTCAGTATATAATTAGTAAAGATCTCATCAGTTTGTACCCACACAGAAACACAAAGTGTAAAAATACTGTTTCAGTACTAGTTATAGCATCACTGCACATTAGACAACACATTAAGGAAAGATCCCACATGGGATGTAAGTACACAGTGACTTCTGTTGCTGACTTAACAACTTGACACTCCTGTTCATGGCGTCAGTAATCTCCCTAGGCTCTAGTCATGAGTTGCCAGGGCTATGGAAGCCTTTAGAGTTCGCTTGAAGGACCCTAATCCCTGCTGGGTCCTTTAGATCGCAACCCCAGACTCAAAAATCCTCAGACCAGAGGATGCAAATGCAAGAGGCGGCTTTATTTACGTTTTGCACAAAACGGACCACTCCCTTCTGAGAGAGTGAGGTACTGGACAAGGGTTACAGGCAGTATTTAAAGGCAAAAACCACAAAGTTATCTTAAGCAAGTGAATACAAAGGGGAAGAGGGTTTTTGTTTACAGTAATTTCACTTATCTTAGTATACAGCATTCCTGCTTATCTCAGTACACATCAGTTTTACTTATCTTAACCATTGCACAAGGGGGGTTTCCAAAGTGCTATTCCCTGTTATCTGCTAAGTTGCAGTTTCCCAGAAACTAACTGACCTTTCTTGAAACTTCCTAGTTTTTTAGCAGGTAAATTTTCAGAAGTCCTTCACGCTGACTTTGATCTTATTCCGATAGGGTCATAGTCAAAGTGGAAGTTCTCTTCTCCCTTCAGAGAAAGGTACCTCCTTCTTTGATGGCCCCATTCTTTCCACTGGGATCTCACTCACAGAGATCTTTCATTTAGGTCTCCTTCTTCTTTTTTTTTTTTTTTTCTTTTCCATAGTATCTTGGCTTTCCATGCCTACAATACTCTCATGGGCTCTTCAGCCAGATATGAATGCCTTAAGGGCTGATTCTGAGGCCAGAGTGTTGTTTAGGACACCTGCCATTCTATGAGTCTGCTGTGTATCCCACTTCCCATGCTGGATCTTTCTCCCACTTTTTGATTCTATCAGTTAGTATTAGCAGACACTTGTCTTGTTTGTGTGATCCCTTTGATTCTTAGACCTATCAGAGCCATCAATTGTGAACTGAAATTGATCACTTGGACTAGTGAGATGGCATTGGTTCATGCCACCTTGATGGGATTGTATTGGAATCCCCTGGTACAATTCTAACTCCATCATTTGGGGCAAGTCTGATTGTGCATGTCCCAAATTGTACATCTCCTCCCTCTCTTTTTCCACTCTTAAATTTAACAGGGATCACTTTTCAGTTAAAATTTAAACACCTAAGAATAATTGTGTGTTAATTACAGAGTTCAACCACTAGTACTAGAACAACAACAACAACAAATACTAAAAAGGATAAAGAATTACATTGTACATCTAGAGTCAGGACAAGAGCTGATCAGGTCATTGTTTCTTATAGTGTCCATTTCACTTCAACGGGTTTCCCCTTTGGTGCTCAGTTGTTGCAGATCAGGGAAAACAAATGATATTTGTCTCTTTGGGACTGGCTTAATTCACTCAGCATGATGTTTTCCAGATTCCTCCATCTTGTTGCAAATGACTGGGTTTCATTGTTTCTTACTGCTGTATAGTATTCTATGGAGTACATGTCCCATAATTTCTTTATCCAGTCTACTGTTGATGGGCATTTAGGGTAGTTCCAGGTCTTAGCTATTGTGAATTGAGCTGCAATAAGCATTAATGTGCAGATGGCTTTTTTATTAGCCAAATTAATTACCTTTGGGTAAATTCCAAGGAGTGGGATGGCTGGGTTGTATGGTAGGGTTATGTTCAGGTTTCTGAGGAATCTCCAGACTGACTTCCATAGTGGCTTAACCAGTTTGCATTCCCACCAACAGTGGGTTAGTGTCCCTTTTTCCCCACATCCTCTCCAGCATCTGTTGTTGGTAGATTTCTGAATGTGAGCCATTCTTACCGGGGTGAGGTGAAACCTCATTGTGGTTTTGATTTGCATTTCTCTGATTGCTAGTGATCTTGAACATTTTTTCATGTGTCTGTTGGCCATTTGGATTTCCTCTTTCGAAAAATATCTATTGAGATCCTTTTCCCATCTCTCAAGTGGGTTGTTTGTTCTGTTGTTGTGGATTTTCTTGATTTCTTTGTAGATTCTGGTTATCAACCCTTTATCTGTAGTATAGTTTGCAAATATTTTTTCCCATTCTGAATATTTTGTATGAGTATATCATAGTTTGGAAATCATTACATCAATAGTAAATATTAATAAAGTCATCGTCATCTTAAATATGTACACAAGTGTGAAAAATTGAGTGATAAAGAAAATAGTAATAATTATATGTAGCACATGATCAACTTGGTTTCCAGTTTTCATTTCCTTTTACTGTGTCAGTAAATGACTTTAGGGATGTCTTATCACAGCTTTCCAAAAATAATTTGACTTACAACAATTTCAGTGAAAATCATAACTTTGTGTTATATTTTCTAATATTTATGCTTGTTATTTCCTATAGTCTTATTTTATCTATATGTAAATCATTCATACCCACTTATCCTCACACACGTGGACATAGATACAAATGCATGAAGAGAGCAATGCCAGTTCACCCTAATTTTCTATTTTTCTGGGTCCTTGACGACTTAACTGATATTTTTCAAAGTTGAACTAAATGTAGACTTTTGCATCTATTCTACATTTCTTAGCTCTTTATAACACATTTGAAGAAAGATTTTACTTTGTCACATAGTTATTTCTTTTACTCATGAAAATATAATAAATCTTCCCTATATTCTTCATACACAATAAATATTACAATGAAAGTTATGATTATCAGGGAATAGCATTTACTAGTAAACATTCATATGTTTGTGCACTTCTTGAACTGATGCATAATAGTGTGTCATTTGTTAAGTTCTTATTTATTTATTTATTTATTTATTTTTTGACAGAGTTAGATGGTGAGAGAGAGAGAGAGAGGCACAGAGAGAAAGGTCTTCCTTCTGTTGGTTCACTCCCCAAATGGCCGCTATGGCCAGCACACTGCACCACTCCGAAGCCAGGAGCCAGGTGCTTCTTCCTGGTCTCCCATGGGGTGCAGGGGCCCAAGCACTTGGGCCATCCTCCACTGCCTTCCTGGGCCACAGTAGAGAGCTGGACTGGAAGAGGAGCAACTGGGACAGAATCCGGTGCCCCAATCGGGACTAGAACCAGGGGTGCTGGCGCCGCAGGCGGAGGATTACCCTAGTATGCCTCAGCACCGGCCATTTGTTAAGTTTGAAAGACATTGTATGATCAAGTTTAAATATCAGTTTAAACAACCTTATTTAACTGAAATTTTAAGCAAATCAAAACATAAAATCCCAAAACACAGGTTTGTGTTTTTCTCCTTATTCCTAATCTTCTGGTCAGCCAACCAAACCTCCTTGGAGCCCAGTTCAGATATAAGTAATACCACCCATATTTTGTCTTAGAATCAATTTGTGAAATGTATGTAATTTTTGTGATTGAAAACAGATACACATTTCTTAATTTTGAACTCTTAGAAAAATGTAGAGTCTTTTAACAACTTAATGTACATTTCATGCTCATCACTCAGAAGAATGACTGGCATATAAAATAATTAAATATAGGTGCAAATAAATAAAAGTTATGTTAAAGAATCATAGATTTTACAAAGCAAAAGAGATGCTAGAGGCCATATTATTAGAATCCAATTATCAATGATAGGGACAATTCAAGATTGCAGTGTTGATAGGATTCAATTTGATACAGTCATCCCAGATATATTGAGTTTGATCCAGAACACTTTTATGACTAGGACAGTACATTTTCAGTGATGAACCTCTTTAACATAACTTTGTTTTGGTGCATTCTGCAATATGGTAGCTGAGCAACCTTTCGTTGGTCATAGTTAGACACAAAATCATCCAACATTCACATCCTCATCAGTCAATTATTTCCTGTTTCCTAATAGAGATAACATATATTCACCCCAAATTATTGTTTATCCTTTTCTACTTGATATATCCTTGCTGGTTCCTTCATAATGTAACGTGGACTTGCAAGTTCATTTATCTGTTCTGCTTACTCCTCCTATCACAGATAGATTTCTTGACAAAAGTTTGGAACTTGATGTGTATTTTCTGCAAATTGTATAATATGCAAGGTTCTGTGATCAGAAAATCATCCTTTGAAGCCCAGATAGTATTACACAGAATCATTTCCCCAGTATTGATTTAAGCAGTTGATGGTTGCGTTGGAGAGGGAAAGTCATCCACTTGTATCAAAGAGCTTTCAGTAAAAAGCAATTGTTAAATTTATACCAAATTGGTTCTTCAAAAGATATCTTCAATAATAACCTTAAGTTTAATTTTTAGGCTTTCTCTGCATTATAGAACTCTGCCTTCTTGTTTAGTTATAGCATTTTTTAAGAAAACAAAAGATTGTGCCGTGGATGTTGTCATGCATTAAATTGACTAAATTATATATATATATATATATATACACACATAGTGCATATATACACATATATATATACACATAGTAATATATATATATATATATATATGTGTGTGTGTGTGTGTGTATTTTTCCTACATAAATTTTCTCAGCTGCCATGTGAGTTTCATGGATGTGATAGTAGTCAGCTCTCTTAGAGAAATAGCACAGTGTTCTGTTCCTATTTGGGGAGAGTTTAGAACAGTCACTTGCTACAGTTGTCTGATTGAAAAATTAAAACTATATTCTAAAAGTTTGGTTCACATTTTCTAACTTAGAATTATTTGTATCAAAAGGTTTGAAGTTATTGTTTTAGCACTTCTGTAGATTCTGACTTATCCAAAATCTGTAAATTTTTATACAGGCCAGACTTGGCTTGCTACACATAGGGAAAATTTTCTCTCATGGTCTCTTGTTGATTTTCCCCTTGACTGATGTTAGGAGAGGTCTCTCTTCTCCATTACTCCCAGTTGCCTTTAACTTGCCTTGTTTTCTCTTTTCTCTTGCTGTGCTTTGCAAACTAGTTTTGACTAGCATTTATTATTATTTTTCATTACTATAGATTATTGTTTATTATCTATTCTCACTGAAATATAAGGTATGTGAAGGCAGAAATTAATATATAAATTCCATCATATATCTCCAATACCTAAAACAGTAGTTGGTGCAGAGAAGATATCTAATAAATGTTGCTCAACTGACAAATTTGTTTATTCGTGTAATTGTAAATAATCATGGAATTCTTTAAGAAGAATCACTTGCTAAATAAGAAGTATGTAGATATTTGTACTTTATTTCAAAGTTTCTGTATAAAATATTTGCTTCTGTTAATATCAAATTAAAAAATAAGAATAATTATGATATGATTCAAAAATAAAGCTCCAAATTCAAGGGAGTTTCTAAAGCCTTCTAATAGTAGTGTCACAAAATTTTTCATGGTAGCGGCACCTAAGTGCAGCCTTGAGTTGAAAGCAGCACTGATAGGATGTTTTAGCAGATTTTTTTTTCCATTTTACCAGTTTCTGTGTGAATCCTTGGCTTCTTGCTGAGGGATAATGATCTTCTTCCTAGTCTAATTTGATGGCCCATGCACAATAACTACCATGATTTGAAATATAATTTTGTTCACATATTTATTAATGTAATATCACATTTCACCTTATATTGCTTCAATATTGTAATTACAACTAATATGAAACTCTCCCATTTCCTATTTACCCTATTCATAGTTTTTAATAATCATCTAGGTAGTGATTTATATAATTTATATTTTTCTTATTTTGTACACTGGCCTATTTAAATATATTATATATTTATATAAGTAAGTCATAAATTTATTGAAGGGAAAGTAGTTAGAGAAGAAAAGGAGGGAGAAAGTTTAAGATTAAAGCTTACGATCATGACTTTTATAAATCATCGATTTCTAGGGTTTCAAAAGTGATTGAATTTGGGCCAGGCTAGCAAACATTGAACAGCTCTGTGGCAAAGCAGACTGGAGCACCTGGTGAGCTTTTTTCTAGATTATAAAACAGGTTGTATGATTCAATAATGTTGATCTCTAAACTCACAATCTAAAGTAAGCATATATATATATATATATATATATATATATATATATATAAAGTAAGCGTATATATAGTTTTACTATATTTGTGTATATGTGTGTGTGTGTGTGTGTAGTTCTAGTACTATATAAAGGCAACAGATCTACAGATAAATGTCAAACAAAAAGACAAAAAACTGACACAAAGAGAGTGCTTCCCATGTCTATCACCTTCCCCCCAGGTCTGCTTTCCTTGATATCTCCCATGCAGAAGTGCTGTGCGGCTGTCTATCTGACCAAGTTTCATGGGGCAGGGTGATCATATGGAGGGAAGAAGTGACAGAGACAGAGATGACTGGGTTTTCATAACGTAACAGTAGTCTTCTGACCCTTTTTCTTTTAATCTCTGGATCATAGAGAATGAGGTCAACTAACAGTCATCACCCCGTAGACTCTGAACCCTTGTCTATATTCTTGAGAAATAAGGAGCAATGTTTCTCCTTAAAGACAGAATGAAGGGAGCAGCAGAAAAGAATAATGAAGAAGCCATCTCCTCGGAGCCCAATATTGCAAAAAAAGCTATATAAAGCTGAGTCTTAAATTATAAGATGAAATAGAGAGGAGAAAATTCATGTTAATTTTTAAAAAAGAAAAATTTTGAAGGGAAAAAACAAAGAGTAAGTTTTAACAACACAATGCTTTGCCTTATTTTTAGATAAATAAAAAATTGACTTAAATTGTACATAAACACAAAGGTATTCTGTATTTTATGTTCCAGAAAAACATTTTATAATAGGAAGAAGCATATCTTTACACAGAGTGTCCTCACATTGTAACAGAGTATATGCCTTAGCTTATGCTGAAGAAAACAATCACTTTACAAATGTGTCTACTAGGGGCCCCATGCCATGGCTCACTTGGTTAATCTTCCGCCTGCGGTGCCACCATCCCATATGGGCACAGGGTTTTTGTCCCGGTTGCTCTTCTTTCAGTCCAGCTCTCTGCTATGGCCCGGGAGTGCAGTGGAGGATGGCCCAAGTGCTTGGGCCCTGCACCCGCATGGGAGACCAGGAGGAAGCACCTGGCTCCTGGCTTCGGATCGGCACAGTTCCAGCTGTGGCGGCCATTAGGGGAGTGAACCAACGGAAGGAAGACCTTTCTCTCTGTCTCTCTCTATAACACTGTCTATAACTCTACCTGTCAAATAAAAAAAAATGAGTCTACTAAACTGCAAACTTCCAGAAAACATTTGGCTGAATGCAGAAATTAGTTGAGGGTTTAAGAATGCGGTGGTAGAAAAGGGAACATCAGAAGGCCTCGTCTCTGGCTCTCTCTTTGTCTTTCTTGCTCATTTATAAATTCTGAAATCTGGAAGGTTCTTACTGTTCTTGGAATGTCAAAGACTGGAGTTACATAGTGAGGCTAGTGCTAATATGTAGACGATACATGTTATGAATTTTTAAAAAATAATTTTGATTTTAACTCATATATGCTAATACAAATCAACAATGAGGGCAAATTACTCATTGAATATAAGCTAATATTTTTTGGCCTTACATTTCTTAACACTTATCCAAATTTAATACACTGTTTTGCATATTTCAATAGATAGAATCTCTGTATACTTTATATACAAGTGATATTTAAGGTTTCATTCATTGTTGTTAGTAATTTTTTCTAGATCAGTTTTGATCAATTTTTATGTAAACTTAAGAGATTGAAATATTCGAAGTTGTTTCCATTGTATAAAAATTGAAGTTTTATTGACTCCAAGAAGTATGCATACTTCTTTGAATACATAATTTTATTATCATAAATTGAATCATGGATAGTGGTAGTAATTTGTTAGGCATAATGGATAACTAATACACTAAGATATCCTTTATCCTGTCTATAAGATATATAACAGGGTACTTAATTATAGTTTGCATAATATTATTTTAGAGTCCATAATTAATTAGACGATAAATATGAGAGTCTGTGATATGTAAATACTGTAATTCTCTTCTTATATGTATTATTTTTAGGCATGTACTCATATTATAAGTTGTGCTATTTTGGAATGAGCTATATCCAAAAATTATTTTAGAATGCTCTTATTCTATCTGTACTTAGTAGAGTTTACTCAATAGTTCACCATATTTAAGGAAACAACTATTATGAATCTAATATTTTATAAACAGCGTTCATTTCAAAATTCTTACCATATGGTTTAAATAAGAATTAGCATCGATTGATGGCCAGCTTCCAAATTAAACTGAAGATCCATTTATTTTATTGTATTGCTTCCATTCAAGACCGTTTTGTTTAGTTCCAAGATAATTCACTCAGGTTCTGAATACAAATGTGACGGCTTGAATTCATTGTCATGACATGTGATGAATCCAAGCATGTGCCTGCTGTTTTACTGAAACACAAGAGAAAAACATACATAGCAATGGGGCTTAAAACGCACAACTTACATATGAGTTTGTATGACAACCAAGTGACAATGATAGATTCAAATGCAGTTCTGACTTAGAGTGTCAATTAGGAAAATGGCAAAGACCTTTCCAACATTATAAATTATCCTACCAATGCCAGTAACAAAAGCTTTCAGTACCAGTAATTTTGCATGATTATGATTTAAACAAAAGGTGGCTGATGAGGGCGAAGCCTTCATATGCAGGAAGTTAAGAAATATTTTTCACTAGATAAATGACTGTTACCATTATCCCAATGGTTTCTATACCTCAAAAACATACCTATGCCAATCAGATTGCAGATTTAAACTATATTTTTGTTATGTTTTTAAATGACAATATTGTCATATTTTGAGATATCATTTTCAGCTTTCTAATTCAATCAGCAAATTATTTTCCTTGGAAATATACATGTGTACATGCCTTAATTATTAGTTATATCAGTTACTGACCATAACAAATGATTTATCTTCTGTTTATTGCAAGATTAAGTTGTTTGTGTGGAATATTTTAAAAGATCATGTTAGTACTATACTGCATTAACTTTAGAGTTTCAAGCAAAAATACATAGCTTGCATTTTATTTTTTATGATAACAAGTGTTAATCTGTTGCGACTGAATTTGTAAGGTGCTTTAGGCTACCTTTAAATTATAGATCATTTTTGGACTTCCTAATACTTGTAGTATGACATTTTGTTTACTGACACATGTAAAAGTCTTAAGCATCTCCAAAATAATTATACTTCTAAGTCCATTACTATCAGATCTTTCCACAGTTGGCTCTTGAGCTTGATCTTTAAACAGAAAAGTTTAAGGACAGTGATAAGTCTATGGCTCCATTTTCCACAGATTCATAAAATTTAAGGTTAAAAAAAAGAAGTCTTGAGTGGGTCTCAGTACCTTGGGCAGTGGGAAGAGAGGCTGCAGCCAGTCAGCACAGCTTTGCAAGGCTCTCAACACCAGGTGTGCAGGCAGCAGCATGCGCCCTCAATCCGCCAAGATACCCAAGAGGAAGGTCATCTTTGCCAAAGGGGCCCTGAAGGGAGAGTACAGATTAGGTTAAACTAGCTCACGCAAAAGTGGAAACGAAGCCTAAGAAGGCAGCTGGAACAGTCCTCAAAGAAGTGCAAGCAAAGGGAAAACTACCCAGGTAGCTAACTAAGACTAAAGATTTGCCTGCATTAAACAAAGAAACTCAAAATAAGGACAGTGGAGCCTCTCGTGAAGCAGAATAGAAAAAAGCCAAGTCTGATTAACATCATACACCATTCTTCTTAGTGGGCTCTGTCTCCCTTCTTGCACAATCTAGAGGAATACTTTTATCAACTATTTTCTAAATGTATGACTTTTAGTAGTTTTGGAACATTTTTAAGAAGGAGGGAAATCCACCTCATTCCATTTTTATAGTGTAATTTTTTTTTTAAGAAGTGAAATCATTTGCTGTTTTTTTTTTTTTTTTGTACATTCAGAAAACGGTGGCATATTGAATAATGGGAGGCATTGACTGTCTTGGGTGTCAGCTTAATATTATATAGGTGGGGGTGGTTTTTATATCCTACAATACAACACAGACTAAATGACAATTTGGAGTCTCAGTTGTGCATTTACTCTATCTTGAATATTTTCAATTACTTCTTCCATATTGTTTAGTACAGAAAACAACTCCTCATTGCTCTGTTAGAACCATGTATGCTCTGTAACATCTTTGGTTGTGGTAATCCAGTTTTCCCAATGATTTCATCAATGTACTGTGAAAGATTAGTAAATTAGAAACTGTCACAATGTCCTGAAAAGTCAAGTTCCATTTATAAACCAAAATGTCTTTAAAAAAATCCCTTAAAAGTAATGCATGTTGTGTGCTTTATATCCTATGATTTTTTTAAGAAATATTAATCTTTTAACATCATTCTCCACTGTGGGATTAGGAAAGAGAAAAGAGGATTGAGTAAATTAAATTTCAATTCTTAAGCAGATAGAAAAAATTGCATTACCAGCCAAAAGAAGCACACATAAGCAATGTTTCCATTAACGATCCTCAAGGTCTACAGATTTGGTGTATTCTATGTTCAACTGAAATTTAGGTACACCCTTGGAGAGTGTCTCTTAGAGCTATGAGGTAGCCTTGAAGCAAGTCTCAGGTGCTTAGATTTCTACTAAATAGAATCTACTCATCAGAATTTACTTGATCAACTCAGTAAAAATATTTTTAGAGAAGATGATCTAAGAGAAACTAAGGAAAAGCTGACTTCAAAATTTAAATTAGACATTTCTTCTAAGCCTTTCTTCTTAAATATTATCCCACCAGCCTCCACCTTTCCTTCACAACCTCTAATATTCCTCCCTTGAGTTTTCATAATAAATTAGGTCTTAGTTTAAGTTGTAAAGTCTAGTCACTAGCAGACACATAGGCCTTTAACATACAGCTTCTTTCAAAGGTACATGTTCCAGTTCAGGTCTCCAAGAAACAGGTTTCGTTGCAGGAAGCTTACTAGAGACTGCTTTTGAAATCACCAGCAGTAGGGGAATAAATGAAGCAGGCGGCATAAATAGAGCAGAAATTGAGCTTAGATGTGGTCATAGCAAAGGCTCCAGTCCATTCCATTCTGGAACAGTGGTCTGGATCTGGCATATTCCATCCATTCCTGAATTGATGGGAAAGAGCCGAGCCATTTCGACTTTTACATAGGCTAGTCACAGGATGTGGGTGCCCCAGGAATGTGGTATGACCATGGAGGAGTGACCTTTCTTTAATCAAAAAGCAACTACTAGCTGTCTGCAGATATCACAAACAACATCTGGGGGAATGCTTACTGAATGCTTTTGTCTTGAAGGACAGAGTTCTAAGTATGCATCACAGTATTCTCTACCAAAGGGATGGAATGTTGTTCTACCAGCTGTTATGAAAAATTGTATTTTTCAAAAAAGATTTATTTCAGGAGGAAATAGAGAGCGAGAGTGTAAGAGGAAGAAAGAGAGAGAGAAATGAAGAGAGAGAGAGAGAGAGAGACTCCCATCCACTGATTAACTCCTGAAATGCCCACAACAGCTGGTTGGGTTGGTCTGATACCAGGAACTGGGAATGTAATCTGGATGTCAGGATTGCAATTGCTTGAGCCATTACTGCTGCCTCTAAGAGTCTGCATTAGCAGGAAGCTGGAGTCAAGAGCCAGAACTGGGAGTCAAAGCCAAGTATTCCAATATGGGAAATGGCGTCTTAGCTTCTAAGTTAAATAGCCAGTCCTGAAAAATGGAATTTTCTAGCCATGTTGTTTCTACTTTGCCTGAACAAATGTTTTTACATTTTGAAAACTCTAACACATTATATTTGTGCTGCTACTAATGGGAATACTCAGAACACATTACTTGTGCCATTTGTAGACTTCAATTTTCTGGAACTTCTTCCTTTGCTCCTCATTTTGTGAATGTGAGCCTGCGTCATCCCTGAGATGTCTGTTTGGTGGTTTCATTACTTAGGAAATTTCATTTACTGTACAGTGTAATTGCTTGTGCTCTTTTGTGGGTACCTTTTCAACCCCATCCTAGCCAAATGGTAACTCCTCTGTGTCACTGAAAGCTTCGGAACTTAAAGAATCAGTAATTCTTGAAGGTCAGAGTCTGTAGTACACGAATACAAAAGTGCCTAGGTGAGTTGTAGGAATTCATAGCCCAGTTTTCTTCCAAACCCTTTCCAAATAAGAAATAGATGTCACTCTTGTATATATGTAACCCCTAAAAGAGTTTATATTGTCACCAGCAGGCAGCATCTGGAGCCTGTGAGTCTCCATCATGCGAAAGGTGTTTTTATACTCCTCCTCTCCATGCCACCTTACTATATAGTAAAGTCAACTCAAAATATAGCACCTTTATTCTGCATTATTTTTTCACTGGCAGTAAAGAGAAAAAAGAAGTTCCTAAAGAGTTAAATATACTATAAGATTCCAAACTCAATGCTGAAAAAAGCATACTCGGATATTCCTTTGATATACTTTTTTTTTTCTGAATTTTGAAGATACTTTGGAGGCCTTCTATGGCCTTGTCTGATAGGTATAACTTCCTGACATAATTTGGGACAAAGCTATTCTCACAAAAATCAAATTAGTGATCTTTGTCTTTGAATGACCCCAAGCTTGTTAGTCTTATAATCAGAGGTAGGGAAGCTGACTGCTCTGAGTTGATGGGGTCTATTTGTCAGGAAGACAGCTTTAGCAGCTCTCTAATATGAAATGATGCATTCAGTTGAAACCCTCCTGCCCAGTTTTGTTGTCTGAAAACAGCCAACCTGTCCTTCTACTTTTGAACTTCCAAAATAGTGCTATTAATTTTAAGGATCCGAGGGAACACTTCCATTTGTGGAAAAATCTAAGTTTCTTCCAAAAGACTTTACTATGCATCAATGTCAAAGAAACTTGTGCAGCTTGTTCTGATTCTTCATACTGTGTCCTATTTTACCTCACCACATTTCTCCCTGTAAAAAGCTCTCTCACAACTTAACATGTGTGCACAGGTCCTCACTCCCTGATGCTGAAGTTTGGTAAGGAGCTTGACATGCAGGTCCCTGCAACTGCCCTCATTACTGGGAACCCATTCAAATGCTGTCAGCCACAGTGACAGAGACATTTGTGAATTTAAGGACATAGATAATCTTAATGGTGGACCTTGAAAAAATCTATTAAATCCCATTAACTCTCTCCATCTGAGGCCTGACACCTCTCACTCGGTGGCATATTCTCATCACAACTTAGTCTATGTCTCTAGTCTCTGTCAAATTATTTTTCAATGTACCACATAGTTTCCATCGTTGGTTCTGCAATCTTACTAGCTGACCACATGATCCAGTTTTAGCAGATGAAGAATATGTAGGTCACCAAAATCATACATGCCTTGGAGAGCAAATTTCAAATGTTCCTAAAGAAATTTCGAGTCTTTCAAAATTGCATTGAAGAAAATTTTTTCATCTGGGAGTGCATGTGAGCTCTTTGGACACTCCCAAGTAAGGGTACAAAATAATCTGTGAAACATTATGTCTCAGTGTCTTCACTTGCCTTCCAAAACATTAATATACTATTCAGAGCCATTTCCTTAACCTCACTATGATATTAAAGTCATATACAAAGGATCACTGTTCAATTCAGACTCCCATTTGAAAATTTGGCTATCACACTGAAATACATGGCTTAGAGAGCAAAACACCACCAAATATTGCATTTTGGCTCAAATATCTTGACCTCAATCTTAATACTTTCAGATAGTACTGGGCAACATCTATTTTTGCCTTGTGATACTCTAAAGCAAATAGAGATGCTCTTTCATTATTCCTACAAACTTTTCCACAATCCTATGGTTTTCAGTGAAGTGTATCAGGGGAAAATTTAAGTTTGCATTGTACAGCTCATAAAATTTCACACACATACACACAAACATAAATATTAGATTTATTTCTGTAAATAATATCAATGGCTTCAAATAGCTTATCCTCTATTTATCTCCTGTTTAAAAATTTACATTCACAAAAATCTCTCTTTTTTATGTCGGACAATTTATATTGATGTCAGATATATAATATTATTTTATATCTATCATTTTCTGGAGTATTATCTTACCATCTTGCAAGAAATTTCTTAAGGTATTATAAAATAGCTACTATTCATTTGCCTGTTATTGTATGAAATGTTTAAGTATTAATTCAAGACAGGTAGCTCTAATTCCAGGGTGTGGAAAGAGATGGATTATCCTATTGGTGACAAAAATAACAATGTCTTTATAATATCATAACGAGTGGAAATGACAATTGACATTGTACAGATCAGTATATACTGGAGTGGAGAAAGAGTTTTACCAATAACATATTTTTTTGTTGTTTCTAAAAACCAACTTCAATAAATGGTAGACTAAAAGATTAAAATTAATTTATAGGCACATGTAGTAAAGACTAAGTAGAGAAGTTTGGGCAAGGAATTATATATAACAAAAAAAGATACAACAGAAGCAGAAACCACAGCGGAAGCATTTAAAAACAGAAATTCCTCTCACACCCACATTGAGACAAGCATTTTTACAGTTCATTATGTCCCATCACACCTCCAATAACTGCAGAGTGAAATAGACCTAGTCCTCATTTCACGAGTAAGGATTTTCTATTTCCTGTTATTGTGGCTGTGTGGAGATGTAGATATTCTTAAGGATCTGTACGTACACTAAATGGATTCAATCTGCGACTTGTTGCCAAGATTCATGGTTTACAGTGGAGAAGCAGGTCAGCAGCAGGCTATCTGGGAGATTCCTGAGCACAACTTATTTAAATGCATGGCTGTACTACCTGCCATACAAACACTGGAATGCTGTTCACTCTTGGAACTACATTCTCTCCCACTTCTCCTTCAGCTTATTTGAAATAATTTTATGTGTAATTCAAGTATAACTTGTTACCTGGCCTCAATAAATTCAATAGTTTTATAAGGAGAAACTTACTGAGCCAGCAGCAAATGTTAGTGATTTCAGAAAGTTTAGGAAATAGGATTTATAAGCGACTTTTTTTTTTTTTTTTGACAGGTAAAGTTACAGTGAGAGAGAAACAGAAAGGTCTTCCTTCCGTTGGTTCACCCCCCAAATGGCTGCCACAGCCAGAGCTACACCGATCCGAAGCCAGGAGCCTGGTCTCCCATACGGATGCAGGACCCAAGCACTTGGGCCATCCTGCACTGCCTTCCCGGGCCACAGCAGAGAACTGGACTGGAAGAGGGGCAACCGGGACAGAATCTGGTGCCCATATGGGATGCCAGCACCACAAGCAGAGGATTAACAAAGTCAGCCACAGTGCTGGCCCTATAAGCGACTTTTAAGTTACTTGACTGTTGAAGCAGATTCATACATTAGCTAATAATGAACTTAAGAGATCTTTGTTTTCATTGTGTTGGTATGTCATAACTCTAACTACCATTAACTCCATAAAAACAGGAAGAGATAAAGACGTAAAATATACTTTAAAGTAGTGTTAGGAAGAAAGGCAAAATAAACAGAATAGTGACTATCACTTCACTTAACTCTGAGGCATGAAAATTTGTATTAAATGAGGTTGCAATGAGATTGGACAACCAGGAAAATTGTTTCACATAACTCTGTGAAACTATCAGGTTTTACATTGTAATAATTTGCACTTCATTAGGAGGGAGTGAAAATTTTTCAGAAGGTAGTGAAAATTATTTATTTTTATAAGACTATCAATAAAAATATGATTACTTTTTATAAAAAAATTATTTTTATTTATTTTGAAAGGCAGAGGTGCAGAGAAAAAGGGAGAGACAGAGCCAAAGATCTTCCACCCACTGGTTCTTTCTCAAATGGCTATAACAGCCAGAGCAGGCCAGGCCAAAGCCAGAAGCCTGGAACTCCATGCAGGTCTCCCATGTGATAGCAAGGCTCAAGCACATGGAGCATCCTCTGCTGCTTTCCCAGGCATGTGACCAGGGAGCTGGATTGGAAATAGAGCAGCCTAGGCTTGAACCCTTACCCAGATAGGGTGCCAACCTCACAGGCAGAAGCTTAACACACTGTGCCACAGTGCCAGCTCCAATTTCTTTAAAAGATAATAGCTTGCAGTTCCATTCTTGTTCTAAATAAAAAAAATGTATAGTACCACAGCTCAGTATTACAACCACAATAACTTTGAAAGTTGATATATCAATTATATTTTACATTTCCTTTCTCCTGAATTTACAATTTCTTTGGAATATAGCACTAGTTTAAACAAAAGAAAACCAAATCATTTTCCTTTAGACTACTTTTAGTCAGTATTTTGTCACATTGTCATTGTATCATCTGTGACTTCCTTTTTATTCATCAAACTGTAAAACTTGAAGAGTCATTTATGACATCACATATCAAAGGCTCATAGCAAGGCAAGGAACACACACACACACACTCTCATACTCACAGATCTGCATTTTTAAGTATAATTCTTATGCAATTAGATATTCTATTCCATGACATTATTAGCCTAAAGATAATTCTATGTATGAGGAACTGAAATCATATCTATGGGAATACAATTTCATATACTTCTGCTTTTTTTTTTTTTTGACAGGCAGAGTGGACAGTGAGAGAGAGAGACAGAGAGAAAGGTCTTCCTTTTCTGTTGGTTCACCCTCCAATGGCCGCAGCGGCTGGCGTGCTGTGGCCGGCACACCACGCTGATCCGAAGGCAGGAGCCAGGTGCTTATCCTGGTCTCCCATGGGGTGCAGGGCCCAAGCACTTGGGCCATCCTCTACTGCACTCCCGGGCCACAGCAGAGAGCTGGCCTGGAAGAGGGGCAACCGGGACAGAATCCTGCGCCCCAACCAGGGCTAGAACCTTGTGTGCCGGTGCCACAAGGCAGAGGATTAGCCTATTGAGCCGCGGCGCCGGCCACATTTTCATATACTTCTAATGGAACCCTTAGTTCTAGTTATGATGTATTCTCCTTGCTGGAGTCTTGCTATATTTAAAACTATTTATGTTCTTCCATCAGAGGGTGGTCTAAAACATGTAGGTAACAGGTGTTCTCTTTTTTGTCTTATAATCTGTATAAGATGTAGAATCTGTATAACATCTGTATAAAATGTGTAATCTGCACAAGATGTAGAAATCCAAACTTTGAGTCTGGCATTATGGCACAGTGGATTAGGCTGCTGCTTGCAATATCATCATCCCCTTTCAGACTGCTGCTTCAAGTCCTGGATGCTCTATTCTAGTGCCTGGGGAAGCAGTGGAAGATAATCCAAATGCCTGGGCTCCTGCCATCCATATGGGAGACCCAGAGAGAGTTAATGGCTCCTAGAGGCAACCTGGCCAAGCCCTGGCTGCTATAGCTATTTGGGACACAAACCAGCAAGTGAAAGATCTCTCTCTTTCTGCTCCCCCCCTGCAACCCCATTACTCTGCCTTTAAAAAACTCAAAAATCTTCGAAAAAACATCCAAACTTTGTGGAGTATACCCAAGGAGGATATTCTGTAATTTCATAGAACAGACATCCATCCTTGCTTACATGGCCACAGAGCTTTCATTTTCCTCCTGTGATTTGTCCCTTTGTCGTGTTGAGACTTAACTTGTATGAGAGAGAAAACCAAACTTTAATGGAACCTTGGCGGAGGGAATCTTTTGTTTTACCAGGCAAAATTAATCCTCACTTGCCTGGTAATGATGTGTTGATATTCATTTTGTGATTGCTTCACCCTCAATGTTTGTAGTTTTCCTGTGTGACTCACGCTAGTTAAATCAATCTCTACCTTCTGTGAAGTAAAATTTTTGGGAAGTTTTAATCTTTCGTGTCTTCTTACATTTCCTTATTTTCTAAATTGACAGATAACAGTTTTAGATCTTTATGATCCACAGTGTAATATTTGAGCCCATTTATACATTGTGTTCTGATCAACTAGGGATATCTAAATCATCCATCATCCCAGGTAGTTCTTTATTTCTGCGTAACCCTTATCTCTGGTTATATCTCTTATTTTTATTTATTTGTTTTTAAGATTTTTTTGACAGGCAGAGTGGACAGTGAGAGAGAGAGAGACAGAGAGAGAGACAGAGAGAAAGGTCTTCCTTTTGCCATTGGTTCACCCTCCAATGGCTGCCACAGCTGGCGCACTGTGGCTGGCGCACCGCGCTGATCCGAAGCCAGGAATCAGGTGCTTCTCCTGGTCTCCCATGTGGGTGCACGGCCCAAGCACTTGGGCCATCCTCCACTGCACTCCCGGGCCATAGCAGAGAGCTGGCCTGTAAGAGGGGTAACCGGGACAGAATCCGGTGCCCTGACCAGGACTAGAACCCGGGGTGCAGGCGCCACAGGCAGAGGATTAGCCTATTGAGCCGTGGCGCCAGCTGGTTATATCTCTTTATCTTTTCTTCAATTCTCCTTGGGAATCATATCCTCGGGTTTCACTTGGACTTTGAGAGGTACAGCATAGGATTCCAATTAAATTTATTGTTTTTGCTTCAGTAAGATAATCCATTGATGAAAATCAGAGGATCTCTCTCTTCAGCCACACACTCATGTGGACACTTTGCTTCACTTTATTGCTCTATTCTAGGCAAGTTCCATTGGTGCTCCTTTCTCATCCTTACACCCTTTTTATTTGCCACACAGTTTTGTATAGAGTGTCATACCTGGCTCCCTTTCTCTTTATATGCCCAGGTAACTTCTTTCTTTTCCTCTTATGGCCATTTCCCTCCAAAAGTCTCCCTTATAGCCTCTATCACATCCTCATATTTGACTAGGTATCTCTTGTATATTCCAGTTGCAAGTAGTATGTTAGTCCTTCAGTTATAGAAATGGTACTATAAGTAATTCCTTACTTCCTTGTCAATAACTTCCAGTAAAAATAACGTTTGGAGGGAGGCTCCATGCACAAGACTTTATAACTTCATGTCCCACCGTATTGTCTGCTATGTCAAATGTAATAAAATGTTGAATAGCTGATGATTGAGACAACTCATGCATGTCATTACTATTTTATTTTTCTATTCATGGTACTGTTCCTTGCTTGCCAATTAAGGCTTCATATACACATCAGGACAAATCAAAGACATTGGCTAACCCTCAATAGGTGAAAATGGTATAGACATATGGATATTGGTATTAATCACAGAGGTCATATTTATTGTTCAAACTGTGATACTCTTGAAAGAGAAAAGGAGCTTGTAGAGTCAGGGTAACTGAAATAAACTAGATTTGTTCTGGTTAAACTAGGATATACGGTCACTGTGTTATAACTAACTGACTGGACAGTGAAGGATCAACTGAAGGAAATCTGCCTTTTTATGAATTTTTAAACAATTATTTGAGATGCAGACACACACATATACAGAATTTGAGAACGAGTAAGAGAGTAAGAACAAGAGAGAAAGAATTGCTTCCATTCACTGGCTCAATCCTCAAATACCTGAAATGGTCGTATCTGGGCTGGGACTGAAGCTGAGATCCAAGAATGTAATCCAGGTCTCCTATGGTGAGTGGCAGGAACATTTAATTGAGCTATCAACGCTTCTTTCCAGGGTCTGCAAAGCAGGAGTCTAATCAAGAGCCTGAGCTGGGAATTAAACCCAGACATTCTGACTGGGATGTGGGCATCTTAACTGCTTGGCTAAACACACACTCCAAGCTAAATATTTCTATGATTACATTTGATGGCTACAGTATTCCCTGTAACAGATATGACTATGAACTGGATATTTAATAAATAGGCTCTTTAAAGGTAATTTTTATTTTATTTTTTTAAAAGGATGCTCAACATGTATCTGGGTTATTTGGTAAAAATTCAAACTCTGGTCCCAATCACCTTTCCTTTAATCTTGGTCTTCTGATGAAAATTATCTCAATGATATTTCTTAGGGCATTATTTCTTTTGTTTTCAAAGGCATTCAAAATATTAGTTTATAGTATCTCTATGTTCTAATCACTTTGCTTCCTTGAATATCCTGAAAATTCTCGAACTTTGTGGAAGCATCATTTGATTTAAGTTGATTTTCAGTTCCATTACTATTGAGCTGAATAAAGATCTGTCTTGAAATTCAGCACTGCTCTGTCCCTTATTAATGCATGCCTGAGAGGTTTCTAAGGTACGTAGAGCCATGAATTCAAACTACCAAATGCTTAAGTAAAAATTCTTTAAGCTTACTTGCCCTCTAGTCTCTGCTATCTCTATCCACAGTCTACATTCTTGCCCCAGTTTTGAATTAAGTCTCTGAAAAAGTAGACATTTGACATTGGCTTTACCCTCTGTCCAAATTCAGTGCTTGAAGAAAAGTGTCAGAGTATTCTGATGAACTTTCCGTTGACATTTAAAATCTGCTAGGCACTTCACTATTCCCAAGAGGAACTCTGTCATTGGGGCTAAAATCTGATTTGGCTGCCACAAAATGTAGAATAAATTTGGAGATATAAAAGATAGAGATCTTTAACTCTCTGGTTAGCAATAATATTGTCTCCAAATAGCAGTCAGTCATCCTTTCTCAGGAACAAGCAATAGGGCCCTTGAGGAAATCCATGTAATCCTTGATAGAAATAGATGTGAGAAGTCCAATGATATTGGAAGGCAGCATAAGGTGGCTTTAAAGAGCTAATGGGGGAGAAAAACAAGAGTGTGCATACGAGTAAAAGTAAAGTCTCCTTTCTTTGTGGATTATTAGGGAGGCTGAAGAGCGTCAGATATGTTGATGTTGGAGATGGACCTTGACTGGTATTGTCATCTATGTGAAATGTGGCCCTTGGCTATTGGAAGCAGAAAAGACCGAATAACCAGGCACAGGCTCAGGAATGGTGGGAAGAAAAAAAAAATGTGGCTCCACTCAGGAGCTGCCAGTGCATTTAGAGACTCTAAAACTTGGAACATGCTGTGCAGGCTTGGAAAACCCGAGGAAGTGAAAATTGTGTTCAGTAATACCAAAGTTTCACTTTCACGTAAAGGGAAGTACTAATAGTGACATGGCTATTATGAATGAATAGATTTTGAATAAGACGACTTCCCAAGAATTCTGCCAGTGCTCTCGTTCAGGCTGATACAGGTACTATATATTTGTCTTGTTGATTAGGCTTTAATGATGCCAGATTTAAAAATAATATATGAAACATTTGGAAATTATACAATATCAAGGTTGATTTTGCTTTAAATATGTTTTATTTAAAATGGAGATAGATAGAAATAGAAACGAAGAGAGACTGAGGTATATCTTAGAGAGAACTCTCCTATCCACTGGTTCATTCCCCATGTTTCCACAATAGCCAGGACTTGGGAATTAGGAACTTTGAACTCAGTCCATATCTAGTTCAGGTGGTGTGTGGTAGGGACCCAAGACTTGAGCCATCAGCCAGTGCCCTCCAGGGTGTACATTAGCAGGGAGCTGGAATTAGAAGTAGAGCTGGGACTTAAGCCCATGCAGTCCAATATGAGATAAAGACCTCCTAACACAGTCTTAATTGCTTCACCAAATGCCTACTCTTCAAGATTAAATTTTCTAATGAAAAGTTTTCTGTAAAGTAAAATGTCTCCAAGAAGTTTAAAATCCTATGGCATACCCATCTATTGGAGCTTTCAGTATGTTCTTTCTGTCCAGAATAGAAAGCATTGGTGAAAAAGGTCCACTTTTATCACTGCATACCTTTGCTACAATGAACAACCCAAACATTTCTGAGCATATCAGAAGGTTTCCCTAAGCATTTGGTAAAATTAACATAATTAAATAGAATTGAATCAAAAGTTCGAACAATTGATTAGTTCAATTTTTTTTTATTTTAAGTTTTAAAGATGTATATAAGGTGAGCAAATTTCATGTGTTTCATATATGCAGATTTAAGAGAATAGTGATACTTCCCACCCAAACCTCCCTCCCACTCATACTGTCATCCTTACTCCTCTTTCCTTTTTTATTTTTCTTCCAATTTTTATAATAATATATTTTCAGCTTATTTTATAATCATAAGCTTAGCTCTCCACTAAGAAAAGACTTCAGCAAATATTAAGAAAAAATACTGTTTCTCAACAGCTGAGACAAGGTTTATAAACAATAATCAAATCTCAAGATGTCAATTTCACTACTATTCCACTGTGTACACATTTTCTTTATCCATTCATTGGTTGTCGGACATCTGGGTTGATTCCAAATCTTAGCTATTATGAATTGAGCTGCAATAAACATGGGGGTACAGATAACTCTTTCATATGCTGATTTCATTTGTTTGGGTAATTTCCCAGGAGTGAGTTGCCTGGGTATATGGTAGGTCTCTTTTCAAATATCTGAGGAATCTCCACCCTGTCTTCCACCATGGCTGTACTAGTTTAGATTTAATCAATGCATAATAGATGAATTTCTTGGTTAGGTAATGTAGATTCAAATATGACACAGGAATTCTGTGTCTTTTAACTGTTCCCCACATTACTTTTAATCTACAATCATTCCAATAAATTATTAAAGTCTAATTAACAAGATGTATATATAGCACCTATATCAAACTCAACAGGAGCATTCGCACAATTCTTGGAAAGTTTTATTAGTCAAAACATCTTCATGCATAACAGCCATGGCACAATTAGTACTATTCTAAAAGTTTTACATGTATATGAAACTTTGGGGGTTCAATTTCTATCAGTGACAGTAGATATAATAAACAACAAATAATACCACATTGTAAAATATAATATGAATTATATGTAAGTAAGTGAGTTTATATAAAGGAAGCCTTTGTTAGGTTACACAGCATCTTTATCCAGTAAATAGTACAAACATGGAGGAAGACATCTGGAGATTCCTCAAAAATCTGAAAATAGATCTACCATATGACCCAGCCATCCACTCTTAGGAATATATTCAAAGAAAATGAAATCAGCATATCAAAGAGTTATCTGTATCCCCATGTTTACTACAGCTCAAGTCACAACAGCTAAGATATGGAGTCACCCAGATACCATCAACTGATGACTAGATGAATGAAATGTCATATATACACATGATGAAATGCTACTCAGCCATAAAAAAAGAATAAAATTCTACCTTTTGCAGCAAAATGCATGCAACTGGGGGCATTATGTTTAATGAGATAAACCAGACCCCAAAGACAAATACCACTGATTTGTTGTAGGTAATATGTAGAGTACAAAATCATCTTAATGTATATTGAGCTAAATTGAAAAACAAAATAAGAAAGAAGAGTAATTACAGAGTGAAGCCTAGGGTGAGGGCAATTTGGTGGAAGGAAGAATTTTTGCAGATATATACTAGCAAAACTGTAATATGTGTTCCTAAATGTACAAATAAATCAGTACTGCTTTAATTTCAGGAAGTCTAAAGATTATGCTCAAGAGAGAAAAGGCACCAGATCTTTGAAAGTCTTCTGCACTTTGATAACATACTTGACTTTGGGCTATTCACAATGGAAATTTATTAGACTGTGGACATCTTGAGGACAGGCAAGTTCTTTTCATGTTTTAAAAATCTCTAGTGCCCAGAACAGAGTACGGCACAAAGGTGAGCTACATATCTTTATTTATTAATTTTTGTTATTTGTTTTTAGCAATGGAAAAACTGGATAGCTATTTGTGTTTTTAATGACATGCTATCATCAAGTGTGTATCTTAAATCAACCTATTTGGTGGTGAAATGTAAAGTTTTGTGGAAAATTTTAATTTGGAAACAGGAAAAACAAATAATAAGCCAACAAGACATTTTTTAGGAGATAGAATAAAATTGTGGATTGAGATCTATCAGTGTGGTAGCCAAAGGAGTATGGATTTGTGACATATTAGAGGAATAAAGAGAGATTTATAGTTTTTGAAAATGGGATCGACATCATGGGAAGTGGGATACACAGCAGACTTGTAGAATGGCAGATGTCCTAAATAGCACTCTGGCCTCAGAATCAGCCCTTAAGGCATTCGGATCTGGCTCAAGAGCCCATGAGAGTATTCCAGGGATGGAAAGGCAAGACACCCTGGAGGGAAAAAAAAAAAAAAAAAAAGAAGACCTAACTGAAAGATCTCTGCTCTGCGAATGAGATCCCAGTGGAAAGAATGGGGCCATCAAAGAAGGAGGTACCTTTCTCTGAAGGGAGGAGAAAACTTCCACTTTGAATCTGACCTTGTCTAAATAAGATTGGAGTTGGCAAACTCAAAAGGCTTCCATAGCCTTGGCAACTCATGACTAGAGCCTAGGGAGATTACTGACACCATAAACAAGAGTGTCAAATTGTTAAGTCAACAATAGGAGTCACTGTGTACTTACATCCCATGTGGGATCTGTCCTTAATGTGTTGTCCAATGTGAAGTAATGCTATAACTAGTACTGAAACAGTATTTTTACACTTTGTGTTTCTGTGTGGGTGCAAACTGATGAAATCCTTACTTAGTATATGCTGAATCAATCTTCTGCATATAAAGAGAATTGAAAATGAATCTTGATGTGAATGGAATGGGAGAGGGAGTGGGAGATGGGAGGGGTGTGAGTGGGAGGGAAATTATGGCGGGGGGAGCCATTGTAATCCATAAACTGTACTTTGGAAATTTATATTTACTAAACAAAAAAAAAAAAGGAAAAAAAAGTTGAAAGGCATAAAAAATAGGATCAAAGGAAGATGTAAAAAACAAAGTAACTCAAATTTTCTGATCTATGTGAATGAATTTTTGGGAAACTCACCAACTGATGCAGATTGCAAGACAAATAGGAAATCTAGACAGACAAAAGTTTGAGCTAAGTAAAACTAAGAAGACATAATACTTACACTACATTTTTACTCAAAATCAAATTTTTGTTTAATCATCTGAATTGAAATTAGAAACTGATAAACTCTGCTTTTTTTTTTTTTTGACTGGCAGAGTTAGACAGTGAGAGAGAGAGAGAGAGAGAGACAGAGAGACAGAGAGACAGAGAGAAAGGTCTTCCTTCCATTGGTTCACCCCCCAAAATGGCTGCTATGGCCAGTGTGCTGCACCAATCCGAAGCCAGGAGCCAGGTGCTTCCTCCTGGTCTCCCCTGCGGTTGCAGGGCCTAATCACTTGGTCCATCCTCCACTGCCTTCCCAGGCCACAGCAGAGAGTTGGACTGGAAGAGAAGCAACTGGGACAGAATCCAGCACCCCAGGACTAGAACCTGGGGTACCGGTGCCACAGGTGGAGGATTAGGCAAGTGAGCCACGGTGCTGGTCAAACTCTGCTTTTGTTAAGATGTATCAATGTGCATGGGGTAACATGTTCACTTTGAATGTGAACTATAATTCAGGACTTCACATGGTAGTGTCACATATTTAGGTCTGGATATCAATCTGCAGAGCTCAGCAAGCTTTTCTCCATGTTGATGGTTACCTCACTAGGTCAAGAAATGCAGACTCTGGAATTTTAGTATAAAATTAAGTAATTTCTTCACAGGTGAACTAGAAATCATGAAGTATTAATTATTTGTTCACACTGACTTCTGATTTGTGTATTTACTTCTCCCTTCAAAGCACTTACTTTAGGAATTCATTTTTTCCATGCCAGATATGCTCCTTAGACAGTTTCTCCCTGTTTTATATTTCTGTGCTTTGAATTGCTTTGTAATTTCAGTGAAGATACAAGTCTGTAAACAACTTCAGAGTTCTTCTGTCAAGAGTTTGAAACCATTGTAAGAATTCAAGGAGAGAAGACACAAGGACACAAAAGATTCAATGAAAGGATTAGAAGACAAAGTCTAGTAAAAAAATATGTTAAGTACTTTGAACAGACAGGAGTAACTTCAGACAGCTTAGAAATACATTGCTGAGGAATTAGAATTGTTATTCAGACAATACCAAAAAGAGAGACAGCCAGTAAAGCTCTAGCAACTATTTCCTTTGCTTTTATAAGTATTTGCATGGATTATTTTCTGTACTAGCATTATAATATCACATTAAAAACATTAGTCACATTTTATGGAGGCATTTATGGATAAAATATAGAAAATTATTCTAATTTATGTAGACATTTATGCATGAAAACAAAAAAGTGTTCAGTGTACAATGTAGAGCTGTGTAACTTAAATTTGCATTATAATTTTCAATAAAATGATTTTTTGCATACAAATTGACTTTGAATCAGTAGCAATTATATTTTATTTTTGCATATTTGTTGGAGAAACATAATAATAAACTAAGATCTTAAAATTTCTGAGAATAAACAACTGAAGTTTGTGTGCTATAGCAAAATAGTGATAATCATGTCAATGATTACGGCACAAAAAGCATTTGAGATCTGGCAGGAAACTTACTGCAATGGGCCTCCTGCATTTAGAAGAAATGTCTCTAAGGTCCAAGGGCCTTCATTGTTGTCAAAGCACTAAATATTTTTTAAAATGATTCTAGTATCTTTCTTATCTTAACAGAAATCTACAGACTTATGGATCTGATTGTTAACAGTTAAAAGGAGAATAAACCTTAGCCTAAATTTGGTCTTGCAGTTTTTTTCTGTTATAGTATTTTCCTATAATAACGAAATTTTGTTTTTTTCCCTTGTTCCTTGACATCTAAGACACATTTATGTATCTGATAGAGTTTAAAGATGCTTTTCCTTAGAAAAAAAGTTCTGTATACAGTATTTTGCCTTAGAGTTTACAGAAATCATAGAGCTTCCTGAAGCCTATCCACAGACCCCCAAGTCAAGAACTTTGAATTATGAATTTTCTTTGGTGTTTATAATCCTCCCTGCTATGATTTTTGTAAAGTTGACTGTATTCTTCAGGCTTTACATATTGAAACCTAACCCCCATTATGAAGTAATTTGAGGGTTAAACTTAATCTAACTATGGTGTTTGCAGGTAAGGCCTTCGGGAAGTGATGTATTACATAAAGTTCTAAGAGTGAAGCCACCATGATTGAATCCTTGTGGTTTCTACGAAGAGGGAGAGATCAGACAGACAGATATATATAAACATGCATTCCCAGCCTCTGTGCCTCATCACGACTCTCAGCAAGAAGCTCTTCACCAAATAGGCCTGCAGACCTTGCACTTCTGGAACTATGAGCCAAAATAAATCTCTTTGCTTTATAAAGCAGTCTGCCTCAGGTATTTTATTATAGTAATGAAAAATGGACCACAGTCCTCATTAGCTTATTTTTCTCTTCTTAATGAGTTTTAAGACACCTTATCTAGAATAGTGTTATTTTACAGTCATACATGGACATCTTTATTTAAGTGAGATTTGGGATGTTGCAGGTCTAATCATGATTTTTTTTTTTTTTGACAGGTAGAGATATAGACAGTAAGAGAGAGAGACAGAGAGAAAGGTCTTCCTTCTGTTGGTTCACTCACCAAATGGCCACTATGGCTGGCACCTGCACTGATCCGAAACCAGGAGCCATGTGCTTCCTCCTGGTCTCCCATGTGAGTGCAGGGCCCAAGCACTTGGGCCATCCTCCATTGCCCTCCCAAGCCACAGCAGAGAGCTGGACTGGAAGAGGAGCAACCAGGACTAGAACCAGGCACCCATAATGGATGCCAGCACTGCAGGCAGAGGATTAACCAAGTGAGCCACGGCGCCGGCCTAATCATGATGTTTTAGCTTATGTCATTTCATAGCTCCTCTGAGATAAATTTCAAACAATATATCAATTTAAAACTCCACAATTCTTATTCATAGGTAACTCGAAAATGTAAAGAAAATGTAAAAGGCAAAGATAAATAATGGTGACAAATGTATTTTGGCAGAACTGTTTGGACTATCTGACTATTATCAACTGTTTTCATGAAGTTTACTCTCCAGAAACAGACCAGCAGTTCTCAAATTCTATGTCAACGGAAATGCACTGGAAAACAGAGAGCTCCCAAAATTGGCAAAGCTTGGTATGTTAGAAAAAACATAAAGATTAAATGATATGATTTAACATAACATGTAAATCTACAAGTGGTTTAAGAATATAGTCCAAAAACACACTCAACCAGCTTATGTGGGGTTTTGTAACCAAGAGAAGAAATTTGGAATTTTTAAAATTAATGTGGGTAGATATTGGAAGGTTTTAAGCCAAGAGATCAATTGATAAAGTTATCTAAATAACATTGGGAAAAACATCACTCAGCATTCTGACGGAAAAGGCTTGTAGAAAGCATATTTTGAAGAAGAGAAGCAAGGTACGAACCTCTTGTCATGTGAGAAAAGATAATGACTAGCTCCAAGCCATGGTGAGGGTAGGAGATATAAAGAGAAGTGGATATAATTGAAATCATTGGTATCATTGGAAAACTTTGCTAACAAATTAAAAGGTGAGAATAAGGAAGGCCATCCTATATTAACAGTTTGAATAATGTTACATATCTGTGTCATTTTTGTGAGAAAGTAAGAACTTGGAGACTAGCTGATTGAATTTTTATGCCTATGAGATATTAATTTTGAAATGTTAAATAGGTGATTAAAATATTAATATGATTCCTGTATGTTTTTAAGCTACTACAAATAATGATCTTGAATAACACTTACTTTAAAGTCAACTAATGCTTACAACCTAACTAGTTTTTGAAGTTTGTTTGTATATTTTATATTTTTCTCCAAATTTTAGCCAATAAATAAACAAGCAAACAAAAGATCAATGCTAATTTTGAATACAAGGTATTATATTCCATTTAATTTCATCAAACTATGTATAACCAGAAGAAATGGTATCAGAGTCCTAAAGTCTCATCTGTATTCTCAAATGCAAACTAATTCAAGTTACTTGAAGGACAAGTAGAACATTCCTAAGAAGTGCGGCTTTGGAACATTTGCCCAATTCCCTTGTCCTGTGTAGTCCAGATGAATTCTGATACTTTTAGTTGATTTCCTTATAAAAAATACATTGATAAGCATGAAAATTGCTTATATAAGTTTTTTTCCTGCTCTTGATGTATTTACTCATTTTATTTGATCTCATAATCATTTTAAGCCTTAAAATATAAGATTACTAATGTTATTGATAACAAATTGAAGAAAATTAAAGCATTGCAATATAAATGTAGATATATAAATTGAACATATGATTTTTAAAATTAGTTTATATGTGTTCACATGGAGACACTTTTTGGTGATATTTTCATATTCAATTTCTAGGATATCAGAGTCTTTTCCCAAAAACAGGTAGTTGAAATTAAATAAAGTTTAGCCAAGTATTTCAGAATTTTAGTTATTGAATATTCCACTAATGAATCGTGATAAAGTAAGAGTCCAGGGAAATTCACTCACCATCTTTAATATCTGTCTTCATTACCTTGGGTTATCTAGGTGAGCTCTACATAATTGCAAAGTCTTTATCAGAGGGAGTCAGTGCAGTCAATGGATATGTGAAGATGGATGCAGAAGGGTGGGCACCTGAGTGTGTGTGTGTGTGTGTAACATGGAAATGGAATTTGAGACAGAGAGATAAAAAGATACTGCATGATTGCCTTTGAAGCCTGCAGAGAAAAGAGCCACTGATCTACTAACCAAGATTTGTAGATAGCTTCTGGAAATCAAAAATGTAGGAAAGTTAATACTTTCCCTAAACTTCTGGATTGAATTCTGCCTGCAAATCCTTGAGTTTACTCCAATGACACTGATTTTGTACTTCTGATCTTCAGCACTTTAAGAGAATAAGTTTGTCTTGTAAAGGTTACAAAGTTTGTGGTAGTTTTTAGAGCAGCAGTAGGGCACTAATACACTATCTCATTATATTACAGTTCTAGGATAGATAGATAAAAAGATAAACATCTCATTGTAAGATTTTACAAAATGAAACACAATAAACCACACTACGATCTATTATTTGTCACCATAGAGTGGCATAAAATTAATTGCCTAGAAAATTGAAAAAAAGTTGAGGAGGAAATGAGCATTGAATTTATTTCTTTTTTTAAAAAAAATTATGTATTTATTTGAGAGGTAGAGCTAAAGACAGTGAGAGAGAGAGAGAGAGAGAGAGAGAGAGAGAGAGAAAGGTCTTCTATCCACTTCTATCCACTCCCCAACTGGCCACAACGGCCAGAACTGCACCAATCCGAAACCAGGAGCCAGGAGCTTAACATGGGTCTCCCATGAGGGTGCAGGGGCCCAAACACTTGGGCCATCTTCCACTGCCTTCCCAGGCCAAATCAGAGAGCTGGATCAGAAGAGAAGCAGCTGGGACTAGAACCAGCACCCGTATGAGATGTCAAGTACAGGCATCCTGCTGCACCACAGTGCCAGCCCCTGAATTTATTCTTAAAGTGTGTCTAATAAATAAGTGGGAGAGCATTATGGGCCAGTGAGAGAGCTTGATTAAAGGATGGCCTCGGGGAGTATATAGGACGCATGGGAGAGAGTCAGAGTTACTTAAAATATATAAAAAGTGTAGTGGGGCAGGCACTGTGGCGTAGCGGGTAAAGTCGCCGCCTGCAGTGCCGATATCCCATATGGGTGCCAATTCAAGTCCCGGCTGCTCCACTTCTGATCCAGCTCTCTGCTATGGCCTAGGAAAGCAGTAGAAGATGGCCCGAGTCCTTGGGCTTCTGCACCCACGTGGGAGACTCAGAAAATCTCCTGGTACTTGGCTTGGAATCAGCGCAGCTCCGGCAATTGCATCCAACTGGGGAGTGAACCAGCAGATGGAAGATCTTTCTCTCTCTCTGCCTTTCCTTCTCTCTGTGTGTAACTCTGACTTTCAAATAAAAAATAAGTCTGTAAAAAAATAAAAAAGAAAAGTGTATGTTTATGTGTGTAAATGCATCTGATAGAAAAACAGGGCATAGATGTTTGGATTTGCTAAAAGAGGGTTAGATTGAAAGATATTTCTATGGATTCTTGGATTATACAGTAAACAGATTAAATATTATTTCTGGAAATAAGAGATAAAATAGGTTTCTTAATTTAATATTTACTTTATCAAAGCATACTCTGTATATACATTAAAACCACAATAATGAAAACTAATGTGTTCCCTTCACAGAGTCCTGCTTCCTGGAATCAAACACTTCTGCCCTTTTATCTGCTGTTTACAATAGTACTTGAGTAATTTAAAATAATATACTTAGGTCATTAATTTATATTTTTCAACATCGATCTTCATAGAAGTAATATGAAAATGAAACTCCTATAACTCTTACATACACCTGTTCATGAATGCTCACACAGATCTTTGTATTATAATTAAATTATAATTTTAAAAATTAGAAATTATTCAGTATTTTAAAAAATATTTATTTTTTATTTATTTGAAAGACAGAGTTACAGAGAGAGGTAGAGACAGAGAGAGGTCTTCCATCCGCTGGTTCACTCGCCAGATGGCCGCAACGACCGGAGCTGCACTGATCTGAAGCAAGAAGCCAGGAGCTTCCTTTGGGTCTCCCAAGCAGGTTCAGGGTCCCAAGGACTTGGGCCATCTTCTACTGCTTTCCCAGGCCATAGCAGAGAGTTGGATTGGAAATGGAGAACCGACGCCCATATGGGATGCCTGCACTTAAGGCCAGGGCTTTAACCTGCTGCGCCACAGCGCCCGCCCCATCATTCAGTATTTATGTTGCATGACTTTGTATATATCCTTTATAATTAAACTACTATATACCAAGTATAGGCTTTTTCTTTTTTGGAGGTTTTTATTTTTTATTTTACATAGGCCCTGTACTATCTTCAAACATTCCCAGTGAACTAAAACACTACAAAACTTCTCTCCTAAAGGTGAAATACACCAGTTTCTATTTTCCTTCTGGGTTACATCTCTCGCTCTCTCTTTTTTATAAGATTTTTTATTCATTTGCAAGGGACAGTTACAGAGAGAGACAGGGGGAGAGAGAGAAGGAGAGGAGGAGGAAGAGGTGTGTGTGGGGAGAAAGAGAGAGAGAGATCTTCCTTCTGCTGGCTCACTTCCTAAATGGCCAAAATGTTCATACTTGGGTCATCCCAGGCACTTTAGCAGGGAGCTTGATTGAAAGTGGAGCAGCTGGGAAATGAACTGGTGTCTGCATGGGATGCCCAGAATGCATGTAGCAGCTTTACCTGCTACACCACAACACCTGCCCCCTGGGTTATATCTCTCTTAGTCGCCTCTGACTTGTTGCTCCGAGGTGGATTCAGTGAGGTTCTCACTGTAACACATAGTAAACCTTTACATTTTATCATACAGAGAGGGGTCTCTTTGAGAGTAAAAGAGGCACTGCTACAAATCCCATCAATATGAGTATAAACCATGATCACATTTAACTACATTTCCGGTGTGTCTTTCCTTTTTTCTCCTGTTTCAACGGTTCCAAGTCTTTCATTTCCCCAGTCTTTTCATTTATTTTGGCCCATTTTTCGATGTCCTGAGAATAGTGCCTGAGAATGCACCTCATCCTTCATATTGCAGTTTGCTGTGGTATAGTGTTAAAGGTAACAAGTAACTTGGGGCCAGCATTGTGGCACATCAAGTTAAGCCAAACTTCCAACTCAGCATCCCCTATGGAAGCACTGGTTTGATTCTGGGCTGCTCTGCTTCTGATCCAGTGTCATGTTAACATGCCAGGGAAAGCAACAGAAGATGGCCAAAATACTTGGGCACTGTCACATTCATAGGAGTTGTGAATGGATTTCCTGGCTTCCACCTGACCCATCCCTGATTGCGGCTGCCATTGGACAGTGAATCAGTGTGTGGAAGACCATTTTCTGTCTTTACCTCTGCCTGTCAGTCTACCTTCAAATAAAATTCTTTTTTTCTATTAGAATTTTGAAGCACAATTCCCTCCTCCAAAGGTTTTTAGAGGTTTTTACATATCTACATTACTTGTATATAAATTATGATATGGTTTGATGTGAGGTTTCCTAAATTAATTATTTTATTATCACCTTGGCCATATGCCCGATCATTCCCTTTTGTATGGTGTCTTGGCTTAGCGCTGGACAAAACGATATGTTTAGGAGTCCAGTGATAACAACAGCCTTAAATCTCTGACAGTCTGGAAGTACACGCAGCAGAAGACAAACACGAAAGTGCCCAACAGATTTAAGCTTGTCTTGGCTTCCCTCCTACCAGCCTCTAGCTCTGCTTTCTGATCAGCCGTCACACTACCTACAGCCACCTCTGGGCCATCAAACGCTTGGCTCGGGACCAACAGCCACAGGAGCCATGGAGAGGCAGCTCACTCCTATAGACCCTTCTGCCACCTGCTCCATATCAGCCATGCCCTGGTTTCCAGATTCCCATTCAAAATTCTATTTGTCCACTCATACATGGGCTGTGGGGGAGTTGATTTTAACATAGGTTTTATAACACCCTCTAGAATTTCACTTATCTACTTCCTCTCATAACTGTATAAGATGTAATTTATAAGTACTTATTTTATAATAATGAAAATAGTCTGCATTTCTGATATTACCCTGAACAATGCATACACACAAGTCCACTTTTTCCTTTTATATTATTATAAAATATGAAGTAGCCTCCTAGAGACTGTTTATTTGCTTCATTTGCAACTAAGACCTGCAACTACATTTTTGTTATTGACAAAGTTATGTGCAATTTATTTTTTATTTATGTAGGAAGAAACTGATTTGGATTCCACATTCTCTTTCTTCTGTCCAATGGGATGGAAAATCACAAATGATGACCCAACTTTTACCATGTCGATGAGAGCCATTCTTATAGGAGTTCAGAACAAAAGGGAATGAACCTGGATATCTGATCTCTGGAGCCAAATCATCCTGCCAACATAAGTTTCTCACCTTTGCCATTTTAGGTGAGTACAAATAAAACTGAATCTTATTAAAATTGCAACACAAATTCCCTTAGCTAAAGAAAGATATACTAATTTGTAGGCAATATGACTATCTCTAATGTTTTTTGTGCATTGTGCTTTGAGTCCTTCAGACATTTTCCTGTTGCTACGTTTCCTCCCCATCTCCTCTTTACAGTGCATGAACACCTGTGCATATATACACACAACACACACACACAAACACATGCACACATGCATACCTATAGATAAACTCACACAGGTATCAAGTGTGAAGTGACAAGGCATAGGATGATAAATGAAAGCAGAGGTTACAATAGAACCAGGTAGGCGTGGGCCTGACATTTTGCCTGAAGGCTTTTGTTGGTGTTATTTAAAAAGATAAACTATTTTGGTCAAGATCTGTTGCATCTCAACCTGCATGGAATTTCCTTGTTCATCCTGTAGCAATGCTAATATGTAGAGATTCATCTTGACATATCCACAGTCACCTTAACCTTAACATCTGTATAAAATTTAATTACCCAATCTTTGAACATAACCACCATCTTGACTGTTGGTTGATCCTGTAGGTCATTCCAAGCCTTATGATGGCATAGATAAGGTTGCTAGCATAACCTGCCACTCCTGTCTCAAATTCTTATCTAACATCTATAATGTCTCCAGCTGAACCCTGGAATGTTATGTTTTAAAAATGGAACCCTGTGGGGAAATTAGGCACACGTGGCAATTCAAAGATGGCGCCCAACGGAAGTAAGGTGGGCGGTACCCAAAGTTGTTTACCACCAAAGCTGATTGGCCACGCAGCATCAGGGGAGGTGACGAATGTACAGACATATGGCGGGTCCTGTAAAAAGTCGCCCTGTAAAATGACCTTTTAAGTAATTGGTTGGTCCTTTAGTCCTGCCCCAGTAATTATGTGGTCTTGTGCTTTAAAAGGCTTTGCTACGTGCCAATAAACTGAGTTGTTGCTTGCTTGACTTGACTCCCCGCTGCGTCTGACTGTCTCCCGGATCGGGAGGCTGGGGAACAGGCGAGTGGCGTACTTACCTTTCTTCGGACCCAGTCCATCCTTGTTTGGGTGGACTAAGACCCTGCAGAACCCCAGATACATTTCAATATAACCAGGGGCCACCTTGATCTATTAACTACCTTTCTCCCTACCTTAAGAAATTGGAATTCATTGTCTTGCAGAGACCCATGACCATGCTTTTGTCCACAATGCCACTATGCTCTACATAATCTTCATGTCTACCCCCTTTCTTTGATCTTTTGGTACTTTCTGCCTTTAGTGGTCTGTTCTCTGTACACTGAGTCTTTCTGGAACAAGCAATGTGATAAGATGTTTTAAAAATAATTTACTTTTTAATAAATATGCATTCATTACTCAGTTTTTATAACTTCAGCTAAGTACATATTCATTGTTCATTTTTATTTGGTTTAAACTTTAGAAGAGCCACCTGTTTGTAAGGAAGAAAGAATGTCAGTTCAAGTTTGGGTTAAGGCCAAGTTTCACAAATTGCAAACTTGCTGGCAGAAAATTTAGCAGCAGAAAGTACATCGTAGAGCAGGAGAGAACTGCCACATCTATCTTTAGTTTGAACACACAGTGGCTGTGCCATCTACAGATATAGTAGTGAGAAAAAAAAAGGAAGGATGGAATCTCAAAAAATAAAGAAGACAAGAGTGTAGGAAACCAGCATAAAACAAATATTTGGAAATTTATAGTTTTGTGTGCCACAGTAAATGTAGAAAAGTCTTGGTTATTATTAATCATGGCAACTGCTTCAGTAGTTATAAGGTATGTCAGTTTATGGGGCAAAAGTTGTGTACAATACAAAATCCATGCTTGTAAAGAGACAAGAATAAGATGGAATGTTGGACCAAGTCCATGAAGCATGAGAGAAAATATACTTCAGATAAAATAGACTTGAAACACCAGAATGCACCAAGTGATTAAAATAATTAAGTGGAGCAATTGAGATGTAAAGATGAAGGTGAATGCTGCCTTCATTCTCAGTCAAGGATGAATAGCCATTTCTTGTCCTAGGAGACTAGAGGCTGGGTGCCAAGCCTGCAGACAGGGCTGCCTAGCAACCACTCATCCAGGGAGGGCACTGAATAAGTTCTTCTCTTCCTTAAGCATTTGTAACTATTAATTTAATTAGCAAAGGCAGTGTAGCATGAATCATCCTGGTGCAATAGTAAAATATTAATGAAGCTTTTGAAGTGCTAACCTGAAATAGGCATGTTGTAGACGGCTCACAGCCATAGTAAGCTAGGGGAAAATTATTAAACAAAATAAAAGTAACAGAGAAAGCTTCTTTCTTTGCAGTCAGGTTCCATGGAGTTTCTAGGAGAGATTACAACGTAAATTTTCTTTTTCTAATCTCATTACCCAGAAACTTGCTGTCCAGCTTTAAATGTGGAAACTGAATGAGACTTTTTCTTCTGATCTTTTTTTAAAGATTTACTTAATCGTTTACTTGAAAGGCAGACAGAGAGAGAGAGAGACAGAGAGAGAGAGACAGAGAGCATGAAAGAGAGAGAGAGACATCTTTCATCTGCTTTTTCACTCCTCACATGGCCACAAGAAGGTCTGGGCTAGGCTGAAGTCAGAAGCCTAGGACTCTATCCTAGTCTACCACGTAGGTGGCAGGGCCCACCCAAAGCAGTTGGATCATTTTGCATTGCCTTCCCAGGTGCATTAGTTGAGAACTGAATAGAAAGTGGAGCAGCCTGGACTGGAACTGGTATGCTGATATGGAATGCTTAACCCATTTCACCACAACACCAGTCTCTGAATGATATTTTTTTCTAATTCTAAAATTCTATGAATCCCAAATATCCCCCTCAAAATCCTATTGATTATACTATTCCTTAGAAGACACACGGATTTCTCAATGTAACTGTCTTCAAGGCAAACTGTATTGTATACATTTCAAAGGCCATTAATGTTCCTCTTGTTAGCTGGCTTGAAGGGTAACTTCTCAGTGATAAAGGGAAATGTTGTGACTTTCACTCAGAGGCTGGATGTTCTGTCTCCACAATACTCCTGCCCAGACTGCTCTGCCTCAGTTTAATAAAAGACAGTGTATTATGGATGTTGCAGAAAATCATGTTTTCTGAAAGACCACCTGGCATTGTATATACTTCCTAACAATGATTTCCTCTTGCAAATGCTTTATGGTGTACTGGATCTTTACTTGCAAAATGACACCACATGATAAAGTTTCAGTATTGTCGAGCTTTGAAGAAGATGTATTGGAAAAAAAATTAAAACCTCCAAAATGCTTGTTTTGTTGCTCTTTTATTCTTTTCTAATAGAAAAGTAGAATTAAACAATATTCTATTTTCTGCAAAACAGAACAGTAATTCACTCCTTTTTTTCCTCTGGCTACTGCTGTGAGAATAATGCCTTTCCATTTTGTAAGAAGATCTGAATTTAGAAATGAGTTCTGCATGATACTTGTGAACTGATTATGAACAAGGTCAAGGATGTTAAATGCCTAGGGAAAAATTTTAAGTCAGAGGAAAAAGGAAAACAAACATTACAACTGTGGATACAGTTATTTAAAAATCACAAAAGTCAATGCATTACCTTAAAATGTAGCTTTTCCATTGGCAAGAAGGAAGTGTGTATGCAGTGTATGTGTCCTAATTTCCATCTCTACTAGTATGCTTACATAGGAAATGCAATTGCAAGAGTAGAACTTGTTCACTGAAGCTTATTTACCTGGGTACAATGTTTATTTACCCACAATATATAAAAAAAGAAAACAAAGGCAGACAGGCAAGTAATTCAGTGTTTTCAGGCACTCAGTTGGCTAAAATACAATCGAATCAACTAATTTTTTTAAACGTATGAAGCCAAAATAAAATGCATATCTAGGGATGAATGTGTCAGACCATTTAACCTACAATTCTCATAGTGTTTTCTTGGGGCAATAGCTGGAAAATAGTTCAAATACAAATTATTCAGCCATTCCCTATAACTAAGGGTTCAGACTCTGGGGACAGGACTTAGTCACATTGTTGCACGAAGCTCTCTGGCTGGTTCTAATGCATGTTAAAGTAGAAGAAGTACTGCTAAAATATGTTGTATGATGCATACCATACACTTTCCTTGTAGCATTTTCTTTTCTCATTTCTTAACAAATATTATAAATATAAAAATAATGCTACTTTTGATAACTTACATTTAAATATAGTTAAAGCATGTTGCTTCATTTTTCTACTAGTGAGACTTTTTTAATTCACTATTTTCCACATATTCACAAGATGACATAAAAATATAGCCCACAAATGACATTTTGTTAAAGCATATTCTAAATACGTCTTCACATCTTGTTAAACCTGTACATGTATAATCATAAGCCATGCTGCTTTGAGTAGGGGAAAGCTTGTATTTTATTTTAATTGTCTGCCAAATGATGAATCACATGTTCTTTCAGTAAACTTTTGCTAAGTTGTGTGTAAACTGAAAACATTTCAAAATCTCAGTGGCATAATGCAAGAATATTTATGTATTTATTGTTTGTTTTTGCCTTATTCCAGTGATTTACACTGAGACTTAGCCTGAAAGATCAGCCTCTGTTTGGAAAGTGCTGTCCCCATGGTCAATATCTGACACAGAAGATAACCCTCAGAACCCATAGAATACCTTTGCTCAGTACGGCATGCCACATCTGACTCCACTCCACTGACCAAGATGAGTCTCAAGGCCAAACTGAAAGTGGAACCAGAAAGAACCCTCCCTCCTGTGGAAAGGTGACACAGCACAGGGCAGGGGTCTGGAGCATCAGACACTAGGTAAGCTGCAAGAAAGCTGGGTTTTAGGAACAGACAGCACAGTCTGCCACAGGTATTTGTCTCCCTCCAGATTTTCCAGCATACCTAAGGACACAATTGTCTGTGTTGTCCCTTTGTTGCACCAGTCTCTATTTTCCTTCCCTAGGATTTCATGTGTCTGTTGCAGATTGAACTGCTTTCTCCTTTCCTTCCCAATCAAAGCTCTGCTCCTTTCTATCAGGAGTTTCCTACCGTAAAGCCTAGTCACACCCTCCACTTCTGTGCTTGAAGACTTCCCTTTCATTATGTGGCTCTTATATTGTCAATAGTGATTGTGATAGTGTTTGTAATCAACACTTATTGATTTAAGTGATTATTGATTCAATGCTTTACTCCAGAATTGCTTCTAAATTCCATAATGACAAGGATACAGCTGGTTTTTCCTACCACTGAATCTCTAAAAGAGGTGTTGCCATATTATTCACTTCACTACTACAAATATTCACTTATAGACTGAATGTTTCTGTTTTGTTTCTTTTCCAATCTTTCCATTTCTTCATTTTTGATATGATAGTTTGGGAGATATTTAAACATGGTTACTGTATTCACTCGTTTTATAACATTAGGTAAAATCATTGGATTTTGATTTGAGTATTTCATACTTGAAGCAATAATTTTTATTCCTTAATCAAGAGTACTTCAAAAAGTTCATGGAGGGGTAAACAATTAACTTACCACTTAAGATGCTGGTTAAGATACCCGTGCCCCATTTCAGCAATACCTGGGTTGAATACCTGACTCAGATTTCTGCCTCTAGCTTCCCACAAGTGCAGATCCAAGAAGGCGGCAATGACAGCTCAAGTGACTGAGCTCCTGCCCCCCTCTTAAAAGAGCTGGATTGAATTCCTGGGTCCTAAATTTGGCCTACCCAAGTCCTAGCTCTGTGAACATGTAGAAAGTGAACTAGGGGCCAATGCTTGGGCATAGCAGGTTGAGCCTCTGATTACAGTGCCAGAATTCCATATGGGCACCAGTTCTAGTCCTTTCTCCTCCACTTCCAATCCAGCTCCTTGCTAATAGCCTAGGAAAGCAGTGGAAGATGGCTTACATGTTTGGACCTCTGCATTGTGGGAGACCTGGAAGAAGCTCCTATCTTTTGGCTTTGGATCGGCCCAACTTCAGCCATTGCAGACATTTGGGGAGTAAACCAGTGGTTGAAAGATCTCTCTCTGTTTCTCTCTGTAACTCTGCTTCTCAACTACATTAAAAAAAAAAATCTTAAAAGAAAAACGAAGTGAACTGGCCAATGGGAGCTCTCTTTCTGTCTTTCAAATGAATTATAAAAAATGTGATGAAAACTCAGGGACAAATGTAATGAAGACGTAAATAATTTTACATATTTTTTTTTTGCAATTCATACAAATTTTACACAATTCAAATTTTCCATGAATATTTTGAAGCCCTCTTACATAAAGGTTAAAAAAAAAAGGCCTTATGCTTTCCCTTCCAGTTGTTTTTCCAGATGTTTGTTTTGGGCTGTTTGTTTCAATGATTTCTTTTTTTGTTGTTGTTATTTTTATTTCTCAAAATTTTATTCAAGAACTTTGAAAATCTACATTCTTTTTTTCTTTAAAGACTTATTTGCTTATTTGAAAGGCAGAGTAAAGGATAAGTAGAGGCAGAGAGAGAGAGAGAGAGAGGAAGAGAGAGAGAGAGATCTTCCATCTGCTGATTCACTCCCCAAATGGCTACAAAGGCCAGAACTGTGCCTATCCATGGCTAGGAGCCAGGAGCTTCTTCTAGGCCTCCTTCATGGGACCAGGAGCCTAAAGACTTGGGCCATTTTTTACTGCCTTCCCAGGCCATAGCAAAGAGCTGGATCAGAAGTGGAGCAGCCAGGACTTGAACTAGCACCCATAGGGGATGCTGGCATTGCAAGTGGAGGATTTACCCTCTATGCCACAGCACTGGCCCTGAAAATCTGCATTCTTTATTACACATACACTAGTTAAAAGTTCATGGACAAACAGAAATAAAACATGCCCCCTTTTCCATGAACTTTTTGAACTGCCCTTGGATAATTAGTAAAGAAATTTACACTTAGGTCTCAATTTTCAGATACTTACTGGTTGATGTTTGTCCATTATAACACAAGCCTCTATTTGTGACTTCTTCATTTTAACAATCCTTGGTTAACTCTGAGTTGCATTAATAAATAGAACTTTGTGGGAAGAGTATTTATAAGATAGAAATCCTGAATCTTCACATTCAAGAGAATGACTTCATGTAAACTTTACAACTTAATTATAATGCTATTGCCATAGAAAAAAATTAAAGCACATTTTTAACTAAAATCACCTACATATATACATAAATAGAAATATATATATATATATATATATATATACATGTACATATATATTTAATTGATTGTTAAGGTGCTTTATATCATTGAGGCTAATACAGAAGGCTTTATTATATAAGACCCCAGGCTTCTACTTACCATGAAGGTCTAGTTACTCTCGGATGAATTCTCATGACTCATATTTGACCCAAGCCTTTCTTCCATGTAATATCAGTTATATATTATTTATAATTGTTCTTAGGATAAAAACTAAAATCTTCAGTGTGGCCTACATGTGATCTGATCCCAGTTTGACTATCCTGTTCACATTTGCCAGGAGCAACTATAAACATATCTGTCCACAGTTGCCTAAACAAGATTTTATATATTACTTTTAACAAGCAGATTTCTGTAATAGATGTTTTCATCAGAAAAACCAAAGTCCAAGAAGTTCAACAAGGTTGAAATTCTCTGAACTAGTAACAGCTTTCTTCTCACGATTCTGTTTCAACATTAGGCTGGGCATACCTTTAGAATTTAAGAAAGGAAGGAAATCAGAGGTTGTAGGCCATTAGCAGGGAACTGGGTCAGAAGGGGAGCAGTGGGCTACAAAATGGTGTCCAAATGGAATTTTGGCATTGCAAGGAGCAGCTTTACCTGCTTTACCCTGTATCACCCTTTTTTTTTTTTTTCTGTTTTCTATTTTTTTAGAAAAAAAATTTTAAGCTTTTTATTTAATGAATGCAAATTTCATAAATACAACTTTAGGAATTTAGTGATTTTTTTCCCCAATACCCACCCTCCCACCTCTGCTCCCATCCCACCTCCTACTCCCTCTCCCATCTCATTCTTCATTAAGATTAATTTTTAATTAACTTTATATACAGAAGACCAACTCTATACTATGCAAAGATTTTCACAGTTTGTAACCCCCCCCCCCACATAACATATAAAGTACTGTTTGAGAACAAGTTTTGCAATTAAATCTCATAGTATTACTCATTAAGGATTTGGGTCCTACATGGGGATTAAGATTATTTATGATG
The DNA here is from genome assembly GCF_033115175.1 of Lepus europaeus. Lineage (NCBI taxonomy): Eukaryota > Metazoa > Chordata > Mammalia > Lagomorpha > Leporidae > Lepus > Lepus europaeus. The sequence continues at coordinate 47,617,220 of NC_084834.1, read as the reverse complement.
TCAGTGATTACCCAATGCTCTTGCCATGAGCTGCCAAGGCTATGGAAGCCTTTTGTGACCACAAACTCTGTCAGTATTTAGACAAGGCCATAAGCACAGTGGAAGTTCTCTCCTCCCTTCAGAGAAAAGTGCATTGTTCTTTGATGGCCCCTTCTTTTCACTGGGGTCTCACAGAGATCCCTCATTAGGCTAATTTTTTGCCACAGTGTCTTGGCTTTCTATGCCTGAAATGCTCTCATGGGCTTTTCAGCTAGACCAACACCTTAAGGGCTGATTCTGAGGTCAGAGTGTTACTTAAAGCGATTGTCATTCTTTGAATCTACTGTGTGGACTTCTTCCCATGTTGGACATTCCCTCATTTTTAATTCTGTCTATTATTATTGCCAAGCAATTTATGCTATTTTTATGATCTCTTTAACACTTGATCCTATCTATATGTTCATTTTAACACTTTTTAAGACACATTTTAACTATGATCACTTTAACAATTAAGATGACATTTTTACCACACTTTTAATGGGATTTTAAATCCCATAATTTCTTTCTCCAGGCTTTAGTTGTTGGACATCTGGGTTGACTCTGTATCACAGCTTTTGTGAATTGAGCTGCAATAAATATGGGTTACAAATCACTCTTTCATATGATGAGTTCATTTCCTTGGGGTAAATTCTCAGGAGTGGGATAGCTGGTTCATATGTTAAATCTAGTTTCAGCTTTCTGAGTTATCTAGATACTGCCTTCCACAGTGACAGTTTACATTCCTACTCACAGAAGATTAGGATACCCTTTTCCCCACACCCTTGCCAGAATTTATTGTTTGATGATTTCTGAATGAGCACCATTATAATTGGGGTGAGGTGAAACCTCACTGTGGTTTTTATTTGCATTTCTCTGATGCCTAGTGATCCTCAGGATTTTTTTCATGTGTCTATTGGCCATATGAATTCCATCTTTTGCAAAATACCTGTTCAAGTCCTTTGTCCATTTCTTTTTTTATTATTATTTTTGACAGGCAGAGTGGACAGTGAGAGAGAGAGAGAGACAGCGAGAAAGGTCTTCCTTTGCCGTTGGTTCACCCTCCAATGCCCGCTGCGGCTGGTGCACTGCGCTGATCTGATGGCAGGAGCCAGGTGCTTCTCCTGGTCTCCCATGGGGTGCAGGGCACAAGGACTTGGGCCATCCTCCACTGCACTCCCAGGCCACAGCAGAGAGCTGGCCTGGAAGAGGGGCAACCAGGACAGAATCCTGCGCCCCGACCGGGACTAGAACCCAGTGTGCTGGCACTGCAAGGCGGAAGATTAGCCTGTTGAGCCACGGCGCTGGCCCTCCTTTGTCCATTTCTTAACTTGAGTGTTTGTTTTGTTGTTATTGAATTTCTTGAACTCTTTATAGAATCTGGATATTAATGCTTTATGAGTTTCATAGTATACAGATATTTTCTCCCATTGTGTTGGTTGCCTCTTCACATTGTTGTGTTTCTTTTGCAGTCTAGAAGCTTCTCAGCTTTACATAATCCCATTTGTCTCTTTTGGCTTTGACTATCTGTGCTTCTGGGATCTTTTCCAAGAAATCTTTGCTTATAAAAAGGTCTTGCAGAGTTTCTCCAATGTTCTGTGATAATTTGATAATATTGTGCTGTAGATTTAGGTCCTTTAGTGATTCCATGTGGATTTTTTTGTAAAGTGTAAGGTAATGGTCTTGAGTCATATTTCTGCATGCAGAGATCCAGTTTTGCTAGCATCTTTTGTTGAAGAAACTGTCCTGGATCCAGGGATTGATTTTAGCTCTTTAGTCAAAAATAAGTTGGTTAAAGATGTGTGGATTGATTTCTGGAGTTTTTATATTTTCCATTGGTCTACATGTCCGTTTTTTTTTTGGTCAGAAATCATATTAATTTTCAAATCAGGACCAGACTATTTTGATTATAGCTGCCTTATAGTATGTCCTGAAATTTTAATCTATGATGCCTCTGGCTTTGTTTTTTGTTGTATTAGATTGCTTTAGCAATTTGGGTGTCTTCTGAGTCTCCATATGAATTTTAGTATCATTTTTTCTAAATCTGAGGAGAATGTCCTTGATATTTTGATTGGGATCTCATTGAATCTGTAAATTGCTTTTAATAGTAAGTACAGCTGGCGCCGTGGCTCAATAGGCTAATCCTCCGCCTGTGGCACCGGCACACCGGGATCTAGTCCCGGTCGGGGCACCGATCCTGTCCCGGTTGCCCCTCTTCCAGGCCAGCTCTCTGCTGTGGCCAGGGAGTGCAGTGGAGGATGGCCCAAGTCCTTGTGCCCTGCACCCCATGGGAGACCTGGAGAAGCACCTGGCTCCTGCCATCAGATCAGCGCGGTGCGCTGGCCGCAGCGCGCTACCGCGTCGGCCATTGGAGGGTGAACCAACAGCAAAAGGAAGACCTTTCTCTCTGTCTCTCTCTCACTGTCCACTCTGCCTGTCAAAAAAAAAAAAAAATAGTAAGTACAATTTTTATGATACTGACTCTTCCAATCATGAGCATGGAAGATTTTTCCATTTTTTGTGTTTTCTTCTATCTTCTATTTCTTTCTTTAATATTTTGTACTTTTCATCTTAGAGATTTTTGACATCCTTGGTCAAATTTATTCCAAGTTATTTAATTCTTTTGTAGATATTGTGAATTGGATTGATTTTAGAAGTTCTGTTTCAGCCAGGGTATTTTCAGTGTATACAAAAGTGACTGATTTTTGTGTGTTAATTTTGTATTCTGCCACTTTAGCAAACTCTTTTAAGAGTTCCAATAGTCTCTTAGTGGACTCTTTTGGTCCCCTATATACAGAATCGTAAATGCTTGATTGTGTTGAGGAATGCTCCTTTTGTATACAATTTGCTTCTGATTTCCATCATGAAAGAATGTTGTATCTTATCAAATGCTCTCTCTGCATCTATTGAGATAATCAAATGGTTTTGTTCTTCACATACTAGGGATAAATCCCACTTGGTCCAGGTGAATGATCTTTCTGATGTTGGATTTGATTAGTTTGTGTTTTGTTGAGAATTTTTGCATTGATGTTCAGGGATATTGGTCTGTAATTCTCTTTTTCTATTGAATCTTTTTCTGGTTTAAGAATTAATGTGATACTTACCTCATAGAAGGAGTTTGAGAGGATTCTCTCCTTTCCAATTGTTTTGAATAGCTTGACAAGAATTGTAATTAGTTCTTCTTTAAATGTCTGGTAGAATTCTGAAGTAAAGTAATCCATCTTGGACTTTCTTTTTCTGGAGGATCTTTTTTACTGATTCAATCTCCATCTTGGTTGTTGGTCTGTTTAGATTCTGTATGCATTCAAGACTCAGTTTTAGTAGATTATATGTGTCCAAGAATCTATCCATTTCTTCTGGGTTTCCAAATTTGTTGGCACACAGCTCTTTGTAGTAATTCCTGATGATTTTTTTTTCTATTTCTTTGGTATCTCTTGTACATTTCCTTTGGTAATTTTGCCTAGTGTTGAATTTTGATTCTTCATTTATTATTTTTGGTAGTTCTTTTATAAGTTCTTGTTGTGTACTTACCATGAAGCTTATAAAGAAAGTACTTTTGGGTACTATAAGTTGTCTTTAAATGATATCAATTTAACACTGATGATTAAAAAGTTAGGGAAACAAAGAACAGAGGTAAGATATTCTATAAGAGCTCTGCATTTGTACTCCATTCCTCTCCACATTTCAAACTTTTGATGTTATATTTTTACCTCTTTCAACATTGCTTTTCTCTTAAACTTCAATGTAGTGATTACAATTTTTTTTGTCTTCATTGTGAAGATATAAGTGGTTTATACATGGTGCTTATGATCATGGGATATCCTGAATTTTTTTATATAAGCATTCATATCAGTTGAGTTTCCTTCAATCTGATATTTTCTTCTTACCTGTCAACATACCTTTCTTTCTGGCAAAGAAGTCCTTTTAGCACTTCTTGCAGCAAAGATCTGGTGGTAGTACATTTTTTTAACTTTTATCTGTTTTGGTGTATCTTTATCACTCCTTATTTGAAGACTAGTTTTGCTGGATACAGTATTCTTGGCTGGCATTTTTTTTTTCCTTTAGTGTAGTAAAAGTTTCATCATGTTTTCTCCTCACCCGAAGGGTTTCTACTGAGAAGTCTGCAGTAAGGTGAATTGGACATCCTCTATGTGTTGTTTGCCTCTTTCCTCATGCAACTTTGGAAATTCTCACTTTGTCTTTAACATTAGAGACTTTAAGTATAATATGCCTTGTGGCAGACATTGCTGGGTTGAATCTGACTGGTGACTTTTGGCTGTCCTGTACCTGGGTAGGTGTGTCTTTCATAGGTTAGGAAGTTTCCTATCATTTTCTCTTTGAATATGAATATGTTTTGTACAACTTAGGGATAATCAAGTCCCTTTTAAATCCCAGTAACCCAAAACTTGATCTTTTCATGATATCTCATACATCCCATAAGCTTCTTCATTCCTCTGATTTTTTTTCTCCCCATTTGTGTATTTTCAAATGGCCTGTCTTCAAGCTCACTGATTCTTTCTTCTGTTAGATCTTTTCTGAAATTAGTGCTTCTATTGTGTCTTAAATTTCATTTAGTGTACTACTCAGTCAAAGGATTTCTGCTTGATTTGGTTTAATTACATCCAACTCTATCAAATCACTTTGTTGGCATATTGACTTGCTTCTCTGCATTCTCCTGAATTTCACTGACTTCCTTAAAGCAGCAACTTTGAAATGTTCACCCAAGCAGTTGGAATTTTCATTACCCAGATGGTTGCTTTCTGGCACCTTACCATGCTCTCAAGGTGATGCCATTGTTCTCTGGGAGTCCTTGATCCTTGTCGATATACAATGTCATCTGCAATTTAAAAGATTATAATAATATGGCTTTGTGGTTTCCTCCTAGAAATTCTAAGCACTCTATTTTCTCAACGCCTACAGATGCTTCTATTCAAGCTCAAGGTAGTGCCTTAAGTCATGATTTGCCCCAGGTCTGCTGCTGATATGCTTTAACTGATTCAATCTTATAATACACACCAAATTCAGATTTGTTCCCAAACTGCAATTAGTATGTTGTTCAGCATGAACTAGGAAAGTATCTTACAATCATTTCATTGGTCTGTGTTAGGCTCAGATCCTTTGTCCTGGATTTATGAATGATAGAATATTAGATAACATCTGGAGCCCTCTGTCAGGGCAGACTGGGAATAGGACCAAAGATCACCCTGCTATTTCATCTGTCTGTCTGCTGCTGAGGTGAACTCACTGACTGATGCCATATTTGTCATTCAGTGGTGATGTTGGCTTGGGTGTAAGATTGCTCAACTCGGACCAGGGAACTCTGTGGGGGAACTGAAACAGGTCCAGAGGCTTGTTCACAGGTATTGACTGAAGGTAGGGCCCATTAGAATATGCTCAGTGCTGGGTTCCAGCAAATTGTAAATGTTCCAAAACAGTTCTGTGATTCCCTGATGATCCTCCAACACCATAGGAGGGATGAGAGAGGCAATTTTTTAGCTGCTCAGTCAGGCCCTAGATGGCTCACAACTAGCTCTCACAGTTACCAGGCCCTATGTTATCTTGAGGGTACATACCAGATTGGCAAGAGGCTGGTGTTAATACATACCAAAGCAAGTCTCTTTCAGCAGGGCTCAGATCTCTGTCTGATACTGTGGCAAGTCCATAGTCTCTGTTTGTAAGTACTTACCTGGGATGGAAACTGTTAGCATCTCCCAAGCATTGGGCATTACCAGTCCATGACTGTGTCCGAAGACATGTTCCTGTGACAACTTACCGGTCCCTCAAGGTGGGAGGAGAGTGATAAAGGCAGTCCTCTAGCCGCTCATACTGACCCCAGGCTTGTCACACTTGGATACCACAGGTACAGGTCTCTACAAGCCCCAGGGGTGTCTGCCAAGCCTCTCAAGAGCAAACCATGACATAAGTGAAAAAAAAAAAAAATATGACCACAGTACAAGTCACAGCCCAATGCTGGGCAGGCTAGAGGCTTACTTAGATTGTGAGCATTGGCCAAGGACTGGCAGCCTTTTTCCAGGACCTGGGTTTCGGCAAGAGTGATACGCCTCTCTGATTTCTAGTGGATGGTCCTAAGATCCCTCCCCTGGCCTCCCTGATTGAATTTCTCCTTCTGCTGGTGTTTACTGGAGGGGTGTTGGAGGCTGCCTTACTATGGAAGCAGCAGATGCTTTTTTCATAGGTAAGGGTCCGGGGTCTGGAAGATGAAGATGGGGAGGGGAAGGGCTCAGTTCTACTGAATTTTCTGTAGTGGGACTGACACTACTAAATTGTTTACAGTTTCACTATCTCCCAAGACCACACTGCACTGGTTAGAGCTGGAAGAGGAATGATGAAAGCAATTTTTTCCTTCCTACTTTCTTCAATGTGACTTTTCTTCTGATGAAGACAAGACTAGGCAATGTGGTCTCTCACATGGATTCTATAGCTCTTGTGAAGGTAATTTGGTATATGTAAAGACACTTACTTTTTTTGTCTCTATGGAGAGGTGATTTCTAGAGCCTCTTACTTAGCTGCCCTATTGATTCCATCTCTAGATTCTAAACTTAAACTCAGTACTCACTTGCTTAGTGAGTTTGGTCACGTTACTCTGTAAAATGGGAAGACAGTATTGCTTATCACATGGGATATTCTTTTCCTTTCAAGTGAGCTAATTCATGAGTCAATTCTGGTAATAAATGTTCACTTTATTATTCATTTTTCATAAATTTCAGGAATGGCATTTGATAAACTGTTTCTTATTTATGTGATACTGAATTTCCTAGAACATTTTAGGCAAATTCTCTGGTTAATTCAGCTCCTCTCTGATTTTAGGAAATACTATTATTCCCTTTATTTTAATTTGGAATTTTGTGTTGTTTTGCTCCTTCTCTTTATCATATGCCCAACCATTTTTTGTGTTATATTTTAAAATTTGTCTTCCACATCTATCATTTTGCTTCTTACCCTTCAGATCTTGATTATTTTTGTTTGCATTGATGTGATCTTCCTATTCCAAATGCACATAATTGATTTGGTTTTGTGTGTTGCCAATTTTACTCCTGGTTCTTCATAGTAAGTTGTTTGGTTAAGAAATGGAATTGTTTTTATTCCCTATTTATTTCCTGATAGCTTCTTTTAAGCTTCCTTCTTTTTTTCCTTAGCATCTAATTCTTAAAAACTCATTTCATTAAATCATTGTTGTTTACTATTGTTGATGTTACTAAATAACTGAGCACACTTGTTTCTGGAGTTTGTAGGAAAATCAACTAATAAATGGTCTCTTTGTTCTTTTCTTATGAAACTCCTCTTCAGAGGCCCTCAATATAGTATAGTGGGTTAAGTCGTCATCTGCAGCACCAGCATCCTGTGTGGTGCTGGTGTGAGTCTCGCTTATCTACTTCTGATCCAGCTCCCTGCTAGTGTGCCTAGGAAAGCAGCAGAGGATGGCCCAAGTCCTTGGGCCCCTGTATCCATATGGGAGGCATAGAAAGATCTCCTGGCTCCCAGCTTTGGATCAATCCAGTTTCAGCTGTTGTAGCCATATGGGGAGTGAACCAGTGGGTGGAAGATATTCTCTCTCTCTCTCTCTCTCGCTCTCTCTCTCTCTCTCTTCAATCCTGAAGCCAGGAACTTCATCCAGATCGCTCATGTAGTGGCAGGGGTCCAAGAACCTGTGCTATCTTCTGTTTCTTTCCTAGGTTCATTAGCAGGAAGCTGGATCAGAAGTGCTGTAACTGAGACTCAAAGCACTATTCCAATATGTGATGCCAGGATCACCAATGGTGGTTTAACACACCATGCACAAGACTGTCCCTCTCTCTGGGTTATCTTCAAATTCATTTTTTAAATTGGAGGTTTGAGGACTAAATGTGTAACATTGTTGTTGTTACTGTTATTGTTGTTATTTTACTAATTATTCTCCATGCATTATCCTACTTAATCTGACTAATATCTGTCCTTAGATTTTTACTGTAACACATATCTTAAGGTTACCCTGTCAATAGGTTATCCTTTGAATTTCTAGAGGATAGATCTGTGATCCAAGTGGTTATTTGTTTAATTTTACACTTGCATTTTATTTCGTATTTATTGCTGTCATTGCTTTTGACTGCATTATACTTTGGAAATTATCCCCTGTCCTTATTCTGTCTTCTACTTGGACAGAGCTAGGAAATTCTTATTGTTCATAGCTGTTTCCAACCAAGCACTGGTGGAAATTAGGGGTAGTTTGGAGGACATTAGCAGTTTTTCTGCAGACATTCCTCTTATTTCATTTATCCCAAAATTATTCGTTGTGTGATACATCAGGGATATTCAGTAAAAAATAGCAGAACACTTGGGTGAACACCTTACATATTTAGATTTTGTTGTTACTTAACAACATACAGTTCTGAGGGAAGCAGATTAATTAATCTGCTAAAGGATGGCATCACTGACATTACCTCTTTCTTTGGTTTTCCCTCATGACTAGAAGAAACCAACTCAGCTCCAAGAGGAAATCAGAATATTTTCAGGGGAACTTAAGTGGCCCGAGAGAATAGACCCACAGATGTTAAGCCTTATGGTCCACTGGTGAAGCACCTAGATATCTGCCCCAAAATAAAACAATTAACAAACTTGATTGGTACACAACAAACTCTGTAGTGCATCACCCTTAAACACGAGACATCACTCACTGAACATTTGAAAAAATATGCAACGTAAGAAATAAAGACCAGTATAAAAACTATGATGAAATTTGGTATTTGGTATTTTGTAAACTGATTGGCAGCTGCATGGGTTCAGTTATTCTTCTTTAACTTGTTTGTACATTATACACATGCCCATTTGTATGCATCATCCATTTTTCATTAAATACCTGCTTAAAATGAAATGGAGTTTCAAGGCAGGAAGGAGAGAAGTGTGAATACATCTTCTTTTCTGTGTTAGTAGAGTAGTATCTCATGGCCACCCCTACAAGGCCATGAAGCTATCAGAAGGAGCAAATAGCCTTGTCATCTAATGTACTGAAGGTTGGGTCTGGTGTGGTGTAAGCTAAATCACCAGACAGACCACAGTGTCCATCTGATTCCCAACATGCCAGTACCCCGAGTTATGAAATCTGACAAAGCAAGATCAGACTATTAAACAGCTCCTGAATCCCTCTAATTTTGATTGCATACAATGTTCTCAGCGATTCTTGTTCCCTTTGCCTACAATACCCCTCACAGCTATTTCCACTGTGGAAACTGTACTCAGTTTTCAAGGCCCAGCTGACACATCAAACTTTCCCTGCACTTGTTCCAATTTTGTCCGTTACGTAAGGCTAGAATTTCACTCTTTATTCTTACAGCTATTATGGCACTTTTAAAATTGTTTCTGGGTATATAATGTGCTGGTATCCACCATGCTGATTGTTCTATACTTCTGATCACTTCCACCAGATTGTAAGATCTTTAAATTTAATATTTTTCACTGCTTATCTCCTCCAAAGCACAATGCTAAGTTCTTGTCACATTGTGAATCCTCTTTTTCCTGTTTGTTGGATTAAAAAAAAAATACTCAACTGGCTTCATCTCACTCCACTAGAAAATTGATTTGATCTAAAACACTTATTTGGAAAGAAGCAAAAATATTATATACATATGTGTCATAATTGGCATGATTCGATGAACACTTAGGTCAAATGTATCCATGGAGATATGTTTATTTATGGACTTTTCCTTTAAACATGAGTAGAAGTCTTCCCATGCCTAATTCTAAGCACTTGCATAACTGAAGAGCATTTGTGAGAGTGGATGACTCTCAGAGTCTTCATGGTCTCAGAGTGGCTTGTACTTTATCAGGTGGATGACCTTCTGAACAGGGTTCCAAGGAGTTCTCCATCCACACAGAAGTCGGTGACATTGTGTAGTGATGGCCTCTACTGATGATAAGTAATTCCAGCCTCCATGCTGCCTCTATATATCACTTTTTAAATACAGCCTAACCTTTAAATCTGTAAGTTACAATTTCCCACTGTCTACTGAGCAGCTAACAATAGGATTGGTCTCTTGTGAGCTAACCAAAATTCTAAAGTTCAAAGGAAAGAGACGGAGTTTCTTGCTTTAATGTTGTGTTCTACTTCTCCTTTTCCCCCTTTAAAACACTATATTTAGTTACATCTTAGATTTCTGTGGCTTGTTACACAGTGCTGAGCATTCAATGCTCAGGTTAAGATAGATGCAATCCTTTATAATTCTTTCTCAGTCCCTTTTGATTAAATACTGCTTCAGGTCTCTGTCTAACTGAGAGCAGAGGGGCCAGTAAGCTACCTCAGCTTAATTGTTGTTGGCAATTCTTATTCACTTGGGACCTTGATGGGATGTTCCTCTTTGACATTTTTAGAAGTAAAGTTGCCTTGAATTTTTATACACTTTGTATAAATGTTTACATTAGTCTGAGTATTGGATCCGCCATCTCCCTCTCTCCAATTACTCCAAAAAATGAAATGAGAATCAATATTAGAAATTTTAGTGTGGATTAAAGGACCAGGTGCCATCACTATAATTTTGGGTTGTTGTAGGGTACTTCAAGAAATAAAAGAGAAAAAGTATATAGGATTTAATTATTGTAAAAAAATATATGGAGGGGCCGGCACTGTGGCATAACTAGTAAAGCTGCTGCCTGCAGTGCTACCATCCCATATGGGCACCAGTTCCTGTTAACAGATTTAGTGTTAAAGTTTTTTTTGTCTGATATTAAGATGGCTACGCCAGCTCTTTTTTGGTTTCTTTTGGCATGGAATATCCTTTTCCAGCCTTTACTTCCAGTGTGCATGCATCTTTGATGGAAAGATGTGTTTCTTGTAAGCAGTAAATAGATGGGTTTTGTTCCTTAATCCATTCAGCCAGTCCTTTTCTTTTACCTGGAGAGGTAAGGCCATTAACATTCAATGTGACTATTGGTAAGTTGTAATTTTGCCCTGCCATTTTCGCTAAGATAGTTCTAATATATGCTTTGAACTTCCTGTGATCTTTTACTGGGAGGTTTTCTTCCTATACCTTCTTTCATACTGATGGCCGTGTTTCTGTGTCTCTGTGTGGAACACGTCTTTAAGCATCTTTTGCAAGGCTGGACGAGTGGTGACAAATTCTTTCAATTTCTATTTGCTATGAAAGGTCTTTGTTTCACCTTCATTCACAAATGAAAGCTTTGCAGGATATATTATTCTGCACTGGCAGTTTTTTTCTCCTAGTTCCTGGGCTATATCTCGCCATTTCCTCCTAGCCTGTAGAAGTCTGCTGTGAGTCTGATTGGAGATCCTCTGAGAGTAATCTGACATTTTTCTCTTGCACATTTTAGAATCTTTTCTTTATGTTTCACTCTGGTGAGTTTGATTACGACGTGTCGTGGTGAGGATCTCTTTTGGTTATGTTTATTAGGGGTTCTATGAACTTCCTGTACTTGGATGTCTCTGTGCTTCTCCAAACCTGGAAAGTTTTCTGCTAGTATCTCACTAAAAATGCCTTCTAATCCTTTCTCTCTCTCCATGCATTCAGGAACTTTTAGAACCTGAATGTTGGTTTTTTTTTTTAATAGTATCCTCTGGATTCCCAACAATATTTTTCAGATTTCTAATTTCCTCTTCTTTTCTTTGGTTTGAATGTATTCTTTCTTGTGCTCTGTCTTCTAATTCCGATATTCTCTCTTCTGCTTCACTGATTCTGTTTTTAAGGCTCTCAATGAAATTCTGGCCAATAGAATGCAACAATACATCATAAAGATCATCCACCCAGACCAAGTGGGATTAATCCCTGGTATGCAGGGATGGTTCAGTGTTTGCAAGTCAATCAATGTAATACATCACATTAACAAGCTGCAGGAGAAAAAACATCTGATGATCTAAATAGATGCAGAGAAAACATTTGATAAAATACAACACCCTTTCATGATGAAAACTCTAAGCAAATTGGGCATAGAAGGAACACTCCTCAATACAATCAAATCAATTTATGAAAAACCCATGGCCAGTATCCTATTGAATGGGGAAAAGTTGGAAGCATTTCCATTGAGATCTGGTACCAGAGAGGGATGCTCACTCTCAACACTGCTATTCAATATGGTTCTGGAAGTTTTAGCTAGAGCCATTAGGCAAGAAAAAGAACTTAAAGGGATACAAATTGGGAGGGAAGAAGTCAAACTACCCCTCTTTGCAGATGATCTTTATTTAGGGGACCCAGAGAACTCTACTAAGAGACTTTTGGAACTCATAGAAGAGTTTGGTAAAGTAGCACGATATAAAATCAGTGCCCAAAAATCAACAGCCTTTCTATACACAGGCAATGCCATGGCTGAGGAAGAACTTCTAAGATCAATCCCATTCACAATAGTTACAAAAACAATCAAATACCTTGGAATAAACTTAACCAAGGACGTTAAAGATCTCTACGATGAGAATTACAAAACCTTAAAGAAAGAAATAGAAGAGGATACCACAAAAATGGAAAAATTTTCCTTGCTCATGGATTGGAAGAATCAACATCATCAAAATGTCCATTCTCCCAAAAACAATTTATAGATTCAATGTGACACCAGTCAAGATACCAAAGACATTCTTCTCAGATCTGGAAAAAATGATGCTGAAATTAATATGGAGACACAGGAGACCTCGAATAGCTAAAGCATCTTGTACAACAAAAACAAAGCTGGAAGCATCACACTACCAAATTTCAGGACATACTACAGGGCAGTTATAATCAAAAAAGCATGGTACTGGTACAGAAACAGATGGATGACCAATGGAACAGAATAGAAACACCAGAAATCAATCTAAACATCTACAGCCAACTTATATTTGATCAAGGATCTAAAACCATTTCCTTTAGTAAGGACAGTCTATTCAATAAATGGTGCTGGGAAAACTGGATTTCCACATGCAGAAGTATGAAGCAAACCCCCTACCTTACACCTTCCACAAAAATCCACTCAACATGGATTAAAGATCTAAATCTATGACCCGATACCATCAAATTATTAGAGAACATGGGAGAAACCTTGCAAGATATAGGCACAAGCAAAGACTTCTTAGAAAAGACCCCAGAGGCACAGGCAGTCAAAGCCAAAATTCACAATTGGGACTGAATCAAATTGAGAAATTTCTATACTGCAAAAGAAACAGTCAGGAATGTGAAGAGTCAACAGACAGAATGGGGAAAAATATTTGCAAACTATACAACCGATAAAGGATTAATAACCAGAATCTATAAGAGATCAAGAAACTCCACAACAAAACAAATAACCCACTTAAGAGATGGGCCAAAGTCCTAAAAAGACATTTTTCAAAAGAGGAAATCCAAATGGCCAACAGGCACATGAAAAAATCTTCAGGATCACTAGCAATCAGGGAAATGCAAAAAAAAAAAAAAAAAAAAAAAAAAAAACCACAATGAGGTTTCACCTCACCTGTTAGAATGGCTCACATACAGAAATTGCCAACAACAGATGCTGACAAGGATGTGGGGAAAAAGGGACGATAACCTACTGTTGGTGGGAATGAAACTGGTAAAGCCACTATGGAAGTCAGTCTGGAGATTCCTCAGAAACCTGAATATAACCCTACCATACAACCCAGACATCCCAATCCTTGGAATTAATTTGCAAACAAAAAAGCTGTCTGCACCTTAATGTTTATTGCAGCTCAATTTACAATAGCTAAGACCTGGAACCAACCTAAATGCCCATCAACGGTAGACTGGATGAAGAAAGTATGGGATATGTACTCTCTAGAATATTACACAGCAGTAAAAAAAATAATGAAATCCGGTCATTTGCAACATAATGGAGGAATCTGGAAAACATCATGCTGAGTGAAATAAACTAGTCCCAAAGGTACCAATATCATATGTTCTCCCTGATCGGTGACAACTAACCGAGCACCAAAAAGGAATCCTGTTGAAGTGAATTGGACACTATGAGAAACAGTGACTTGATCAGCCCTTGTCCTGACTGTTGATAAACAACTTAATACGTTATCTCTTTTAGTATTTTTTTTACATAATACTATTGGTTGAACTCTTTAATTAACACACAATTATTCTTAGGTGTTTAAATTTAACTGAAAAGTGATCCCTGTTAAATATAAGAGTGTGAATAAGGGAGAGAGGAGATGTACAATTTGGGACATGCTCAATCGGACTTGCCCCAAATGGTAGAGTTATAAACGTGCCAGGGAATTCCAATTCAATTCCATCAAGGTGGCATGTATCAATGCCATCTCACTAGCCATTGTGATCAGTTTCAGATCACAACTGATCATAATGATAGGATTAAGAGTCAAAGGGACCCCATAAATAAGACTTGTGTCTGCTAATACTAACTGATATAATTAAAAAGGAGAGAACAATCCAACATGGGAAGTGGGATACACAACAGACTCATAGAGTGGCAGATGTCCTAAACAGCACTCTGGCCTGCCTCAGAATCAGCCCTTAAGGCATTCAGATCTGGCTGAAGAGCTCATGAGAGTATTTTAGGCATGGAAAACCAAGACACTCTGGGAAAAAAAAAAAAAAAAAAAAAACTAAACTAAATCAATTATCTCTGCGAGTGAGATCCCAGTAGAAAGAAAGAAAGAATGGGCCATCACAGAAGGAGATACCTTTCTCTGATAGGAGGAAAGAACTTCCACCTTGACTATGACCTTGTCTAAAGAGGATAGGAGTTGGCTAACTCCAAAGGCTTCCATAGCCTCAGCAACTCATGACTAGAGCCTAGGTTGATTACTGTCACCATAAACGAGTGTGTCATTTGTTAAGTCAACAACAGGAATCACTCTGTACTCACTCCTCATGTAGGATCTCTGTCCTTAATGTGGTGTACAATGTGAATTAATGCTATAAGTAGTACTCAAACAGTACTTTACACTTTGTGTTTCTGTGTGGGTGCAAGCTGCTGAAATCTTTACTTAATATATACTAAATTGATCTTCTGTATATAAAGATAATTGAAAATGAATCTTGATGTGAATGGAATGGGAGAGGGAGCAGGAGATGGGTGGGTTGTGGGTGGGAGGGAAATTATGGGGTGAAAAAGCTACTGTAATCCAAAAGCTGTACTTTGGAATTTTATATTTATTAAATAAAAGTTAAAAAAAAAAGAAAAAAAGAAAAAGATCAGAACTTTCTAGATAATAGATAATATATTAAGGAATAAATTTATTCTATTTAACTGTGAATTGTATGGAGTATAAAAGTCTTTAGGAGAAGTTAGCTATTTTATTATTATTTTAAGGTTTATTTATTTATATGAAAGTCAGAGTTACACAGAGAAGGAGACACACACACACACACACAGAGTTCTTCCATCTGATGGTTCAATCCCCAATTGGCCGCAAGGCCAGAGCTGTGCCAATCGGAAGCCAGGAGTCAGGAGCTCCCTCCAGAGCTTCACACGTGGGTGCAGGGATCCAAGGCCATCTTCTACTGCTTTCCCAGGTTGTAGCAGAGAGCTGGATTGGAAGTGGAACAGATGGGACTCGAATTGGTGCCCATATGGGATGCTGGCACTGCAGGTGGTTGCTTTACCCACTACCCCACAGCACCAGCCCTGAAGTTAGCTATTTTTAAAAATATTTTGTGGGCAATTCTTAGTGTACTATACATATTATTGATATTAAATTTTTTTTGACAGGCAGAGTGGACAGTGAGAGAGAGACAGAGAGAAAGGTCTTCCTTTTTGCCGTTGGTTCACCCTCCAATGGCCGCTGCAGCCGGCGCATCTCGCTGATCCGAAGCCAGGAGCCAGGTGCTTCTCCTGGTCTCCCATGGGGTGCAGGGCCCAAGGACTTGGGCCATCCTCCACTGCACTCCCAGGCCACAGCAGAGAGCTGGCCTGGAAGAGGGGCAACCGGGACAGAATCTGGTGCCCCGACCGGGACTAGAACCCCATGTGCCGGCGCCGCAAGGTGGAGGATTAGCTTGTTGAGCCGCGGCGCCAGTCTAGATTACCTTTTAAGTGCTCTATTAGTAACCAAGGATGCTAGGGACACAAATCTTTAGGATATCATGTTTAGTTTTTGTAATTCAGCCAAGCCCCAACGTGCTTCAGTGGTTAGCAATGGGATTTTTAATCTTTTTCATGAAGGCTTCTCTGAGTTCCAGGAACACTGGATGAAAAGTGCTTCTGTTTTTTACCACCTCATGGAAGTTAAACTTGCTCCTTCCAATCCCAACATCTAGTAAACATAGCTCCCAGGGGCACATTCAACAGTTTCTTTATGTGTTCAATGAAAAATATGATGTAGTTTAGTTTTTTTTTTCTTTAATAGCAATATTCAGAATAGAAATCATCTAAAAATATCAATGTTGCAAAGATATCCCTAAAATTGAAAGGCAACTGATAATGCTTTTTGAAATAATTAGACAGATGCTTTCTTTAAAGCTTTGACCTTGGGATTTATTTTTCATAATATCAGTCCAACTAGCAGAAGTCTGTATTGCAAAATCATATGACAGCTACTGGAATGTGTTCAAATAGTGGTGTAATGCAGACACTTACCTTCACAGAAAATGATTTATTTTAGCACTTTAAATAATAATCTTTAAATTATGTCTATCTTTGGATGATAATGCAAAGATATTCTAAATATTGCAAATAATATATGATAAGTGAAAGGGTTGCATGACAAAGTCAAGAGCAATTTAATTTGGCAGAAAGAGTAAATAGAAAAACATAAATCTTTTAATTGGTAATGGTAAATGAAATAAGTAAATGAAATGGATTTTATATCTTAGGGCCATCAGTAATTATATGAAATATGACTATGAAGAAAAAGAGTTATATTGGTGATTTCCAATTCTGTTGATTTTGGAAATGTAGGCTGTAGGTATGTGTGTTCATTTCATTTTCATGATCAAATCCAACAATTTAGAGATTAGAAAATATGTCAAATCCGATCAATTTAGAGATCAATTTTTTTTAAAGTAGCATCATGCCATATGTAGAAAAGATGCTCTTTGGGGATGAATTTTATTTTTAATTTCAAATTGCAGAAGAAATTTAAGTACAGAAGATAAAATTCTTGTAAAACTTCCAGCCATTTTCTCAATTATCAAAAGTTTATCACATTTGATTCATCATTATGTTCTCACAGGTATCTCTATCTCTATCTCTCTGCCCCCCCTTATCTCTATATATCTTCCTATTTGTGAATTCCTTTCTTAACTATTTCAGTATATCACCGAGGAGAGTGGTAGGGATATTTGTGAAGATAGAAAAAGAAGTTAGGGGATATACAAACAAACTTTTTAACCCCAAATACTTCAGAATTGGTTTAGTATAAATAACTAAAAGGAATTTTCATATTCTGTAAATTAACATTGATGAAATATATTATCTAGTATACAAACCACAGTAAGACTTCTCTAATGTCTTCAATAATGTCCTTCATACCAATTAATAACTTTTATTATACCCAGTCATGGAGTGCATTCATTTGTCACAATTCTTTAGATTTCTGTAAATTGAAACAGGTTAAGTTATTTTTTTTAAGATTTATTTATTTATTCAAAAGTCAGAGTTACGCAGAGAGAGGAGAGGCACAGAGAGCGAGAGAGGTCTTCCATCCAGTGGTTCAATCCCCAATTGGTTGCAACGGCCGGAGCTGCCCCGATCCAAAGCCAGAAGCCCCGAGCTTTCTCTGGATCTTCTTGTGCAGGTGCAGGAGCCCCAAGGCCATCTTCTTCTACTGCTTTCCCAGGCCACAGCAGAGAGCTGGATTGGAAGTGGAGCAGCTGGGACTAGAATTGGTGCCCACATGGGATGCCAGCGCTGCAGGTGACGTCTTTACCTGCTACACCTCAGTGCCAGCCCTGAAGTTAGCTATTTTTATAAACATTTTGTGAGGAATTCTTAGTGTACTATACATATGATTGATTTTAAAAATTTTAGTACATGCTCTATTTAAAGTTACCTGGTTTCATATTATCAAGGTGGTTTTAGGAGACATAATTTTTTTAAGATTTATTTATTTATTTATTTGAAAAAGTTACACAGAGAGAAGAGGGGGAGAGAGAGAGAGAGAGAGAGAGAGAGAGAGAGAGAGAGAGAGAGAGAGAGAGGAGAGAGGTCTTCCATTCGATGGTTCACTCCTAATTGGGCGCGAAGGCTGGAGCTGCACCGATCTGTAGCCATGAACCAGGATCTTCTTTCTGGTCTCCCACTTGAGTGCAGGGGCCCAAGGACTTGGGACATTCTCTACTGCTTTCTCAGGCTATAGCAGAGAGCTGGATGGGAAGTGGCTCAACCGGGTCTTGAACTTGCACCCATATGGGATGCCAGCACTTCAGTTGAGGGTATTAACCCTGTGCGCCGCAGTGCCGGCCCCCGTCAGGTAAGTTATTATGTAGGATATATAATAATTTGAGTATTCTGGATGTTTCTCATGATTCAGTTAAGTTAAGTTTATATTGTCATGGAATACCCACAACAGTGATGTCAAATCTTTCTCAATGCAAAATATCAGAAGTCATGTAATGAGTGGTTATACCATTACTATTTATGTTCATTTAAATCACTTAGTTAATGTGGTACCTGCCAGCTTTGAAAGATACTTATTCTACTGTACAAATTTACACTTACATGTGTTTTACAATCACTTTATACAATTGGTCTTTTTAAATGGTCTAGTTGGACAAATGTAACCAAATGAATAATTTCTGTGTTAAAACTAGTACTCAAAGAGTATGTTTCACTTTGTGTTTCTATGTGGGTGCAAACTGTTGAAGTATTTATACTAAATTGATCTTCTGTATATAAATAGAATTGAAAATGAATCTCGATGTGAATGGAAAGGGATAGGGAGCGGGAGAGGGGAGGGTTGCGGGTGGGAGGGAAATTATGGGAAGGGGAAGCCATTGTAATCCATAAGCTGTATACTGGAAATTTATATTCATTAAATAAAAGTTAAAAAAAATCTTATTGTTACAGGTCAAGAAAACATGAGATCACATTGAACCATTTGTTAGGCAGTCTGGATCTCTCAGAATTGTGGTGTTTTCTTTCTTTCATGCAGAGCTCAAATTGGTTGTTTATTATTCCAGAGACAAGTTCATTTTCTGAAATAATTCTTCATCAAATTGCTCAGTGTCTATCTGGAAATAGATTATAGTGATTATAGAAACAAGTACAATCATGAATTTAACAAAAATAAAATCTTCATGCTTGACTCTTATGTAAATTTTACCTTCTGTTTTTAATATTCTCTAATCCAAGAAACCAGGGCACTTTGGAGAAATGTCTGGTTCTAGGAATGGGGCAGGAAATAGACCTGATGAACCAGGATCATCTTATAATACAAGACAATAATGTATAAAAGCTTGCAAACCAACAAACCCAGTGGGAGAAATATAACAAAGGGGCACAGGGGCCAAATAAAAATCATATAAATGGCAAAACTGGAACAATTTGAGCAACACAAGTAATAAAAAAATCGGGCTAAAATTCAAACAATAAAATAAATTTTTGTGCCTCAGTACCTCAGTCTTTCAGTGTTGTCTGCAAGTGGTGATTGTCTTCCAAAGAAGGGAAGCAATAAAACAAGTAACTTCATTCTGGAGAAACCTGACACTGTTTCAACCAGCTGATCAAAGGCAACAATGACATTCGAACATCATGATAAAAGTTAGTACCTTTAATAACATTAGATGAAAATGGCATTTTACCTATTCCATGTACCTCCCCAAAACTTACAACACTAGTGTAATCATGATAAATTTTAAGCACACAGCAAATTCCATAGGGACATCCTATAATATATGTAATTGGTGCTCTTTAAAATTGTGAGTATATCACAAATGACAAACATCTAACAACTGTCATAGACAAGAGTAACCTAAAGATATATGATATTAAATGTAATTTATTTTCATAGACAGTGTCCAGGAGACATTCAGTAAAAACTAAGGAAATTGAAGTAAAAAATGGAGTTTAGTTAATAATAATGTGTTGATACTGGCTAAATACTTGTAACTAATGTACCGTGTTAATGTATGATGTTAATAAAGGGAAAATTCTATAAATCCATAGGTATCCTAAAAATAAAGCCTACTCATTTATTTTTACACCTCAGTTGACACAGTAGATTTATGTGACTGAATAGAATATGTAAACATGAGGAAAGAGTTGAAGAAAATATGGAGGAAAAAACAAGAGAGAAAAGAGGATACAAAATACAGAAAAAAGTATAGAGAGACATAGAGGATACAGAAAGATGCTGGAACATGAAAATATTTGGATTTCTAGGGGAAGGAAAATAAGCCAGGAAATAAAGGGGATAAAAACAATATATTATGAGAAATGGCTAATAATTTTTCAGATCTGATCAAGATACAGGTTTTAGAATCTGTATAGATCCAAACCAATTTTTTTTTTAAATTTATTTGACAGGTAGAGTTATAGACACTGAGAGAGAGAGAGACAAGAGAGGTCTTCCTTCCCTTAGTTCACTCCCCAAATGGCTGCTACGGCCGGAGCTGCGCCAAACCGAAGCCAGGAGCCAGGTGCTTCCTCCTGGTCTTCCATGCGGATTCAGGGCCCTAGCACTTGGGCCATCCTCCACTGCCTTCCAGGGCCACAGCAGAGAGCTGGTCTGGAGAGGAGCAACCGGGACAGAATCCAGTTCCCCAACCAGGACTAGAACCCTGTGTGCCGGCGCCGCAGGTGGAGGATTAACCAAGTGAGCCACGGTGCCGGCCCCCCAAACTAATTTAAATATAAAGAAAATTACACCACAGAAAAATCACAGTAACCTGATTTTAAAAAGTATTGAAAATACTAGAAATTGTTCAGAAGGGAAGTTATTGACATGCAATTTTGAAAAGAGTGATAAATAAATGAAGCTGATTTCTCAAAAGAAATATCAGAAACCCAAAGAAATCATATTGGTTACTTCTAAGTGTTTAAAAATTTAATTGCATACCTAGAATTCTATGTTTAGTAAGTGATAGTCTTTTAAGTATGAAAGCAAATTAAATATTTTTTAAAATAAAAACTATGAAATATGTATAAGTATGTCCTTCCAAAAATAATGCAAAAGTATATTACTCAAGCAGAAGGAGTGTGATCCCAAATGAAATGTTTAATATGTATGAATAATAAAAATAGTAAGAAAATTAAGGTAAATATAAATGGATATTGGCATGAAAATTTTTTCAAAAATATTAGCCAATTTTTAAGTTATTTAAACTTACATTTGTATTTAGATTTTATGAGTGAAGGTGTAATTATTTTGTATGTCTGACCATTGCTATGATTTAGGATTTGATTTTCCATTTCTTATTGACACATATCTAGCATTTTAGTTAGAAAAACCTGTGTTCTCCTCTTGAGTTCTTCAGACCTGCTCTCCCTTGTGACTCTTCCAACTTCATCCTTTTGTCAGTACCAAAGATCAACCTACTATTATTTCTTTGCTCTTTTCCATACCAGGTTGCCTTGTATTTCCTTTGCTCTTTCCAGAAGTCCCTGATGAAAGTACCAGATTCTCTTCCACTTCTAAAGATGTATGGATGGCTGTCAGCTTTGACTTCTGATCTTTTATTTGAGAATGTATCCATCTGCCTTCATTGCTTGACCACTAAGAAGACGCTAATGTTTAGATAAAGAACTAAATGCACTCATAGACTTGAAGAGTATGTAACTCCCTTGATAATGGAGGAACAAATCAAAAAATAAATAACTAATCCAAAGAAGATAGGAATGTTGACAAAAAGTACGGGGAGGAAGGCAAATGGAATTAAAAGACTAATGCATGTTTTTTAAACCAAATGTATCAATTATTACATTAAATATAGTTTATTGATGGACATAATTTATAAAGCATTTTTATAAATAAATTTGTGTACTTAATTATTTAAAGACACACACACACACACACACGAGAGAGAGAGAGAGAGAGAGCGCATGAGAAGAGATCTTCCATCTGCTGGTTCATTCCCCAAATGTCCTCAACAGCCAGCTCTGGGCCAGCTTAAATCAGGAACTCAATTCATTTTCTCACATGGGTATCAGAGATGCAACTACTTGATTCATCACCTGCTCCATTAAAGAGCACACATTAGCAGGAGGCTGGAATCGGGAACCCAGCTAGGACTCAAACCCATGCACTTTGATGTGGAATGTTAGTATCTCAAGCAGTGGCTTAACTGCTGCATTAAATGTCCACCCCAAAGAAATCAGGTTTTAGAAACATTACAAGCAAATCAAAGGGAGAACGATCTAAATGTGAAAACATTTTGAAGAATAGGTTAATTCACAAAGTAACTGCAAATGCATACCACATCACAACATAATTATATAAAAGTTTAACTCACTAAGCCTTTAAGAAAAATATACCATATTGCATTTTAAAGAATAATAAGTAGCATAATAAAGCTTTAGTTAGATAAAGAAATAATTATTATAAATTTGTATATACTTAACAATATGTCTCCAATGTGTAAAGCAAAAAACAAAAATATAAGGAGTAATAGATGAATCCATAATCAAAATGAGAGTACTTAACATATTTCTCTAAGGGTTAAATTGAAAAAAAAACAGTAAGAACATTAAAATCAGAAATAAATGTGGCCTAAGAATGAACTTTTCACCTAACAATTATTATAGACACTCTTTCTTTCTTTTTTTATGTAAAAAAGCTTATTTTGGTGGTAGCTGACTTTTTTTTATTTAATGAATATAAATTTCCAAAGTACAACTTATGGATTACAATGGCTCCCCCCCCATAACTTCCCTCCCACCCGCAACCCTCCTCTTTCCCGCTCCCTCCCCCCTTCCATTCACATCATGATTCATTTTCAATTCTCTTTATATACATACAGAAGATCAGTTTAGTATATGTTAAGTAAAGATTTCAACAGTTTGCACCCACATAGAAACACAAAGTGAAAAATACTGTTGGAGTACTAGTTATAGCATTAAATCACAATGTACAGCACATTAAGGACAGAGATCCTACATGATATTTTTTTAAAATTGATTAATTTTCTATGCAATTTCCAATTTAAAACCAAGTTTTTTTTTTTTCATTTTCAATTATCTTTATATACAGAAGAGCGATTCAGTATATACTAAGTAAGGATTTCATCAGTTTGCACCCACACAGAAACACAAAGCGTAAAAATACTGTTTCAGCACTAGTTATAGCATTACTTCACATTGGACAACACATTAAGGACAGATCCCACATGAGAAGTAAGTACACAGTGACTCCTGTTGTTGACTTAACAATTTGACACTCTTGTTTATGGCATCAGTAATCTCCCTAGGCTCTAGTCATGAGTTGCCAAAGCTATGGAAGCCTTTAGGGTTCGCTAACTTCGATCTTATTCCGACAGGGTCATAGTCAAAGTGGAAGTTCTCTCCTCCCTTCAGAGAAAGGTACCTCCTTCTTTGATGGCCCTGTTCTTTCCACTGGGATCTCACTTGCAGAGATCTTTTATGTAGGTCTTCTTCTTCTTTTTTTTTTTTTTTTTTCTTTCCAGAGTGTCTTCGCTTTCCATGCCTAAAATACTCTCATGGGCTCTTCAGCCAGATCCGAATGCCTTAAGGGCTGATTCTGAGGCCAGAGTGCTATTTAGGACATCTGCTATTCTATGTGTCTGCTGTGTCTCCCGCTTCCCATGTTGGATCGTTCTCTCCCTTTTTGATTCTACCAGTTAGTATTAGCAGACACTAGTCTTATTTGTGTGATCCCTTTGACTCTTAGACCTATCAGTGTGATCAATTGTGAACTTAAGATGATCACTTGAAATCCAGTCATTTGCAACAATATGGAGGAATCTGGAAAAAATTATGCTGAGTGAATTAAGCCAGTCCCAAAGGGACAAATATCATATGTTCTCCCTGATCGGTGACAACTAACTGAGCACCAAAGGGGAAATCTGTTGAAATGAAATGGACACTATGAGAAACAGTGACTTGATCAGCTCTTGTCCTGACTGTTGATGCACACTGTAATACTTTATCCATTTTAGTATTTTTTTTTGTTCTAGTGCTAGTGGTTGAACTCTGTAATTAACACACAATTATTCTTAGGTGTTTAAATTTTAACTGAAAAGTGATCCCTGTTAAATATAAGAGTGGGAAAAAGAGAGGGAGGAGATGTACAATTTGGGACATGCTCAATCGGACTTGCCCCAAATGGTGGAGTTAGAAACGTGCCAGGGGATTCCAATACAATCCCGTCAAGGTGGCATGTACCAATGCCATCTCACTAATCCAAGTGATAGACACTCTATGTGCATTGGTACATTGACAAAAGCTGACCATATACTGGTTATATTATGGTTCTGTAGAAAAGCAGGACCATATAAGATATGACTGTATATATGCAAACTTGGAGAGATAGATGATAATGATATAGAGAGATAGATAAGAGAAAGAGACAGAAACAGAGAGGGATAGACAAACACAAATACACACACACACACACAGAGAGAGAGAGAGAGAGAGAGAGAGAGAAAGAGAGAGAAAGATTTTAAGCAATCAGCTCATGGAACTGAGTCTGATGGCAAATCCAAAATTTGTAAGCTATGTTGACAGACAAAAGGTCCATGGAAGAACTGAGGTTGAAGTTCAAGTCTGAAAGCAATCTACTGGTAGAATTCCTTTTGGTTCTTTAGTTCTGGTAAGACCTTTGACTGAATGGATGTGGTCCATTCACATTAGGAATGACAATATGCTTACTTATAGACAGTGACTAAAAAGTTCATCTCATCTAAAATCACCCTTACAGAAACAACCACTATAAATTATGACCAAATTACCTGGGCATCCTGACCCAGTCATGTTAACACATAAAAGTAATCACACCTAAATTTGAAATCAGTGAATTTCCAATAAATTTCCATGTTCAAAGTATTCTGCATGAATATAGTAATTCAAAGTTGGAAACCAAAAGCAAAATATTACATGAAAAAAATTCCTACATGTTTACAACATAGGGAATTAAATTCTACTTAAACAATGCATAAAACCAGGAAAACATTTTAAGCTGAAACCCAATAACAGTACCCAGATCAATTTGTACAATGCAGCTAAAGCTGTAATTTAAGGATAATATGTGGTCTTAAATGAATGTATTATAAAGAATAAATGCAGAAGAGAAGCAGTCATTTCAGCCTGGAAGAAAACTCTGATTGTCACTGCTCCATAGTCCCCCATGAAGTTGACTGATGCTTTATTTGGCTTAATTAACTTTAATTGAGACTTTATCTCACAATCTGCTTTAAGAAAACCCAACTTGTTACCTTGCTAAAATGAAAAGTCACATACACATTGACCTAACTCTTCAAATTAGAAAAAAAAAAAAAGAGACAAGTATATGAATGTCCATAATAGTAGCATCCATTATAGACAAAAACTGGAAGCAGTCCAACACTTTTTTAAACACTTATTTTATTTACATGAAAGATAGAGTTACAGAGAGATGAAGCCAGAGAGAGAGTGGTCTTCCATCTGCTGGTTCACTCCCTAAGTGGCTGCAATGGCCAGAGCTGAGCTGATCCAAAGCCTGGTGCCAGGAGCCTGCTTCTGGTCTCCTACACAGGTGTAGGGGCCAACCACTTGGGCCATCTTCTGCTTTCTGAGGCTATAGCAGAGAGCTGGATTGGAAGTGGAGCAGCTGGGACTCAAACCAGTGCCCATATGGGATGCTGGCACTATAGACCAGGGCTTTCACCCACTGTGCCACAGCACTGGCCCTATCCAGCTAAATTCTCACAATGATTGTATACCAATAGAATTAGTGATATGCATGGAGTACTAAGCTCTTGGCTTTTGCCTGGCCTAGCCATGACTGTTTTGGCCAACTGGGTAGTAAACCAAAAGATGAAAGATGTCTTTTTCTCTCTCTCCTCTCTGTCTATAATTCTGGCATTTAAATAAACAAATAAACCTTTAAAATGTAAAATAAAACAACAACGTGATTTTTGATCTAACACCCAATTTAGACATCCCACTTCAAATAGGGCTTTTCTGAAGTTATCTACATATTGCAAATCCACCCTTTCCACATCTGTCATATGATTGTGGATTTTTTTTTTTTTTTTGACAGGCAGAGTTAGTGAGAGAGAGGGAGAGATAGAGAGAGAGAGAAAGGTCTTTCTTCCATTGGTTCACCCTCCAAATGGCCGCTACGGCCAGCGCACTGTGCCGATCCGAAGCCAGGAGCCAGGTGCTTCCTCCTGGTCTCCCATGTGGGTGCAGGGCCCAAGCACTTGGGCCATCCTCCACTCCCATCGGGGGCCGCAGCAGAAAGCTGGACTGGAAGAGGAGCAACCGGGACAGAATCCAATGCCCCAACTGGGACTAGAACCCAGAGTGCCGGTGCTGCGAGAGGAGGATTAACCAAGTGAGCCATGGTGCAGGCCTTTTTTAATTGCTTTTTTTTTTTTTTTTTTTTTTGACAGGCAGAGTGGACAGTGAGAGAAAGAGACAGAGAGAAAAGTCTTCCTTTGCCGTTGGTTCACCCTCCAATGGCCACCGCAGCCGGCGCGCTGCGGCCAGTGTACTGCGCTGATCCGAAGGCAGGAGCCAGGTGCTTATCCTGGTCTCCCATGGGGTGCAGGGCCCAAGGACTTGGGCCATCCTCCACTGCACTCCCGGGCCATAGCAGAGAGCTGGCCTGGAAGAGGGGCAACCGGGACAGAATCCGGCACCCCGACCGGGACTAGAATTGCTTTTTTAAATATCAGTTGTTAACATCTTCCTGAATTGTTGTCACAATATAATAATGCCATCTCCAGGATTTTAGGGATCTTCCTTTTTCACTGATATATCCCTACATCTAAATAATATCTGGTATGTAATAGAAACTCAGTAATTATTGGTTGAATTTATTAGTAAATTAGCCAATTATTTTTGCATCCTATATTATATTATTCCGTATTTCATTTTTTTCAATTTTCCTTTCATTATATTTGTCGTTTTTTTTACCTTGCATCGGACTGTATATATTTACATTATTTCCTCTGTGCTTGTGCCTACATTGAGGTAAATCTTAATTATTTCATTTTCCTTGAGCTTATAGTACTTGTAGAAGTTTTTCTCAATGTCTTAAAGCAGAAGTGAAGAAACTTTCCTTTAAAATGAGTCTCTTCCTGAACATTTTTTTAAAAATATTTTATTTGTTTATTTGAGAGGTAGAGTTACAGAGAGAGGAAGAGACAGAGAGAAAGGTCTTCCATCCACTGGTTCACT
Source organism: Lepus europaeus (assembly GCF_033115175.1). Lineage (NCBI taxonomy): Eukaryota > Metazoa > Chordata > Mammalia > Lagomorpha > Leporidae > Lepus > Lepus europaeus. The sequence goes on along the minus strand of NC_084834.1, from coordinate 47,589,992 downwards.
CTCCAGATGGCTACAACAGCCAGAACTGGGCCAATCCAAAGCCAGGAGCCAGGAACTTCTAGGTCTTCCATGCAGTTGCAGGGCCCCAAGCACTTGTGCCATCTTCCACTGCTTTCCCAGGCCATAGCAGAGAGCTGGATCTGTAGAGGAGCATGAACTGGCACCCATATGGTATACCAGCTCTGCAGGTCGAGGCTTAACCTACTTACACTGCAGGGTTGGCCGGATCTGTGAACTTTTTACAAATGTAAAATTTTGTTGAGGTTGTTAAACAGGAGGGGAATTATATTTTTAATCATATTCATGTGTATAGTTAAGGGAGCATAATTCAGTCCCTCAGAACATTGATCTAAAATATGAAATAGCTCATGGGCCAAATGTGTTCATGGTTTTTTTTGCAATAATGTCACCTTATTTCATTCTTTTTTTTTCTTGTATTAATATGTTGCATTATTTAGTCTTTTAAAAGGTAATTTGATTATTTTAAATAAATGATAATGACTATAAATCTCTTTAATGGGTCACTAGCTGTTATGTTTGTATTAGTGTTTGCATATGTTAGTATTAGCATGCATATCCAAAAGGTATGTCAGATTGCAACAAAATAAAGGAGAAAAGAGCCACTAAAGAATGATAAATTGCTAAGATCAAACAGCCAAAAAAACTTTCAGTTTGGAAATGTGATGACGAATATTATCTTCTACTTTTCAGTTTAGCTCTGTGGTGTCATAAGAAATGGAAAAACCTATCAACCAAACACAAGACACAGAACGAGAGCTCTGTGTGTGCATCCATTTGTGTGTGTTCTGCAGAATATTTCAAAATCTTTAGAAAGATTCCAGTAAGTGAGGCTTGTCACTTCATGCTAAAACACAATATATAGTATTAAATATAATTTTAGTAACCTGAAAATAGCTTTGCTCTTTAAATATTCTACTTAGAGAAAAGTCTGGAGCTTGGCTTAGTTCCAACAATAGCTATGCAATACTGGTAACTGCACCCACATTTGGGGAACCGTCAAAAACATCAACTCTAGAAAAATTTCACTCCTACTCATCCTATTTTTCTGTTAAATCTTTTAACAATTTTTACTCTTATGAGAGCAATAAATGCATATATTATTTAAAATAAACTAGGACTACTATGGTATAGTAGAATATTAGACCTCTGTTGCTTCTTTTATCCCATTGTCAGTCTTATGCACTACAAGTTGGTGTTTTCACTTTTTTAAGGAATCATTATTTTTTTAAGTATTTTAAAACTACATATTTGGGGCCGGCACTGTGGTGCAGTGGGTCAAAGTCCTGGCCTGAAGCACCGGCATCCCATATGGGTGCCGGGTCTAGTCCTGGCTGTTCCTCTTCCGATCCAGCTCTCTGCTATGTCCTGGGAAAGCAGTAGAAGATGGCCCAAGTCCTTGGGCTCCTGTACCCATGTGGGAGACCCGGAGGAAGTTCCTGGCTCCTGGCTTCAGATCAGCGCAGCTCTGGCCATCGCGACCATCTGGGGAGTGAACCAGCAGATGGAAGATCTCTCTCTCTATCTCTACCTCTGTCTGTATCTCTTTCAAATAAATAAATTTTTAAAACAAAAAACTACATATTTTACTGCTATTTCATGAAGTACGAACTTGAGATGTTTTTGACTGAGTTCATTTTATGATAATTTTTATTATTCATGATAAACTATAAGTATTTAGATTTTAAATCATGATTGCATTTCTTTTCTGCTCTTCCTATAGATAATAATTGTTTTAAAATTATGTGTTTTGGGATGTATTTAATAGATAATTTACCATTTATCAAAAGAAGTGTGACTCATTTTTATGTGACTTACCATGTGGTCGAACACTACACAAAACCAATTCACTAGTTATCGAAGACCTCTTTTCTGGGTCCTCTTGTCCTCTTAACTCAACTAGAAGAGAATGAGTTCTGAGACTGCTGCAGAGCTATCATGTTATGCCTAGGACTCTCTTCAATGCCACTAATCTGTGATGGACACACTAAGTGCTAGATTCCATGACTTTTCTACATTAATATTTCATGCTTAGAAAACAATTCATTTTTTGAAATGATGGGTAAAGTAGGTAAAATTTTTTAATTTGTCATTTTGCAAATTCCATCCCTCTCTGTGGGGCATGAGCAGGGCCAGGCCAGACCAGGCCCGGGGGCTCCGCATGCGCAGCTGCTCCAGGGTGCCCCCGCCCGAGCTGCTCGGAATGAAGCCGTGCGGAGCCAAGTAAGATGGTGCCCAGAGGAAGTAAGATGGGCGGAATCCAAAGTTGTTTACCACTAAAACTAATTGGCTGTGCAATATCAGGGGAGGTAACAAAACTAGTAACAAGTGTATAGACATAGGGCTAGTCCTATAGAAATCCCCCCATAAGGTGATTTTTTAAGTGATTGGTTGGTTCTTAGCCCTGCCCCAATGACTCTGCAGTTTTGTGTTATAAAAGGTACTATTATGCAAAAGGTGACTGAGTCCTTGCTACTAGACTTGGCTCCCGGCTACGTCTGATTGTCTCCGGGATCAGGAGGCTGGGGAATGGGTGAGCGGCACACTTACCTTTCCTCAGACCCAGTCCATCCTTGTATGGGTGGACTAAGACCCAACACCTCTCTGCTTTTCCTTCCACTCTGTCAAGTCACAGTAACTCCTGGTTTAATTTAGTCAAAATTTCAATTGTGCTTCATGGTTTTCTAACATTTAAATTTAGAGAATTTATATACAAATTCCTTTGTATCCAACTTGTTGGTTCAGTCCTTTCTTGGCAGGTTTTTACGAAGCTAGATACACTTTTGCTATACAATCCAGTAATCACCCTCTTAGGAAAGTACCCAAATAACTTGAAAACTTGTGTTTACACAAAAACCTACACACAAATGTTTATAGCATGGTGTTCTAGAATTTTGTTAAAATCAACTCTTACATAGCTAGTTTTAATAATTTTCTAGATCACTGATATTTCACTCCCTTCCTGAAAATATTTTGTTTTAATGAAGTATTATTGACAAATTAAAATTACATACATTCACAGCATACAACATGATGATTCAACATACTATCCATTGTATAATGATTACCACAATCATAATAACTGACACATCTATTACCATAATAGTTACCATTGTTTGCAAATGCATATGCATGTGTGTGTATATGTTTTTGTGGTGAGGCCACTTAAAATCTGCTCTCTTAACAAAATGTTTTCAAATTATTCTCCTTCATTTCTTGCTTTGGAATAAGCATATTAATTAATTGTGTATTAAATTTCATAGATCCATCTTCTTAACATCTTTTTATTATCCATCTCTTTTACTTTTGCTTGACTTTCTGGAAGTTTTTTTAGCTTAAACTTCTAATTCAACTACCCCTTTTTACCATAATAATGTATCTGATGTCTGCCAACTTTTTTTCTCTGACTTCCTTTTCTAAATTGTACCCTTTTCTTTTTCACAGAATGAAGCATCTACTCTGCAGTGGTCATGAACAGTTTAACTTCTCTTTAGCATCCTTCTCATCAGATATTCTGTTAATTATCATACACTTTACAGAAGAATTAGTAGATTTCATTTTTCTGAAAAGTTTTAGGTGACAGCCATCTAGAGTACAAATATGGAGAGTTGTCTTGTATTTATTCCACCCCACACATTATAGTGTCTGCTATTATACCAATTTCCATTAGTATTAACAGGATACACTTGTCAAAATTGATGAGTCAGCATTGAGATGTCACTCAAAGTCCTAGTTTTCATTAGGGTTGACTTTTGGCAGCATATATTCTGATTTTTGAAAATGTATAATGGCATGTATCTACCTTTATCATTTCATAGGGTATGTTCTATGCCCTAAAAATGTCCTGTGCTCCATCATTCTTCTGTCCTTACTCCCAAGTCCTTGATGACAACTGACCTTTTCACTATTCCATTGTTTTCTCTCTTTTAAGAAGTTCCTATGCTTGGAATAATAATACAATATGTAGTCTTTTCAGATGTGTATCTTTCATTTAGTGAAATGCATTTAATGTTACTTCATTTTTTTTCATAGCTTGATAGCTTATTTATGTCTACCACCAAATAATATTCCACTGTCTGAATGTGCTGTAGTTCCCTCATCTATTAAAGGACATTTATGTAGCTCCTAAGTCTTGGCAAACAAACAAAGCTGTTAGCTGCTGTAAACATTTGTGTGTAGTTTTTTGTGTAAACACAAGTTTTTAAGTTATTTGGGTACTTTCCTAAGAGGGTGATTACTGGATTGTATAGCAAAAGTATAGTTAGCTTCGTAAAAACCTGCCAAACAGTCTGTTAACATTAGTGTGCCATTTTACATTCCTACCAGCAATGAATGAAAGTTCCTGTTGCTCCTCAATCTCACTAATGTCAGGAGCTGATCTATTTGAACAATAATCTGATGCTCCCAGGAATGCATTAGCAGGAAGCTGGAATCAGGAATGCAGCTGTGACTTGAGCCCAGGGATGCAGTTATCCAGAGTGATGCTCTTACTGCTGTTCCACATGGCTGTCCCTCTAATATGTGTTATGCAAATTTTTTTTCTCTGGGTATGGAATATCTTCTCATTCCCATGGCAGTGCCTTTAACATAGCTGTTCTATCCACTTTTCATTATCTAAAAGTGCATTGACTTTTTTTGACAGGCAGAGTGGACATTGAGAGAGAGAGACAGAGAGAAAGGTCCTCCTTTGCCATTGGTTCACCCTCCAATGGCCACCGCGGCCGGCGCGCTGCAGCCAGCTCACCATGCTGATCCGAAGCCAGGAGCCAGGTGCTTCTCCTGGTCTCCCATGGGGTGCAGGGCCCAAGGACTTGGGCCATCCTCCACTGCACTCCCTGTCCACAGCAGAGAGCTGGCGTGGAAGAGGGGCAACCGGGACAGAATCTGGCACCCCGACTGGGACTAGAACCTGGTGTGCTGGTGCCACAAGGCGGAGGATTAGCCTATTGAGCCATGGCACCAGCCCTAAAAGTGTATTGACTTTTCTATCATCACCTACCTACCTATCTATCTATCATCTATCTATTGATCAGGCTGCCTGTAGTTATTTATGTATATATGTGGTATATAGTAACACGTGATGAATGTATAGCTCTGGATACATATTTGTATGTATGCTATCCTGTTTAATCTTTAATAAAAATAACTCACTTTAAAATTCTTCATGGTCTCCTCAAAATTTATCATGGTATACATTTTTTTACCTTATTTTTTTATAACATTTATCAACATCTGATGTGCATTTTTTCTTGTATCAAGCCCCATGAAAGTGAAGACTTTGTCTTCCTTGCATAATATGGGTACTCGTCATAGTGGTGAATCAATACATATTTATTGAATTATTGAATGTAGACAATTTTCCAAAATTACATACTCTTTATAATTTTGGGAGAGTTGTCCTTTTTTCCTTTTTTTTGTTATCTGAACTTGTGATGTGCCAGTTTGAAGTAATTTAAATAAAATATAAATATCACCGATTATTAAATTGAAACTGGATACAATTTTTACCACTGATGATACACTAAAACTGCAACTATTAAGCTGTTATTAAAAATGATTATTTGGATTTAGTCAACAATTATGTGTTTTGCAGTCAGATAACCTTACTGGAGATTTATAATATGAAGTCAATTACCTGTCATCCAGAAGCTCCTAAATGTAGAGAAATAATACTTCATGTACATGTGCAACTGTGGGGCATGAGCGCGGCCAGGCCAGGCCAGGCCCGGCCCGGGGGCTCCGCATGCGCAGCTGCTCCAGGGTGCCCCCGCCCGAGCTGCGCGGAACAAAGCCGCGTGGAGCCAAGTAAGATGGCACCCAGAGGAAGTAAGATGGGCGGAATCCAAAGTTGTTTACCACTAAAGCTAATTGGCTGCGCAACATCCGGGGAGGTAACAAAACTAGTAACAAGTGTATAGACATAGGGCTAGTCCTATAGAAATCCCCCCGTAAGGTGACTGTGTAAAGTGATTGGCTGGTCCTTAGCACTGCCCCAATGACTCTGCAGTTTTGTGCTATAAAAGGTTCTGTTTCTCAGGAAGTAAATGAGTCCTTGCTAGACTTGGCTCCCCGCTGCGTCTGATTGTCTCCGGGACCAGGAGGCTGGGGAACGGGCGAGCGGCGCGCACTTACCTTTCCTCGGACCCAGTCCATCCTTGTACGGGTGGACTAAGACCCAACATGCAACTACTACATAAGGCAAAAAATAGGTTTGATAATAGGATGGTATATAAAATCCAATGGCATTCAGAAGTACATCTTAACTTCCACATGCGATTTATGCTGGCTAAATTCCACTGAGTTTTGTATTTGCTAAACAAATATATTGTATTTCACAGTCTTCACTCTGTTTAACTGTTTTAAATTTGTACACAAATAAAAACTCTAAGTGGTTACACAGATTGGCAGAATTAAAATGATTTGAGTTCTGTGTCTTTATAATTATTATTCTGTTACTTATTTTGAATCTAGGATTTATATTCACAAATATTAGTTCTACTGTGCTCAAAATAAAAACTATACAAAATTTTAGTTATTTGTCCTTGAAAATGAATATATCTCTCTGAGTGCATATATGTCCTGATTGACAATTTAACTGGGAGTTATTTGAATTAGCTACTAAATCAAAACAATGTTCATTATAATATAAATAAAAAGGCTAATTTGAAACTTACATAACATATTATTAAAACCCTACTATGGGACATTTGGATTGGCAATGAAGATACTGACTGGAACAGTCCACATCTCATACCGAAGTGCCTGGGTTTGGGTCCTGATTATACTCTTGATTCCAGGTTCCTGCTAATATCCACTCTGGGAGGCAGTAGCTGATGTTTTCAGTAGTTGGGTCCCTGTCACCCAGGTAGGAAATCCAAAGTGAGTTCTGAGTTCCCAGCTGCAGCCTGATCCAACCCTAGTTGTTGTGGGTATTTGGGGAGTCAAACAGTGAATGAGAGATTTACCTGTGTTCCTCTTTGTCTCTTTCTGTCTCATAAATAAAAAATAAATAAATAAATAAAAATTACTACAATCATAACTGCAGCAACTGTTTAGAACTTTAATAAGGAATATGATTTTTTAATGGAAGAGAGTTTATTTCATATATCGTTTAGAACTGCTTGTATAGGTGATAATAAACAGCAGACATACTGCTATTGGGTTTTATTGTTTAATAATTTTATACAGATAATATGTTCAACACTCCTTCTTATCACACCTCTGTTGTTCCCATGCAGGGGAAAATGTCCCCGTCACCTGTCTTATCACCTATAAGCCATTGAACTAGTGTAAGTGAAATGAAGAAAGAGGGTACAAATCATGGAAATATTTTGAAAACATTAACATTTGGTGAATAGAATGGTTGTGTTAAGGGATAAAGCATTTAGGTGTTTTCAACAGGCATGGGGTGGTAATGAAAGGTTTTGAGCAGAGTAGTACATAGCTAGAGCAGTGGCTTTAAAATCTGTTATTTCATATAGAAATATATGGACTGTGATGAAGACAGGGATACTGAAGAAAAGAGACTGTCATTATGGAGTCCATCAGAAGGTACATCAAATGAAAGATAAATATATACCAGTGCAAACAAAGGTTAATAACAGTAAGAATGAAAGAAGAAAGACATTTATATTAAAATTAAGGGCTAGTCATTTATATAAAATAAAATAAGAGAGATATGTATTGCTTATAAACAACTTTTTCTTCTTTTTTGGTAAAGTTGATTGATAAGGCAAATATGTTGAACATTGATTTCAACAGGCCATTTGACATTTCTCATTATAGCTTCCTAGATAAGACATAAGTCTGAAACACGACCACATCTCTTTCAAATTAACTTTGAGTATTTGAATGTGAAGATCAATGATTTTCTAAAATAAAATGATAGAAGTTTTCAAAGAGAGTAGTATCAGAATCATATTAGTATAATAAAATACTATTTTTACATGTTTGTACTTATTTATTCAGGAACCGTGTTTGCATAAGGAGACAGAGATGGATAAAGAGAGAGGCTGGCAGATCCAACTCCCATCCATTGGTCATTCTCCAAACACCTGAATGATCTTTGATGGGCCAGGGCTGAACCAAGAGTAGAGAATTCAATCCACTGTGGGTAGCAGGAACCTGCTTACATGAGCTATCACTGCTGTTTTCCAGGGTCTGCATGTAAATGTAGCTTGACTTAGGAGCTAGTACTGGGAATCCAACTGAGGTACTCCAGTAAGGAACATAGGCATCTTAGTCCCAGCATCTTCAATGTTAGGCCAAACACCCTCCATAACCCTACACTTAAAAATACATACAAACTAAGAGAGGATAAATAGCCTTCCACAGTGTTAAAAAAAAAGAAACTAATATTTTCTTGTGGTGTGAATCCAAGTATTGTGGTTATGGAAGAAAAAATAATGATACTTAGAGAATCTGCGAGCTTTCTCAGTAAATTCTCTAAAGAGCTCACAATATAAAAATAGGTTGTATAACAAAAATAAACTTACATGACCTCTAAGAACAGTGATATTAATTCTAAAGACCAAGATGAACTGAAGTTTGACAAAATGAGCATTACAAAAAGAGAGATGGTTGTTTTGAGTTTTTTCCCCTTACCATGCACTGCCTAAGCTACAAGCTTTTAGGCTTTATGTTTGGTCAATAAAGATCTACTCTTTATGGTAAGGGGAAAGTTTTCCCTATCGATGCACAAATCAGGCCATGCTTATGATAGATTTCAATAACTCAGAGAAGAATGGAGTGCATGCTATTGACATTATCATTAGTCATTCAGAAGTGGCTCAGCCAAGGATGTCATTATCTAAGATTGTACAAATAGATAATTGACCTACAATCTTTTCTAAATTAAACTGCATGCTACCCACTGTTACGGCACCATGCTCTTCTGCTTGTATTCCCATTCTAGCTACCATAGCAGGTGGATTTCAATAGTTATTTTCCATTAAGCATTCACATATGTGGATTGAAGATGTAACAAACTCTTGTACATGTGTACCATCATATTTACAGCACATATCATTTTTTGAAAAACCATGATTCAGCACTTTGGAATATGCAGGTAAAAATAACTGACCTTATCCTTAATATGATTTAAATATATTTCAAGTGAACAATATGTACAGAGAATAAGTAAGGTCAGGTAGACAGTGATAAGAACCAGAGGAGAGGTACAGACATATGGAAATTGTAGTGTGAATGTAAGAGACAATTTCCCTGGAGGGGAAATTAAATTCAAATTGATGGTTACATTTTTATCACTTTTAAATTTTTGAGATTTGATGTTTAATAGCAACCTTACTACATTTTAGTATACCACTACTCAATTTTTGTTATTTGTATTTTAATTTTTAAATGCTGATTATTTTCTCCTTCAAATTCTTGTATTTCCTTTGTATTACAGTTTTATTTTCTCTCCAAGCTAACAATTCTTCTTAATATTTTGTCCATGAATTTCTATTTACAGCTCAAACGTGGATAGTCTTGAGTTTTCTATCCTCAGCGTCTTCTTGCTTGAACTCTCCCTGTTCACTGACATTGACTTATATTTAGAATTACTGTGAGCAATTTCACTGTGAACCCTAAATCTTATTGTCAATATAGACCTTCCTTTTGAACTTTAAATCTGTGTATTTAATTGTCTATTCAACTGAACACAGGTATCTCAAATTCAGTATGTCCAAAAATAAACCCAATACTCATTCTTTAGGATTTTGACTCTATAATAATGACCCCATGGTGTCATTTATAGCTTAATATATACCACAGAATTTAATCCAAAGGCTTCATCTTTCCACTTTCTCACATACATTTGTTCATCAAATCTTTTACTATTAGATCCCCCACATCCTTTTAATCAGTTCTCTCTTCACTATCTTCAATGATGCCATTTTTGCAATGCAATTATTTTCTGATTAGTAAGAAGATCTGTGCCTCTATCATAATTTATCACCTTGCTTAGTCTTTCTTTCCCAGTGGTAAACATATTATCCATCTAGAATATCAATCTTACTACACCATGACTATTGACCAAACAGCTTAAACCTTCATGATAAAAACTCATTCCTTCTGCTTGGGCAAGGAGTCCCTCCAGATCCAGATCCAAGCATAGTTCATGCCCCGCATTCCTTGCACTGTATGCCATTTTGTAAAGCACTTGCTATCTGTACAAAATAATTGGCACAATTCTGGTCTGACACAGTGAATTTTCAACCTGATCTATTTAGCAAAATTCTACTCATCACAGTGGAGCCAGTTTCTCGAAGCCATCTAAGTTTCCTTTCCAGTTGTATTTTATTTATTTTATTGCCTGCTTTATTATTAGGCTATGTTATTATGTATAAAATTTACTTATTTATCTATACCTAATATCCTACCTTGTACTATTATATAAGATTTAGAACAACAGTACTGTGAAGAGAGTATTTGTTCTCCAGGGCTTAAAGAGCTTAGTTAGCATTGTGTCTGGTGTGCAATAAGATCTCTCTGAGTTTATGAATACATGAATAATTAATTATAAAGAATCATTTTGTCTGAGTAAAATAAGCTAATTGAAACAAAGTTTTTGAGATCTATTCAGGGTCATTTCCTTTAGAGTTAAAGTTGAAGTGAATGGTTAAGTTAATGGAAATGGTTAACTAAATGAAATCAAAACTCCCTTCAGAAAGAGAAAAGATGTTAGAGGAAACAGCAAGAAGATAATTAACATTGTCTACCATTTGACATTATTTTGAGACAATTTCTCAATGATATCAAACATGGATCATTTATGACTGTGAAATAAATAAGAAGAGTGGGGTCACATTTACAACACACACATACATATATACAAAAATGCACACAACTTTTAAATATTTTATTATGAATTACAATATATGAACTTTATTTTGCCCAAATTTATGTCAGCTACTTCCAACTACTAGGGAAATTGGGCTTCTAAGTAAGGGGAGTGGGAGGGGGGAAGTTAATAATATTCTGGTAGTGATTTAGTGGCTGAGCCAGCTGATGCTCAGCTATTCAACAAGAGAACAACTCTTGAAGAGGGTTGTGAATTAGGCTGGCTGAAACGCAACAATTCTGGGGAAAAAAAAAACAGATTTAGTCAAGAGGAAGTAAAGGACTGAGCACTGTTAAAGACTTAATGAAACAGATGGCCCATTGTTTTGCAATGGAGCCACTACAATCAAGTCTGTTTTTAACCCATTTCAAAGACTCGTGTATATTGGTGTTTCATAAAGTAGACTCTAATCCTGGAGAATCTATCAAGCGATCGTATTTTTGTCCTGAACAGCTGAGTGATAGTCATGAATTAAACACTGCTTTCAAGAATGAAATTGCAAGCAGTTCTGGATTTTTTTAAACTTGGGGTACTTTAATTTCTATACTGGGTAAATTTCCTTATGAAAGAAAATATGAGTAGAGTGGGAAAATATAATACTAATTATTTGTTAACAATTTCTATGTTGATAAAATGGAAATAAACCACAAATTCTGATATTCTTAGCAACACAATAAACAGGAATGTTAATTGATGCATTATTTTATAACTCATCATATGAAAATATCAAAATGAGTTTGACTAGAACAAATTCTGATGTATTTTATTCACAGTAAGGGGGTACGTCAATCCTTAGGATAGGAAACGAGGCTGACATCTGCCTGCAACAATCTAGAATGTTCTTGCTATATTTTTAAAGTTACCTTTCACTTGTCTTAACTTTTTAAGGGGTGGAGGGATAAAGCACAAAGGAGCTTCTGGAGGCAGGAGAGGTTGAAGGAAATCTGAGGAGGACAATGAGAAGTCTAGTCCTTGGCCCAGCTGGGATCTTTCTCACCTCTCAGTCACTGAAAGCAAAATTTTAATAATATTTTAAGACATAGTATATTATTCTAATACTAGTTATGGTTAAATTATCTTTTTTAGAAAAAGTTTTATGTTCATTTATTTATTTGAAAAGCAGAAAAACATAGTTTAAAGAGAGTTAGTGAGGGATATTCTCTGTACGTTGGTTTACTTGCCAAATGGTTGTGACATCCAGGTCTTGGCCAGATGGAAGCCAGGAGCAATTGTCTCCATCCTGGTCTCCCACGGGCATGGTAGGAGCTCAGATACTTGGGCCATCTTCTATTGTACTCCCAGGTGCTTTAGCAGGAAGCTGGATTGGAAGAAGAAGAGCCAGGACACTTATCTGTACTCTGATATGGTATGCTAACATTGCAAATGACATCTTCACTTACTGAACCACAATGCTGGCCCCCAACTTTTTATATTAATTATGATATTTATTCACACAGCCATTTTTTTCTGAGATGGGTAGTAGAGGCAAGCGTCAATCTTTGCCATGCATATCTACATTTTTCTCTATTGAATGCATTAATACAAAGCACTTTAGTGAATTACTTGTTCCCTTCAATTGCAAAGAACAATGTCTTTAGGAAGTGGGGTGCAGACACATTTATGATGGAATTGCATCCCTGTTCTACTGGTGTATATATTTCATTTCCTTTATATAGCATTTCTTAAAGGAATAATCTACATTCACTATCTGTACTTTCACCTATTCTATTTTTTAATTTGAATTGTCTTGATTTTGCTTTTGCCATTGTTTTTAAATTATTTTACTTGGTTCCTCCATTTACTTAATTGCCCAAAATAAATCTGTTTCAAACAGCATTCTGCTTGAAAATTCTGTTGTACTTAATATTTTGTCCCTGATTTTTCATGTACTCAAGGAGGAGGACTTTAACCTCATTTCAAGGTAACCCTCACATACCCCGAGCTAGTTATTTACCTCCAACGCAGGATAATCATCAGTTTCAGCCCTCCAGTCTTTAAGGCTCAGTCTTGCTACCATAGACCTGGCTTATTTTGTTTTAACCTCAAATTTCATGCCCCTATAAAGCTACAATCTTATTTTGCTTGTCTGTAAAGCTTAGATCCCTATCTACCTCTCCTTGTTGGGGGCTGTTGACATTAGCATTCTAAATGAGTCTCCTATCAGCCCTAACTGTAATTAATGGGAGAATCCTATGGATTTTTGAAATGCAGACTCATGGATGCTTTTGGATTGAAAGTCTAAAAATGATGAGGCAATAGATGTGCATTTTAACAAGCATCTACAGGTGCATTTTAACAAAGCATCATCTTATGATTTGCCTGTCATGTAAGTTCCTCAGAAAACACAAAAATGGCTCTCATAAGATACTAACTTGAATGCTTTATAACACTATGCACTGACAGGTAATTAATGTTGAATAACATCTGCTATTTTTATATTTTCCTGCTTTTTCCAGGTTAACAACATGTGCATTCCAATGCTAACATTTTGATTGAAGTTTAAGCACTTCTGTCAACTTTTCATCCTGTTTTATTGTAATACTGAACAGATTTTTCAGAGGTAGGCCTTTGGTCCAGTGGTTAAACTCATAGTTGAGATACCCACATCCCATATCAGAGTGCTTAGTTTGAAGTTATACCTCTGTTTTCAATTTTTGCTTTTTGCTAAAGCACATACTAGGAGGCAGAAGGTGAGACTCTAGTAATTGCTTCCCAGCCACTCATGTGGAGGTACTGGATTTAGATCTCAGGTCCCACCTTTGGTCGGGCATTTGAGGAATGAACTAGCAGATGGGAACACTCTGCCTGTTTCTATTTCTCTATCTACCTTTTAAATAAGTAAATAAATAGAAATTAAAATATTTTGTGCTAGAGGTAAGAGAATATCTGACTATAGGTGGCTTACCTTAGAAATTATTAAACCATATGGCAAAATGTCAAGGGATTTTAGTACTAGGGATCATTTGGTGGCTGAATAATGTTACCAAGAATCCCTAAGTTATTTGTTTTCACATTCAATAAGTATGCTGATTTTTGTATTGAGGCTGACCCTTAGAGGTATAACAGGAGTCACATACAGTAAAAATTGTTACCATGGATCTGGTCATCATTTTGTCAAAGTTAAGGAATAGGAGAGGCACCTTTTCATCATAATCTTCTCTCCTTCTACCAGAGATCATTGTGTATTGTTTGAAAGAATGTAACTGGAATTCTTTTTTAACGATTTATTTATTTTTTGAAAAGCACAGTTACAGAGGCAGAGGCAGAGAGAGAGAGAGAGAGAGAGAGAGAGAGAGAGAGAGAAAGGAAGCTTCCATCTGTTGGTTCACTACCCAAATGGATGCAACAGCTGGAGCTGCACTGATCCTAAGCCAGGAGCATGAGCTTTTTCCGGGTCTCCCCACAGGTGTAGGGGCCCAAGGACATGGGCCATCCTCCACTGCTCTCCCAGGCCATAGCAGAGAGCTAGATCAGAAGTGGACCAGCTGGGACTCAAATGGGCTCCCATATGAGAAGCCGGCACCACAGGCAGCAGCATTATCTACTATGCCACAGCATTCGCCCCAATGGACTTCTTGTGTCTGAATTTCCAAGCACACTCTAGATGGTCAATTCAACTCAATCAGTAACATTTTTTGAGGGGAGGGGTGGTATATGGGTGATTTTTAATGGCTATATATTTTGGTTACATTTTTTTTTATTTATTTATACTTTATTTAAAGTACTAACTTTCATGTTTTCATGTATACAAGATTTAGGAATATAGAGATACTTCCCACCCTACTTTCCCTCCTGACCATGCTCCAATCGTTCAACTTCCTTCCTGTCTTATACACTTTCTTTATGATTACAGCAATCTACTTTCAGTTTACTTTATACTCATAAGATTAACTCTACACTAAGTAAAGTGTTCCCCAATTAGTAAGAAGAAAAAGCATGTTCCTCCACAAATCAGTATCATTTTATACCATATTCTAGAGGACAATCCCATGCTCCATGAGTAAAATTGCACACAAACATGAAAAATTAAAAATCAGTTGTCTTACTACTTGGATATTCTTTAAATTTGGTATATAAGTTATTCTAATTACATGCTTCTTAAGTTAACAATTAAATAGAATACTTTCTTTTTTAAAAAAAGATGTATTATTCATTTATTTATTTGAGAAGTAAAGTTATAGACAGAGAGAGGGAGAGCCAGAGAGAAAGATCTGGTTCACTGCTCAATGACTGCAACAGCCAGAGCTGAACTGATCCTAAGCCAGGAGCCGGGAGCTTCTTCCCAGTATCCCACGCAAGTGCAGGGTTCCAAACACCTGGATCATCATCTTCTACTACTTTCCCAGGCCTTAGCAGAGTCCTGAATTGGAAGAGGAACAGCCAGGACTAGAACCAGCATCCCTACGGGATGCTGGTGCCACAGGTGGAGGCTTAGCCTACTACGCCATAGCACTGGCTCCTAGAATAATTACTTCTTTTTTAAAAGATTTATTTATTATTTATTTGAAAGTCAGAGTTACACAGAGAGAGGAGAGGCAGAGAGAGAGAGAGAGGTCTTCCATCTGCTGGTCACTCCCCAAAAGGCCACAATTGCCAGAGCTGCACTGATTTGAAGCCAGGAGCCAGGAGCTTCTTATGGGTCTCCCACATGGTTGAAGGGGCCATCTTCCACTGCTTTCCCAGGCCATAGCAGAGAGCTGGATGGAAAAGGAGCAGCCCGGACTCAAACGGGCACCCATATGGGATGCCACACCTCAGGTGGCGGTTTTTATCTTCTACGCCATAGTGCCAGTCCCTTGATTTAGTTTTGATATGACACAAAGTGAACAAGATTATTAATCTTGAAATTACAAATAGAAATATTGTTAAATCACTACAGTGTCATGTAAAAGCAACTTCAAGTAGAATTTTATATTAGGGAACAGAGAAATGTGTATATAAATATACACACACACTTCACTGGGTTTAATTTTTGTTGTCCATTCACAGGAAGTGCAGTACCAATTATTATGTAAATAAAGTTTTAAGACATGTTTTTCTATCCTTAGCCTTGTAATAACATCAATAAGCAGTTCATTTCACAAATTCCTTTTATCCTAAGAACTGAAATTATCATAAGCATTAATTATATCTAAAAGTCTCTGAGGGTTAGACTCATTTTTATAAGCCTCTCTGATATGATCACTTATCCATAATGGGTGTTAAAGAACAATATGCCTGCTAATCAGATCATTTGAAGCACAACATTAACATAACTCTCAATAAGATAGGATAAAACAAGATAGGGAATTTTATTTTATAATGGCAGTTTTCATTACTCAAGAAATCTTCATAAATCCTTTATATACAGAAAAAAATCTTAAATAACACATACCGTGATCAAAGCAGATTTTCTCTGTGGACAAAGAAGTTTAAGCCCTATTTGAGCATCTACTTCTGTGTCTCTGGAAGGTGTTGTACAAATGTGCTGCTCAGGCAAATCTCAATGAAGTCCATAGATTTTGTTGAGGAGAATCAAGGAAAAATGATGCTCCCATTACTCCTACTAGGTAAATGAGTTGACATTTTTTTTTGAACAAGTTTACACTGCCTCATTTGGATGATTAGCAGACATAAATTCCAGCCAAAAGTATTAAACCACATTTTGCATATGAGAGCAATTTCAGAAATTATAGGGTGGCCATACAAGGAAAGAATGAACTGCTTTGAGGTTCCCAATATAGTTGGAAAGTGTTTCCTTTTGGAAAAACAAGTTTTAAGCTCTATGTGCTCTAGTGTTCGATTCTATCTAACTTTAGAGTAAAAGTCATATCACAGAAAGTAATGTGGACATTTTCCAGCTTAATCAGTTTACCAGTTTCTAAAATAATATGTTTTACAAGAATGGGATGAAATAAGAATCAGTCTTCCTTTGTGGTGGAAAATTTATACAGAGGGGATACTTTCTGATCCTGTGCAGCATGGATATTGCATACAGGAAACATAGACAAGGGGAAGGCTTGGTGTTTTTCTTAACTCACGTGCCACTCAAATTTTTAGTGAATGTTTTCCCATTCAACAGCTGTTGGGCTAGTGCTGGATGCTGAATCTGGTAAGGGAACAGGAACTTTCATGAAGTATCTCAAATGAATTGAGATTTTGAACAAGAAGACATAAATATTACCAGTAACCCATGATGCACAGAGAAGACATGGAATGTATGTATAACTAGCTATTTAATAGATGTTTCTATGGTGATGATAATGTGGCTCTAACTTAAAAATTGGTAGTAAGACAGATGAACTGAATTTTATAATTTTATTCCATTTAGTTAGTTTAAATGTAAATAGTCATAGGTGGCTAGTAGTGAATGAATAGCTCTGTTGAGTTCTGTGTGCACTAAGTAAAGGGTGGGACAACTGAAAGAGAATTTAGCTTATATACAAGGGAAGAAGGGACAAACCATATGCATCTGAGGCAAAGGCTATAATCTTAGTTTATGATTTTTAGTTCCAGTTTGCGTGTGACCAGCTCTTCTTTGCCCTGTTGTTGAGTATGATTACATAATTTTTTTCCCAGTAAATTCTAATACTTTGCATTCATTCACGTGGATTGCTTTCAAATAACCTTGACTTGGGAAAAAGTATCATACAACAAATGGTATGATGTCTCTAGACTCCCAGAGAGACCATGGACACAAACCCAAGCTGGCTCCTGTCTGCAGAATTATTTGCTGGGCTTCCAGCAGAAAGTAGTAGGTAGAGCTTGATATCACCCGAAATATGGGCTTGAGCTGACATTTTAGATCAGTCACTAAATTATATTAATTTGGAAAAATATTTGATATTTGTTAATATCACAATATCAACTCTGAAATGGGATGTTGAATAATCAATCTTAATGCCAGCTTTTCTGAAATGTTAGGTCTATATGTAGTAGATTCAATTATATAATATTCAATTAAATATAATACATAATACAATAATACATATATGTATTATATAAAGCCTATGATAGTGACTGGTACTCAGTAGCTAGCTTAGTTTCTTCATTTTCTCTACTGCAGATGCTCAGAGCTTGTCATGCTAATGTAACATCATTGGTCACAGTTTTTTTCACATTCTCATGTTTGTGAGAGAAACACAGAAAATATGGGATAAGTGTTAATATTTATATTATAGATGGGGTATCTAAAATTTGGAACTATGTATAAAAATCTCCATATAGATTCTGTCTTGTTTCCTAATTAATAGTGAAAGGCAATGCTGCTGCAACACTGAAACAATAATTAAATTTCAGTTTACCAGAAGGTTCCACTGGTCTCACAAAAATGTGTTTATTTCTGATGCTTTGCTATTTCTTTACATAAGGTTTGGTGAAACTAAATAAATAAATTCATGAAAGGAAAACATCCATATAAAGGAACATATCTTCTTTGGGCAAGATACAATCTTTCAGAAAATGAAAAGAATCACATTAGAAATTATAATGTGTAACTTTCATTCCAATCTTAAACATGTTTCAAACAATAAAAAAATTCCAATTTCTACAAAAAATGTTCTCCAGGCTATCATTTGCATACAATTGCAATGTATATGTGATATGTGTGGAAAAATAAATGCTTGACTGTCAAGATGGGAAATGGAAATTCTAAATATATCCCTGTTTATACATTGGTCACATTATCAATTAGATGGATGAAATGCAGTTTGCATCTTTCAAGAGTTTCAGATATGTAACCTAAAATATCACAATCAGTTACTTTAACAACTATAGCCTAGTGTGACTGGAATAAATCCGTTACTTTTGAACAAGTTTTTGCAACATTATACTGATATGGAGCATTAGCTTAGATTGTTCATATTTCTTTAATGTAATGGAAACAATTCCTACATTTATTAACCATTAAGTGTATTTTAATTTTCCATAGGTCTATTTGCTAAACAATCATAATTAAGGGGGTATAATTGCCATTATCATTTTTAATTTAAATAAAGTGTCATAATTTATAGTGACTGAGTGTAAATGCACCCAAGTTTAAAATAAAACAATTGAATGAAAAGCATGTTTATAACAGAGCCACCTAGAAATCTTCAACCTGGTATCTTCAGGCACCTCAAAGTCCACATGAGCATGGTAGAGATGTCTTTACCTCTACATTTCCTTCTCTTTCTTCCAGAATCTTTATCTAAATAATAAGATTCCATTGATGTACCCTAGGGATGTAAGTAGGAATCATTCTTTTTAAAAATGAGTCATTTTAAAATTCTTTTACCTGCAACTTCAGTCTTTTTGATGTCTATTATTTCCTCTTCTACATTACTGGTGCTCTTCCTCTAGCTCAAGATCTCACTATCACCCACTCCAAATACCAAAATAATCATGTCAATCACTTTCTACACTGAAGCTATTCTGATCTTTACAGGATATAAATGCAGCACTATTATTTTGCTGCCAGAAACCAACCTGGGTCTACATTTATGTGCAATGTTTTCCCTCCTCTAATAGTGAAACAACTCTCTCCTTCCCTATATGAGATATACTTTTCACTCATTGAGCTCCGGATCCCATGCTAAGAATGTCTACCTTTCTGTTTTGTAGTGGAAAAATTTCCATGTCTTCATATTTGCCTCTAGCTACTTGTGTACTTTATCGTTTTCCCTATTACAAAATATCCTTCTAAAATTTGATGTGAAATTGTTCTCTCTAGTTTTATCACACATCATTCAATTTCTACCTCTCCAACCAGTTGACTGAAACTTTTTGCCAATGTGGAAAATGAACTTTGCATTGACAAATCCAAAGATACTATTTTGATTACATCTTATTTGAGATTCCATCAATATTCTAATTCTAGTTGCCTCACTTTCCTTCCTTTGGCTTTATGTTATCAATCGGGCTTTTTTTTTTTTTTTTTTTTTTTTTTTTTTTTTTTTTTTTCCCTTACTGACTATAGTTTTGCTCTCTTTTACAAGTTCCTTACTGTGAAACTTTAAACTTTTTCCAACATTGTTTCTGCCTCCCATTTTCCATGTATTTTAGAGGCAGAGAAAGAGAAGTTGCACCTGTTCGCTAGTTCACTCTTCAAATTCCAACAACGAGTAAGTCAAGTCAAGAATGAAGCTGGAGACTGGAAACTCAGTCTGGGTTTCTCATGAATCGTAGGAACCCAACTGCTTAATCCATCATTTGTAGCCTACCAAGGTGTACATTAGCAGGAAGCTGGCATAGGGAAGGGAGTTGATCCAAGGCTTGAACCAAGGCACTCCAATGTGGAATCTTAACTGTTAGGCCAAACACCTGCCCCAGAATTTCTCATTCTGAATTTCACTTTTAGACTCTAGCTTCAATTATTTGTTTAAAATGTTTACCAAAGCAGATAGAGTCATAGATAATAGAGGGGAAAGATAAGTTCTACTAAAGAAATGTTTTTTCTATAATAAGGGTAAACAAGGAGTCCAAATTTCCAAAATATAAGAAATCCAAAAATCACTGAGAATGAATTAAAAGGTCATATATATATATATATATATATATATATATATATATATATATATTTTGACAGGCAGAGTGGATAGTAAGAGAGAGAGAGAGACAGAGAGAAAGGTCTTCCTTTTTGCCATTGGTTCACCCTCCAATGGCCGCTATGGCCAGCGCATCGCGCTGATCCGAAGCCAGGAGCCAGGTGCTTCTCCTGGTCTCGCACGCGGGTGCAGGGCCCAAGGACTTGGGCCATCCTCCACTGCCTTCCCGGGCCATAGCAGAGAGCTGGCCTGGAAGAGGAGCAACTGGGATAGAATCCGGCACCCCGACCGGGATTAGAACCAGGGGTGCCGGCGCCGCAAGGCGGAGGATTAGCCTGTTAAGCCATGGCGCCGGCCGAAAGGTTATAATTTAATGACTAATTGTTAAGGAAAGCACTTAGAATTGTTCTTGTACAGATTTTTGAAAGAAAAATGTTTATGGTTTTATTATTTCAAAAGAGGAAAAATAGTCATATCAAAGTGCTGTAAGGAATTGTATACTAGTTTTGGAAGTAAGAGCTCTAGCAGTTATTTTGCTAAACATATCTAAATGAGTATTTTTTCTCCTCTCATTCTACTGCTGTGGAAATTTAGTATCAATGGATTTATGGAAATACATTTAAACATTTTACCTTTAATTCATTCTCTTCACATATATTTGAATTTGTAATGAAATTTTGTGGTTGCGTACAACATAACCTAACAAACAATATATTTTTCAGAAATGACTTAAAATGTTTTTCTTAGCTATTACAAATTTACTCTAATTACCCGATGACTTTTTTGACAAGAACATTTAGGGATTTATTTAGGTTAACAAAATGTTACAGTTGATGAAAATTTAAAAACTCAGTAGTATTTGTCTAAGGTTTTTAAATGTTTGTAACTTTGCAGATTTTTACCCTCTATTTTGAGGTCACCAATGCCCTACCATCATCTGCTCTTGGTTTTTCAGATTGAATTTACAATGGTAAACAGAATTCAAAGGCCACTTAAGAGCATCTCCTCATATCTGAAAGGTAGATGGGGTAGTAATTGTTTTACAAATTTCCAGTGGAATGATTATTGCCCAGTATATTGCTGCAGAATAGCTTTAGGTCCCTGGACTTTCAGCTCTGAAAACTCAGTTTTAGGGTCAAAGCAAAGCACTTTTTCCAATGAATGTAGAGATGCCTTCTTTTATACTATGACTGAGATCAGCGCACAAACATAATTTGTATCTCAGGAAGACCTTGAAGGATATGATTGTGATTTAGAGCAACAGATAAGCAGGATGCATGTAATGTTGAATACCTCAGCCTTCTGTGGTCAGTGTTCAGCCCTTTCACGATTCTATAGTGTGGTGCCAGGTCATGATAGTCATCAGGGAAAACACTCTGGTCCCATTTCTGAGCAATGTTCTTTATCTTATTGGCTATTTCCTACTCAGACCAACAGTATGACTTTAAAAAAATAGTTTGTCATTTTTTACATTTACAAAAAAATTAAAATTTAAATACCACTGTAACATTTACTCTTCTTCATGGTAGTTAATATGAACATGCATATTGGCCCAATATCCAGTAGCTGACATCGGCAGCTCTTTGGTTTTCTGGCTTCCACTGTTATCTGCATCCATGTATGTGCAACTGGATGAAAGTGCTGGATAAATGCCATCCCCACCCTCGAGCAGCTTTCAACCAATAGCTGGTGGAACTGGTGAATGAATATACCTAAAGAATAAAGAAATAGGCTGGCGCCACGGCTCACTAGGCTAATCCTCTGCCTGCAGCGCCAGCACCCCGGGTTCTAGTCCCAGTCGGGGCGCCAGATTCTGTCCCAGTTGTCCCTCTTCCAGTCCAGCTCTCTGCTGTGACTCAGGAGTGCAGTGGAGGATGGCCCAAGTGCTTGGGCCCTGCACTTCATGGGAGACCAGGAGAAGCACCTGGCTCCTGGCTTCGGATCACAGTGCCCACTGGGGGGTGAGCCAATGGAAAAGGAAGGCCTTTCTCTCTGTCTCTCTCTCTCACTGTCCACTCTGCCTGTCCAAAAAAAAAAAAAAAGAATAAAGAAATAAAGGATAAAGACATTTCCTCTATTCATTAGGTATAATCTTTTGTCTCTGCTTTGTGTATGTCTTTTTAAAAAAATATTTTTGACTTAGTATTTTGGTTTTTTAAATATTTATTTACTTTAAAGGCAGAGTTACAGAAAAAGAAAGAGAGAGGGAGAGAAGAGAAAGAGAGAGAAAGGAGAGAGAGAGAGAGAGAGAGAGAGAGAGAGAGAGATTGATCTTCTATCCACTGGTTTATTTGCCAGATGGCCACAACAGCTAGGGCTGGGCCAGGAGCTTCCTCTGGGTCTCCCATATGGGTATAGGGGCCGAAGCATTTGGGCCATCCTTTGCTGCTTTCCCATACACATTAGCAAGGAGCTGGATTGGAAGTGCAAGATTTTAAACAGCTCTGTTGGGTTATCCTAATTACAAAGTTTTAAGACAATTCAATGTAATCAATGTATTCCATGAATTAATTCATTGGGGATACAATGTCCATTCAGATCCACTGATCCAAGGTCTGGGGGTTGTAATCATGTAATCTGATAATGAATGGATCTTCTTTCTTTGAATGAGATTGAGAAAATAATTGTCTTAGAAGCTGACTGAGTCAAGAAATGGTATTTAAATACCTAATATACTAATACCAAAATAATCTTCCATAATGTAAAATTCCAAAATTGTTAGTGTTTATACTTTCTCACTATGTATACAAGTGTCTGGATGGTATTGAAAAAGCAAGATAACCAAATCTACATACACAAACATACATGGTGCAAATTCTAGTTGAGGAAAGAAAACATATCATACATTATTTATTATTCTCTATGCATGGTTTTTAGCAAGCATGAAGACACAGAAATCCTGCTGAAATCTTACTAAGCACTGTTTATTTCTACTGACACCCTAACAATCCTCGATTCATGTTAAGATCCCAACAGGCCTCATGGCTTCTCCAAGCTTTCTGCTGTGTCCAAGGTATTCTTGGGGTATGAGATTCTTTTCCAGGCCTGAAAATCCCTGTTGCTAAAATTGCATCTCCTTAGAAATGAAAATACTCATTTATTTTCAGTATTTTTTCTACAAAGAATATTGATAAAATTCAAGTCTGGATCTCCTGCCTTACAACACAGAACTGTTTCCTCCTTGAAGCCCAAAAATTCTCTCCTTATTCCTGTAGGAAATCCTATCTCACTTTCTCTGTGTCTACATGAAAACTGCATCCTATGCGGGAGTCTTTGGCTGTTCTAAATATAATGAGGCAGTCTTGGAGTTTTCCTGGTTAGTCAATAGTGAGAGGTGAGTAAACATTTTGGGCACAAAAACATAAAAGGACACCAAAAGTCTCAATAATTAACATTAATAGTTTATTAACACAATTTTAAAGGTCAAAATTAGCGCCAGAACCTGCATGTGAGCAATATATAAAAATCCTAAATAAAGACAGGATCATTATTATTGATTTTTCCTTTTGGCCAAAGGCTCCAAAATGTTTCAGAACTATGATTCTGGTCCCTTATCTTCCCTCTTGTTAATAAAGCACTAAGAACATAATTTATTTACACAAATAGGAAAGGAAAGGAGAAACGAGATCCATTAACTCTCAAAATATTAATTAGCTTAATCAGAGGAGAGGATCTTTGGGAAATGATCTGCTGAGATCAGCCTGAATTTATACGTGTGGAATCTTTTTTTTTTTTTTTTTTTAAATTTCCTGTTAGGATGAACCACTTTTTTTTTTCCACTCTTTTCCAACTTCTGCAACAGGCTTCCTACGTCTACCATTGCACCATTGTACACAATGAGGCCAACATTTTCTTCCAACATTTTCTTCCTTAAATGAAAGGCTCTGGGGAAAAATAAATTTAAAAAAAGAAGAAAAAAATAGAATTGCTGTTCCTTGGATCCAGAATGATCAAAGTTTCGAACCCTGTTGGTTGTGAGAGGAGCAGGCGTCTCTCTGATTTTCTTCTTGGCTCCATCAGCCCACGTGGAAAATTATAACCTCAGCTAAAGATGGCACATTTCAAAAAGTCTCAGGAAGCAGAGCAGCGGCTCGCCCTCCCAAGCTTCAACCAAGCTGTGCTAGCTTTTCAAAGTGTTTGGCAATGCTTCCTAGTAATGCCATCAAAGAAGCTGATAAATAAACAATCAAAGGAATTATCTGTCTCACACTACCTGAGAATGGCTGAGCTTTCACTTTCTAAAAACAATTCAGTGCTGCTTAAGGAGCATTTTTTTTTTTTTCTGGATTAAGTTTTCGTTTTCTTATCATTGAGGAACATAACGTAGCTACAATGATCTAGTACCTTGCAATTTGAAATGTGGTTGTGAGACAGAAGAATCAGTATTAGCTATTAGAAATGCAGAATCTCAGAGCCCTTCCCAATCTTGAATAGGAATTCAGGAGCCTTAGGTGATTTATATACACATCAAACTCTGAGAAATGCTGATGCAAAGAAAATTG
Organism: Lepus europaeus; assembly: GCF_033115175.1. Taxonomy (NCBI): domain Eukaryota; kingdom Metazoa; phylum Chordata; class Mammalia; order Lagomorpha; family Leporidae; genus Lepus; species Lepus europaeus. The sequence continues at coordinate 47,565,126 of NC_084834.1, read as the reverse complement.
TGTTTGTTTCTGTCCAGTTTATTTTTATTTTGTTCTGCATTCTAATGTGTGCTTTAACACCTAATTCTTGCTCCTATTTTTTTTTTAATTATTATTTATAGCTTTCCCTTGTATTTCTTCTAGGTTGAATATTTTAAAACCTAGGCTTTCAGCCTTAAATTGTACCTAGCCACCTCTCCACTGTCTCACCACACAAATATACCCCCACAAATGTCATTTAGATAACTGGGACAAATTTGAGCTATTTCTGTAACAGGTAACTCCGGAACTTGTAGACTGTTCCTGGGATAATGAATTTTTTGGTGGGTGTTGTGATAGGGAAATGTTTCTTTGTACTCTGGGGTAATGTAATTTTACATGGAATACAAATTTACTTTTAAAAATCCTCTACTGAGGAAATAATGATGTGTTGGAGCCCGGTCCTACTGGCTCAAGAGAGTCAAACTGTATGTATGTTTTACCAAAGCTGAGTTCATTGACAGCATTTTGGCAGTTTCGAAATCACTCATAGTGGAGGTACATGCATTTACACCAAAGAAACTGGCAAATGCTACAAATCAGAACCCTGCTCCTCCACTACCTTGCTGGAGTATAGATATCTCAAGTTGTCCTCAGTAGTACTAATACATGTTTTCTATGCAGCAGCAGTTTGATCATTTTCATTTATTTGTTTTCTTTAAATATTGCCTGGAATTAAATACAAATGTAAGGAAAATTTACAAAATTGTATTCTCAAATAACAGTATATAGTAAATAGTTGTAAGCAATGAAAAATCGAAGCTTAGGATAATCAGTAATTGTCCAAAACTATTGTCACAAATAAATAGTAAAATGCATAATGGCATGCTCATCATTATCTTTAAAGCACTTGGTGTTTTTGATATGTCAAAATGTGACTAGAGACAGACTCAAAGGTACTTTGGTATTTGTAAGTATATTACCAATCTGTTTATGCAATGAAATGTGTGCCAGAACAAGTTTCTTTTCAATACAAATAAAATTATAGTCAAAAATAAAGAGTACTAACTATGAGCCAGTACCCTTTAGGACATGCCGTAGATATTATCTTATTTAATCCTCATTCAATCCCCAGAACATGGGTATCTGCATTTTATAAATGGTTTGATAAGAACAAAGTGTTTGATATGAATTTTGAACCTAGGTCATGTCAGTATACTTTTTTTTTTTTTAATTTTTGACAGGCAGAGTGGACAGTGAAAGAGAGACAGAGAGAAAGGTCTTCCTTTTGCCGTTGGTTCACCCTCCAATGGCCACCGCGGCCGGCGCGCAGCAGCCGGCGCACTGCGCTGATCTGAAGGCAGGAGCCAGGTGCTTCTCCTGGTCTCCCATGGGGTGCAGGGCCCAAGCACTTGGGTCATCCTCCACTGCACTCCCAGGCCACAGCAGAGAGCTGGCCTGGAAGAGGGGCAACCGGGACAGAATCCGGTGCCCCGACTGGGACTAGAACCCGGTGTGCCGGCGCCGCATGCGGAGGATTAGCCTGTTGAGCCACGATGCCAGCCATCAGTATACTTTCAACAAACATGCAACCTTTGCTAGAGAGGTCGCGGGGCTGAATACTACGTTGTAAAAATCAGGATGGCCACGCATTTTACATAAACGAGCCTCAAGAGATGACTCCTTTTAATAAAGCTTTCATGGTTTAGATTTCTAAAATGTAAGTTTTAAAAGACATTAATTTTTCCTATTTCAGAAACTAAAATTCTCCCAGTTCATGGCTCAAATATTCATTTGCTCATTTTAGTATCATTTCATTTCCTATGTTAACATAACTGTTTTTATTTCAAAAGAAAAACGTGGTGCCAGGCATTGTGGAACAGAGTGTTAATCCACTGCTTGCAACCCCTGCTTCCCATATGGGCACTGGTATGAGTTTCAGCTGCTCCACTTCTGATCTACCTCCCTGCTAATATGCCTGGGAATGCAGTAGAGGATGGCTCATGTGCTTGGGCTCCTGCATTCATGTGGATGACTCACAAAGAGTTCCTGGCTCCTGACTCCTGGTTTCAGACGTGCCCAGCTCCAGCCATTGTGGCCATTTGGGGAGCAAACAAAAGGGTAGAAAACCTCTCTTTCTCTGTTTCTCCCTTTCCCTTGCTCTAATTCTACCTTTCAAATACATACAATATATCTTTTTTAAAAGAAAAGTTTGTCTATTACATAATTATTAGTAATAATTTTTAAATCTAAGTTTTAGTTTTAGAAATATACCACATATCTTTTCAGTCATGACTTTATATAGTAAGATATTTGTCTTTAGGAATATGGAGACACTTTAATATCAGGCCATATGTATCTAGAAATGTGTTCTGATGAAAGAAAGGCAATATACATAAATTATCTTGGAAGAAAACATTCCATTAACCATAGACAGCTGACCTTCATTGAGAACAAAGTGATTTATAATGTAGTCTGTTTTGCAAAATAAATTCTGGGAGAGGCAACAGTTGTCTAAATCTTGGCAGTACTTTGGAGTCATTTTGTAATTGAGCATTAGATTTATGAAGTCAATAACATCAAGAATGTATTATGATTTTTATCTTAATTGGATGCAATTAGACCTAGGTGTGCTTTTCATAAAATCAAGATCTAAAGCATAGTAATATCAAAAACATCAGTGTTCTTTGCTTTACTAGATGAAGCAAATTGAACTTTTATATACTATTGAGATCTCCAAACATTTGTGAAAATTGAGATGAAATACTTCATGTTCTCTTGAGTTTTCCTTCTCAAGATTGTCCAGAAAAAAATATATATATTACCTAGAAATTCAGTTTTTATTCACTCATTCAACAAATATATTTTGAGGGTGCCTAAGTGACAAATACCAATGTAGTCCTGAGGATGTCCTGGTGAAGTCAATGGAAAAGAAAAGCAATGAACATACTTTGGGGTAAAATGAGCAAAGTAGTTTAGGGTGAAGGACAATCAAACCAAAAGTACATGGAGATTAAGAGCGCTATGGAGGAGCCAGCACTGTGGCGCAGTGGGTTAAAGCCCCAGCCTGAAGCGCCTGCATCTTATATGGGCACTGGTTCAAGTCCCGCTGCTCCTCTTCCAATCCATCTCTCTGCTGTGGCCTGGGAAAGCAGTAGAAGATGGCCCAAGTCCTTGGACCCCTGCACTCGTGTGGGAGACCTGGAAGAAGTTCCTGGCTCCTGGCTTAGGATCAGCTCAACTGTGGCAGTCGCGGTCATTTGTGGAGTGAACCAGCGGAATGGAAGACCTCTCTCTCTCTGTCTCTACCTCTCTCTGTAACTCTGTCTTTCAAATAAATAAAATAAATAAATAAATAAATAAATAAATTCTTTAAAAAAAAGCACTACAGAGAGGAAAAATAATGACCAGAGAGATGGGACAAGTAGGTGGCTTGATAGAAGGCTCACAATAACTATATTCCTGGCAATGGGATCCAGTTGTAAGTAGCTTTCCTATGCTAACACAAGGTCACAGATTTAGTGTCTGGATAATTTTGGGACACTGTGTAGTCTAATTTTTAAAAAGGGGAAACTTTAGATTCATACTAAATTCTAGTATGAATTACTAGAATTACTTACTTGTCATAAAAACTTTATAACATTTCTTTTTATATAATAACATTTCATTATTTGTAAAAAGGGAGAATTATAGAGCTTACTATAGCAGGCTGCTGTGAAGGTTGAATGGATAATTCATTTTATTTGGTAAAAAGAATGGAATATCAATGAGACTCAATTTTATTTAGCTGATGATCTTTTCATTAGATGTATTTTTTTTTTTTTTTTGACAGGCAGAGTGGAGAGTGAGAGAGAGACAGAGAGAAAGGTCTTCCTTTGCCGTTGGTTCACCCTCCAATGGCCGGCGGACCACGCTGATCCGAAGCCAGGAGCCAGGTGCCCATCCTGGTCTCCCATAGGGTGCAGGGCCCAAGCACTTGGGCCATCCTACACTGCCATAACAGAGAGCTGGCCTAAAGAGGGGCAACCAGGATAGAATCCGGCGCCCCAACCGGGACTAGAACCCGGTGTGCCGACGCCGCTAGGTGGAGGATTAGCCTTTTGAGCCATGGCGCTGGCCCCATTAGTTGTATTATTGACCTGTCCTATATTTTTAGAATCAAAAGGAAAGGAAGTTATGTCATAAAAATAGCGCTGACACACTACTGACTCCACCTAAATTTATTTCAGGAACAAGTTCCGAGAGATGGATTGCTGATGTAGTGTTCCTGAATGTCTGATAAGCAGCTGTACTAGTGAGCAGGCATACTGTGTGTCAAAAGCTGAATACCTGTGGGGTATTCCAATGCAATTCCTTGTTCTACTCAGTAGGAAGACTTAGACTAGATTGGGATCATTAGGGTAAAATGCTCATCTTATTATCTTCTTTATTTTGATCTCCTTTACACTTAAAGCTCCTTTACACAGAGATACAAAGCCGTCTATCTTAGGTCAATTTGTGCACAACACTTTCCCTACTTCCACATTTTTTGAAAAGTTTTGTCTTGTTTATTTTTACGTTATGCAGCAATACAATATGTTGAAATCATATAGATTTGGGCACAAAAGGAGGTGAATGCTTGCCCAGTAGCTGTCCTGGGGCTATATGCTTCAGTTCAGCCTCTGTATAGTAGGTGGTTATAGAAATATGACTTTCCTCCTACTATTCTTACCTGTGTATTAAGTGCACTCAGCAGCTCTATATAGGTGGTGAGATGCACTACCTTGGACAGGACTCTCAATCACATCCTCTAAATAGGACATGTGTATCAGTATTGTTGGCTGACCCAGTGAGGTTTGTGCATTTTGGATTTATAAAATCTCAGTTTTTTCTCATTTGGAGCGCCTCATTTAAATAAGCAGACTATTGGTTAAGGGAAAATTTTTTTCCTAAGTATATTTATGTGTGTCAAAATTTTAATTTTAATCTTCATAATAACAATGTGATTTGAAATAAAGAAATTATTGCCTACCATCTTTTATTATAAAATGTCAAATGTATTATTTGTGTTGTATAATAACATGAAAGCAGAGAAATTGTTAATTTCTTATTTTGGTGGAATATTTTAATTTTAATTGATTTAAAATAATCTCTTAGTGAAATTATGCAATGGTTTTGCTTTGTTTTAGCATGTAACAAATTGTTGTTATAACTGATTTATTTTTGTTTTAAGCTTTTAATTTCAGAATAGCTTAAAATTTACAAAAATTGTAGAGTTGTACAAAGAATTCCCATGTAACTTGCAACCAGATTTCCCTATTATTAACATTTTATATTAGTATATTTTCACAGTCCATAAACGCCACCAACTTCTCTATTTTTTAATCCACGTATTTGTTATGCTAAGATTAGGATATACTTGCCATCTAATGTGTGAGTTTTTAATGCAGTTAATTGTTAAATCTGCTTAGAGAAGTTATATTTGTCTCTATTGAAGTTATTTTAGACATCCCTTTGTCTATCCAAGGTTTATAATACAATTACTTTCCTTATGCATCATCTTTAGAAGCAGAACTATTATTATCATGAGCAATTATATTTAAGACAGTCTTCAGATCCCACTCTTTTCAATTTGTAACACAAATTTACACATACCTTCCAAATCACCACCCTTGAGAGGATTTTCTATAACTCTGTCTGCCTCAAAGATGTGCTCCTCTTTCCTCTGAACCACTTATGCTAACCAAACTATTAGCACCTGCTGAACCTCTTCTCCATCAGTCATCAATCATCAGCAATCAGGCAGCTACTTGATAATTAGTTGAGAGAGGGGAAAAACACTTCAAAGAACTAAAAATGTTTTCCATAGTGACTTTGTGCATAAAATAATTATTTTGTCTCTAATAATCCACTGACATTTCTCTGTGCAAGAGGGAAACTTAAAAAATGGTGTATACACACATCACTGTAATTCAATGCATGATGTGCTTGCTAACACTCAGCTGCTAAGAAAGCAGTACATGATAGAGGATGGTAATTCCAAGGTTTTATATATGTATTTTTCCTTTCCTACACATTTGTTAAAATCATCCTATCTTGATGATAGAAGACATTCAAGAAAAAAAAAAATAGGCGTGTAGAAAGCAGCTGAGAGCTCTTTTTGTGCTCAGTGTCAGGTCATGTACTAAGAACCTTAAGCATATCTCTTTATTGAATTCCCACAAACATCCTATGAGGCGGTTATTATGTTTATCTTCTCTTTACAGATACAGAGAGGAGGTGACTTGTCCAACGTCATTCAGCAGATAAATTACCTAGAGTGAGATTTTATTTCAGAGGACTGACTCCAAATTCCATACTCTTGAAAATGGAGGATAGGTAAAATTATGCAAAAATACATGAAGTGATAGATACAGGGGAATCAGTGTGAAGCACTGTGTTTCAGTGATATCTGTGTTAATTATAAGCCTTATATATGTATTTTCCAAAAGCACCGTTTATGGAGATCCTCTGATAACCTAACAAAAACCAGGGACAGACATTTACTTAGCAGTTATGATGCTGCTTGAGATGCCCGGATGCCATGTAGGAGTGCGTGGGTTGGAGTTCCAGCTATGCTTTTGACTTTCGCTTCTTGCTGTGTTCACTGTCGGTAGCATCAGATCACTGCTGGAGTAGTTAGATCCCTGACACCCACATGGAAGACCTAGTTTTAGTTTTGGGCTACTGTGTCCTCCCTAGCCCATCTCTGCCTTTTGTGGACATTTGAGGAGTGAACCAGTAGATGGACGATATCTGTCTTTGTATTTCTCTCTCTTTCTATCTCTCTCTGACTTTCAAATAAATAAACAAGTAAACATAAATAATAACTACAAGAAATGTGAATAATAGTACAAATAATAATGGAACTTAATTATTGGGTATTACACCATTTAAGAAGCAGACATTCTACTGGATCTCATCCCTGTAAGAGGTTTGAAGCCTCAGGTCAAATTTCAAGGCTATATCACTGTGCATGTCTTACAGGAATAAAAAACTTATTGGCTTTAAGTGATAAATTTTCAGAAATTAAAAAGAAGTCTTGGTGAGACATTTTAAATACCACCACTTAAAATACTATTTTACAATCGCTCAGCTTTTGCTTGTGCCTATGTTTTTCTAATTTGGAAATTGGACCCTACCCCAAAACAGTTTCTTTACAGAATGCTAGAAATATAGAGAAGCTTTTGGGATAAAAACCTTTATACTTGACTTTTTCCACACTTCACTTGCAATTTTAATTGCTACATATATTATGCACATACAGATATATCAACTGTGCAATTGGCAATTATAGAATCTATTATATCTAGTGATGGGAATGCATGAGTTTTTATAAGGTGTGAATTAGAAAACGTATAATGAAAATATGGACTTCACTTTGTTGGTTCCCATGACATTGGAAAACTTAGGCATATATTTTAAATACCTACCCTAAGGTTTTAATCAACTTAACTTGCCCAGCAGCTGTACTAGCATGCCTACAGTGGCTATTTGTTTCTGCAGCACAATATCTTTTACATAAGGATGCAAATGAAGTGAGAACAGAAGCTTCAAGAATATATACATGGATTTCACATGAATATTTCATGAACTTTTCTACTATCTTAGAGTTACGAGTTAATTGAGTAATTATTTGATTCTTTGTAAATGAACAGGTTTTTTGCCATATTCTATTGTTAAAGTAATTATTCCTTTATTTACACGTGAACACAAATATAATATTAATGAAATTAAATATTTGCTTAGAAGAAGGAAATGATGAGGAATAAATGATGCCTTATCAATATAATGTGTTTAATTTTCTTGACTCCTTATTTATTTTTTGTTTTAAAGTTTTTATTCACTTACTGCTTTTATTTATTTGAACAGCAGAGAGAGAGAGAGAGAAAGAGAGAGAGAGAGAGAAACACAGAGAGATCTTCCACCCATTGGTTCACTTCCCAAATGCCTGTAACAGCTCCTTTGGGGCCAGTTGAAAGCCAGGAGCTCAAAACTCAGTCCAGGTCACCCGTGTGGATAATGAGGACCTAGGTTCTCCAGTCATCATCTGCTGCCTCTCAGGGTGTGCTTAGCAGGAAGCTGAGATGAGGAGCACAGGTAGAACTGGACTTAGCTGGCCCTTGGATACATGATTCATGTCTTTCAAGAGAGCTTAACCTTGGAACCAAATACCTGTCCCGTGAATCAGTGAAGGAAATTTGGAAATGAAAGCTCTTTAATTACTTAAACTTACAAGTCTTCCTGAAGAGAAACCATTTCCAAAAGTAGAACCTGGAAAGGGAGAGTATTGATTATTTTTTTGTTTTCTAACATAGGAATTACTATGTACTTTTGTCCTTAAATTACTATGTCAGTAATTATACCTATACACATGCTAATTCTCTTTCCTAACATTTATGTAGAGAAGACATACAAGCAGATTTTAATATAGAGTTTCAGGGAGAAAATTTAGAAGAGAAACAAAAAAAAGGAAGGATAAGAATGAAGAATATCATTTCGTGTGAATCAAACTTTTTTCCTTCTTTTTTTTTTTTTGTAAAACAGAGGGAAAGGTTACTTATATGCTTTAGATCTAGTAATAAGATGCATAGAATATAATTCAATAATTATAAAAAAGCTAGCCAGATTTGTTATAAAGGTCATAAGATTGAGATTGCACGAAATTTAGGGACTGGAAGAAAAAAGGAATTTAAGAAAGTAGCTGGAAAACAAAAGATCAGAAGAAATGGGTATGTGTGGTAAGATAGGAGTAGAAATAGATACAGACATTCAGAGATAGATAAACCTTATAGAAACACAAAGGAATAAGAAGAGAAAGTACATATACATTTGAATCTTCCATACTCGCTTCTTTATTTTTTTTAAATTATTTATTTGGAAGGCAGAGTTACAAAAAGAGGGGGACACACAAACACACAAAAGGGAGAGAAAGAGAGAGAGAGAGAGAGAGAGAGAGAGAGAGAGAGAGACAAAGCTTCCATGCGGTCATTCACACCCCCAATGAGCGCAATGATTGGGGCTTTGCCAGGCTGAAACTAAGAGTGAGAACTTGGGGTCCCCACATGGGTGGCAGGGAGCCATCTTCCACTCTTTTTCTAGGTAAATTAGCTGGCAGCTGGATCAGAAGCAGATCTCCTGGACTGGAACTGGCTCTCGGATACACTGACATTGCAAGTTGGGGTTTAATTTGCTGTACCACAATGTCGACCCTCATGTTCACTTCTTAATAAATATGTATATTATAAAAGTTAAATGATATAAACATGAGAAAAGGCTAAGCACAGAGAATATGTCAAAGATGCATGATCAAATATTTCATGTAATAAACCTAAATTTAAAAATAAAAACTAAAGCTAGGTTTAGAGGAAAGAATCATAAGGCAAAGAAAAATAACACATGAAGATAGAAAAAAGAACCCAAAGAACCCAAAAATTATAGTGAGGTCTATATAAAAAGAGGAAATATGTCAAATTACCTTAAGCTCAGGGAATACAGTCTTCAAATTACAGAAAATCAGTGTCATCTAACTTAATGGATGTTATTTGAGAAAGGGAAAATGATCCTGATCAAATTTTGGGAATATATAATCATAATGTTTGTTATAGCACTAAAAGACTAAGAACAGAATCATTCCCATTTTATTCCCCTTAGTTAAATAAATAGGGTCCCTGAGAATAAAAGTAAAACAATCAGCTTTGTAGGAATTAGTCAGTGAAACTTCCTATTCCCACACCTGAGACCAAAATAGCTGAATAATTATACATTTTTTTTTCCTTCTTCTCAATGACAATGAGAAAATACTAACATTCTCTGGTCCAAGAGGTAGACAGTGCAACTTAATATTTTCTCTGAAAATGAAAGCTAAAATATTTTCCAAGAGATCTTCAAACTATTTTGTTTTTGTTGTTGTTGCTGATATTTTATTTATTTATTATGTCTGCATAGTTACAGACAGGGAGAGGGAGAGACACAGAGAAAAGTCTTCTATCTTCTTGTTTACTCCCCAAATGATCACAACTGCTGGAGCTGAGCTGATCAGAAGCCAGGGGCAAGGAGCTTCTTCTGGGTCTCTCAAGTAGTTCCAGGGGCCCAAGCAGTTGAACCATCCTCTACAGCTTTCCCAGGCCATAGCAGAGTTGGATTGGAAGAGGAGCAGCAGGGATATGAGCTAGAGCCCATGTGGGATGCCTATGCTATAAGTGGAGGTTTAGCCTACTAAGCTACTGCACTGCCCTGATCCTCGAGCTATTTTAACACAGACTCTAAGTCATCTTTTATTTGCAAAATTATAAATTGAGATTATCTATTTTAATTTTTTAAAGATTTATTTATTTATTTGAAAGTCAGAGTTACATAGAGACAGGAGAGGCAGAGAGAGAGAGAGAGAGAGAGAGAGAGAGGTCTTCCATCTGCTGGTTCACTCCCCAGTTGGCCACAATGGCTGGAGCTGTGCCATTCCAAAGCCAGGAACCAGGAGTTTCTTCTGGGTCTCCCACATGGGTGCAGGGGCCCAAGGTCTTGGGCCATCTTCTATTGCTTACCCAGGCCATAGCAGAGAGCTGGATTGGAAGTGGAGCAGCCAGAACTAGAACAGGTGCCCATATGGGATGCCAGCACTGCAGGTGGTGGCTTTATCCAATATTACACAGCACCAGCCCTGTATCTATTTTAGTTTTAATCTTACATATTACACAAATAAGCTGAGAGAGGAATTGAGTTCAGCATTCAAATTTTTTCTCCTCCCATATTTAAAAGTTTGAAACTTTAGTCTTGCAATGTTTAAAGTTTTGAATTGATCTTTACTACAGTACAGTCTAAATTTCAATTGAGAAACACAAATATATTTTAAATTTAAGAAAAAATTTAAATGATGTCCTTTGTTGAATAGGTGATGAGTTAACTTTCTTTGATAATTCTACTTAAATATCAGATGAATGTGGAAGCATAGAGATTCTAGATTACAAAGCACTGTATTTAAATATAAGTGGATATGAAGCATCTTATTAAGAGCTGATTTTATTAAAGAATGTGGTCATTTATTGAAATATTTTGATTTAGCTATTAAGTTATAAACCAGTTTTATATCTTTACTAGAATCTTTCACATAACATCAAAGTGTTTAAAGAGCTAAAGTATTTACTTGCTGTATTCCTCAAAATAATGCCTAGATTATTATTATTATCAAATTTAATTACATGGGTAATTCATTTCATTTTTCAACTCCATGTGCATATGTTTTCTAAAATACCTGTTATGCTGTTTCTGACAATAAAATCAAATCATTAAATATTTCTTAAAATATTAATTTTATTTAGAAGCAAGTTAGCTGCATGGAAACATTGAAATAACTCCAGTACTTATAACTAAAAACTGTATGGTATTTCCTTACTTTTAAGTGGATTTTACATATGTAATTTATTTGTACATCTTAACAAATTTGTGAGATAGAATTTTAATTCTTTTCTAGGTAGTGAAAACTTTGTAACAGAGCAACTTTAAGAGATTTTTTTCAGAAACTAAGTGGAGAGGCAGGACTTAGCCTCCATGTTGTGATTTTAAACCTATGTTGTTTCCTTTATTCTCTGGCGTTTGATGCAATGATGTTTATCACAGATTCTGGCACCTTGTTTCCTGGCCTCATATTCTTCCTTCGTTTATTCGTTATTTGACATTGAGTAAGTTAATTAATCTCTCTGGGTCTTAGTCTACTCAACCATAACACAGGCATGATGATAATATCTCCTTAAATGGCTCGCTACATAATTTTTAGGTTCCGTTACAAAAGGAAAATATAAAGCCACACTTTTTCAAGAAGCAGGAGAAAAATGCAGTTAAATGTACCAATATATAAGCCCTTTTCCTTTTACCTGTATCTTGCTTATCATAATGTTTATTTTCTTTTTGTAATCATTCCAAGAAGTAAGACATTTAAAAATTAAATATTAGCTGAATTGTGTCAATTCATGTTTATATTGCATGATACTAATTTAAATGCAAATATAAAAACTTTCAACTTGAATATAAGATCACTAATATTATTTATTTCTTATCTCATAGTTCAAATATGCAAATGCATTTTGTCATTAGCCAAAGTGTGGGGAAACTGCACAAAACTATCTTAACAGTTTTTCTTTTCTTCTTGATACATACAATTTTACCAATACTCTATTTACCGGTGAGAAAGAAAGATTAAAAAGTAAAGACAAAAAAATGATTTGCCCTATTTTATGTGATCCTCTTAAAATATTGTTTCCTACAGTGAAATAATACTGATAAAAAAAAAAAAGGTATGGAAGGATTTTTTGGTTCATGTTTATTGGTGGTATGTCTTCTTTCCGTGTTAGAAGCAAGTTCTTGTTTGCAGAGAAAGCATGGCCTCTCAGGATTATGAATGCCTGTGCTTGTTCATTAGTAGACGTATTATATTCACCTTGATTCGCTCTGATTCTCACAGAATCCACGTGGTATTGGTGGCTCACTGAAATTCTGTATTGCTGAGGCATTGTGAATGCTGTATGCAAATTATATGGCAAGAAACAGGGCATTCGCATGCATCTCCTCTGCCTCTGTATATGCTTCTTTGTCCCATCAAATTCATTTAAAAACAGGCATACAGCAGCCGGCGCTGTGGTGCAGTGGGCTGATACCCTAGCCTGAAGCACCAGCATTCCATATGGGCGCCCGTTCTAGTCTCGGTTGCTCCTCTTCCAATCCAGCTCTCTGCTATGGCCTGGGAAAGCAATAGAAGATGGCCCAAGACCTTGGGCCCCTGCACCCATGTGGGAGACCTGGAAGAAGCTCCTGGCTCCTGGCTTTGGATTGGCGCAGCTCCGGCTATTGCGGCCATCTGGGGAGTGAACCATCGGACGGAAGACCTCTCTCTCTCTCGGCCTCTCCTCTCTCTGTGTAACTCTGATTTTCAAACAAATACATAAATCTTAAAAAAAAATAGAAATAAAAACAGGCATACCCACATAATATTAATGCAAGGATCCTGACAGGATTTATGGTTAAAAGAAGCACAGATCCCACTGAGTATGAGGCCTTTTGCAACTGCACAGGTCACAGGTACATAAAGCTGGCCCTGTCTGTCTTGAATTGTTGTTGGAAGGATTTTACAAGTTAGTATCTATGGATAATCTATAAAACTCTTCAATCTTGGTCACCACTGAAGATGGGTTTACCTATTAAGTAAGCAGAAGCAAGGTGTTCCTTTTATTACACAAAGAATACTTTAGTCAAGTAATGAATTTATGGTAGCAGGAGTCTACTACTGACTGTCTCCAGGTTGCATATGTGATATCAAGACCTGTGAAAAGGTGCAAGAGCCGCTGACTAAGGAATCCAGTCAAGATTCAGCTACATATGCACAGCAGCATGAAAAGAGAAGCAGAGTCTTTGTTCTAAGGAAAACGTTCTAGATTAGAGTTTAGCATGGTGGTTGAAAACACACACTCAAGAGTAAGCTAGACATATCTTCTTAACCTGTATAATCTTTGATATATACTCTTGGAAATCCATTGCATTGCCTGTAAGCAGCTTTAAACATTACACACACTTAAGGTTTGGTTTGAGAATTAATTCAGAACATTCATATAAGTATTTATTTAATTAACCTTAATATTATTAAATTTAAAGTCTGAGAGCAACAATTTAAAAGTAATTTTTTAAAGATTTATTTATTTATTTGAAAGTCAGAGTTACGTAGAGAGAGGAGGAGACACACACAGATAGAGTTCTTCCACCTGCTGGTTCACTCCCTAATTGGCTGCAATGGCTGGAGCTGTGCTGATCCAAAGCCAGGAGCTAGGAGCTTCTTCCGGGTCTCTCACATGAGTGTAGGGGTCCAAGGACCCATTGCTTTCCCAGGCCATAGCAGAGAGCTGGATTGGAAGTGGAACAGCTGGGACTCGAATCGGCGCCCATATGGGACGCTGGCGTTGCAGGCAGTGGCTTTACCCACTACGCCACAGTGCTTTCCCCAAAGTAATTGTTTTAAAAATACAAATATATGTCTGTAATTTATTTTTTCATTATTTGTTCCAAAAGCACCAGTTATAATGAAACAAACAAATAATTTAACCAGTATTGTTCTAGAAATCCTATGTCTCTGCATTCTTTCCTGAGCAGGGATGTGTAGCCATCCAGTACTGGCTTTGCATCTGCTGTCCAGTCAGCTCAGTCCATGGTAATGCCAAGCTTTGTACTGCTGTAAAGAAGTCACAGGGAGGTGATAAAGGAAAAGACTAATTTATGCACCAGAGATTGTGTCAAGCTTCAGGAAAATAAAAAATGCCGGCACATGAAAACTTCTATTTCACATATTTATTTTGGAATACATATCATATAATCTAAATTCATTGATAGCATTTTAACTGTTCCTTCGGAAGAGAGAAAAAATAACATTAAAATATTCAAAAGATTTGATTTTTTTACTTATTCTTAAAATTCTCTGATTTTTGTATACAGTGCTATATTCTCGTTTCCTTTTCAGTCACCAGGGATATGTTTCTTTACTTCAAATCTGGATTTGCTTTTTGCTATTCTACTCAGGGACCTTCCATTTGATCTGATTTCTTTCAGCCTTTCATTCAATCAGGTGATGTTCTCATTTTGAAATGCTAATCTTTAGCTTTTTATAGCAGTTAGGGAGAATCTGTGACAATTGCATTTTGCCTGTGGTAAATATTTTAGGTTTTTCTTTTTAAAGACCCTTCCTTTTACCATTAATAAAACATCTCAACTGCTATGACAACAAACAATAACTTAAAATCATTTTACTTTATTTCTGATAAATAGTTCATGGACTATTTAAAGCTTCTTTTCCCCTAAATCTCAAAAAGTATTTTATATAATCACGTTAATGTCCCAAATTAATACTAATACAGTAAATCAATTAATAATATTTTAAGTATTGATTTAACCAATAAGCCTATAAAATCTAGTGCACTCTGATTACAAGTTTTTTCTCAAGAAGTGAAGAAGTTGAAAGCAACCAAGTCTTCCATTACATCAGGGTATTTATAGCATTCATTTTTTTAATTTTAATTTTTAAATTATTTATTTGAGAGACTGAGAGAGAGAAAGAGAAAGAGAGGGAGAGAAAAAAATAAGTGCAGCACAGCATAATGCTTAATTAATCCAATTTAGCATTTTTATTTCTACATGTGGGACAGATGATTCTACATTTTGTTATTAAAATATCTGAACTCTTGTATGAAATACTGAGCTATATCATATATATACATACACACACACACACACACACACATATATATATATATGTTATATACATGGCTACTCCACCAAAATAAAAATAATTATCCTTGCAATTCAAAGCAAATAGCAGGGGAGAAAAAAAATGTTTTCTTCCACAACTCACAAGTAATTAGTTGGAATGGACACCTGAAACCAAAGACAGATGAACAAGAGGACAATACAAAGAAACAAAACTTTTTCAAAGTATGTGATTACACTCATACATATATGGGAGAAATCTAGACAATCAGTAGTTCTTAAAGAAGCAGCTTTGAATTCAGATTATATAATGTTGACAATAAAGAGCACTATAATTGCAGAGAAATGACAAGAGGAAGTAGAAGGATTTTAGCCTCTAGTGTGAGCACTTGTGGGACGGTGACTCAATGGCAGAGCATGGCTAGTGAGGGCATCCATTCATGCACACTTCTCAGGTGCCATTTTCAGGCCCACAAAATTCTGAACTTGTCTTAAGCAGGTAACTTTTGATCCCCTGGAAGAAAGGAGGAGGTTGGTATACTTTTGTCTGTAAATTTACATTCTGCCTTAAGAAAACTAAGTGCCCAGAAACGTTCTCCTCATCTGCTTCTTGGTTGCCTTCAATCCAAAGGTCTTTTTGCCAAGAGGTAAATCTTGGGTGACATTTTTTCCACACCCACCCTCCCATGGGCACTGTGATTCACCATTACCAACTCTGTATTTATTCCTGTGCTCTGGTACAATATGCATCTTTAGTTATCCTGTGGTTCTGTTAGTCAATTTTTTGGTATGATTATCTGTGCTAGTATTTTCTCCTGAATAGATTGTAACTTTTGTAGAGTGCATTTATGTTTTCTTTCTTTATACAGCAGGGGCAGCACTTGGCATTGGGGTTAAGATGCTGTTTGAGATGCCCACTTTCCATATCAGAGTGCCTGGGTTCAAGTCCCAGCCCTTCACTTCTGATTCCAAATTCCTGTTGAAGTGTACATTGAGGGGTAGCAGATGGTGGCATAAGTACTCGGGTCTCTGCCACCCATGTAGCCCACACTGAATTCCTAATTCCTGATTTCAACCTGACCCAGCCCCTGCTGTTGTAGACACCAGTGGAATGAACCAACAGAAAGGAGTTCTGCCTGCCTGTCTCCCTCTGTCTTTCTGAATGTCTCTGTCTCTCAAATAAATAACACAAGAAAAAGTTAAATCTGAGGTGTATTCACATGGGAAATAAAAGGAAATCTCAAAAATACCAAAGAAAATATAATTAAAACATAAGCTTAGTTTTGGCACAAGAAATTATTATATCCACAAATATGTTATCATCAAAAAGTTAATGAAAAGTGAATATTATTAAACAGTTTTGCATGGATTTCAAAAGATTTTTGTGTCAAACATGCCTATTTTAATTACATTTACATAAGCTTTATAAAGTAACTTGTACACATGAGAAAATGAAAATCTGAATTTCAAGAATTCACAAAACCTGCACTAGCATGTAATCTTATCACTTGCTTAGGTGCACACATGAAATTATTCTTCCTTTGCCAAAGTACCAGAGGAGTATAGAACCTTGTTAATTGCTTTAAAGATGTTGTAACAAAGTCATGCAAGTTTGCAAGGTTGCAAACTGCTATTGGTTCTGCAAGTGAAAGGACGTGGGGCCAATGCAATAGCTGTAGATACTGCCAACTGTTCCATGATTGGGTTGTATACCTACAAACTGGTTTCCCTCCTTCTGGGTAAAGGGTAGGACTTCCGTGCCCACCTATTTCGAGGACAGACTTTGCCGGTAACCTATCGGGGCCAACGAAACGTGAGCAGATTTGGTCTGCCTCATGTCTTGATGAAAGTCTAGGAGCTCAATCTAATTCTTCATGCACCTTTCCCAAGCTTGGTGCAGCAGCCAAGTACTCACTAAGGAAAACTTCTGTGAGCCTGAAGGTGAGTGCCTGAGGGGATCAGAATTTGTATCTCGGCTGCCATGCACTTATATTAAAAATATCACAAGTGAGGATAAATGTTTGCTTAAGCCATGAAGATTTGGCTGTTTTATTTTTGCTTTTCTACAGCATACCGTCACATCCTGACTAGACACCAGCCTTGTTCAGATTTTTGTTACATGGAGCAGCAGGGACTGCTACTACCCCCAGAATATCATTCTTACTATTTCAGACACCACTAACAACTACCTTTCACTGGTGGGTATGAGCCAGATACAAAGTAGCTGTCTGAAACAAATTTTTCCCAAGATTCTGTGTGATACATAATGTTATAAACAAATACTGCTGCCCTGTTTAATGCAGCATGCTATTTAGGTGGGAATGTGATTGTCCTTCTGAATTAGGAAAGGCTTGAAGAGAAAGGCAAGAGGTTTCTGGCACTTAAATTAGAGCTTGCCTACCTGGAGTGAAGGGCAGTGTTCAAAGCCCCCACTAGAGAACACTGTTCCCCATAATTGAAACAAATTCATTAGAGTTAAACTACTAGGAAACAAAAACACAGAAACAATACAAATGTTGTACATCAAAAATATGGATAGCTGTGTATTTTATAAGACTATAAAGCTATGAAATATGTGATGGCATCACCAACTTAAAGCAAAAGAAACGAACTCTTAAATTCTGATTTGAGTCTATCACTTTTTTTCAAAATGTTACAGATGATGAAATAGATGGTTTATGAATTTGTGGGAATTTTGTATTAATTTCCAGATATTCCTCTTCCTAGCTTTGTGGTATTGAGGACTTATGTTCTTTTAAAACTGGTTTTATCATCCATCAACTTAGTAAAAGTACTTCATATATATTGGGTAAAGAGTCGAAGAAATAAAGGATTGTGCTTCCTGTCTGATACCTATTTGGAATGCCTTCATTTATTTAGCAGTATTTCTTAAGTGCCTCCTCTTTCCCCCAAGTACTTCCCATCAATTTCTCCAAGACTTTGATGAGTGAATCCTCCAGAACCATTCACACTCATCATTTCTGCTTTTATCATTTGCCAAAGTGGTTGTTATAGACTAAGGCAGAATCTCAGAGCAGAGTGTGAAGATGATCGGGTTTACTGCTAAAAACATTCCTCTGGCTGCATTAGTAGGTACACTTATACTATATTAGACTGGGGAAGTAAATGCAAATTAAAGCCAGATGGAGAAGAACATGCCCACCTGTGTATCTTAGACAAATACAACTCACACACATTTATATCAGAACACATGGATGAAAACATGTTGATTGTTTATCTACTCCGTCTTCCAAATTTCTATGTCATTTTAAAAAATGGCAGCAAAATCAAGAATTGTTTCACAGTGTATTCAATACTTCTCATTAGTTTCCCTTTATTTATTTTTTTTTAGATTTTATTTATTTATTTGAGAGGTAGAGTTATAGACAGTGAGAGAGAGACAGAGATGTCTTCCAACCGCTGGTTTACTCCCCAAATGGCTGCAACTGCTGGAGCTGTGCTTATTCGAAGCCAGGAGCAGGGAGCTTCCCCTGGGTCTCCTACATAGGCCTTGGGGGCCCACATATTTGGGTCATTTTAGACTGATTTCCCAGGCCACAGCAGAGAGCTGGATCAGAAGAGGAGCAACCGGGACTAGAGGAGTAGCCGGAACTAGAACTCGTGCCCATATGGGATCTGGCACCTCAGGTGGAGGATTAACCTACTGCTCCACAGCACCAGCCCCCTAGTTTCCCTTTATATAGGGGAGAGAATGATGACTGCATCTATGGGCACTCAGTTAAAAATTTAGTGATTTTTATAGTATAAAAATGTTGTGAATGGAATAGTGTGCACTATTTTATCACACTGCATAGCATTTCTATGTATTTGTTATGCTATGCATACTTAAGTAACTCCATTTATATTATTAAAATGTGTATTTTCTTTGAGCATAAATACAAACCATAAATACCTAAAAAGCCAAACCTACATATATCTCAACCTAGATGAAAAAAATTTTCAACTATATGTCAGTGAAATAAATCAAACATATATAAAAGAAATTGCATACAATGATCATGTGGAACTTATATAGGTTCTAAAATCTCTTTCAAGATTTGAAAAACCAATCCTTAGGGACCACGAAATTATGGTTCCATGGGTTAAGCCACTGTTTTGTTACCAGCATTCCAAAATGCAGTGTGGGTTGGAGACCTGGAAACTCCACTTTCAACCCAGTTTCCTGATATACAATTAGGAAGGAAGCAGATCGGTGGCCCAAGTACTTGCAGTGATGTCACCAATGTGGAGGATCTCTACTGAGTTTCAGGCCTGTGACTTCAGCCCGACCCACCCTTGGCATTGAATGGAAGATTTTATGTCTGTCTGTCTCTCTGCTTTTCAAACAACTTAAAAGTCAATTGAATAACAAAAATTAATGAAAGTTCTACCCACTTAAATATGTCAAACCAAAGAGACAAAAGGCTTGCATATTGGAAAGAAAATTTTAAATATAAAAATCTGTCCTGATGTCTGAGTGAGTGGTTAAGATGCCAGTTAGGGTGCCTACGTCCAATGCCAGGTTGTCTGCATATGCATGCATGCTTGGATCCAGTTCCTGACTTCAGCTTCCTGCAAGTGCAGACCCAGGAGGGAAATTATGATGGCTCAGGTGTTTCAATCCTGCCAGCCATATGTGGGATTTGATTAAGATATAACTACAGGCTTCGGCCCTATCTTGGAGCGTTGCGGACATTTAGGAAGGAGACCAGCAAGCAGGAGCTCTCCTTTGTCTTTCTCTCTATCTTTCCATCTCTCTGTCTCATCTTTCTGCATCTCTAAAATAGATGAATAAAAATGTTTAGAGCATCCTTTCATGATAAAAGCTTAATCAAACAGTGTGTAGAAGGAACCTATCTCAACACATTTAAGGCAATAAATGACAAATCCAGAGGCAGCATCATAGTGAACGGGGAAAAGCTGGAAGCACATCTATTAAGATCCAGAATCAGACAAAGATGTCCACTTACATAATAAATATTCAATATAGTTTTGGAAATTTTAGCCAGAGCACTTAAACAAACCCTTAAATCAAAGGGATACAAAGGGGAAAGGAGGAAGACAAATTATTCCTGCTTGCAGATGATATGATCTTATGCATAGGGAAACTAAAAGACTCCACTAAGAGCTTATTGGAACTCATAATACAGTTTGACATAGTTGCAGGATGTAAAATCAACACACAAAAATCATTAGCATTTGTACCCACAAACATTGCCATGGCTGAGAAAGAACTAATAAAATCATGCCCACTCACAATAGCAAATAAATATATAAATTCAGATAAATTTAATCAAGGACATGAAAGAGCTCTACAATTAAAATTACAAGACATTAAGGAAGGAAATAGAGGAAGCACAAAAAGCAGAAAACAAATCTTCCATATTCATGGATTTGAAGAATTAATAACATCAAAATGTTCATACTATCCAAAGCAATTTATGGATGAAGAGTGATCTCAGCCAAATATCAATCTCAGATCTGAGAAAAAAGACTCTAAAATTCATATGGAATCACAAGAGACACCAAATAGCTAAAGCAATACTAAATAACAAAAATAAAGCTGGAGGCATCATGATTTCAAAATATATTACAGGGCAATTATCAAAACAGTCTGGTAATGGGACCAGAATAGACATGTAGACCAGTGGAAAGACCAGAGACCAGAGACACCAAAAATTAATCAACACATCTACATCCAACTAATTTTGACAAAAGGGCCAAAATCAACCTCTGCAGAAAGGGCAGTCTTTGGCAAATGGTGCTGGTAAAATTAGATTTTGGCATGCAGAAGTATGAACAAGACACATACTGTATACCTTATACAAAATCAACTCACAGTGGATCAGAGATCTAAGCTCAATATCTGAAATCATCTAATTACTATAGGAAAATATATGGGAAACATTTCAATATATTGGCATAGGAAAAGACTTCTTGGATACGTCCCAGAAGGATAGGCAATAAAAGCTGTTGTTAATGGGCATTTAGGTTGATTCCAGGTCTTAGCTATTGTGAATTGAGCTTCAATAAATATTGAGGTGCAGACAGCTATTTCACTTGCCAAATTAATTCCCTTTGGGTAAATTCCAAGGAGTGGGATGGCTAGATTGTATGGTAGGGTTATATTCAGGTTTCTGAGGAATCTCCAAACTGACTTCCATAGTGGCTTTACCAGTTTCATTCCCACCAACAGTGGGTTAGTGTCCATTTTTCCCCACATCCTCACCAGCATCTGTTGTTAGTTGATTTCTGTATGAGAGCCATTCTAACTGGGATGAGGTGAAACCTCATTGTGGGTTTTTTTTTTTTTTTTTTTTTTTTTGCATTTCCCTGATTGCTAGTGATCCTAAACATTTTTTCATGTGTCTGTTGGCCATTTGGATTTCCTCTTTTGAAAAATGAATTTTTAGGACCTTAGCCCATCTCTTAAGTGGGTTGTTTGTTTTGTTGTTGTGGAATTTCTTGAATCTTTGAAGGTTCTGGTTATTAATCCTTTATCTGTTGCATAGTTTGCAAAATTTTTCCCATTCTGTCCTTTGCCTTTTCACTTTCCTGACTGTTTCTTTTGAAGTACAGAAACTTCTCAATTTGGTGTAATCCCAATTGTTAATTTTGGCTTTGACTGCCTGTGCCTCCAGGGTTCTTTTCCAAGAAGTATTTGCCTGTGCCTATATCTTGCAGGTTTTCTCCGATGTTCTCTAATAATTTGATGCTGTCGGGTCGTAGATTTGGATCTTTAGTCCATTTTGAGTGGATTTTTGTATAAGGTGTAAGGTAGGGGTCTTGATTCATGCTTCTGCATGTGGAGATCCAGTTTTTCAAGCACCATTTGTTGAATAGATTGAATAGATTGTCCTTGCTCCAGGAGTTGGTTTTAGATCATTGATCAAATATAAGTTGGCTATAGATGTTTAGATTGATTTCTGGTGTTTCTATTCTGTTCCATTGGTCTATCTATCTGTTTCTGTGCCAGTACCATGCTGTTTTGTTTATAACTGCCCTGTAACATGTCCTGAAATTTGGTAGTGTGATGCCTCCAGCTTTGTTTTTGTTGTCCAAGATTGCTTTAGCTATTCAATGTCTCTTGTGTCTCCATTTGAATTTCATCATCATTTTTTCCAGATCTGAGAAGAATGTCTTTGATATTTTGATTTGTATCGCATTGAATCTATAAATTGCTTTTGGGAGAATGGACATTTTGATGATGTTGATTCTTCCAATCCATGAGCATGGAAGATTTTTCCATTTTTTGGTATCCTCTTCTATTTCTTTCTTTAAGGTTTTGTAATTTTCATCGTAGAAATCTTTAACGTCCTTGGTTAAGTTTATTCCAAGGTATTTGATTGTTTTTGTAGCTATTGTGAATTGGATTGATCTTAGAAGTTCTTCCTCAGCCGTGGCATTGTCTGTGTATACAAAGGCTGTTGAGTTTTGTGCATTGATTTTATATCCTGCTACTTTGCCAAAGTCTTCTATGAGTTCCAGTAGTCTCTTAGTAGAGTTCTTTGGATCCCCTAAATAAAGAATCATATCATCTGCAAAGAGGGATAGTTTGAGTTCTTCCTTCCCAATTTGTATCCCTTTAAGTTCTTTTTCTTGCCTAATAGCTCTGGCTAAAACGTCCAGAACTATATTGAATAGCAGTGGTGAGAGTGGGCATCCCTGTCTGGTACCAGATCTCAGCGGAAATGCTTCCAACTTTTCCCTATTCAATAGGATACTGGCCGTGGGTTTTTCATAAATTGATTTGATTGTATTGAAGAATGTTCCTTCTATTCCCAATTTGCTTAGAGTTTTCATCATGAATTTTATCAAATGTTTTCTCTGCATCTATTTAGATCATCATATGGTTTTTCTTCTGCAGCTTGTTAGTGTGTATCACATTGATTGTTTTGTGGACATTGATCGATCCCTACATACCAGGGATAAATCCCACTTGGTCTGGGTGGATGATCTTTCTGATGTGCTGTTGCTTTCTATTGGCCAGAATTTTATTGAGTATTTTTGCATCTAGGTTCATCAGGGATATTGGTCTGTAATTTTCTTTCAATGTTGCATCTTTTTCAGGCTTAGGGATTAAGTGATGCTGGCTTCATAGAAAGAATTTTGGAGGATTCCCACTTTGTCAATTGTAATATTATTGTGCAATAAAAGATCAATATTTCTTTCTCCTATCTAGCTATAACTTAGTATCCATTTTTAAAGTAAAATTATAGCAAATATCATTTCATTTTATTTGCTTATAATGTTTTAATTAATATTTTATTTATTATTCTGACACAACATTTTAGTTTGTAATTATAGTCAAAGGCTTAGGGATCCTGTGAATAAAGAGTTCAATGAATTAAAGTAAAAAGACCATAATTTAACAGGTAATAGGCAAGGGCTATAAACAGTAATCAAATGAAAGATGTTGAGTTTCAGCCAAGTGAAAGATGTTGAGTAATCAAATCATTACTTTTTGTTTTATTTAGTTAGTTATTTATTTATTTTTGACTAGAAAATCAGCCATTTGTACAATTACTTACTTATGGATAGAATAATGTTTTATTCTTTGTGTAATGATATGGTTTTTCTTCTGCAGTTTGTTAATATGGTGTATCACATTGATTGGGAATGTTGAACCATTCCTGCATACCAGGGGTAAATCCCACTTGGTCTGAATGGATGATGTGATGTTTGTGATGTGTTGTTGCATTCTATTGGCCAAATTTTTATTGAGGATTTTTGCATCTATGTTCATCAGGGAATTTGTTCTGTAATTCTCTTTCAATGCTGCATCTTTTTCAGATTTAGGAATTAATATGATGCTGGCTTCATAGAAAGAATTTGGGAGTATTCCCTCTTTTATTGCTTGTTCTGAATAGTTTGAGGAGACTTGGAGTTAGTTCTTCTTTATTTGTCTGGTAGAATTCAACTGTGAATCCATCTGGTCGTGGGCTATTCTTCGTTGGAAGGGCCTTTATTATTGATTCAATTTCTGTCTCAGTTATGGGTTTAGGTTTAGGTTTTCTATGTCTTCATCGTTCAATTTGTATGTGTCCAGGAATCTATACATTTCGCATACATTTCCCTGTTGTCTGGCACACAACTCTGTAGTAATTTCTGATGACTCTCTATTTCTGTGGTATCTATTGTTACATCCCGTTTTTCATCTCTGATTTTATTGATGTGGGTCTTTTCTCTTCTGTTTTTAGTTAGTTGGGCCAATGGTGTGTCAATTTTGTTTATTTTTTCAAAAAACTAGCTGTTCATTTTGCTGAACTTTTGTAATGTTTGTTTTGGATTCAATTCTGTTTTTTTTTTCTCCTCTATTTTTAAATATTTTTCTCCTTCTACTAGTTTTAGGTCTGGTTTGCTGAAGTTTTTCTAGATCCTTGAGATGCATTGATAGCTCATTTGGTGCCTTTTCAGTTTCTTGATGTAGACACCCATTGCTATAAAATTCCTCTTAACACTGCTTTTGCTATATCCCACAAATTTTGATATGTTATGTTGTTATCTTCATTTAATCCCAGAAAGTTTTTGATTTCTCTTCTGATTTCTTCTATGAATCACTGTTCATTCAGGAGTATATTGTTCAGTCTCCATATGTTTGCAAATGCTCTAGGGATTCCTGAGTTGCTAATTTCCAGCTTCATTCCACTGTGGTCTGAGAAGATACATGGTATGATTTCAATTATTTTTAATTCGCTGAGACTTGCTTTATGGCCTAATATGTGGTCAGTCCTACAGTAAGTTCCATGTACTGCTAAGAAGAATGTAAATTCTTTAAGTGTAGGATGAAAAGTTCTGTAGATATCTGTTAGATCCATTTAGGCTATAGTGTCGATTAAATCTGCTGTTGCCTTGTTGATCTTCTGTCTGGTTGATCTGTCCATGGCTGAAAATGGAGTATTGAAGTCTCCCAATACTGTTTTGTTTGATTCTAAGTCTCCCTTTAAGTTCTTTAACATATCTTTTAAATAACTCGATGCCCCGGAATTAGGTGCATATACTTTTAAAATATTACATCTTCCTGTTGAATTGATCCCTTAATCATTATATAGTGTCCCTCTTTGTCACTCTTAACAGATTTAGTGTTAAAGTTTATTTTGTCTGATATTAAGATGGCTATGCTAGCTCTTTTTTCATTTCTGTTGGCATGTAATATCTTTTTCCAACCTTTCACTTTCAGCCTGTATGCATCTTTATTGGAAAGATGTGTTTCTTGTAAGAAGCAAATATATGGTTTTGTTTATTTTTCCATTCAACCAGTCTGTGTCTTTTAATTGGAGAGTTGAGACCTTTTACATTCAATGTGACTATTGATAAGTAGTGACTTTGCCCTGCCATTTTTCCAAAGGCATTTCTAACATATGCTTTGAATTTCCTGCAATCTTCTACTGAGAGATTTTCTTCCTTTACCTTCTTTCGTATTCACGGCCATTTTTTGTGTTTCTGTGTGTAACACATCTTTAAGCATCTTTTGCAGGGCTGGAATGAGTGGCAACAAATTCTTTCAATTTCTATTTGCTATGAAAGGTCTTCATTTCACCTTCATTCACATGTAAGAGCTTTGCGGGATATAATATTCTGGGCTGGCAGTTTTTTTCTCTTAGTACTTGGGCTATATCTTGCCATTCCCACCTAGCCTGTAGAGCTTCTGATGAGAAGTCTGCTGTGAATCTGATTGGAGGTCCTCTGAGAGTAATCTGACGTCTCTCTCTTGTACATTTTTGAATCTTTTCTTTATGTTTCACTGTGATGAGTTTGATTACAATGTGTCATGGCAAGGATCTCTTTTGGTCATGTTTACCAGGGGTTCTATGTGCTTCCTGTATTGGATATATCTTTCCTTCTCCAAACCCAGGAAGTTTTCTGCTAGTATCTCACTATAAAGGCCTTCTAATCCTTTCTCTCTCTTCATGCCTTCAGGGACTCCTAGAACACGAATGTTTTTTTTTTTTTTAATAGTATCCTGTAGATTCCCAATAATATTTTTTAGATTTCTAATTTCCTCTTCTTTTCTTTGGTTTGATTGTATACTTTCCTGTGATCTGTCTTCTAAGTCTGATATTCTCTCTTCTACCTCAGTGATTCTTTTTTTAATGCTCTCAAATGTGTTTTTAATTTGTTCTATTGAATTCTTAATTTCATTTTGTTTTCTCTTCAATATCTGAATTTCATGTTCTAATAAATTCCTCATTTCATTTGATTCCTCCTTGAGATTGCATTTTCATGAGAGAGATTTTCTGTCCTGCCCTGTATGGATTTCTGTAGTTCATGCATTTGTGTTTGAGAACTTCTAAATGTTCTTATAAATTTTTTGAAAATCTGTATCTTGCATTTCTTCCATCTCATTATCTTCATAATATTGTATTGGAGGGTCATGTTCATTTGAGAGCATCATGATGTCTTCCTTCTTCTTGTTTCCTCAGTTTCTGTGTTTGTTGTCTGACATTGTGGAGATATTTTTTGGTTTCTTCTTCTTTTTTTTTCCCACTGTGATGGATTTTCTTGTTATACTATAACCCTAGATTAAGTGGGCTGTCTGCTTTTGGTGAATCTCTAGAGGCTTGTGGTGGATGTGGCCAGAGAGCTCTGTTCAGTTCTTAAGGGTTAAGGGTGTGCCAAAGGTGACACACCCAAGTTTGGCATAGTAAATCTCTCTCTCTCTCTCTCACTTCAGAAGGGAAGTAATTCCACTCAGCTGAGCTCTCCTCCTCAATGGCAATCAGTGCCTGAGTGCTAGCCCCAGTGGGTCTAATGTTTGTCTACTCTGTCCCAAAGACCACACAAAGGATCTGTGCAGTCTTCATTGTAAGCTCAGATTCCGCTGCAATGTCTCTCACAGAGTAGTCAAGGCTGCCTGAATTTGTGGCTTCTACCCCTCAGACTATTGTCATCTCAGCCACAGCGTGAGTTCTCCCACAAACCTTCATTTTTTTTTCCACAGTCCCAGTTCATAAGCTCCACACATTCACTAGGCCTTAGTCTCCTGTTATTTCTTCCCACCAGAGTCAGGTTTTTCTGCTTGGCTGAGGGTGGGCACAGCCCTGAGCTGGTGCAGCTGTTACATATGTCCAAAATGGTGCCTGCTCTATTGTCTTGCTCACCTTTTTAAGGTGAGTGGAGATAGAGAATCATGTCCATACTGGTCCCTTTTATTTGTATTTTTTTCTCTCCTCTAGTTAGGCTGGTGTACTTTCCTCCACGGGGTTTCAAGCCTTGTTCCCTCTAGGCTCTTCCTACTGCTTTTCCACCAGTTTCTCAGGCTACTGCAGTTTTGTCTCATCTCCCTTTCCAGCGCTGGAGCAGAGACTCCCTAGGCAGCTGGGTCCTGAGCCTTGGGCACCTGTGCCCTCCATGTAGATCCACTGTGTCCGTCTAACTCTGGAAGAGTTTCCTCTACAGTTTTTTTTTTTCCCTAACTCTTCCCTGAGATGACAGTATCTCCACTTTTAATAAACTATCTTTTCCTGGACTATCAGTGAGTTCCCTCCCTATTCTGCCATCTTCACCTGCCTCCCAACTTCCTGATTACTTTTTACTCTGTATCTGCTTAATACTTACATAGGCTTTCTTTGTACGTACTATAATAGTTCTGAACCTTTTAGACTTACATCATCCTCAACAGCTAACACTATCAGGAAAGGACACAGACTGTCCATGTAGTAGGTTATTGTTTACTGCTGGATGATATCTTAGTATAGAAATAAGAGAATAATCTGATTTTCTACTGTCTGGAGGATATACAATTGACAAGTCCAATGGAATCTCAGGATCTGATGGATGCAATTCCTAAAAGGAAATGAAGAATGTTTAGTAAAGTGAAAATTAACAAATAAAAATTTAAAAGGATGTCATTATCAGGGGAGAAATTATGCATTCTAGAATATAATATCATTAGGTAGAAATATAATTATCATGCCTGTAGTATTCTGTCCCATGTTACTGCTCAATTTAAAGAACTAGGTAATATGCATGGTGCGTTTCAAATCCAGAATTCCTTTAGATTTTTTTAGCTCCTATACCCACATTGTAGCCACTATCCAATGCTTACTAACAGCGGGCTAGAATTATTTTTTATATGAGCTATAGTTTAAGTTTGTGCACATCAATTCCTCTATTTTCCTTGAATACTTCTACAGAGTTATCATATGTATGGAAATAGAATACTGCGTATGCAAACAACCTTAAGGGAAAATTAACTCATGTAAATCTCTAGATCTAGAAACACAAGAATAGGGTAATTCTAAATAGCTAAACAAACAAAGCGATAAGAAACAAAACAGTAGCAAAAGAAGTATGTCTTTAGTACTACTATCTTTAAATTTTGACTCTGGAAATAGTTATAATTGGTCAAATAATTCATAATTAATCAATCATTTTTAGTACCATACCAATAGTTTAGAAAGATACATTGTTCTCAAGTTGTAAACTGCTTATTGTTTTCTTGTTTGCCACCATATTGAATACATATCTTATATACATTTTTTTACTTTAAGTAACAATTTACTTTTGAAAAATCTTGAGAAATTATCCATTCAACCTTAATAAAATGTAGACTGAAGAGACATATGTTTGCAGTATGTGGTGTTTTGGAAGTCAAATGCAATTTAATCCTTTCCAAAGGAATTTAATTCCTTCTCTCCCTTTGAAAGAACAGAAATACATGTCTTCATTTAAATACCATTCTGATAAATCCAGTGAGGGAAAATAAAGATTGCAACTTCAAGGAAGAAACTCTTTTAGCTATATTATTATAACATGGGGTTAATGTGCAGAAGTTATACGTGCACACACACATACATGCACAAAATTTTAGGTAAAAATTTTTGAGGACACAATCTTAATAAAAGAACAGTAGACACCACATTTTTTTTAATTTGACAGATAGAGTTGCCAGTGAGAGAGAGAAAGGTCTTCCCCCCGTTGATTCACTGGGAACCAACTGCACCGATCTGAAGCCAGGAGTCAGGTGCTTCCTCCTGGTCTCCCACACCATTGCAGGGCCCAAGCACTTGGGCCATCCTCCACTACCCTCCTGGGCCACAGCAGAGAGCTGGACTGGAAGAGGAGAAACCGTGACTAGAACCCAGCGCCCATTTGGGATGTCAGCGCTGCAGGTGGAGGATTATCCTACTGAACCATGGCGCTGGCCCCATCACCACAATTTAATTTTCAGAAAGAACCCCTGAAGGTGGCAATAATTTTTGCCTGACTGCCTTTGCCAAAAAAGGAGTAAATTAATAAATAAAAATGATGAAAATCTTTAACAGTAAGAGTAGTAAAATGAAAACATTAGTGTGATAAAATTAGAATGAAGAAATTACTGTGATTCTAAAGCTGCTGCTCCAAATATAATACCCATATTTGATTGACTTTCAGTGAAATTCTTGGGTCTGATGGATCTATTTATAATCTGAGTAAAATGCTCAGATATATACTGAACAAATGTTTCTGGATAATTACATACTTAAAACAGCTTCCAATAGAAAATCTTTCAAACCAAATAATTTGATTCAACTATCAGATTTATCATCAAAAACTTCCTTTTTATTTTTTATTTTGATTTTTAATGTTTTTACCAGATTCAGTATAATTTGCAGATAAAATCTAAGAACATAATGACATTTCCTTCCTCCCTCCCTCCAATCCTCTATCCTTTCTCCTCTCTCTTTTTGTAAGTTTTTGGGATAACATATTTTAAATTTACATTATTGTAAAAAGGCTTATTACTTCACAGAATAAGGAGCTTAACAAGTAAAAAACTAAAAGACTCTAGTTTAGTGGAAATACAAACAATGGATATAAACAATAAATGAGTGGAAAAACGGTCATAGAGCCTGCACTCTGGTGTCGTGGGATGAGCCTCCTCCTACGGCACAAGCATAGCATGAGTGCCAATTGGTGTCTGGGCTGCTCTTCTGACGATCCAGCTCTCTGCTTGTGCCCTAGAGGATGTTCCAAATGCTTGGGCTCTTGCACCCATGTGGGAAGCCCAGAGGATGCTCCTGGCTCCTGGCTTTGGATCAGCCCAGCTCTTGCCATTGTGGTCACTGAGGAGTGAACCAGTGGATGGAACACCTTCCTCTCTGTCACTTACTCTCTCTCTTTCTGTAACTCCACTTCTCAAATAAATACAATCTTAAAAAAAAAGTGACCATTTCACCTATGTGCAGTAATTTTAAAGTAATCACAGATCATTAAAACTATAGCAGTATAACATTCTTAACCATTGGTTTGACAAAGGTATAAAACAAAGTTTTATGAAACTATATTTGCAGCAATATCGATACACACAGATATTTCTTTCTCTTTTCTTTTTTTAATTTTTTTCTCCTCTATATAAGGGAGAACATGATATATTTGATTTTCTGGGTTTGACTTATTTCATTCAACAGGATGTCCTTCAGTTGTGTCCTTTTTGATGCAAGTAGTAGAATTTCATTCTTTTTAATAGTTGAATAATATTCCATGGTGTTTATATACCACCTTTTCTTTATCCATTCAGCTGATGGTGGAAACTTTGATCCCAAATTTTGGCTATTGTGTACAGTGTTTCTGTAACCACAGCAGTGCAAGTATCTGATTCATTGTGTTCAAGTTCAATACCCAATAATGGAATTGCTGGATCACATGGCAAGTCTATTTCAGGTTTCTTTTTTTTTTTTTTTTGAAGAAATCTCCAAACAGTTTTTCACAGTGGTTACACTAATTTATTTTCCCACCAACTGTTTATAAGTGTTGCTCTTTGTCCACATCCTCTCCAGAATTTGTTATTCTTTGTTTTGGATTTTAGCCATTCTGACAACGGGAGATAATATCTCATTGTGGTTTTAATTTGCATTACCCTGATGGCTAGTGATGTTAAACATTTTTCATATATTTGTTGGACATTTGCATTTCATCCTTTGAAAAATGTCAGTCCATATCCTTAGCCCATTTCTTAACTGGATTTGTTGTTTTTGGTTGTTGAGTTTGTCAAGTTGCTTATTTAGTTTGGAAATTAATCCTTTGTCAGATGGGTGGCTTCCAAATATTGTTTCCATTCTGTTGCATGCCTCAATGCTCTATTGGTATTTCCTTTGCTGGGCAAAAGCAACTAATTTCCTATTGACAAACTGCCTCAATTGCATGAGAACCAAAATCATTATTCTGCCCCTCTGGAAGAACGTATTCTATCATTGTAGCAAATAACATGCATTTACTTTGACACACTGTGATTACACAAAGTGTTCAGCTCACACAAGCACTACATGCCTCCCAGATTGCATTTTTAATACCCCTGATTTTGAAATTGTAGTCTTTGTGTGTGTTGTGTAACACTATTTTCAACAAAATATAGAGGATCTCAAGTACCTTCTAATAGACTCTTTGCCAATGGGAATAAATTATAGGCTCAGATCCTAACAGGTGTCAGATATACACAGAGAGACAGAGAGAGACAGATATGGAGATGATGGAGATAAGATGGAGATGGAGACGGAGGGGGAAGAAGTTGAGTGATAAATAAATGTGAAGTTTCGTTACTTAGCAAATAAAAAAGTGAGTATTTATTCTTTGCACATACCTAAATGTGTTTCTAATTCCAGATGACTTTAATTTTATTAAGTTATTTGATTTATTCAGTCATATCTTCATCAAAGCATCACAGTAAGAGCTGCATTGTTGCACAGAGGGTTAAACTGCTACCCGTGATGCAAGCATCCCACCTGAGCTCCCATTGGAGTCCCCACTGCTCCACTTCAGATCCATCCACCTTCTCATGTAGCTGGAAATGCAGCGGAAGCTGGCTC
Source organism: Lepus europaeus (assembly GCF_033115175.1). Classification (NCBI taxonomy): domain Eukaryota; kingdom Metazoa; phylum Chordata; class Mammalia; order Lagomorpha; family Leporidae; genus Lepus; species Lepus europaeus. The sequence goes on along the minus strand of NC_084834.1, from coordinate 47,533,123 downwards.
AAGTGTTTGGTTCCTGCCACCCATGTTGGAGACTGGATGCAGTTCCAGGCTCCTGGCTTCCACCTGGCCCAGTCCTGACTGTTGTGGCCGTTTGGGTACAATCCAGAAGACGAAGATCTCTCTCTCTCTCTTTCTCACACACTCTCTCTCTCTTTTCCTCTCTCTTTCTTTCTCTGTCCCCCCATCTCTCTTTGTAACTGACATTCACATATATAAATGAACAATTTTCAAAAGCATCACAGTAGATGATTTTAAACCTTACTTAATCATATACCTGTGTTTTTCTCTGTGTGGACACATAATTTACTGGAAGAAGCATCAGTCTTTGTGAAATATAACACCTCTACCTGTGCTCTTACACTCATCATCAGCTGCTTCCTTCTAAAGATAACACTTCATCTTTCACAAAGTGCTATTTATAATCTTGAATTATTTAAATGATGTGTCTTATCTAAAAACTTTTATGTTATATGGCATCTGTAAATATAACCACATGATTTTTCCAAGTTAACAATTACACTATTTTTTTCTTGCACTCTGCGCAAAACTATCAAACTTTCTTTTTCAAAGACAACATACGCAGGGGTATTCATTACTTCACCAAAATAGATATGATATTTTGGTACCCACAATTCTCCATCTGTATGCCAGATGCTTTAAGCCACGTGGCACTGATCATATTTTAAACAAATAAATGTGAAGTGTAAAAGATGAGTAAAGGGCAGTGCTACTGTTTTACACGTGTGCCTTTATTATTCAGTACTATATTAATCTTTCCTGAGACTTCAAATATCATTTGAGAAATGAATGTTGCAATCTTGCAGAATGTATACAAATAAATCCACACATGTAACTGCTTAATATTAACATCATACATATTAATCTTTGGAAATCTTTTCAAAGCAAAGGAGAAATATTCGAATTATGCTGAATTGAAGCACAAAATGTAAAAGATCGTTGAATTGTGGATGCAAATTGTTCTGTGCAGAACTGTTTTATTAATCTCAGTGAGATAGTTATTTCTTTATTATTTACTATCATATGTAAAATTATGTAAGAGGAATATTTGTGTAAATCCATTCAAAATTTACTATGAATAGCAAATCTATTATCAAATATTTATACATGTGGGTAGATGAAAATTAAAACCACTAGAAATACATACTTTGTGTGTTTATTGTCTTATCATTTTATTCCAATGGAAGATTGAAGTTTTTAAAGTGTCCTTGTTTATATATGATAATAAGCATAGTTGTTATAATAAGTGTTTATCCTATTTATTTCCCACGTGCTATCACTACTATTTCAATTAACTTTTTCCTTTGTTACATCAAAATTCTGCTATTTAAATAACTTCTTAAATAGTTTCTTTGTCTATAGAGTCTTCTTTGAGAGTATCCCATTTGGATGCCTTTATTTTCAAAAACTATTACAATCATTTTCTTGATTTCTTAAACAAATTATTTATTTATTAGATTGCTTGCTTGAAAGTACACACACACACACACAGAGGGAGAGAGAGAGAGAGAGAGAGAGAGAGAGAGAGAGAGAGAGAGAGAGAGAGAGTTTTCATCTACTGGTGAGATTTCAGAAGAGGAAATATGGGGTGGCATGCATTCAGCCTAGAAGTTAAGATGCTTATGTTGGTACCAATACCTGGAATCAGCTCTGAATTCCAGTTAAATTCGAAGGAGGACCCTGTGAGACAATTCAAGCAATTGGTATGACTTGAGTTCTCCACTTCAGGCTTCAAATTTGGTCTAGCACCAGCCATTACAGGTAGACTAAAGAATGGAAGATCTCTCTCTCTCTCTCTCTCTCTCTCCCTCACTCTCCCTCTCCCTCCCTCTCTGCCCCAGAATTAAAAAAAAAATGTTGTTATGCTTAGTGAAATAAGCCAGTCCCTTGAAGATGAATATCGTGTTTTCTCTGATATGTGGTAGCCAATATATGGAGCACAAACAACGTATATCAATGAAATTAACATCTTGGGATTTGATTATTGTTTATAACCTTTATCTCTACTCCTGAGGAGCAGTGGTCTTTCTACTTTCTACTTGTTGAATTCTTTATTTAGTGGAAGATTAAATTTTTGATTATAAAGTGAACTGAAAGCAAATAAATATGAAATTAAATTTAAAAAAGGAAGGAGAGAGAATGGGAGTGTGGGAAGTATTATTATGTTCTTAAAACTATATATATGAAATACATTGAATCTGTTCTCTTTATGTATTTAATTAACACATTTACAAACAATAAATTGTTTAAAAAATGGTAAACATGTAAGTACTTCTCTGTTATTTTAGGAAATATCCTCTGTATTATGGATTTATTAAGCCAAAAGTTGATGATATTAACTATTTTTTTGAAATTTTTTTTAACTTTTATTTAATGAATATAAATTTCCAGTGTACAGCTTATGGATTACAATGGCTTCCCCCTCCCATAACTTCCCTCCCACCCGCAACCCTCCCCTCTCCCGCTCCCTCTCCCCTTCCATTTGCATCAAGATTCATTTTCAATTCTCTTTATATACAGAATATCAATTTAGTATAAAGATTTCAACAGTTTGCACCCACATAGAAACACAAAGTGAAACATACTGTTTGAGTACTAGTTATAGCATTAAATCACAATGTACACATTAAGGACAGAGATCCCACATGAGGAACAAGTGCACAGTGGCTCCTGTTGTTGACCCAACAAATTGAAACTCTAGTTTATGGCGCCAGTAACCATCCTAGGCTGTCATCATGAGTTGCCAAGGCTATGGAAGCCTTCCAAGTTTACCGACTCTGATCATATTTAGACAAGGTCATAAAAGACAGAGTGAGGATAGTAACCAATGATCCTAAGAGTGGCATTTACCAGGTTTGAACAATTATACAGCATTCAGTGGGGAAGAGGACCATCAGTACACACAGGTTGGGAGTAGAGCCATTGGTGGTAGAGTAGAGGTTATGATTACAAAGGAATGAGGCCCAAGTGCACTAGACAGGGCCTAGAACAAAGGACAGAGTCATTATTAGAGGAGCTAAGAAAGGTGCTATCTAAGCTACAAGTAATTTTTCTGATTGAGAGGCAAATAGAACCTGATAGAAGGGGCTTGATAATAATCTGGTGGGCTTTAGGCCTTGTAAATTCAGAGGCCCAGACCAATCTATCTCTTCACATGGGGTATATCCTCAGGGAGGTGTGAACCTCCTAGGGGAAGGCACTCTGTTGATTTTCATTACTTGGGTGGCCTGGGAGGAGAGCTGGCTAGGAAAAGGCAGGTGGCATCTCTAACAGGAAATTTACAGTTCTGCCTGCAATGTTGCTGACCCTACTTGGCCATCCCCTCAGCTGCAGTGGTCACTTTGGAAGTTGGGCTGAGTGAAGGGCTTTTCAGCTTAGAGCCAATAAGATCTGTGGCTCTGACCTGGGCATCCTTCAACTCCAGGGCAGGTCCATTTCCAGTGATCCAACTCTTGGCAGAGCTGCCAGGGCTCTTCACAAGCTGACTTCTGCTGAAGCCCAGGCTTACCACATTGAAAGCCACTACAGTGGACTGGGCTGGGGTCTCCTTGAGGGCAGATCACTGTACAGATCAGCCATTAACAGGCCTGCCACCCATTGCTTCTGATGCCGAGCTTTCTTTTCCTCCTGGTTTTTGTTAAAGCAGACCAGAGGATGCAAGTCAAGGGAGTGCCCAAGTCCCATCTCTAATCTTCGGTGGCCTGAACTATAAGTCTATAGTCACAGGCATGTTCTGTAGTAGTTTTTCTAAGGTAGACAATGAGATTATTATTTAAGTTCTTATTTTGGCTATGCTATTACAGAAAAATGTTAGCCATCTCTTTTATAAGGTCTAAAGATTAAATTGTGCATCCTACAGATTCCTTTATAATAGAATTAGTTTCCTACCTTGAAGAGAATAGAGAAATGAAAGAACAAGTTGGGCTTAGAATAGAGAAATGAGGGAGCAAGTCCTAGATTGCTTGCTGACAATAGCAATATCACATGAATACTTAGCAAACCGTTTCAACCATTAGATTACAACTTAAGAAAACATTTACCAGAAGGTCCAATGCCTTCTACAAATATTAACTATTATTTCAAACTAACACTTCTCAATTGGCTTAATTCTCAAATTTGTCCAATATTTAAAATGCTATTTTGTATTTTGTTGGAAAATATTAGTAAGGTTTCATATTGAAAGAACAAAGAAAACAAATTTAAAATTCATCTAATTTTATGATCTATGATGCTTTTCTTAGTAACGAACTGTCAATTTGTCCTTTGAAAACTCTTGGCTGGCCGGCGCCGTGGCTCACTTTCTTAAGTCTCCGCTTGTGGTACTGGCATCCCATATGGGCACCAGGTTCTAGTCCCAATTGCTCCTCTTCCAGTCCAGCTCTCTGCTGTGGCCCCTGATGGCAGTGGAGGATGGCCTAAGTGTTTGGGCCCCTGTACCCGCATGGGAGAGTAGGAAGAAACACCTGGCTCTTGGCTTCAGATCAGCACAGCGCCGTCCATAGCAGCCATTTGGGGGGTGAACCAGTGGAAGGAAAACCTTTCTCTCTGTCTCTCTTTGTCTATAACTCTACCTGTCAAATAAAAAAAAAAAAAGAAAACTCTTGGCTTCAAGTGTCAGCAACCACATTCAAACTTGCTGAAACCAATATATGATAAATATGATAAATATAGATTTGGATATGAAATATAAATTTTGAAAGTCTTAACAATGTAGATAAAATAAAATGCTTCTCTATCTCAGACAGTTTCATTTCATTACTTTTTCTCATGGCTGAGATCTCAGCCCCAGAGAGCTGCCATATTACTTATTCAAATCTCAGTTCATAGAATGATTCCATGTTGATTTCATTCATACAACACTTGTTGAATAAATAGAAATAACTGAATTCAGTGCTCTGCCAATAGGATCCGAGGGACACAAAGCAAAGGCAAGCTTTCTGGTTTATTCTACCATAAAAATATTTGAACAAGGAATGCTACTGTTCTTGGTTTGTTCACATCCTTCCTCTCGAGGTCTGGAGAAGTTGTTAGAAATGTGAATAGGAGAAGACTGATAGCATGAAACAGTGGAAAAGTACATAGAGCTGTACCCCTGACCTCTCATTGTTTGATAACAAAATATGCAGACACAAAAAAACTAGTTGGCAGAAAATGTGAGTAGTGCGTTTTTTCCAGAGCAAAAGCATAGACAACAGTCTCCTAGTAGGGAACAAATAGTTTCTACTCAGCTGAATGCTATTTTCAATAATACCTCTTTGAATCCCTAAGCTTCTCATAAAAATTAGATTCCCTTTCTCTAACACTTCCAAATGTTTCTAGAATTTTTGGTGAAATGTCATAAAAAACAGTATTTCGAGTCATGCAGTAATACATAATGATGCATCTGTGCTAAATCTTAAATCCTGAAATACACTATTTGGATTCAGATGGCTTTACTTTTTGTAATGTAACAAAAATATGGATGATCTTACTGTTAATACCTGGCTACTAAGAAAAGCACCTGAACTGGAAAGCTGGGAAGCAGCTGGGCTTGCTACAGGGACAAAATAGTAGAACAGATAAAGACTTCAACTCTACATTTCTATCCAAAATGAAAGTGTTTTCCACATCTTACTCTTCCCCTTCCTCAACTTCTCAAACTCTAATTACTACTAAAAAAAATCTTTTGCTATTATCTGTGAAATGATTTAGAAATGAATGCAATTTTGTTGTTGTTACTAAGTCTGTACTTGTTATAAATATGACAAATTCTTATTATTCCATCAAAAAGTCATAATTTAAATTACTCTTCACACATTTTAATGAAGTTCTGCATTGCTCTTAATGAAAGTTGGGCCTATGAGATAATATGCTATTATTGGTTGAATTCTAGCTAGTTTATATGCATTATACATTTGACAAGAATACAGCTTTAGGAGAGGAAATTCATTTACATAGAAAATGTTTTTGCTATAAGAAAAAGAAGCATGCCTGCATCCAAATATAGAAATGTGTTGGAGGGTTGATAGTTTTATTTTGTTTTATTTCTCACTCAGGCTGAGATGATGAAGATAAAATGTATTTTGCAACTGAAGGTATTTGTTTTCCTGTTATTCTCACTTGATTTTTATGCTCATTTCTTGTGTTTATTTTTGGTTATTTAATAATTGTCTGATCATTTAGATGATCCCTCACTTACCAAGGATGCTAAGCATTCTGCAGATATTTTCTCATTTAAGGCTCACTAAAACATTAAAGATAATTTCGACAAGTTTTACTTAAGAAGAAAAAGATTTTGCACCTCAATAAATTTTAACTGACAGAGGCAGGATAAACTCAAGTACAATATCGTATGAATTAATACAATGTGCATGCTATCACATAATAAAAGGGTCAGAAAAATCCAAATGAAGTGACAAATCTTTTTGCCTTTTGAAATAATAGAAATCATGTATATACATTATAAACTTCTCAAATTATACTTCAGTCAAGTCTCCTATTGTTTTAGGATGAAACAACCCACAAAATAATAAACAATTTTCATAGTGAAACTATGAGCTAGATTGAATCGATTTTATACTATTAGACTATGTTTATACACAAAAAGAAATCTGACGGTTGAATAATTATCCTATAAATCTGATCAATTCAGAAAGCAAAACTGGAAAGAAACATGAAAATCCTTCAAAGTTAAAATTGATGGGAATGATTGATTTAACTTAGGGTTTTTAACCCTTGAAAGCAGTCTAAATCAGGGTGGAATTTCCAATTGAACGCCCTTTGAGTGAGCACACATACCCAACGCCAGTTCTTACGTTTCATTCAATACTAACAGATCTTTCTCACAACTTCTTAAATTTGCTGCTCTTCTTAAAACTTTTTGATTCTTGAAACTGAACTTGATTTATTGCAATGTGTTCTCAAAAAGCATGAAAAGGACACATCGTTTTCTTTTAACTTTAGTTCTTTATGACCAATTGAAATTAAATAATCAATCAATTGCTACCTGGCCCATGACCACCAACACTAGCTCATCTCTTTTAGAAAGAAAATCAAAGGAATGTATTAAATGGAAAGCCTAGAAAGTTTAGATGAGATGGTTTAGAAAAAAGTCTGGAATAAAAGCTCCAATCTCTCTGCTCCATCCAGGTGAGTGGGTTTTTGCAACTCCTGGGTGTCTGAAAGTCATGATTATACTAGAGATTATCCAGGAGTTACAGATAACAAGTTGGAAGTTATTTTTTATTAAAGTATCACAAATACAATAAGTGGCACATTCTATTCATTTTGGCATAGGCATTTCAACACATTAATTTGCTAATATTGAAATATTTGTGAGAGGAGAGGGCCATTGAAAATTATTATTTAAGGGAGTATATTCAGAGAAAACATGTTAGGTGTTCCCTGTGCCCACTTTCACTTCGACTTGCGAGGCTGAAAAGCAAAAGTAAAGTGAAGCAGAAAGACACGGAAAGAGTTCTGGTATATCTTTCTTCTTGAGACTTTTGGAACAGTACTGAATAATGTTAGCGTGTTACACATGTTTTAGGCACCTAATGTATGAGCCTTACAAACACAATATAAAAATTAAAAAAAAAAACAAATGGGAATACAGATTTCAGCATCTATTTCTAATCTATTTTGGACTAACACTTGAGTGAGAAAATCACAAGAGTGGTAATAACGAGAATTTTGAGCATACTCTGATCTCTGATGTCAAGATTTACATAGTAAAACAGTCCACATGAAGCTTGCTTACTCCCTTTTCTCAGGAAGAATCCACACATTCAGACAGCATACTCCAATTTTGAAAAAATGCACCTGATCGGTGACAACTAACTGAGCACCAAAGGGGAAACCTGTTAAAGTGAAATGAACACTATAAGAAACAATGACCTGATCAGCTCTTGTCCTGACTGTTGATGTGCAATGAAATACTTTATCCTTTTTAGTATTTTTGTTGTTGTTGTTGTTGTTCTAGTACTAGTGGTTGAACTGTGTAATTAACACACAATTATTCTTAGGTTTTTAAATTTAACTGAAAAGTGATCCCTGTTAAATATAAGAGTGGGAAAAAGAGAGGGAGGAGATGTACAATTTGGGACATGCACAATCGGACTTGCCCCAAATGGTGGAGTTAGAAACGTGCCAGGGGATTCCAATACAGTCCCATCAAGGTGGCATGTACCAATGCCATCTCAGTAGTCCAAGTGATCAATTTCAGTTCACAATTGATCACACTGATAGGTCTAAGAGTCAAAGGGATCACACAAACAAGACTAGTGTCTGCTAATACTAACTGGTAGAATCAAAAAGGGAGAGAACGATCCAAAATGGGAAGCGGGATACACAGCAGACTCATAGAATGGCAGATGTCTTGAACAGCACTCTGGCCTCAGAATCAGCCCTTAAGGCATTTGGATCTGGCTGAAGAGCCCATGAGATTATTTTAGGCATGGAAAGCCAAGACACTCCGGAAAGGAAAAAAAAAAAAAAAGGAGACCTAAATGAAAGATCTCAGCGAGTGAGATCCCAGTGAAAGAACGGGGCCATCAAAGAAGGAGGTACCTTTCTCTGAAGGGTGGAGAGAACTTCCACTTTGACTATGACCCTGTCGGAATAAGATCAACGTCGGCGAACCCTAAAGGCTTCCATAGCCGTGGCAACTCAAGACTAGAGCCTAGGGATATTACTGATGCCATAAACAAGAGTGTCAAATTGTTAAGTCAACAACAGGAGTCACTGTGTACTTACATCTCATGTGGGATCTGTCCTTAATGTGTTGTCCAATGTGAAGTGATGCTATAAACTCGTACTAAAACATTATTTTTACGCTTTGTGTTTCTGTGTGGGTGCAAAGTGATGAAATCTTTACTTAGTATATAATGAATCAATCTTCTGTATATAAAGATAATTGAAAATGAAAAAAAAAACTGGTGTTAAATTGGAAATGGCATAGAAAATTAATTATTTTTTAAAAAAAATCATGTAGGATCTCTGTCTTTAATGTGCTATTTAATGCTATAACTAGTACTCCGACAGTATTTTTCACTTTTTGTTGCTATGTGGGGGCAAACTGGTGAAATCTTTACTTAACATATACTAAACTGATCTTCTGTATGTATATAAAGAGAATTGAAAATGAATCTTGATGTGAATGGAAGGGGAGAGTGAGCGGGATAGGGGAGGTTTGTGGGTGGGAGAGAAATTAAGGGGGGGGGGGAAGCCATTGTAATCCATAAGCTGTACTTTGGAAATTTATATTCATTAAATAAAAGTTTAAAAAGAAATGCAGCCAAAGGGGCCAGAGCTGTGGCATCGCAGGTTAAGCCATTACCTACAACACTGGCATTACATATGGGTGCTGACTTGAGTCCTGTCTGCTCCACTTCACATCCAACTCCCTACTCATGCATCTGGGAAAGCAGCAAAAGATGTCCCAAGTGCTTGGTTCCTGTACTCACGTGGGAGACTCAGATAAAGCTCCGGACTCTCACTTCAATCTGGCCCAGCCCTGGCATTGAGGCAAGTTGGGTGTGAACCAGAGGATAGAAGATCTATTTCTCTCTCTTTCTTCTTCTTTCTGGAATTCTTCCTTATAAATAAATATTTTTAAAGCATTCATAAATGTATGTTCTAATTATATTAAAATTCTTATATATCCTTAGAAGTTAATTCACAAAAGTATATCTGCAGTCCTCAAGGACCTAAAGGGGAAATTTGTGTTTGGTTCCCTTATTTTAATTCATCCATTATTTCATAATGTTTTCACACTCATCTATATTTTGTAATGCCTACACATTTCAGGTAGGAAAATTTTAAATAAACTTCCTGCAGAAAATAGTACAATTTATAGTCAAATTAGGTAGAAACCTTGTGATGTGAAACAATTTTATTTTTGATCTTGCCAAATTTATCTTCTGGACAATGAATTATCAGGTGCTCATAGAGGCCGTTATTGACGCATTCATCTCATTTCTTTTTCTCTTGCAAAAACAAAAACAAGCAAAAAAAAAAAAACCACATGATTCTAATTGCTCTTCTGCTGCTGCTTTACTGAGATTGATTACTGTGATTCTTACTTCCAGATTCATTGCCAGCGGCAGGGCTAGGGGTGAGACCCCTTTCCAACTCTTTGAAACCCTCTGACAGACTCTCTCTCCCAGTTCTATATACACAACCCTTTTCATGGTCGCTTATTTCATCTTGCTACTGAATATTTCGTTTAGAAAAGAACAGTAGTATATGCATGCTTTTAGCTTCATCTATTTGAATGTCTCTGGCTGTTCGTTTTGCAGTAGAGCAGGTGGTGATGCACAAGCTGGCAATAGAGAGGAGTGTTTTCCTTTCTTTTTATGCCATCACTTCTGTTTATAGCACAGAATGGTGAATGATCACATTCTCTCACAATCTGTTTTATTAATGACTTCATATTATAAACACTTGTATATATAAATGATGTGTGTTAAATATGTATATACACAGAAATAAGGATTATAGCTTCAAGAAAAAATATGGTATCTTTATAAGTGTGTTAGATAATATTCTATTAGGAAGTATTATGAAATTTCTCTGTGTCCCATCACTCCACAAGTGAGGTAAACTAGGTCATATACAATGATGACAAGCATGCACTATACAGTTTCTCCGGATTTCCTTTCTGGCTTTGCTGTTTATTTGCCTTGTGGCCTTAGGTAAGTTACTTTAATTTTCTATCTCTCAACTCCTTCATTTATAAGGCAGGAAAAAGTACCTTGGAGAGTTAGAATTAAGAATAAATTAAGAACTTAAAATGGTAGTCCTTGGCACTTACTAAGTATTAAATAAATGATGGGTGTTATGTTTATAGTATTGACAAACTTCCAACAAGGAAATGCTGACTTCTTTTTTTTAAAATATTTTTATTTATTTATTTGAGAGGTAGAGTTACAGACAGTGAGAGGGAGAGAGAGAGAGAAAGGTCTTCCGTCTGTTGGTTCACTCCCCAAATGGCCACAACGGCCAGAGCTGAGCTGAGCAGAAGCCAAGAGCCAGGTGGCTCTTCCTGGTCTCCCTTTTCCTGGCCTCCCACGTGGGTGCAGGGGCCCAAGGACTTGGGCCATCTTCTACTGCTTTCCCAGGCCATAGTAGAGAGCTGGATTGGAAGAGGGGTAACTGGGACTCAAACCAGCGCCCATATGGGATGCCGGCGCCACAAGCGAAGGATTAACCTACTGTGCCATGGTGCAGGCTCCAGAAATGCTGACTTCCAAAGAATGGGTTTATAGCTTAATGCCCCCCGCCCCAGTAATATACTATCCATGATGAATATATTTGTTCTTTTCACTCACATTTTTCTGGCATCTATAACAGTACTTAGATATATAATTGTATTCAAACTACTTTTTGATTGATTGAATGTAAGAATGAATCAATGATGATGAATGTTTGTTTAGGATAAAGATTTTATATATATATATATGTGTGTGTGTGTGTGTGTGTGTGTGTGTACATATACAGATATACCTGTGTATACACACACATACACACACACACACACACACACATATATATATATATATATATGATATATTGGTGATTTATATGTTTATAAAAAGTCGTTCATATAGATATTAACAAATAATTCACTGCTTTAGTTTGAAAATATAAAAGAAGACAATTTAGAGTGAAGAGACAGGCGATCCAGTTTTAGTTGAAAAATTCAAACACCTAAGGGCACTTTAGGATTAGAGTTGTGTTACAGTGTTTAAAGGACACTTAGGCAAGTGCTATAAGGCCAGGGATCCTGGATTGAACTGTAATGTGAAATTCTTGAGAATGCACTTAGCTTTGAAACTATTTTTCTATGAAATAATCTATTGACTTTACTGAGATGCTGAAATAATTATACAATTGTGGCATTTGCTCTTAGTTGGCTCCTGAAGAGAGACAAGAATTTCTTTTTCTCCCCAATTTATATTGCTTGAAACAAATTTACAGTGCCAGCTTCTCCCACTCTCCAAGTATCATAAGATTATGTAAATCACTTAGCTGGGTTTATCCAGTCATTAAGATCTATAATGGGGCCAGTGATGTGGCACAGCAGTTTAAAGCCATAGCCTACAGCACCAGCATCCCATATGGACTTGAGTTTGGCTGCTCCAGTTCCAATCTGGCTCCCTGCTAATGTGCCTGTGAAAACAGCTGAAGATGGCCCAGGTGTTTGGACTCCTTCCACCCATGTGGGAGACCCAGAGGAAGATCCTGGTTCCTGGCTTTGGCCTGGCCCAGCCCCAAGCATTATGTCCATTTGGTGAATGAAGCAATGGATGGAAGATCTCCTCTCTCTCTCTCTCTCTCTTTCACTCTCTCTCTCCTACTAATCTCTCTCTGTAACTTTGCTTTTCAAATACATAAATATTTTCTTTATAAAAAGGTTTAGATTAAGAAATATATGAATTCCTGTTCCATGCCTATTTCTGTAGAAAAATTTAAAGTCCTTACTCATTAAAGTCCTTCTTGCAACTTCTGTGTTCCAGTCTCCACTCAAACATCTTGCACTCATTGTTTATCTGTTGTTGTGCCTGCCCAATTGTGACTCAGCTTTTTCCTTTAAATTCTGTGAAGCTCTAAACACCTGTTTGAGGAGTGGAAGCAATAAATCATAACACCGGATCATGGGCTACAAAATATTTAATATTTTCTTTCTGTGTGTTTAAATATGCATTGAATCCCTTTTAGGTTTCCTCTTTTCCCCATTCTGAAACCCCCTATCACTGGAAATGCCTATCAGTATAATCGTTTCCTCGGAAAGCTTGCTCCATTCTTCCAATCCTAATCCCTTGTATCTAATGCTCCTTATCAGTAAATTTTCTATGAAAATTAGATTTTCCCCAGAAAATATTTTGTTGCTAACAATGATTTTGCTTCTCCAAAACCTGGTGAAGTATCTTCACTTTTTTAGGATAATGAGATATAAGAAAAAATGATGTTTTAAATCTTGTCCTATCCTAAAGTAAATGTTTATGATTTCTCCATCCCCTTTATCCTATTTCCTTCCTGAATCGTTATCAACAGAAGGTTGATCTTCTGTCTCAGACCTCACCAACAATGTGTGAGTATATGCAATAAGAAGAGTGATCTAAAAGTCTGATGTTTCTGAGAAGCAGAACTGCATACCCCAAAGGCTTGGATTTTCTTATGCAAAAGGAATGTTTTTCTTTTTTCTTTTTTGACAGGCAGAGTGGATAGTGAGAAAGACAGACAGAGAGGAAGGTCTTCCTTTTGCGGTTTGTTCACCCTCCAATGGCTGCCCAGCTGGCGCGCTGTGGCCAGCACACCGCGCTGATCCGATGGCAGGAGCCAGGTGCTTCTCCTGGTCTCCCATGGGGTGCAGGACCCAAGCACTTGGGCCATCCTCCATCTGCACTCCCTGGCCACAGCAGAGAGCTGGCCTGGAAGAGGGGCAACCGGGACAGAATCTGGCGCCCCGACCGGGACTAGAACCTGGTGTGTCGGCGCCGCAAGGCGGAGGATTAGCCTGTTGAGCCACGGCGCCGACCAGTGCAAAAGGAATGTTTTTCTATTTTTAATTGATCTCCTGATATATTAGGACTCTATTACATACTGTGAATGTATAACAATTCATTTTCTTGAAAGGCATTTGAAACTCAAATATTGGCCAGCGCTGCAGCTCACTTAGCCAAGGGTTCTAGTCTCGGTTTTGGGCGCTGAATTCTGTCCCGGTTGCCCCTCTTCCAGTCCAGCTTTCTGCTGTGGCCTGGGAAGGCAGTGGAGGACGGCCCAAGTTCTTGGGCCCTGAACCCGCATGGGAGACCAGGAGAAAGCACCTGGCTCCTGGCTTTGGATCCATCGCAGCCATTTGGGGGGAGGGTGAACAAACGGAAGGAAGACCTTTCTCTCTGTCTCTCTCTCTCTCTCTCACTGTCTATCTCTGCCTGTCAAAAACAAACAAACAAACAAACACTTTTCTACTCTCCTGATCCTGCTAAGAAAAGTAAAAAAAAAAAAAAAAAAAAAAAAAAAGAAACTCAAATATCAGTATGATATTCATAGGCTATTTACATTTGCCATTGTTATGTTCCTTTCTTGAGGCAATTAGCCAGGAATTTACTAACTGCTTGGTTGAATTTAGTGGGTAAAGGAGGCTACAAGAGGAGAAATAAAATACCAAGAAAAACAGTAGTATAAAAAATTTTAAATATCATACCATCAAGTTGTCAGGAATGGAGCATCTTTGATCTCAAAGAAACACTCAGTGCCCTCCCCCTCCTAAAGAAAACAATTCAACCCTGCTTTAATCTCAGTTAAAATCACCAGATGTTCTTGAAGGTGGACGCAAGTCACAACTGATTGGATAAAGACACATTCCAGTGGTGAATTCTGAAGAATCTTCAAGCCCCAGCTGAAGCTGGGTTAAGAATTCTATATATAATCAGCAGCTATATCATCAGTTTTACCTTTCTGACATAGAAAACCCGAACACACTCATTTTAATGCTAAGTCTCTAACCCTAACTGGACATGGAATGCATATAACTTACATGATAACGTAGTGGGTATGTATGCTTCCCTTTGTTGAGTATGCATAACCCTTCCAGGTATCTTTGTCAAACTTAATGGATACGCATGACTTCTATAAAAGTGAACTGCATGAAATTTGTGATAACACTGCAGTAATTGGAGAGCCCTGTTTGCATTCAGGAGACCACTTCTTTTCTAGCTTGCACAACTCATTAATAGTTCTCCCTAATGGCAGCTCAAATCAGTCTGTTTGTGTTTCCTTTGACACATTCTTCCTGATTCAAAAAGGCTTGCTACAAATTCACCTGTGAGAAGAAAGTAAAAGTTTCATTGTTTGGAAATACAACTTACTAACATTTACTGTAAAACATCTCATTTAAAATATGTTAAATCAATTAATTTGAGAAGATAAAAGATATTGACAATAACAATTAAAAAAACATTCTTTTAATATTCCAAAAGAGGTAGGATGCACTTTAATCCATTTTATGGACTACAAATGCTGAACTGCCAAAAAAAAGTAACCAGAATATTCTACCTTGAGCCAACTAGGTAGAATATACCTAGAATATACAACTTCCTGCTTATAGCAGTCAACCAATATAATCTTAGCCAGCTAAAATAGGCAAAATAGAGGAGAGCATTTTGGTGTACCAGGTTAAGCTGCTGCTTACAATATGAGGCGACCTATCTACAAGTGTTGATTCTAGTCCTGCTTGCTCAACTTTCAATCCAGCTTACTTTTGATGCTCCTGGGCAAACAATAGATGATGGTCTGGGTATGTGAACCCCTGCTACCCATGTTGGAGACCCAAGTCAAGTTCTTGGCTACATGTTTTGGCCTGGCCCCATCCTTGATGTTATGGCCAATTGATGAGAGAACTGGCAGATGGAAGATTTAATTCTCTGTCTTTTCTTCTCTCTGTTACTTTGTTTATCAAACAAATAAAATAAATACTTTTTTAAAAAAATGAACAAAAGAGCAAAGATATAGATGCATCATTGAATGAAACCAGAATATTCAAAACGACTCATTCACAAACCGTCTACCAAGGATTCCTGAATATAGGAACAATATGAAGGGCAGGAGGAGTAGTAAACTGAGAGTAGTCTTTAGTGTACAACATTTATTCTTAGTTTGAAAATTGTAATTCGTCTTTCTATGTGAGCAGGTTAGCTATAGAGTAAAATAGAAGATGCTGAAGGAGTCTTGGAGAACAATCACAGATGATTGATAAATAATCATCATAAATTAAACAACATGTTGTGTGTATCAATTTGCTCATTAGGATTAGATATGGGAAGATAATGATGCAAACACTAAAATGGGCTTTGAGAAGAAATGATACACTTTTGACATTATGTCATGTCAAATGTGTGCCTTGGAGAATGATCTTGTCATTTAGAAAAGGAAATAAAAATTATGGCATTGAAGAAAGTACTTCTGAGATTTTTTTCTTTCTGTTGGCATCTCAGCATGGGAAAGCAGAGTAAAAGATAAGGAACCATTTGGAGTAACAGCCCACACAGGTTTGGAAAAGCTACAAAACACAATCAAGCAGAAAGCCCTGCAGGAATCACAGAGCTGGTGAAGGGTGGATCCGAATATCCTGAGCAGCCACTATACCCTGATTTCTGTTGATTTGCATCACTGATAGGAACAGTTGCTGAGGAAAATGGAGATAATAAAAACATGCTCTCAGCAGTTATAGGAAGTCTGATGAGTAATAAATAAGATGTAAATTTCAGTTTTCCTGTTAGTATTTTTCTAGAAAAATGTAGAACATGTACTTGTTTAAAGCTACTAATATGTTGACAGTAAAATAATTAGGGAGACATAACAAGACAAGTTGAATTTACAAAACAAAAAAATTACATGATACAATCTCTGTTGACAAACAATTTAAAATCATCAGGAAATAATAGAGATGAACTAAGGCAATGAAAAGTAAGAGACTAAAGTAAGATGAGAACATAAGTTATTCATAATTAAAATTCTCTTTCAAAGCACTATCAAACTAAATTATCATTGTGAAAAAAGTTTGAAGAACATACCTGAGAATTTTTCAAAATGAAAGAAATGAAAAAAATGTATTATAAAAGATGAGGTCCAGAGTTAACATTTATGGTGCAGTGGTTTAAACTGCTGCTTGCAAACCCAGTATCCCACATCAGGGTGCTGGTTCAGGTTCTGGTTGCTCTGCTTCTGATCCAGCTACCTGATGATGTGGCTAGGAAGGCAGCAGATGATGGTCCAAGTACCTAGGCTCCTGACACCTGTGCGGTAGACCTAGACAGAGTTCTAGGCTCCTGACTTTAGGTTGATTCAACCCTGGTTATTGTGCTCATTTGGAGAGTGAGACAGCAGATGGATGGTCTCTTTGTCTTTCAAATAAATAAATTAATACTTTATTTTATTTTTTAAAGATGCATTTATTTAGTTGAAAGTCAATGTTACACAGAGAGAGAAGGAGAGGGAGAGGGGAAGGGAGAGGGAGAGGGAGACAGAGAGAGAGAGAGAGAAAGAGAGAGAAGTCTTCTATTTGATGGTTCACTCCCCAATTGGCTGCAAAGGGTGGAGCTGCACTGATCCAAAGCCAGGAGCCAGGAGCTTCTTCCGGGTCACCCATGTGGGTGCAGGGGCCCAAGGACTTGGGCCATCTTCTACTGCTTTCCCAGGCCATAGCAGAGAGCTGGATTGGAAGTGGAGCAGCCAGGACTTGAACTGGTGCACATATGGTGTAGGCGGCAGTTTTACTGGCTATGCCACAGTACCGGCCCCATAAATGAATATTTTAAAAAAGAGATTGTGGTCAAATAGCAGTTACCCAATTAAAAGAAATGCTACGAGTATATAGAAAATAGATAATCAAAATTAACAGAAATCTTCAGTAATAAGTTGACAAATAATAAAATAATACATAGATGAAAACTTGTTTAAACTGTATATATGTGTATGATATATAATATTTGGATATTTATAGTTATAATACATCATTTCATATATATAAATAATATAAACCCAACTAAGTAGTAATAAAAATTCAAAAGAAAATAAAAAATGCACAAACAAACTATTCTCAGATTAAATCTGAATAAGGTGCTAAAGTCAACAATAAATGGGTTGTGTGGGCATTGGCATAGTGGTGAGAGTGACAATTGGGATGCCAAAATTCAGCTCTATATGCCACACAAATTGAGACAGTAGATGATGCCCAAGTAGTGGAGTTCTGTTATCCACATGAGAGATCTATATTGAGTTCCTAGATCTTAGCTTTGGCCAGGCCCAGCGCCACTGTTGCAAGTATTTGGGAATTGAACCAGAGAATGGTATCTCTCTCTATGTCATTGCCTTTCAAATAAGTATTTTTAAAAAACACTAAACAAAATTTTAAAATAATAAATAAAAAACTATAAAACACTTAAATATAAAGTTCTAATTTGTTAAACAAAGGCATCAGACAAGGTTTAGCAACACTAAAAAAGAAGACAAAATTATATCAACAGAGTGTGAATGACAGAAGTTGGGGCTGGAGATCTCCAGAATAAGCCTATGAAATTTCCATTCAAAATTCTTTAACAGTCATTCTCTCTTATAAACAAGCTTAGACAATACACCATTCGCATAGTTTCCTACAGAAATCCTGTAAACTATTAAAATCAGTATTTAAAATTGAGGAAACAAAGTAAAAAGGGACAGGTTAATTGTAACCACTGAGTTACTACATTTAAAGCATACATGGCATTAAAATTCACATTAACTGCAAATGGCAAAACTATCATTAAAATAAATAATAGTATCATAATGTTTTCTGCTTAACATGATGTCTCTTGAAAATATTTATGTGAAATGAATGAAATGAAGAATTAGGAAGCGAAACAGGGATGGAATTGAAGTTGAATGACAGCATATGTGGGAAAGAGGAGGAACTATGGGTTGAGTTTCTGCCCAGAGTTAGCTAGGTTAGTCAACAGGTTGCAGACACTTGTGAGTTGTGGTAACCTCAGCTCTTTATAATAGGTATAAACCCTACTTCAGGACAGAAACAATGGCTAATCCTTTATTTATAAAATCTTCCAAATCTGATGTAATTTCCTTTAACACCAACTCTAACCTCAAGAATACAAGAAACATCATTTTATCTATCTTTAGTTTACTTTTAGTTTAGCTGACACAACAAAAAAGTTGCAAAAATTCACACATCTATATCTATTTTAATTCCTATTAATTCCTAAATAAAAGCAATATAAAATTTCATGTAAATGATACAAATAATCCACAGAAAACAAAACACATGCCAACCTTTACCTAAAAGAATATATGAAGTCCCTAAATATTTGTCCTTGGTTGATGCTTCTCATCTAGGTCAGCCACCTTCAATATTGGCATATCTGTATATAAATATGGAAAATAAGGTTAGTTACTGTTAATTTATATTACACTAGATTGTAGTGTAAGTTTTGATCAATTTTAAATACATAAATATATTCAGATGAAAATAAAGAAGATATAGTCATAATTGTTACTATTCAAATTTTATTAATTTTAAAGCCATTTATGCAAATGATTCAGTGTAAAGTCCAATATGAAAATTTATATTCCTTCTATAACAGAGCATCCTTCTTTTATTAGTCATTCCTTTTTCCCTACAAACTCAATAAAGCATGTACTGTTTGTATTTCCTTGCCTATAGAGTGAATGAAGAGCTTGGAAAACAGTTCCAAGATAAAATACTGGGCATTCAATTAAATTTGAATGTTATGACAAATAATAATGATAAATACATTTCTGCTGGATGATGGAATATTTTATTATAAATATGTCAAATATGCATGAGATATTTAAACTACATTCATTTGAAATTCAATTTTAATTGGAAACTGTATTTTATTTAGTATATCTGGTAACTATTCCTGACTCATTTGTGATTCTGTAGATTGTGATTTCTGTTGGCTTTTCTCATAGAATATGGGAGTTCTGAGGTTCTCTAAGAGCACTTTTGCAATCCAGACATTCATCTATTTATATCTGTTGTGAATTGACAACCCAATAACCCCTTGATAAATTGGATTAATTTCCCTTCTGACTTCACAGTGGGCTTTGCACCCCCTTCTTTGCTTGTTTGATTTACTGACATGATTATTTCAGTCCAGTTAGCAGCCCCATCTTCCTGTTTAATGGAACTGCTCATTTTTTCTGAGTAGGAACAGTCATCCCAGCTAAGAAATTTAGATGACTAACACTAGAAATTGTGAGGGCTGGAGACAAAAAAGTTCACTGGCAGAACACAAAGGATAATCATGAAGGAGGTGAGTCCTATTTCCATCTTGGACTCCTATCACAAACATTGCTTTGGGAGAATCAGCACAATATACTAATCACCAGTTTCAGCATGCCTCACATTTTGAAAGACATCAAGCATCATTGCAAATCATTGCATCACTAAAATTTTTATTGGCTTAATAGACTTTCGTTATATTTTTCTATCAGGCCAGCTGTTTACAGTGATTGGGAATATGGTGAATTTCATGAGTAGGTTACATGCCCACCAACAGTGGATTAGGGTACCTTTTCCCCAACATGCTCACCAGCATTTACTGTTTGTTAACTTCTGTATGAGAGCCATTCTATCTGGGGTGAGGTGAAACCTTATTGTGGTTTTGGTTTGCATTGCCCTGATGACTAGGGATCCTGAGCATTTTTTCAGGGTCTGTTGGACACTTGAATTTCATCTTTTAAAAATTGCCTTTTCAAATCATTTGCCCATTCTTTAACTGGATTGTTTTCTTGCTGAGTTCTTGAGCTCTTTAGATATTCTGGATGTTAATCCTTTGTCAGATGCATAGTTTGTAAATAATTTCTCCCATTCTGTCAGTTGCCTCTTCAGATTTCTGAGTGTTTCTTTTACAGTGCAGAAGCTTCTCAGCTTGAAGTAATCCCATTTGTCTATTTTAACTTTGATTACCTGTGCTTCTGGGGTCTTTTCCAGGAAGTCTTTGCCTATGCCAATGTCTTGCAAGTTTCCCCAACATTCTCTGTAATTTGATGGTATTGGATCATAGATTTGTGTCTTTGACTTGAAGAGATTCCACAATATTCTAGTTATTTGATGATATTAGGTCATAGATTTAGATCCTTGATTCATTTTGAGTTGATTTTTATATAAAGTGTAAGGCAAAGCTCTTTTTCATACTTAAACATATGGAGATCCAATTTTCCCAGCACAATTAGTTGAAGAGACTGTTCTTTCTCCAGGGATTGATTTTAGTTCCTTTGGCAGAGATCAGTTACTTGTAGATATGTGGATTGATTTCTGGAGTTTCTATTATGTTCCATTGGCCTACAAATCTATTTTTTTTGCCAGTATTAGGCTATTTTGATTATAACTACCCTGCTAAATGTCTAGAAATATGGTATTGTGATGCTTTCAGTGTTACTTTGTTGTTTTAGATTGCATTAGCTATTCAGGGGTTTCTTATATTTCCATATAAATTTTAGCATTGGTTTTTCAAAATCTGAGAAGGATGTCATTGGTATTTTGATGGCAATTGCATTGAATCTGTAAGTTGCTTTCTGGAGTGTGGTCATTTTGATGATATTGATTCTTCTAGTTCATGAACATGGAATATGTCTTTTGCATAGGGTACAATGGGTACATTGTAGTAATCACACTCCTCCTAAATGTGAAGTCCCAGTGACAGAAATCTCTGATTTCTCCTGGGAAATGGCATTGCTTCTGACACACTATTTTGATTGGAGGAGCTTCCAAGTGGCCTTTCTAAGATGATTGCCCAGAATAATAGCTTTATGACCTCAGTTTCTTCATTGTCTAAGCACTTCTGATAAAGCCATGAATAATTTTTAAGGAATTATAGTTTCCTGATTACATTGATAGTTATATCATCATCCATGAGAGCATTAAATATAAAAGCCAAAAAAACTAAATTTTATCCAAGTTACTTGTGGACCTATTGACTTAATACTTCTGTCTAATGTTTGCATGATTCTATAAATTGATATATATACACATAAACATTCACCAGGCTTAAATATCCTTCTTTCATATGCTTTCACTTGACAGAAATACTACTTTTAACCAATCTTGGAACATCATTCACTAGTAGACAGTAGACATTCTTTTTAAAACTTGTATCAAAGTTCTAAGCAGAACATGAACATAGAATTTATATTCCAGGATACTATTGTTAGTTAATTTAAAGTCCTTCCTTCATCATTGCTTAGTGTTGTAGTCTGACATCAATTTTTCAAATGAAATGTGACTTTGATGGATAAACTCAATTAAGGCTCAGGCATTAGATAAGTTAAACAGAGAATTGAACTGATCTTTACCAATCTACCTTTAAAAACAATAAGCATTTCAAAATGAAGCAGTCATAAATTATACTGAAAATATATGTTAGGAAGATTGGCTTGAAGCAGTAATCAATTACTCTATGTAAATTTCCATGGCTTAGAAAACATTATCTGTTTTTCTCTTCAGTATGGAATCATATATGCATTAATAACTAAAATAAGAGAAAACCCTGCTTTTAATTCCCTGAAATAATTATATCTCCTTTATTATATTTAATTTTATTAATATGAATGTTTTTGACACTCCCAATATGGGTTTGATCATAGATTGAGAACTCCCTCTAGTAATTATATTTAATTCACTTTAAAACTTTAAAAATCACTTGAAGCATGATTTTTATGTGAAAATTTTTAATTTTAGAATTGACATTCCACTTATTCATCTATTTAATCTTTAAAGTAGTTTATATCTTCTCCATCATAAAGATAAGAAAGTGTTCTGTGTTATATAGGGAGATATAGTATATATAGAGAGTACATACAGAGAGATATGTAAATGAAGTTTTTGTTTCCATGTGATGAGTCATTTACTAGATATATCTTCAAGGTATAAGAATACAAAGACAGAGGCAAAGGCACATAAACACATCAAGGAAACTGAGGAAACCATTAATTCACATAATTTACAATCAAAAAGTACTTTTAAATATTAACATGCACTTCTATTATTTTGCAGCAAAAGAGCAAAACATTTATTTTTTACATCATGAATATAGCCAAAGATCCAATATTTTTAAAAATTCACAATTTATATTTGAGAATCTGATAACTATGAATTCAAGTCTCAGATCTGAAATCACCATAAATGTCAACCTAGTATTCTGTTTCCTCAACTACCAAAGAGTAAGAATAATGCTTGAAGACTCCATAGTGTTTTGTAGTGAGGGTTACATAGTATAAAACATTTAATAGAGAGCTCATCACACTAACTTATGTGTCACTGTCAAGATTAAATGAGAAAATTATAAAGTATATAATGTTATCTAACTTAGAAGTGTCTATACTGTTTTTTTATTAGTGTTGATATAATTTATCACAGATGATTCATGTTTCTGCTTAATTGCATTTTCATGTACAAAACAAAGAGAAGGAATATTAGGACAGGAAATGTCTAAAAAGTAATTAACACATTGTTTAATTTATTTGTTTACTTGAAAGAGAGATAGCAAGACAATATAAAATAATTTGAAAATCTATTATATATTTATTTGAAAACCTCTCATCTGGTTTCTAGTCTCATATGTTCAACTGGCTGACTCAACGTTTTCATCGGGGTGATTAATTACAGTCTAAAATTTAACTTGTCCCATGAACTCTCTCTTTTCCACAGAAAGTTCACTTTCAAGTTTTATCCAGTTTTTAAAAATTTGTTGCTCTGTTCTTAACTGTTATTTGGCCTTGGTTCTGAATGTCTTACTTGTCTGTACTCTTTGTCTTATCAATCACATCAATGTTTTTTTTTCTGCCTTATATCTGAAAAATACCCAGTGATTGAAAACTTCTTAATGCATCCACCTCCACTACCCTGGTCAAGTCACAATTTCTTTTGATCAGAATTGCTATACCATTTTTCAGTTTTTTCTTCCTTTTGTAGTCCTCACCCACATTTGGTTGACACTGATGTACTTAATTAACTGATGTAAACTTAATTATATTATTATTGTGCTAAAAATTATGATGATTTCAATTATAGTCCCACTGCCTGAAACCATTTTCTCCTAGATACCTACATGGTTTTTCTCAGACACCTCCTCAGAATTCCTTTTCATTTGATGTCAGATTCTCATTAGGGACTTTCCTTTCCTCTCTTTAAAGTTGGATCCTCCTCATGATCATATCCACGCTTCATGGCCAGTGTTTTTTTCTCCTCCTTAGTTTCATTCACTACTTAATTACTCTAAGTAGTTCATTTATCCATTATGGATTTCTTTCCCTTTGCCTTGTCTTCTTCCCTTCACTCTGCCCCAGAAAAAGGAAAATTTGCAAATTTTAAGATTTAGGAAGTTGAGGAGTAATTTTTTTTAAATGTATTTGGTTCTTTCTAAATACTTAGCTCTGAAAATAGTGCCTGGTTATAGTAAACACATGAAAAATAATTATTGTCTGTTA
Source organism: Lepus europaeus (assembly GCF_033115175.1). Classification (NCBI taxonomy): domain Eukaryota; kingdom Metazoa; phylum Chordata; class Mammalia; order Lagomorpha; family Leporidae; genus Lepus; species Lepus europaeus. The sequence goes on along the minus strand of NC_084834.1, from coordinate 47,509,120 downwards.
AAGGACACATGTCTCTCTTCTTTCATACTTATGAGGATCCAACTTAGAAGCTATTGCTCAAAATCATTTCTTTGTGCATATAAAGTTATTTCTTCATGTTAATTTCCCCATGTTCAGACTCTTCTTTTTGACAAGTCTAAAATTGCTCTGCTTATGAAGAGGATTTTTCACAAACTGGTTGGCCAAATCTCCCAGCAATTTAAGAGATACACAAATTTTCAGCTTACCAAAGTATAATTTTAAAAGCTTCTTAAAAATTCCTCTATATTTTGTATTCTTGATTTTGGAGTGTGGGGTATTATAATTAATAAAATCAATGCAGTTTCGATAGATTTCTGAAGGCAATTGCTGTTTACAGAAAATACAGTAAGTAAAATTCTACTCAATGGAGGATTATTTGCATGTGCTTAGAATCATACTGTTTTTAAATTGAATACAATTGTTCTGTGTGCATTGTAAAGTAAAACCATCTTGGCAACAAACTAATGATACTTTTAATTTTGAAGTCACAGTTCATATCATTTCTAATAAATTTTCACATAGACTACTTACTAGAGTGTGAAATAAAAGTAGGTTTCTGAAGTGACTATGAAATGTGTGTAAATGCTAACTTTTCAGGCCTTCTATAATGGCATTAGTGAATCATATATGATTTGATGATTATTATTTACTATTTGTTTCTGAAATAATACTGCATTTTATTCCTTTGTTTGGAAATTAATTTTGAAAGCATGAACAATTTAAAGGTAAGATGATTTGGAATAGTTAATGAAAGAAGTTCCAGACCAGTGCATTTACCATGGCATAAGGAAACACAGCTGGGGACCCAGTAATTCATCCTTTGAAAGATGACTATTACTGATATCAGTTATATTATAGCACTAGAAGAGACTCTTTATTTTATCAAATCATTTCGTTTGCTAGATGACAGAGTTATTGCCATAAGTGGCTGCTTAGCTATCAGCTTATATTACTAAGCATTGCAATATGGTTTGATTTTTCATGCTTATAGTTTTCTAGATTTACATTTAACCTTTTTACTTATTTATTCAATTGCCCATGTTCTTGCAACAATAAATGTGGAAAATGTGCTTTAAAGAGTGCCTTTTCTTTTCATTTTCACTGTTTTTGCTTGAATTCAAATCAGAAAAGAAATCCTGTTTGGCATATTTTGAAAATTTTAGACAGGATAACAGTGTAAGAAATAAATACAAGTGATGCTTATCTAGTTATCAAGTAAGCAAATTTTAACTTTTGTTTAATTTCTTTGAAAACTTTATTTAGATATTTATTCCAACTAAATTGAAAACATAAAGTCTAATTAGTCTACCATATCATTATGTTATAGATTTTTGGAACCATTAATAATATAGTTCATATTCTAAGCACTTGATATTTTTAAAAGGTTTTTATTTGTTTATTTGAGAGGTAGAATTATAGAAAGAGAGAGGTAGAGACAGACATTTGGTTCACTCCCCAAATGGCTGCAATGGCCAGAGCTGGGCTAATCTGAAGCCAAGACCAGGAGCTTATTCCAGGTATCCCATGTGAGTACAGTGGCCCAAGGTGTTGGGCCACCTTCAACTGCTTTCCCAGGTCAGGATACATGTCGGCGGCCACTCGACAAACTAAGCGGAGACACAGCACTCGGTCCGTTCACCAATGTTTAATGCCTTGAAGCCCTCAAGGCAAGGTAGGGAGCTTGGCTACAAGGGACCAGAGGCCGCCTCCTCGAGAGGCTCTTCAACCACTGGCCCCGAGCACAGCAAGAACCGAGTATATATACCCACAGCCCCACAAGCTCAAAGATGGTTACACAGAGTCAGTATAGCGTAACAAACAAAAGGTTACATAAAATTCAAACAACCGATAACATAAATAACATCCTGTTATGCAGTTAGAGGTCTAGAACACCTGCATATCTCAGGCAACTCTTGGTGTAAACAGGTTGCCTTAACCCGAGGTTAGGGCTAGGTATGGAAAATTCCATATGACAGTGCTATATGTGGGGGTGGCTCCCCACAGATACAAACTGGTGCCAAAAGAGGATGGCAGTACCACAGTTGGAGGCTTGGCTCATTGCACAACAATACCAACCCCAGTGCCCAATATTTCTTAAAATTTGTGTTAGAATGTAAGGACTTGGAATCTGGGACTTTTTTTGAGGCATACTTGAAAAATTATTGCAATCAATAGTTATTGAATATATAAATAAATTAAAATTTATAGAAACAGTTAACAGCATTTTGTGAATTATATAGTAATGTAAGACCCCTGCTAAAAGTAAATATTAAAATAATATTTTAAAGGGTTAAAAAGTTTGGCTGCTGACAGAAGCCATTCCTTAAGATAACTGTGTCTCCACCCGCCTGCAGAATAACCTTGGGAAACTGCTCTGTGTAAATGTCTCACTTGATAACACTTGCAGGAGTCCGGAAAAGAGTTGCAATAAGGTTCTGTGACCATTGTATAAACTTACCCCTTCCCTCGCTAAAATCGCAACAAGAGTTTGCCCTTCAAAATAGCTAATCACCAAACGCTCCACCTACATATGTTAATCAGGTGGCTATTGTCTTTAAAAACTGCTGTAACCCCTGCTCAGGGCTTTCTCGATTTCTAGACTGTCTGTGGTGCTGGGGAGCCTGTTTGTGCAAACGTTTTATTAAATACCCTCTTGCTTTTGCATCTACTGGGCTAGAGTTTTGGGTCTTTGGGTGACCACCAGAGAGCGTTGGATTCCCAGATTTGGGGTCCTACAGTAAATATAGTGAAATAATTAATTCTATATAATATGCTGTTACATGTTTTCATGTTTAAAAATAAATCTATTTTTTAAAAAATTGTTTGTACTGCATTGGCATATGTAGAAATGTAGCCTTTATGCATTAGTCTAGTGCTAAAATCAATGTCAACAGGTATCTATAAAATATCTACAATGTATGCAGTATGGAGCCTTTTAGCTCATTGCATTGTCTGCTTGTTAAGTGTTAGGAAGAAGAAACAGAAAACTTCATATTTTGATAAACAGAGCTTTCCATTGCCTAAACAAAAGTGTGCCTTTACTCTGTAAATGTGCTTTTACTTCATCCAGTGGCAATTTATTGATTGTGTACTACATGTCAGATACTATTGATATTGATCTTTGAATTATATTTTATTTTCTAATGTATAGCCTTGTTTTTCAGAAACACGTAAAGAACAACAAACAAACCCCAAATGGAATTGCTTTCAAAGTCAATGCTTCTAGTTTTCTTTTTCATTAATTGAATGGTATTTATTGGACTGATAATTAGTAAGTAACGACAACCCTGGGCCAGATAGTGTTTCAAGCACAAGAGAGCCATCAATAAGGAAAAGCCACAGAGATGCTGTCGTGAGTATGTATTTCATTCTAACAAAAGATATATCACAAAACAGTAAATACAATAGATGAGTTATACAGAAGATATGAACAAAAGGCAAACTCAGACCTTCTGTTTTTATTAATGGCAGTTTAAATAATCACAAATATAGAACAACTAGCATATATTGACAACATAGTTGTTTAAAAATAAGCTCAAATGTAGAAAAACTACTACAGAACATGCCTGTGACTATAGACTTGTAGTTCAGGCCACCAAAGATTAGAGATGGGATACGGGCACTCCCTTGACTTGCATCCGCTGGTCTGCTTTAACACAAACCAGGAGGAAAAGAAAGCTAGGCATCAGAAGCAATGGGTGGCCCGCCTATTAATGGCTGATCTGTACAGTGATCTGCCCTCAAGGAGACCCAACAGGCCAGTCCACTGCAGTGGCTTTCAATGTGGTAAGCCTGGGCTTCAGCAGAAGTCAGCTTGTGAAGAGCCCTGGCAGCTCTGCCAAGAGTTGGGTCACTGGAAATGGACCTGCCCTGGAGTCGAAGGATGCCCAGGTCAGAGCCACAGATCTTATTGGCTCTAAGCTGAAAAGCCCTTCACTCAGCCCAACTTCCAAAGTGACCACTACAGCTGAGGGTATGGTCAAGTAGGGTCAGCAACATTGCAGGCAGAACTGTAAATTTCTTGTTAGAGATGCCACCTGCCTTTACCTGGCCAGCTCTCCTCCCAGCCCAGCCAAGTAATGAAAGTCAACAGAGTGCCTTCCCCTAGGAGGTTCACACCTCCCTTAGGATATACCCCATGTGAAGAGATAGATAGGTCTGGGCCTCTTAACTTACAAGGCCTAAAGCCCACCAGATTATTATCAAGCCCCTTCTATCAGGTTCTATTTGCCTCTCAATCAGAAAACTTACTTGTAGCTTAGACAGCACCTTTCTTAGCACATCTAATAATGACTCTGTCCTTTGTTCTAGACCCTGTCTAGTACACTTGGGCCTCATTCCTTTGTAATCATAACCTCTACTCTACCACCAATGGCTCTACTCCCAACCTGTGTGTACTGATGGTCCTCTTCCCCACTTAATGCTGTATAATTGTTCAAACCTGGTAAATGCCACTCTTAGGATCATTGGTTACTATCCTCACTCTGTCTTTTATGACCTTGTCTAAATATGATCAGAGTCGGCAAACTTGGAAGGCTTCCATAGCCTTGGCAACTCATGACGACAGCCTAGGGTGGTTACTGGCACCATAAACTAGAGTGTCAATTTGTTGGGTCAACAACAGGAGCCACTGTGCAGTTGCTCCTCATGTGGTATCTCTGTCCTTAATGTGCTGTACATTTTGATTTAATGCTATAACTAGTACTCAAACAGTATGTTTCACTTTGTGTTTCTATGTGGGTGCAAACTGTTGAAATCTTTATACTAAACTGATCTTCTGTATATAAAGAGGATTGAAAATGAATCTTGATGTGATTGGAAGGGGAGAGGGAGCGGGAGAGGGGAGGGTTGTGGGTGGGAGGGAAGTTATGGGAGGGGGAAGCCATTGTAATCCATAAGCTGTACACTGGAAATTTATATTCATTAAATAAAAGTTAAAAAAAAAAAGAGAAAAAAAAAAGAGTTAATAGTAAAAAAAAAAAAAAAAAAAAAAAAAAAAAAGCTCAAATGGGGCCAGTGCTGTGGAGTAGTGGGTAAAGCTGCCATTGGCAGTGCAGGCTTTCCATGTGGGTGCCGGTTTGAGTCCTGGCTGCTCCACTTCCAATCCAGCTCTCTGATATGGCCTGGGACAGCAGAAGAAGATGGCCCAAATCCTTGGGCACCTGCACCCGCATGGAAGACCTGGACGAAGTTCCTGGCTCCTGCCTTCAGATTGGTGTAGCTCAGGCCATTGCAGCCAATTACAGAGTGAACCAACAGATGGAAGACTTCTCTTTTTCTCTGGCTCTCCTCTCTCTGTGTAACTCCGACTTCCAAATAATTAAATAAATCTTTTAAAAATAAATAAAAATAATCTCAAATACACAGTGGCATAAAAAAGAGCACTGAGAAATTGTGTGGCTAAAATTCAAAAGAAAGAAATCTAGCCTAGGAACTTGACATTTAGAATTTCTTTTCCTAAAAGTTTCTAGAGGAGGTAGACAAGAAGTTGGACACTTGACCAAATCTTTCATGGTCATTCAAGGTGAAGCATAGAAAATGGAACTTAGGGTTTCCTAAAGGGATAAGTAATCATAAAGCTCCAAAGGTGTGAAGCTGAGCCTCGCTCTAAATATGTGCATTTGTTTCAAGGTGGTTCTGGACTGCCAATGTGTCTAAATCACTGGAAATTGCAAAGAAGATTTCTCTCTGGATAAAGATAGATTCATAGAATATTTCAAATTCCTTCTGAAATACTTTACACATAATATTAGCTCCTGGGGCCTGCGCTGTGGTGAAATGATAAAGCCACTGCCCATAGTGCTGGCATCCTATATAGGTGTTAGTTCAAGTCCTGGCTACTCCCCTTCCAGTCAAGCTCCCTACTAATGTGCCTGGGAAAGCAGTTGAATATGGCCCATGTCCTTGCACACCTGCACGTACGTGGGAGGCCAGGAAGAAGCGCCAGGCTCCCAGCTTTGGATGGGCCTAGCTCTGGCCTTTACAGCCATTTGAGAAATGAACCAGAGAATGGAAGACCTCTCTCTCTCTCTGCCTCTGCCTCTCTGTAATGCTGCCTTTCAAATAAGTAAATAAATCGTTGTTTTTTTTTTTTTAATCTGCTCTTTACTATCAGTTAATAAGATATACTGGGTTACAAATCAACGTGATTGAAAAAATGATTCAAAGGGATGCACATAATGATATTACATAAGCAAGACTTTAAAACCATTGTTCTAAGATTACAAGATGGTGGAATAGGGAACATTGCACTGTGCTATGCTAACGATAAATATTAGACAAACAAACAAACAAAAAGCTCTAAGAAGTTCTCTCAGGTTAGAGAGAAAACCACCAGGAAATTCTAGAAAAAGAAGAGAAAAGCTGTGGATCTGTGTGGAAAGTGCAGATGCACAGTATGAACATGGACACAACACATGACTGCAGCAGCCAAAGGGTGGCAGCTTAGAGAGGGACGTGAGACCATTCTGCAGTGACCCGTGGTGATATAGCTGAATGATGAGCATGTTGTGAATCTGGCCTGGAGCCCTAGGGGTTAGTGGTTTCATGCAGAACCAGTGGAAGTAACTGGTGCATGTTTATCTCAACCCATCCTTCCCACAACAGTGCCCACTGCCTGGCTGAGAAAGGTCATTTTTAGCTTCTGTGGCAGCTGTGGATTAAAGTCCCAGCCTGCAGCACTAGCATCCCATAAGGGCACCAGTTCCAGTCCTGGCTGCTCCACTTCCAATCCAGCTCTCTGCTAATGTGCCTGGGAAAGCAGCGGAATACGACTCAAATGCTTCAGCCCCTGTACCCACATGGGAAGTGTGGACGAAGTTCCTGGCTCCTAGCTTCAGTTTGGCTCAGCTCAGGCTGTTGTAGCCTTTTGAAGAGTGAACCAGAGGATGGAAGACCTCTTTATGTCTCTACTTCTTTGTATAACTCTTTCAAATAAACAAAATATATCTTTAAAAAAAATCAGCAACAACAAAACAATCCAGTTAAGCAATGAGCAAAGGACTTAAACAGGCATTTGTCAAGAGAGGAAATTCAAATGGCCATCAAATACTTGAAAAAATGCTCTGGATCACTAGCCATCTGGGAAATGCAAATCAAAACCACAATGAGGCTTTACCTCACCCAGGTTATAATGACTCTCGTACAGAAATCTATAAATGATAAATGCTGCTGAGAATGTGAGGAAAAATGTACACTAATCCAACATTGGTGGGAATGTAAACGAGTGTAACCCCTGTGAAAACACATGGAGATGTCTCAGAAATCTGAATACAGACCTACCATATGATCCAGCCATCCCACTCATGGGAATTTACTCAAACCAAAAGAAATCAACATATAAGAGTTATCTGTTCTCCCATGTTCACTGCAACTCAATTCACAATAGCTAAGATATGGAATTAACCCAAATGTTCTTCAACTGTTGACTGGGTAAAGAAATTATGCTATATTGGGGCCTGTGCTGTGGCACACTAGGTTAATCCTCCGCCTGCGGCACCGGCATCTCATGTGGGTGCTGTTTCTAGTCCCAGTTGCTCCTCTTCCAGTCCAGCTCTCTGCTGTGGCCTGGGAGGGCAGTGGGGGATGGCCCAAGTGTTTGGGCCCCTGCACCTGCATGGGAGACCAGGAGGAAGTACCTGGCTCCTGGCTTTGGATCGACGCAGCTCCGGCCATTGCAGCCATTTGGAGAGTGAACCAACGGAAGGAAGACCTTTCTCTCTGTCTCTCTCTCTCTCACTGTCTGTAACTCTACCTGTCAAATAAATGAATAAAAAATCTTAAAAAAATAGAAATTATGGCTTTATATACTGTGAAGTACTACTCAGCTGTAAAAATAAATGGAATCCTATTTTCTGGAAGAAAATTAATGCAACTGGCAACCATTATACTTAGTGAAATAAGCAAGTCCCCAAAAGACAAATACTATATGATTTCCCTGATCAGAGGTAACTAATTGAGTATTGCTATTGCTATTCAAAAATTGTTAAAATCCTGTCTTTTCTGTTGGGGACAGTGGTTTGTTTTTCTTCATACTATCTATTGAACTATTTTACTTAGTGTGTGGTGAACTTTACAATCATTAATAAACTGAAAATAGATCTCTGTAAAAATTAATAGTGGGAATGGGAGAGGGAAGATGAAGAAGTGTTGGAGCATGGGTGGGAGAGAGGGGATTATGAGAAATATCACTGTATTCCTAAATCTGTAAATATGAAATACAAGAGACTTGTATAACAAATAAAATTTAAAAAAAAATGATTATGCTGGTATTGGTGCCTTGGCGCAGTAGGTTAATCCTCTGCCTGTGGTGTTGGCATCCCATATGGACGCCAGTTCTAGTCCCGGTTGTTCCACTTCCAATCCAGCACTCCATTATGGCCTGGGAGAACAGTAGAGGATGGCCCAAGTCTTTGGGCCCCTGCGCCCGTGTGGGAGACCGGGAAGATGCGCCTGGCTCCTGGCTTCAGATCTGCGTAGTTCCAGCCGTTGCAGCCATTTGGAGAGTGACCCAGTGGAGGGAAGACCTTTCTCTCTGTCTCTCTCTCTCTCACTGTCTGTAACTCTTCCTCTCAAATAAAAATAAATAAAATCTTAAAAAAAATCATTGTGCTATTTATGATTTTCTTTGTTTTTGAAGAATGCATGAATGAAAATTGATGGAATCTTGAACACAAGAATCATTCAAATTCTACAATTATAGCACTCCAGAAATAATATTAATAATGGAAAGGATTTTAAATTGTATATTACTACAGCTAAATAAAGGATCAATGGATTGAAATGTAGTCAGAAGAAAATGAAAATAATGCAAAAAACATAATGAAATTACAGAAGAAATATATTGTATTGCCTGAGTTCTCAATTAGACAGAAACTATATATAAATTTTATGTTTTAGAATTTTTAGAACTGATGAAGTACATTAAATTCCAGATTTAATCTCCCCAAACAGAAACAATACAAAGAAACACATGCCCAAGCACATTATATCAAAACAGCTGGAAAACAGTGGAAATGAGAATATCCTTAAATAAGCACGAAGAATAAAACATTTTACTATCCATGAATAAGTAATTGAACAGATGGCCAAAAATAAATAAATAAATAAAACAAAAATTAATGATTTTGGTTATATATAAAATTTACTTTGTATGTGTGAAAGTGAACATCTTTCATTTTATCACTGTTTATAGCCCTTGCCTATTTCCTGTTCAACTATGATCTTTTTACTTTTAATTCATTGAACTCTTTATTTACAGGATCCCTAAGCCTTTGACTATAATTACAAACTAAAATGTTGTGTCAGAACAATAAATAAAACATTAATTAAAACATTATAAGCAAATATAAGGAAATGATATTTACTATAATCTTACTTTAATAATGGATACTAAGTTATAGCTAGATAGGAGAAAGAAATTTTGGTCTCTTATTGCACAATAGTATTACTACAGTTAATAACAATGTACTATATATTTTTAAAAAATTAAAAGTAAAAGAAAAGATTTTAAATGTTTTCATCTCAAAGAAATGATATCTATTGGAGAATATAGATATCTTTATCCTAGGTTGAACATTATACAAGTATACAAATATTGAAACATCACTTGGTACCCTATGTATGTACAATTTTTCTGTATCCATAAAACATTTTAATTTTTTAAATTGGCTAAACAAGCCTTCTGTAATTAGTGAAAAAAATTCTTTTAGAATAAAAGAGGCAAAATGAAAATGTTTATATTTACAAAGAAAAACAAGGAAATTTGTTCGGGGACACAATAAAGAATAGCATAAGTTTCTTGGAAAAAAAAAAGGAAAACAAAGCCAGATGAAAGTCAAAAAGAAAAATATAAGTATTAATAAGGAAAATATAGAAATGAATCTGAGAAAATATTGTTAAAACAATAAACTGCTTTATAATCTGAGGACATACTTCAAAATATTCATGGAAAAGGGGATTTGAAAGATGTTTGGTGTAATTTTTTGCAATGTAATGTATATTAATTCTGAATTTGTATGCCTCATTGTACTTTCGATAACATTGCAACATCGTTGTTGTTGAATTTTTTTACAATATTTTGTAATATTACATTTTTCCTATTAGTTTACCAGTTGTTTTTGACCATTATGAGTAGATGATATATTATTAGGCAAATCTGAACAAATGTTTTAAGACTCACATTTCATCTTTCCATGACCATAATTAACATAGAAATCAATAATTGTAAAATCACAAAAATAAGAAAAAAAAAGTTTTAAGCACAACAAAGAATATATGACTCAAATTAGAAATTGTGGTAGACTTTGAAAAGTATGTAGAGTCACATGATAATAAAATGATACATAGCATATGACAAGACTTAGGGATAATAGTTAATGCCATGTTTAGAAATTTGTAATATTTATTACAATATTACATAAAAAGGAAAATCAAATAAGCTAAGTATATATAGTAAAGTTAAAAATACTGGCAAATTAAACAAAAATTAAAAAGGGAAAAAGTAAAATAAAAAACACTAGTGAAGTGCAAAATGAATATTAAATAAAGATTAGCAAAGGCAACATAGTTTTAAAGTTTGGTTGCTGACTTGAGATCGTTTTTCTTAATGTGTTTAACTATGGAAATACTCATTTTAGAAGTATATTCACTGCATCCTGTAAGTTTTGTTATATTGTATATTGGGATTTTCCATTTGAATTTTTTCTAGATAGATGGATTATTCAAGTGTATGTTGATTAAAATCCACACACTTATCAATTTTCTTCCTTTTATTGATTTAGAGTCCCTTATAATTGTGACCAGAAAGACCTTAAATTTGTTGATTTATTTTGTGGTCAACTTATGAATTTAGCTATCCTGGAGAATGTTCTGTACTTGCTTGGGAAGAATTTGTCATCAGCCCTTGTTGGATGGTGTATTCTGTATATGTCTTTTACATTCGTTTGATCTAGAGTGCAGCTTAAATCAAATGTTGCTCTGTTAATATTCTGTCTGAGTAATTTTCCATTACTAGAAAATGATTTTGGATATTTATTTGTTTTGTTATTTATGTCTTCTTTCAGTTCTGTTGGTATTTGCTTTATGTATTTACGTACTGTGATACTGCGTTCATCAATATTTACAATTGTTACATCTTCTTTATGAAGTGACCTTTGTCAATTTTAATGACCTTTATATCTTATAACAGCTTTTGACTTAAAGTATGTTATGCTTGATGTGACTATGGACTTAAACAGTGGCTACAAAGGCCTATGTCAGCCAGGATGTTGCCCATGCTGTGAAGATGCCCTGAAGCTTATTCCTAAGCAATATGATCTTTCAACAAACCTTGAACATGACCAAGAAAGCACCAACTGTGGGCAAACAAACATCTACTGCACCTTTTGAAGGAGAGATCCTTATGTCTCAGGGTTATTTGTAGGAAGAATGATTAATAACTTCATTGTTTGTCTCAGCTTGCATATCGAGATCACCCAGTATGGGAATGAGTGTGGAAATGTAATGCACCTCCTTAATCAATAACCAAGTCTGTTAGCTACTACTTGATATTCTTCATTTTTCAATGTGATTCATAACCACATAATTATATATTGCTTAATACTTAGTCAACGCATGTACTCCCTAGTAAGAAAACTATAAAACCTCTAAGCAAACATATGCTTGTAGAACTACCAACTTTAGGCAACTAAGTGGATGTTTAGGGTTTAAGTCTTTGGCTTGACTAGTTGAACAAATGCTAATTTGGATTTTTCAGTCAGACTCTGATTATTTCAGTCAAGTAAGTGCAGTCACCTCACCTATTCTTGTTTGATTACAATTTGCATGGAGTTTTTATTTCCATTCCATTATTTTCAGCTCATATGTGACGTAAAGATAAAGTGAGTCACTGATAAGACACATATCATTAGATCTTGTTTTCTTTTTTCATCCATTCAGCTACTGCATATCTTTAAATTAGATAATTTATTCCATGTACATTTAAAGTAACTTCTGGTAGGTAAGGACAGACAATTACCATTTTTAGTTACATCATGACTATTCTGTACTTTCTGTTTTTTCTTCTTTTTTTGCTGTTCTCCTTTTGATTTGATTATTTGCTTTGTTGTGATGGTTTGCTTTGATTTTTTCTTTTAATTAAATAAGTAGATATATAATATATAACATATATTATATATTCTTTTATCTTAAGAAGATATATAATATAGTGTACATATAAGCAGTTATATAATACATAAAATATGTATTTATAAAATATTTTAAAAATATATGACATACATAATGAATAATATTAATTATTTTGTATTTATTAATCATTTTTATTTGCCTAATCATTTTGTACCATTTTCCTTTGCAGTTACCATGAAGTATGCAAGAAACATAATTATAATGTACTTTAGAGTAATGTCAGTTTAACTTCATTCACATACTGCTTAATAGTTTAGCTCTCATCACATTTTATGTTATGAATGTTATAACCATCATGTACTCAGTAACGAATTAGTGTAATGGTTATTTTTTATTACATTTATTTTTAAGATTTATATCAAGTTGAAACTGATTTACATGCTTGCATTACAATATTAGATAATTCTGATTTGGCAATATTTGAAGGATCCTCCAAAAGTTCATGTAAACTGTATATCATAAAAATTATGCATGTTTGAGACTCGGCTGCTTCACTTCCGATCCAGCTCTGTGCTATGGCCTGGGAAAGCTGCAGAGCATGGCCCAAGGCCTTGGACCTCTGCACCCATGTGGGAGATCTGGAGGAATATCCTGGTTCCTGGCTTCAGATAGGTGCAGCTTAGACCTTTGCGGACATCTGGGAAGTGAACCAACGGATGGGAGACCTCTCTCTCTCTTTCTGTGCCTCTCCATCTCTCTGTGTAACTCTGACTTTCAAATAAATAAATAAATAAATCTTTAAAAAATTATGCATGGATTTAATATTTTTTGTGCTCAGATAAACTTTTAACCCCCCTTTTTCCCCATGAACTCTTTGAAGTACCTTAGTGTTTTAACATTTTCTGTAAACTTTATGCATTCCTATAATTTGGCATTGTTATTCAGCAATGTTTAAGTTCAACTTGAAGAACTTCCTTTGACATTTCATCTAAGGCAGGCCAGGTGATATTTGTTTTGACTTCTGTTCATTTGTAAAGTATTCATCCTTCTTTTATTTCTGAAGGATAATTTTGCCAGGTGTGCTATTCTTGCTTAGCAGTTATTTTCCTTTCAATATTTTAAATATATGATCCCATTCTTTTCTGATATGTACTACCTCTGTTCAGAAATCCATTAGTAGCCTTATGAAGCCTGTCTTATATGTAATGAATTGCTTTTTTGTTGCTGCTTTCAAGATCCGTTCCTCTTTGACTTTGAACAATGTCATCATAACGTGTCTTGATATGAACCATTTGAGTTCAGCCTATATGGTAAGTTTCGGTCTCCATGAATCTGCAACTCCAGTCCTACAGTCAGATGGGTTGATTATATGTATGAGGTTACCTGTGTGTGCTGATCTGCTTTGTATTTAGGTGAGGCACTGGATGAACTCCTAGTTAGAGTGGAGCCACAGCTTGTGCCTTTTAGTAGGAAGGACCGGTAGACAAGGCTTTGTGATCAGACAGAATTGCCAACTGTGCATTCCACTTTCACAGAGTTTCTGGCAAAATTTCCTGGTTGAGTAGTACTGAGATCTTTATGCGCGAATAATTGTGTTAAGTGTCCCTTCTTTGTTTAAAGCTAGGTCCTTGCTGATTCTTCTAGTATTCCCTATCTGGTGAGACAGTGAATGGACCAGCAGGGAAGTGCAGTAAGATGCTGGGGAAGCAGGAAATCTAACTTGTACTCATTATCCTTATCAGAGAATCTGTAGGCTCAGAGAAACTCTCAGTGCGGCAATGTACCAGCCAAAGAGAGAGGTGGTCTGATTAGACACTCCTTTGTCACCTTCTTACCACAAATTATTTTTTAGCCTCACTTTATTTTATGATATTTTCAGGAATTTTTTTCCTCTTTGAATAATTGCTGGTTGGCCTTTCTGTAAAGGGGTAGGAAACCAGAGATTTTGACACTGCCATCAATTTCCTGTGTTTTCATTTTGTTTATGTCACTTTGGGATGTGTGCCATCATACAATTATTTCTTATATTCTCTTCAAGAAAATGGTAATCCTCATTTTCAATTTTACCCTCATTTTGGAAATTCATTTCTTTCTTTGCATTGATACATCAGATGGAGAATGTTGAAAGAATCAGTTTTGTCAGAAAAGTAGGAAATCTAATAACTCCCTCAGCAAAATTGAGATAGTGATGTTGAAGAAATGAAGGACTTATCCTAGCACTTTTGAGAATGATTTCTCTTTCTTTCTACATGCAGTTGATGTTATTAAGGCAGGAGTGTGCAGCCCAATCTTGAGTTGTTGCAAAGTTATTGTTACCATTGTTACATCATTTTTCAGCAGGTGATATATTAGGCTCTCTCTTTCTTGATCCATTAATCAACACATTCACCGATTTCTGTTGGTTTAAACTATGACTTTTATCTAACAAGTTTTATTATAATTTCTGTATGATTTTTCTTTTCAATGTTCATCCAGTTAAACATCCTAAATAGTGAAAATGTATACACAGTAGTGAAGTCATGACTGTTGTCAAAATTGCTGTGATTGACATCTTACCAAATTAAATATTGCCATAATCACCAAATTTGTGCTACTTCAAAGTATATTTCAGGTATTGTGGGGAAATGAAGCCTATTTATTTATGCATATATTTATTTGTGTATTTATTTATTTATTTTGGGTTAACTAGGGAGAAAACCATTGCTGAGATTACCTCAGAAGTACATGACTACATTAAAAGATTCTTGATTTTTTGTAATGTCTGATTTTTCTTATACTGACAAAAAAGACACAGAAAGTCAGCTCATTAGTATTATTTAATTTTTAAAGATTCTATACCCAACCAAGTGAGTTATAATTTATTAACAATATATGTGTCAAAAAGCCCTTTGCCTTTTCTAATTACTTCTGATCTTTTAATACTTTTAGCATGTCTTCCAAACCGGGATTCTTGTGATTATATTGATTGAATATTTCAAAGGTAGAATCTCTAATCTTTGCTTTATTGCATTCTTTTTTTTATCTTGAAAACATTCTAAGTCAATTTTACTCATCCATTCACTTATTTATCTTGTTAATTATATTCTTATATTTCAGTAGTACAAAATGCTTTCATAACACATTTCTCCTATTATTAATTTGAACTCACATTAGAGAATTCACAATAGATCCCTTTTTTGGATAGATGCAGAATTTCTTATTCAGAATCCTCTTTCCTCAGAACTCTAATCCAAAGTGTAAAACCAATCTTGTTTCATTTGTTAATAGGCCAACCTGCTCTTCCTTTTAAAATTCATTAACTGCTAAATGTTCATTAGGCTGTATTAAGTTGCTGACTATTTTCCATTTATTGTGGATACCTCTTTATAGAAAGTTTTCAATCTGGCCTCCATTTGGCCCAGAAAAATGTTTCCTTTCTCTCTCTCTCTTTTTTTAAATGTTTCCTTTCTCTCTCTCTCTCTCTGTTTCTTCTTTTATTTTTGACCTACCCATTTTTTCAGTTCATTAGGATGATGATTTAGACAATTTTTTAGCTTTTTTGTGCTTCCTTGCTGTATCTTGATGTTCTAATGTTTTGTTAGTGTTTGATAACAATTTCTATTCTCCTTATCATGTCACTTTAAAAATGGCTTTAAAAAATTCTTGTTAGTTTTTTAGATGCCAAATTGTTTGTTTACTACTGTGTATGGCAAATATAATGCTATTTACTTTTAGGATCTAGAAATCCATTGATGTATCTCACCTGTTAGTGGATAGTTAATTGCTTGTTAGCACAGTCAATGATTACTTATTAATTTTGGAGAACATAATAGAATGATTCATTGACACATTGTATTTTTACATACTTGTATAGAGATAGCTTTTAATACAAAGAATCAATTTAAATATGATAAAATATCTCTATAGAATGAAAAACCAAATTGTTAATCTAATGAACTAGCAGTATCAGATATTTTTGACTCATTTTTACAGTAATATAGTATTACTGAGGTATTAATTCTTGTGATTCTATAAAAATAGAGATAACATAGAAAAATATTTAAATGTTATTTATTGCCGACTTTAAAATATTGTCCACTTCATTAGATAAAAATCTAAATGGTGATTGGAAAATGAAATAATACTTTGGTGATAAGATGTCTTCAAATGTAGACAACAAGTGGCAATCTGTTCATCTTAAACTTCAGTGATATCTTTAGAGGAAGTGTTTTTTTTTAAAATTTCTTACAGGATCAGTGAGACAAGTGAGTAAAATTATTCATTATTAATTACATATATTTGATTTGCATGCGACAGAAGAGGTGTGTGTGTTTGTGTATTTGTGTGTGTGTATGTGTACTTGTGAAAATTTGTTTTTTTTGTAAAAAAAGTTTCTTTTTTCTAGAGTTAAGGAAAGAAATTCCCATAATAAATTGGACAATAGCTATGGATAGTTCAAATTATTTTCCTATTTTTTATCCAAACAATATGAAATACATGGCTTGAGCACTTAGTTTTAGTATTTCTCGCTAATATTTTTTTAATTTTTTTTATTTTTGACAGGCAGAGTGGACAGTGAGAGAGAGACAGAGAGAAAGGTCCTCCTTTGCCATTGGTTCACCCTCCAATGGCCGCCGCGGTAGGCGCGCTGTGGCCGGCGCACCGCGCTGATCAGATGGCAGGAGCCAGGTGCTTCTCCTGGTCCCCCATGGGGTGCAGGGCCCAAGCACTTGGGCCATCCTCCACTGCACTCCCTGGCCACAGCAGAGAGCTGGCCTGGAAGAGGGGCAACCGGGACAGGATCGGTGCCCCGACCGGGACTAGAACCCGGTGTGCCGGCACCGCAAGGCGGAGGATTAGCCTAGTGAGCCGCGGCGCCGGCTGGATTTCTCGCTAATATTAACTGTACTGATATATACATCAGATCAGTCATTTTGTTTTTTTTTATATATAATGTTAAAGGTACAGAGAGAGGATGACTGGCTGGGGAGCACAGAGCCCCACGTGCCAGGTACCATTCAGCAGAGACTGCCTGAACTTGGTGCTACTGCCAACGAAAGAAAAAACACATCTCAAGCCAAAACACAAAATAAATATTAAAATTAATGCAAGACAACCTTCATCAGAGATAATCAAGAATAACTCTTCACAGACTTACATGACTATATGATAAATGCAAAATTTTCACCCAGCACAGGGGAGTTAAAGTATCAAAAAAAGCAATAAAAGTAAAATATGCATGGAATAGCAGAGATGAAACCCCAGGGATATTTTATTTGTTAATTATAATACCAGCTGTGAAGGGAAAACCGAACTTCATATTCTTCCATATTGAACATTTTGAAAACACTTTCCAAATATGTAAAAATAAAACCTAAATTCATAACTTGAGTTGATTATATATATATATATACACTCTCACATACACATACAAATCTAAACATTATAACACTCAGAGCATACACAAAAAATCTTTATTATTTTAATGATTCCAAGTATTTATAGTTTCTATGATATATTTCACAAGTCCTCAAAATTCATCAAATCAATTAAAAGTCAATCTTACTAAAATGTCTTGGGAATTTACTCTAAACCTAGAAGTAGTGATGTGTAATTTATTTTTGTCACCATCAAAACCAAAAGGCATTGTATTAAATTTGTTCAACTGCCTTTCCTTTGAGGAAAGGCTGCTTTTGCAACTACAAGACTAGAGATACAATTTTTTAAAGATTATTTATTTATTTGAAAGTCGGAGTTACACAGAGAGAGAAGAGGCAGAGAGAGAGAGAGAGAGAGAGAGAGAGAGAGAGAGGTCTTTCATCCTCTGATTCACTCCTCAATTGGCCACAAGGACCAGAGTGGCGCTGATCCAAAGCCAGGAGCTTTTTCCGGGTCTCCCATACGGGCCATCTTCTACTGCTTTCCCAGGCCATAGCAAAGAGCTGGATTAGAAGTGTAGCAGCCGGGACTCGAATTGGCACTCATATGGGATGCCAGCACTGCAGGCATTAGCTTTACCCGCTATGCCACAGTGCCAGCCCCAAGAAATACAAATTAACTCCTAGCAAACTAACCAATAAACTAGAAATAGTAGATGTGATAGATAAAATTTATACTTTAACTAAGAAAACATTAAAAAAAGTATTACAGAATTTTTTTAGGTGTCATCAATTGAAGTTCATGTTGTGTTGCAGTGGCTTAACCTACTGCTTGTGATTCAGGCTTCCTGTACAGAGAGTGCTGGTTGCAGTAGCAGATGCTCAATTCCTGATTCAACCTTCTGTTAATGCATCTGGGAAGGCAGTGAAAGACGTTCCAAGTACCTGAGCACCTGCTACCATGTAGGAGACACAGATGAAATTCCTGGCACCTCAGTTGAGTCAGGCCCAGTACTGGCTGTTGCACCCATTTATGTAGTGAACCAGCACATAGAAGATATTTTTTCTCTCTCTGTTGGTCTGTTTTTAAAATCAACATATAAATAAATAAATAAATAAATAATTCTTTAACAAGTCATCAATTACAATTATCTGCTTTTGTATGTGTGCATATGTGTTTGTATTATTCATTGCTTATTATCAAATTCTATGCTACTACTATAATCAATATCTATTTCCTCTTTATTAATTTGTTTTGGCAAAATTCTAACTGCAACTAGAAAATCATGAATAGAGGTATGTACTGTCATTCTTAAGAAAATTGCATAAACTAATGCATATATGTAATTCATATAATTTTGAACTTCATTATGATACAATATTGGCATGTTTTTACATTCAAATGAATTATACTCTAACAGAAAGTCATCTAGATTAATTTTGTCAATAGTGTCTCATTTTGGCATAAATGAATTACACTGTAATACTGCATACTCCTCAAAAGTTTTCTCGGTTACTTGTTGAAAAGTGTAAACTCTGGAGTCAAGTATCAGGATTCGATTTTGATTTCTCCACTAAGAATTTTCTATTCTGTCAAAGTTAGTAGTTGTAACTGCAGCACTTCATGGGAAATCTTTGTACATCATATTATTATGTGAAAAATAGGAATAAGTATACCTATGCTTTTGGATTGAAGATGTGAAGTGCTTAAAACTAAGAATAATAAACACTTCATAAATATTGGTCCTTATTACTATTTCATGTATCTACAAATAGTACAGTGCAACTCTATCCTTTCTCTCTTTGCATTTTGTGAATCTATGTTCCTGTAAATCCATTTATCTTTCTTATATCTATTCTTCTTCTATTTCTCCCCACCTTCGTCCTCAGCAATTCGCAGGCCTTCTCCACCCCTCGCCTTCCAGCGATCTCTCTCCCTCATTCTGTTTATCTGATAATTTACTAATTCTCCAACTTGTTCGATCCTACCAAATAAAGGATAAGTAATCTAGTAAGAGAAATCTGATTTTTCTTTACTGACATCTTGAGAGGCCAAGCATTGTATAGTTATAACTGAAAGATTGAATGTAGAGAATGTAACTTTTATTAAACTAAATAATTCATATATTAAAAGTATTACATAGCCTTGGGAATTGTATCAGTTTGAAGGACAGCCTTCTTTGTGAACATTTCGCTACATCATGGAATTTGCCAAAGGTCACATAGCAGCTAGATATAAAATTCATTAAATTTAATGTTTTTAGAATGTAAACAAATTTAGGTTGTTTCCATTCTCTTAATTACTTGTTCAAGGTGTTTTTAGGTCAGGATCTTAAAAGGAACTATGAAATAAATACTTCTGAAATTTGTGAAAATCCAATTATAGGCCATATAAATTTGTAAGCAGTTAAAATAATATATTCTGTTACTAATGCATCATAGATAACATTTATTAAAGTATTTTGAAGAAATCAAAGGTCATGACATTGGATTAAAACATTACATTAAAGTGTGTCAAATGCCACATTTTAATTGCACTTATCTTTTTCTAAATTCTTGAACCATAACAATCAGAAGGACTTTCAAATATATAACACTCAAAAGTACACTTGTAATTTAAATTAACAGAACTTGAACTGGAAAATTTTGCTTTTGAAAAATTTTAATTATTATGTTTAACAAAGTAATAAAACTGTAGAACTCCTTCATGTTTAGGAAAAATGTAATCAGCTACCAGTTATCTGAGTAATAAAATAAGTTACAGTCTTTTTTATCACAATAAGATGCTTTATGTTGCAAAAGGCTAGCAATTTAGGAGAAATTATAAGGACCTCCATTAATGAGAAAATGATCTCTCTTCTTGATTGTGCCAAAATTAAAAGTCTAACTTGAGTTAAGTTAGCCCTCTGAGTCAATATCCTTGTTTGGAGACAAAGGATTTGGTCAGGTGATCCTGAAGCTTTCTAATCTCTAGGCACTAAGTCAATCTATTATAAGCTCAATTACTTCATCATCTTTGATAGTCTAAAGAAAGTATGACTAGCAGATATATTAAAGATTTAGAACTGATTTCTTTCAGATTGTGTCCTTGCTTCATTTCTCAACTTGACACTGTATCTAGACTAGCAACAGAGAACATAGAGAGGCCTGTGGAGTGGCTGTGAGGAAGAAGAAAGTGTAAGTCCTGCCTTCAAATGTATTTACAGGTTATGTTAAATGTTGGAGGTCCAAAGATAATACAAAACTGCTTTTTCTTTAGAAGACTTAAAGACTAATGGCTTATTTCCATTAGTTTGCTCTAAGCCACTTTATCATGCTGTTTTAAATTAGCAGTGTCTGTCATCCAAGATAGATATTCTTATAGGCCCTGAGGCTGAAATAACTTATTAAAAATAAGCCTGAAAATCATTAATTAAGGTTGTAGTTTGATACAATTAAAAATAATGTACTGAAAATTGTCAACACTTTTTTCTATTCAGTTTTACTCTTGAGTCAATCTTAAATTACAGACTTTGATTATATTGTTTTGTCATCTCCAAAATAACAATAATAAAATAATAATACTTGGAGTTCAGAAACCCATTTATAACCTCCAGAATTTTTTTTTGTGTATTTTTTTTTCATCTACTTGAAAGACAAGACAAAAGTGCCAGTGAGAGAAATACAGCAAGGGGATGGGGCTGAGGAGAGAGATCTTTCTATCTGCTGGTTCACTCCCCAGATGCACTCAAAAGCCAGGGTTGGACCAGGCCAAACCAGGAACCCAGAACTCAGCTGGGTCTCTTACATGGGTTACAGGGCCCAAGCACTTGATCTATTATCTACTTGCTCCTAGAATACGTTAGAAAGGAGCTGGATTGAAAGTGAAGTATCCAGGACTGGAATCCTCACTCCAATATGGGATCCACAGATCATAAGTGGAAGCTCATCCTCTTAGGTAGCAAGGTGTACATTTGTTTATGTGTGTAAGAGTGGCCAAAGAAAATAGGAATTTCTGTGTGGTTGAATGAAGAAAAAAAATGTAGAAGCAAGACTTGGAAACAGACTAACATTTTTACATGAAAAATCTTGTCTTTGTTCAATAACCTTGTGGAGTGGCTTCCAGCCCTCTCCTGGAGGACAGCCTAGGGGAATCTTCCCTTCCCTGCAGTGAGAGGGATATTAGGTTCAATAACACCATGCTTAAAGTCCTGGGAAGAATTTCCAGAATTCCACTACCAGCTACTCCTCCACATAGCAATACCCCAAGAAGAAGGAGAGGGGAAGATAAGTGGAGGGCCCATACCCATATCCATTTAAAAGCTCTAATCTGAATACAGACTGGGCTCTAAGATCTTTCCTGAGACACCCTGATCTGCCAGGTGTATTCTTTTCACTCTACTTTGCCACCTTGCTTATCATTACTCTCTGTCTTACACCTGAATTCTTCCTTGTGCAAAGACAAGAACCTCCAATCAGCCATCTGTTAATAAACCTACTGTGCCAAAGCATTCCATTCCCAGCACACGCTTCCAGGATTTGCATGAGTCAAATTCTCCAGAGAAACAGATCCAACAAGATTCATGGGTGAGGAGAGGTTTTTAAGTAATGACTCACACAGTAGTCTGAAGGGTGGCACTTCCCAAATCAAGGTCAGTCTACAAGCTGGAGACCCAGGGGAAAGCTAATTTTGCAGTTTTCAAGTTCAAAGGTTATCTTATGAGAGAATTCCATCTTGATTAGGAGAGGTCAGCCTCTTCCTTTGTCCAGACTTTGAAAAAAATGGGTGAAGCCCACCTCATTCTAGAAGAAGAACAGCATTACCAAAGCCCATCATGTTAAATGTTCATCTCATCTGAACATACCACAACCTAGATCCATCCAGAATAAAGTTTGGTCATATATCTGAATGAAATGACTGAGCCAGTATGAGGCACAAAATTAGTCTTGATATGATGATTTTTGAAAGGAGACTTGAAAAAAGCAGTTGATGGAATCATACTCTGCCTTCTACACAGTGCGACCCTGGTCAAGTTGCTTTCACTCTGAGAATTTGTTTCTTTTATGATGATGATGATAATAATTCCTATTTCATGGAGTTCTGGAAGTCAGATGATGTAATAACCACAAAATCCCAAGCATGTAGTAAATAGTCAAAAAATGTAGTTATCATTATGTTATAATTAATATCTTTGCAGTATTATCATTGCTATTACAATCAAACATTGTTTCTCCTTGAACTAGCTTTTCTTGGATGGACATGAAGAGTGAAGCATATATTAGAGAGAATTTCAAAATGAAAAAAATTAACTGGCATTTTCAAAAAAAATGTTTAACTCATTCAAATTAATCTGAGAAAAGCCAAGCATGATATGGCTTTAAACAAGGTGTTATTTTGGCGTAGGGTATGCTTGCTAGGCTTCTCTATGCTTGGAGATATCAGCATATTTCAAAATATTGCACACAATTATGATTTTAGCATATATATACTTAACTTAGATATCTGTACATAAATAAGGCTTTTTTTAACTTTTATTTAATGAATATAAATTTCCAAAGTACAGCTTATGGATTACAATGCCCCCCCCCCATAACTTCCCTCCCACCTGCAACCTTCCCCTTTCCCGCTCCCTCTCCCCTTCCATTCACATCAAGATTCATTTTCAATTCTCTTTATATACAGAAGGTCAGTTTAGTATATATTAAGTAAAGATTTCAACAGTTTGCCCTCACATAGCAACACCAAGTGAAAAATACTGTTGGAGTACTAGTTATAGCATTAAATAACAGTGTACAGCACATTAAAGACAGAGATCCTACATGATATTTTTAAAAAATTAATTAATTTTCTATGCAATTTCCAATTTAACACCAGGTTTTGTTTTTCATTTTCAATTATCTTTATATACAGAAGATCAATTCTGTATATACTAAGTAAAGATTTCATCAGTTTGCACCCACACAGAAACACAAAGTGTAAAAATATTGTTTTAGTACTAGTTATAGCATCACTTCACATTAGACAACACATTAAGGACAGATCCCACATGGGATGTAAATACACAGTGACTCCTGTTGTTGACTTAACAATTTGACACTCTTGTTTATGGCGTCAGTAATCTCCCTAGGCTCTAGTCATGATTTGATAAGGCTTGTCTTCTAAATGTTTCATAACAGTTATGAAAAGTCAAACTAGAGGAACACCAATACTTGAAAAGAGTGAATTACTTTCATGCAATTCACATGAATATTTTTTTAAAATTTTGCCTCATCAGATTTGAGGTATATTACCAAAATTATACATAAAGTACAAGCTTTTTTCAGCTTGAAAACATAGGTAGATATTGATATCAATTTATAAATATTAGCCTTATTAACATCAGGCAAAATCGTTTTCAGTATATAAGCATTGCAACTTTTGTGTCTCATTTAAGAAATTCTTTTTCAGGGGCCCACATTGTGGCATAGCAGATTATGCCACCACATGTGTCATCAGTGTCCCATAAGAGCTCTGGCTAAGGCCAGCGCTGTGGCTCAACAGGCTAATCCTCTGCCTAGTGGTGCTGGCACACCGGGTTCTAGTCCCGGTCATGGCACCGGATTCTGTCCCGGTTGCCCCTCTTCCAGGCCAGCTCTCTGCTGTGGCCAGGGAAGGCAGTGGAGGATGGCCCAAGTGCTTGGGCCCTGCACCCCATGGGAGACCAGGAGAAGCACCTGGCTCCTGCCTTAGGATCAGCGGAAGGACTTTACGTATTTTGTAATACATAAGGAATATTGGACTAAGGATCAAATGAAAATAAGATAATACTGAATAAAAATCCAACTCATAAAATCCAAATTTATATACTATGTGTGTATATGCATTTGAGAATTCTAACTAGAGAAGTAATTCTAGAAAGCCAAAAGCCAACTGGTAGCACTTGATAATTTGAGTAACAGCAAAATTCCTCTGTGTATTCTCATGGAAACATAAAAGACTTTGCATCACAGCATTAACTTTGATTGTGTTAGCAAAGACATGGGTCCAGTCTAGGTGTTTATCATCAGTTGAATGGATAACTGAATAGTGATATCTGTGTACACTAAAGTACAGAGTAGCATTTAGATTTGATAAAATTATGTCAATAAGAAAAATTTAAAACATACAGGAACATATACTCCTTAAATATGTCAATATATGTGGATATCACACTGTTATATAAATTAATATCATAGAGATTTGAATAATTGAGTTACATTTACTTTAGTTATAAATACAGAGAAAAGAATTGAGCAGTTCAATTTAACAATCTTGCTCACTTCCAAATTTTCTAATATATACCACCCTGTACAAGAGAAAATTGAGACAGACTATATCTAATATTATTAGTAAAAAAAAATCATGTTTTCTTTGTCATGAAAAATTTGCTAATTTTAAATGGAATTTTCAATATCTTTGGTAAGATATAACTTTTGTTGTCACTTGCTTGTTTATTAAAAAGAAGAAAACATAGGCCTGTGAGCATCTTTAGATTTTTGGTTAAAAATATATCCTTTACATCTACCACATTAATATAAAAAAGAAAAAGTGGTCAGGAGGAATAATGAGACACAAAGAACACTGTAAGTCCAATAAATAAAAAGTGTCTACTAAAGAACAAAGATGCAAAAGTATATAGAAGAATATTTAAAAATATTAACACATCGCAGTTTTAAAATTTTTTATTCTGAATTAAAGGAAATGAAGATACACTAAAGATTACCTAGCCTAAGAAGCACTTTTCTGGAAGAAAAAAAAATTTTAAAGATTTTATTTGTTTATTTGAGAGAGTTACAGACAGTGAGAGAGAGAGACAGAGAGAAAATCTTCCATAGGCTGGTTCACTCCCCAAATGGCTGCAAGGGCTGGAGCTGAGCTGATCAGAAGCCAGGAGCCAGGAGCTTCTTCTGGTTTCCCACATGCATACAGGTTCCTAAGGACTTGGGCCATCTTCTACTGCTTTCCCAGGCCATAGCAGAGCGCTGGTGTGGAAGAGGACCAGCCAGGACTAGAACTGGCGCCATATGAGATGCAGGTGCCACAGATGGAGGATTAACCTACTGAGCCACAGCACTAGCCTCAAAGAAGAAAAATATTTTGAATGGGTTCTGATTGTCTTCTCCCCAGTCTAAGCCTAGGCTAGAGCTTATCATTTGGAATTAAAGGGAACTTGTGATGCTTTTAATATTCTTCAAATTTGAAGACATATGAAGCCATAAGGAGTCGTTGTACGGTCCTATAGGACATAGTAGCTTAATTAGCATTGTAGCATTGTAGTATTTGGCCAATTACCACAGATCTTTGGAGTCTGATAGTCAGAAGACTGAGGACATGATTTCATCCCCTCCAGGAACTTGGGACTATGATCCTTGGGCCAAATATTTCCTGATTATCCTTCAGATTGTCTCTCTGAAGCACGCCATTCAACTCAGACCCCTGACTAAGGGGATGTTCACGAATCGCAGCCACGGAAAGTTAAAGATAATGGAGCCAGGAACACCATCATAGCTTTAGAAAGGTGATGACAGCCTCAATGTAAATGCCCAATGTCAGAAGCTATGCTTTTTGTTTTTTAGTTTTGTTTCTGACCATCTACAGGCAAATTTGTCCCAATCAGTCTGTTCAGTGTTCCTGTGTGCTTTAGAAGCAAATAAAATCTGCATTGAAAAAGAGAATTCACATTACTCAAAATATCCTATGTCAGTCTGATCTTGGAATCCCCAACAGAAATTTAACAGAAAGATACTTTTGCTTCTCCAGAAAGGCAACTAGATCAGAAAATAATTTCGATCCTTCTTAGTTTCATTATTCAAATACACATTTGGGGTGTGTGTATGTGTGTGTCTTTTTTTAACCTAATTAGGTTGTTAAAACTACCTTATTTTTTCTATTTTATTTGAGCTCAAATACTGTCTTTTGAAAAATATACCAAATTATTTTTGTAAGTAATAAAAAGCTCATTATCTTAGGCTAGAGAATACCCTTGACATTAATTTACATTTCAAATTACAGTGACTTTAATAATTTAAACAACGTGTGGTGTATTATCTCAAACATAGTACATCACTGTGATTATGTAAGCATATAATTTTATAGACTGAAAACTAATTTAAATTATTTGTTAAGATCAAAAAGTCACACTCTTGTTATTCAATCCTGCGGGAAAATAGCAATATCAAAAATTGCATACCATCTCGTCATTAGACTATAATGTATAATCTCAGTAAACAGAGATCTAACTATTTCCATCAAAAACATTTTTCACCATGTTCTTAAGTGATTTTTACAAATTAAAATGTTTCAAGATATTGAGATAAAGAAGGGATTGTTTTCTGTTCTAAGAATTAAATGTATTAAATAATCAAAGATTCACTCAAAGCCTTTCCCAAAGCTGTGCTGTCAAAGAGTTTCTTGATGTGTTTTTTGTATTTATCAATGTGATTCCACTCTTGTCATGGTTGGTTGAATTGACGGACTTTAAATTCTAAAGTCTGTGGGTTTCCCTTTGGAAAGGAAAAGGAATTAATTCAGTACTGTGCCTCTCTTGAAATCCAGTCTTATGTTTAATGGTTTTAAACTTAGCAGTAAGCCCAAGGGATTCATTTAGTGCTGCTCTGAATGTTAGAGCATTTATATCTTTTGATTTAATTTTAGAAAGTCTAAAAATTTGGTTGTCTCTTAATACAAATCTAAGACTTTAACTTTATTTTTAATTTGATAACCATGTGTAGGTACAATGCCATTTCTCTTCAGTCATTTCTTACAGATGACACTCCACAAGAACATTCTCTACCTATAAAACAAACTCTTGAATGATTTGTTCATTTATACTTCATAGTGCACTTTTAAAAAAAGGAATGTAAGTGAGCCTTCCATAAGTACAGGTTCCACATCTAGGAGTTAAACCAACCTAGATTGGAAAATAACCAAAAATAAGAAAAAAAAAATCCATCCGTACTGAACGTGTTTAGACTTTTCTTCTTGTCATTATCACCTAAACAATTTTAAACAACAACCTCTTTATCCGAAATCTGCATTGCCTCATGGCACATCTGGTTTATCTGCAGCTAACAAAGCAGGCATCGCATGTTGCCACCCTTCTGATCCAGCTCTGTGCTGATAGACTCAGGAGCGGGGAAGATGGCCCAAGTGCTCGGGCCCCTGCACTCAGGTGGGTGACCCTGGTTGAGTTGGAGTTTCATGCCTTCCACCTGGCTCAACCCTGGCTGTTGCAACCATTTGAGAAGAGAACTAATAGAAGGAAGATCTCTCTCTGTATCTGTCACTCCCCCTCTCTCTGCAACTCTGCCTTTCAAATAAATAAAATAAATTGTTTAAAAACTAAAGGAGTATACATAGGTTATGATACTAGGACATTTTATATAAAAGATTTCAGTGTCTGCAGATTTGGATATCCACGAGAGTGCTTCAGTCAACCTCCATGGACACTGATGCTTGTGAAATTCATCCGGTCAGGTAATCTAAATCAGTAAACTTTAATCCCTTATCAGTAACAATTTAGTAACAATTGTGGTAGATCCTGATGTATTCTGTGTGTGAAGTGATCCTGAATTGTATTTTAACCAAAACAGCAGGGATATCATGTCATTTAGTGACTGTTATGTTCATGGTACTGAGTTGGGTGTTTTCTATGTATTATGTTGCCTAAAGTATAACAAAAAGCAAGATATTTAAGGTTTTGCCCATTTCACAATGAAGAAATTAAAATCGGAAAAATTTAGCTAACTTTGTTGCATCCACTCATCAGCTAAAATAGAGTATTACAAAAACCAACGACAGTCACACATGAATTTTATTGAAAATGAGAGGCAAATGAGAGACAAATGAGAGGTAAAGCAACCAATAGGGGTCGACACTCCTTACCAGAGTGCAGCCCCCAACAGCGAGTTACACAGCTTTTCATAGTATTCTGTCCACTAGGGCTCACACTGCATACTACTGGTATGCAGTGAACAATAAAAAGAAAACCAGAATATGGTTGTAAGATAACAGTTGACAATAACAAACCCAGTAACAGATCCAAGATATGGTGGTAAGATAACAGGGAAGGACACACTTCTGTCAACCTAGTTCCTGGGAATTTGGGCCCACATGGTTTCACAAGATGCACCCTTAGCCATCGGCAAGCAAAGCTAATATGTACAGAAGCAAGAGATTTGCAATTAGCTGTTAGCCACACTCACTCCATTTTGATTTTATTTCTACAACTTCCCAAGGATTTACAACTAATATGAGTCTAATTCCAGATTTATAAAGCTATGCCAGCTGGGCCCAGCATTATGGTTAAGCTGCCCCCTGTGGTACCAGCTTCCCATACAGGAGCTGGTTTTTTGAGTCCTGTTACAGTTCTGATCCAGCTCCTGCTAATGCACCTGAGAAAGCAGCAGAAGATGGCCTAAGTGCCTAGGCCCCTGAACCCACATGGGAAACCTGGATGAAGCCCCTGGCTCCTGGTGTCGGATTGGCCCAGCCCTGGCCATTGTGGCCTTTTTGGGACCTGAACTAACAGATGGAAGATCTCTCCCTCTCTCTCTCTGCCTCTGCCTCTCCCTCTCTGTAACTTTGCCTTTGAAATAAACAAATAAATCTTTTTAAAAAATGACACCAGCTACAAATTCTTCTCGGAGGTACGATGAGGGTAAAATCGGATACTATATAAAAATAATCTGGCATGTAGTATACACCCAAAAATGAAGTGATTGTGTGTAACTGTCATTTAGTGATCAGAATAGGTAGGAAGCCCATTTAACCGTAAAGTAGTATTTTTTTGAGAAAAATCTGCTTGGTGTCTATGTATT
Source organism: Lepus europaeus (assembly GCF_033115175.1). Classification (NCBI taxonomy): domain Eukaryota; kingdom Metazoa; phylum Chordata; class Mammalia; order Lagomorpha; family Leporidae; genus Lepus; species Lepus europaeus. Next base: position 47,479,799 of record NC_084834.1, on the reverse strand, counting down.
ATGTGAAAATTATGTGTGGAGGTTTGATTATATTTTTATGAAAAACAAGAAAATGCTTTGTATAAATTAGGCTAATTTTAATAAAGTTGTAGTGTATAGTATTAGTTTTATTTAAGTTTTAAAAGTTCTATAATTAATCTGTAGTTAAATTTACTTTACCTGACTTTCAAAAAGCTGAAGATCTACCCTTAAAATGAGTTCTTAGTGAACTACAAACTCTGCAACAACTCTGCAAGTCAAAATGTTCTCTCATTCTTTTTTACTTAATATCAACCATAATTAAATGTTCAAATCATGAATATTAAAGCATCTTTAAAAAGAAATGACTTTTCAAAAATAGAATACCACTCGAATCATACTGATGACCCAAAATAGTCTACCTTTTTTTTTTTTTTAAAAAAAAGGGGGATGTTGATTGATTTTCCCTGACAAAAATTGCCACATGCTGATCTGCATAAGTAATGAACACAAGCATTTATTTAAGAAGGATCAACTGGCCATTACTGTGTTTTAAATTTCAATGGATATGGGTTTTATTTGCTGAGATTTTACTGCTTCTTGTGGCCTGATTCCACTTCCACACAATAGCATCTGTTACCAGACATTACCCATACTCATACTCACAGACAAATGCACACATACTTATTAATACACTAAAGAGCATATTCTAATTTATCTCCTGTTTTCTATGTGATGGTTAACGACAAGTGATATGCTATATTTGCACTCAGACCTAAGGTATATGCTTGAAGCACTTCCCTGATATTCTTCTCTTTGGGTTTTCAGAGGAATACAAATATCATCTATCTATCTATCTATCTATCTATCTATCTATCTATCGAAGTTCCATTTGCTGGTTCACTCAACAAATAGTTGCAATGGTCAGGGCTGAGCCAGACTAAGCCAGGAGGCAAAAACTCCATTTGAGTCTTTCACATGGGTGATAAGGGCCCAAGTACTTGGATTATCAACTGCTGAATAAAAAAGTGGAGTAGCCAAGGCTCCTGCCTGGGATAACAGCATTAGGAGAGTCTGCTTAACCTGCTGTGCCACAACTCCAGTTTCTGTTTTTAGGGTTTTTTGTTTTGTTTTTGTTTAAGCTGAGTATTGTTCCTTGGTATGGTTCTCCTTCAGTTTATTCAGACATTGAACAACACTGGGATTTTTTGAAGCTTTGGCTACAAAAATAGAACGGATAGAAATATTTGTGTTCAGAGTTTTGTTTGAAGATATGTTTTCATTTGTTTGGGATAGTGTCTTTGAGATTGGGCATATGGTGGTTGCGTGTTTATTTTTGTTTTGTTTTGTTTTGTTTAAGAAACTGCCAAATTTTCTAGAGTGATTGTGCCTTTTTTCATTTCCATCAATGATGTTAGTGATTCAGTTTCAGCATCCCTATAAGCACTTAGTATTGTCATTTACTTTTAATTCAGCAAGTATAATAGTTATGAAATGATATGTCATTGTGGTTTTCTATAAATGTCTTTAATGACTAATAATATTGGACATCATGTCTTGAGCCTATTTGCTATCTGTATGCCCATTTTGGTGGAATATATATATATATATATATATATATATATATATATATCTTTTACCTGTATTCTGATTTGAATTTTGAGAGTTTCTTACGTAATACAGATACCACACCATTGCTATATATGTGACTGGAAATATTATATCCTACCCTGTGGTTTGGCTTGTCTTTTCATTTTCTTTTATTTTTAAGATTGTATTTATTTATCTGAGAGGTAGAGTTACAGACAGTAAGAGGGAGAGACAGAGAGAAAGGTCTTCCTTCCATTGGTTCACTCCCCAGATGGCTGCAATGGCCGGAGCTGCACCGATCTGAAGCCAGGAGCCAGGAGCTCCTTCCAGGTCTCCCATGTGGGTACAGGGGCCCAAGCACTTGGGCCATTGTCTACTGCTTTCCTAGGCCACAGCAGAGAGCTGGATTGGAAGAGAGCAGCCAGAACTAGAACCAGCGCCCATATGGGATGCTGGCACTGCAGGCAGAGGATTAACCTACTGCGCCATGGCTCTGGCCCCGTTTTCATTTTCTTAACAGGATCCTCTACACAAAGAAACATTAAATTTTGGAAGCTGATGATTTAGAAAAACATGTTAAGCAGGTGTTTATGATGACTGCATCCCATGTCTGAGGGCCAGTTCAAGTTCCAGTTGCACAGCTTCTGATCTAACTCACTGCTAATGTACCTGGGAAAGCAGCAGAGGATGGTCCTAGAACTTGGAACCATGCCATTTGCATAGGAGACCAGGAAGGAGTTCTTAACTCCTGGGTTCAGCCTGGCCCAGATTCAGCCCTTGTGGTAATTTGGGGAGTGAACCAGTTGGTGGAATATCATTCTCTGCCTTTCACTCACTCTCTCTATTGTTCTGTCTTTCAAACAAATAATAAATAAACAAGCAAATAAATAAATATTTTTTAAAAGTTAGGATTTATAAAATCCAGTTTACCAATCTTTCCCCTTGTGGATTGTGTTTATTTGTGAAACTTAAGAAATCTCGGTAACTACACATGCTAAATATTTTCTCCTATGCTTTTTATCTAAAACATGTTTAATAAGGTGAACAAATTTCATATATGTAGATTTAATAGCATAATGATACTTCACACCCTATCTTCCCTCCTGTTCATGCTTCTACCCTCTCTCCTCCTTCCTTTCCTATTTTTTCTTCTAATTTTCAGTCTTATCTTAATAAATCATGGCTTAACTTGAGAGTTAATTAAAAATATACTTTTTAAAGTTTTTGTCAATAGTAAGATACTTCTGGTTTTTTTAAATTTATTTGTCTTGTTTTTTCACCTATGAATGCCCAATGTTTATGCTATCATTTGTTGGGTTAATTCTGGATTCTATGTTGTTTCTATTGATGTGTTTTTGAGGGATACCTGCCTATCTCTCCCATAATGTGATACAATCTAAATTGCTATAGGTTGGCAACAATTCTCAAATTTGGTCAAAGTAATTTTCCCATTTCATTCTTCTTCAAAAGTATTTTGTCTATTTTAGTGCATTTACTTTTCTATATAAATTTTAAAGTAATCTTGCCTACATTTTCAAATAATTTTTACCTGGATTTTGGTAGAAAATACATTAAGTATTGTATATTATTTGGGGGAATTGATATCTTCAATTATCTTCAGTTCTCCAATCAATGAACATTTGACATCTCTTCATTATTTTATTCCTATATGGATTTCATTCATAGAGATTGTCAATGCTGTGCAGGTTTCAGTCCTTCAGATCCATCCTCAGTTGGGTAGAGATTTACATCAGTGTATTTTAAAGCGATTGTACATGGTATTGTATTTTTAAATGAGTGTCAAAATCTTTATCACTAGCGTATAGGCATAAAATTGATTTTATATGTTAATTAAGTATCCTGCTATCTGCCAAACAGAAGTTATGGCAATAAATGCTTGCACTAGATATAATTAGAAATGGCTTATTTTTAAAATCAATGTTATAAGAATTTTGCTTTATTTTGTTTTTTTAAATTTCTTTATGATTTTATATCTAGAAAACTGTTTCATCAGTTGCATGTTTTCCTACAATCTCAATTCATTTTATAACTTTTATTGACTACTGTATTAGCTATAATTCACAGCAACATGTAGAATAAGAATAAAAGTAAACATACATGATTGGTTCTACACTGAAAGGAAAATTATTAGTATTTCATAATTAATTTTATAGTAGTAGCAAGTTTTTCTAGATTCTCCTTATTGAGTTGAGGAACTTTATTTTTCAGAATCTTAAAAAATATTTTATGAACAGATGGTGAATTTTTAAATGAATTTTTGTGTCAATGATAAAGTAAGGTGATTTTTTTCTTCCTTAGCCTCTAAGTGTGGTAAATTAGACTTCAAATATTAATTCAAGGTTGCATCCATGGACTGAATGCCATTTGATCTTATTCTCTGTATATGTTATCAAATTTTATTTGCTAATAATTTGTTAAGGATTTTTTTTTGCATTCAAGAGGAATATTGATGATACCTGCATTTTGTAAAGTCATTGTCTCATTTTCTGTCAGGGTATTAGTGGCACCATAAATTAATTGTATGATCTTTTCTTTTTTTGTTTTTGAAAAGATATCATATATCATTTGCATGAATTCTTTGAAAGTTTAATAGAATTCTCCAGTGAAATCAATTGACTTAGAAATTCCTTTGTTATTATATTTCCCACATTTAAACATTTCACTTAGTTATTTTTATAGATTTTATTTCTTTCATGAGATGTCATGGTTTTTGCCGAGTGTTTTGATTTTTCATTGACTTCAGAAACACTTATGAATTGTTCTTAAAACTGTTTTTGATTGCTCTAAAATCTTTTTCAAATAATTGTACCATCTTTGTCATCCTAGTGCTGTCATCTATTGATTGCCATTTTTCATTTCAATTTATTCTTTTTTTTTTTAATTTTTTGACAGGCAAAGTGGACAGTGAGAGAGAGAGAGAGACAGAGAGAAAGGTCTTCCTTTGCCGTTGGTTCACCCTCCAATGGCCGCCGTGGCCGGCGCATCACGCTGATCTGAAGCCAGGAGCCAGGTGCTTCTCCTGGTCTCCCATGGGGTGCAGGGCCCAAGCACTTGGGCCATCCTCCACTGCCTTCCCTGGCCACAGCAGAGAGCTGGCCTGGAAGAGGGGCAACCGGGATAGAATCCGGCGCCCCAACCAGGACTAGACCCGGTGTGCTGGCGCCGCAAGGTGGAGGATTAGCCTGTTGAGCCACGGCGCCAAGTATGATTATTAATTTTAATTTGTAATTTGTATATTTTCATGTTATTTTGTGAGATTTTGGTTCTGATTTGAATTCATCTTAGTTTTCTCTGAATTTGCTCAAGCTGGTGAAGTGTACTTACTCCTTTCTTTAATTATTAATTGGGGGTAAACATCATACCTCTCTCTTAGCATTTTGATACTTGAGCATAGGAACTCCTCATTTTGAATGAGTAGGGAATGTAGCTTCATCTACCCATGAGGTTTCCAGTGATGTCAGCCTCATTACCACTGGCCATAGTTAAATTTCTCACTTCCCACTTGAGATTCCCTAATACTATTCCAGTGTATATGTTAGGGTTTTCTTTGCTGCTTATTGAGGGTAGAGTATGTCAGTTCCTATCCACAGTCTAATGTTTATGTACATATATGTTGTGTTTCGTTGAATTAGAACAGTTAACATCAAAAACTTTGTATTCTTTATATATTGCTAATTTAGTGGTCCTTTTGAAAAAAATAAGATTTTATAGAACTTGTCTTGTGTATGCTGCTGGTATTTCAGGTTAGTGGCTTTTTGTACTTCAATTTTGGCACATTTGAGGCAAAAGCAAACTTGGGAAGTATCTATTATTATTCATTTGATTTTCTAAAAGATATATTTATTTGAAAATGAAAGTCTAGAGAGAGAGATAGAGAGAGATCTCCCACCTGCTGCTTCACTCCTCAAATGGCTGCAATGGCAAGGGTAGAGCGAGGCTGAAGCAAGGAGCCAGGAGCTTCTTCAGGGTCTCCCACATGAGTACAGGGGCCCAAGCACTTGGGCCATCTTTTGCTGTTTTCCCAAGTGCATTAGCAGAGAGCTTAGTTGCAGGCAAACTGGCACCAATTAGGGATGTCAGAACTATAGACATTGGCTTAACCTGCTGTGCCACGGTGCCAGCCACATTCCATGGGCCATGAGGTCCCTATAATATCTACTTTTTCCTTTCCACTATACAAAGTTTTAATTGGCTTTAGTTTTTGTTTCTTTTTTTTCTTTTTTTTTAACTTTTATTTAATGAATATAAATTTCCAGTGTACAGCTTATGGATTACAATGGCTTCCCCCTCCCATAACTTCCCTCCCACCCACAACCCTCCCAACTCCCGCTCCCTCTCGTCTTCCATTTGCATCAAGATTCATTTTCAATTCTCTTTATATACAGAAGATCAATTTAGTATAAAGATTTCAACAGTTTGCACCCACATAGAAACACAAAGTAAAACATACTGTTTGAGTACTAGTTATAGCATTAAATCAAAATGGACAGCACATTAAGGACAGAGATCCCACATGAGGAGCAACTGCACAGTGGCTCCTGTTGTTGACCCAACAAATTGACACTCTAGTTTATGGCGCCAGTAACCATCCTAGGCTGTCGTCATGAGTTGCCAAGGCTATGGAAGCCTTCCAAGTTTGCCGACTCTGATCATATTTAGACAAGGTCATAAAAGACAGAGTGAGGATAGTAACCAATGTTCCTAAGAGTGGCATTTACCAGGTTTGAACAATTATACAGCATTAAGTGGGGAAGAGGACCATCAGTACACACAGGTTGGGAGTAGAGCCATTGGTGGTAGAGTAGAGGTTATGATTACAAAGGAATGAGGCCCAAGTGCACTAGACAGGGCCTAGAACAAAGGACAGAGTCATTATTAGAGGAGCTAAGAAAGGTGCTGTCTAAGCTACAATTAAGTTTTCTGATTGAGAGGCAAATAGAACCTGATAGAAGGGGCTTGATAATAATCTGGTGGGCTTTAGGCCTTGTAAATTCAGAGGCCCAGACCTCCCTATCTCTTCACACGGGGTATATCCTAAGGGAGGTGTGAACCGCCTAGGGGAAGGCACTCTGTTGACTTTCATTACTTGGCTGGCCTGGGAGGAGAGCTGGCCAGGTAAAGGCAGGTGGCATCTCTAACAAGAAATTTACAGTTCTGCCTGCAATGTTGCTGACCCTACTTGACCATCCCCTCAGCTGCAGTGGTCACTTTGGAAGTTGGGCTGAGTGAAGGGCTTTTCAGCTTAGAGCCAATAAGATCTGTGGCTCTGACCTGGGCATCCTTCGACTCCAGGGCAGGTCCATTTCCAGTGATCCAACTCTTGGCAGAGCTGCCAGGGCTCTTCACAAGCTGACTTCTGCTGAAGCCCAGGCTTACCACATTGAAAGCCACTGCAGTGGACTGGCCTGTTGGGTCTCCTTGAGGGTAGATCACTGTACAGATCAGCCATTAATAGGCCTGCCACCCATTGCTTCTGATGCCAAGCTTTCTTTTCCTCCTGGTTTGTGTTAAAGCAGACCAGAGGATGCAAGTCAAGGGAGTGCCCAAGTCCCATCTCTAATCTTCGGTGGCCTGAACGACAAGTCTATAGTCACAGGCATGTTCTGTAGTAGTTTTTCTAAGGTAGACAATGCCCATGAGGACAATTATATTCTCACTTTAAAACTTTCTTTCCCTTTGGTCTGAAAGGGAGGTTTTTTCTACTTACTGTATACTTCGCTGATGGCGAAGTGAATCTAGCTATGAGATTATTATTTGAGTTCTTATTTTGGCTATGCTATTGCAGAAAAATGTTAGCCATCTCTTTTATAAGGTGCCATGGACCCAGGGACAGCTGACTGAGGCCTGGAGGCTGTGGGGAGGCCGGTGCGGCGACTCCTCCACACTCCTGGGGCCTCCAGTAGAGAGCCGCTCCTCACAGGATGTCTTTCTCCACACAGGAAATGCCCCAGTAGAGCCGAGCGCTGTCACTTCTCGACCAAGAAATGCCAGCTCCCAAGCCCAGGAGCATCCTACAGATTCCTTCATAATAGAATTAGTTTCCTACCTTGAAGAGAATAGAGAAATGAAAGAAGAAGTTGGGCTTAGAATAGAGAAATGAGGGAGCAAGTCCTAGATCGCTTGCTGACAATAGCAATATCACATGAATACTTAACAAACCATTTCAACCATTAGATAACAACTTAAGAAAACATTTACCAGAAGGTCCAATGCCTTCTAGAAATTTTAAGAATCATGTATTTGGAAACACCTCTTAAATATCTAACATGGTATAGTTTTTGTTTCTAAATATAATGTTTATGGTTTTTATCTGTGCTTAGCAGAGTAAAAATGAAAAATATGTATCTACTGCATCTTTCTGTAAGCTGATGTAGTCAACATTTCCTTTTAAAAAATGAAAGTATCAAAGATCAGGTTATGATTTGAGACATTCTGTACACAAGAATTAAATATTCTAAAATCTCTCTCTGTTTTTGTATCTGTTTCTCTCTGTGCATGAGCCAGGTGTGTGCCCATATACATGACTATGCCATCTATTGCTATTGTATCATTTACTATTCTTTATTCACATTTAGTTTTATTCATAGACATACTCACATTTACATATATATAATAGTCATACTCACACCCATTTCTTATCAATATTTATACTAAATATCTTTTAACATATATACAAAAAGTGAATTTTTTTTAACTCTTGTATAAGTGGATTCTTTACTGCTTCTTGCTTTGTATAAGAAATTAATGTAAAGCCGACTTTTTTGAATAAAAATACATCAAATGTTATATATGAATTGGCTTCATTATTTATTCACTTCTTTTTTTGATTTTTTTAAATTTTTTAAAATTTATTTGACAGGTAGAGTTAGACAGTGAGAGAGAGAGAGACAGAGAGAAAGGTCTTCCTTCCATTGGTTTGCTCCCCAAATGGCCGATCCGAAGCCAGGAGCCAGATACTTCCTCTTGGTCTCCCATGCGGTGCAGGGGCCCAAGTACTTGGGCCATCCTCCACTGTGCTTCCAGGCCACAGCAGAACTAGACTGGAAGAGGAGCAACCAGGACTAGAACCGAGCGCCCATATGGGATGCTGGCACTGCAAGTGGAGGATTAATCAAGTGAGCAATAGTGCTGGCCCTGCTTCTTTAATATTTATTTATTAACAACCTTTTGGATGTCAGCAATATGGAAGACGCATTTGGTATTATCACTATAAAGTATACATGCTATTTTATTGACACATGTATTTCATCCTTTTCTACACACCTACAAATTAATATTTATTTCTATAAAATGAATATAACATATACCTCCCCCCCAACACACATAATTCAAGAAGTAGAAATGTTGTAGTACTTTTTACTTGCCTAAGTAGGAACATGCTTAAAATAAAAGGGCCATATTCACTGGTAGAGTAAAGCGCTAACTGGTGCTGTCAATTCCATCATCATTTCTGGATTACTGTGTTTTCTAGCATGGAATGTTTCCTATCTACATTGTTCTGGTTTCAGATTAAAGGCATGTTTCAAAGAATCATCACGTTTGTGAAGAAGTGTGTGAAGCACAGTGTGAGATGCGTGACCTTCTAACTGAAACTAAATACCAAGCCTCCCCCACCCTCCCAGCTCTGTCTTTATCTCTGACCCTCTTTTTCTCTCATTAATTAGTGACATGGGAGAATGAATAAAGTGTGCTAAAGATAATTTCTCCTTAGAAAGATATAATTTCTACGTAATTGTATAGTTGGTCTTTTGTTCTTTCGTAAAGGACAAAATTTTGATGTATTATAGTCAGAAGACATCTCTAATTCAAAAGCCAACCTTATAGATGATAATGTCTTCAAGGGCAGGTGTTATCTTTCATTTGTTATTTTATCACCGATTCTAATCCCTATGATTCATGTTCATTTTTTAACGAAAAAATTACCAGACAGCCATTATTCACAAAACTCTATCTGATGCTTGCAATACAGTGATGATAAGACAGATTACACTTCCTTTTTCCTTTTGTTAAATTATAGGGAAAGAAGCAGTTTAAGAGTTAAGATAAAAAAACACATATGTATTCATTACACATATGGAAGAGGCTATGTATGGGGAAAAGCAGCATGACGTACAAAATGATTTGAAAATTTAGTTACTGATTAAGCAATGTTCCAGTCAAGAAATTAATGGCAAGAAGGAGACAGTATAAGATTTATGCAGAGTGTTCCAAGTGCACAAGGTCATGGATGGGAGTGAGAGCACAGTGAGTAAGTGCCAAGTAAGAGAAATAAGGACTGAGAGGAAGACCTTGTAGAGAGATAAGAGATAAGTCCTCCATAGTGTGCTAATATTTTCATAATTGTTGAGTAACAATGACTGCCAATAAAACTATTATATATATAAGAATATATATATAATTATATATAAAACTATAATATCTATATTCTTTTATATATATATATATATATGAGAGAGAGAGAGAGAGAGAGAGAGAGAGAGACAGAATACAAAGAAATATCTGGAAAAAATGATTTATTTTACACTCTATTCATATATGTAACAACAAACCAAAACAAAGAATCAATTATTCAACTCCAATTTTTATATAAATTTCAAACTTAAATATCACATATGTTTAAACTAATATTTTAAGTCTTTTCAATTATACTGATCATTTCAAAATGAATAATAAGTAAATCAGTTACATGAGATCACACAATTGAGGGACCTTAATTTAAATTAATCACTATTTAACTCTGATTTTATTCATTCAATCCTTCATGTTTATTCACCTATGACTGTTTGGTCATTACCTGCCAAATGGCAAAGATGCTGAGGAAAAGCAATTCTGTTTGTGTTTACTGAACTTTGCCTCTTTCTTTATCTGTAGATGGAAATAAATTGCTCGCAAGTATCTCTCAAACACTTAGTTGCTTGTGATGGATGTTGTCAGGATACTCTGCTTCGCTATCCTCCAGCACTCTGTTGATGTTGATATGACTACTGTGTGCTTTGCAGTCCTTCCTTTCTCATTTTTATGTTTTTATACAGATGGGAGTGATGGCCTGAATCTCTTCTGGGGTAGGGCGCAGATAGACCCGATGTGAATTTACAAAGCCCTGTGCCCTGACTTTTATTATGCTGCCTAGGGTGCCTTCCTGATCCTCCATGTTCACAGGGGAGTTACAGAGAGAGAGGATGGAAAGCACAGCTGAGTTCTTATGTGTGTGTTGTTCCCGGCTGTGTCTGTCCTCAGCAGAGAAACTGGGAAGAGACAGACTTTGCTAATGATGGACATACATGGCAAAGGAATTCACACAGGGATTAAGAGTCATTATTTGTTTAAATGCAAGTGATCCTTATGAAATTAAATTTCACATTTAGAGTTCATAATCTCAATCGTAAGGTAGAAGTGCAATTTCTCTACCACTCAGGCTTCTGAGCTCTGCTGTCCCACCCCTGTGATACCCTGCAGTTTCAGCACCTGTGGTTAGCTACTCACAGTGTGACTAGGGAACTATAAAAACCCCTTAGAATCTTGGTTTTTTTCCTACTGAAATGGTACGTGTGTCTCTGAATGAGTAACATTTTGGTATTATCTCAAATTTCTTCAGTGGCTGCCGGTAATTTTACAAGTTTAACTGTCTGGGCCTGAGTGGACTTACATTGTTAATATTCTTTGAATGCTTTCTGAATTCTTTAATTTTTTTAAAGGGCTTACTATATAAAACCATAATGGAAAAAGACTACCTAAACACAAGAAGTTTTATACATTTTGCAATAAGACCTTGATGGTTCTGGTTCCTTAATACAGTTGAAATAAAAAATATTGTAATTCCTTCTCAGTAGGTGGGAGTCACTGACTGGTGGAGGTTGGTGGTTATAGCTGTCCCAATTCAGATTTACTCATTTGTTACATGTGACTGTCACTATTTCATTTCTTATTTGACACTATTTATGACCACCAAAACAATCCATTTAGCAATTAAAAACAACAGCTACTGTATCCTTCTCAGTATTGCACTATTTCAAGAATCAATCATTACACACTGTATACCTGTATTGCAAAGTCACACCGTAGCCCATAAATACTTGCAATTACTGTTAAGAAATTTAAAATAAATAAATAAATAGAAGAAAAAAACATGTGCTCCTTTTCTCTGTTTTGCAGAATGTTTTGATTTTCTTCAATATTTTTAAGTTTTATCCCACTTTCTTTTGCCATGACATGACACTGGATGGAAACTTATTAAAAGTAATAAATGCCAGATCTGTACCCTGTGACTGTAATTTATAAGTCATTACACCATAGATCACTATATTTTCATTACAGGAATTTTCATTCCCTCAGGGTCTCTTTTTTTTCTTCCTTATGTGAAAGTACTGCTAATAAATCAGTGATTTTTAAATATACCAGGCCCTCAAGAAGGATAAGAGAAAAATAATACCTCATTTAGACAGAAGTAATCTAAATGAAGATTGTCAGCAAAAATAGTATCTATGAATATTTTTTGATGATCTATAATCCAGAAAAATATCATTATCCTACTGTGCCATTTCTTATAATGAGGTTTTTAAAAGTTGACTGGAATCCAACCTCTTCCTTACCCTCCCCCGACCAAACGCTATGCTAATCTGGAACATGCACAATGTCAGTGAACTGAAATGTTCAGGTTGATTTTTACTTGAAATGCTTCACAGAGAGGTTGGCATTATGCAGTGGGGTTTCATGGTTATACATATTTGAGGAAGGCAGGAAGGCTTCTCATGGAAATGTAACATGATGAATATGGAGACTGAAAACTGAGAAAGAGATTGACAGGGAGAATGAAGATTAAAAAATATTAACATTTTCTAACTAGAAAAAAAATATAGCCTAAGTGATAGTTATAATTGAACGTCACTATATAAGCAAAGCAAAGCAAAATTTAGAAAATATTTTTTATAGTCCTTGCCTACCCCCATCCTCACTTACAGGTCCTATAGATAGATACACAGTCCTGTCATTCAAGCCAAACTGCATCTATGTGCAGGGCATGAAAATGGAGGGAAATTTGATGATTGCTACTTGTCACTTTCCACTTCTTGTCTCAAGCAGAAAAATCAATGTCTTCAAAAAGAAGATTCAAGGTTTTGTTCTTGAGTCAAAATGAGGCTACTATAACAGCCAAAACATAACCAAGAAGAGAAGGGTCAGGTCTATTAAGAATTTTCTTAAGAAAATGTCTGCTACTCTTGGATAAAATATCCCCTCAAAAGTTAGAGAACAAGATGTAAAAATGTTGTGTATCCCACTTCCCATGTTGGATCTTTCTCTCCCTTTTTGATTCTATCAGTTAGTATTAGCAGATACTTGTCTTGTTTGTGTGCTGTGGGATACACAGCAGACTCATAGAATGGCAGATGTCCTAAACAACACTCTGGCCTCAGAGTCAGCCCTCAAGGCATTCGGATCTGGCGGAAGAGCCCATGAGAGTATAGCAGGTATGGAAAGCCAAGATATCATGGAAAAAAAAAAAAAAGACCTAAATGAAAGATCTCTGCGAGTGAGATCCCAGTGGAAAGAATGGGGCCATCAAAGAAGGAAGTACCTTTCTCTGAAGGGAGGAGAGAACTTCCACTTTGACTATGACCCTATCGGAATAAGATCAAAGTCAGCGAACTCTAAAGGCTTCCATAGCCCTGGCAACTCATGACTAGAGCCTAGGGAGATTACTGACGCCATGAACAGGAGTGTCAAATTGTTAAGTCAGCAACAGGAGTCACTGTGTACTTACACCCCATGTGGGATCTGTCCCTAATGTTTCGTCTAAAGCGAAGTGATGCTATAACTAGTACTGAAACAGTATTTTTATACTTTGCGTTTCTGTGTGGGCACAAACTGATGAGGTCTTTACTAATTATATACTGAAGTGATCTTCTGTATATAAAGAGAATTGGAAATGAAAAAAAAAAAACAACCTGGTGTTAAAATGGAAATGACATAGAAAATTAATTAATTTGAAAAAAAATTATGTAGGTTCTCTGTCTTTAATGTGCTGTACATTGCTATTTAATGCTATAATTAGTAATCCAATGGTAGTTTTTTCACTTTATGTTGCTATATGGGCAAAATGTTGAAATCTTTACCTAATATATACTAAACTGATCTTCTCTATACAAAGAGAATTGAAAATGAATCTTTAGGCCGGCGCCGTGGCTCAACAGGCTAATCCTCCGCCTTGCGGCGCCGGCACACCGGGTTCTAGTCCCGGTCGGGGCACCGATCCTGTCCCGGTTGCCCCTCTTCCAGGCCAGCTCTCTGCTGTGGCCAGGGAGTGCAGTGGAGGATGGCCCAAGTGCTTGGGCTCTGCACCCCATGGGAGACCAGGAGAAGCACCTGGCTCCTGCCATCGGAATAGCGCGGTGCGCCTGCCGCAGCGCGCCTACCGCGGCGGCCATTGGAGGGTGAACCAACGGCAAAAGGAAGACCTTTCTCTCTGTCTCTCTCTCTCTCACTGTCCACTCTGCCTGTCAAAAAAAAAGAAAAAAAAAAAAAGAAAATGAATCTTTACATGAATGGGAGGGGAAAGGGAGCGGGAAAGGGGAGGGTTGCGGGCGGGAGGGAAGTTATGGGAGGGGGGAAGCCATTGTAACCCATAAGCTGTACTTTGGAAATTTATATTCATTAAATAAAAGTTTAATAAAAAAAAGATGTAAAAATGTTATGAATTTTTTCAACTTTATTTATGCATCATTATTCTTCTCCACAATTCTAATGACAGAACTGTGATAATTTATGTACATGAAGGTCCAGGAATAAGATGGTACTTTAAGATGTTCATGGAAAACTGGAATTAAAAGATTATTTTGGGGCAAAAAAATTTTGATAACCATGCATAGTTTTCTCATGTTTTCCATGGACTTAATGAAGATCCCTCATATAGAGTAGTTTTAAAATGAACCTTTTATTCCTAGAATGATTCTTTGCTGCCAATGTTAGAACTAAGCAGTTAACACATCCCTTACGGGCTCCAGTTTATTCCCAGTTTCTCCACTTCCGATCCAGTTCCCTTGATATAGTGCAGTATATATGGGAAAATCAGCAGAAAATGGGCCAACTATTTGGGCCACTGTTACCCACACAGAAGATCTGAACAAAATTCCTGGCTCCTGGCATGGGCCATACCATTGCAACCATTTGGGTAGTGGGCCAATAGATGGAAGATCTCTCTCTATGTATATATCCCTGCTTCTCTCTCTGTTACTCTGACTTTCAAATAAATGAATCTTAAAAAAACTTATATAAGAAACCCCTTTCAGCATTCAATAGGAGTATCCTGAGTGACAGCAGGATTGTAAAGGTAGATTCAGGATGATTTCTGTAAAACATAGTTGCAACAATGGGTATTTATCGCATTTTTAGAAAGAATCACTTTTATAAATGTCTTCACGTCTAGCTCTTTTGAAATTACACCTCAAAATCTGACTTTTAGACAGAGAGACAATGCAAAGAAAAGCTTACATAAAAATGGAGAAGACATTTAGATATTCCCTAAATTCTACAATGGAAGATTTAATTTTAATTTCAAATTTTTGAAACATGTAAAAATATTGTCAGAATTTTTCCCTTGCCTTCAATAATATGATTTGGTGGTGAGCTTCCTAGTTTAACTTTTCTTCTGGTAAATGGGACTTATCTCTTTATCAAGAGTAATCATTGTAGGAATTACAACTGAACCCTAATAAAACGCTGCTTCGTGGATTGTAGGTTATTCTTTAGAGAAGTGAACCCAGTAGTTATGAATGTGCCATTTAAACTTATAAATGCAATTTAAATTGCAAATGCAAGCTATCAGAGGGAAACACCTGTAAGTTTTCAATCAGGTATCCACTGATTTTCAACCAAATCAATAAATAGTAGCAGGACAATGAATTTGCACCACCCAATCAAACCAAATAAGGACTATCTTCTTATTATCATAAAAGCAATAAAAAAGGCTTGCACAGCATTCTTCCCTTAATTTGTCTTTCACTCTGCACCATAAAGATAACAAAGTGCTGCATTTCCGAAGAGCGTATTGTTTTACTTTCTATGTTTTTCATCACTGAAGCCTAGAGAGTATTGTTTTTTAATTTGCTGATGGAACCCATCAATTAGAATTAGCTGAAATGTTGTGGGAGGATAATGACAATGGATATGAAGGAGAAGGGGAATGGGTAGCATGAATTAATGGTGCATTTATGGCACTTCTCATTGGATTCATGGCTCAGATTGTCTGATGAGTAAATAACTTATGTGTATGTCAAAGTTGGAGAAAGAAAATGTGGTTAAAATGATCTGATTAGAGATACTCATGTGTAAAACATTAGAGTAGCCATCTGTGATTAACTGTTAATAACAAACCTTATATATTAATATTATTTTTAAAATAGCCAACATTGTACTTAGATTCGTGGCTTCAGTGTCAACTGAACAAAGTTTTTTCCTGCTTCATGCTGAAAAGCTACATGACAGGGATTTTCACAAAGGTGAAATTTATGAGTCTTTGTTTTTTTCTCTGTGAGAAGAAATGCTTAAATTTTCTTCCAATTTTAAGGCTCTGTGATTCTAGTTATTCTAAAGGCTGATCATCCAGGTGTGAGGTTCATTAAATACAAGTCCTGATCAAAAGTGTTAACTGACCCGTGAAGTGTCATGGAAATGTACTCACCAAAAGGTACAACTGATTATTCTAATAGCCCTCTATAGCCCTCGATTGAAAAGCTTAGAGACCTTCCATGGTAGAGTTTCAAGCAAAACTTACTGCTACCAAATTTAAGTATTTTCCCCACTAACATTTACTCTGAACCAGAAGACTTGTCAATAATAAAGAACATGATAAAATGTTTTCTGAAGCACAGAATGAGCCCACAAACATAAATCAGTGTAGTTATCCTGGGTATTAGCTCTGGGACAAGAGTTATCAAAGACATAGTAGTGCCTTTGGTAGCAAAGAAAATGAAACTTACTTGTTTTTATTTTGAAAAGATAAGAAAATATGGGAATGCACACTTTAAAATGCTTTGTCATCCTATAGAGAGTACAACCTAAGATAAAATACCTTACTGTGTAGACCCTTTCGATCTAACCAACTAACCAACAACTGGAACAGAGGTGAAAATTAAAAAAAAAAAAAAAACAAAAAAACAAAAAAACAAAAAAACAAAAAAAAAAAACCAAAAACTAGGCTTGACCAAATTTTAAAAAGTAATTGAATATAAGCAATGCTATCAACATGTCTTAGTGTGTAACTTCTTTGGGCTACAAATAGCCCTTAGTTCATAGCCTTGAGAAAATCACTTATAAATATAATTGGAACAAATGTCTGATGTCATTTAGCAAACAAATGAGACTATAACTTTGCATTTTTATATACTATGCCATTAGTGTTTAAAATTTATTGTGAATTGTGGCATTATTTCAGGGGAGATAGTGAAGTTGTGTACATTTTAAATTCATCAAAAGGAAGAAATAATATTTCTATTTCAACCAAGTATGGCAGAATAATTAAATCAGTCAGACTGAATTAAACTAGCTAAATTAACATGAAACCCTTTCAGCCATCCACTGTAAGTCTGAGATTTTAATTAATGCTTAAAATGCAGTTTTCTTGTAGTTGATATTTAATTTATAGCTATAAAAATATGTAAGCTTATAGTAATTTGAATATTTCTCCATGAAAAATTCTTTTGCCCTCAAAATGACATAAAAGGAAAACAAATGCAATTTAGCTCTTTTGTGATTAAAATAAATGCTTTACTTTCTTGTTGTTTTATTTCTAAGTAAATTGAAGCTTAATATACCATAAACCCAAAGGGCTAGTATGTTAATAGTCTTTACAATATATCTCACAAACTATGAAGTCTGAAATGAATGACTCTCAGTTTTCCAAGCATCTCATTTGAAATTCTAGTGTAATTCCATATACTAGTTCACAATAAATTATAAATAAAATGGTAGGTCCTCTGGGATGTATGAATTCATCATTATACATAGAAAATAATGGCCTCGTTTGGAAAAGTTATCTATGACTTATCCGGATACTTATTTTAAGATGTCCATTGTAAGTAAAATACAAAATTTTGTATTAAATCCATCTTTGCCTTACATAATTTAAACATGCATGTGATTTATCTCTCCAGATCATAGTTTTTGTATGAACTTGCTAAATTTCTTGTGAGTGTGTCTATGTGCAGAGACTGTTCATGAAAGCAAACAAAGGGTCAGTTATTTGGTGCAGAAGTTAAGAGGCTCATGTCACAGGTCTGGTTTGCTATCTAGTCCTCTGCTTCTGATCCAATTCCCTTCTAAGGCTCACCCTGTGAAGTTGCAAAAGCTGAAATACTTGGGTGTCTTACATCCATGAGAGAAACCATAACTGAGTTCTGGGTTCCTGGCTTTGGCCTGGCCTAGCCATGGCTGTTGCAGCCATTTGGGGAATGAACTATCAGATGGAAGATCTCTGTGTATCCTTCTCCCATGGCCTTTCAAATAAAGTGAAAAGTAAATTATTTAAAATATTTAAAAGCAGAAGTAAATGCCATATCTTGCACTAAAACAAATTGGAAAAAATAGAAACTTTAAATCAAATTGGAAGCAAATTATAAGTACAATATTGATTTTTTGTGCTATTGGAATCTATGAAATATAAAATTAAAAATATGAAAATTTTGCCCAGTTGTCATTAATTTGATTTATGGGTAGTCTTTAGAAAACACCAAACAATCTCTCTATATATATCTATATATCTATATAGATATCTATATTTGACAGGCAGAGTAGACAGTGAGAGAGAGAGACAGAGAGAAAGGTTTTCCTTCTGTTGGTTCACTCCCCAAATGGCTGCTACGGCCAGAGCTGTGCCAATCTGAAACCTGGAGCCAGATACTTCCTCCTGGTCTCCCATGCAGTTGCAGGGCCCAAGCACTTGGGCCATCCTCCACTGCCCTTCAGGGCCACAGCAGAGATCTGGACTGGAAGAGGAGCAACCAGGACAGAACTGGCGCCCCAACCAGGACTAGAACCTGGGGTGCCCATGCCGCAGGTGGAGGATTAGCCAAGTGAGCCGTGGTGCAGGCCTGAATGCATTTTTTTTCTGTGTACATAGTGCATAAACTTTATTATTTTTTTATTTAGTAAATATAAATTTCCAAAGTACAGTTTATGGATTACAATGGCTCCCTCCCCCATAATTTCGCTCCCACTCGCACCCCTCCCATCTCCTGCTCCCTCTCCCATTCCATTCACATCAAGATTCATTTTCAATTATCTTTATATACAGAAGATCGATTTAGTATATACTATGTAAAGATTTCATCATTTGCACCCACACAGAAACACAAAGTGAAAAATACTGTTTCAGTACTAGTTATAGCATTACTTCACATTGGACATTAAGGACAGAGATCCCACATGAGATGTAAGTACACAGTGACTCCTGTTGTTGACTTAACAATTTGACACTCTTGTTTATGGCGTCAGTAATCTCCCTAGGCTCTAGTCATGAGTTGCCAAGGCTATGGAAGCCTTTTGAGTTTGCCGACTTCGACCTTATTCCGACAGGGTCATAGTCAAAGTGGAAGTTCTCTCCTCCCTTCAGAGAAAGGTACCTCCTTCTTTGATTCTTTGAAGGCCCAATTCTTTCCACTGGGATCTCACTCGCTGAGATCTATCATTCAGGTCTCCTTCTTCTTCTTCTTCTTCTTCTTCTTCTTCTTCTTCTTCTTCTTCTTCTTCTTCTTCTTCTTCTTCTTCTTCTTCTTTCTTCTTCTTCTTTGTGTCTTGGCTTTCCATGCCTACAATATTCTCATGGGCTCTTGAGCCAGATCCAAATGCCTTAAGGGCTGATTCTGAGGCCAGAGTGCTGTTAAGGACATCTGCCATTCTATGAGTCTGCTGTGTATCCTGCTTCCCATGTTGGATCCTTCTCTCCCTTTTTGATTCTATCAGTTAGTATTAGCAGACACTTGTCTTGTTTGTGTGATCCCTTTGACTCTTAGACCTATCAGTGTGATCAATTGTGAACTGAAATTGATCACTTGGACTAGTGAGATGGCATTGGTACATGCCACCTTGATGGGATTGTATTGGAATCCCCTGGCATGTTTCTAACTCCACCATTTGGGGCAAGTCCGATTGAGCATGTCCCAAATTGTACATCTCCTCCCTCTCTTATTCCTACTCTTATACTTAACAGAGATCACTTTTCAGTTAAAATTTAAACACCTAAGAATAATTGTGTCTGAATTACAGAGTTCAAACAATATTATTAAGTAAAACAAAAAAATAATAAAAGGGATAAAGTATTAACATATTCATAAAAAGTCAGAACAAGGGCTGATCAAGTCACTGTTTCTCATATTGTCCATTTCACTTCAACAGGTTTCCTCTTTGGTGCTCAGTTAGTTGTCACTGATCACGGGAAAAAAAAAAATTTGTCCGTTTGGGGCTGGCTTAATTCACTCAGTATGATGTTTTCCAGATTCCTCCATCTTGTTGCAAATGACCGGATTTCATTGTTTTTGACTGCTGTATAGTATTCTATAGAGTACATGCCCCATAATTTCTTTATCCAGTCTACTGTTGATGGGAATTTGGGTTGGTTCCAGGTCTTAGCTATTGTGAATTGAGCTGCAATAAACATCAATGTGCAGACTTCTTTTTTGTTTGCCAATTTAATTTCCTTTGGGTAAATTCCAAGGAGTGGGATGGCTGGGTTGTATGGTAGGGTTATGTTCAGGTTTCTGAGGAATCTCCAGACTGACTTCCATAGTGGCTTTACCAGTTTGCATTCCCACCAACAGTGGGTTAGTGTCCCTTTTTCCCCACATCCTCTCCAGCATCTATTGTTGGTAGATTTCTGAATGTCAGCCATTCTAACTGGGGTGAGGTGAAACCTCATTGTGGTTTTGATTTGCATTTCTCTGATTGCTAGTGATCTTGAACATTTTTTCATGTGTCTGTTGGCCATTTGGATTTCTTCTTTCGAAAAATGTCTATTGAGGTCCTTGGCCCATCTCTTAAGTGGGTTGTTTGTTCTGTTGTTGTGGATTTTCTTGATTTCTTTGTAGATTCTGGTTATCAACCCTTTATCTGTAGTATAGTTTGCAAATATTTTTTCCCATTCTGTGGGTTGCCTCTTCACTTTCCTGACTGTTTCTTTTGCAGTACAGAAACTTCTCAATTTGATGTAATACCAAATGTTAATTTTGGCTTTGACTTCCTGTGCCTCTGGGGTCTTTTCCAAGAAGTCTTTGCCTGTAGCTATATCTTGCAGGGTTTCTCCAATGCTCTCTAATAATTTGATGGTGTCGGGTCATAGATTTAAGTCTTCAATCCATGTTGAGCGAATTTTTGTGTAAGGTGAAAGCTAGGGGTCTTGATTCATGACTCTGCATGTGGAAATCCAATTTTCCCAGCACCATTTATTGAATAGGCTATGCTTATTCCAGGGATTGGTTTTGGATCTTTGATCAAATATAAGTTGGCTGTAGATGTTTGAATTGATTTCTGGTGTTTCTATTCTGTTCCATTAGTCTATCCTTCTGTTTCTGTAACAGTACCATGCTGTTTTGATAACAGCTGCCCTGTAGTATGTCCTGAAATCTGGTATTGTGGTGCCTCCAGCTTTGTTTTTGTTGTACAGGATTGCTTTAGCTATTCACGGTCTCCTGTGTCTCCATATGAATTTCAGCATCATTTTTTCCAGATCTGAGAAGAAGGTCTTCAGTATCTTGTTTGGTATTACATTGAATCTCTAAATTGCTTTTGGGAGAATTGACATTTTGATGATATTGATTATTCGAATCCATGAGCATGGGAGATTTTTCCATTTTTTGGTGTCCTCTTCTTTTTCTTTCTTCAAGGTTTTGTAATTTTCATTGTAGAGATCTTTAACGTCCTTGGTTAAGTTGATTCAAAGGTATTTGATTGTTTTTGTAACTATTATGAATGGGATTTATCTTAGAAGTTCTTCAGCTGTGGCATTGCCTGTGCATACAAAGGCTGTTGATGAAATATTAAGTCTTGGTGAAAAGTTGTCGTGATAATTTTTATGATATGGAGGAGTGAGTGTGCACCCTTTTCTTTTTTTTTTAAAGATTTTATTTATTTATTTGAGAAGTAGAATTATAGACAATGAGAGGGAGAGACAGAGAAAAAGGTCTTCCTTTCATTGTTTCACTCCCCAAATGGCCACGACGTATAGCGTTGCCCCTATCCGAAGCCAGGAGTCAGGTGCTTCTTCCCAGTCTCCCATTTGGGTGCAGGGGCCCAGAGACTTGGGCCACCTTCTACTGCTATCCCAGGCCATAGCAGAGAGCTGGATAGAAACTGGATAGATCTGGATAGCAGCCAGGAATAGAACCAGCCTCCATATGGGATGCCAGTGTAACAGGCAGAGGATTAACCTACTACGCCACGGCACTGGCCCCAGCCTTTTCAATATTTTAATATTTTGATCCTTTTGGAAGGTAAATAGAAGGGTACTACAAAAAGTTCATGGAAAAATGTGTGTAATGAAAAATCTAATATGGCTTTCATTTTTGCACAAAAATAAACATATTTTAATTGCAGTTCTTTTATCCTTTTGATTTGTCCTCATATATATATACATATATATATATATAAATTAAATGTCTTCCAAATTATATATGATAATTTACACATATAAATCCTCCTGAATTGGAACATGCATAAATAATGTACCACTAAAGTCACTGCTTTTGAAATTCAGAAAATGTTTCTACACCTCAATATATGTTTGATCATTTACACATTTTAAAATTAGAAATGTTTAATAAATTACCTGTAGAAGTTCTTATTCATCATCTATTGAGACTTCTTTTTCTGTTCTTATGTTAAAATCAGTTTAAACAGATTATTATAACATTTTTCAATCAATTTTATTTATTTCTTTGAAAGGCAAAGAGTGAGAGTGAGAATAAGAGAGTAATCAAGAGAGAAATAGTCATTGATCTGTTGGGTCATTCCTCAAATGCCTGCAACGTTTGGGGTGGACTAGGCTGAAACCAAGAGTTCAGAACTCAGGCTGGGTCTCCTTCCTGGGAGGCAAGGGGTGAACAACTTGATTGACACCTGCTGCATCCTAGGGTGTGCAATGGAGAAAGTTGGAATTCAAAACCATGCTGGAGGCCGGCGCCGTGGCTTAACAGGCTAATCCTCCGCCTTGCGGCGCTGGCACACCGGGTTCTAGTCCCGGTTGGGGCGCTGGACTCTATCCCGGTTGCCCCTCTTCCAGGCCAGCTCTCTGCTATGGCCTGGGAAGGCAGTGGAGGATGGCCCAAGTGCTTGGGCCCTGCACCCGCAAGGGAGACCAGGAGAAGCACCTGGCTCCTGGCTTCGGATCAGCGAGATACGCCGTCCGTAGTGGCCATTGGAGGGTGAACCAACGCCAAAAAGGAAGCCCTTCCTCTCTGTCTCTCTCTCTCACTATCCACTCTGCCTGTCAAAAAAAAAAAAAAAAAAAAAAAAGAACAACAGAGAACAGTTCTGGTGAAAAACTAACATAAATAAAATTAAAAAAAAAAAAAACGTGCTGGGACTCAAACCTACATACTCCATTATGGGATGTAGACATCCCGTGTGATCTTAATTGTCATGCCAAATGCCCAACTCTATTTTGAATGTGCAAAATATGGAGACAAGAAAGATCAATGCCATAGGATGGCATAGTAATAGTGATTGCCAGTAATAAGTGAACATCTTTATGATGCTTTTCACATTTTTTATTGAGTATTTTTCAACTATTTTGATAAAACTCCTAGGAAAATTTAGGAATTATTTTTGAAAAAGATCAATGTATTCCTTTATCTATGATTACAAAATTTCATAGAACCAAAAGTCGAGGAGGAAATATAACTACAAAACTAAGTGTGGTTATCCCTAAGCATTGGAATTCGAAACTATGCCATTCTTTTTCACTTTTCTGAACTTCCAAATTTTTGTCTTTGAGCATATTTTAGACAAAAACAATTATATTCAAAATTCTACACTGGCACTGGCATGACCAGATTGGATGCAGTAAAATTTATACAATATTGAGTGTGAGTATCCATTAGTTCTTTAGTCTCTCTTAAGATAAGATAGATACTTGGAAACTGCTTAGTGTGAAGAGCATATTTTGACTTTTTAAATACAGGGGCAATTTTTGGTGACCTGAACATAATAATGTACTCTTAGGTATATGCATGTAAAGATTATAGTTTTTGCACTCCTTTACTTATGATTTCACGGCTCAGTAAAAATGCTTTGAAACAAACAAAAAAAATGTTTGGTTACACAATGATTGGAATACTTAAACAACCTACTCAAATTTTAAATAAACATTCTTTCAAAAAAACTTTATGGGATGGAAAACCTATGCCAAGTACTAGATAATGATATACTTTACAAGCGCAATTCACTAAATGTTATTCAATCTTTCTCTGATGGCTGAGAATTTCACAACGCCTAAGAGTCATCATGGTGAATGTCAGCTTGATTGCAGAGTATCATAACTGTAGACACAAGGAGAAATAGACTTGCACTCTGCCTGTCAACTTAATTCAGCTCAATACTTTTGTAGTACACATAGCTTGCCCCATCATTCTACAAACATACCTTGATACCTAAATCACTGCCTGGAGATTGTGAGGTTTCTCAGTGCCCCATCATTTTTTCAAATTCTGTATATTCTTCATTGATTATTTCAAGCACCTTTTCCTCAGAAAGAATTCTCCACATCCAGATTAATCCAGAATGGCTTAATTCTTTTGGCTTAATTTGGGAAACCCATTTTTTTTTTCTAAAATTATGATCAACATCTTGCTATGTCTTCAAAACTTACAATTTAATTTATAAAATGCAATATTCCAAATATTTATTTATTTACTTGAAAGGCAGAGTTACAGACAGAAAGAGGAAGAGACAAAGAAGAGAGGTCTTCCATCTGATGGTTCACTCCCTAAATGGCTACAAGGGCTGGAGCTGGGCCAATCTAAAACCAGGAGCCAGGAGCCAGGAACTTCTTCTGGGTCTCCCACAATGGGGCAGAGGCCCAAGCAGTTGGGTCATCTTCTACTGCTTTCCCAGGCATCAGTAGGGAGCTGAATTGGAAGTGGAGCAGCCATGACTCGAACTGGCACCCATATTGGATTCTTGCACCACAGGGGGATGCTTAGCCTAGTTTGCCACAGTGCCAGCCCCAAAATATAATTTTTAAGTGATAAAATCTATCTGAAGTAAATGGGAGAATCTGGCTCATGTATACGTGAGATGAAATAATATCAAATCCTTCATACTTAACATAATTAGATTTTTCTGATAGGGATGCTGAAAAAATAGACAAATTATATGTCTTTTATCATTGTATGACTAACCACTCACATTCATCTGTTAAAAAAACTTTTTTACATTTGAATAAAAAATAAATCTATTGTTTTCTTAGACAAAAGGCATTAATAATACATAGCAATATCTTCAAGATCTTTTGTATTAAGCACCTGAATAGTTTATTAAAATTGAAGTTATTTTTTTAACTTTTATTTAATGAATATAAATTTCCAAAGTACAGCTTATGGATTTCAATGGCTTTCCCCCCATAACTTCCCTCCCACACTCAACCCTCCCCTTTCCCGCTCCCTCTCCCCTTCCATTCACATCAAGATTCATTTTCAATTCTCTTTATATACAGAAGATCAGTTTAGTATATATTAGGTAACGATTTCAACAGTTTGCCCCCACATAGCAAAATAAAGTGAAAAAATACTGTTGAGTACTAGTTATAGCATTAAATAACAGTGTACAGCACATTAAAGACAGAGATCCTACATGATATTTTTTTAAAAATTAATTAATTTTCTATGCAATTTCCAATTTAACACAAGGTTTTTTTTTTTTCATTTTCAATTATCTTTATATACAGAAGATCGATTCAGTATATACTAAGTAAAGATTTCATCAGTTTGCACCCACACAGAAACACAAAGTGAAAAATACTGTTTCAGTACTAGTTATAGCATCACTTCACATTAGGCAACACATTAAGGACAGATCCCACATGAGATGTAAGTACACAGTGACTGCTGTTGTTGACTTAACAAATTGACACTCTTGTTTATGGCATCAATAATTTCCGTAGGCTCTAGTCATGAGTTGCCAAGGCTATGGAAGCCTTTTGAGTTTGCCGACTTCAACCTTATTCCGACAGGGTCATAGTCAAAGTGGAAGTTCTCTCCTCCCTTCAGAGAAAGGTACCTCCTTCTTTGATGGCCTCGTTCTTTCCACTGGGATCTCACTCGCAGAAATCTTTCAGTTAGGTGTTTTTTTTTTTTTTTTTTTTTTTTTTTTCCCAGAGTGTCTTGGCTTACCATGCCTATAATACTCTCATGGGCTCTTCAGCCAGATCTGAATGCCTTAAGGGCTGATTCTGAGGCCAGAGTGCTATTTAGGACATCTGCCATTCTATGAGTCTGCTGTGTATCCCGCTT
The DNA here is from genome assembly GCF_033115175.1 of Lepus europaeus. Classification (NCBI taxonomy): domain Eukaryota; kingdom Metazoa; phylum Chordata; class Mammalia; order Lagomorpha; family Leporidae; genus Lepus; species Lepus europaeus. The sequence goes on along the minus strand of NC_084834.1, from coordinate 47,453,739 downwards.
CCCATGTTGGATCATTCTCTCCCTTTTTGATTCTATCAGTTAGTATTTTTATATTTAATATTTAATTGTTTGCTTTTTATTATTTAATTTGTCAACTCCCCCTAAGTATGATGAAGGGATTATTAAATTTTGCCAAAGTAATTCTGCAGTGAATGACATAGAATGCTTCAAATATTGTCATTTACTTGTTGCTGTTTTTTAATTTTGTACAGATAATTCAATTCTAGACATACTGGCATATCATTTAAGCTTATGAACTCATATTTTCAACTTGGATACCAAAGTTTTGAGTGAACTTTTCACTTAGAACTTTTCTAGTTCTAAATATTATCTATAAAGAAATGCATAAATATATGTGTATATTATTTACTGTAGCATACTAGTAAGCTAACCATTGATCATGCTTGCTGAATGGGGATGAGGTATTTTAAACACTTTAGTCATTGGAAGACTTTTTATGAAGAGGTCACATTTGAGCTGTGTCCCTGAGAGAAAACCAAATATACAAGGCTAGAGGAAGAGAAAACAGCCAGGGCCTAGACTCAGAGCATTTAAAGAAGGAAAAGACATGCTAGAACTGCTTGCTAATGGGTGAGGAAGAGTTTGGGAGGGTAGGCAGAGCTCTGATCACACATGGCTTTTTAGATCATAGTAAGGAGTCTGAGTTTCTATTCAAAGTATAATGGTAAGAGTAAAAGGTTTTAGTTCCTCTGTGAGTGGACTGCTTGAGGGTGGTGCACAATAGTTTTTGCAGTTACATTTTCAAAATGTCTTTTGGACATAGGGTTGTAGTGAAGCTAGAAATGATGAAGGAGATATTGTACTTGGCAATGGTAAGAGTAATATAAGATAGTAATCGGGGCAAATATTTTCCATATACTAATTGTATTTTTTAATTTTTTTAAAAAAAAGGTTTATTGTATATTTATAGAAGGCAGAGTTACAGAGAGGGAGAGGCAGAGACAGAAAGAGAGCTTTTCCATCTGCTGGTTCACCCCACAAATCACCACAAGGGCCAGGGTTAGGTCTGGCTGAAGCCAGCAGCCAGGAGCATCATATGGGTCTCTTTCATGGATCAGGGGCCCAGGACTTGGGCCATCCTCTACTGTTTTCCTAGGTGTATTAGCAGGGAGCTGGATTGGAACTGAACCAGCTGGACTCAAACTGGCACCCATACAGGATTCTAGCAGATGGATATTCAACCCACTATGCCACAGCACTGGCCCCATTAATTGTATTTTTACAACACCAACGTGAAGCAGATGCTAAAACCATTGTCATTTTGCAGATAAAATAAATTAAGACACAGTGAGGTTAAGAAAGTTGCCCATGATTACAAAGCTAGGATATAGTGAAACTAATACTTGAATCTATAATATCTAATTTCATCATTTCAAATTAATTAAAATTTTAAGTATGTAAATTTTGAAGAATAATTTTCCACTTAAATAAGTTAAATTTTAAAATATTAGTAAGCAAAGATTATGTTTTTGTTCCTTGTATACATACCTACTTAGTTTATATTTCTGTATTAAAGGCAACAAAGAAAAAAAAGTTTGACAATTTTTAAAAATCATACACAAAATTTGGGGGCCCAAATTTATAGCTTGCTTGATATCACTATTTGACTAGTTGAATATGCACTAAGACATTATGCCTCAAAAGTGTCTGATAAATATTTAGAGACTTAGATAATTAAGATCATAATCCATATATAGTATTTAATTGTTTTTTCCCCTCGATAGTAAATGAGAAATTTAAATATGTTTTAGTTTAATTTATTATTTTATGTATGGATACTTCTTACAGCCAGTGATATCTAATTTTATGGTGAGGAAATTGAAACACTATTGACTAAAGGGCCTGGCTGGAGTTTTGAAAGTGTAACAGTGCAGTCAAAAGCAACAGGTATACAATGTGGACAGAATGCAAAGATAATAGAAATGATTATGCTGTTGGCTTTTGAATTTTTACCATCAGTTTGAGAAGAAACTTGGAAATAATGAGAAAGTTGCCAATACAAGGGTGGATACTTCAAAAATGTCATGGAAAACAGAATTAAAATATGTTGGTTTTGTTGCAAAATAATTTGGAAAAGTACTTTGTAGTTTCTTCATAATGTGCATTTTCCATGAAGTTTTTGAAGGCCCATCATATGAAGGAAACGTTCGGGAAGATGTAAAAGAATAAACTCAATATAAAAGTCTATATAAAAATAAGCATTTGTAGGGGTCAATCCTGTGGCATAGTGGGCTAAGCTGCTGCCCCTGGCATCCCTTATGGGTGCCCGTTCGGTTCCTGACTGCTCCATTTCTTATCAACTCCCTGCTAATGTGCTTGGGAAAGCAGCAGAGGATGACCCAAGTCCTTGGACCTCTGCACCCACATGGGAGATCCAGAAGAAGCTATTGTCTTCTGGCTTTAGCCTGGCCCATCCTGGTCATTTCAGCCATTTGGTGAGTGAACCAGTGGATGGAAGGTCTCTCTCTGTTTCTGTCTCTATCTCTTTCTGTAACTCTGCCTTTCAGATAATTAAATTTCTTAAAATAAATAAGCATTTACAAATATTATCTCATGAATGTTATGGAGCTATATAGAAAGAGATGAGAATATATATTTCAAAAGCTATAATATCCTATTGATATTGTTTTCCTAATACTGAAAAAATGATTTTACTGTAAAATTGATCACTAATTATTTGTAAGAATTTATTTTACTTCTTCATGTACAAATGTAAATAATTCTGTATTATATAATTAACCATCCATTTATGGTTTGTGTAATATAGTAAATAAAATAGCATAATTAGAGTGAAGCTAATATATACATACCTGAAGAACATAATATTTAGGGTCTTACAAAAGTAATTACATTTTTCAGAAAATAATACAGTTTATTTACAGATATATAAAGTAACAATTGAAGATAAATTAACATTTATAATGTTTTTCTTAAACATGTAGTGTAAGAAAGTTATTCTGCTTCCCTGCAGTTGATCTTACACATTTGTTTCGCTTTAGGTTTATTTTTAGACTTTTTTCTAGCATCAAAAAGAGATTTGTGATGTAGTATTATTTATTTTCTCTTGTCTGGCAGCTCAGTTTACAGGTAGAACATTTAGATTGGCACATTTCTCCTTCCTTCTCTTGTTCTCATTAGCAGGGAGTCTTAATCTCTTCTTTCTCTGCCTTTCTGAATAATCAAACTGTATCACTCTCCCAGTAGGATCTAAACAAAGATTGAGTAGAAAATTAGGATCACAAGAAGTAGATGTAAGCATAGTTCATAATCGTGAAAAATCAATATAACATATAAAGAGGCGCTTTAAAATCAGTCTGATGCTTGTTTGTGTTACAGTTTCCAAGATCCCACAATATAGTCCCTTTTCTCTCAGTATAAAACATATATTGAGCTCTATCGCTGCCTTAACCCTCTCCAAATTGTTTCCAGGTCTCATGAACCTGGTTAACACTATTTCTCATGAGTACACAGAACTCTATTGTGTTTATAATCTATTTGTGTGCAAAGAATCATACTGCCCTGTTCTGAGTTATGTACTTGAATCTCTATTCTTGCTGCCTTTGTTCAGAGCCATAGATAAAACAATAATGCAGGAATGGTAAGTTTTCTTTGCTACAATTAGACTGACAGAGAAGATCTTGAAAGGTTTTGGTGAAGTCATGTGATTGGAGAAATGAAATCCTCCAACAACATTCTATGTGGTGCTACAGATATTGGTAATATTATGGCAATATTGGTAATATTATACAGTAGATGCCAGCTGGGTGCAAGAGCAAGTAAAGACAAGTTCACTGACAGCTAGTAGTGAATTCTTGTTTATACGTTTCACACATTAGCTATTCAGGGAGACACAAAGCTTTTTTTAAAAAAAGATTTATTTTTTATTTATATTTTGAGATGCTGAGTTATAGAAAGAAGGAGCCAGAGAGAGAGGTCTTCCATCTGCTGGTTCACCCCCCAAATGGTCAGAGCTGGGTTGATCTGAAGCCAGGATCCAGGAGCTTCTTCTGGGTCTCCCACCTGGGTGCAGGAGCCCAAGCATGTCAGCCATCTTCTACTGCTTTCTCAGGCCATTAGCAGGGAGTTGGAGCAGCTGAGATTAGAACTGGTGCTCATATGGGATGCCAGCACTGCAGTTGGAGGCTTAACATAGTACACTAGAGCACCGACCTAGCAAGAAGGATTTTAAAACACAAGTTGGATAAAGTCTTCCATGAATATAATATCTCTCCTTCTCTTTCTCTCTCTCACTATATATATATATATATATATATATATATATATATATATACACACACACACACACATATATGTGTGTGTGTGAGTGTGTGTGTGTACATATATATCTATAATCTTAATTGTTAAATAAACAGTTACCTAGCATTTAAAGTTCCAAAGACTGAGAACATTGCATCAAGAACCTCAAAACAGAAACAACTAAATGTGAACAGTACAGATAGTAAGAAATGAGACTATATGGGGTTTGCAGAAGAGTCATCAAAGGATTTGAAGAATACTACAGTTTTTATTATGATCAAGTGTTGGCAGTAATGATGAATGCTTTTATTTTCTCTGGATGGATGGTGAAGCATTAACAGATTAAATACTTGTCAAACATTTGCTATTTGAATGAATATTGGCAATATGTCAAGCAGTGAACTAAGTATTTCTTTTTTTTAAAATATTGATTTATTTATTTATTTATTTATTTTTTATTTATTTATTTTTTTTTTATTTTTGACAGGCAGAGTGGACAGTGAGAGAGAGAGAGACAGAGAGAAAGGTCTTCCTTTGCCGTTGGTTCACCCTCTAATGGCCGCCGCGGTAGCGTGCTGCGGCCGGCGCACCGCGCTGTTCCGATGGCAGGAGCCAGGTGCTTCTCCTGGTCTCCCATGGGGTGCAGAGCCCAAACACTTGGGCCATCCTCCACTGCACTCCCTGGCCACAGCAGAGAGCTGGCCTGGAAGAGGGGCACCGGGACAGGATCGGTGCCCCGACCGGGACTAGAACCCGGTGTGCCGGCGCCGCAAGGTGGAGGATTAGCCTGTTGAGCCACGGCGCCGGCCTGATTTATTTATTTGAAAGTCAGGGCTACACAGAGAAAGAAGGAGAGTTAGAGAGAGAGAGAGGTCTTCCATCCACTGGTTCACTCCACAATTGGCTGCAACAACCAGAGCTGCACATATCCAAAGCCAGGAGCCAGGAGCATCTTCTGGGTCTCCCACACGGGGGCAGGCACCCATGGACTTGAGCCATCTTCTACTGCTTTCCCAGGCCATAGCAGAGAGCTGGATCACAGGGGGAGCAGCCAGAACTCGAACCTGAACACATATGGGATGCCAGCACTGCAATCAGCAGCTTTACCTGCTACACCACACGCCATCCCTATAAGTATTTCATTACATTTTTTTTTGATTCCCAAAACTGTTACAGAATAAAGAACCTCTTGTAAAAAAAAATATTAGAAACATACTCAAAAAACCAAAAAGCTATAAAAGGATTGAACCTGTTCTCTATATCAGATTACACTGCATAAAAATATCATACAATCAATATTAAATGATTCTATAACATGGATAGTAAATAGTATATTGTTCTTATTATGGATTGAGGTTAGAATTGTTTTTAAATTTTTCTTTGTTCAACTTGGTAAAATTCTAAGCTTACAAAACTCTCCTATATTGTATCTACAGCTATATTTCCTTCAGTACCTGACAACCTACTTTTGTTGTACCTGAAAATGAGAGCCAAAGCTCTGTGAAGCAGGGAAAAACTTAGCAAATAGGGCTGCCCTCTAAAGTATTCTCATTTACTCATTTATAAAGGTCACTATGATGCGAAGGTTGTGGATCTTGTCATGGGTAATATAGCATGAAGTAATAAAAATGTATTTCATCTTTATACATGGTAAAACTTAATAAAACATCAACATTTTATTTTTTTAAATATTTATTTATTTGAAAGAGTAATACAGAGAGGCAGAGAAAGACAGAGAGAGAGAGAGAGAGAGAGAGAGAGAGAGAGAGGTCTTCCATCTGCTGGTTCACTCCTCAATTGGCCACAAACAGCCTGAGTTGTGCAGATCTCAAGCCAGGATCCAGGAGCTTCCTCTGGGTCTCCCACGTGGGTGCAGGGGCCCAAGGACCTGGGCCATCTTCTACTGCTTTCTCAGGCCATAGCAGAGAGCTGGATAGGAAGTGGAGCAGCCAGGACTCGAACTGGCACCCACCTGGGATGCCAGCACTGCAGGCTGCTATGCTACAGCTCTGGCCCCAAAATATCAACATTTTCATAGAAATTAAAAACATGATTCTTTTGAAACAAACTTCTGTTCTGTATTTAGCATATCCATGGACTGTATGCGGGAGGATCAGAAATGCAGATTGTAGGACTCAGGGGAGAATTATCAACACTACTGAGAGGAGAGCCAAAAGCTGCAACTTTCTACCACTGGGGGTCACTAGAACCAACTGGAAATTACATAATTGTACACTATCTCATACCTGTTGGAGAGATACTGACGGCCAGAGCATTGAAGGAATGACTTTGTTCCACTATGACCTTTGCATGTCCTTATGTGCAGCCGCTCTTTTCTACCCCATTTCACTCATTATATTTATCCTTTATCTGTTACTTGACCACACATTTGGATAAAATCCTGATTTTTGGAACAGCAAACGCTGCTGGCAAGATCATACTTCCATTCCCCAAACAAGATGAACTTTGAGTCTCTTTCTAGACCTTATAGATGATCCCAACCTCAGGTTCTAAAGGTTTTCTTCTGTAATAGTCCTTACAGAGACTGGTATGTTGCCAGAAAAACAAAAGAAAACAAATGCCAAAATAGTCATTGCTGACTGATGTTTATAGAATAGGCTGGGAGTCATTTTCTTGTTAAAACTGGAATTTAATGTTCCCTTCTCTTCTTATATCCCCCCTAACATTTCCCCCTGATGGTGTTTGATGGCATCTGGAGATAATTTTTGGCTGCCAAATTTGAGCGAGAGGCAGTGCTATTGGTATGTGGGGATCAAGCCCAGAGATGCTCCTAAACATTTTATATTGCAAGGGACAATCCCTAACAACAAAGAATTACACCATTGAAAATATCACTAAAGCTAATGTTAAGAAGTTCTGATTGAGAAAAAGAAGTTGTCAGTTACCATACTCATAAAAGAAATGTAATGATTAGCAAATACTTAAAATCTAAAGATTTGAAAATTCTATTTATGATATAAAGTGTACCTATAGATAATTTGGTGATCAGCCTTTCTTTTTTTGAATAATAAAACAAACTTGATCTTTAAAAACATACATCTTAAAAAAGCCTTTTAGAATTTAAATAATTTTTAATATTTTAAAAACTCATATTTATATTTCATTTGGCAAAAACCTATAATTAACACTATTTTTTCTAAATTGTAATGAGACTAATAGCATGACTTATTTGTGATTATTAAATTGTCTACTAATTATAAAACACTAAAAATAGAACTAAAATTAATTTTGCATGAGATTTTTTAAATAAGAAAACTGATTTTCTACTTCAGTTTAAAAGCAATTATTTTCCTTTTGATTGCACATTCACATTTGAATTTTCAAAATTGTTTGTATTATCATGCATTAGCATTGAACCCTTACAGAGATAATCTTTCATGTTACATTTGAAATATATGTCCCATTGTTTAAATCAATATTTATGTTTCTGAATAAAATCACAATGAGTTATTGTACATTTTTACCAAGTTTGTGAATGTTTAAAAAATTTAATTTTTGAATTAAAAATTAGAGTTCTAAACTTCATCAATATAAAAAAGAAATATTTTAACCTAAAATGTTGTGTTGAAGTTTATGAAAACACAACTTTAAGAACCGTATATTTTATAGACAAAAATTTAATCAAAGCCAAGAATGTCAAGGCAAGATGTCTGAGAAATAAGAATTCTGCAGGATATAATCATAGTCTGGGTTTTAATAAAAATATAGTACTAGTCATTCATCTCTGTAGTTATGATGTTTTCTATAAATTAATGAATCCAATAAACTAAAAATGTCTAATTCAAGATGTTCCTAGACAAGAATGAATTGAAATCTGTCTAGTGTAATATCTCAAAACTCTCTTTGAAAGATTACATTTATGTGTGTGTTCATATCAAATATCAAATAAGCTATTGCTTGCCCACAAAATGGAGCAGAAAACTTTGCACATGTGTGTGTTCTTGTGTATGTATTTCCTCTTAATGCCGATCATTATCATATTTCAAAATGACCCTATGTCAACTGAAAAGGGGTTATATAGGGAAACAGAAACAGGACTCCTTAAGAAAAAACAGACCATAAGAAATTGAATAATATTTTCATAACTACTAACCTGAGTCCCTTTGATGTATGACAAACGAATGATTTTCATTCTAGATTATCACTAACTTACAACTTAAAAATTTGTAAGACATCATTTTAGTAGGAGTCAGGACCTCTGGACAATGTTTATCAAGTACAGGGCAGAAATAGTGACCCACCTGTACTTTAGGTGACAAGGATTAGCCCATTATTTGTGGAAAATGGAAAGTGTAATATAAGAATAATAAAAACAGTACCTAAAAGTTTATCTATTTTTCCTATTATCACTATGTTTTGGAACTTTTGAATAGTGTCACTAACAAAATAATACTCTCGTGTAACAGAGTGCCCCACTGCTATCCATCCCCCGTGGTGGACCACTGTTCACAGACAGCTTCCCAAAATTAGATCAGATACAATTACCATCCATTTTCTTATAACACTAACCTTTATCTTAGAACTTCCCACAATTAAAATAAATAATTGAGTATTTGATTAATACGTAATACCTTTTTATCCGTCTGGATTATGATCCCCAAGAAAGCAAAGCATTTTTCATTTTCTCCAGTATATCAAATAGGCCACATATATAGAGAGAGAGCCTAAATGAATACTTATGAATTTGAGTGCATGGATGATAAATTGATAAAGAATGCTAAATGAATGAATGAATAAAACATAATGCTTAATTTAAACATTCTTGAGATTTTTCAACCATTGTGTCTAGATTTTAAAGCCCTAAGTCATAACTATCATTTATTGAGGCATTTCTAATGGCTTGGAAAATTCATTATCTACTAAACCTTTATTTAGTTGAGACACTATCAAATGGACATGACAAAGCAATGTTCAAAGATAATAGTGATCTGCATTCTTTTCCTGAAAGTGAAAATGAAAAAAAAAAAATGACCACTATACTATTTTGTCCTTCAATTTGTCTATTAGACATCAAAGTAAAAACATTTGGTAATCTTACTTGGGGAATACTCAATTATATTTTCACAATTCTTTTATTGAATTCTTATTAACTTTTTAAATGATCCATTAATTCTGTGGTGTTTCTGCATCTAAAATTGCTTCCTTGCTGAATTAAAACTAGTTCACTTATCAGTTAGCATGTCTTAATCTCACGTCACACACATTCTATATGATTTTCATACTCATATAGCTGGAAGTCCTGAGGCATATGAAGTTGATGATATTCTACCCTGTAGAGATGGTTGTATCTATATTAAAGATCATTTATTTTTTACTTTATCTACAGGTGGAATATCTTCATGCTTGAAAATGGCTATAGCACTTCACAGCAATCTTCATAAGAATACATTTTCCAGAAGCTTTTAAATCAATTTCCCTTCAAGTCTCATTGGACAAAGCTGGGTCACACATCTGTCCCTGAGCCAATCACTGGCAAAGGAGAATGTCACCATTGTGACTAGTTTAGGATGATCTGGGTCTCTTGAGGAGCTAGGATTAAAGGTCATGGACCTTGGGGAGGTCGCTGTGGTGCAGTAGGTTAATCCACCACCTGCAGCACTAGCATCCTATATGGGCACTGGTTCATGTCCCGGCTGCTTCTCTTCCAATCCAGCTCTCTGCTAAGGCCTGGGAAAGCAGTAGAAGATGGCCCAAGTGCTTGGGCACCCCCATGGGAGACCTGGAAGAAGCTCCTGGCTCCTGGCTTTAGATTGGCACAGCTCTGGCTGTTGCAGACATTTGAGGAGTGAGCCAACAGATGGAAGACCTTTCTCTCTGTCTCTCCCTCTTACTGTCTGTAACTCTACCTACCAAATAAATAAATAAATAAATATTTTTTTTAAAAAGTCATGGACCTTTATGTCACATGGCAAATGAATGAGTTCCAAAAAAGGGTGCTTCTTATACCAAGCTAGAATTATTTCTTTCAAGTCAAACTCTGAAATTTTTAAAAGCTTTTGTTTTTACATAAGCAATCATGGTATTTCAAATAAAATATGAGAAGACAATCATAACAACATATAATGATGTTGTACCAACATCAGAAAGCCACTATAAAGCCCAACACAATCCTTGAACTTCTGAACAGTTTTATGTATTGTTTAGCAAGTATTCACAAGCTGACCCTGACTTTCAGGATAGTAAATGAAGATAGAATTATCAATCTGAAGACCCACAGTCTAGAAAAGAAACACTGCTAAGCCAAGGCTGCCTGACCTACTGGCAACACATTTTTGGCGATCAAATCCTAACAAGTCCCTGGGTTTAAAAGAGTTGAGTCTACACTGAAGGTGAACATGTAAGAAGAGATTATAAAAACACATTTTAAATTCATCACATAAAAATATGTTTGTGCTATGGAGTCTGTGTGTGACAACTGCGGAATATCCCTACTCCTACTGGGAGCCAAGAGGAAATCTTTCAATACTAGAAGGAAAAGGTGTTTTCCCCACGTCGATTCGGTTTTCAAGACACTCTATTAGTAACTCATGTCCTTTCCCCAAAACCATCAAGTTACAAGCCCTGATAAAACTTTCTGCTATTCTGAATGTCTTGAAAACCTTTCTCACTGAAAAAGTTAAATGAAATTGCTTAAAAACCATTACTCCCACATTATAAATTGATGGTATAAGTCTTTATTTTCATCTTTGTTTCTGAAGTTTATAATAATATTTGTATTCACATCATTTCTCTTTTATTATAGAGTTAACATTATCTAGATTTATCATATGTATTTTTGAGAATGTGAAATGCAATTGAAGAACAGATGTACCTCTAAAGGCTTTAAATGGAAAATGGAAAACTGTTTTGAAAAATGACCATTGAACCTCTGCATCCAATTTGGATGGACTTTAATATCTTTTATTGTGAAATATTTATAAAGGCTTTCTATGCTCTTTCACAATTAATTTTTGGAAAGATAATGTTTATTTTTTAGGGAAAGACTCTTTGGAGTGAGGTCACTGGGAGAATGATTCACTTTTGGGGCATTTTCTGGCTGCTCAATTCAGTACCTTCATTGTAATAGTTCTTGTACTGAATGGGAAACTTCACTAGTCAGTGGTAGAGAATTTATAATGCTTTTTCAAAAGGCATTTTGAAAAATATGATATTTAAATATTATATATAAAATATGATATTTAAAAACCATCTTCATGGTATATTAATCAGAAATATATTCTGTATTTATCATATAGTGAAATATTAGATACGTTTAAAATGTCTAAAATTAGTTCATAGCAATGTTCATGAAGAGTTCTTCAGAGGTACTCTGAGTAGAGAAATACTATCCAACAAGAAGCATTAAAGAGGAAGCTTATTGGAAAACATAAAAAGACCTTTTCTTTTGGAGTGCCTGATGCACTCAGAATACTAAAATATCCAGGATGGAAAACCAGAACACTATAATTTGATAGGGGTAGTATTATTATTATCTTCTTTCCTTCGAAGTTTGGAAAATAGATAAGATTGTCAGCAGGTGAAAAGATTATCTTCAGAAAGGTCCAATAGATCTACAAATGTGTAGTTAATTATTTTTTTTCTACAACTCCACTTGAGAACATTCAAGAACAAAATTGGTTTAAATCCTACAATTGCTTACTACTGCGAGTTTTGAGTGGCCTTAATTTTACATGGTCTCCTGAATTTTTACTTAGTTTTGTTTAAAAAGCTTTATTATATTTTGAAAAGCAGAATGACAGAGAGAAAGAGAGCATGACAGAGAGAGAGAGAGAGAGAGAGAGAGAGAAAAGGTGGAGAGAAAGAGCTGATAAGAGAGATCATCCATCAGCTGCTCTTTCACTCCACAAATGGCCATACCAACTATGTCTGGACCTGGCCAAAGCTAGGAGCCAGAAATCATGGGTATTTTTAAAAATTATCAAAACATGAGGATATGCATGTTCTAAAATTCTCTGAAGACAATGCACCCCATCACCTCTGTCAAAGGTCAGACTGAAAATAGCATCATTTTTTGTGGCATATAGCCATAAAGGATTCTGGGAGAATTAAATGGATTTTGTGTAATGTATTTAAAAGAGGGCCTAGTACTAGTATGTGATCCATAAACATTGTACTATTATTAAATAATGATGATGACCATATATATATATATATAAATATGCATAAAACATTTTATGAAAACTAATTCTAAACTTATTGATATGTTTAAGACCAGCCATACTATAGCCACACTAAATTCTGGCTTTTTCTTTACTTAAAGGAGTAAAAAAAAGAGCTGCAGTAACACTGAAAGTGTCACTCTTAATTAAATGTATAATTGATTTACAAAGGAAGGAAGGAAGGAAGGAAGGAAGGAAGGAAGGAAGGCAGGAAGGAAGGCAGGAAAGAAGGAAAGAAGGAAGGAAGGAAGGAAGGAAGGAAGGAAGGAAGGAAGGAAGGAAGGAAGGAAGGAAGAAGAAAAAAAAGAAAGAAAATAGTCAAGGATCTAACCAGAGACCATGTACCTCATATGTAACCAGAGCCCAAAGTGAGCAGAGATCCAGCTCTCTGCTAATGGCCTGTGAGAACAGTGGAAGATGGCCTAAGCGCTTGGGCCCCTGCACCAAAGTGAAAGGCCTGAAATATGCTCCTGACTTCTGGCTTCAGATCTGCTCTGCTTCGACAATTGTGGCCATTTGGGAAATGAACCAGCAGACGGAAGACCTTTCTTTCTCTCTGCCTCTCCCTTTCTCTGTCTGTAACTCTGCTTCTCAAATAATAAATAAATCTTAAATAAAGAAAATGAACAGCACAATGTTAATCTATGGTAATAAACCAATCATGCTGTATTCCAAAAGCAAGAGGTGGTCAGAGAAAAGAGGCTCAGCTTTGTCCTCAGCTGCTCCCGAATGTCCAAAGTTTCTCCTTTCCTATGAGTTCAGCCAGAATGTGAGATGAGGAGGCACAATTGCACATGGCCACATAGTTAGCAAAAAGCATTGTTTAGCTTCAAGTTACAAAAGAAATGAGATACATGTTTTAGATTTAAGTACAAAGAAAACTGGATATAATTTTCTTTGAGGGGATTATGATAGTTTCTTACAACAATGATTTGGAAAAAGGGCAACAGATAGAGTCCCTTGCTTCTAATTTATTTTGGAAAGCTTAACTTCGTTTTAGGTGAACATAAGATACAATTCAAGTGCATAAAAATATTTTTAATTCGAAACTATTATATATTAAGAATCATTTTTAAAGAAGCAATATCCTTTCATTCAGAAAGACTCTCAAACTGACTGTAAAGATTATTTACTTCTCCAAATGATCGTGATACCCTGATCAAGTTCCTCATGCTCTACTACCCAGTGATGTCTGATCACACTGGCCTGTCTGCAATGAGAATTCTCTTAGGTTTTGATTTAGCCTTGTTCTCCTTGATGTTTTCTTATTTTTCACCCACTGACATCTCCAGACTTCAAATGACATTTCATTGGCTATAACTTCCCAGTTATACAAGGTGTATTCCATATTTATCCCAAATTTCATTCCTCACTGTAAAACCCTATTACCATGGTAGCCATACCTGTTATATAATCCTGGAAAATATTTTGCTTTCCTTTCTCTATCAAGTACCATTTATGTCTTTTCTCACTAACAGTGAAGTAATTAAACAACAGAATTTTGCATATAAAATATTAGAAATCTGCTATGCAGGCAAGGAGGTGGCAAGCAAATAAGAGCTAAGATCACCTGTCTTTCCCTACGGCCCTGCCTTTTCCACCGAACACACACCTGCTCTCTATGCAGTGGAATATTGCAACTTCCCTCTAAAGCCACCAGTCAGAACCAGTTTTGTCCAAAAGTAACCAACATGATGCTGGTTACATCCCTGTGGTGTTCTGTACATAGTACCATTATAATAAACTTACCATATCTGATATTCCTACTCCCATCATGTACCTGATGCCATGAAACTATTGAGATTTCACAAAAAGGGTAGGAAATTGGATAGTATTCAATCCCTACCACAAACTCCAGCCCCTATGAATACTCCATTAAAACCTGCCCAGGCACCATTCTCTGTGCTTTTATGTCATATAAAAGACTTATTGAGTGCAATTCAACCTGGGGTATACGCACACTGCTTCTTGAGTGTTTACTTTCAGTCATGACAAATTCCCTCATGTCCTCAGTTCCTCACAGAAAGCCCCATGGGCCATGGACATTTGAGTAAAAAAAGGGCCCTGAGGGCACTCAGGTGCAATGGACTGTATTCATGATTTAGGACACTGTATCTGAAATAGTCCACAAGGAGGCGCTGGAGACACCTGTGGCACCAATGGATGTGACAGAGATCCTGGGAGGCCAGATCTCACTGGGAGCCATTGACAGGGCTCTCAACATAGCATGACTCACTCTTTCTCCTATTTTCCTTTTTGATCCCTCTAGGTCATGAAGTGGCTCTTTCAATATGGGTAACTTCCTAACCTTCCCCACGGACTCACCTCTGTGCTGCCTCCTTAAAAACTGGAAAACCATTGGATTAGATGTTCTAAACAAGAAAAAAAAAAGTTACTTTCTCTGTTTCTCTGGTCATAATATATGCTTGAGAATGGGGAAACCCAGCTACCAAAATTGGCCTTCTAGTTAAATGCTGTCCTTCATCGGGACCTCCCCCAATGAAACAACAAAAATTGTCAGAAATCCCTTATGTCCCAGCTTTCATGGAATCCTTTAAAAAAACACACTCCTAAAGGGAGCTGTAGACTTAGTTCATGCCCTTGCCCCTCTAGGGATATGGTATTCAGCAGAGCACCCAATGCTCAGCAACCTCAAGATCAGCTTGTCTCATCACCAGGACTTCCCCAGGGGACAATGAGTATTTCCCCTCAAATCCTGATTCTCTTTCACCTCCTACTATCACACTGCCTTCACCCTAAACTGGGTCCATCATCTTCAACCAAGGATAGACCTGCTGCCATCTGGTACAAGTAATCTGTGTTCCCTGAAAGTGTGGACTAAAAGAGATGCTGGGGCAATTAGAATACATGATCCATTTTCTACAACTCATTTAATTCAATGTAAGTAAAAGGTAAGGAAGTTTTCTGAAGACCCCACTGAATTCACAGCACTTCAAGCCCTAACTCTGGTTTTTAGTTTGATCCATGGTTGCCTATACATTATCCTGTCCATTGTTGCAACCCTGAAAAAAGAAAGTGAATTTTAGCCAAAGCCTAATTCTATTCTGATTCCTTGACAACTCAACAGTCCAATCAAAATTCTGTGGGAGCCCTGCCAGTCATAAAAACAGACCTTATTTGGAACTACCAAAGAGGTCATGAGGACTCAGGGTACTGCAAACATATGATTACCTGTTTGGTGGTTGAAATGAAAAATTGTATTATCATACCCACAGATTATGGCAAAATGAGGGAGGTAACACAACATAAGGAAGATGATTCAGTCTTATTCCAGGGGTGACTAATAGAGGCCTTAAAAAGATGCTAAGATAAATCCTGACACCCCTGAAGAACAGGGTCTACATTGGTATATTTTTTATCAAACAGCCTTATATATATATATGGAGCAAACTCCATAAACTGGCAATGGGACCTCAAATTGCCATGATCCCAATGCTACATATTACATTTGGGGTGTTTGATAATAGAAACAAAACAGAGGAGGAAAGGGGAGTTCAACAAGGCTAACAATATTCCAGATAACAGGCTCGCATGATAATAATCCCTGTAAACATTTTCCAGTGACTTTAGTACCAACCAAGGGGGTAATCAGTTATTTGTGAAAATCTCAAAAAAGGGTGTTTCATTCATTGTGGGAATCTGGGACATTGGCACAAGTAATGTCCTCACCTAAAAACCTCACTAAGTCTGTGTACTTCAATTGTAAAAATGGACATTGGAAATGAGATAGCCTTCAGATTCAAAATAATCTGAGAACTCCCAGGCTCCTCATGTCCTCATCCAACAACTGATAGTACATGAGAACAAATGTTGCTGCCACAAGGCATGTGACCATCCCACTCCTGGAGCTCCAGGTGGCCTTGGACGCCACAGGTAAGAATCTGTTTTCTCACTGATATGGCAGACATTTACTTTGTTCCTGCATAAGACTGCCATCCTCAAAGATTTGCATCAATCCAGGAGTAGATGGCAAGCACCCTCCCCCCACCCCTTTTTTTTTTTTTTTTTTTGACAGGCAGAATGGACAGTGAGAGAGAGACAGAGACAGAGAGAAAGGTCTTCCTTTTACTGTTGGTTCACCCTCGAATGGCCGCTGCGGCCGGCACACTGCGCTGATCCGAAGCCAGGAGCCAGGTGCTTCTCCTGGTCTCCCATGCGGGTGCAGGGCCCAAGCACTTGGGCCATCCTCCACTGCACTCCTGGGCCACAGCAGAGAGCTGGACAGCAAGAGGAGCAACTGGAAAAGAATCCGGTGTGCCGGCGCTGCAGGCGGAGGATTAGCCTATTGAGCCACGGCGCCGGCAAGCACCCCTTCTAACAATTCACTTTGTCCATCAGGTGCTACTTAGCATTTCAAATGTGATTAAATTACAGGGGGTTTCTAGATGGGTACATCTGTCATAAATTAAACCTCTAACCCTTCAGTCTTCACAGGCCCATTTAGGGGATAACTCTGACATTTCTTATGATCCAGTTGAGGACCTCAGTTTTACCTTCAAAAGACTAAAAATTAAAAAAAAAAATTGCCTTGGAATATCCTTCTCCTCAGACAGACATTTGCTCGTCATGATTTTCCTACTTCTGTCATCTTTCTGGGCAACCTGACATCATCAGGAAAACCTCTTGCATCAATTTTTCCACCATAATAGCTAGAGGAGAAAATCTTACTACTTAACATGAAGTCACTTTGGAAAACCTGTTTGCTTCCTTGAGTGACTGATGAGGTTAGACTGATAGCCAAGCCTGGAGCAACTACAAGATTCCTTGCATTCCCAAGCTAAAGTGGCCATGCAAAACCTACTATTTCCAGATTATCTACTACCAGAACATGTCAGAATACATCCATTTATTAGTAAAATCTGGTGCACTTACTTTAACAATAGTTGGCTCATGGAAGAAGATATCAAAGTATTTATGATGAAGTCAAGGTTCTATGATTGTGCTAAGAGATGTTTTTCAACTTACAATATCTAGGAAATAGCAAAACGTTCTCTCCCTTCTTTGATGTGGTTCTTGCTCTTGCTTCTTCTTGTTCTATGTATATTCATCCTAATTGTCAAGGTGTATCCCAGAATTCAGAAATTTCTTATAAAAATTATGACCATGCAGGGATTTCATCCATCAACAATAACTGCTTTTGAATTTCTAGCTCCTCTAGTGAAACCACTATACCGGTTAACAAAGGATTTCATATCCTGAATAGGCACAGGTGATGCCCTGACACACATTAAGAAATTATGGAAGATGCATCTTCTTCTCTTGATCTCCCATAAAAATTAAGGGAAGAAAAAAAAAAGGAAAAGAACATATAGCAATGAGGTACCCAGGGAGAAGGAGCTGCAGTTACCAGCACACCCCACCCCCCACCTGCAGCCTCACTTGTGTTGCCCATACTGTATCCCTTTTCCATGCAGCAGAAACTGCAGCTTTTTCAAACCATGGCTCAGAACCAGCACCAGACAAAAATAGCCTACCTGACTGTTAGGTTTCTGTTCGGTTCAATGATGATATATAACTACATGTAATATCTTATATAAAATTATGATGGCTGACACTCAACTTCTAGTGTGCACCTGATGTACATGACACTTTGAAGATTTCCAGATCAAGTAGACAAATGGATAGTACACAATTTCTTCCCCAAACACGACCACCCTATGAGTATTCAATTAAACACATCCCAGAAACCACTCGTTATGATTCCATATCATGTAAAATGTTGAGTCCAATCCTTGTTGAACACAGCTCAACTACTGAGTATGCCTGCAGAGCCACTTGAGTGTGTACTTTGATTTCACATGTGAATAAATCTCATTTCTCTATTAAAATTTAAAGGTGTCTCATCCTTAGACTCTGCCTAGAGATGAGAAACTGAACCTAGCTATCTGATGACATTTTGTTCCAGCAATTTCATGGCATTAACACGCCTGATTCTTTAAATCCGAAAGTAAGACAACTTGGTCTCCTGAAGTTTAAATGTTATACTTAACGTTATGACAGTGCAGCAAATGATACCCAAACTCTCCTCCCTGGCCTGATGTCTTGTCTAACGTGTATTCCCATTCTATAAGAATTTTAACACTGAAAGCAAGTGTACTTGGAAAAAAATGAGTTCTTACAGTGAAATCCTACGTACTTCTCTGTAAAGTCTTAAAATACAATATCTTATAATAACATAAATTTTAGGTTTCAGTAGCTTCTATGTTTTATGATAATTGACACATTGGATTTTTACAGTGCTTTCTAAAATACTACATAACTAGAGTTTTCATTTCCTGAATTAGATTAGATGGTGTTTAAAATGTTCCTAATATTTTTTCATGTGGCATATTTTTTTTTCAGTGATAAACTGCTTATATTATTTTCTTTCCCAGAAAATAATCTGACTTTTATCTGGTGTCAGATGAACATCTCTTTCTGATGTTATTACAACAAGTGCTGGAACAACAATGACAAAATCTACAAATGGAAATAGCAGTCTCCTAATAAATCTGATTGGAGGATGAAACTGAATGTTCACATTTCAAGAAACTATTTAGAGTTAGCTAATCCATGTCAAGGATAGTTAGTTTTGGGGACGCTAGATTTTAAGTATGCCTGGCATCACATCAGAAAAAGAACCTAAAATGTGGCAGGCTAATATGAAACATGCTCAAATCATGGTACAATCTCTGCTAGGAAGGCTTTCACCAGAAGTTTGCCCTGTTTCGTCGTGTGCTTCACATTTTTATAAAGGACACTCCTAAAGGCAATGCATCTAAGAGAGGATTAGTTTGGCAAATAAAATTATATCAAAATGAAGAATAATTTTGCTAAGGAAAAGCTAAATGTAAGCAAGTCAATTGCCTTCAGGTATTTGAAAGTTATGGATTTAAGAGAAGTTAGGTGCAGTCAGTTTTGTGCTAGAGAGCAGAAACAAGGAAAAGAATGGGCATTAGAAGAAGGCAGATTTTGCTCCTGCATGAGAAAGAATTTTATATCAAGGGGAGCTTTCTAAATAAATAAATCAATTTACCTTGCAGATGGCATGCTTGTAGTTACTGCCAGCTTTCCCGTGCTGCAGCACTGAATCAGATGGAAAAGTTAATCCCACCATTTTTAAGGCATTTCCCATCATAAAGCTTCTGGACTGCTATCTTTATTAGTAGCTTCAAAATGATGAAGAACCATCCTCTGAAAACATGAGAGGCTATGTTTCACGAAAGATAGGGAAAAGATAAAATTCTTATTTCTGTATTTCATGCCTTCACTCCTACTCTATGACATTAGGCCTCTCTGGAACTAGAAACGGTCCACAAAATTTAGGTAAAGGTTTATCTCCATAACTCTCCAGCTATAAAGTAGAAAATATTCAGTGTGAATGAAAGTCCAATCTTAAAAGAAAAGAACTGCCGATTGACCTTGAATATGTGCATTCAGAAAGAGAGAGGAGCCAAAAGAATCTCTGGTCACCATGTCACTCCATCTTATCCATTGTCTTTATTCCCTCTTGCCAATGGAAATCTACCAGAACATGCAGTAATCAACACCCCTTTTCCTGGAATGTACATGAAATATTAGAGATACACCTAGATTTATGTAGCTGAAAGTAAAGAACACTCTTCTGATGTTGACTCAATATATTTTCAAACTAAGTAAAGCATTTATGGTTTTATAAATATTTTTATAATGAAGAAAATAGCTATGGCCTGATAAGAAGGAGGAGCAAAATTGGATTTATGTGAGTCTGGTACTTCTTAATCAAAAAATGACCCAACATTTGTTCTAAGCTGTGTTGAAGAAATAAAATTAGTGACTTGAGCTTTCAGGCCTCTAAAGCACCACAATATTGTTTTCTACAGTGGGAATAGCTATAATCGGGGCATGTCATTTTTTAAATACAGTTAATTTCTTAACATAAAATTGAGAGTAAACTTAGTATCTATTGAATAACATTGCTCTGATGACTTAATATGATATATGAAAATGTTTAACAAAGAACTGCTCATCTGGAAAGTGCAAAGTAATTTTCATCTATAATATCAGGATTATTTTGACTAAGATATTCTAAATCACCCTCATGAAATAAAATATTAGAATCTCATTGCATAACTTTAATTATATTCCAACAATGTTTATTTTAATGATATGTTTTTAAAGGTGTTTTGGGAGGAGATCTAACTTATGATTATTCAGAATTGTCCTATTTTTTCATTTGATGATCCCACGATGTATATTGTGATCAAGATAAATTGCAGAGAAATTCAAAAGTATTTAAATAAAGGCAGGGTTCTATGATATTCCACTGACGTTGTCTCCCCATGTTTCCATCAATTTATTGCTCAACACATGGAAGGTATGGTGATAAAACTACACAAATTATTATACCAAAATATAATTCAGTTCATTCACATTTTTAATCATTCCAGAATGGAATATGAGAGGATTTAAGAAACATTTTATATAATTATACATTGAGTCATTAGCTTTATATGGAATTTTTAAAATGAAATTGGAATTATTTGCATAATCTGTCCATGTTTCTCTTTACAGTTATTCATGGCAGGTGTTTAAAAATTCATTTGATAACACAACCAGAGAACAATGACTCTGTAGTTCCATAACACTATATTTATGCATTTTTTGAAATCATTTTTAGAAAAAGAGAGACATAAATGTTACTATTAATGGGATTTGAGTTTTGTTCCCTAGTCCCTTCAAATCTACTTAGAGTTTGTGCTTCTCTATAGAAAATTAAGGCCAATTTACTTACTCAAGTACTAAGTTTTCCTCTTCAATAATTGCTATGCCATGGTCCTCCTTGGAGGAAAATGGCTTGTGTTGAACTTCCCTAACCACTTCCACATTCTAGTACTGTGTTATCTTAGCACAGATTACTGATTAAAATGTTTATGTTTTCTAGAGAGTGCAAGGACACAGAAAAGAGAAGACAATGAAGACTGTAGGCCTACTTGACTCTTATGAACTAAACTATTGATATAATCTCTGGTCCTCACAGAGGTGCCTTTCTTTCTTTGCTCACTTTTGTGGAATTTTTGCAGACCCTATCTTTGGAGCCCTTGTTGCATTCCCTTAGCATAAACTCATCCTAAATTGTTGTCTGGGCTTTTCATAGATCTTATTTATTTATTTATTTATTTATTTGAAAGAGTTACAGAGAGAGGTAGAGACAGAGAGAGAGAGGTCTTCTATCTGCTGGTTCAATCCTCAGATGGCTGCAACAGCCGGAGCTGCGCTATCCAAAGCCAGTTTCCAGGAGCTTTTTCTGGGTTCCCACGTGGGTGCAGGAGCCCAAGGACTTGGGCTATCTTCTACTGCTTTTGCAGGCCATAGCAGAGAGCTGGGTTGGAAAAGGGGCAGCTTTTATAGCTCTTAATGATCCATTGGTATCTCCAATCTATTTCTTTCGCTGTGCTTTATGCAGTTTAATAATGCTATATTAAAAATAAATAAGATAGGGGCTGGTGCTGTAGCACAGCAGGTTAAAGCCCTGGCCTGAAGCGCCAGCATCCCATATGAGTGCCGGTTCTAGTCCTGGCTGCTCCTCTTCCAATCCAGCTCTCTCTATGGCTTGGGAAAGCAGTAGAACATGGCCCAAGTCCTTGGGTGCTTGCACCTATGTGGGAGACCCGGAAGAAGCTCCTGGCTCCAGGCTTTGGATCAGTGCAGCTCCGTCCTTTTCGGCCATCTGAGGAGTGAACCAGCGGATGGAAGACCTGTCTTTCTGTCTCTACCTCTCTAACTCTGTCTTTCAAATAAATAAAATAAATCTTTAAAATAAATAAATAAATAAATAAAATATACCATAAGTTCCAAACCTGGATAAAGACTTACATGTCTATTCAAAAAGTCAAGTAAAACCCCACAAAATAGAAGCAGTATAATTTGCATTAGATGTGTTGTTAGTATTCATAGAATATATATATATATATATACATATATATATATATACATATATATATATATATTTGACAGGCAGAGTTAGACAGTGAGAGAGAGAGATACAGAGAGAAAGGTCTTCCTTTTTTTCCCATTGTTTCACCCCCCAAGTGGCCACTACGGCTGTCGTGTTGCAGCCGGCATGCTGCACCAATCCGAAGCCTGGAGCCAGGTGCCTCCTCCTGGTCTCCCATGTGGGTGCAGGACCCAAGCACTTGGGCCATCCTCCCGGGCCACAGCAGAGAGCTGGACTGGAAGAGGAGCAACCAGGACAGAATCCAGTGCCCCAACCAGGACTAGAACTCGGAGTGTTGGCACCGTAGATTATATGTTTAAGAAGGGTGAAATGTAATATTAAAGGGGGCATGAACTTTGTCCACTTAGGGAAGAACTACCCATTGGAAACAGGAATGAAGAAGAAAACTTATACTAAACTGAAGTTCTACTGCTAAGTAGCTGGTTATCTTTGAATTTTGAAATTTCTTAAAGTGGTATTTCTTTTTCTATTGGAGATAGAGCAAGAGACATAGACAGAGAACTCTCACACAACTCCCACAAAAATTCCCCAAAATACCCATAATGGCCAGGGGTGCATCAAGTCAAAGCCAAGAGCTGGGAACTCAATCCAGGCTCTCATGTTTCTGAATGAGAGCAGGAACCCATCTAATGAAGTCATCATCTACTGCTCCCCCAACATACTCATTGGCAGTAAGTGGAAATTGGAAGTTTAGCTCAAATTCAAACCCATGTGCTCTGGAGTGCTAAGAGGCATATTTATTTTTTTTAAGATTTATTTACATATTCAAAATGCAGAATTATGAGACAGAGAGATGTGGTTCACTCTCCAAATAGCTGCAAAGCCTAGGGCTGGGCCAACCTGAAGCCAGGAGCTTCATGGGATCTCTCACGTGGTGACAGTGGCCCAAGGACTTGGGCCATTTCTGCTGCTTCCTCTTGTGCAACAGCAGAGAGCTGGGTTGGAAGTGGGGCAGCTGGGACTCAAGCCAGCATCCATATTTAATACCAGAATTTTGAGCTGTAGCTTATCTCACTATTAGACAGTACTGATCCTGCCAAGAGGCATCTTAAGTGCTAGGCTAAATGTCTGCCCATGACCTTTGATTTCTAACTGTCTGTCATTGCTCCTCTTTTTACTCTTTCCATAATTTTTCAGGGGGTCTTTGAAAAGATTTTTAACAAGGATACATTACAAATAAAAATTATAGAATAGGGAGCATTTATAATATTAGTAATATATGTTTATGTGTATAAATATTCTAAATTCATTACTGTAAGTTGCCATACATGATGACCACAAAGAAAAGTAATGCATAGCTATAAATAGCAAGCACACATTAGTTTTTGAGCTAATGACCAGGAAATAATTTTCTGTAAAAGGACCACTTTGCAAGGCAAGGGGTCCAATGGTCCAAGAATATGGAGAGAGGAGACAGAGATGGGAGTTCAGTCTTAGTTTAGAGGCATGAGCTGGGACCAAGAGCCCAGGCTTTGGTCTGTAAATTCAAATGTTGCAAGACCCCAGAAACTTCGCAAATAATTTTCTCTTCTCCTTTCTGTCTTTTTGTTTATCCCATGAATAAATAGAGATGCAAACAGAGTGAAGCAATAAACACATCTTAAAGAATTAAAAAAAAATTGTGCTAAACGGAACTGTTTTATAATCTGAGATAAGAAGTTTGTGTTTTGCACTACTATTACCTTAGCACAACTAGTAAGACTGTTGTTTACTTATAATGTATTATTTTCTTTTTTTCATACTTTCTGAATTTTAAGACTATTGGTGGTGGCAGCCTCTTGTTATGATTCTCTAATATTTAAATTGCAGTTTTGATTGTGCATTCTTCATTTCTACATATAGCAATCTGTGAAGCAGTAGCTCACCATGTAGACTTGCGTAGCTCCACCAGAGTATGATGGGATGATAGCACTTCTACGTCAGCTAAATCTGAACTACTGTAGCAGTCATTTCCAGTGGCTAATTCAAAATCCATTCCTTCAGTCTTTCCAACAATGAGTAAGAACTTAAACCCCCTCTATTAAATTTCTTCCCACTTAATATTAATAGAATTTTCCTATTTTTAACATTTTTAAATAAACTCAATTTTTATTATAGTTTTTATTATAGTTGTATATATATTTATTTTATATATAGCTTTATATATATTTATTATAGTTTTCAATTTTCCCAAGAAACAAAATAGTCACAAACTATATAGAAAATTAGGGTAGAAGAACTGCATATTAATGTCATTTATGATAGAAAGCTTAAAGGAAAGCTTACAGATTGAAGGTAGAAACTATTTTCACAGGGAAAGGAAGATATAGAACATATATCAGAGTAATATAATCTGTTAGGAACACCTCTCAGACTTTAGGTTCTTTATCTAATTAAACATTTGTTTTAGCTTCATGTCATAGTCCAGAGCCAGTTAGAAAAATGGTATGTTTTCCATTTAGGTCCCTTCCCCATTCCTTATTTTGGTTACACACTCCTCAATATCTGCAACAGGACAAATGAGGGCAACTGGTCAGGGAAGTTCTCAGAGTCCTCCCGATGTATGGATTCAGAAAGAGAAGCAGATGGTGAAAGGGATGTTTACAGCGACCAGGTCTGGCACTAGCACATATCACCGCTTGTTAGCATTTTACTGTACCAAACTCAGTTACAAGGCTATACCTAATCTGAAGAAAAGCCAAAATGTATCAGTTAGTAGTACACAGGATGACCAAGGAAACAGGAATATTTGAAAGCCAGAACAGTCGGATAAGTCCATTCTACTCTTCAAAATTAAATTCACATTTTCCTACATGTTGAACATTGCAAAAGAGAGAATTAGGGGCTGCGGCTCAGTGGGTTAACACCCTGGCCTGAAGAGCCGGCATCCCATATGCGCAGTGGTTCAAGACCCGGCTGACCCACTTCTGATCCAGCTCTTTGCTGTGGCCTAGGAAGGCACTGGAAAGATGGCCCAAGTCCTTGTGCCCCTACACCCTTGTGGGAGACCCGGAAGAAGCTCCTGGCTTCTGGCTTTGGGTCAGCGCAGCTCCGGCTGGTGCAGCCAATTGGGGAGTGAACCATCGGATAGAAGACCTCACTCTCTATCTCTGCCTGTCCTCTTTCTGTGTAACTCTTTCAAATAAATAAATAAATAAATCTTAAAAAATAAGAGAATTATGTCTCCCAAAAAACACTGCATTGAGAAAAATATTCAAGATTTCTGGGTGATGGATTTAAGTATAATATGAAGCAATATATTGTCTGACCTATATAATCAAGGTGAAAGTTCAAATTTCATGAAAGTATTGTATTCTTTATGTGAAAGATGAATATTGACCCTCCTCATTGCTAACAGATAGTATTTGAAACATAACATTTTACTATGTAAGTTTATTGAATATAATGACGTAGTAATTTGTAAGAGGCTACAAAACTTAAAACTGACAGAAATATGTAGTGCTACTTACCTACAAAAGGTAAATGGTGCAGATGTTTAAAGTCCATAGAACACTTGTGTATGACATCTAATTGTGTATGTATGTTGCGTAGAGAGGGTACTCAATATTTCTCACTGATTTACAATTTTCAGATCAAAACTATGTTAAGAATGTATTCTAATATGTATACTACATGAAGGAGCATTTGCTAAATTATTGGTTGAAATGAAACATTTGGGTTTTCTTAAAAGATTTATTTATTTATTTGAAAGTCTGAGTTACACAGAGAGAGGAGAGGCAGAGAGAGAGAGAGAAAGAGGTCTTCCATCCAATGGTTCACTCCCTAGATGGCCGCAATGGCCAGAGTTGCGCCTATTCGAAGCCAGGAGCCAGGAGCTTCTTCCAGGTCTCCCATGTGGGTTCAGGGGCCCTAGGACTTGGGCCATCTTCTACTGCTTTCCCAGGCCATGGCAGAGAGCTGGATTGGAAGAGGAGCAGCCGGGACTAGAACTGGTGCCCATATGGGATGCCAACGCTTCAGGCCAGGGCTTTAACCTGCTGCGCCACAGTGTTGGCCCCTATTTTTTTTTTTTAGATTTATTTACTTATTTTGAAAGCCAGAGTTAGAGAGGAGAGGCAGAGAGAGAGAGAGAGAGAGAGAGAGAGAGAGAGGTCTTCTGTCCTCTGGTTCACTCCCAGGTTGGCCGAAATGGCTGGAGCTGTACCAATCCGAAGCCAGAATCCAGGAGCTTCTTCCAGGTCTCCCGTGCAGGTCAGGGGCCCAAACACTTGCATCATCTTCTAGTGCTTTCCCAGGCCATAGCATAGATCCGGATCAGAAGTGGGGCAGCCAGAAATCAAACTGGCTCCCATATGGGATGCCAGCACTCCAGGTGGAAACTTTACCCACTAAGCCACAGCACTGGTCCTGAAACATTTGTTGAATTAATGTTATATTGTTGGCACATTTATTTATTTAAGAAAACTCTATTAATCACTTACTTTTAAAAAATTATTTATTTATTTATTTATTTTAAAGTCAGAGTTACACAGAGAGAGAAGGAGAAGCAGAGAACAAGAGAAAGATGTCTTCCTTCCACTGGTTCACTCCCCAAATGGTTGCATTGGTTGGAGCTTAACCAATCCAAAGCCAGAAGTCAGGAGCTGCCTCCAGGTCTCCCACGTGGGTGCAGGGGCCCAAGGGCTTGGGAAATCTTTCCACTGCCTTCACAGACCATAGCAGAGAGCTGGATCAGAAGTGGAGCAGCCGGGTCTTGAACCAGTGCCCATATGGGGTGCCGACACTGCAGGTGCTGGTTTTACCACTATGCCACAGCGCCGGCCCCAAGTCACTTAATTTTGACAACTTATTCACTCAGTAGTTTTCTTAAACATTGGCACTGTTGAAATTCTAGGACCATTCTTTATTTTTAGGGCCAATGTTCCGCATTCTAAGATGCTCAGCAGCTATTTTGTCCTCTGCTACTAGAAGGCAATAGCCTTCCCAGGTTGTGCCGATCTAATTGCACAGTGAAGGGAGTTGGGGAGTGGGCGTGGAGAAAATAATGGAAGGCAACCTTCCTTTTTCCAATTGAGAAGCACTTTTTTTTATTATAAAATGAATGTATATTTTCTATGGGTTCTGTCATATAAAACATACATGTGGGAGTATATAGGATCTGAGGAGACTCCGGTGAGGTCATCTCCCATGAGAAAAAAGTGCATATTTCAATTTGTTGGAAAATTTACAAAGTAGAACTAGAGTACAAAAATTAAGAATATACTTAATAACTCTCCATCCCTGCTACCTGACTTATTGGCCTAAAATCTCTGCTCTAAGAAAATTGACCAGCTAGTCCTTTATAGAAAAAAAAAAATGCGAGACAATTGTTTATAATTTTTTTAAAAGTGCCTTAATGAAAACAAATCTACAGAATGACAAACTTAGGGAAGTGTGGTGGGAGATTGTCAAGTTGTTCCTTGGCTCTTAAGGTGCATTTTCTGTAAATAAGAATGAGCAATATTCCAGTTCCCATTCAGGTCATGGTTAATGGTAGTTCATAAATTTCTTAAATGCTAGAATATTTATGAATGACCTGCTGTGATATGTAGTATAAGCTTTTTTGGCACACTTAAACCTGATTAGATTAATGCCAGTGAACATTTAGATTAAGCTTGAAGCTGAAGGTGAGCATAAAAACCTAGTATCCAATTTTGGAAATCTGCTACTTAACTTAATCATTACCTGTGTTCATTAAACAAGGACAAGAAGATTTAATCATTGATAATCACCATAACTCTATAAACTTTCCTGATTTCAGGGTGAGTTTTATAATGGAAAAATTGTTGTTTTTTAAAACCATCAGTTTTGAGTGTTTTGTTATGAAGCGGTGAATAAATAATACAGATTCCAGGAGCAGTTTCTAGAAATAATAAAACATATCTGGCACTTGCTTCATGGGAATCAGAAGATACAGGCTAGAAAAATAGTAATGGCTCATGCTGGGGACATCAATGGAAGCTGAAGAAATGGGGCCGATGTCATATAATGACTGAACAATGAGCAAACCTGTCATTGCAATAACTTAGTAGATAGAAAATGCCTCAGTGAACAGTAGGATATGGTTAAGGAGATTTTCTGGTAGACAGTTTAAATTTCAGTTGGCTTATTTTAGATGTAAATGACAAGACACTATAGAAGAGAAATGAATTAAAGAAAAAACTTAGAATTTATTTAGCAGAATATAGAGGAAAAACATTGTGTTCAGGTTAATCCCTTCAGGCAGAAGAACATTCTTAAAGCAAGAAATTGGCTCTAGGTCCAGGTCAACTCAAGGGTGTGTCAGAGAGCAATAATTAAGGTACTGCATCACAGAAACTCTGTGTTAAATGAGGGGCTCTAAGAAGCAGAAAATCATCAAACTCAGGAAATTTTGAGTGAGTCTTTGGTTTAATAAACTGGAATGCAAATTTTTATAGCTTTAAATAGAATTACACCAGCTCAGGATAAAAGAGTAAAGACAGTTTAGAATGAAGAGAACACTTGTCCCCAATTTTCTGTAGGAAGGTGCAAAGCAGCCTGAAGTCATTCAAATGTAGGACATTTCCTAAGAAACAGAGAGGATAACTCAGAGTTCGGAAAGAAGATTCCAGTGAAAAGGTGATCTAAGGGTCTCAAAGAACTATACATTAAGGAATTACACCTGTGAAACAGAAGCAGACCCTAACTGAGGTCTGTTCTTGGTCCCATGACCCTGGGAAGTGGCATGAATTGGTGACTACTGTGGGTTTCCCAATTTTATTTTAAAGAGTACTGATTGCAGCTATCCTCTCCTTACCTGATCACTTTTTCTGTGAGGAAGGGTCAGATAAATTTTTAGTTTTGTTGACACCATATCAATAAGAATTATATTGAAGGAGCTGTACCTGGAAATGACATTCCATCTCATCTGCTTCTGGAACTGATTTAGGTAATGAAATTTAGGATTTTGAGCTTATAATTGATGTTGTCATTTCTTGAAATTTAAAACATGAAACCTCAAAATTAAAGGAAAATATATTATTTTGTTGAAATTAATATGCAATCCTTGAATATTAATAAATGATGAGGCAACATAAAGAAGTTTAAAATATTTTTCTATCAAATACCATCATAGAGATAACAACCAAAATCAAGTGACAATTGATAATGGTGAAGGAAAACATTTCTTCAAAAGTATAAAATTGACCATCACTTCCTTTCCTTTCCACTTACCCGGTAACCAAAAAGTTGATCTCATTTTATTTCAGGGAAGGAACGGAAATTTGATTTCAATGTGTTTAGTAAATTTGATGATTTTTTTAGGAAGACAGGAATAATCTTGTAATTTTAAGAAAGTAATTAGAGAAGAATATTAGAATCTGAAAATTATCAAACAATGTGGAATATCTTAACTTTAATATGATATGAACATCTTATATGAACATATGCTATGTTTGTTTAAACCAAATGCTATCCATATCCATTTTCTTTTATTTGCTTATAAGATGATTGTATATAAGAGTCTTTAAAAACTTTACTCAGAATTTCTTGTTATACAGAATGTCCAAAAATAAATACAAAAAATCAACTTTAAAATATGTATATATGGTGAAGTGATTTGGAAAAAGGTATGCAACTACATTATGTTATATAACACTTTTTATATATAATCTGGAAAAATAATTTCATATATATCTTGTAATTTTTAGGTGTAGTGAAATAGTCCCATTATGAGTGCATTAAAAATAAAAACATACTCAAACAGCATTTCCAACCAGTTGAGGTAACTACTAATGGCCCTATTTCCTTCAAATGCCAGGAAATGATAGAATTTTGAATTTCAAAGTGTAGTTTAAATTATCATCGCTATACCTATAATTCAAATGCATAGAATCTGAGGCCTATCTGGAGAGATTATGTGATCATTAGTGTCTGCCAAATGTGTAGTTTCATATTCAGGAATGGCTAGAGGCAAAGGAAGTAAGGTATTTGAAGTTCAGAAAACAACACATGGAAAAAAACTTCAATGTGACAGATTTCTTAACAGCTGTGATGTTTGCTAAGGAAATTCTTCTGGGAGCCCCAGATACTAAATTCAAAGTCAGTCACACATCCCATTCAGAAAACAATCAAAATATGCATAATTTGCTCTAGAGAATAGGAAATGGAAGAGAAATTCACTCTTGCTTACAAATCTTCATGGTACAATGATGTGTATCTTATTTGGGGGAGAAATTTGACTTAATGACTAATCACCTTGATATTAAATTAGTCTTTTTACAGACAGCATTCATTTGCAAGATAATTCTAAAATGTGCCATTAATAACTATTAATTACCCTTAGAATTAAAGAGCTCCATTATTCCTCATTTATGTTCATTTGACCCAAGTTTCCATTTTTTTACAGAAATGTTGAAAACTAAAGCTCTTGATTACTTTCAAATCTAAGAACACTCAAATTTTTGATCATTTGTTTAAATTGCAAATCTTGACTTCAATTGAATAATTCATTCATTGTCAGAGTATATTTTTGAGTTTGATAGTTAATTCTTTTTATTGCATGTTTAGAGAGTTTATTATTAACATAGAACTTACAAATAACCCATAATACTTTCTCACTCAAACATACATGATCAAATGTGTACATCTGAACTATCAGGGTTACTGCTTGTATTCTTTTAAAAATTCTCTTATTGCTACCTTTGTAGTAGCAAAGAAAATACAGTATTCATTTCTATCCCTGCTATTATTTACATGCATTTACTCATTTTTGTAAGCAAACTAATACATTGCCACTGATATATATGAGCCATATATTCATTTATGTACTGATTTATTCAGTTTTGTAGGATTTTAAAAGGTTCGACTGAAATAATATAGGGGAATGAAATAAGAATACAGACATGTATTACAATATGTCATATGATCTGGCCTTTGGCTGGTTCTGATGCACATCTTTCTTGACCAATTCAGACACATAGGACTTTTTTCTTGATTTCTGCTAGCATTGAATTCATGTGATGAGAGAAAACCTCAGGATTGCTGAATAAATTAAAGACCAGATGAGAACTTCCTGAAGAGTCAATGGATGAGTAAAAACCTCTATTAATTAAAGAAAACAAAGATATTGCCAGATCATGGATCAAACCAAGAACAGAGTGTAAATTGTAGAGAGAACACAATCATTTCTCAATTTTGCACAAAAATTGATCTAAATAAACATCTCTTATCTCACCAATCTTGGAATTATTTGTAAATGATAGTGTCACAGACAAGAAAATTATATTTGTCTTCTCTAGATATTAAACACAATACATTCAACACAGGATTTGAAATAAGACTTTTTTATTTTTATTTTTTTTAACTTTTATTTAATAAATATAAATTTCCAAAGTACAGCTTTTGGATTACAGTGGCTTTTTCACCCCATAACTTCCCACCTATCTCCCGCTCCCTCTCCCATTCCATTCACATCAAGATTAATTTTTAATTATCTTTATATACAGATGATCAGTTTAGTATATATAAAGATTTCAACAGTTTGCACCCACACAGAAACACAAAGTGTAAAGTACTATTTGAGTACTAGTTATAGCATTAATTCACATTGTACAACACATTAAGGACAGAGAACCTACATGGGGAGTAAGTGCACAGTGACTCCTGTTGTTGACTTAACAAATTGACACTCTTGTTTATGGCGCCAGTAACCACCCTAGGCTCTCGTCATGAGTTGCCAAGGCTATGGAAGCCTTTTGAGTTTGCCACCTCCGATCTTATTTAGACAAAGTCATAGTCAAAGTGGAAGTTCTTTCCTCCCTTCAGAGAAAGGTACCTCCTTCTTTGATGGCCCATTCTATCCACCAGGATCTAACTCGCAGAGATCTATCATTTAGGTTTTTTGTTTGTTTGTTTGTTTTGCCAGAGTGTCTTGGCTTTCCATGCCTAAATACTCTCATGGGCTCTTCAGCCAGATCCAAATGCTTTAAGGGATGATTCTAAGGCCAGAGTGCTGTTTAGGACATTTATGAGTCTTCTGTGTATCCTGCTTCCCATGTTGGATGGTTCTCTCCTTTTTTTATTTTATCAGTTAGTATTACCAGACACTAGTCTTGTTTATGTGATCCCTTTGACTTTTAGACCTATCAGTGTGATCAATTGTGAACTGAAACTGATCACTTTGACTAGTGAGATGGCATTGGTAAAGCCACCTTGACGGGATTGAATTGGAATCCCCTGGCGCATTTCTAACTCTACCATTTGGGACAAGTTTGACTGAGCATGTGCCGAACTGTAAATCTCCCCCTCTCTTATTCCCACTCTTATATTTAACAGAGATCAGTTTTCAGTTAAATTTAAACACCTAAGAATAATTGTGTGTTAATTACAGAGTTCAACCAATAGTATTAACTAGAACAACAACAACAAAAAATACTAAAAGGGATAAAGTATTAAGTTGTTCATCAACATTCAGGACAAGGGCTGATCAAGTCACTGTTTCTTATAGTGTCCATTTCATTTCAACAGGTTTCCTTTTTGGTGCTTGGTTAGTTGTCACCGATCAGGGAGAACCTATGATATTTGTCCCTTTGGGACTGGCTTATTTCACTCAGCATAATGTTTTCCAGATTCCTCCATTTTGTTGCAAATGAGAGGATTTCGTTGTTTTTTTTTGTTTTTGTTTTTGTTTTTGTTTTTTACTGTTGTATAGTATTCTATAGAGTACATGTCCCATAATTTCTTTATCCAGTCTACTGTTGATGGGCATTTAGGTTGACTTCAGGTCTTAGCTATTGTGAATTGAGCAGCAATAAACATTAAGGTGCAGACCACTTTTCTGTTTGCCAATTTAATTTCCTTTGGGTAAATTCCAAGGAATGGGATGTCTGGGTTGTATGGTAGGGTTATATTCAGATTTCTGAGGAATCTCCAGACTGACTTCCATAGTGGCTTTACCAGTTTGCATTCCCACCAACAGTGTGTTAGTGTCCCTTTTTCCCCACATCCTCACCAGCATCTGTTGTTGGTAGATTTCTGTATGTGAGCCATTCTCACCGGGGTGAGGTGAAACCTCATTGTGGTTTTGATTTTCATTTCCCTGATTGCTAGTGATCTTGAACATTTTTGATGTGTCTGTTGGCCATTTGGATTTCCTCTTTTGAAAAATGTCTACTGAGGTCCGTGGCCCATTTTTACGTGGGTTGTTTGTATTGTTATTGTGGAGTTTCTTGATTTCTTTGAAGATTCTGGTTTTTTAATCCTTTATCAGTTGCATAGTTTGCAAATATTCTTTTCCCATTCTGTGGGTTGCCTCTTCACTTTCCTGACTGTTTCTTTTGCCGTACAGAAACGTCTCAATTTGATGTAATCCCAAATGTTAATTTTGGCTTTGACTGCCTGTGCCTCCAGTGTCTTTTCCAAGAAGTCCTTGCCTCTGCCTATATCTTGCAGGGTTTTTCCAATGTTCTCTAATAATTTGATGGTGTCAGGTCGCAGATTTAGATCTTTAATTCATGTTGAGTGTATTTTTATATAAGGTGTAAGGTAGGGGTCTTCATTCATGCTTCTGCATTTGCAGATTCAGTTTTCCCAGTTCCATTTATTGAATAGACTGTCCTTATTCCAGGAATTGGTTTTAGATCCTTGATCAAATATAAGCTGGCTGTAGAAGTTTGGGTTGATTTCTGGTGTTTCTATTCTGTTCCACTGGTCTATCCATCTGTTTCTGTACCAGTACCATGCTGTTTTGATTAAACTGCCCTGTAGTATGTCCTGAAATTTGGTAGTGTGATGCCTCTGGCTTTATTTTTGTTGTACAAGATGGCTTTAGCTATTTGAGGTCTCCTGTGTCTCCATATGAATTTCAGCATCATTTTTTGCAGATCTGAGAAGAATGTCTTTGGTATTTTGATTTGTATCACATGGAATCTATAAATTGCTTTTGGGAGAATGGACATTTTTTTTCATATCATCAATCCCTGTGAATTTTATGTTATTACATAATTACCACAACACTTTCTGAAAAACAATATATCCATATCTTACATCTTTCAGATCATCCTTAACATGTAGGTTGCTTAATTCAAAGTATGATTTGGAAATTCATGAGGAAATACAGGTTCATAATTGTTTATCATCAATGGCAAAATTCACAAAGCTATGTCACCTGAGAGTGTTTTATTTTATTGACATCAGAATTCACTTGTAGGATTTAGTATGTATATGCATGAGGCTATTGTGGAACATTCATTCTTTTAATTCAGAAATATTGTTTTTCATATGTAACAACAAGTTGGGGGTGTTACATAATGCATTTTTAAAAACACAGTTCTGATGCCAGCACTGTGACATAGTGTGTTAAGCTGCTGCCCATGGTGTTAGCATTACATATGGGCATTGGTTCTGGACCTGATTGGTCTACCTCTGATCCGGCTCCTGTTTGGGAAAGCAACAGAAAATGACCAAGGTACTTTGGTCCCTTTCACACTTGTGGGAGATCCAGATGAAGTTCCTGACTCCTGTCTTCAGCATGGCCCACCCCCTGCCGTTGTAGCCATTTGCGGAGTGAACCAGCAGATGGAAGATCTCTGTCTCTTTGTAACTCCGAATTTCAAATAAATAAGTAAATTTTAAAAAGAAGAAGACCTACTTTTTGATGAATTTAGAGAAAATTTAGAATTTAGAAATCTAATTTCAATTATAGTAAATAAAGTATCATAGTCATTTGTAAGTTTCACACAAAAAGAAAAATACCTAAATGTCGACACATCATATACAAATAAAATTTTAAAAATTGCAATAGTGTTACATATGAATAATATTTACAATGCTAGAATCATATAAAATATAAGATAGGAGTGAGAGTTCGCCCTAGTGGTTAAGACAATGATTGGGATCCTTGTGTCCCATATCAGAGTGCCTGGGTTCAAATTCCTGCTCTGCTCTGGGTTTCTCTTCCATCTAATGCATACCCTGGGAAGCAGCACGTGCTGGCCCAGCTAATTGAATACTGCCACCCATGTTTTATACCCAGATTGAGTTCCAGCTCTTAGCTTCATCCTGTCCCAGATCCTGTCCCTGCAAAAATTTGGTGAATGTGCCATTAGAGGAAACCTGTCTGTCTCTACTGCTTAAATAAATATGTAAATTATAAAAACAACAGAAAACTACAGCATATAAAAGAAGTTTAAAGTTATTAGGAAATAATTTGAAAATATATATGTAGAGAAATTGGTTCATATATGTATAAAAACATTCAACCTTACTTACACTTAAAATTAAAGTAACCACGGAGCTGCATTTTACCTTTAATCTATCAAGTTAACACTTAAAAATTTCAGCACAAACAATAGGCAACATCAAATTTGTACTTAAGTGCTAAGTTACAGCTGCATTTCTGGAAAACACTTTGGAAATATATGTGTATATATCTCCATGAGTATGAGGGATCATCAGAAAGTTCAACAAACTGCATCTTATTGAAAATACACTAATGTATGTTTCATTCCTGTACCAAAAATAAACATTTCAATTCAATTTTTCATGAACATTTTCAAGTACCATTTGATATATATAAAATACTTTCAGAAA
Source organism: Lepus europaeus (assembly GCF_033115175.1). Taxonomy (NCBI): domain Eukaryota; kingdom Metazoa; phylum Chordata; class Mammalia; order Lagomorpha; family Leporidae; genus Lepus; species Lepus europaeus. The sequence continues at coordinate 47,417,754 of NC_084834.1, read as the reverse complement.
CATTCATCTCCCTTATTGGAAGCAATGGCATGCTTTCAAGTAAACTAGCATAGCCATCTATAACTCAATTGAAATTTTATATAATATAGCCACAGTCTAATTTAAATTATTATCAAAAATCATTTAATAGCATATTAAGATTTATTTATTTATTTGCAAGTCAGAGTTTCACAGAGAGAGGAGAGGCAGAGAGAGAGAGAGATGTCTTCCATCTGATGGTTCACTCTCCAGATAGCCGCAACGGCCGGAGCTGTGCTGATCCGAAGTCAGGAGCCAGCTACTTCTGGGTCTCCCACATGGGTGCAGGGGTCCAAGGACCTGGGCCATCTTCCATTGCTATCCCAGGCCATAGCAGAGAGCTGGACAGGAAGTGGAGCCGGGTCTCGAACCGGCACGGGCACGTATATGGAATGCTGGTGCTTCAGCCCAGGGCGTTAACCCGCTGCGCCACAGCGCCGGCCCCCAAATTATGAACTCTTAAATAGAGAATAAGCTAAAATACTTCAGTTTAACACATATAAAACTTATTTCTTGTTTTTAAATGTTTTTATTAATATCAAGAGAACACATTTCATGTATTTTAGATACAATTCTAATATAACCATTTCCTCCCTCAATAAAACTTTTATAAGTCAAATATGACCTCATATTGCCTATTTTATATAGTTCAACTTAATAAATAGTTGGAAAAGACTGTAAGAGAACATAATAAAAATCATATTACTTGTATCTACTGGTAGAAGTTGAAATTTTCATTTTTTCATGTAGTTTCCAGTAGTTTTCAAGTTTTTGAAGTAAGCATATAATTACTATTTCAAACCCAAATATCATCTTAAGAAAAGCTTTTGGAAAAAGATAGTGGGGTATAGGTCTACATCCAATGCTAGCTGTTAAGAATTTATTTCCTCCTAAATATTTTCTGTACAGTTAGAATACATAATTAACAGATCCATGACAGTTTTTTGGTGATGACATCATCAGCTTTCTCGGAGCCCACATTAAGTGAGACAGGGTCAACCAAATTTCGTTTCTCATCTTTTAAGCAAAAGTGTCATAATTTAGCAAATATATACATAGAAGATGACTTAAAGAAAAGAATACACACAAAAAACTGACTTAGTTACCATTCTAACTAGTTATTTTGATTGCTTTAGAATCATATAATTGTTAACTTAAAGGGATCTTAGAGATAATATACTCTGAAAGCCATACTTGTTAGAAATAATAATTTATATGTAATAAAGTTAAATCAAATTATTATAGTTGATATGTAAATAATAATCAGTCCTTTCCACATATTTTCATTCAGCGTCTTCTCTGTGCCAAGGCTTATGATAATTATATTTGAAGATTCAAAGTTTCAGGAAAAAGACAAATCTATTTGAAATAAAATGTAAGAGGAGGAGATGGATATCAACCATTAGAATGACCAGTATTTAAAATATTTGTCAAGGGTTATGAAAGAAAGGAGTGAGAACCAAGCCAGAAGATAAAGGTGATTACCTTATTTGAGGTGGTGCACAAAGCCCTTGTATTCAGGAAATGATTCCCAAGAGAGCTATTTGAGATCTGGAAGAATCCAAAAGCAATTTTGCAGTGTGGCCTAGTATTTAGTCAGCTAAATGAGGCTTGCAGTCCCAGATTCTTGATTCAAATTAATTTGTATTTAATTTAATTTATATTTAAAAATATATTTATTTTAACTAGTGGTATTAAACTCAGAGTAGATGATACCATTAAGATATCCTGTGTGTTATATTGCTACTGTCAATTCAACTGAAATGAATATTAGAATATAAAGACTCAGGTAAAGAAAATGTTATCTAACAGTGTTAGGCTCCAATGAGATGAGCTTTTTTTTTTTTTTTTTTGCTGTTGTTTCTTTCTTTTTTTTTTTTTAACTTTTATTTAATGAATATAAATTTCCAGTATACAGCTTATGGATTACAATGGCTTCCCCTTCCCATAATTTCCCTCCCACCCGCAACCCTCCCCTCTCCCGCTCCCTCTCCCTTTCCATTCACATCAAGATTCATTTTCAATTCTATTTATATACAGAAGATCAATTTAGTATAAATACCTCAACAGTTTGCACCCACATAGAAACACAAAGTGAAACATACTGTTTGAGTACTAGTTATAGCATTAAATCAAAATGTACAGTAAATTAAGGACAGAGATCCCACATCAGGAGCAAGCACACAGTGGCTCCTGTTGTTGACCCAACAAATTGACACTCTAGTTTATGGCGCCAGTAACCACCCTAGGCTGTCGTCATGAGTTTGCCAAGGCTATGGAAGCCTTCCAAGTTTGCCGACTCTGATCATATTTAGACAAGGTCATAAAAGACAGGTTGAGGATAGTAACCAATGATCCTAAGAGTGGCCTTAACCAGGTCTGAACAATTATACAGCATTAAGTGGGGAAGAGGACCATCAGTACACACAGGTTGGGAGTAGAGCCATTGGAGGTAGAGTAGAGGTTATGATTACAAAGGAATGAGGCCCAAGTGCACTAGACAGGGCCTAGAACAAAGGACAGAGTCATTATTAGAGGAGCTAAGAAAGGTGCTGTCTAAGCTACAAGTAATTTTTCTGATTGAGAGGCAAATAGAACCTGATAGAAGGGGCTTGATAATAATCTGTTGGGCTTTAGGCCTTGTAAGTTAAGAGGCCCAGACCTATCTATCTCTTCACATGGGGTATATCCTAAGGGAGGTGTGAACCTCCTAGGGGAAGGCACTCTGTTGACTTTCATTACTTGGCTGGCCTGGGAGGAGAGCTGGCCAGGTCAAGGCAGGGGGCATCTCTAACAAGAAATTTACAGTTCTGCCTGCAATGTTGCTGACCCTACTTGGCTGTCCCCTCAGCTGCAGTGGTCACTTTGGAAGTTGGGCTGAGTGAAGGGCTTTTCAGCTTGGAGCCAATAAGATCTGTGGCTCTGACCTGGGCATCCTTCGATTCCAGGGCAGGTCCATTTCCAGTGATCCAACTCTTGGCAGAGCTGCCAGGGCTCTTCACAAGCTGACTTCTGCTGAAGCCCAGGCTTACCACATTGAAAGCCACTGCAGTGGACTGGCCTGTTGGGTCTCCTTGAGGGCAGATCACTGTACAGATCAGCCATTAATAGGCCTGCCACCCATTGCTTCTGATGCCTAGCTTTCTTTTCCTCCTGGTTTGTGTTAAAGCAGACCAGACGATGCAAGTCAAGGGAGTGCCCGTGTCCCATCTCTAATCTTTGGTGGCCTGAACTACAAGTCTATAGTCACAGGCATGTTCTGTAGTAGTTTTTCTAAGGTAGACAATGCCCATGAGGAAAATTATATTCTCACTTTAAAACTTTCTTTCCCTTTGGTCTGTGTTTAAATTTTAACTGAAAAGTGATCCCTGTTAAATCTAAGAGTGGAAAAAGAGAGGGAGGAGATGAAGAGCTATGGGTTATTTAACTATGTGCTTATTTTCAAAGACTTGAATAATCACCTTGTAACAATGATCAGATTTGGTCTATGTTATGTCATGATTTTAAGGAATCTTATTTCAACCAGATATTTTGGATTTTGATATTGGTCTATTATGCTATGTTATATGTGCGTACATATTGTATGTCCACATGGGGAAATTTTATTAAGAGTTTTATTTTAAATGGCTTTTAGATAAGATTGTCCATAAATTTAAGCTGCTAAAATCAATCAAAGATACATTTTAATTTGTATGACCTGAATCTGTGTATCATATGTTTTAAACTTGTTGGTAGAAAGAAACTAAAAACATTTTATATGGTTGTGCTTAAGTTTACTGGTTAAACAAACTACACCATGTTAGATATTTAAGAGGTGTTTTCAAATACATGATTCTTAAAAATTATAGAAGGCATTGGACCTTCCGGTAAATGTTTTATTAAGTTCTTATCTAAGGGTTGAAACGGTTTGCTAAGTATTCATGTAATATTGCTATTGTCAGCAAGTGATCTAGGACTTGCTCCCTCATTTCTCTATTCTAAGCCCAACTTGTTCTTTCACTTCTCTATTCTCTTCAAGGTAGGGAACTAATTCTATTATGAAGGAATCTGTAGGATGCACAATTTAATCTTTAGACCTTATAAGAGATGGCTAACATTTTTCTGTAATAGCATAGCCAAAATAAGAACTTAACTAATAATCTCATAGCTAGATTCACATCGCCATCAGCGAAGTATACAGTAAGTAGAGATGAGCTTTTTTTCATGTCTGTCTAGTGCTATATGTAGTGTGGCTATGAAGGTGATTCAGCCCCAGACTCAGAGCATTTGATGACATATTTGACCAAATGAAAATCTCTTTGGTAACCTTAAGACACTTGGTCTATATAACTTTTTAGGCCACTTATTTAAACAATTTCAAATGATATGTTAGCAAGGCCCTGCATTTCAGAACTTCTCTTGATATCAAGTTCAGAATTTTAGAACATTTTCATGCCATTATCTTGAAATCAGTAATATATGACTTTTTATTGGATTTTCTATAGCCATTTCTTTTTCTTTTTTGTAACAATAGAGCAACAAAGAATATATGAAAGGGAAGATTATGAAAGGCATATTTCTATTGTCATGTATTTCCTTTTATTGCTTTTCTGAACAATACCTGTTCCATACTCATTTTGCCTTCTCTACTCTTATACCAATTAGATCAGAGGGAATTCAAAAGAATGACTTTATGTCAGACAGGTTATGTTAAAATTATGTATATATAAGTATATACATATATATAGCTATAGCTATATATACATGCTCTTAATAGTTCTCTACTGTGTATGGGTCATATTTTTTGATAAATTCTCAAAGATGATCTTCCACAATGCTCTTCATGACCATTAGTGGACTCAGTACAGAGTAATTTAGAGAGAGATATCAGAAAGTTAACAAAAGTTTGAATGATGTACAAAGGCTCATTTCATCTCATCAGGAAGAATAGTACCCTCAGGAAGTTTGAAATCATGCACTAAGATAGAATTGTCAATATTTATACCATACCTCCTTATTTTCTCAAAGGATAGATCAGTTATTTTAATTTTTTCAAAGAAGAAGAGGAAAGCAGACTGGAGAATACATTTTGCAATATGAATAACAGTACAAAAATAAAGTCATACATATTTAAGATGACTTATATTAGCAATATTTGCACATATATATTGTATATAACACTAATGCAAGACGGATTTTTTTCCTTATGAGTTCTACACTCCCAGAGTGGGATTATTGCCTCATTAAATTATTTGAAGTTTGTCAAATCCCATATAGAATGGCATCATAATCAAAAGTAGTATCTCAGGGCTGGGGAAAAGTGAAGGGTAACATTACTATGATTCATTTTTAGAAGTAGGTAATGCACTGAGATGCATCATGCATACATCTATTCAAAAGGTGAAATTACTCCACATAGAATAAAGAATATTTTGAAGAGTATAATGCATGCCAAACTTTAAAACTAGGTGGCTAGAGTTAAGACTTGGATCAGTTTCCATTATCAACTTTATTTTTCTGAAATTATAAAAGATACCCCAGTACACTTGTTGAATATTTATAAAAGGTAAATATTTAAATAAATTTAGATAAATTGAATTTGAAAAGAGATTCCCAAATGGAAATGAATCCACATTTCAATTTTGTTTGTGTATTAGAATGTACAGCAGATCAAAAATATTCCTCCAATTCCAAGGTTAAATAGATCAATGACTCCAGTATTTTTATGATTGCTTTCCCACTAGATATCTAGAAAATTGAGAAACAGAGTGAAGGATGGCCCAATGAAATACTTGGTATGAGTTGGCACAGCCTTCCAAAACCTTGTTATGGCAACACACTGAAGGTTGGAGGTGGATGCACTTAAGCAGAGTGAAATATCTTCTGAGACAGAGGAACTCAGAACTGAATAGACAATAGGAGGCAGGAAACTGGACCTGACATTTTCCAATATAGTGGTTTGTAGACACGAGTCATATGTATTGAATCAAATTTACATAGATTACTTTTAAAATATAAAATATTCAATATGTCTACTTTCAAAAAAATCATTAGCTAGATCTTAAATGTTCAGTAGCTACAAGTGGCTAGTAACTACCAGTAGAGAGAGAGAGAACATTCTCATCATTGCCCTAAATACTCTTCTAACATTTAAAAATATTCTTTCTATTCCCTGGTAACTTGTTCTTGTGTCCATTTCTTATTTTGTCATTAAGTCTTCAATTTAGACGTTTCCCACAATAGAGAGTTGTGACACTACCAATACCAATTAATATATCAAATTTATAGCTATTGCTTAAAATTGCTGTGAGCAGTACAAACATTTCCTGTCCTTGTGAATTTTAGGGTAAAGTCAATCTTCTAATGATCCAGAAAATAGAAATTAATGAACATAGGAGAGAGTGAAAAATTAGGAAAAGTAAGTATGGGTAGTAAGAGGAGGGTTACTCAAAAACATTTACAAAAAAAATCAGTGTCACTAGGATTCAAGCAATGAAATACAGAACTCATATTTCACATTAATTGGCTCAGTTTCTGAAACAAACCCCATGTTTTAGGGAAAGCACATTTCAGTTGGCATTAGTTTTCCCATTGTAGAGTTTTTGCAAAATAAATTTTGCCTGGTAGCCATAACACTTCATTGAAAAGAGCATTTGAATTATGAGTATATATGAGATACAGAAGACAAGATAAAGGACATTAACAATGTAGACTTTGGTACACTAAATAATGACCCACCTAAAGATGTTCATTCATACTGCAATTGCTGGATTCCTGAAAACCCAATAACACATGGCAAAAGGAATTTCTGTAGGTGTAATCTTGTTACACATGTAAAACAAGAATTCACAATTTATTTGGATCTGATCCAGTCTAAACAAGTCTTTAAAGTCAAAGACATTTCTTTGGTAGGCGTAGAGATTCAGTAGAGGAGATAGGAAGAGAAGATGAGATGAATTAAGGTTTCAAAGTGGTGAGAAGTAGAGAAAGGACTGGACTGAGCAGTATGGCTTTGAAGGTGGAGAAAGCGGAACTTGAACCAAAAGCTTAGGGTGGTATCCAGAAGCTGAGAATGACATTTGGTCAACACCCCATAATGAAGTAGGCACCTACATCTTACCAGCATTTGGAATTGAACTCTGTCAGCACTCTGAATATATTAGGGGTATATTCTTTCTTAGAGCCCTCAGTTAAGAGCTGGGCTTGGTGAGATCTAAAGCATTGTACCTAAATAAGTCTGATGGAATTCTGACCTATAGAATTGTGAGGTAACAGGCCAGCACCGCAGCTCACTAGGCTAATCCTCTGCCTGCGGCGCCGGTACCCCGGGTTCTAGTCCCGGTTGGGGGTCCGGTTCTGTTCCAGTTGCTCCTCTTCCAGTCCAGCTCTCTGCGGTGGCCCGGGAAGGCAGTGGAGGATGGCCCAAGTGCTTGGGCCCCTGCACCCACATGGGAGACCAGGAAGAAGCACCTGGCTCCTGGCTTCGGATCGGCACAGCGCGCCGGCCGTAGCAGCCATTTGGGGGGTGAACCAACGGAAGGAAGACCTTTCTCTCTGTCTCTGTCTTTCTGACTGTCTAACTCTGCCTATCAAAGAAAAAGAATTGTGAGATAACAAATGATTTTTAAGTCTCCAAATATGTCATAATTTGTATGACAAGAAAAGAAAAAAAAACACAAATGCACATATGATCACCAATGTTATTTCTCATGAGTCCTTTGAAGTATGATAGCCTACCAAATTTATTAAAGGAAGGAGAAGAGTATAGATTCCTGCATCTATTTGCACATCTTCTCATGTGAAAATCCTTCATCTTCTGTATCCACCTTACGCTTTCAGCAAATTTGAACATTTCAACAATTCCATGTCTTTTCTTTTCCAAACATATCCTTTCTCAAAAACATTAAGGAGCCAGGGGAGTTTCCTAAAATTCTTTGGGAAATGAGACACTTTCCCTATAGCTATGAGATTCTCTTAATTCATTTCCCTTTTTATCCGTCCCTAGGAATCTGAATCCAGCCACACAGCAACCCAGATTCTTCTTCTTTGATCTTCATTACACTACATTCATCTTTCCTGGCTCTGTGACTCCCTCTGTCTCTCCTTCTTTCTAGCTCAGTTATTCATCTGTTTCGCTTTTTATTTTTAGTATGGAATTTTGCAATACATGCTGAGTGACGAGACACTGAATAGCTCGGAATGTTCCTTTGTGGTCCTCATATGTCCTAGTTTCCCACAACTTTTTGTCTCCTCCAAATCCATTCAGAACAACTTTAACCTCTTTGTTCCTTTCTAACCCTCTTAATAAAATTTGTATTGCTCAATCATTAGATATACATCCATGAATGCAATTTCTCTATTTCTGAGTGTGTTTTAACCTCCTGTCAAAATCCCAGAAAGTATTATTTTCCCTTTCTTCAAGTTAGAACAATCCTTTGGGTATTTCCTGATCCTGGAATTAGTTTCATCAGAATGATATGTTTCATATATACCAGGCCTAAGCAAGTTTCAGAAATCATTCATGAAATAATGTGTTAGATTACTTCAGGTACTGCAAGTGAAATACATGAGGCACAGGTATGAGGTAAGTCATGTCATGCCTCTGTGGTCACTGATGCAGTGAAAGTGGACCCTGGATTGAAGACAGTGAGTACAAGGAAAATCTTCATGGTGTTTACATATATGCTATAAGTTACTATATAAGTTACTATTACTATAATATTTTATTAACATTTGGCTTCTATATATTTTCCAGATGTAGTATTTCAGTGTTGTGTTTGTTTTGTTTAACCACCCACTCATTGCCTGTATAATTCTTAATCATTTTTTAGGTTCTTGAAAGTTACTTATGGGAAATAACTCAGGTTTCTACTTGGCATAACAAATTGACTTTAAATAAGGGTTAGGTCATATGTACAGAGAATTTCACCATAGACTTTTGATCAATTTTAATGATGTGGGATGCTTGTTGAATAATTGAATTAGCTTAGGCAATTAATATTAAGAATTATGGACTAAATTAAGAACCTGAGTAATAGTCTTATCTGATTTAGTGACCAGATATAGATCTGGCATTTATCATAATGATTTCCCTATAGTGTCCTCTACCTTTCAACTCTGTCCTAGTTCATTTGCACTTTATAATGTCATTGCCTATTCCAAGTTATATATGTATGATCATATAACTTATCTTTCAAACTGATACTTTTTGTAAACCATAGGAAGCACTATTCATAATTAAGATGAGTCAACATGTATAAATCAGGAAGATACCAGGAACACCAGAATGTGAGTCACCTGACATCTCACATTTTCAGCAATCAAGACCCAGAAGGAACTCCAAGACTGTATAGCCATAAACTTACATTAAAAAATCAATTTCTTGCTATGTAGGGGAAGTAGCAAGAAGACTTAAAAGCTCATATTTCAGTATGCATATGGTTAAAGTTCAGAAAAAATGGTTGTTGGTGGTAGTTCAGGTAAGAAATTGGAGTTGGGTGGAAATCTTTCCCCATCATTGGCTTTACCTTATGTGAAGGAAGCACAAGATGGTGACTATATAGTATTAAACAGTTCTGGCAGGCTTTGTTTATTTCCAAAACTGTGTGTGTATGAGTATGTGTGTTTGTGTGTGTATACATCAACAGGTTTCATTATCAAATACTAATCATAAACTGGCATTTTAAATAATGTGAAAAAATAAAGTCTTGGCATTAATAAAATACTAAAGCTAGAGGTGTGTTATATACAGGCTTTGCTTGTCAAAGCATAGATGGATGGACCACTTCTACACAAACATTGATGCACACATGACAGAGAACCCCAGTTTCCCCCTTGCTTCCTATCTTTGTTCCTTTTTCTTTATCTTTTACTAAGTTTTAGTCCATGAGCTTTGTTGTTTTTCTGAAAATGTATTTAATTCATGTTAGTGTAATATTAATACAAAGAGAACAGATTCACTTTAGTTCACAGGTACAATTCTAAGAATAGAGTGATATTCCCCTCATCCCTCCCAACCTATCTCTTTCTTAGTTTTTGAATTAACATGTTTTGAATTAATGTTAGAGTCAACAAATAAACGCTCCACTAAATAAAGGGATCAACACATAAAATTTAAAAAGACCCAAGTTCCGTAGTAATATAGGTCAGGGATATAAAAAATAATCAAAATGGGGCTGGCCCTGTGGCCTAGAGGGCTAAGCCTCCACCTGTGGCACCGGCATTCCATATGAATGTTGGCTCAAGTCCCAGCTGCTCCTCTTCCAACCCAGCTCTATGCTGTGGCTTGGGAAAGCAGCAGAAGATGGCCCAAGTGCTTGGGCTCCTACACTCTCATGGAGACCCAGAAGAAGCACCTGGCTCCTGGCTTTGGATCAGAGCAGCTCTGACTGTTGGGACCATTTTGGAAAGTGAACTAGCAGGTGGAAGACCTTTCTCTTCCCTACCTCCCTCTATCTGTAACTGTACCTCTCAAATAAATAAATAAAACCTTAAAAAATAACCAATTGGAAAGATGACTATCCACCTATATATAGCAAATTTTAAAGTAATCACAGATCATTAAAACTATAGTAGTATGACATTAAAACTATTGGTTTGATAGATATAAAACAAAGATTCACAAAACAAGTTTGCAACTATACTGATACACACAGGCATTTTTGTGTTTTTGTTTTTTCACTTTTTTAAAATTTAGCTTCTGTATATAAAGGAGAACCTGGTTATTTTTGTCTTTCTGGGTTCATCTTATTCTGTCCTTTAGTTGCATCCGTTTTGGTGCAAATGGTAGAATTTAGTTTCTTTCTTTTTTTTTTTTTTACAACTGAATAATATTCCAATGTGTGTGTACAAATATAAATATATGTGTGTATATATATATACATATATATGTGTATATATATATATACATATTCTTTATCCATTCACCTGATAATGGATGCCTTATTCATTTCATATCCTGGCTATTGTCAACAGTGTTGCTATAGACATAGTGGTTCAGGTATCTCTTAAAAAGTAGAAATAGAGTTTCCATATGACATATGATCTGACAATCCCACTAATGGGTATATAACCTAGAAGGCATGCCTTCTTTCTAAGAAATCTCAAAAAAAAATGCCATATTGTTTTTCACTGTTGCTGTACTAATTTACAATCTCATCAACGGTATATATGTATTTCCCTTTCTATACATCCTCCTCAGAATTTGTTTCTCTGTCTTTTGGATAGTAGCCATTCTGATGGGGTGAGGTGATACTTCACTGTGGTTTTGATTTGCAGTTCCCTGATGGCTAGTGATGTTGGGCTTTTTTTCATCTACTGGCCATTTGTACATCTTCTTTTGAGAACTCTCTATTGATGTTTTTGTCTGTTTATTAACTGTATCGATTTTATTTTGTTCTTGAATCTTCTGTATTGCTGATAGTTTCTGGACATTAACCCTTTGTTGGACAGGTAACCCACAGATATTTTTCCTATTGTTTGAACGTCTCTTCACTCTATAATTTTTATGTCCCTTGTTGTGCAGAAGCTTCTGAGATTTATATAATCTCAATTGTTTAATTTTAACTACTTTTGCTGCCTGTGCTTTGGGTATCTTGTGCAGAAGCTTCTGAGATTTATATAATCCCAATTGTTTAATTTTAACTACTTTTGTTGCCTGTGCTTTGGGTATCTTGTCCAAGAAGTCATCTTCTCAACCAATGTTTTGGAGTGTTTCTATATATTTTCTTCCAACAACTTCATAGTGTTGTGTCTGCAATTTAGGTCTTTGATCCATCTTGATTTATTTTATATGGCAGGGAGTATGGATCTCATTTTTTTAAAAAGATTTATTTATTTGAAATGGAGAGTTACATAGAGACAGAGACAGAGAGAGAGAGAGAGAGAGAGATCTTCCATCTTCTGTTTCATTCCCCTAAATGGCTGCCACAGCTGGAGCTGTGCCCATCTGAAGCCAGGAGCCAAGAGCTTCTTCCAGATCTCCCATGTGGGTGTAGGGGTCCAAGGACATTGGCCATCTTCTACTGCTTTCCCAGGCCATAGCAGAGAGTTCAATCTGAAGTGGAGCAGGTGGTACTCAAACCAGCACCCATATGGGGATGCTGGCACTGTGGACGGTGGCTTTACCCACTAGACCACAGTGCCAGCCCCTGGATCTCATTTCATTCTTTTATGTATATTCATCCTGTTTTGCCAGCACCATTTAATGAATACATTTCCTTACTACGATATATGGTCTGGACTTTTTTTTTTTTTTTTAATTAGCTGGATGGATGAATGTGGGTTAACTTCTGGGCTCTCTAATATGTTCCATGGATCTTTGTGTTAGTTTTTATGACAGTACCTTGCTGTTTAAATTACTATAGCTTTGTAGAATTCTTTGAATACAGGTCTTGTGATGCCTTCAGATTGTTTTTTTTCTTTTATTTTATTTAGCATTTTTGGTAAGGATTATTTGGCTATTCTGTCTTTGTGATTTCATATGAAATTTAGAATTACATTTTTCTTTTATTTTCTTCTCTTTTCTTTTCTTTTTTCTTTCTTTTTTTTTTTCTTTTTTCTTTTTTTCTTTTTTTTTTTTTTTTACAGGCAGAGGGGACAGTGAGAGAGAGAGAGACAGAGAGGAAGGTCTTCCTTTGCCATTGGTTCACCCCCCCAATGGCCACTGTGGCCGGCGCACTGCGGCTGGCGCACCGCACTGATCCAAAGCCAGGAGCCAGGTGCTTCTCCTGGTCTCCCATGCGGTGCAGGGCCCAAGGACTCGGGCCATCCTCTACTGCTCTCCTGGGCCACAGCAGAGAACTGGACAGGAAGAAGAGCAACCAGGACAGAATCTGGCTCCCTGACTGGGACTAGAACCCGGTATGCCGACGCTGCAGGAGGAGGATTAGCCTATTGAGCAGCAATGCCGGCAGTAAGTGATAATTTTTAATAGCTATGTATAGCCAAATTTTTCTTACTATGCTCCTATCATTTAATGAACTCAGCATTTTTCAATAAAAAATTACCATTTAACACAGTATTGTGAGAAATAAGGGGTATTTGTTAAACATTTACATCTGTATGACTTAGAGGGGAGGATTCCCTTCAGGAGTTGTTCTTATTTTCTACTGAGCGCAATTCAAAATGAGATACCTACTTAGAACTAGATTTATTCTCAGGAAATTATTTATGAATATGTACTACCAGAGGCACAAAAAGATGGGTGACAGTATGAGACCTGATTCTGTGAAATATTACTATATCTTCTCTCATTTTTTTCAAGATCCAACAGGAGAAGAAGTGAGTAGTCTGTAATTAAAAAAAAATACATAAACATAGGTTTTTAAAGGAAGAAGTATAATAGAGCACAATGTATTTCTCAATTCTGGAATAAATATTTTCTATTATTTTTTGTTTATGTGGCAGTTCTGTTTCCATCAGTATGTTACATCCTAGTAACAATTTTTTAAGATTTTTATTTCTTCTTTATATATACTTGTTAATTATATAAGGTGAATAAATTTCATGTATTTCCTATACTTATTTAAGAGTATAATGATACTTTTCACCCTATCTTTTCCTACCCACTCTCCTCTTTCCTTTCTTATTTTTCTTTTAACTTTAACAAAGACATATTTTCAATTTATTTTAGACTCACAATCTTAACCAACCACCAAATTAATAATTCAAAAGTAGCAAGTAGAAAAAACAGTGTTCCTCAGGAGTACAGACAAGTGCTATAAACAATCAAATATCAAAATGACTCAATTTCACCCATATCCATTACCTTTTTTGTGCTCTGTATATTAACTAATGCAAATCAGAGAAAACACACGATATTTGTCTTTTAGGGACTGGCTTATTTCTCTAAGCATAATGGCCTCCATTGCTTAAGTTTTGTTGCAAAAGACAGGATTTCATTCTTTTTATGACTGAAGAATATCCAATGGTGTGTATATGTACATATGTGTGTATGTGTGTGTGTGTGTGTGTATTTCATTATCTAGTCATCAATTGATGGACATCAGCGTTGATTCTGTACCTTAACTCTTGTGAATTGAGCTGCAATAAACATGAGGGTACAAATAAAACTTTTATATGATGATTTCACTTTGTCTTAGTAAATCTCAAGGAGTGGAATGGCTAGGTCATGTGTTAGATCTATTTTCAAATTTCTGAGGTGTTTCCATTGTGTCTTTCATAATGGTTGTACTAGTTTACATTCCCACCGACAGTGTTTTAATGTATCTTTTTCTCTATATCCTTACCAGCATTTATTGTTTTTTTTAATTATTTCTATAGGACAGACATTCTAACTGGGGTGAGATGAAGTTTTGATTTGTGTTTCTCTGATGGCTAGTGATCCTGAGCACTTCTTCATGTGTTTTTGGCTATATTAATTTCATTCTTTGAAAAATGCCTGTGCATGTCCTTTGCCCATCTCTTAACTGTATTGTTTGTTTTGTTTTTTAGTTTCTTGAGCTCTTTATAGATTCAAGATAATAACAATTTATCAGTTGCATAAATTTTAAACATTTTCTCCCTATCAGTAGTCTCTTTACTTTGTTGAAGGTTTCCTTTGCATTGCAAAAGCTTCTTAGTTTAATATAATCCCATTTGTCTATGTTTTAAGAAAAGTTATTTATTCATTTGAAGGTAAATTTACAGAGCAGCAGAGGTAGAAAGAGAGAGATGTTTTCCTTCTCCTGGTTCACTAGCCAAGTGATTGTAATGGCTGCAGCTGGGCTGATCTGAAGCCAGGATCGAGGAGCTTCTTCCTGGTCTCCATGAGTGTACAGGAACCCATGGACTTGGGTTACTTTCCATTGCTTTCCCTGGCCATAACTGGATCTAAAGTGGAGCAGCTGGGATCTGAATGAGTGCCCATATGGGATGCCAGCACTGTAGGTGGTGGCTTTATTGGCTGTGCCACAGTGCCAGCTCCCCCATTTGTCTACTTTGTCTTTATTGCATGTGCTTCTTGAGCCTTTCCAACTCTTTGCCTATGTCAATGTTTGCAGAATTTCCCTTAGGTTTCCTCTACTAATTTGATGGTATCATTTCATAGATTTAGATCTGTGATCCATTTAGAGTTGATTTTTGAGGTGTAAGGTAGGGGTATTGTTTCATACTTCTGAATGCATATGTCTAATTTTCCCAGCATCATGTGTTGAAGAGACTGTCAATTATCCAGAAACTAATTTTAGCTCATTTGTCAAAGATTAGTTGTTTGTGGATGTGTGGATTAATTTCTTGGGTTTCTATTCTGTCCATTTGATCTACTTCTCTATTTTTGTACCAGTACCAGCCTGTTTTGATTATAATTGCCCTATAATATAGGTCTTGAAATCTAGTATTGTGATGCCTTAGGATTTGTTTTTGTATTTAAGATTGTTTAAAAAATCTGGTGTTCCCACATGAATTTTAGTATCTTTTTTCCCTCCAGGTCTGAGAATGTTGTTGGTATTTTGATTGGGATCACATTGAATCTGTAAATTGCTTTGGGTAGTATGAGCATTTTGATGATGAGATTCTTCCAACCCATAGCTCTGGAAAATTTTTTCCAATTTTTTGTGTCTTCTTACACATGTTTCTCTAATGTTTTTAATTTTCATTGTAGAGATCATTGATCTCCTTGGTAAAAATTATTCCATATTCCAAGGTCCTTAATTTTTTGTAGCTTTTGTGAATTGTACACATCTTACAAGTTCTTTATCAGGCATGATATTATCTGTATAAACAGTCTTTTAATTTTTGTGTGTTGATTTTCTAACCTGCAACTTTACCAAACTCTCTTATGAGTTCCAATATTCTCTTAGTGGAGTCTTGATTTCCCTTTATATAGGATCATTTCATCTGCAAACAGGAATAGTTTGATTTCTTCCTTTCCAATTCATATCCATTTGATTTCCTTTCCTTCTACCACACTTCAGGTTTACTTGTTTCTGTTTTAGTCAATATCTATAGCTTTTTTAACACTATAAGAATGCATACCGGCCGGTGCCACGGCTCACTAGGCTAATCCTCTGCCATACGGCACCGGCACACTGGGTTCTAGTCCTGGTCGGGATGCCAGATTCTGTCCCGGTTGCCCCTCTTCCAGGTCAGCTCTCTGCTGTGGCCTGGGAGTGCAGTGGAGGATGGCCCAAGTGCTTGGACTCTGCACCCCATGGGAGACCAGGAGAAGCACCTGGCTTCTGCATTTAGAGCAGTGTGGTGCACCGGCTGCAACGCGCTGACCATGGCAACCATTGGAGGGTGAACCAATGGCAAAGGAAAACTTTTCTCTCTGTCTCTCTCTCACTGTCCACTTTGCCGGTCAAAAATAAAAAATAAAAATAAAAATAAAAATAAAAAAAAGAATGCATACCTCGGGGCCAGAGCCGTGGCTCACTTGCTTAATCCTCTGCCTGAGGTGCCAGCATCCCATATGGGTGCTGGTTCTAGTCCCGGTTGCTGCCCTTACAGTCCAGCTTTCTGCTGTGGCCCGGGAGGGCAGTGGAGGATGGCCCAGGTGCTTGGGCCCCTGCACCCACATAGGAGACTGGGAAGAAGCACCTGGCTCCTGGCTTCGGGAGCAGCTCAGGCCTTAGTGGCCATTTGGGGAGTGAACCAACGGAAGGAGGACCTTTCTCTCTGTCTCTCTCTCTCTCACTGTCTGTAACTCTACCTGCCAAATAAATAAAAAAAGAAGAAGAAGTACCTTGCTTGCTCATTTGGACACTCAGAAAATGCAGTCATATATCTCCTTTCAACGTTTTGGTCCATTGTTGTTTGTAAAAGATCATGGTCCCGTAAGAGCATACTGGAACTGAAAAATTCCTAGTACCTAGAAGATTTGTAACCACTACAAGATCGCAGGGCAACTGATAACTCACATATTTGTGGTGATGTTGGGTGTAAACAAACTGACTTAATTGCTAGTCTTATAAAAGTATGACATAGTACCAGTGCTGTGGGATAGTGTGTAAAGCCACCACCTGCAGTGCTGGCTAGCTGCTCCTGACTTTGGACTGGCTCAATTCTGGTGGTTGTAGCCATTTGGGGAGTGAGCCAGCAGATAAAAGAGCTCTCTCTCTCTCTCTCTCTCTCTCACTCTTTCTCACTCTTTCTTTCAAATAAATAAATAAATTTAAATAAATAAATAAAGGCATGACTTGTACCATCACTTAAGTACATGCTACTTATAATAAGTATGTTGCTAGTTGATTTATTTAGTGAAGTTCACTTTTATTGTGGAAGAATCTGGAAAACATCATGCTGAGTGAATAAGCCAGTCCCAAGGGACAAATATCATATGTTCTCCCTGATTGGTGACAACTAACCAAGCACAAAAAAGGAAACTGTTGAAGTGAAATGGACACTATGAGAAACTGTGACCCTTGCCCTGACTGTTGATATAAAATTTAATACTTTAACCCTTCTAGTATTTTTTTTTCTATTTAATACTATTGGTTGAACTCTTTAATCAACACACAATTATTCTTAGGTGTTTAAATTTAACTGAAAAGTGATCTCTGTTAAGTACAAGAGTGGGAATAAGAGAGGGAGGAGATGTACAGTTTGGGACATGCTCAATCGGACTTGCCCCAAATGGTAGAGTTAGAAATGTGCCAGGGGATTCCAATACAATCCCATCAAGGTTGCATGTACCAATGCCATCTCACTACTCCAAGTGATCAATTTCAGTTCACAGTTGATCACACTGATAGGTCTAAAAGTCAAAGTGATCACATAAACAAGACTAGTGTCTGGTAATACTAACTGTTAAAATAAAAAAAGGGAGAGAACGATCCATCATGGGAAGCGGAATACACAGCAGACTCATAGAATGGCAGATGTCATAAATAGCACTCTGGCCTCAGAATCAGCCCTTAAGACATTCGGATCTGGCTGAAGAACCCATGAGAGTATTTTAGGCATGGTAAGCCAAGACACTCTGGCAAAAAAAAAAAAAAAAAAAAAAAAAAACAACAACAACAACAAAACCTAAATGAAAGATCTCTGCAAGTGAGATCCCAGTGGAAAGAACGGGCCATCAAAGAAGGAGGTAGCTTTCTCTGAAGGGAGGAGAGAACTTCCACTTTGACTATGACTTTGTCTAAATAAGATCAAAGTCAGTGAACTCAAAAGGCTTCCATAGCCTTGGCAACTCATGACTAGAGCCTAGGGAGATTTCTGATGCCATAAACAAGAATGTCAAATTGTTAAGTCAACAACAGGAGTTGCTGTGTACTTATTCCTTATGTAGGATCTCTCTCCTTAATGTGTTGTCTAATGTGCAGTGATGCTATAACTAGTACTGAAACAGTATTTTTACACTTTGTGTTTCTGCGTGGGTACAAACTGATGAAATCTTTACTTAATATATACTAAGTTGATCTTCTGTATATAAAGAGAATTGAAAATGAATCTTGATGTGAATGGAATGGGAGAGGGAGTGGGAGATGGGAGTGGTGCAGGTGGGAGGGAAGTTATGGGGGGGAAAGCCATTAAAATCCATAAACTGTAGTTTGGAAATTTGTATTTACTAAATAAAAGTTAAAAAAAAAAAACTAAGTATACAACCATCTGCCCTTACATGCCAAAGAAGATAAGGAAATAAATTGTGCTCTTCATCACATTGGAAACCTGTTTGTTAAAACAATATTCATATTAACTTATTCATATTTAGAATATATTAGAAAATACTATTCTAATGGTCGGCACTCTGGCATAACGTGTAAAGCTGCTACAATAATGGGCAATGCCAGCATCCCATATGGGTGCTAGTTTGAGTCCCAGCTGCTCCACTTCTGATCCAGCTCTCTGCTAAGGCCTGGGAAAGCAGAAAAAGAAAGCTCAAGTCCTTGCCCCACTGCATTAGTGTGGGAGACTGGGAGAAGCTCCTGGCTCCTGGCTCCTGGCTCCTGGCTTCAGATCGGTGCAGCTCTGGCCATGGTGGCCATCTGGGAAATGAACCAGCAGATAGAAGACCTCTCTCTTTCTTCTCTCTCTTTCTCTCTTTCTCACTCTCTCTCTCTCTGCCTCTATGTAACACTGCCTTTCAAATAAATAAATAAATCTCAAAAAAGAAAATAATATTCTAGTATTCAAATAAAAATTTAAGGAGCTACATAATTTGAAAAGTCTGATTGTATCACTGTTTCTCTTAATTGAAAATTGTCGGTTGCCATTAGGAACAGAGTTAATTTCGAACTTTCTAATATTGTGAACACTCACACTTTTGCAGAAGGAGGGATAATTCTATGGTCAGTTCTTCATTTTTGTTTTCTGAGTGAATGTTTAGATCCTTTTGTGAAGCTGAAACCAAATATCTAAGACTGGATAATTTATAAATAATATAAATATATTTTTCACATATGAAGGCACTGACATTTAGAAATGGCTTTCTTGCTGCATCCTCAAGGGTGAGCACCAAGTTCAAAAGGGAGACAAAAATCGTGCCTTCAAATGTCTGAGGTACAAAAAAGAGGGAATCCATGTCCACTAGCCCTTGTAGAAAGTGATCAGTTGTTTATGAGGGCTCTGAATTCCTACAGGCATGTGTGCTTCCCAAGGGCCATTCTACCAAACCTTTTGCAATGAGATTAAGTTCCTAACACATGAATTTCTGGAGGAGACACATTTGAATGATAGCAGTGGATTTTTAAAGTGATATAAAATGCAAGCAACCAACCAAGCCAAACCAAACAAACGGGCATACCCCACTTTCTCGATACTAATTGTCAGGTACACTGTTCTACTATATATATATAATCACAGAAATTTTAGTTGTTGGATTCCAAATTGTGTTTCCTAGTCTCTGTACTTAGGTATAGGCTGATTTCATATATTGTACAATTCAATGACCCTTCAAATTCTACATAAGTTTTTAAAAAATGTTTGCTTTGTTTAAACATCATAAATGGTGAAAAATCTTAAAACTTTTTCAACTGTTAATGAGGCCATTTGTACTATTTGTATTCTATCAATAAAATAAATTTTTAAAAAGTCTATTCTATGATTTTCTATTTGTATAAATATGTTTTACTCATAAAGATTCCTAAGAATGTGTGAATTTGGGATATTTTGTTTTTATCTTCAAAGATAATGTTCAAATATTTTACAAAATATAAAAAGGCAAGCATATTCATAATAAATTATTGAGTAATGCTTTTTTCATTACAGTGTGGTTGATGACATTTGTTGTTCTATTAGCAATTTTGCCAATCCATATGTAAGAATTTTTCAACTGTATATTACTAGGGTATATTTACTGACAGTGCAAAGAAAGTGTGATGTTTGATCATTATCAAGTGAATTCTGAGGATCAATCCAAATTTAGGGCATTGCTGCAGCAGGTAAACAAATGTGCTTTTTATCATTGACTTTATTAACAGAACTGTCCTACATGTTTTTCTCCAAAGCATTTAAATCCCTCTTTAATCAGTAAAACAAAACATCAATACTTTAGTCATTTGTCATAGAATTCAATATTGGATTGACTTTGAATCATTTCTTGCCAAAGGCTTGAATAAGTCACCTGGTATTTAACTCTGTCACACGTTAACTATGCATTTCTTTAAGCTCTGTACTGACTGAAAACATGAAGCTCTAGGAAGGGGCCACTTTATCACAGCTTGATGAAAAATGCTTCCATCATCACCACTTTCTCATCTATCAGCCAATCATATCAAAACCTCATCCACTCTTTTCAAGAAGAAAGCAGAAAGGCTAGCCATTCTTAGCATGACAGTTAGCTATTAAATTTCAAAACATCTCTGTGAGTTAGATGTTATTGTGTCTATGTCACAAATGAGGATTATGACTCTGAGAGATTAAAGAAGATTTCCGCATTGTATGTGCTATGATAGAATGGCCTCCCAAAGATGCCTATGACCTGATCCTTGCAACCAGTGAATACAATACAAAGAAGTGTTGCAGATGTAATTGAGGTCATTGAACTCAAAAGATGGAGATTATCAAAGGAGGCAAGGCAGAGTGGGAATTATCATTATGTTCTTAAAAATGTTTATGTGAAATACATGAAAGTTGTTCCCTTTATATAAATGAATCTTAAAAATTTAGAGATTATCCAGAATTATTTTGGTAGACACTATAGAATATGGATAATCTTTAAATACTTTTTTTTGGTGGAGAGAGGTAGACTATGCCAGTTAAGACAACCATGTCTCATACCCAAGTGAATGCCTGGGTTCAACTCCCAGCTCCAGCAATTGAATCCTTCTTACTGTTAATGTAGAATCTGGGGAGCATTGATAATGGCTTAAGAAATTGGATCCTGCCACACATATGACAGAACTGGATTGAGTTCTCAGCTCCCAGCTTTGGTCCAAGCCCAGCCCTTATCATTGTGGGCATTTGTAGAGTGAACCAGTGGGAGGGTGCTCTCTGCCCCTTCTCTATGCTTATGAAATAAAGAAAGAAATAAAAAAGCAAAACAAAAACAAATAAACAAACATGCAAAACAACACAAAACCAGAAAATTCATTTGTCTGGAATCAGGAGATGAAAAACAAAATGTCAAGTTAGAAGCACGTATGGAGCACATAGCACCATATCACGTCACTCGTGTACTTACTGAAGGCACTTCATAAACTATCCGGTAGTGAAATTTTCGAGTTTTCTATTTTTATCCTTCTTTCCAAAATTAAAATATTTGATGGAAAAAGGAGCATCTTATTTAACATTTATGATCTGCAGTGTTAGTTAAATTTCAGATACAGTAAATGCGAATGTTGATTAAAAAATTAAAATTTTCCTTCAATTTTGCAAAGAATCATTGTAACAAATGTATTTTTGATTAACATAACAATGTTTTGGAAATACTTTAAATCACTATTACCAATAAATAATTGTTTATATATATATATATGTTTATACTTTGCACATACACTCATGGGGTCTTCAATAGTTCATTAAAAATATGTATTATGAAAAAATAAGCATGGATTTAATTTTCACAACAAATGTTTAGCTCATAAGTCAATTTTCATGAGATTTTTGAAGTTTTTTTCTGTGTGCATATGTGTGCATGTGTGAAGAGAAAAAGAGAGAGAGAGGGAGGGAGAGAAAGAGAAGGAGAGAAGAAAAGAAATCATGCTTCTGGATTCAAGCAAGTTGGACCATAAGCAGGGTTGCCAGGACTTCCACTAACACTCCGATGTGCTATACTAGAACCCAAAGTGGCACCTTAACCCACTTTGTCACACCAGTCCTCCAGTATGTCCTTTTCACTGTTTCCACTTTTAGGTTCTCAGATAGAACACCCCAAAAATACCCCAAGCAAGAAATTTTGGAGTAAGAGATTTAGCTCTGATAAAAAGTGAATGCTCATTATTAGTACATTCATAATAAAGAACATTCACTTTTTACCAATTTATCAATTCAATAGAAGCAGCTTGGTGACCAATGCACATATGCCTCATGTTTCTAGAATATCGTCGGCATGAATAAAGGTTAGGAGATGAATCCTTACAATAACTTTGTGCTATTTATCCGAACAAAAATTTTGCTCTTTTAAAATAACATGACTTTCCTTTCATTGACAGAGAAGAGTTTTAACATGGGAAGGTCAGTATTTTTAGTCATTCAAAAGCTTTAAACTTGGAACCTTTTTGTCAAAGACGACATAATATTGTTCTAACATAAATTATTTCATATTATCCCCAGAATTTATGCATTTAAAATGTAAGAAAGGATTATTTTATTAACACATACTCTACTTTTATTTAATGTTCTGAATTATAGTATTCATTTCAGAGTAAGGTTGATGAAGCTCAAATTAATAACATATTTGTCTATAATCATAGCTTTTTTTTCTTTTGCTGATTATTTTAAGAAATAAAGTATAATTTTCCCATTTATCACATTCTTATATACCTTTAATATTAGCTGTTATAAGTAGTCTTCTCACTAAGGAGCTAATATATTCTTCATTTTTAAATTTTATCAAAAGTTTTGATTATTGATTATAAAACTAAGCTTATACTATCTCTCAGAAATAGTCCACAGAATGATTATGTTTAAATAGTGAGGCACTATTACCCTATGATGGTTGCAACTGATAATTACCATATAAAAATCAATAACAAACAAAATTTACTTTACTTTCTTATATTTTATTAAACAATCAAACTTTAGCATGAATTCAGAACAAAACATTTAGTTTCTCCCTTCTAGAAGAACATACACCTGAGGATAACACAGATTAATTGAATTTTAAATATTAATTACTTTACAACATGGATTTCCATTTAAAATACTCTTCTCTCCCACCATGGAGCTACATTATAAATGCTGATGTCATGTGTTTTTTAAATATGTTGATGGACCCCTGTCATAAAGCAGGAGACTCCCCAGAGCTGTTCAACTCACCAAAATGACTGAGAAAGTTCCACAGACTGCAATGCTGATATGTCCTCAGTGGCTACCCTTTCACCCCTTCTTGAGCTCTGAGAATTCTCCTGTCAACCAGCAAATGACAGGAACATACACTTGGCTGTTGTGTATCATGTAAGTGACAGCAAATATCTCACTGACTCTTTTTCTGGTTGTTTTTCATGTTGTGGCATACTTCACTTGGGAACATATTAGATAAACTTTCAATTCTAGCATTAGAATTAGAATGATTTTAATTTCTAGAATTATTAACCCACTGGAAAAATCTCTACTTAGGATCAATCTGGTCCTCTAATTTGTACTTCACTCCAAAATTGGTGCTTGCAAAAATTTGTGGAGTTTGGAATTAAAATATAAGTTTATTTGGGTGATAAAATGTTGCTGAAATTAATGTATCATTTTCCTCATAATATACATTTTCCAGAACATTCCAAGGACCTTTCCTGTAAATGGATTTCAAAGAGTATTTGTATCCAAATAAGCTTATCTTTTAACTCCACTTTCCATGAATTTTTGGAGGTGCCCTCATTGAAAAAGCTGTTTAAAGGAGGATGGCTGGTCATGGTACACATAAAAGAAATGGGAACCTACGTCTGGAGAATCCACTTCATTTCCCTCATGTTTTATTCTGAATAGCATGAGTGTTCAAATCCAGAATATCTGGAATAAATGCTCATTTTTGTAATGTCCATATATAATTAAACACAATTTTCTCTTCTCTTCCCAACCCTGATTTTAACAATGCATTGTCTTGCATCATGTTTCCCAAAGGTATTCCTGAGACACATCTTCTTTTAAAGTGATTTATGTAGGAAGTACTTCCAAGAGAAGCCATACAGGAGTGTAGGAAACAGGACATGCAAGTTGAAGCAACAGTAGTACATCAGCTAACATTGGTGGTGAAAAATCATACTGCCATCTACTAATTTAAATGCAATTTATTAGTTCATGATTTGAGAGTTTGCAATTGTGACTGGCTTCAGGTGACTGGTTGTGGTACTGTACTCCATCAACTGAGAGGTTAGCTTTCATATGGTTGGTTTAGGACGGGTTCGCTCACATATCTGACAGTTGGTCCTGGCTTTAGAATGAGGATTCCTGACACATGTATCTTCAGAGGACTTGTTCAGCTGTATTTATAGGTCAAATGTTGTAAGGTTCTCAAAAAGGACAATAAAGGGCCAGCCACTTAACACAAGCACTGCTCAGACTTCAGTCTGTATCATGTTTGTCAGTGCCCCATTGGTCAAAACAAGTAAAATTATTAAACCAGTGTCATTGTGTATATAACTTATCCAAGGACATGGATACAAGGAAGGGGGGATCATTCCAAGTCAGTATTGCAACAATCTATCACAGGTAAAATAATAAGCAAAGAGCCACAAAGGGTAGCTTTGAACTGAGCAACAGGGAAACCTTGAATTATAAATTACAGACTGGAGTTGTGCTGTGCTAATGCAAGGTAACTGGGATTTTAAAATCCTGAAATGGTAAAACATTAGTCTATGGGACAATCTCCTGGCACTCCCAATTATTTCTTAAAATCCACAACGGGAGTTAGCCTCTGGCTCTAGAAGTCAGTATATAAGAGATGAAGAGAGGACTATTTAGAAAGACCAAAGGGAGAGGGGATTCGAAGACAGAAAATGTAAACCCAGCAATCTGGAGCAAGCACCAACATTTTCTGCTATGCTGTCCTCTTCCATTCCTCAGATTAAAAATATTTATGGATTAGAACTGGAGTTTTTATGATATTTATTTTCTGGGTGAAGCACACACAAGTGGGAAAGAATACGGTGAATCCTATAAAAATTCCTTAGCCTAAGTTATGTTCAAGTGTCTTTTCTCCACGACCTAGTCTAGATAACACTTTCCCACAGGTATCTCCCCTGCAAGTTCATTTAAGTTACCTTGTGGCATGGCCCAGACTTTCATTTTGTTGGGATCTGAGTTCTGGTGGATTTTGTGGTCAGTAATATACACTTAAATCTGAGCACGCCAGTACTAAGACAGGCCTCTGAATTATTAATATAGTCCTCCCTTCATCCATTATGTTGTAGCAAACTTATCTCTTCATGAGACTCAATATCAAGAATTTTTGTCACAAATTGCCAAAGACCTCTTGGTTTCCACACAATTCAAACACAATATTAAAGGTAGCAGTTGTACTCCTTGGTTTTTTTGGACTTTTATAGTGGTTCCTGATGACAGCATTGTGCAGTTGGAAACCAAGAAGTCTAGACATAAAGGATCACAAGAAAATATACATCATGAATTCCTCCACAGTGATTATTAGCAATGGTGATAAGCAAAGCCATTCCTTCTTATGTTTCTTAGTTCTCAGATCTATATATTTTCCTATCTTTGATAGAAGTCCTATAAAGTTGAATATAATATAAATTTCCCATCTTCAAGGGCAAAACTTTATTTTTTTCAGTGCTCAACTTTAATTTCAGAACAAATGACGTAACATGTGCTTATTATACAGTTATTGAAATGACACACAGCAGAATCTTGAATTCATGACTCCTGAGCTCTATACTGTTTCTACAGAAATCAAACCATAATTGAAATAATTCATAAACTTTATTTTAATACAGTTTATATGCTTTGATTTTGTCTTCCCATTTTCTTTAAGAAAATGATAATTTTCAACACACTTGGAGTATATGAGCATATCAGAGGCCAAGAAATCAATTATGTAGGTTTTTTTAAAATCCTAATGTGGTAAGGACTTTTATTTTTTTCAACTTTTATTTAATAAATATAAATTTCTAAGTACAACTTTTGGATTATAGTGGCTTTTCCCCCCACAATCTCCCTCCCACCCACAACCATCTCATTTCCCACCCCCTCTCCCATCCCATTCTTCATCAAGATTCATTTTCAATTATCTTTATTTACAGAAGATCAACTTGATATATGCTAACTAAAGATTTCAACAGTTTGCACCCACACAGACACACAAAGTATAAAGTACTGTTTGAGTAGTACTTTTATCGTTATTTTGCATAGTACAACACATTAAGCACAGAGATCCTACATGGGGAGCAGTTGCACAGTGACTCTCGTTGTTGATTTAACAATCGACACTCTTATTTATGATGTCAGTAATCACCCGAGGCTCTTGACATGAGCTGCCAATGCTATGGAAGCCTCTTGAGTTCACAAACTTCGACCTTCTTTAGACAAGGTCATAATCAAAGTGGAAGTTCTCTCTTCCCTTCAGAGAAAGGTACCTCCTTCTTTGATGGCCCATTCTTTCTGCTGGGATCTCACTCACAGAGATCTTTCATTTAGGTCATTTTTTTGCCATGGTGTTTGGCTTTCCATGTCTGAGAAACTCTCATGGACTTTTTAGCTGGATCCGAATGCCTTAAGGGCTGATTCTGAGGCCACAGTGCTGTTTAGGACATCTGAAGGGCAAAACTTTATAGGCACACAGGATTATTTGCAATGTGTTCTGTGGCTGCATCTTTAATTTCAATTAAGAGGATGCAGCTTCTGTTACTTTTGTATAGGATAGTGCATGGATATCCATGATAATTGTCCATTGTTGCACCTCTCTTGTGTTAAACTGAGCCCCTTTATTCAAGGGATGTTTTGCAGGATCTCTTGTTGGCAATTTGGGCAGTCTGTGAACTCAAGCACTGCTGTGACCAAGGCAATGTGAGCAAAGCCATTTTTGAGTTTCTTTAGAGAAACTCAGGCCCATTAAATGTTACCAATATTTTTATGGGAATGTTTCTCTAGCTGCCAGTATGAACTAGCTGAAGGTTATAGCTGTTAAATCTACATCACGTATGACTTTAGATACTGTCACCTGGCCTCAGCATTTCTGGCATCCTATCATTTTGACACTAGAGAGCTCAGCAGGATAACAATTTCTTAGACTGTCAGCACCGGCTTGAAAAAAGAGCCACTACTGCACTACTCTACGATGTGCTCCTTATCATCTTTGAAAATAAAGCTTCCTTTGGCTCTCATGGATCACAGTTTTCTGAAGAAGGGAATGATGATTTTGGATACTGAATACAGAGTCACTGTGTCAGCCTCACTTCTTTGAAGCTTAGGAAACACTTCTCAATATTCTATGAAGGCAAATATGATACGTACTTTATTAAGCCACCATTGTTTCCAAGATTACAGAGCTCTTCCAGCAGCACATTGGAACTAGATGCAGGTGCGTGGTTCTAGAAATTAAATCCCAAGTCATGGTATTGTTTCCTTGCTATGACTTGGATATTGAGTATCTTTTCTCCAAGGCTTTTTGTTGTTATTGTTGAAATTTAATTCCTGGCCGGGAATAGGCTCAATAGGCTAATCCTCCGCCTGCAGCACCGGCACCCCAGGTTCTAGTCCCAGTCTGAGCATCAGATTCTGTCCTGGTTGCTCCTCTTCCAGTCCAGCTCTCTGCTGTGGCCCAGGAGTGCAGTGGATGATGGCCCAAGTGCCTGGGCCTTGCACCCGCATGGGAGACCAGGAGAAGCATCCGGCTCCTGGCTTCGGATCAGTGTGATGTGCTTGCCACAGAGGCCATAGGGGGATGAACCAATGGAAAAGGAAGACCTTTCTCTCTGTATCTCTCTCTCACTGTCCACTCTGTAAAAAAAAAAAAAAAAAAAGAAAAGAAAAAAAAAAGAAATTTAATTCCTGCTGTGAGATATTGAGATGAAGGAAGTAACAGAACTATGGTGCTCAGAGGTAAAGAAATTGGGAAGTGGTTATGACTATATAAATTCATTAGGGTGAAGTGCAAATGATTGAATCCTAATAGCTTTATAAGAAGGACAGAGACTGTACAAACATGCACACACACACACACAAACACAACTTGTTCCCTGTCTTGCCATAGGCTGCCCTGGACTGCCTCAGGACTGTGCCAGCAATTAGGCTATCAGCTGCTGCAGCCCCTTTACCTACACCCCCAGAAAGATGAGTCAAAATAAATCTCTTTTCGTTATAAAGTTAACTTACCTCAATAATTAGTTATAATAATGCAAAACTGACCATTACAAGACACATATCCAAAATTTCTCCCTGATTCTTTTTTGTAATCTGCTCCTGAAGGACTAGGACCCTCAAAAACTATACTTGGCATTATTCCACAGTTTCTCCCAGTCATACGATTGTTTTCACACAGCTCCTTTGGTGATGAATATGTTTAGGCTCTTTGTGCAAGTAACGGTCTCAAACATGGGCCTGCTGACACTTGCCCAGGAAAGTACTATTGACTCCTAGCAAGGATGAAAGGAGTTTGTTTTATATCCCAGAATGTTATGAGTAAGAAGGAAGTTCACAATTTTTATGTACATACACCAAAAACACCCTATGCTAAAGTTCAGGAGACATTTTCAGGCTACCAATTGTGCCTTCTCTGAGTTCTTGTTTTATCACATCAATCCCTGGACTTAGACTTTAAACAATTTGCTCTCTGGCTATCTGAGAGGAAGTTCTGAATTTTACACCACACTTTAAATCGCTGATTGAACTGAACTTACTATTTTCATCCTTCAATGCAACAACATTCAGCATAAATTAATTTCTTATTTTGTGTAATTACCATTTCCACTGTCTATCTCAAATTCTAGAGACATCACATGAGTAAGTAACCATCCCATGTAGTTAGCCTAATAAATAAGCTACATAATATCCATAACCTGTTAAGGCTTTATTTGTTCCATAGCATTAAAATTCATACAACTGAAGCTGTTTACTGTTTTTATGGAGTCTGGATGCTACTTTCTTGGTCTAAGACACATCATTTTCTCAAGAGAAGGGGAAAATTCCAATTTAGTCCTTGTGATTTTAAGGAGATTTTGAAATGCCTCGGAGCATGCTCCTGCCATAGAATTGTGGCTATCAGTGAGAGAAAAGTCAGGAACCTCTGAAAGTTGCATTGTGCTCCGTCTTTGGTCCTCCAAAAGGGCTGCCTATTTTCCTCTTCCTAGGAAGGCTGGGCTTTCTTCATGCAGACCAAGAGATACATGTACTTTCTGTAGCTCCTCTTGCTTCCTCTTCTGTTTTATCCAGGATGAGTGCTATAGAGTTGTGGAGTCGCTGGCGTAGAAGATTCATCCCTTCATTATGCTACAAATGGGCATTACAGTTTTATTACCTGGCAATTGCAGAACCAATCCTGAATTAGATGCACAGATATATAATCTTTAAAAATCCCTTAGATCACTTGGGATTAGGATGTTAAGCCTTATTTTAAAAAAAAGAACTGGGAGTTTATGTTTCTAAAATCATTTATAAATATTAGATATACAACTTGATCAATGTGTACTAACTTATTAACAGTGAGAGCAAGAATGAGAGAGAGAGAGATTAATTCACAGTGTGAAAGACAATGACAAATAAAAGCAAATTTACTTTGTTTCTCCTATGCCTTTACAATTTGAAAATACAGAGATTTAATTTATAGTTCATACTTATGATTCTCATCATCATATAGGCTTCATAAAGATAAAATATGATAGCATATTACAATAAAATTTATATCAGATTTAGTGTATATATCTATTAGAATATATAATTTCTTTTTTTCTATTTAGATAGTCATGAATCTTAAAATATTTGCCTTGAATGTGAATTCATATATGCTGTTTTTCCCCTATGGAATATTTATGAAAATTCTCTTCTTATTCATATCAAAATGACTCAAATTATTTTTTAGAAGTGGGTTCAAACAGATGGCAGACCGATGGGAATGCTACTTATTATCTGCATCACATTTGGATATAGAAGATTTCGGGCACAAATCTGTGACTCATTTTATTCAATGGAAAGATGATTAAGCAAGAATATTATAGTCTTTTCCATTTTATATGTACAATCACTGACTCTAGCCCTCAGAAAAGAGAGAAAACCTAATTTCCTGGATTTGTACCTCTTTGTGACAGGCCATTCTGACATTTCTCAGGGAGTATTTGCTTGGATTCTTTACATCTGTGACTAAGATAAACTTTGGTGATGTTTTAAAGATGCTACTTAACTCACCCTACTTTGCACACACTTCTTTTTAAACACTTCATTTCCTTCCTTATTAACAGAAAGTTTAGTGCTAAATCTAATGTTAAAATGTCCTTTCAAATTTTTCATGAATACTGGATATTATATCACTTTCTTTACTATGGGCTTCAGCTGAATGCAGAACTACAAAGTAAATTGCACACAACTTTGCACTGAAGCAAAAACAGATTGTTTCCTGTTAATTCTGCTTTAATTCCTTTTCCATCAAGAAAGGTAATTCACTAAATTTACTGACAAGTTTCGGGAATAACCTCACAACTACTGAAGCTATATAAATAAATAAAAAAAAAAAACAAGAAAGAAAAGAGAAAAAAAGAATTCTGTGTGGTGTATTTTCTTTTAACTGAATTTGATCACAGAAAACAAACTTGACAGAAAAACTTGTTAGCAATTACCTCCTGCAAACCAATTACTGTTAGAAATCTTACCATTACAGAAGGTTTAATTCCATTAAAACTGGCTGTTTACACATACAGTGTCATTGATAGATTTTTCTGTTCTTTAGATGAGGACTTTTCTTTTCACTCTTAAAATTCAATGAACAATGAAAATGTGTCACTCTAAATATTAATATTTCACATAATTTTAAATAACAATGGATGCTATTGAATTGGTTTATAAAATAATAACTTATTTTCTTCATTTTTATTCTTTGAATGTTATATATTTTGATAGTACATTAACTAAGAATATTTACTGGAGCCAGCACTGTGGCTTAGTAGGTAAAGCCACCGGCTGCAGTGCTGGCATCCCACATGGACACCGGTTCGAGTCCCAGCTGGTCCACTTCTGATACAGCTCTCTGCTTTTCAAATGAATAGCTAAAACTTAAAAATAAAATAAAATAAAATGTAGTCCATTTTTGTTGAACCTCAAAATGTTGCTACCTATATTTAGGAAGCTTAAGACAAGGAACACTTATTGACCAACAATCACATGCATTTACACTGCTCTGGGCTAGAAAACATGAAATGGACTGAAAATCTTCAATTGTTTTTATAAACCATTCTTGCTAGCATAAAAGGCAAATTATTTATTAATCGATTTGTTTAAGACAAACATGTTGTGCATCCAGTAGCTTAGGAGAAATCTTGGTTTGTTTCACTGAAAACAATTTTAAAAGTTAATATATTGGCTGGTGCCGTGGCTCACTAGGTTAATCCTCCGCCTGCAGCGCCGGCACCCCAGGTTCTAGTCCCGGTCGGGGTGCTGGATTCTGTCCCGGTTGCTCCTCTTCCAGTCCAGCTCTCTGCTGTGGCCCAAGAGTGCAGTGGAGGATGGCCCAAGTGCTTGGGCCCTGCACCCGCATGGGAGAACAGGAGAAGCACCTGGCTCCTGGCTTAGGATCAGCAGGGTGAGCTGGCTGCAGCTTGCCGGCCGCAGTGGCCATTGGAGGGTGGACCAATGGAAAAGGAAGACCTTTCTCTCTGTCTCTCTCTCTCACTGTCTCTGCCTGTCAATAAATAAATAAATAAATAAATAATCTATTGTGTTGTTTCCAATTAAAAAATTTATTCTTATTTCAAAAGTGACAATACATTCAAACAGTGTTGAGTAAAATATAGATGTCTTATTTTAATAATGACCCTTTAAATAAGTAAAAACATGCTGATCATAATTATTGAAATAATCTCTTAGATTTAATGCAAATTTCTATACCTTTCCTAAATATTTCTTTAGAATAAAAATATGAAAAGAAATGTTTCCTCTTTTGACACAATTTTTACAATAAATCTTTAAACATAGAAATTAAAACTTTAGTCATTAAGCAAAAATTATTATAATATAGAGCTTAGGGAATTTTTAGGAATCATCTAGACTCTAGTGCCTACAAAATGTAATAATTGAAAAACAGAGCAAAGAAGTGGCCACAGCTTGCTAAACAGTCAGACCTCAAAATTATTTTCAGCCTACTCCCAAACAACTCTATGTGTATGTATTTTCTAGCAACAGAAGCTTGACGTCACTTCATTTCTACCATTCCAAAATCATGTTAGTTAGAGAATATAATGAAACACCTGACTTTTTATAGACAGCCACCACTTTATAGCAAAAAAAAAAAGAACACAAAGATTATTACATTATTTAAGCAACTCAGAATTTATTTTAGAAATAAGTAAGTTACATCATATCACATTGTAGGTTCCAAGAAGGCATGAGATTGTTTTTTTTTTCCCCCCCCAGGGGGAT
The DNA here is from genome assembly GCF_033115175.1 of Lepus europaeus. NCBI lineage: Eukaryota > Metazoa > Chordata > Mammalia > Lagomorpha > Leporidae > Lepus > Lepus europaeus. Next base: position 47,385,147 of record NC_084834.1, on the reverse strand, counting down.
GGATTATGTTGTGTTTATAACTGTTTCTCTAGGACCTAGAACAATGCCTGGCACTGGGATGTGCACAGGAAATATTAGATGAAAGGATATATGAGATATAGCATAGTATTAATTACAGTAATTTGAGGACCATAGTTGCAAAGGAGGTCAGAAAGTAAGTTACCATGATTCTTTTGATGAAACAGTCATGAGATTATTGGATATTGATTTGCCCTTTGTCAAAATACTTCTGAAGTGCAGCTACTCTCAGGAAGTAAATATTTATTACATTTCTGACTTTGTGAACATTACTGAGACCTGTATCAAAGCACATGCCTTGGAAATCACTTCACAAAGAATGGGATTCCATCTGGAGAAATGTGCTTATCCTGAATTGTTTAACTTTTAATCAGGAAATAAATCACACATTTATAAACTCCAGATTTTTTAAATTCTAGAAGTCTATCTTGTAGTCTCTGGAGTTATTTATTTGTATTCCAAAAGGTAATGTGAGAGGAATATTCTTTTCAGATTCTTTCCAAGCAGACTGCGTTGATATTCAAATATAAAGGTTTCTATCATTGTCTCAGCAATGGAGAAATGGTAGGTAGCTATATCCTCAGAAACTCTCAGATCCAGATTCTTCACAATTTTCCCCCTGGAGTTTGACCCGCATATATGCAAATTTTTCCATATAGCTGTCATTACATCATCCAAAGTTGGAATTTAATTTACAGGGCAAATACAACACTTACAACAAAAGTAAAAATAGACAAATGGTATTACGTAAAGCTAAGATGCTTGTACACAGCATAAAAGCAAAAGATTGAAGAGGAAAGCAGCAGAATAGAGCAAATATTTGCACACTATTCATTTGGCAAGAGATTTATATTTGGAATATACAAAGAACTCAACTGAACGGCAAAAAAGACCAAATATATCAATTAAAAATGGACAAAGTATCTGACTAGAAATTCTCGAAAAGAAGACAAATAGGCCACAAATGTGAAAAAATGCCCCTAATCATTAATAATCAGGAAATGTAAATAAAATCAGCATTAAGATATCATCTCACCCCAGTTAGACTGGCTATTATGACAAAGACAAAAATAACAAATGCTCGTGAGGAATGAGGTTATACATCTGAAACAAAACTTGGGCAGTCTAATATTTATTAATGAGTTTAGCAATCCATTTTGCAATCCTCAAATGTTAGTGGAATGTGACCAGGGTGGCCATAGGTTGTGACCAACAATGATATTCTGAAAGCAAATTGCAGAGCTCAGCAAGGCAGCAACTGGAAGAATGGCTGAGCTCTAACCTAATCTTGTTTTTCCTTTTGAGATCTTGCTAGTGGGAGATAGTATTTAAGAGCTGGAACCACATTATTAAGTAATATCTGACCTCTATATTCTGAACACATCTCTTAGATCACAACTTGAAATAATGTCTCCTCCACAGAGATTTTTTTTTTTTTTCACTGTTGAGAAAGAGCTATAAGCTTGACATATGAACTCCCAATTAGGTTAACATGAGCAGGTACAATAAAAAAAGAGAGATCCATGTACTAATGGATTTACACATTTAAAAAGTCTGATGTGGACCTTGTTCAGAAAGCATATCATCTGGAATAACTAGCTTCTAAATGCCATGGATCTATGAAAAAGACATGGAGCTTTCCTACCTGACCTTGGCTGTGTATGCTCTGAAATATCATAAGCAATTTTTGTTCAGTCAGGCATGGTACATCACATGATTTTTACCTATTTGCAAAGGAGGCCAAGAAGAAAGGGCAATGATCTTGATATTTCTACTATAAATTCCATCATGCTCTACCCTGCCATTTTTTAGCATATAAGGCTCTTCACAAGAACAACAATAACAAAAACAAAATGATATATACCTTATAGCCAATGGATAGCAGTCAATGTTAGGCACCATAGTCTCTCTTTTAAGCAATGTAATTACTCAGATTCTGGGAACCTCCAATTTTATAACACTTGATTGTCCTCTTTTATTTTTTGTAATTTATTTGTTTTCACAAAAGAAACTTATAGTTCATATTTACAAAAGTTTGTTTTATATGTATAGCACAATAACTGTCAAGCACCTAGAAGACTCATTTTGAGTCTGGGGACTAAATGGAATGCTTGAGATCACGTCCAAGATGGCGGAGTATAGGGGGAGCTTACTGCTCTAGCACAAGAGAGGATAGTGCAAAAAAGTGAAGATAGTGCAGTCTCAGGGAAGAGTTAGGCAAAAAATGGCAGGTGAAACTACTGAAATTAGAGGGGCACAGTGGACCTATGTGGAGGGCATAGGCACTCATGGCTCAGGACTTCAACAGCCAAGAGCCTGTGTACCAGCACTGAAAAATGAGGTGAGATGAGACTGCAGTAGTCTAGCCACACTTGAAAAATTGGCAGGAAGAGCCTAGAAGGAATGAAGCTTGAAGCCTAGAGGGAACGAAAGTGTACCAGCCAAACTAGAGAAGAGAAAGGGGAAAAAAAAAAAAAAAGAAAGAAAGAAAACGATGGTACGGACATGTTTCTCTCTCTCTGATCACCTTACAAAGGCACACAAGCTGATAAAGTGGGCACCATTTTGGACATATATAACAGCAGCACCGGCTCATGTCTGCACCCGGCAATCAGCCAGGTGAAGACTCCTGCTTCTGGTAGGGAGAAACAACGGTGGGCTATGAGCTTGTGATTGTGTGAAGCTTTCTGGGAAAAAAAACAAAACTGAGGGTATGTGGAAGAAATCACAGTATGGCTGGGACTTTGAGCAGTCTCAGTGGGAGACAACAGGATTCCCGGTTACCTGCTGAGAGACATTGCTGGGGAATCTCAACTTACACTAAGGGCTACACAGGTCATTTGTGTGGTCCTTGGGACAGAGCAGACGAGCACTATACCCAGTTCAAGGAACTGGTCTCCATTGAGAAGAGCTCAGCTGAGCAGAAAATACTTCCCTTCTGATTAAAAAAAATAAATAAATAAAGAGAAGATTTACCACACTAAACCTGGGTGTGTCAACTTAGGCACACTATTAAACCTGGAGAACTGAACAGAGCACTCTGAACACATACAGTACAAGCCTCTAGAGATTCACTGAAAGCAGACAGTCCACTTATCTACAGAGTCATAGTACAATGAAAAAAGCCACCACAACAAGGAAAAAAGAAGAAATCAATGAGTATCACCACAAATGCTGAACAACTAATGCAACAATCCAAGAAACAAGGATAAGGAAGAAATATAACACTCTCATAAGAACCAGACACTTCAATACTAGATCATAACAATGATGAGATAGAAATGCAAGAAATGGAACTCAAAATATTGATCATAAGATTACATAGAAGTAATCAAAAGAAAACACATGGACTACTGAAATCAATTCAGGACCTGAAAGAAAATCTCTCCAATGAGATTGAAATCTTAAGTAGGAATCAAAATGAAATGAAGAATTCAATAGAAGAATAAAAATTGTAGTGGAAGCCTTAAAAACTGAATCAGTAAAGCAGAAGAGAGGATGTCAGACTTAGAAGACAGAGCATAAGAAAAGTATATAGTCAAACAAAGGGAAGGAAGAGAAAATTAGAAACCTAAAAAACGCTGTTGGGAATATACAGGATACAATTTAAAAAACCGAACATTTGGATTCTGGGAGTTCCTGAAGGCATGGTGAGAAACAAAGGATTAGAAGGCCTTTTTAGTGAAATACTAGCAGAAAATTTCCTGGGTTTGGAGAAAGAAAGAGATGTCCAAGTACAGGAAGCACACAGATCTCCCAATAGACAGGACCAGAAAATGTCTTCACCATGACAGATTGTAATCAAACTCACCACAGTGAAACATAAGGAGAAGATTCCAAAATGTGCAAGAGAGAAATGTCAGATTACTTTCAGAGGATCTCCAATTAGATTCACAGCAGACTTCTCATCAGAAACCCTACAGACTAGGAGAGAATGGTGAGATATAGCTCAAGTCCTGAGAGAAAAAAATGTAATCCCAAAATATTATACCCTGCAAAGCTCTCATTTGTTAATGAAGGTGAAATAAAGACCTTTCATAGCAAACAGAAATTGAAAGAATTTTTCACCACACGCCCAGTCCTGAAAAAGATGGTTAAAGATGTTTTACATATAGAAACTCAAAAACATGATCATCAATATGAAAGAAGGTAAAAGAAGAAAATCTCTCCGTAGAAGATCACAGGAAGTTCAAAGTATAAATTAGGAATATCCTTGGAAAAATGGCAGCAAAGTCATTATTGATCAATAGTCACATTGAATGTAAATGGCCTCAACTCTCCAGTTAAAAGGCACAGAATGGCTGAATGGATTAAAAAACAAAACCCATCTATTTGCTGCTTATAAGAAACAAAAGTGCATACATACTGAAAGTGAAAGCATGGAAAAGATATTCCATGCCAACAGAAAAAAAAAAAAGAGATTACATAGCCATCTTAATATCAGACAAAATAGACTTCAACACAAAAACTGCTAAAAGAGACAAAGAAGGGCACTATACAATGATTAAGGGATCAATTCAACAGAAAGATGTAACTATTATAAATGTAAATGCACCTAATTGCTGGGCACCTGGCTATTTAAAAAAATGTTAAGAGATTTAAAGGGAGGCTTAGACTTCAATACAATAGTAGTGGGGGACTTCAATACTCCACTTTCAGCAATGGACAGATCAACCAGAGAGAAATTCAACAAGGAAATATCATATTTAATCAAAAATATAGACCAAATGAACCTAACAGATATCTACGGAACTTTTCATCCTACAATTACAGAATACACATTCTCAGCAGTGCATGAAACTTTCTCTGGGATTGACAACATTTTAGGCAATAAATCAAGGCTCAGCAAATTCAAAAAAATCAAAATCGTACCATGCAGCTTCTCGTACCACAATGGAATGAAACTGGTAATGAACAACTCAGGAATTTCTAGAGCATATGCAAACACATGGAGACTGAACAACATGTTATTGAATGAACAGGATTTAAAATCAATACATAAAAATCAATGGCCTTTGTATACAAAAACAATGCCACGACTGAGAAAGAACTTCTAAGATCAATCCCCTTCACAACAGCTACAAAAAAAAATCGAATATCTTGGAATAAACTTAACTAAGGACGTCAAATATATCTACAATGAGAATTACAAAACTAAACAAAGAAAGAGAGGAAGATATCAAAAAGCAGAAAAATCTTCCATGTTCATGGATTGGAAGAATCAGTATCATCAAAATGTCCATTCTTCCAAAAACAATGCACAGATTCAATGTGATACCAATCAAAACTCCAAAGACATTCTTCTCAGATTCGGAAAAAATGATGCTGAAATACATATGGAAACACAGAAGACCTCGAATAGCCAAAGCAACCTTATACAACAAAAACAGAGCTGGAGGTATCACAATACCAGATTAGCAGATTTCAAGACATAGTACAAGGCAGTTATAATCCTAACTGGTACAAAAACAGATGGATAGACCAATGGAACAGAATAGAAACACCAGAAATCAATCCAAACATCTACAACCAACTTATATTTAATCAAGGAGCTAAAACCAATTCCTGGAGCAAGGACAGTCTATTCAACCAACGGTGCAGGAAAAACTGGATTTCCACATGCAGAAGTATGAAGCAAGACACTTACCTTACACTTTACACAAAAATCCATTTAACATAGATTAAAGATCTAAATCTATGACCTGACAACATCAAATTCTTGGAGAACATTGGGAAAACTCTGCAAGATATAGGCACAGGCAAAGACTATTTTGAAAAGACCCCAGAGGCACAGGCAGCCAAAGAAAAAAATTAACAACTGGGATTAGATCAAATTGAGAAGTTTCTGTACTGTAAAGGAACAGTCAAGAAAGTTAAGAAGCAACCAACAGAATGGGATAAAATATTTTCAAATTATGCAACTGATAAAGGATTAATAACCAGAATCTGCAAAGAGATCAAGAAAATCCACCACAAGAAAATTAACAACCCACTTAAGAGATTAGCCAAGGACCTAAACAGATATTTTTCAAAAGAGGCAATCAAAACAACCAACTGACACATGAAAAAATGTTTAGGATCTTTAGCTATTAGGGAAATGCAAATCAAAACCACAAGGAGGTTTCACTTCACCCTGGTTAAAAAGGCTTTCATACGGAAATCAACTAACAATAGGTGCTGGCAATGATGTGGGGAGAAAGGCACACTAATCCATTGTTGGTAGGAATGCAAACTGGTAAAGCCACTAAGGAAGACAGTTTGGAGATACCTCAGAAATCTCAATTTAGCCCTGCCACAGGACCCAGCCATCCCACATCTTGGAATTTACCCAAGGGAAATTAAATTGGCAAATAAAAGATCTATTTGCACCTCAATGTTTATTACAGCTCAATTCACAATAGCTAAAACATGGAATCAACCTAAGTGCCCATCAATGGAAGACTGGATAAAGAAATTATGGGATATGTACTCTACAGAATACTATACAGCAATAAAAAAAAAAAAAGAAATCTGGTCATTTAAATGAAATCTGGTCATTTTCAACAAAATGGAGGAATCTGGAAAACATCATGCTGAGTGAAATAAGACATTCCCAAAGGAACAAATATCACTTGTTCTCCACAATCTGTTGCAGCTAACTGAGCACCTAAAAGGAAACCTGTAGAAGTGAAACAGACACTATGAGAAGCAATGGCTTGATCAGCTCTTGTCCTGACTGTTGAGGAACAACTTACTATTTTATTTTTAGTATTTTGTTTTTCTATTTAATACCATTGGTTGAACACTTTACTTAACACAGAATAATTCTGAGATGTTTAAATCCAACTGAAAATTGATCCCTGTTAAAAGTAAGAGTGGGAATAAAATGTAGAGTTTGGCACACTTTCCCTTGGACTTACCCCTAAGGGCAAAGCTAAAAACCTGCCTTGGGACTCCAATTCCCATTAAGTTGGCAGGTACCAATGCCATCTTACTAGTTAAAGTGATCAGTTTAAGTTCATAACTGATCATAAAGATAGGATTAAATGTCAAGTGGATCACATAAATAAGACCAAGTGCCAGCTAATAACAATTGATATAATTTAAAAGGAGAGAGTGATCCAACATGGGAAGCTGGATACACATAGAATGACAAATGCCTTAAACAGCACTCTGGCCTCAGAATCAGCACTTAAGGCATTTGGATCTGGATAAAAAAAAAAACATGAAAGCATTTCAGACATGGAAATCCACTTTGATTATGGCCTTATCTAAATAATGTTGGAGTTTGTGGACTCAAGAGGCTTCCATAGCCTTGGCAGCTCATGACAAGTGCCTAGGGTGATCACTGACATAAATAGGAGAGTCAATTGTTAAATCAACAACAGGAATCACTGTGCACTTACTCACCACGTAGGATCTTGTCCTTACTGTGCTGTTACTATGAGAATCAACGGTAAAACTAGTCTTCAAACAGTACTTTATACTTTATGTGTCTGTGTGGCTGCAAACTGCTGAAATCTTTACTTAGTATAGAGTTGGTCTTCTGTATAAAGAGGATTAAAATTAATATTAATGAAGAAAGGAATGGGAGTGGGAGGTGGGGTGTTTTGGGATGGGAGGGTGGGTATGGGGGGAAGAACTGCTATAATCTAAAAGTTGTACTTATGAAATTTATATTTATTAAATAACAGCTTTCTATAAAAAATGAATGCCCAGCAGTTCAAGTATATCAGTTACCAAACTTTTCAATTTCTTCACTTCATTGAATTTATTCTAGAATATCAGAGATCTTCACAAATTCATGGAAAATGCCCACAATGGGAAAAAAAAGAAATAAAAATAAAAATAAAAACAACCTAGCCCTTACCCATTTTCCTGCTCAATTATGGTCTCTTGACTGCTTTTGCTGAACTCCTTATTTAGTGATTCACTAAGACTTAGATTATAATGCAAATTGAAAATATGTTCTCTCAAAAATAATTTAAAAAATTTAAAAAGAAAGAAAATATCTGTATGTTAAAAAATTCATTTGCCACAATGAACACGGAGGTACAGATAACTCTTTCCTAGGCTGATTTCTTTTCATGTACAGTCACTCTGCTTTTAGTAGCCTCTCCATACAAAATATTTTATTTCACTGTTTTTGAGAGGTTTTACTCTCTCTCTCTCTCTCTCTCTCTCTCTCTCTCTCTCTCTCTTTGTGTGTGTGTGCGTGTGTGTGTCTCACCCTTCCCTCTCCCTTTCCATCTCCCTCTCTTTTTTGGGTAAGAAATATCTCATATATTTATTTTTTAGTGTCTTTCATTTTATCATTTTATTTCATCATTTTATTTCTTTACAGTATCTTTTAAAAATCTTATTTAAGTTATATAAGCTTCATGTATTTCATATATACAGATTTAGAAACATAGTGATATTTTCCAACATATCCTCCCTTCCACCCACCCTCCAACCCTTCTTCCTCCTCCATCTTCTATGCCCACTCTTTTTTTATAAATATCTGTTTTCAGTTTACTTTATACTCATAATGTTAATCCTACACTAAGTAAAGAGTTCAACAAATAGTATGAAGAAAAATACCATTTCTCAACAATAGATATAAGGGCTGTAAACAATTATCAAATTTCAAAATTTCCACTTCACACATTACATTTTAGGTACTCTATTAGTTACCCCAAATCAGGGGAAACATATAGTATCTGTCTTTTTGAAACTGGTTTATTTTACTAAGTAGAACAATCTCCACCCATCCTGCTGCAAAGGACAGGATTTCATTTTTTTTTTCTTTTGGCTGAGTAATACCCCATAGTGTATATATACCATAATTTCTTTATCCAGTCATCAGTTGATGGACATCTGGGTTGATTCTGTATTTTAACTATTGTGAATTGAACTGCTATAAACATGGGAGTACAGATAACTTTTTCACATGATGATTTCTTTTTGTTTGGGTAAATTGCCAGGAATGAGATGGCTGGATTATATGGTAGGTCTATATTCAGATTTCTGAGGTATCTCCATACTGTCTTCCACAGTGGTTGCACCAGTTTACACCAACCATGGAATAGGGTACATTTTCACTACATCTGCACCAGCATTTGTCATTTGTTGATTTATTTCTGTATGTGAACCATTCTAACTGGAGTGAGGTGAAACCTCATTGTGGTTTTGATTTGCATTTCTCTGATGGCTAGTGAACCTGAGCAATTATGCAAGAATCTCTTGGCCATTTGAATTTCCTCTCTTGAAAAATACCTGTTTAAGTCTTACCCATTTCTTCACTGGATTGTTTGTTTTGTTGTTGAATTTCTTGAGCTCTTTATATATTCTGGATGTTAACCCTTTATCAGTTGTGTAGTTTGCAAATATTTTTGCCCATTCTGTCAGTTGTATCTTCACTTTACTGAGTGTTTCTATTGCAGTGCATCATAAGCTTCTAAGTTTCATGTATCTCATTTTCTCTATTTTGGCTTTGATTGCCTGTGCTTCTGGGATCTTTTCCAAGAAGTCTTTGCCTATGCCAATTTCTTGCAAATTTTCCCCATTGTACTCTAGTAATTTGAGGTATTGAGTCATAAATTATGTATTTAACCCATGTTGAGTGGGTTTCTGTGTAAGTTGTGAGGTAGGGGTCTCTTCATACTTCTGCGCATGGAGATTCAGTTTTCCCAGCAACATTTGATGAATAGACTGCCTTTTCTCCAGGGATTGCTTTTAGTTCCTTTGTCAAAGATAAGTTGGGTGCATATACATGGATTAATTTCTGGAGTTTCCATTCTGTTTCATTATTTTACACATCTGTTTTTGTGCCAGTACCATCTGTTTTGATTTTAACTTCCCTGTACTCAGTCTTGTTTTCTGGTATTTTGATATTCCCCTGAATTTATATTTGTTATATAAGATTGCTTTAGCTATTCATGTCTCTTGTGTTTCCATATAAATTTTAGCATCAATTTTTTGTAGATCAGCAAAGAATGTCATTGGTATTTTAGTATGTATTGCATTGGATCTATAAATTGCTTATGGTAGTACAGGCATTTTGATGATGTTGATTCTTACAATCCATGAACATGGAAAATTTTTCCATTTTTCAATGTCTTATGCTATTTTTTTCTTTAGTGTCTTGTAATTTTCATTGTAGAGATCTTTGACATCCATGGTTAAATTTATTTCAAGGTATTTAATTCTTTAAAATTTCTCTCTTAGCCACAACATTGTCTGTGTATGCAAAAACTATTAATTTTTGTGATTTGATGTTATATACTGATACTTTACCAAATTCTTTTATGGGTTCCAGTAGTCTCTCACTGGAGTCTTTTGGCTCCCCTATATAGAGAATCTTGTCATCTGCAAAAAGGGATATTTTGACTTCTTGCCTAATGGCTCTGGCTAAGACTTCCAGGACAATATTAAGTAGCATAAATTGCCTTCATTGTGTTGAGGACTGTTCTTTCAATACCCAATTAGCTTAAGATTTTCATGATGAGGTGGCTTTTATCTTTGTACTATTCCTCTGTCAGTAAGTGGAGTGTCTACATTCAGTTTATATCTAGTGGCATGTGGTGGATGTAGTCAGGGATCTCTCTTCAGCTCTCCAAGAGTGAAGGGCATGTCTAAAGTGACACACCCAGGTTTGGAGTGGTAAATTTCCTCTTATTTTTTAAGAAGAAGGGAGGGAGGTTTATTTTGCTCAGTTGAGCTCCTCTTGTCAAAGGATACCAGTGCCTGAGTGCTAACCCTAGTGGGTATAATATTCACCCACTCTGCTAAGATTCCCCAGCAAGGTCCCTCGCCAGGTAACCAGGAAGTCCTGAATGTGTGGAGTCTCACACAGTGACTGCCCAAAGTCCCAGCCACACCTTGAGCCCTCCTACACAGCCTCAGTTTTCTTTACCACACTCACAGCACACAAGTCACGAGCACCCATCCTGTTAGTTCTCCCCCCAAGAGTCGGGAGTCTTCACTCAGCTGATTGCTAAGTGAGGACACTAGCTGGCACAGCTCTTACATTATGTTCAAAATGGTGTCTGCTCTATGGACTTGTTACAGGATGCTGTTGTAAGGTGATTGAGAAGAGAAAAATGTGTCCCTACTTTTTTATTTTCTCCTCTAATTTGGCACTTTTTTTTTACACTATCTTCTCCTAGACTAGAACAGTAAGCTACCTCCCTACTACACCATTTTGGAAACTGTCTTTCACAGCTCCCAAGATTTTCACTATGAAAGGATTTTGTGAGGCTGATGCTGTGGTACAGTGATTTAAAGCCCCAGCCTGCAGTGCCAGCATCCCATACAGGTGCCAGTTTGAGTCCTGACTGCTTCTCTTCCAATCCAGCTCTCTGCTGTGGCCTGGGAAAACAGTAGAAGATGGCCCAAGTCATTGGGCCCCTGCACCTGGCTTCGGAGCAGTTCATCTCTGACTGTTGTGATCATTTGTCTTTAAAATAAATAAGATAATTCTTTAAAAAAAATAAAGGATGTTGTATTGCACCAAAATAAATGTATCTTTTAATTTCATATCACACAAAATTTGTGGAATATTTCCAAAGATAATTTTAAGCTTCAATTTAATGAACTCACCTATCATGAAGCTTAAATTTCTGTCTCACTTCTATATTCCTATATTATATTTTTCTTCTCTCCTGCTGTTTTGCCCTGGTCAATATCTACAATATCCCATTGATTTTAAGTTAGTGTTATATAACCTCTGGGGGATACTTCACAATTTCTAGGGAATAGGATGGATGTTGTGGCTCAGAGGGTTAAGCCACCACTTGGGATGCCTGTACTCTGTAATGATTATCTGGGTTCAAGTCCTGCCACTTCTTCCAATCCAACTATTTGCTAGTATGCCTAGAGGGCATATGATAATAGTTCAAGTATTTGGGTTCTTGTCCCACACGTTGCATACCCAGATGGAGTTTCTGTATCTTGGCTTTGGCCTTGCCCATCCCTGGATGTTGTGGATATTTTGATAGTAAATAGAAGATCTCTCTCCCTCTTTCGGTCTGTCTCTCTATCTCTGTCTCTCTCTACTAGGTATTTGCCAAAATGAAATTTGAGATTCTTCCTGGCATGACCATCTTGTCTGTGTGTTTGCTCATCCCCAAAATTGTGAGCACATTTAAAGATTCACTAATGGAGAAGAATTCAAAAGAGTTTTCTACGTTTTTATTCATGATATTGGTACTTAATAGATTTATGGACCTGTGTGTTTCTTTTTTTTAAGGTTTATTTATTTATTTGAAAGAGTTGCACAGAGAGAGAAGGAGAGGCAGAGAGAGAGAGAGAGAAAGAGAGAGAGAAGAGAGAGGTCTTCCATCCGCTGATTCACTCCCCAGATGACCACAATGGCCAGAGCTGTGCCGTGCCGAAGCCAGGAGCCAGGAGCTTCTTCTGCATCTCCCACATGGGTGCAGGGGGCCAAGGACTTGAGCCATCTTCTAATGCTTTTCCAGGCCATAGCAGAGAGCCGGATCAGAAGTGAAGCATCTGGGTCTCGAACCGGTGTCCATATGGGATGTTAGCACTGCAGGCGATGGCTTTACTCGTTATGCCACAGCGCTGGCATTGCATGTTTCTTTCTTTCTTTTTTTTATTTATTTGACAGAGTTAGACAATGAGAGAGAGAAACAGAGAGAAAAATCTTCCTTCCATTGGTTCAATCCCCAAATGGCTACTACGTCCGGATCTATGTTGATCCAAAGCCAGGAGCCAGGTGCTTCTCCCCGGTCTCCCATGCAGGTGCAGGCGCCCAAGCACAGGAATCATCCTCCACTGCCTTCCCAGGCCACAGCAGAGAGCTGAACTGGAAGAGGAGCAACTGGGACCAGAACCCAGCGCCCATACGGGATGCCGTCGCTGCAGGTAGATTAACCAAGTGAGCCATGGTGCCAGCCCCTGCATGTTTCTTTAAGTTGTTTGTTTCTCAGTTTCCTCCTGTCAGTGAGGATATATTAATACCAACCTTATATAATTTTTTGAAACATTGAGTTAACATTTAATGCTATGCCAAAAATATTATCTACTAATATTGTTTAGATAAAATATGACATTTCAGTTTTTATTAAATCCTTATTTTCCTAATTGATAAAGATTTTTTAAATTAATGCTGCATATCATGTTGTGGGGAAAAGAAAGTTATAATATACTGATATCTGTAGTTCTGGTTTTACAAAGATGTTTCTGTATCTGATCCTATTCCATACATTTCTAATGCACTGTTCTGTTTGAAGGCCTAGGTGAAGTTTTCCCACATGCACATTTATATGCAAACATAATCCTTCAACTCAAAATCTCTCAATCTTGAAAAAAATTGTTATTTGATTATTAAGTAATGATAATGCGTGAGATGTTTTACAAAAATAAACACATTCCTTTGCAGTTAAGATGTGTGTGTAGAAGTGGACATTGAGGCACTGTGGGTTAAGCCACCATTTGTGAGCCTACATCCTATACCAGCTATTCTGCTTCTGCTACAGCACCTGGTGATTCATCCTGATGATGACTCAAGTACTGGGACCCCTGCCATGAATGTGGGAGACCCAGACTGGGTTCCAAGCTCCAGGATTTGGCCTCGCTATGCTCTGGATGTTGAGGGCAATTTGGGAAATGAGCCAGAAGATAGAATCTCTCTCTCTCTCTCTCTCTCTCTCTGATACTCTGCTTTTGAACTAGATGGCAATAGATAAATTTAAAAATGTGTTTTAAAAACTTTGCATCATTTATAATGAAATTTATCTTTTGTAGTAACAAGAGGAAAAATGTATCATAGCAGAATTAGATGAGGCAAAACATAATTGCAAGAATGGATTTATGTATCTTTCAGTTTGATTCATGTAAATAACATTTAACTATCATTAGGTACAATAAATTTATTATAGACATTGACCTCTAAATACATAGTGATTTAAAATGAATGCATCTAAATTTAATCATTTAATTAAAAAACTGTTTCATAAATATGGATAAACTACGACCTACAAATATAGTCTACTGCCTATTTTTGCGAACAAGATTTTACTGAAATACAAGCAAGTTCATTCATTTGCATATTGGTTATGATTGCTTTTATGATATAATGTGAAAATTAAATAGCCACAACAGTGACTAGATGGACATTTAATAGGAAATATTTATCTCTGGACTTAACACAGGAAAAGTTTGTAGGGCCAACTGTGGAAAACATTCAAGTTATATGATGAGATGTAGGAAGATATCTCCAATACAATTCAGAATGTTCAAATTGCTAAGTTAAGTAGTAAGTAACTTACGTTATTATCCTTTATTATACATATCATAGATTATTTCTGGTATTTTTTTTTTATTTTTATTTATTTTTTTTGACAGGCAGAGTGGATAGTGAGAGACACAGAGAGAAAGGTCTTCCTTTTTGCCGTTGGTTCACCCTCCAATGGCCGCTGCGGCCAGTGCATCTCGCTGATCTGAAGCCAGGAGCCAGGTGCTTCTCCTGGTCTCCCATGGGGTGCAGGGCCCAAGCACTTGGGCCATCCTCCACTGCCTTCCCGGGCCACAGCAGAGAGCTGGCCTGGAAGAGGGGCAACCAGGACAGAATCGGTGCCCCGACCAGGACTAGAACCCGGTGTGCTGGCGCCGCAAGGCGGAGGATTAGCCTATTGAGCCACAGCGCCGGCCCTTTATATTTTCTCAAGATTGAGTTGTTACTACTTCAAATGAGACATTGAAAGAAAATTTCACTTTTTATAAACATATGATATACTATAAAAGTGTACAAAAGTTCACATATTGAAGCAAATATTTTGTCATTCTGTTTCAGGTTAATACAAAGATTTTTGTCTGAATATCAAGGTTTAAGATTCAGACATGCACAAAATTATAAGCACATATTAAGATAAATAGTATGTTCTTCAGATTGTGTGTGTGAGGATATGTGTATGTATATACACAACAATGTGCACACAAGTGAAAACTACAGTTCCTTCCTGTGTTTCATTATGTTAATCTGAGTCAGCCTCCTTTGATTATATGTCCTTATGAACCGTTGTTCCTTTTTAAAAAAATCATATAATAGCATTTTAGAAAAACACATGAGGAGCTTTAAGCCATATTTTGAGTAGGTTTTTTGTGATAATCTGGTTATCCTCCTATACCCTTTCCACCACATTCATCATTAACATTTTTGGAGATCTCCCTTTCTCTTTCTCTCTTCCTTCTATTCTCTCAGCCTCCACATAATTTATATAATTTAAAAAAAAAGAAAAGAAAGCCTCATCTCGCCGCAGTAATGAGCTCAAATAATCCACTCTGACCAGCTGATGGTGTTTTCCTGGATAAACCATTATATCCTATAATAGAACTTTGAGTCAATTTGAATTGAGATGACAAGATGGGAAATTCCTTGGGGGGTGTTGGGAAGGAAACTGTATTCTCTCCCCAAACCCATATAAGAAATAAACCTTTTCCTGTCCTGGAAAGTATGACTTGCATATGGAAAACCATGGACCGTTGTACCAACCAAGAGGAAAGCTCACTTTAGTAGGATGATGGCAGTGTAGGATGAGGAGAGCAGTGAAACAGAGTCCTCATGGAAGGAAATACATCCCTGCGTCCTGTGAAATCAGAACAGTTACCCACTTAAATTTACGTGAACCAAAATATAGTGCACTTCTGGCAGTTTGAATTAATGTTACTTCTACATCAAAGGTTCTTAAAAGATTTATGTATTTCACTTCTCTAGCATAATCTATGATTAATTATTTCATTCACTTATTTATTCAAGGAAGGCTTCACTTCACAAACTATATACCATAAGCATAAGCAAATGGATCATTATAGATTTAAACATCATTTTTATAACTTGTTTTACAGTCACAACATAGTACCTATGATGTGCCTGAAACTGCTCAAATTCTGATGCATAGGAAATATTTGCCAAGAGCTGTATCATAATTTTTGGCTTTCAAACTTCCCAAATGTTGGTAAAAATTGATGATAATTTTAGTTCTCACAAGACATACTGGTTAAAATGCAATGTTATGAAATAGAAACCAGTTATAGATGAACTCATACTTGAATATGCTTTTAGCATTACTTCATGCTATATTTTTAGTAAATAAATATCTCCTTGAAGGAAACTCTTTGAAAGTGACATAAAATCTGGGCCGGCGCCGTGGCTCAACAGGCTAATCCTCCACTTTGTGGCGCCGGCACACCAGGTTCTAGTCCCGGTCGGGGCGCCGGATTCTGTCCCGGTTGCCCCTCTTTCAGACCAACTCTCTGCTGTGGCCAGGGAACGCAGTGGAGGATGGCCCAAGAGCTTGGGCCCTGCACCCCATGGGAGACCAGGAGAAGCACCTGGCTCCTGCCATCGGATCAGCGGCCATTGGAGGGTGAACCAACAGCAAAGGAAGACCTTTCTCTCTGTCTCTCTCTCTCACTGTCCACTCTGCCTGTCAAAAAAAAAGAAAAAAGAGAAAGTGACATAAAATCTTATTCATCTATGAACTCCATATGAGAGCAATTGGTGTGCAGCCTATCTGAGGAGCAGGTGTGTTAACTTTAGCTGAGAGTAGTAGGGGCTTGTGTCTGATTGGTTTGATTTTGCATCTTCCTGAACTCTGGGAAATGAAAGGAAAAAAAAAAAAACTACACTTCTGTGTATTAAATAAGATAGAATCCAAACACATTGTTATGATTCAAATATTAGTTTTGGTATCTTCCAAGGGCCTGTGGACTTGGTCCCCCAAATCTCATAGTAGGAATTAATGGAACAATGTTAAAGGTTAATGGAATTAGTGTAGAAACTTAAATCAGTTAAGATTTCTGAAAAGGTCTTTGAGTAGTTATTAGATTGGATTAGGTTTTTGGGGTGGGTCCACCAAGAGCCAACCACGGTGACGATAGGAGGAAAGACCACAGAGATGATGTCCATGCTCCCTCTTTCTCTGCTTCTTGGTTTTTCATGTGACTGTTCCTCCACACATGCTCTGTCATTGCTATCCTTGAACGTCACCAGATAGCTAATCCAATGGGCCATGCTTGCTCTTTATTGTGAACCTCCAGAGTCATGAGCCCACTTCCATCTTAAGTGGCTTTTCTTACATATTTAGTTGTAGTCGTGCAAAGCTGACTAGTGCACATAGACAGAATATACTTATATTCAAGAGGGGAAATGATATCAATTCCAGGTAGTGCTACTGGTTTTCTTTGTTGCATCTGCCCTTCTCCATCAATGACATCAGTGACTTCACTCCTACTTAGAGGTCATCATGCCCTTCCCTTTCCTGAAGTGTCAAGTGCTTTTGAATTAAGGGCTTTCCAATCCTAGAGTATTTGCATTTTAATAAGTAACTATTGAAGATTGAAAACCTTTAGAACTTAAAGGAAAACAATTCTAATACTGCAAGGTGAGGCTCCTGCAATTTAATTCACAGTAAAACAAAATTCATGATGTGGTTAGGTGCATAGTTTAACCTTGTGCAATGTCAATTCTATTTAACTAAAAGGAAATTGAGGGACTTGATAATACTTCAAAGTTGCTTTTATTTCTGTCTCTTTATGACTAGATCAAGTATCAAAAACTTTTTTCTTCCCTAAACCATTTCATTAAAATTTTACTCCAGCCAATTTTTTTGTACTAAATTATATATTCGTAAACACAGGAACTAACAATCATGTATCCATACAGAGCAAATCATGCTCTTATTTTCTGTCTGGTGACTGATGCATAGACTGTTTGGTGTCCTGTCAGTAATCTGTCCAAACAGCACAACAAGTTACCTGGCAATGTACGCCCTGGTGCAGATGTGTCTTTCAAATAGAGATTATTAATTGTCTGGAAGGAGCAGCACCTGTATTACATTCCTCAAAAATATTTCAAGTATTAAATAATTCAAACATAAATGCCTTGCATATGCTTGGTTTAATCTTTAAAAATGACATGCTTTTGTAAATTCCACTGGGGTTTACGGAGATGAAACAGATGACATGTTATAAGGAAAAACTAAAAACATAATAGACAAAGAGAATTCAAATGAGTATTGTATATTTCACAATTGGACTTCAAATAAATGAGGATTAATAGCAACATGTTAAAAAACTCGGTTTAAGTAGACAAGGTATTTTATATAATGTTTTGTAAAGACTATGTGAACTAAAGAGGAAAATATTTAAGTACAAAATAGAAAAACACAATTTAATCTCACTTAAACTGTTAAAAATGATTCTGAATATGCTTAAATGACAAGAACCCAAATATGGTTTAGGCAATGACTTTCAATAAGATCATATCAAGATAAATTCTAGATCTGATAGTGATTCCTTTGGAAAAGAGACTTTATATTTATTTGTTCTAAATCCAGGATTGCTTAATAATATGAACAATTTGGGGCTCTATTGCTTAGTGATATTTAAATAAATGAATTTTTGCATGTAATGAATGGAAAAAAGTTTCTTTACTAAGATTTACCACAGAAACATGGTAGAGCAGTATTGGCAAGGTTGTCCATGTTCAAGAAACCAGGAACAAGATAGCTTTAAAAAATACTAGATGCTCCGCATGCCTTTCCAAATATCAAAGATAATTTTTTTCCTAAAAAGTCAAAATCTTTACAAATAGTTGTTTTATGACTCGTCATACATGTATATAATTTTAAGAATTGTTATGTATGGTTAGAAGAATGCAAAACTAAGATCTCCAATCATTTTCTATACTAATCCATGTAACCTGCATATCTACTGAAATTGCAGAAACCTATTTTTCTCATCATATCACAATATTTTGTATTCAACAGTTAAATCTGATATTTTAAAACATAGTCTAGCATTTCTTAGCAATGCCAACAGTGAAAATAGGTTATGTAAACTAATATTAATATCAATTAATATTCTATGAAAATCTATTTACTTTAAAATATTTAACATGTTTAAGAGCTTGTAGTCTGATTTATACTACTTTAAATTCTAAAGAACATGATTATTAACAATAAGTAGCCATAATTTTTGCTCTGGAAGTTTATAAACACACATTTTTATCAAAACCTTAAGAATTCATTTCATTTTTTAAAGATTTATTTATTTATTTGAAAGTCAGAGTTACACAAAGAGAGGAGAGGCAGACAGAGAGAGAGAGGACTTCCATCCTCTGGTTAACTCTCCAGTTGGCCGCAACGGCCAATGACCGAGCTGCACTGATTCGAAGCCAGGAGCCAGGAGCTGCTTCTGGGTCTCCCACGCGCGTGCAGGGTCCCAAGGACTTGGGCCATCTTCTACTGCTTTCCCAGGCCATAGCAGAGAGCTGGATGGGAAGAGGAGCAGCCGGGACTAGAACCAGCAACCATATGGGATGCCAGCACTGCATCGGCGGCTTTTTTCGCTATGCCACAGCCCTAGCCCCAGAATTCATTTCTTATGAAAGGAAGCTGATCTCATTTTAATAAGGGGATAGAATTATATCTTAAAGAAAATCTATGGCGTTATTTAAGTCAATTGCTTAAAAAAACTTCCTAATACGTCATTTGCATTTAAAATCATGATCACAATCATATTATTGACCCAAAGACAGTGTTCTGAGGAAAATCATTTTTTAATTAAAATTCTGTGCTGCTTAGGCCTCTGTCAGAATCTTCAGTAGCCTTAGGCTCTGGAAAATCAGCCAGGTTGTGAAAGAGAATTTTGTCTTAAGTTTAATATATTACTAATCTAATAGGATTTAATTGTTTATTTCCCTGAGTCATTGTATAAAACTTGTTCAGCGGGTAACCAATTGTTTCATCTTGTTTTCCTTTAGCTGTGTTGTACTTGATATTAAGTCACACACATCCCATAACAGAGTGCGTGCTTGGATGCCCAGTTCTGGCTCATGGCCCCAGTTTTCTATTAATGTAGATGCTGGGAGATAGTAGTGCTGGCTCAAGTCACGTGTTTGTGTCATGCATGTGGGAAACCTGGATTGGGTTCATGGTCCCCAGCTGTGACCCCAGTGCAGGGCTTTTGTGGGCATTTGGGGGTAATCCAGAGGATGGGTGCTCTCTGTATCTGTCCTTTTGCCTCTAATTTTTAAATAAATATTTAAAAACATTTTTAAAAACATAACACAGTAGATATCCAAAATCTTTGTAAAAGTATGTTAGTTATTTCCCTCCTTCTACAAAGTAGCAGATAATAGAGAAGGATAATCTCTGTGTAAACGTACCAAGCAATGTTCAGCCTCAGATAGGTCAGGAACAAAAGAAAACCAAGCAAATGCTAAGAAGCAGTCCATGAAAACACTGCATGAGTAGAATTCAGTCTAATGTCATTAATAAAAAACAAAACAAACCAAAAAGCCCTCACATCTTTAGAATTAAAGTTTAAACATAGGTAAGATTGAGGAGATACAGGCAGTTTCAACATTGTCGATAACACTCGGTTTTTAATTTGAGTGCTAAATTCATGTTTGTTATTTTTCATAGTTTAGTTCATAATAATTAGTTTTACATGTGCCAAATAGTACAAACAATAAATTCTTTATTACCAGTTTATGCCTTAAAAGGATGAATTTTACAAACAATATTTAAGTAATGCATACCCATTTAGACTTGCCATTTTTCTCATTAGGGAGGCAGTCATTGTCAGAAGGTGGCAGTGTAGGACTTTTTTCCCAAATGACAGAAAATAATTTAAATTTTACCAAATTGTAGCCTTTTCTTGATGCAGGCTTTAGGGATACTTTCAGTCTTATAACTTGCTGTCTTTGGGGATATCTCATTAGGAAATTAACTGTAATGCAGTACTAATGTGAACATTTTAATTGGGAGATCATGTGTGTGTGTGAAATTAACCTTAGATACATTTGTTTATTTCCTTTCAATAATTTTGAACATTTTTAATGTAGCACTCTATTTGTATTTGTAGAAAAGTAAATTGTAAATGGAATAATGGTACTAGTCTTTAAGGTTTTGAATATATAATAAATGCTGTTCAATATTCAACATATACAAAACCTATATTTGCAGTTCATTATGAAATAATAATCTTCAGTAAATAACTAAAAAGAATCAACTATCAGAAGTGAATCCACATGGAAGAGAATGCAGAAGTCAAACTTGACTCCCTGGAGGCAACAGCAGGCATCTGGCAGAAGAATGAAATGGCAATATTTATCAGAAGGTAAAAATGACTTATGCCTTTGCCAAAGTAGTCAACATTATACTTATATTCAGAGAAAATAATCAGGAAAATGTAAGATTTTGTTATTTAGTAATATCATAATATAATAATTAAAATGATTAGTTTTATTGAAAATAGATTTGGACCTCTAGATAAGAGTAGGGATTTTAACTTTTAATTTTAGTGAAAATAACTCATTTAAAATATATTTAGTTACTGTATATGTATTGACATTTGAATAACTCATAACCATTCTTAAACTAATAGCCACATTCATTTTTATAACTTTAAGAGCATATTTTTTAAAAAGATTTATTTAGTTGTGAGGCAGAGTTACAGAAATAGAGGGAGATACACAGAGAGAGAGAGGTCTTATATATTTGCTTTATTATTGCAATGGTTTTATGGCCACAGCTGGGCCGATCTGAAGCCAGGAGCCAGGAGCTTCTTCCAGGTCTCCTCCATGGGAGCAAGGGCCCAAGAAGGGAGCAGGCTCAGAAGTGGAGAAGCTGGAACTTGAACCGGTGCCCATAATGTTTGCTGGCTCTGATGGCAGAGCCTTAACCTACTATGCCAAAGTGCCATGCTTGCACATTTTGTTTTAGGATGACTTCAGATATACCA
The DNA here is from genome assembly GCF_033115175.1 of Lepus europaeus. Lineage (NCBI taxonomy): Eukaryota > Metazoa > Chordata > Mammalia > Lagomorpha > Leporidae > Lepus > Lepus europaeus. The sequence continues at coordinate 47,363,394 of NC_084834.1, read as the reverse complement.
GTCTCAGGATATAAGTAAGTCACGAACTATTTTATAAAACACAGATATTGCACAGAGCCTTAAAATGGCATAGAATAATGCTTGTTGTGGTTAAAGTCTATATACTCTTCTGAAATGGTTGAATAAATGAAAGTTGAAGAATGTTATTTTTTTTCTTTTTCTGTTCTTTTCTTTTAAAAGGTAAACAAATTTCATGTATTTCTATATATGCAGATTTAGGAACATAGTGATAATTCCCATCCTATGCTCTTTCCTGCCCATGCTCCCACTCTTCCTCTTCATTCCTCTCATTCCCTCTCTCAATTTTTATAAAGATCTACGTTCAGTTTACTTTATACTCATAAGTTTAATCCATCACTAAGTAAAGAGCTCAACAAATAGTAAGAAGAAACAAAGGACTGTTCCTCAACAGTAGAACAAAGAGCTGTAAACAATCGTTGACTCTCACAATGTCAATTTCACTCCTATACATTGCATTTTTGGCACTCTATTATAACCACAGTTCAGGGAAAACATATGGTATTTATCTTTTTGGGACTGGCTTGTTTCAGTAAGTATAGTGGTTTCCAGGGAAAATGATTTCATTATTTTTTATGGCTGAGTGATAGCCATACTACATATGTACAATGATTTCTCTATCCACTCGTCAGTTGATGGATATCTGGGTTGATTCTATATCTTAGCTATTGTGAATTGAGTTGCAACGAACATGGAGGTCTAGATCAGTTTTTCACATTCTGCTTTCACTTTTCTTGGGTAAATTCTCAGGAGTGGGATTGCTCACTCATATGGTATATTTATTTTCACCTTTTTGAGAAATCTCCATATTTCTTCCACAGTGGTTGTACTAGTTTGCACTGCCACCAAGAGTGGATTAGGGTACATTTTCCTCCACATCTTTGCTAGCTTTTATTGTTTATTGATTCCTATATGAGATGTCTTTTAACTGGGATGAAGTGAAACCTCATTGTGGTTTTGATTAGCATTTCCCAGATGGCTGTGATTCTGAGCATTTTTTTCATGTGTCTATTGGCCATTTGAATTTCTGCTCTTGAAAAATGCATGTTCAGACCCTTTGCCCAATTCTAAACTGTATTGTTTCTTTGTTGTTGAGTTTCTTGAGCTCTTTATATATTCTGGATATTAATCATTTATCAATTGCATAATTTGCATAATGTTTTGTCCCATTCTGGTGGTTCCCTCTTCACTTTTCTGTGTTTCTTTTGCGCGTGGAAGTTTCTCAGCTTACCTTAATAATATTTATCAGTTTTGGCTCTGATTGCTAGTGCTCTGGGGTCTTTTCCAAGAAGTCTTTGTCTATGCCAATGTCTTGCAGTTTCCCCAGTGTTCTCCTGTACTTTTAGCCAGATAAATTAGCAAGAAAAAGAAACAAAGGGATACAAATTGAAAAGGAGGTAGTCAAATTATCCCTATTTGCAGATGACATGATTCTATATATAGGGGAACCAAAAGACTTCACTAAGAGACTATTGAAAATCATAAAAGCGTTGGGTAAAGTGGCAGGATAAAAAATTAACACACAGAAATCAATAGCTATTGTTTACACAGACCATGACATGGCTGGGAAACAACTTCTTCGATCAATTGCATTCACAATAGATACAGAAAAGTTAAATATCTTGGAATCTACAATGAAAATACAAAACATTAAAAAAAGAAATAGAAGACAAAAATTGAAAAACCTTCCATTTCATGGATTGGTAAAATATCATCAAAATGCCCATACTACTGAAAGTAGATTACAGATTCAATCAAAATACCAACAACATTCTTTCTAGATCTAGAAAAAATGATGCTAAAATTCATATGGAAAGACAGGAGACTCTGAATAGCTAACGTAATCTTATACAACAAAACAAAGCAAGAGGCACCACGATATCGGATTTCAAAGCATACTAAAGGGCGTTATAAACAAAGCAGCCTGGTATTGGCACAAAAATAGACATGTAGAACAATGGAACAGAAGATAAATTCCAGAAATCAGTCTATGCATCTACAGCCAAATTATTTTAGACAAAGGAACTAAAAACTCTCCCTGGAGAAGGAACAGTGTCTTTAAGCATTGTTGCTGGGAAAATTGGATCTCTACATGCAGAATTATGAAGCAAGACCTCTACCTTACACCTCATACAAAAACAAACTCAAAATGGATAAAGGATTTAAATATATAACCTGATAGCATGAAAGTACTATAGGAGAACATTGGAGAAACTCTGCAAGACATTGGTATAGGCAAAGACTTCTTAGAAAGGACCCCAAAAGCATAGAAATAAAAGCCAAAATAGAGAAATGGGATTACATCAAACTGAGAAGCATCTGCACTGCAAAGGAAACACTCAGGAAAGTGACTAGACAACCAAAAGAATGGGAGAAAATACATGTATTTTATTGTATTTCTTATTTTTTTCATGATCTATAATTCTGTTTTTAATTCTCTTAAGTCTTGTGATCACATAATTTAGAAGTTTTGTGCTGATGGTGTATCTCCTATTACTAAACACAAATGCACAGTAGCTCCTCAGTTTTATGTGTTTCCAAATGGCTGCTTATGCACAATTCTCAAACCTACTCTAAGGTAGTAAAGAATTCAGCAGGAAGTTTAACTTGTTACTCCGCCTGGTCATGTTGACATTCAAAGCACCTGACCTTACAGATCATCTATAAAAAAGTGAGAAGTGTTAAATATTCTTTATTTGATATCATAAACCACACTAAAATGCCTTTCAGTGAGTAAAAGGCAGAAGTTTAGATACAGGAAATTCTAATGAGATCGACACAGCTAAGACCAGAAATACGAAGCAGACATTCCCAGCTGTCTTCAGCTCTTTCCTTTAGCAGGTAAAGAACAAGTAACCTTGCTTGGTTCTGAGACGGTGATTTCCCCAGCATTCAAATCTAAATCCAATCTCCCAACAGGTTTTGGGATAACATTCAGAATTTTTGTTAGTTAAATCCAATCATATACTTAGAAGGGGAAAACAGTGAGGGCATTTACTGAACTGGAATTAATAAACCCAATCCTATTTAACCGCACAAGGCAATATTAGACTATCAGACAAAAATAATCTGTCAACCATTCATGATCTGAATTCTTGTGTATGAGAATTAAATTATGGTGCACATAAAAAATGTCACGGGACATTGCTGTTTTGTAATAAATAAGGCAGTGGCCAACTATTACTCATTAGTAGCTTTTTTGAGATAAGCTATCAAGTCTGCCCTTTCATTCTTCTTCTTAATGCCAGTGAAGATCACTTTGGTTCCAGGGCTGTATTTCTTGGGATTCTCCAAATACTCCATCAGAGTGTCCTCTCCCCATGTGATGCCTTTGTTTTTGTTGGCGTCTGTGTACGAGAATCCAACGGCCTGACCTCTCTTCCGCCCAAACAGACCATGGAGATTTGGTCCAGTCTTGTGCTTGTCTCCCTTTTCCATAGTGTGGCACAGGGCACATTTCTGAACAAAAATCTTCTTTCCTTTCTCAACATCACCCATTTTTAACTGGCTCATGTCACTTGTGGCCCAAAGGCCCGGACTGGGAAGCTGGACATCCCACTCTCTAACTGTAATTTTTATTATAGCCCCGTTAATGGGCTGTTTTTATTGAGGTGGCCAAATGTAGGACACAGCCATGTCCTCTAAGAGTGAAGAGTATGAAGTAAATAAATAGAATAAAAGAAATAGAAGGTAAAATTTTTTTAAAAATCTTCTATGATCATGAATTGGAAGAATTAATATCATCAAAATATCCATACCACTGAAAGCAGTTTTTTAGATTCAGTGTCATCGTAATCAAAATACTAATGACATTCTTCTCATGTCTAGAAAAAAAATGATGCTAAAGTTCATATGGAAACACAAGAGACCCCAAATACATACAGAATAAAGCAATTATATACGTCGCTATGTACTATCTGTGTGGCATGATAGCAGAAATAGGATCAATGAAAAAATGAATCAAGAGAGATACAGGCTGACTTGAAGGTAGTTATGGATTTCCAATTCCAACAACAGCAATGTCCCCTTATTGATGCAATGTAAGACTCTCATGCACCTACCACCATCCTTCATAGTGTTCTGAACTATATTAGTTACTTGAACTTTGCTTGGACTTTGAGAGCTTTGGATACAAGTCACTTCTCTGAATGTCTGATACTCAAAACAGGAATATACTTTCCCAGAGATAAAGATAGCATTTGAAGTAGAGGAGGCCAGCGCCTCTGCTTTCATCTCATCCCTGCCAGTGTCTCTTGTCTGATGTAGAGCTCTTGTTCTTTTTTTTTTTTATAACACAGCAGGACATGCTGCATCAACCATGGAAATATTGATATGCAAGTTGTAGCAGAGCATCTAGTGAAAATGACAAACAAAGCAGGAAGACTATCTTCCAAGAAGTTCTCTAAATTGGCCCCTGAGATTTTCATGTCTGAGATAGCCCTGTATAATCTAAGCCAGAAAACACAGAAAAAACTTTCTAAGTTCTATGCTACATGTGCCACCTGCCAATAATCATTAAAGAGTTTCAGAAGATATTGTTTACACTTCTAAACATTTATGGAATTATTTTCCAAAACACATGTAACTCCATCAGAATGGATAATTTAAAGAGTATGTAATGTTCATTTTCAGTTCATTGCAGTAGTGATAATTAGTTTAATCTTTTCCTGGACATTGCAATATTGTTCTAAAGAGAATTTGGAGGGAGGAATGTATTCTTTTAGCAAACATCAGCAACATCAGAGAAAAACATCATCTCTAGGTGATAAAAATATTATATTCCTGCCCGATGCCACCTATTCATGGACTTATTGATTCAGAAATCTCCAGAGGCAATAATACATCTATAAAATACACTTGAGTGTTGGATTTTTTTCAGGTTTGAGGAAGCAATAGTCCAACAAATACTTCTCAGCCCACAGATACAGCTCTGTTATGTGTAACTTAGTTACTGTTAATGTTGATAGTATTTATGCTCAAAATTTGGCCTAAATCTCTATCTTACTAATCATATTGGAAATAAATATTAAGAATTTCATATTTTTGTCTTCGCAAAATTTGTATGTGGTCGTGAGTATTTGGTCAAGTTGTTAAGGTGTCCCATATTGGAGTACCTGAGTTTCATTATTGGCTCCAGTTTTAATTCCAGCTTCTTGTTGATACAGACCTTGGGAGTGAGTGGAGATGGTTCAAGTTGATGAGTCCTTGCCATCTTGTGGGAGGCCCAGATAGAGTTCACAGCTCCTTGCTTTGACTCTTTCCAAACCTGGTTGTTGCAAGCACTCGGAGTATGATCCAGTGGATGAGATTTCTCTATTCTGTGTGTCTCTTTCTTATTCTGATCCTTGAATATATACATATATTTAAAATATATGCTGAAATATCCCACAATGTGATGACATTAAGGGGCAGGGCTTTGGGGAATTAGTTGGGTCTTGGGAGTAGGTACCTCATGAATGAGATTAGTGCCTTTACAAAAGGAAGGTAAAGGTCTCACTCTCTCTCTGCCTGTGAGGCTACAAGGAGAAGTTGGGAATTTGCAATTTAAAGAGCGTCTTCCTCAGATTGCAATCATATTGGCTCTTAAACCTTGGACTTCCCAGATTTCAGACCTATGAGAAATATTTACTTGTTATTTATAAGCCACTCAGTGTTTGGTATTTTAGTATGGCATCCTACACAAATGCAGGATAGTTTCCTCATAAATTTTACTGCAAACATAATTGTGTTGTCATATGGTTCATTCACATATGATCTTGTTTTCTTCAGATCATCTTGAACTATAAGTACAAAAGTACATCACAATGAATTTTAAAGGAAAATTTTCGTATTTATATTTTGAGATAGATTCTGGTTAATAATAGCCTGATAATTCAAAACTAATTTTCTTATTTGGATAGTTCATATAAGGAGTCTCCATTTACAAAACCTGCATACCTTACTGGTTGTTTTACACATGATACATATATCATAGGCACTTGAAGGTGAAACTTAATTTTACATAATAAGTAATTATTAACCAAGGGTTAAGTTTAGTATTTGTTTTTTGTGCTTTTGGAATTTTCCAATGAGATTTATTTTTACTTGATACACCTCTGGTTGAGCTTTAAAGAGGCTGACATTAAATTAATAAGCTACATATGTAACTCAAGAAGGCTGACTTTTTCAGTTTTTTTGCGTTGCCAAAAGAATACAGAAATTTTATCTTCCTTTTTTCTTGTGCAAAAACTGTTACCACAACTTAATCCATATAAGAGTATTTTGTAATAATAATTAAAATCTGAAAAATATTTCAAATATATCAGCATGAGTAATATTAGGGAATTCTTTTTGTATCCATTATACTTGCATTAATTCTACAGTGCTTACAGTGGGAAGTAAGTCATCTTATCATGAAAATATTGTCTAATGAACTGACTTCATAAAATTAATACCCATTAAGCATCTCTCCCTATTTGAAACAAACCTTTATCTGTCCATTGATCAGGGTCTTATTAATCTTTTTAAAATTTTATTTAAGTTGCATAAGTTTCATGTATTTTGTATATGCAGATTTAGGAACATAGTATCACTTCTCCCCCCTAATTTTTGGGGATATCTTAAGTTTTTCATAAGTTGGGAAGACATAAACTCCTCACAGGGTACTCTTACCTTTACTGCTTCAAAATATACAAAGTCATGTGCACTTAATCTCTAATGGTGCTATGATTTATGCGTTTCTGACTTCACAAGAGTGCAAAGATACACATTCAGTAGAAATTTTACTTTGAATGTTGAATTTTGATCTTTTCCCAGGATAGTGATACACAGTTACCATACCCCACAATGCTGGACAGAGCCACTGAACCAAAGCTCTCAGTCAACCACAAGTCCACAATGCTAAATAACTGATATTGTAGACTGTGTTGCCAGCAATTTTCTTGGATGCAAGCATTCAATTCAAATCTGATATACAATACTTTAAAAATAGGCTTTGTGTTAGATGATTTTTCCCAACTATAGGTTAATGTAAATATTCTAATCACCTTTATGGTGGGTTAGGATAAGATATTAAACATGCTTTCAGTTTAAAATATTTTGAATTTAATATGAGTTAATAGGAACATAATCCTATCATAATTTGAGGAGCACCTGTATTATCCCTATCCAGGAGATACTCCTCCAACTGGACCTTCGCTACATAGTTTAGGTCATTGCTTCTGTTGTTTTGAACTGTCCCTTCCTCTCTCTCCACTTCATGACTATAGAGGGTCAAGACTGCTCCTCTTAAAAAGGCAGCCCATTAAAGTAAATGATAATTCATGTAAAATAATAAAGATCATCAAAATGTAGCTTATGAGAGCATCTAATAAGAGAAGGTGTTTAAGTCAATCTAATAACCTTGAGAAAAATGAAATGTTTTAAACTATAAGATGTCATTTTTAAAGCGATACCCCAAATTTTTTGTGGTTTGTATGTTTTGGTACTTGTTTCATTCTCATAAGCTTCCCCATTTCTAACACAGATATATAAAAATGATGTTGGGATATTATAAGGTTAGAGTAGACCAATTGGGTTGTTACTTTACTTGCCCTTTAAACTAGTCTTATCCTGAGCTTTTATGGTTATAAATGCTAGACAGTACTGTGGACACTACAGCCTCAGTTGCTTTAACAGTTCATCATACACAGGACTTGTTGTTTCTGTGCAAAAGTCCCCTGGCCCCTCATAAAAGCAGAAGCAACAAAAATACAAAATACACTGTGTAAACATTCAAATTTTATTCTCTGTCTTGTGGCATAATCAATGTCTGGAATTTTCCCATACTGTGCACATGAATTCCAAATGTATACTGCCCTAATATTCTATTCACAGGCTTTGATTTATCTTGAATTGCCTTTTTGGATAATATCACTATAACATTGTATAATTCACTGAGGTCAATAATAAAAATGCATGCATAACCTATAGGTTTGTCTCCCAAATTCTATTTTTACCTTGTGAAAAAATTATTCTTCCCATACTCTTTTCTGTTAGTCGTAATTTACTATATTTTTGGGGGGCATTGTGATCTTTCCTTTTTTAAAGAAAAATTTTATTTATTTTTTAAAAATATTTATTTATTTATTCAAAAGTCAGAGTTACACAGAAAGAGAAGAAGCAGAGAGAGAGGTCCGTCTTCCATTCGCTGATTCACTCCCCATATGGCTGCAACCGCCAGAGCTGTGCCAATCCCAAGCCTGGAGCCAGGAGCTTCTTCCGGGTCTCCCATGGGGATGCAGGAGCCCAAGGACCTGGGCCATCTTCTACTGCTTTCCCAGGCCACAGCAGGAAAGCTGGATCAGAAGTGGAGCAGCTGGGCCTTGAACTGGCACCCATATGGGATGCCGGTGCCTCAGGCCAGGGCGTTAACCCACTCTGTCACTTAGCCGGCCCCAGAAAGTTTTTATTTAATAAATGTAAATTTTCTAAATACAACTTTTGGATTATAGCAGTTCTTCCCCCCCTACCTGCTCTCCTACTCCCAAACCATCCCATCTCCTACTCCCTCTCCAATCCCATTTTTCATTAAGACTCATTTTTAATTATCCTTATATGCAGAATATACAGACTATCTGCTGGTTCACTCCCCACATGGACCCAATGGCTGGATCTGGGCTGATCTGTGGCAGGAGCCCACATGGGTGCAGGAGTCCAAGCACTTTGGCCGTCTGCTGCTTTCCCAGGCCATCGCAGGGAGCTCCATTGGAAGTGGAGCAGCCATGACTTGAACCTGCACACATGAGATGCCAGCACTGCAGGTTGTGGCTTTATCCACTTTGCCACAGTGCTGGCCCTGGTAATTTGCTCTCTTTAAATCCATTGAAATCATCTTATTCCTGGTTATTCCTCAATCACTTAGTGTACTTTTAATTTCTTACTTCTTTTTTATTTGGGTCCTATGTAATGTTACCATGTCTTGTTGCTTTGAGTAAATTCTATATGCTGATGATACTCATATTTGTCTTAAGACTCTACTGTTTTGATGAACGCATGTATCCAATTCCGAATTGCCATTACTTTTGACATTTAAGAAATATCTCAAAGTAATTATGATTGAATACAGCATTTTATTTTCCTCTAAAATCAGTTTCTTTGTACTTTTTGTCATCTCAGTAAATGTTATTATTATTCACTTGATTATTAATGCCAAACTTTTCAAAGCTGTAATTGTTTCATCCCTTTCACTACACTCCATATCCTTTATGTCATCAAATTTTCTTGGCTTAACCTGCTAAAAGTTCTTTCTCATCATCTTCATTGTCCAGCTTGTACAATCCACTATAGTATCTCAACTAGACAATAATAATATAATAATAATCTCTCTTCCTATAATCCCTCTTCTATGTTTCTCCTATAATAATGATTTATCAAAATAGCAATCATTGTTACATTTTACAAATTTAAATTATATTATTTCACAGCTCTGTTTACAAATTTTAAATAAATTCTTCTTATTTAGAATCAAATTCAAAGTGTGCAGCATGGCCTAATATGCTTATACGACCAGGCTGCCATATATTTCCCCGACATTCTTTTCTGTATCAGTCTGTAACTTAGCTCAACTCTGTCTCTTCCTATGTCTCATTCTTCAGGGAATTTACAATTACTGGTTCAACAAGCAGGGCTCCTTTTCTGATATATTCATGATATTCCCCCGTCTCTACTTTTTGAATTTGAGTATCTCAAAAAAGGAGCCTTCCTCTACTACCCAGTCTAGACTATTTTTCTTCATTTTACATAAATCAGAGAGCATTTATGCATACTGTTTCTCTCTTGAGAGACTGCAATCACCACAAAAGCAAGAACTTTATACAGTTCACCCCTGCTTCAAAAACCCAGACAGTGCACCTCAGTGCAATTTGAAAGCACACAGTAATTATTTGATAAAAAACAAAATTGATGTAAATTAACTAAACCATTAAGAAGTAATAAAACCTGTATAGTAACTCTAAAAATATTGAACTGTAGTATAACTTTTATTTTTCTTTTTTGACAAGCAGAGTGGACAGCGAGAGAGAGAGAGAGAAGAGAGAAAGGTCTTCCTTTGCCGTTGGTTCACCCTCCAATGGCTGCCACAGCCGGCGCAGTGCGGCCAGTGCATCGAACTGATCCAAAGGCAGGAGCCAGGTGCTTCTCCTGGTCTCCCATGCGGGTGCAGGGCCCAAGCACTTGGGCCATCCTCCACTGCACTCCCGGGCCACAGCAGAGAGCTGGCCTGGAAGAGGGGCAACCAGGACAGAATTCGGAACCCCGACCGGCACTAGAACCGGGATGCCGGCGCCGCAGGCGGAGGATTAGCCTATTGAGCAGCGGTGCCGGCCCTTTGTTTTAATATTTTTTCCTGACTTGGAAATATATTCTTTGAATAGAGCAATGTTTTTTGTTTTGTTTGTTTGTTTGTTTGTTTTTGACAGGCAGAGTGGACAGTGAGAGAGAGACAGAGAGAAAGGTCTGCCTTTGCCGTTGGTTCACCCTCCAATGGACGCTGCGGCCGGGGCGCTGCGGCCGGGGCGCTGTGGCCGGCGCACCATGCTGATCCAAAGCCAGGAGCCAGGTGCTTATCCGGGTCTTCCATGGGGTGCAGGGCCAAGCACTTGGGCCATCCTCCACTGCATTCCCAGGCCACAGCAGAGAGCTGGCCTGGAAGAGGGGCAACCGGGACAGAATCTGGCGCCCAAACTGGGACTAGAACCCGGTGTGCCGGCGCTGCAGGCGGAGGATTAGCCTATTGAGCCGCAACTCCGGCCTGTATAGAGTAATGTAACAGAGGAGAGTGCCATGAGCAAAAAGTATTCATTTACCTGTGTTAGAGTTATATCCATCTCATGTTTGGATAAATACATTTATATACGATTTAACATCTTGAGCACATTATCATTCATCGGCAATTTGAAAAACCTGAATGTATATTACAAAGTTGACTTAACAAACATAAATTAACAATTAATGGTACAACCTGAGTAGTAAGTTAGTTTTCCAACCTTAGAGATCTAAACAGATATAAAATTGTAGGATGAACAAATAGATGTTACATATGTCAGCTTTTGATATTGGTAAATATACATACTTTTTTATGCTTAATGACTCTCTTTAATTAAATTTCAGTCACAATATAATGGGTCTGATATGAAAAATACCTATTTTTAGTCATTAATATAAAATATCTGGTAGCTCTGTCTCTGATATGTAGCATTTATTTTTAATCATTTTTGGCTTCAGTCTAATTTAATGGAACTTTAAATTCTCAACTATTTATATTGATACTTTGAGTCACTTAATTAAAATAACAAGTGCAGAAAATTGCAATTAATGTCTCAAATCAATGAATGTTAAATGCTCCCCAAATGAAAGCATTCGTATGTTAAAAACTGATTTTTATGAATAATAATAAATCAACTCTATGCAGAAAAGTTAGGCACTGATATTTTCCTGGTCATTGAAAATAGGTGGCGCAGACATCTAAAAAATATAATTTTTTTCTTTGCTGCATTACTCTGGTATTTTTTAAAAAAATGAAGTAAGTCAGACACACACTGTATTAATAGGACAACTTGACATTTAGCTTATCTTTTTTGAAGACCAGTAGACGGAAATTAAGTCAATAATAGTTATCCATTTGGTTGCCAAGACTTTTCCCTACTAGTTATACATACAATTGTTTTGTCATTTAGATATATTCTCTTCCATTCTGGAATATACCTATTTTAAGTGTAATTTCACAGTTAAGGTCAGTAAACTCTCATTATACATGATGCATTTTGTGGGGCATCAGGAAGGATCACTTAGGAAGCTGTACAGAGATTAAACAAAATATTCTGTATAATGAGGGAGAATTGAAGTCAAGAATTTCCAAAAATTAGTCATGAACACATAGAAGAACATAATTAGGAAAACCTGATTGGTACACAGTATCTGAATTAAATGAAAAGCATTTCTATATTTTAGGTTTTTCTTTTCTTATCTTTCTTCCTTTCTTTTTTCTTGGTAGCTTTGGGATCCGGAAGGAGAGAAGGCCTACACTTCTGGGAATGGAGAGTCCCTACCCTCACTTTTGGCAACAAAAGTCCTTGTCAAGGTCCCCATGGGTGCCTAAATATCAACCAGTGAGTATCAGACCTGTCTCAACCTTTAACCCCCACCCTCCACCCCGTATCTATAAAAGGAGCCCTCCCAACCTCTGATGCACAACTGTTGGATCTGGTGAACTCAGTCTGGGAGCAGAATTCCAATAAAAGCTTGCGAATTAATTGATTCATCTGACTGGGAAGATTTGTTACATGCTGGACACCTTGCACTTCTCTCTTAATTTTCTCTCTTTCTCTCTCTCCCTTTCTTTCTGTTAGGAAAATGGTGCAGTTTTATCTATGGCGCGATCTACACCCTGATTTACATTCTAGGCCCTAGCCCCCTGCCACCTTTGCTGAAAGCCAGGTGGCCACATGGCCCAACCACCAGTGTCAGCCACACGCCCATCCTAATGGGATTCGCTGCTCCTGCTTCCGTGCCCGCCCTCCAGCAAAGTTTTAAAAGTACCTGCTCCTGAACACGTGGCTCTCTTGGCTCCTCTCCCCTGCTCTCCTCTTCTCTTTTCTCTCCTTGCTAGCTCCTGTCCCCTCTGTCTCTCTCTCTCTTATACTCTCCTTCTCTCTCTTATTCCTTCTTTGCCCCTTCGCTCCAGCCTACTGGGTTTCCCCAATAAACCCTTTCCCTTACTCCAGTGTTTGGTGTGTTTTGTGATGGCATAATACTTTCCTTCCTTCCTTCCTTCCTTCCTCCCTTCCTTCCTTCCTCCCTTCCTTCCTTCCTCCCTTCCTTCCTTCCTTCCTTCCTTCCTTCCTTCCTTCCTTCCTTCCTTCCTTCCTTCCTTTCTTCTTTCTTTCTTTCTTTCTTTCTTTCTTTCTTTCTTTCTTTCTTTCTCTTTCTTTCTTTCTTTCTTTCTTTCTTTCTTTCCTTCCTTCCTTCCTTCCTTCCTTCTTTCTTTCTTTCTTTCTTTCTTTCTTTCTTTCTTTCTTTCTTTCTTTCTTTCTTTCTTTCTTTTCTTTTGTATTATTTGAAAGGCAGTGTAATACATTGCTAAGTGCCATGGAATTATAAATCAGAATACTCAGGGTTCAAAACTGTAGTCTACTAAATTGATACCTTGTTTTTCAACATTTGCGTTACTAAAGTGGGGATAATATCATACTTCTTCATAAAGGTATTATTATTTTAATTAAATAAATCAATATGCAAATACATTAGAACAGTGACAGATGTAGCAGATGTAGTATATTCTTTTTTTTTTTTTTTTTGGACAGGCAGAGTGGACAGTGAGAGAGAGAGACAGAGAGAAAAGTCTTCCTTTGCCATTGGTTCACCCTCCAATGGCTGCTGCGGCCGGCGCACCATGCTGATCCAAAGGCAGGAGCCAGGTTCCTATCCTGGTCTCCCATGGGGTGCAGGGCCCAATGATGGGCCATCCTCCACTGCACTCCTTGGCCACAGCAGAGAGCTGGCCTGGAAGAGGGGCAACCAGAGATGTAGTGTATTCTTAATAGTTACCTGAAAGCCATTTAATTTTTTCCATATGTTATAATTTCATTTTCAAAATGGCTATGAAATTTGCCATAATGATTTTCTAGTCTATATTTCCCATTTTTCTTATCCCCAAGAATTATCTTTATACTACGGCCACAAAAGAAATATAACCCAACAATGGGTTAAAGCCCTGGCCTGAAGCGTCGACAACCCATATGGGCACCAGTTCTAGTCCCAGCAGCCCCTTATCTAGTCCAGCTCTCTGCTGTGGGCTTGGATAGCAGTAGAAGATGGCCCAGGTCCTTGGGCCCCTGCACCCACATGGTAGACCCAAAAGAATTTCCTGGCTCCTGGCTTCGGATCGGCACAGCTCTGCACATTGCAACCATCTAGGGAGTGAACCAGCAGATGGAAAACCTCTCTCTCTCTGTGTGTCTCTACCTCTCTCTGTAACTCTTTCTTTCAAATAAATTGAAAAAAAAAAAAAAAAGATATCAGACTGAATTTCCAGTGCTGGTATTTTAGGTATATCATTTTTGCTGAACTTTTCAGGGGTTTTTTGTTGCTTTCCTAGAATTAGAACATAAAACAAAAATCATCATGATTTTCCAAGCATTGAATAAGATATATATATATATATATATATATATATGTATATATATTCATGTACACTTGTATTAACTTGCAAAGAGGTCCTCCAAACATATCTATACTCCAAGCCTAAATATATAAAGTTCAATGAACATATAAGTAGATCAAACATATTGGATTGAGGAAAACACAGAGGAAAATATCTTAATTTGATATATATATATATATATATATAGACACATATATATATATAATTTTCTCAGTAATATGAAGGAAAGTACATTACAGGCTAATTAAATATATGTAAGTTTAAAACACATTGTCTGAAATTTATTATCTGCTTTAATGTCATATGAAATTATTATATTGTTAATATCACTTAGCTTCCTTGACTGCACCTTCCCAAGTTTCAGATCAATTCTTTTTAGACAGACACTGATCATTCACTTATTCCCATTGTTCATTTTATGAATGTTTTCTGAAACATGACTATCTGCTCTGGATTATTTGGAGGATGGCCTGTATCTCAAAGCAGAAATCTAGATATCCTTTCGCATTTCCCTCTTATTTATGTCCCCATTGCAATGTATAAGGTCATATAAGACTTCTCAATGATTCAGTATTGCTGGATTGTTATTTTGTATTTAGTCAAATTAATCACACTTGAACAACTTTTAAAAACTATGCCTCAAGAGGGTGTCAAACTATTAAATATTTTCTATTATAAGGATTGAGAATTGTTCACTGCAGAGAATAAAGTACCACTTTTGCATATATTACTCAAACATTTTATGCTTCATGAAGCCACAATAAATTTTCTTGCTGATTACTCGTGTAATCTAAGGATCTCCTGCTGTTTCATGGAGAGTCTTATTAATTTCATTCAAGTAGTAAAATTAGCACCTGTAGAGAACTCTTTATGATTTCTTAACTTTTATCATATTACTAATAACCTACTTCATTTATCAAAGAACAGCTGCTTTGCTCTGTCTCCCCATCTACTTAACTTTGCTATTCTTTGCATTTCAAATTTTTATAAAGAAAACAGAATAATATAGATACAGAATAATACAGCAGGAAACTTTAACTTTCAACTAAGTCAGAATTAAATAAGACTAGCTCTAAACTTAGCAGAGTATTCCAGACTTAAAAAGAAATAGTCCTACCTTTCTTTTGATGGAGAGCAGGTTTGGATAAATCTTAATACAATTATGGATTGGCTTACTAAATAGTGTACTATTGACCTAACCAATTTAATGAGCTTTTTCTGCACCAAGTCAATAGGAAACAGCATTTGGTGCCCCCTTTGAAAGTATATCACACTCAATGTATCTATCTTTGTTTGACTGTGTGTATTTTTGAAATGAGCCAAACTGCTCTCTGGGACACGGTTGTTCCTGTTTCATGCTGTGTTCCGTACAATGAGGAGCTACAGCAAAGGCGTGAGTATGGACTCAGTGCTGCCACCTGAGTTCATGAGGGAAACTGAAGGATGTTTCAGGCTTGACTAATTTTGGGTGGAGGGTAGGGAAGTAAAACATACTCATAACATACTCCTATTGCCAGACATTGTGCTGCATGATTCCTGTAAGGTTTCTCCTTCATCTGTGTCCTGAATTAAAGAGTGAACAGTCCTTACTTTTTTGAGGTTGTATTTTTCAAAGATTGGATTCAAACGAAAAGTCACCTGAACCCTTGAATTATGATGTTTTTCACATATCAGCCTATTGTATTCAGGGAAAAATGTTCTGGATAAAGCAAATAAGAAGTTATATTTTACAATATCTCCCAAATAAAGATTTGACTTCATTTAAAAAAAAAAAACTTTTAATTTATTTTTTAAATTTTTGGAAGTCAGAGATTCAGAGGGAGAAACAAAGACAGAGACAAAGAGAAAGAGAGAAAGACAGCCAGAGATATGTCCCCCAGCTGGTTAGTTTCCAAATATCCACACAAGCTAGGACTTGGCCTGGCCAAAGCTGGGATCCTGAAATTCACTCAGTCTCCCATGTGAGTAGCAGGGACCCAAGTACTTCTGATACTTCCCAGGATGTACATTAGCAGAGATTTGGATAAGAAGCCAAGCTGGGATTTCAATGCAGACATTCCAGCGTGGGGTTTGGCTGCCATTTAGCCTAAGCACTGCAGCAAAGCCTACCCCTGGCTTGTTTTCTATTCTTTCTCCCCACCTCCACTTCCTTGCTATCTTTTATTTTTGAGTGTTCATTTGATTTCAGACTACCTCATTACTTTATACAGGAATGATCAAGTAGTACATGTGTGGAAGATGCCCTCTAGGTTTGTTAAAAAAATATTTTGACATTTGAAATGGTAATTAAGGAACAAGTTATTCAAGACTATAATGATAAGGGTCAAACCTACTGCAATAATGGAGGGAGTGAGGTTTAGCATCAAATATAGCAGGGACATGTGGAGATTTATAAACCAGGAGCATAACATGTGTGTGTGTGTGTCTGTGTGTGTGTGTTGGGGGCTGGATGGGAATTGGATGGAAAATAATTTATAACAGACACCAAGGGATTGAGAGTATGGGGATTGTCCAGTCTTGGGTGTTCTGTTACAACCACAGAAAACCAACTACAACAGCATCCTAAATCTCTAAAAGGTTGTAGAATTTCTTCTTATTTTACAACATTTTTTTCATTCAACTGAATGTATCAAATAAACCTATTTTTTAAATATTTATCTTTTTACAAAGAAAAATCCTTTGAAATTCTTCAGGGACCCTTTTAGAAATCTGAAGGTCAGTTCAAAATCAAGACTTCATTTACAACTTCATTTCTGGAAGGAAAAGTTGTCACAAATGTTTAGACATTTGACTAAAGGAGAGTCCAGGTTACTGTGAAGCATCCTCACCTGACTATTTAGCCAAGGTGACAATAATAGAATTTAAAGGTTATCACAGGAGACATCATGATTGGTAAAAACTTCATTTTTTTTCTGAAAGTGGGGAGATTTGCGGCTCCTAAATAATTAAAGACATAAAGGTTAATATAAAGAAAAGGAAATTATTCTGATAAGACACAGAATCTTTTGCTTCTTGAGGGAATTACTTTAAAGATGTAAAAACCCTTTCACAAACCTTTAAAATAGAATGATAATAATTCAAGAGAACTTTTAAATTTTAATAGAGAAAATTAAATTCTACTTTTAACCAGTGTACTTTTTATATTAAAGTTCACTTAAAATTATAAATAATCCACCCATTCTTATCCACCTTTGAATACACAAGATACAATGCCTTCCTCGTATTCTTTTTGGAAAACATAGAACAGCATTTTTATTCATTAAGTTTTATCCTATATTTTCATCTTTATTATTCTGGAACAACAGTCATTTTACTTAAAGGCAAAATATTCTTTCTCCCTTAACAAAAACATAGCCTGCATTTGTTGTATACTTTTCACGTAAAGCTGTTCCTTTATATCTTGTTATTTTTGTTGGCTTCATTTACTTATATTAATTATAATCTTTATCTATAGCAACATCTCTTTTACAGAAAGTTAGGAAGTAGACAATTGTGAATTGTTTGTCACATTAGGATCCAAAGCCCACTAGAAAATTTAATCAATGTACCATCACACTCGTGTTATATTTTATCATAGTACAAAATTTTAGTGTGGCAAAAAACATATTTATCAACATAGTTAATATTTAACCTCTCTGAACTTTACAAAAATAAGAACTCAAATTATATAAACCACATTTGTTAATTAATTTTCAGTGTTTAATCTTAGGTAGACATGATTTAGATAGTTAACAAGCATCTATTACTTCATTTAATTTTGTATAAATATATGGTTGCACATTGCCAAAATTATTTTGGAAACAATATTCAGCAAGACATGTTGTATTTGCCTACTGAAATGATAGTGTCTAATTGAAAATCACAGTTAGCATTTATTCAGCTAGAGAAAAAGGACTTAAACCATCAGTTGTAGCTGACTATTCTACAAATCTGAGTGCAGCTACAGGTTTTGTACTTTTCTTACATGAAGAGTACAT
Source organism: Lepus europaeus (assembly GCF_033115175.1). Classification (NCBI taxonomy): domain Eukaryota; kingdom Metazoa; phylum Chordata; class Mammalia; order Lagomorpha; family Leporidae; genus Lepus; species Lepus europaeus. The sequence continues at coordinate 47,345,220 of NC_084834.1, read as the reverse complement.
GCATTGAGTCAGTTTTAAACAGTCTCATTGAAAATCAGGGAGATGGCTGCCTTCGGAAAGCCCGGCCCTGTGAGGCCTCCACCCAAACGCTGAAATGGAACTCCTGACCGTGACATCCAAAGCCCTCTTCTGAACCTTGCGGGAGCTGCAGCCCAGGAATGCACTGGGCACTGAGGAACTGGGACAGTCCGCAGAGGAAAAGGTAGAGCGTCTTCTTCCCTGTACTGAGGGATAACTTGGATGCACTGAAGCAAACCAACCTTACCGGTACAACCCACTCAGCTGTTCCTTCTGCATGAGCTCCTGTAACCACCTTATCCATCAGTGCATATCCCTTAAAGGTGATCATTGTCATTATCATCACCAAGGAGCTCTGCCTGTTTTCAGACTCTTATAAAAATAAATAAATAAATAAATAAAAATCAAAGTCTACCTGGTAATAGGAACAAACCTGATTATTGATTAAGGAGGTACATTACATTTTCATGGTCATTCCCACACTAAATGTTCTCTATATGCAGGGAGAGGTGACAGTGGGTTCATTCATAACTTCTCCCACAAAGGTGCTAAGATGAACACCCCACCCCTTCTTTAGGTACAGTGAATGCTTCCTCGGCGTTTGTTGAAAGGTCCTGTTACTTGGGAACGAGCTTCAGGGTGTCTTCACAGCACAGACAGTATTCGAGCTGACTTAGGTCTCTCCCGTCACCATTCCACCCTTAAGATGACCCATTTAGCACAGCAGGTCAATATCTCAGGTTATTTTCCTGTTCAGTATTTTTAAAGCATATGCATATTAGGCAAATATCACAAAAGCAAAAAAATCTAACAGCATTAAATACATGCATTTTGTTTTACTGCTGCTCTTGATATGCAGGAAGTAATTTGTTTTTTAACTACATCTTTACTTGTATATAACTATTAGGTTGAATTTATAATCTTAAAACATCTAGTAGATACATTGCCTTGTTTGAATAATAAACCCAAGTAGGATAAAAGTATTTGCTTTTATTATAGCCAATGCTTATAACTTGAAAGAAATGCTCATTTTTATTAAGCCAATATACCAAACTAGCTATATTTGTCAAAGATTTACTTAGTTCACAGACACTTGAAAAGCATTTGGGTCGGTTTCTATATTTCTGGGAGTTTTAGAATATTCAATTTGTATAAGTGTTTATCTCTAAAGCCATTTTAATAGATGGAGTTTTATGAATTAATTTGGCAATCCTATCCAGAGTTAGCAAAATTCACATATTTAATATATATACACACTTGTACATAAACAAATGAATAGATGCAAACAGACTTTATAGCTTCCATACCAAAACCTTAGCCATGAGGCAAATAAATGCAGCAATACAAAACTCATTGGCATATATAGAATACTTGCTCTCATCTTGGTTTCATTGTATACTTTTATCTTAATTGTGTTTCAAAAAGGTGGGACAAATTCAAGATTACTTGCTCAATCCTAGGGTTAATATTTTTAGCAGTATTTGAGGAGAAGACCTCTGAGATTTTTCCTTTGCTCAGATATGCAGTTATTTTGTAGGCCCCAGGTCTCTTGTTATGCCTCAATTTGAGTGACAAGATAACTAAAGTTGAAAGGCTTGAATGGGAAGTGAAAAGGCTAACAGTGGTTAACAGAGGGACTGAGAAGGATTGAAGGGAATCAAAGGATTGAAGGGAACAATTTGAAAGTGAAGAAAGAAGGAAGGAAGAGAAGGAGCAATGGGAAAGAAGAGTTTCTTCAAAAAGTCGGTTCTGGGGGCCCACTGAAGTTCCAGAGTGCAATAGTCTGAATGTTTATGTACCCCAAAAAGTATGCATTAAAATTCTAATCCTCAAGATGATGATATTAAATGGCTGGATCATGCATGTGATTAAATCAGGTGTGTTGACTCCTCATGAGTGGGATTAGTGATTATAAAAAAGGCACAAAAGAGTTTATTTACGCCATACACCATGTGAGAACAGATAAATGGTACCATCCACAAGAAAAAATCCCTTGCCAGGAATCAGATTGGCCCACAAGATGATCTTAGACTTCTCAGTCTCAACAACTCTGAGAGATAAGTGCCTGTTGTTTGCAACCTACCCAGTCCATTGTATTTCGTTATAGTCACCCAGATAGACTAAGACACATGCCAATAAGAAAGGAAGGAAGCAAAACTATTGGCAAGTAGAGTCAGAAAGGATTCATGAATCTCAAGAGTCAAAATCCATTCTTTGTGCTCTCTTCAGACTCTCAACTGAAGGACTGCTTAAGACAGCAGGCCCTCTTATGGATCCCTAATTAGTCAGACAAGGGTGAGGACAAAAGCTGCAAAGCTGAACACTTGTAGCTACTCAGGTGAAGGATGGTGTACAGTATAAGTCTGATCCTAAGTCACAGTACCGTAACTGTTTAAGAAAAATTATTCTGAAACTTTAAAAATAGTAAGAAAGACTTTATTTTGCACTGTTGCATTATGAGGGGCAAGATCTGGCTCCAGGCAGACCTCTGAATTGTGATAAGTCATGAAGTAGTTACCAGCAAAAAGAGGATGTCAGTGGACAGACCACTGCTGAGAGGAGGGGGATTATGGGATTATGTCCTGGCCTTACTTCATAGTATTTTCTAGAATTTAAGTAATTCTGTATACTACCTCTTTGTAAATTTCTGGCATGTAAGATTGATATACTAAGTATTCATATTTAATACCACTACAGTTAATATAAGGGAGCTAATAAACTCAAAATTTTTATCATCCAGTTTGACCTTTAATGAAGTCAATGTAGTATACAATTTTTCATAAAATATTATCTTGCAACTTTTTGCATTTCAGAGAAAATAGTCCCTTTTCCTCCTCTTAGCCTTTTTTTTGTTCTGTTTTCTAGTAGCAGCATGAATATCCTACAACAACCTCCTTGAGTAATAATTCTAGAAACTTGACCTCCATACTTTTTTGGCTGCATTCCACTATTGTGACTCAGCAAACAGAATGTGCACTATGCTTGTCTTTTCCCATTGTTGGTCTGGCACTGCTGTTTATTCTCATTTTAGAACCTACTATCTAGCTCACATCATGTATATCCTTTTTAATACTCTTTCTTTCTTCCCTCTCTTTTCTAATCCTTGCAAGTGCTAAAACCTTAGCTCTTAACTTGCCATTAGAATATCAAAGTGCATATATTCAGTGGATGATTGTTTGCACATTTCTAGATATGTGAATTCTTCATGGAAGATGTTGTTTTGTGAGATGTGATGATGTAATTGATCAAGGAAATAATGGCAATAGGATAAACATAGTGGGAAAAAAGTTGTTTCAATGAGTCAGGCTAAACAAATATGTAAAGCCTAAAAAAATCAGAGTGAGGCTGAGAATTCATGGAAAATTTCTTTTCATATACACTTTATTTTTAAAATTCATTTCATATGTGTCTTCATTTAATTGTATATATTTGAGGTGAACAACGTATCATAATATATAGTGAAATGATTGTTATAGTTGAGGAAATGATCTTATCTATCCTTTTCAATAATTACTTTTTTAGCTAAAACATTTCATAGCCAAATTTTAGCAATTAATACTGCATTATTTATAGTCCTCATGCTGTGCACTAAAGGTCTGTATGTACTCATTTTATGCATCTCTGAGTTTATACCGTCTGATCGGCTTCTTCCTATTTCTTCCCTATATTGACCCTAGCAGTCACTATTACGTTCTCTTTCCATGCATTAGACTTCTTTAATTTATTTCTTTCATTTATTCTTTCATTTTTTCTTTCATTTATTTTAGATGCATAGACACAAAGAGAGGCAGGCAGACAGGGAGACAGACAGACAGAGCTTGTTCCCTTGCACTGGTTAGTTCCCCAAATGCCTATAATCAGAGCTGGTACAAAAACTCAGGTACTTCGGCCGGCACCGCGGCTCACTAGGTTAATCCTCCGCCTTGCGGCGCCGGCACACCGGGTTCTAGTCCCGGTCGGGGCACCGATCCTGTCCCGGTTGCCCCTCTTCCAGGCCAGCTCTCTGCTGTGGCCAGGGAGTGCAGTGGAGGATGGCCCAAGTGCTTGGGCCCTGCACCCCATGGGAGACCAGGAGAAGCACCTGGCTCCTGCCTTTGGATCAGCGCAGGCTGCTGCGGCCATTGGAGGGTGAACCAATGGTAAAGGAAGACCTTTCTCTCTCTCGCTCTCTCTCTCACTGTCCACTCTGCCTGTCAAAAAAAAAAAAAAAAAAAAAAAAAAACCCTCAGGTACTTCAATGTGAAGTTCAGATTTCTTAATTGCTAAACTAAATCCCCAATCCTAGACTATTTTTTAGGCTTCACACAGGTTATTCCATGCAATATTTAATTTTATGTCTCTGGTTATTTGATTTAGCATAACTTTTTTCCATGTATCATAAACAGCAATATCCCATCTTCTATTGTTAAATAATATCTTATTGTATGATATATAGCATTTACACACTGATATTATATCAAATATATCTTATTATCTAACATATATTATATGTACACTACATATATGTATGATATATAAAACATCTGCACATATAATCACATATGCCTTGACATTGTGTGATATATAGCATTTACACAATGACATTATATCAAACATATTATCTAATTTTCTTATTATCTAATATATATTATACATATAGTGCATATATGTATGTTATATAAGCATATGTATATATAATCACATCTGTTTATATATATTATACACTATATGTAATATGTGTAATATGTATGTATTTTGGAAGTTTATATATAAACCACAGGTACATAAATATGATTGTTTTATATGCGATATGAGAAGAATTATTGAATATATATAAATGGTGAATCATCTGTATATCATGGAGTGCATACTACAAGTACAAATCCTATATGGTTTCTGATAAACTAGGGTTTCTTAGGATTAGAAAGCTGGATTTTCTTAGAGTATACTAGCATAATACAAAATAATCTGCTCAACTGAAAAGGAATTAAAGTATGACATTATATGTGACTTAATACACAATGTCTATTATGACATAGGTTTTACATATCACCCAAGAGAAGTGGAGTTTCTGTGCATCTTCAACTCAGATATGTGCACAGCCTTGTCTTCTGCTTTCTCGAAGGCAGGTATCAGTGCATACTTGTATATGAACACATGTATCCACATTATTTTTGCAGATAAAATAATTATACTGTAATTATTTATATTTTTATTATAAAATGGAATCCAAAACTAAGTTGGAACATGCATTATATTTTCTCTCAAAGGGCTGGTGCTGTAGGACAGCAGATTAAAGCCCTAGCCTGGAGCACCGGCATCCCATATGGGTGCTGGTTCAAGTCCCAGCTGCTCCATTTCTGACCAGCTCCCTGCTGATGCACTTAGGAAATCAACCGAGGGTGACCTGAGTTCTTGGGCCCCTGCACCCTTGTGAGAGATCTGGAAGAATCTCCTGGCTCCTGGCTTTAGATCTGCTCATCTCTGGCCATTGTGGCCATTTGGGGAGTGAACCAGGCGATGGAAGACTCTCTCTCTCTCTCTTTCTCTATGCTCTGCTTTTGATTCATCTCCCTGCTGTTGTGCCTGGGAAAGCAGAGGATGATTGTTAAGTGTTTTGGCCCCTGCTTACCTAGTAGGAGACCAGGATGGGGTTGCTGGCTCCTGGCTTCAGCCTGGCCCAGTCTTGGCTATTTTGAGCATTTGGGGAGTGAACCAGAAGAAGGAAGATTGGTATTTCTCTATCTGTCTCTCCTCCACTTCACCCCCATTACTATACCTTTGAAGAAAGGAAGGACGGAAGAATGAAGGGAGAGAGGAAGGGAAGAAAGGAGGGAAGGTAGGAGGGAGGGTGGGAGGGAGGGAAACAGAGAAAAAGAAAGAAAAAATAATTTATCTCCTGTTATATCCCTAGTGAAATATAGGTATAGCTTCATGTTCTTTTACAACAAGTGAATTAAGGATTAAAAAATAGGAAATTCGTTTAAAAAATATAGCTCAACTAAATTGTTGAAAATAATTTGGTGGGGGCAGCGCTGTGGTGTAGTGGGTTAAGCCACTGCCTATAGTGCCGGCATCCCATATGGTCTCTGGTTCTAGTCCTGATTGCGTCACTTCCAATCCAGCTCTCTGATATGGCCTGGGGAAGCAGTAGAAGATTGCCCAGGTCCTTGGGCTCCTGCACCTGTGTGGGAGACCCTGAAGAAGCTCCTGGCACCTGGCTTCAGATAGGTGCAGCTCTGGCCATTGTGGCCAATTGGGGAGTGAACCAGTGGATGGAAGACCTGTCTCTGTCTCTCTGTCTCTCTCTCTCTCTCTCTGCCTCTCCTTATCTCTCTGTGTAACTCTGACTTTCAAATAAATAAACAAATCTTTAAAAAAAGAAGGCCGGCGCCGTGGCTCACTAGGCTAATCCTCTGCCTTGCGGCGCCGGCACACCGGGTTCTAGTCCCGGTCGGGGCACCGATCCTGTCCCGGTTGCCCCTCTTCCAGGCCAGCTCTCTGCTGTGGCCAGGGAGTGCAGTGGAGGATGGCCCAAGTCCTTGGGCCCTGCACCCTATGGGAGACCAGGAGAAGCACCTGGCTCCTGCCATCGGATCAGCATGGTACGCCGGCCGCAGCACGCCTACCGTGGCTGCCATTGGAGGGTGAACCAACGGCAAAAGGAAGACCTTTCTCTCTGTCTCTCTCTCACTGTCCACTCTGCCTGTCAAAAAAAAAAAAAAAAAAGAATAAAAAAAGAAAAGAACTTGGGGATAAATTAGCTTGAAATTGCCTAATATTTCTATTATCATTTCAAATTCATGCATTAAGACGTAAATCACTAAGATAAAACTTATGTATGCAAAATAGATTTAATAGTTGATGGATTAAAAACAAACCATAGATAAATGAAATAAGCTTGTCATAAAAAGACAGATTCTTTGTGATTCCTCTTATATAAGGTACTTTGAATATTTAAGTTCCCAGAAGACAGAATTGAATGTCAAGAGTGGAGAGCATGAGTAACTGGGAGTTACTGTTTAGTGAGTACAGAGTTTCAGTTGTACAAGATAAACAGAGTTACAGAGCATGTACCAGTGATGATTGGCCAGCATTATGAGTGTGTTTAATACCACTGAACTCTACACCTAAAAATGGTACATTGGTCAATTTTATGCTATGTGTATTTTACCACAATAAAGAATTGGGAAAAAAACTCACAAACTAGAAAATATTAATTGCCAGCTCCTTAACATTTGAATCCAGAAAAAAATTCTATAATTAAAAATTTCTTATCTAATTCTTAATGCTTAACTTAAAGCCATGTTGCGTAGATTCAGTGTCAATGATGTACCAGTCACTAATGTATGACTTTAAAGTCATGCCAATTCCTTGTCTCAGTTCTTTCCTTTGCCTCCTACTCCCTACTCCACTCCTATTTTTTTATTTTATTTTTTTTTAATTTGAGAGAAACAAGGAGAGGGAGCCCTCTCTCGTACATAGGTTCACTCACCAAATGCCAAAGGCTGATACTAGGCGGTGGTGGATACAGGGAGTCAGGAACCCAATCCAGGTCTCCCACATGGGTGGCAGGAACACAGTTCCTTGGATCATCAGCTACTGGCTGCCAGGGTCTATGTTATCAGGAAGATGGGGTTAATCAATACCTAGGGCCTGAAACCTGGAACCAAACTCAGGCGTTCTGATATGGGATGTATGTATTTAAACCACTAGACCAAATGTCCATTCTTATTTTTTCATTCTTATTTTTAAAAAATAAATATAAAATCATGTTCACAAATGATGAGAAAACCTTGGCTTACAGTGGTCAAATCAAATACAATTTTTGATTTTGTTTAAAATTGCTTGAGAAATGATGAATAGATTTCACTTAAATCAGTATAGCATATATAAAAATTTACGGTCATGAAAATAAATTGAAAATAAAATTGACTTTAATTCCACCTAAAATAAAGTATGTTTATTCTGAAGCTTTCTTGTAATGAATGGTTTTGAATAAACTAATGAAAACATTCAAAAATGTATTCAGAAGCAATTAACATATTTTCCTTGACCATATAACTTAGACTTTATCTGTCTTAAAACAGTGTATTGCATGACACATTTTCACATTGTATTCAAAAGTAAAATACAAAATTCAATATATGTCTAGGCACTGTGTTGCATGTTTTATATTATATATAATATATATATATATATATATATATATATATATACATACCTCACAGTGAGTCAGATAAGGATTTGAGCTGATGCCAACTGGTTAATCAGCTGGAAGGACAAGAGAATAAAGAAGCATTGCTTATTCTGTATTACTGAGTAATACTGAGTTAAATAGATGGAAGAATGAATGCATTTCTCCAGTTGTTTATATTATAATAGTAAATTCACCCTTATATTTAGTATATTACAGATAGAATTGAATTCTATGCAGTTAATGAAAATGTCCCCATTAAAAGCAAAAGGAAATCTCTGTTGAACCAAACTATCCAGAAAACAAATGCCAAGCATTTTTTCTCTTGCATCAGAAGGTATTTGCAATTATGCTAGTGCTGTTTAATTGCGAGACGTATTCAAGAATACAAAAATGTATTTCCAGGGTACTAAATTACTCAAAAATGAAATGAAATACTTATATGCAGACAAAAATAAGTTACATAAGAAATAATGAGTTAAATTTTTATTTGCATCTTCAAAACCAGTTTTCTTGCGTTGTTTTTTGTCTAAATTATTATGGGCATTCTCGAATTAAACAGACTGGGTAATTTATTTTCATTTTTGGGGCTAAGAATGCTAATTGTCACTACTGTCATCAAAGCAGACAATCTATGTTTCAATGGAAATGTGTAAACATACTTCAGTATATTTATGGACCTAACTTTTTGAGTGAGCACATTTATTCCACAAAGTAAAATTATTCCTCCAGTTTATAATATTGGTAAAGGGTGAATTAAAGTCTTTATAATATGCTTTATTCATTAAATATATACATATATGTGCATATATATATATATTTATTTTGCTGGCAGCATAAGAATTTTTATGTCATCAAAACCGAGATTTAGATTTAGACTCTCATCTTCATACACCAGCTAACATCTTGATAATGAGTAATAACACAAGTTGTCAGTTGGAGGCTAGTTTCAGTGCTGTGTAAAGAAAATGGTAGTTTGGATTTGATTTGATGTTTAAATAAGGAAAAATGCTCAGGTTTCCTGCTATCGGATATGTCTCTCATAGTTTACCAAAGATTACCTTCAGTGGTAAAAAAGCCATTACCATGTGCATTCGGAATGTTATGCCAAATGATCATAAACATTACGAGTAATAATTTTTAAATTATACAAATAACAGCATTAAAAACAAAGATGTTAACCATTGTCTAGTTCTCTAGTTCTGGTTATTGGCATAATAAAGTTATTGTTTTGAAACAACTGAAGGATATGTCAGAATTACCAATATGGCCTTCCAAATATTTCTCTCAGGGCCAGCATTGTGCCACTGAGGGTTAGGCAGCAGCTTGTGATGCATTTACATTACAACAAATACTTCTGACTAATGCAGGAATTTTTTATTGTCTATGTAGTCACAGATGAGAAAGAATTTTAAGAAACTACCTACCAATCTTTCAAAAAGCAGCTCACAAGGAAAGTGAAAGACAAAAAAAAAAAAAAAAAAAAAAAAAAAAATCTGAGGTTTTTTTTTTTTTCACACAGTATTTAATTTACCAATCTATTTCTATGCATGTGTATTTTCATATTGTAAATCTCATTTTCATTTGCTGTGAGATTTGGTATTACTATTGTAGGAATAAGAAGAAATTCTGTTACATTGAAATTGAACAAGACTGAAAGCATCACTTCCTGCCCAACCACACTAGCCTCTTGCCCTTACTGCCTGTCACTGAAGTTGAAATGATAAGAATTGCATAAATCTTTCATTGAAAAATATCAAACAGAAAACTTGAGCTATGCTTTCTTCAACACTATAATCAAAGTATATCACAAGATTGAGTTTTTAAATATGAAATGTTCTGGAGTCAAATAAGAGCTGTTGGACTGATACTTTTCGATATTGTGCATAATTTTAATTATGCTATTGCGCTTCCCCATGTTGTTTTTGTTTATCTGAGTATGTGAACATTCAGGCAGATAGTATCTTATTTTTAAAGCTCCCAGATGAATTAGACAACCCCGTCAATTGTCAAATAGTATGTTCACAATAAATGCCTATCTAACGGTTTGACAAAATTTGTTGGTGAAAATATATTTAAAAATGTGATGCTTCTGTGCAGGAATTTCGGCTAGTGATCAAGATGTCTACACCCTACATCAGAATACACTGGTTTGTTTCCTGGCTATGTCTCCTGACTGCAGCCTCCCGCCATTGCAGATCCTAAGAGGCAGCAATTAATAGTTGGAGTAATTTGGTTCCTGCTTCCCAAGTGGGAGCAGGATGAATTCCAGGCTTCTAGCTCTGGGACCAGCCCACCCAAACTCCTTGCAGGCAGCTGGAGAGTGAGCCAACAGAAGGGAGCTTTATCTGACTTTCTGTTTCTATGGCTCTCATGTAAACTTTTTTAAAAAATTTACAAATCTGGTGTTCAACTTCTAGGGAATTAAAAATACAATATTTGTGGTACCAGATCTGAATTTTTGAGCAAAGATATATGTAAAAAGAAATCTGGAAATATAAACCATAGGGAAATGTGAATTTATGAAGTACATTGATTATAATAGCCATTGTAACTGCAGAATTGCAACAGATAAAATTTTAGCATGAATATTAATACTAGAAAAACATTTTTACCATGGTAAACATTTTATGTATATAAGGAAAATGCACAAACTATCAATATTAGTCAAGGAGAAATATCAAGAGATGTGGATTCACTACATTTTCTTTAGTGTGAATCTGTAATCTCAGTAAATTGCTCAATATAAGGAAATGATAAAAAGCTAAACTATTTGTCCAGAAATATTTTCAATAAGGAAAGATCAAAGTACTTCATGCTTTTTGTATTCATTCATGGTGAACACAGTTTTTTTTTTTTTTTTAAGAAAATAAATTGTGATGAGGAGAGTTGTTTTCTGAGCTTGTATGATAGATATAGGTGTCTGAATTATCTTTAGATTACACTGCTCTAAATTTAGTACACACAAAAAATGTGGAAACCAAGAGTAGGGTAGAGTTAATTCATGACTGTCATGTTACAGTTTAGTAGGTGAACACAAAATGAAATCTTATGAAATAGGAAGTAACTTTATTTTCTTTATCTTCTGTTAATACTGGGTATTTGGTATGCCTCCATTAGTAATCAACATAAGTGGAGAAAATATATGAAATAGTGTTAAATGAAAACATATAAATGATATAACTGTTTTTATTTGATGATATTTCCTTGTAAGCTTTTTTAAAAATAATTTTTGCTTTAATTGTGACTACTTAAAATGTTATTAAAAGCTCAACCCGCCCTTCTCAGATTCAAGGAGACACGGTGGTATTTTAAGATGAAAAAATGAACATTAGCTGGTTTTCAGCATATTTCTATTTTCATTTCATCATAATTATTCCTGTGTAGAGAACTTCTTGGAATTAGGAAGTAAGCAATAAGGAAGAGGATTGTAATGAAATTGGAATCGGCAGGGATAAAAAATGAATTGAAGAATAATTAAAACAACAGGAATGGGAAAATGGAAAAAGAAAAATAAAGAAAACTAAAACAGAAGGAAGGGAAGAAGGAAAAATTGGGGGTAGATAAGGGGTGGTTATGGGGGAAAGTGATGGTTGATGATCCAGATACTATGCTCTGGCAGATTCTCTGTAATGTATAACATGACCACTATTTGCTAGGTTAAAATTATAAGGAGGAAGTGCTTGGACTTTCTTCAGCATATTCTCTTTTCTATAGTTCCTGAGCCAGTAATTGTCTTTTTAAAAATGTCTTACTTTTTCATGTTAATGTGATATTAGTACAAATAAAACAGATGCAATGTACTTCATAGATACAATTCTAAGAATATAAGAATAACCCCTCTTTTCCTCCTCATGCATGTTAACTGTGGAAATATTTATTTAGAAGAATATGTTGCTAGTGTTACTTGAATTTTAAAATACTTTAATATTACTAAAATACATTTTCTTGTATTTTTAATTGTATTAGTAGACCAAAAACAAGTTTATGTCATGGGAATTACAGATTTTACTGAAATCAGTAGTGATGCTGAGAAATCTGATTACTGAGGCAGAACAGACACCTTCCTACTCCTTCACTAGTGTGGTACCTGTTATATCTCCCAATGTTTCCAGCAGTTGTCCCGTTAAAATTCTTATAGAGGCTAATACAATTATTAGAAGTTTTGACCAATGTATGCTCAAAGCTACTTATTCAACTGGTGAATGTTCAACAAATTATTCAATATTATTAACATATTCTTAAATAGATTTCTGATTCAAAACCAATAGATTAATACTTGGATTTACTAGTTACAGATTCTATACAGAATTATTGTGGAATTTTGAGTAAAAAACATACATATTAGTATTAAGTCACAGTAATCTCAGTCTTCACCACATTTCTATACACTTTATTATAGATCCAGATCCATTTGTGGACAATGGTTGTCACATGGGTATATAGCTCAGCCTCTGCATGTGCTTGCCCTGCGATATTCCAGGAAACATGTGAGGCACAATTGTCCCTGCCAGAGAAGTCAGTGGTTCCTTAAATTGTATTTATTTCATGACTCTTTATAAAATCATAACTCCGATGGTTGATTATTTATTAAAATCTGGTAGCTTTAAGAATCAAAACCAAGATATATAGAGAGTTAAGACAGAAAAGCCTTTTTTAAATAACAATTAGAATACAATTTGTTAAAAGTGGCAGAAAGGGATAGCACAAGTTTTAAATTTCAATCATTATAATTCATTCCTGATATGAATCATTTTGTAAAATCAATTTATTAATTACAATGGTTAGGAGTAATTATTCTACCTATTTAAGATTTTTATTATTACTTTATAACACCAGGATAAATTCAGTAGAGGATAATTAGCATAACAATAATTCAGCACACATTTTCTGTTCTGCCTGGTAATACAATGTGTTCTCCATGGAGCTCCCACATCCACATTAATCAGTCATTCACGAACTTACCTCCCTGTGCAGTGAGCCCTTCTAGAAGCAATTTAAAGAACAGCATTTCTTTTTCCAAGAAGAATTGGCAGAGGAGAGGTCCTTGTCCTCATTTCTACTTTGATTTTCATAAAGCCATTACATAAGTTCAGAAGAGAAATAGACCAACAGAACGAAAAAGCTTATAAGAAAATCCTGGGCACCAAACATAAACACACGAAATAAATATCCAACATTTGTGTTAGGAAAGACTTAGAAATCATGTATCTTCCTAAGCAGGAAGCCGCGGGTCAAAGGCAGATACCTTTATTACACACCTTTCACCTCAGATGTCAAGGCAGCACTGAGAACATCACACACAATTAACACTGCACTGGGCACCCTGTTATCACACTCAGTGGTCCATTAAATGAAAAGTAGGAGAGCTCAACATAGCTGTGCCTGCCGTTTTGCTAGTGACTTCCTCTGCTCATAATTACACATACGAGTTTGTAGAAAGTCTGGAAAAAACATTCAAAATCACCTTTCTACACGTTCCACCTGTAGCCAGTTGCACCCCTAATTAAAAAAAAAAAATTGATTGTACTAGCTCTGTTTCATGTCAGCATAAGTTAATACGTACTCATACTACACAAATGGGATTCTCATAGGCATTTCTTAACAATTCGGGATTATATCTACCTCTCAGTGTGATAAAACAATGGAACTAGCCCCACAAAACCTTTGGTATCCAACTTTTTTAAAAAAAAATAAGTATTGTGTTACATGATCGTATGTACATGCTCTAAGTTAAAATTCCATGATCTGCCACTTTTATAGATCATTTATTTTGAAAGCATAATGACTGAAAAAAAAGAAAACAATGTTTATACTTTTAATAACTGAAAATGGTTAATATCTCCTTTGAAATATAGGATTATGCCTTTATATTTAATTCAAATAGATGACACATTATGGGCCCTGTATGGCTAGTTAAGTACAGCTGTTTATTTTTATTTATTTATTTATTTATTTATTTATTTATTTTTGACAGACAGAGTGGACAGTGAGAGAGACAGAGAGAATCAGAATTAAGTTTAATATAGCTTCTACATTCTCTTACATGAGAGGCAAAATTTCATCTTGGTCAGTTTACAAGAAGCAAACCTGAATGTAATCAGAATATAAAATAAAGAATGGGTTGGGTAAGTCTGTTAGAGCAGAGACTGTGAGAATTTAGTGCATGCCATAACTGTTTTATTTATTGCATTCTCATTGATCAGGGACATGGCTTTAAAGAGCTGTACAGGCCGGCGCCGAGGCTCAACAGACTAATCCTCCGCCTAGCGGCGCCGGCACACCAGGTTCTAGTCCCGGTCCGGATTCTGTTCCAGTTGCCCCTCTTCCAGGCCAGCTCTCTGCTGTGGCCCGGGAGTGCAGTAGAGGATGGCCCAAGTGCTTGGACCCTGCACCCCATGGGAGACCAGGATAAGCACCTGGCTCCTGCCTTAGGATCAGCTCGGTGCACCGGCCACAGCGCGCGGCGGCCATTGGAGGGTGAACCAACGGCAAAAGGAAGACCTTTCTCTCTGTCTCTCTCTCACTGTCCACTCTGCCTGTCAAAAAAAAAATATAAAAAAAAAGCAGATTTTACAAAGGAAAGCATCGGAAGTTCTGAATATCAGAAGGAGCAAAACATGAATATTAAAATACAAAATATTCACACATCAGGTTACCAAAGATAAAACAGAAGGTACTTAAATGTTAGGAACTGAATGATTGTCTCACCAAAATTCACTTGCTGAAACTCTTCAAAGGCATGATATTTGGAAGTGGAAGCCTTGGGAAACAAATCATGTCACAAGGATTAAGCGCTCATAGATGGGACTTGTGCCCTATATGGTAAGGGGCATTGCAGTTAGTGTGTTCTCTGTCATCCCATCCACCTCTCTCTACCTGTATATGGAATCCCAAAGTAAATATATGATACAGTTCTTCAACAGTTATATACTCTGTCCCTCATTTTCTGCTTAATATTTTCAATGTAAGAAAATGCTTTAGCAGCGGTTTGTAACCCACTCTTTCAGTGACACCTGTCATTTTACTATTCATGTGTAGATATGTGTTTTGATCATGTCTATTGTTGTATATTTTGTAATCTGTTAATGGTGCATATTTCTTAATATACACTAATTTATTAATACATACCTATCCTTGCATACATTACTTATTTGTGGGTTAATTTATTGCATCAAATTTAAATAGTTCCCTTTTGTGATTTGTTGATATCTTGATTTTTTTAAAAAATTTATTTATTTATTTGAGAGGCAGAATCACAGAGAGATGGAGAGACAGAGAGGTCTTCCATCCACAGGTTCATTACCCAAATGGCACCAACAGCCTGAGTTGAGCTGATCCAAAGCAAGAAGCCAAGAACCAGGAGCTTCATCCAGATCTCCCACTTGAGTTCGGGGGTCAAAAACACTTAGGTAATCATCCACTGCTCTCAGGCCATAAGCAGAGAGCTGATCTGAAGAGCAGCAGCTGGAGACATGAACTGGCACCCACATGGGATGCCAGTGCCACAGGCAGAGCCTTAACCTACTATGCCACAGTGCTCGATGCCCCATAACTTGCTCCTACTGAACTTAACTTATTCCTGGTTTTGTTATGATGGCCCTAGTCGGCTCAGAGATAAGGTGACAGCTGTGTGTGAGGTGGGGCAGAAATATCCAACACAAGGGGATTCATGGACTTCTCAAATGAGTTGTTTGATATCTTTCAGCACTTAAAAAAAAATCTCAAATCATATTCTTCAAGCTGTTTTTGTTCCTTTGTCTTTCTCTTCTGACGTAACTGCAGTTACATTTGTTATTTTCTGATGTTTTGTATCATTTGTTTTGTGGTTTTTAAAATGTTCAGTTCATGTTATAGCCTGGCAATTGTCCTTTACTCTTTATTCAGTAAAGGTTGCTAATCAGCTTTCCCATTTGAAATTTTTTGACTTTTTTTTATCCAATTTTAGTCTCTGATGAAGTCACTCAGATCTCCCTCCCTTTCTTATGATATCATTATGGTTATTTTAAAGTTTTTTCTAAGAAAAGCATATGTTTTCCAACTGATTACATTCATATCTGAGTCAATTTCAGTTATGTTATGTTTCTGTTTAATCTTTTTTATTATTGGGGCATATATTTTAAAATGCCTCATCAGTTTTGATTGAAATGCTGTCTATCAAATGTGAAAATATGTATCAGATGTGGATAATGTTGTCATTCTCCACAGATAATTAATTCTTGTGGCAAAGAGAAATATTACAGTAGATACGTTTGATAACATCTAGGTTTGCGCTATACTTTCTTAAGGACAGTGTATGTATGTCATTATTATCTTTCCTGCAATGATGTGGCTTCTCCACACACAATGGGTTTCAAAAAAAGCCTGGATCATTCACTGAAGATCCTCTACTTTGGTACACATTCACCTACTTATATAGCCTCGCTTGCCTCATATAGGAGCAAAAATACCTGCACAGCTCTTCAGCCTACTGAAATCTGCTTTCTTCTGGGTTTCTTGGAATTTCATCACATGTATGAGTAGTTCTGTACTTAGTATAGAATTCCAAAACACTTTATTTGTGATTTATATTTTATGTTTAAATTTTTATTCATCTTTTTTTTAAAAAATAAATTTTTATTCATCTTAATGGTAGTGAGACAAGACAGATGAAGCTTGATCTCCCATCAAATGATCCACTTCCCAAATGTCCTCAACAGCCAGAGTTGTGCCAAGCCAAAGCTAGCAGATGGATATTCAGTCCAGTTCTCCCACATGAATGACAGGGACCTAATTTGAACCCAAGAATTCTGTTACAGAACATGGACTTTACAAGCTATTACTTAACTGCTGCTCCAAATATCTCACCTCCCAAAAGAAACTTGAGAAGAATTGTTGCTTTGTTCTCTGTGGGTTCCCTTTGTCAAGATCTTCCCTTTCAAGTCTTAGAGGCTTAGGCCACCCCTAACATATCATCTATCTGCAACAATTAATGAAGTTGTCACTTTCTACTTAAACTCTGTTCTCTCTTATAATGCACTGGAAAGTACTTTCAGGGAAAATACCAGAATGAATGTCGCACCCTGTTGTATCTCATCTTGGAGAAATCCTAGTCTCTTAAGCCTCATTTGTGTGATTCACTCCCCACAAAAAATGATACATTTTAGTTTTGCCATCATAGAAAGAAAAAAATTTCTAATTGATTATTTATGGTTTGCTGGTTTATTTTGATTTATCAGGTAATGTTCATGTTTATATTCTTTTTTTTTTTTTTTTGACAGGCAGTGTGGACAGTGAGAGAGAGAAACAGAGAGAAAGGTTTTCCTTTTCCGTTGGTTCATCCTGCAATGGTCGCTGCGGCCAGCGCACCACGCTTGTCCAAAGCCAGGAGCCAGGTGCTTCTCCTGGTCTCCCATGCGGGTGCAGGGCCCCAGGACTTGGGCCATCCTCCACTGCCCTCCTGGGCCACAGCAAAGAGCTGGACTGGAAGAGGAGCAACCAAGACAGAATCCGGCACCCCAACCGGGACTAGAACCCGTGGTGCCAGCTCCGCAGGCTGAAGATTAGCCTATTGAGCTGCGGCGCCGGCCTGTGTTTATATTCTTGATCTGAAAACTTAGTTTTCATATTTTATTTTTTGCATATTAATAGCATTAACACAATTTTTAAAAAATTTTGAGTCACAAGTAAATATATATATATATATATATATATTACTCCTGTTAGTATCTAGAACATCTAAAATTGAAAATAATGACGCCTGAAGAAACCTGAAGAATGAGAGTAGAAAACTACATACTAGGGAAAGCACAATTTTTCTACCTTATTGTATTGATTACTTCTGGAATGCTAGACTAGAGAAACATAGATGTACTTGGTTTAGGCTTCTGAATTTGGGAGTCTCTTTGTTACCAAAATTCATGCAGGTCTTGCTATGTTATTTTCTTTGTTTGCATGCTTGTTTTAATAACAGCAATGAAGGGTGTTCATAAAGCCAATGGACAATGTAGAGTATGAAAGGGTAACACAGATAACAAAATTTGTTAAACATATTTTAATTGCATCTGTTTGATGCCCCTGTTTTATAACAATGAAAATATAAAAATAATTTAATAATCATTGCTTCATTTTCTGATATGACTCATCATATAGAAACTTAAAGTATGGTATTTTATATTGGTTGAACATATATTCATGTTATTTGGTAGAGTTGTAATAAATATACTCTTACCAGGTCAGACATTGGTCTTTAGATATTGCACAATAGTTTGGTATAGCTAGTAATACATAACCTGAATATTAAAGATAAAGGGAATATTTGGAAAACTGGTTGAATTATTTTTTGAAAATAAAGAGAAAATATTGTCATCAGTATAGTAAATAGTTTTGTAAGCTATTTTTAGAATTATAAAATTGGATCTAACATATATTTATAAATATAATTGAAAGAGATGCTATATTCAACACCATATGAAACATAATTAAAGTTTTTAAAAAGCTTAGAGTTGTGAAAATTATTGTATCATATAAAAATCAGTTAAATTTATAAATCACAATTAGTATTTTCTAATCATGAGTGAAATAAGTTTCTTAATGAGAAATTGTGTATTTGCCAATATTTTTACAGGAGTCTCTGTGTATTTGCCAGGTTTTACATTGACTTTAACATTTCAATATAAGAAGACATCTATGTAAATTACTAAGAAAAAGAAACAAAAATAGAACTAAATTACAGTAGTTCACATTCTGAATGTGTACACTAACATTATTTTCTTCATAGTCAACCCAAGGATATATGCTAATTATAATGCACTAATCATTTTACCCAAGGAAATGAAGCTGTTAAAATATTCAAAATGACAAAAAAAAAAAAAAAGCAACAAACGTTCATTTGCACCAAGTTTTTACCAGGAGAAATTTGACAGAAAAACGTGTTCTGGGCAATCAATCACAGTTGTCTACAATGATATTAATCACCTCCTGGGCCACATTGTTTGTCTTTTCATCATCTTTGAGGCTTAGATATTTAAAAACGTTCTGCCAAGATGCTCTTCATGTAAATGAACCATATGGTAGAAGTTTACAGTGTTGCCAAGGTGTTGTGAAGACTTGTTAAAGGTAGAAAGTTTTGCTCATTATGTTTAAATTTATTATTGAAGAAAAAGTTGCTCTAAATAAGTCCTTTGCAGGTCAGTCCAAATGTCCAAAGTTTAGAAAGTAAAATACTACTGATATTTAGTCACTGTAGATTTTCTTCTCACATATGGTTTGCTAAGATTAGCAACGTACTGAAGACTGATTTTATTGGAATTTATTTTCCAATTTCAGAAGAATCGTTATATCAATTCATTCCATCTAATAGCATTTTCTGTCTGGGAAAATATAATATCTGTCTATTATTCGTCATTAGATATCTTCATATTATTTTATCATTATGAAGTGATCATTTTCATTGCTAAACTGTTAAATGCTTTTTTATTCATTTCTAATTTAATTGTTAAAATGTTTTGATGGGACATCCAAAATAATTTGGGGGCAACCTTTTCTTAGGAAATGATTTAGTATCATAGTCAGCTCTGAGAACATCAGATGGTAGGGCACATCACAAAATCCAAGGAGCAACTCAATTACTTATTTCTTCATCATATGTAAAAGAGAGGAACTGACTTAGAATGATGCAAGGTTGATGATATAAGATCTATAGCTCAGTTAGTGATAAATGAGGTCAGTAAAATCTAGAGCTGATTTACAAGTAGCCATGAGGCAAAATGAATTCATCACATAATTTCTGACCATATATATGTGTGTGTAGAAGCACATGTTTATTCAAAGTTTAAAGCTTTTGGTGTTTATAAGATTTATGTATTTGAAATTCAGAGACAGCAAAGGAGATCTTCCATCTCCTTGGTTCACTTTCTGAAGTGCCTGTAACAGAGGGGACTGTGCTAGTCTGAAGCCAGGAGCTAGGAATTCCATCCCAGTCTCCCATGTGGGTGGCAGGAACTGAAGTACATGAACCATCGTCCACTAATTCCCAGACATATTAGCAATAAACTGGATGGAAGTGATGTAGCCTGAAATGAAACCAGCCCTTCAACATGAGATTCAGGTGTTCCAAGCTGCAGCTCAAACTGCTGTACCACAATGCCTTTGCTCATGTTCTTTCAATAAGAAATAAAGAGATAGGTAGTTAAGTGGATAAATAGATTGATAGTGAATTCAAAGAAAACTCCAAATTCTCTGACACTCACATTTGGGAGAGAAAGAATCAGGATGCTCTAGGAGATATTAAAGGGTGAATGAACAATTCCTGATGTAAGGGAAATTTAGTGAGAGTAGAGCACTGTGGTGACTTAAAAGAACACAATCACACCAACGACAATTTTTAGTTAGGTAATTGCATCTTCGGTATTAGTGTTATAATGTTATTTTTATTATTCTAAAGATTTATTTATTTGAACGGGAAAGTGGGAAGAGAAAGAGAGAAATCTACCATCCTCTATTTTACTCACCAAATGATATAACAGCAGGAACTGGGACAGGCTAAGGCCAGGAGCTAGGAAATTCATTTGAGTTTCCCATGAGGCTGGTGGAAATTCAAGTATTTGAGCCACCATCTGCTACTTACTAAGTGCATTAACAGGGAGTTGGGCATCAAAAGCTATGGCTTAATTTGCTACACCACAATACTACTCCTATATAATTCTTGTAAAGAAACCATGAGTTATGCATCTTTATATTTTATTAATGAACATTCCAAGAAGTGAAGTATACACACTGAAACTTAAACTTAAAAAGTACTTAAAGCTGATACTGAAATAGATCAATGGACCCTTAACTGCTTGATGAACTTTGATCACAATTTTCCATTTTCTGACTGTTTCACTCACATTGACTTATCTTATCATTTGATATAAATCAATTGAGATGTTATCCATATACTTACAATGAAAATGTCTGCATGAACAATATTTTCCATAACTTAGGTGGCCAAGTTGTAAGACTTGCTTTACGATGACATTAAAATATCTTCTATAATATAATACAATAAAGAAGAATGGCAGTTCTAACTTAAAGAACACCAAAAACCTTCCAAGGAATCAGTCCTGGAAACGTTATTCTGTCTCTTTCACTCTATTTGTCAAATTATATCTTTATCCATTTCTATCTTTGTCTCTTTGTGTGCCCCTTGTATCCTCAAAAACACCTTTTCACTTGAGTATATTTGCGAAGAATTTATTTGATTCCAATAAATTTATTGCATGGAAAAAAATGGAGATTTTGAAAAGAAAATTTAAACTTTTTCACGGTAGTTTGTTGGGTCTGTTATATTTCAAATTTAGAGTGATTCATAAATTTTCTCAAATTCTTGGAACTGGCCTGCCTATTTAGCAGTAGCAACTAAACAGCTTCAAGGCTAGTGGGATTTTTCTCTGAGCATGCAACATAGATTTTCTGTATAGCAAAATTTTAAGTTATTAAAATTACAGGCAAAGCCTATTGCTTTATTACTCCTACTACTACTGAATAACAATCAACATATATTGAGAGTTTCTTCCATACCAAGCAATATTTTAATTACTTTTAAAATGTTACAGCATCTAATTCTCATATAAACAATGTGAAGCGATGACATATGTAGCTATTTTACAAATGATCCAAGTGAGGTGTCTCTGGTGTAACTAAGTTGTAAAAGATTGCAGAGTAAATGACAGTTCTGAGATTTGAACTCAAGTGCTTGAGCACTAAAGTTCATTCTGTAAAAAGACACATGGTCTATGTCATCCTACAAAAAGTACGTACTGTCGTCAAAGGCTTAGTGGATGCCTGAAATAAATATGTCATGGTCTCTGTGGATAGCATTTTCTCTTTCAGACTACCACTACTGTGTTTAATGGAAATATTCATTAATGTCAGAGAGAGCATCAAAATTTCTACCGGTTTTACTGATTATCGACCTAAATGAAGTATTTTATTAATATTCATAAGGATTGTTTGAACCAGAAATATTTGACATGTTTGATTTCTATTGAATTACAATATATAACTTCTTGCATGACTTTCTGTATAATTTGGATTAATACATGACAGATTGGAATTCCTTTTTGTATAATTGCACATTAATTGTTGTATTTATGATTTAGTTCATCAATAAGCACTTTATCATTGCTTTTTATGGCCAAATAATTGATATTCTTTTTTAACTTTTATTTAATAAATATAAATTTCAAAAGTACAACTTTTGGATTATAGCAACTCCCCCCCCCATAACCTCCCTCCCACCTGCAACCATCCCATCTCCCACTCCCTCTCCCATCCCATTCTTCATCAAGAAAGAAATAGAAGAGGATATCAAAAAATGGAAAAATCGTCCATGATCATGGATTGGAAGAATCAATATCATCAAAATGTCCATTCTCCCAAAAGCAATTTATAGATTCAATGTGACACCAACCAAATACCAAAGACATTCTTCTCAGATCTGCAAAAAATGATGCTGAAATTCATATGGAGGCACAGGAGACCTCAAATAGCTAAAGCAATCTTGTACAACAAAAACAAAGCCAAAGGCATCACAATACCAGATTTCAAGACATACTACAGGGCAGTTATAATCAAAACAGCATGGTACTGGTACAGAAGCAGATGGATAGACCAGTGGAACATAATAGAAACACCAGAAATCAATCCAAATATCTACAGCCAAACTATATTTGATCAAGGATCTAAAACCAATTCCTTTAGTAAGGACAGTCTATTCAACAAATGATGCAGGGAAAACTGGATTTCCACATGCAGAAGCATAAAGTAAAACCCTACCTTACACCTTACACAAAAATCCTCTCAACATGGATTAAAGATATTCTAAAGTTAAATGGTAAATAATTAACTTTGAACATAATCCATTTTTATCTGTTTAAAAAGTTTCAATAAACTAGTTGGACATTATATTTTTACAACATATCTTTATTGTATCAATTTTATTATCTAGTATCAGGACTATGAAATGAAGCATTTGCCTTTAGTGAGGCACAAAAAAATTAGTATTTACTTTGCTTAAAAAAGTTATCTGAGGGGTCGGTGCTGTGGCATAGCAGGTAAAGCCACTGCCTGTAGCGCCTACACCCCATAAGGGCACTGCTTCTATACCCAGCTGCTCCACTTCCAACCCAGCTCTCTGCTATGGTCTCAAAAGCAGTAGAAGATGGCCCAAGTCCTTGGGCCCCTGCACCCTCATGGGAGACCCAGAGGAAGATCCTGGTTCCTGGCTCCTGGCTCCTGGCGTAGCTCTGGCTGTTGTGGCCATCTGGAGAGTGGACCAGTGAATGGAAGACCTCTGTCTCTCCCTCTCTCTGCCTCTCTGTAACTTTGCCTTTCATATAAATAAATATTTTTTTAAAAAAACTCATTTGGGCATATTCATATATTTAAAAGAAAACTACTTTCAAGAAAAACAAGATTTTACATTAACACATTAATTGCTTCCAATATAAACAGAGTTAAACAAATTACATTTTTGTCTAAGATATCATTAAAAGGTGTTAATAAAATGGAAAACATAATCTTACCCAACAACCTCAATTTTTAGAGGGGCTGGCAGTTAGTTTCTTCAGACACCAAATTAAATATGCATTCATTTCCCTGTTGACATGCAATGCCATTACCGAAACATTTTATTTTTTTTCCTACATCTCTGGGGATGAAAGCATGTGAACTGCATTTCTTAGAACTCCTCATCCTATGTGTTTCAATGTAAACTCCTCAGTTACCATTGGTCAGTAGTTCCCTGCCATATTAGAACTAGCAGGGAAAACTGAAAACAAGTTTCAACATTCTCTGATATCTTTCAACACATTTAAGGTTATATATACACTTAATTTTCTGGGTTTAATGTTTTCAAAATTAAAATAATAGACTAGTGTCAGAATACTATATTGAATTATGACTGATATATTTTCTTAGAAGTGATTCTAGGACACACATCTTCAAAAATGTAACCGTATCATTCATTATCACCTTGATTAATGTTGAAAACAAGGATGATCACAACCCCAGAAAGAATGTTTACAAATTCCTGTAAAAATCAGATATGAGACTTGATTTGTATTTCTCTGCCATAGACTGTCCATTTAAACAAGGGCATGTGTGATCATGTGGTTGTTGAAATGGAGCATTACAACATGAGTAATGATCCTAGCATGTCAGGCCTTCCTCAGCACACAAGAAGGCTTATGTGGAAAGTGACATGATCAGGGTTTTACAAATGGATCTGAAAGCATGTCCTAAACAAGCAGACATTTTTAGGCCCAATAAAAGTAGTGTCTTTTACATTTTGCCTTGATGCTCGATATATCATACTAGACTATGTTATATCATATAAATGAGACTCTTCAGAATGGTGCAAGTTGTACTTGCAGTATTGATAAGTCTCTTGGGTAGCTACTATTTTATTGGTGGGGAAACAATGACACCTGGAAAATTGTGGGGGAAAAAGCATTTGTATAGATTCAATAAAATCTAGGTGCTAAAATGCTAAATTCACTAGAGTTTCTTCTCCTTCTAGCTAATTATTGTCTATTTGAGGAAACTATTATCCCTTCCCTCAAATATTTTTAATGACATTAATTCTGACAAAATATTTTATACACTCATTCTAAACAAGTTCTAAATATATTATTATTTATGTTTTGAGATCTATAGCTGGAGTGGATCGTGTTATATTCAAAGGTATTGAATATAGTTTCTAGATAGGGAGTTGGTGCAACCTCTGATAGTACATACATACAGAAATCTGTGAGGAAATAAATGGAAATGCCTTCTAATATCAGGTCAAAATCAATGTTAAACTGTGAGTTTCAACATGTATGTGCTTACCAAATATACTAGGGTTAACTCACAAACCTAGGATTGACTGTAATAATACGCACAGCTGGTTGTCTGGTTCTTGACTAAATAGTGGCCTATAATAAATAACATCTGAATGAATGCCACATTTTTTGTATAACATAGAAATGGAAAATACAAAGGGTTAACAAGATAACAATGTTAGGATATATTTTTCTTGTTTTATTTATTCAGTTTCCTCTTAGTTATGAATCTTATACACAAGAAGTGATGAAATAATATTACCTTAATCAAGGAATGGAATAATGGGTCTGGCATTGTGGCATGGCAGGTAAATCTGCTACCTGCCACACTGGCATACCATATGAGCATCGGTTCTTGTCCCAGCTGCTCTACTCCCAATCTAGCACCCTGCTAATGCCCTGGTAATAAACCGTGCTTATAGACCCTTAAGTGCCCTCATTTCAGATTGTGATCTTGATTATACTGCTGATTTGCACCCGGGTTTATCCACAACATACTTTATATTGTGAAGAGTAATGTGAATAAATCTTTTGGGAATTAAAAATATATAAAATACTTTACACAATCAATTTAAAAATTATATGTTCCGTTAAGCAAGGTACAAAATGAAGCTAGAAAATGGAATGCTGAAGGCTGGCGCCGCGGCTCAATAGGCTAATCCTCTGCCTTGTGGCGCCGGCACACCGGGTTCTAGTCCCTGTCGGGGCACCGATCCTGTCCCGGTTGCCCCTCTTCCAGACCAGCTCTCTGCTGTGGCCAGGGACTGCAGTGGAGGATGGCCCAAGTCCTTGGGCCCTGCACCCCATGGGAGACCAGGAGAAGCACCTGGCTCCTGCCATCGGAACAGCGCGGTGCGCCGGCTGCAGCGCGCCTACCGTGGCGGCCATTGGAGGGTGAACCAACGGCAAAAAGGAAGACCTTTCTCTCTGTCTCTCTCTCTACTGTCCACTCTGCCTGTCAAAAAAAAAAAAAAAAGAAAAAGAAAATGGAATGCTGAAATAATTAAAATATTAAAATCATTTTTCAGTCAGTGCATATGAACAGGAAAAACTCTAACACTTGGAACATTTTCTTGGAAAATGCAACTTAATAAATAGTTCACAGAAGAAATGGGTTGTATAAAATTTAATATCATAGGAAAGAAAAAGGGAAGGCAATAAAGAAGGAGAGAAGAAAAGCAAGCAAGCAAGCAAGAAAGTTAGGTAAAAGATTCCCTGAAAAAATGATTTAAAAAAATAAAGAAACAGGTGGCTGGAACTGTGGCGTAGTAGGCTAAGCCTCCTCCTGCAGCACCAGGATCCCATATGCCTGCTGGTTCATGTCCCTGCTACCACTCTTCAGATCCAGTCCTATGCTTATGGCCTGAGAAAGCAGTGGAAGATGGCCCAAGTGCGTGGGCCCCTATACCCATATGGGAGATCGGGAAGAAGCTCTTGTCTCCTGGATTCAGATCAGCCCAGTTCTGGCTGTTGTGGCCATCTGGGGAGTGAACTAGTGGTTAATAGACCTTTCTCTCTGTCTCTTCCTCTCTCTGTAACTCAACCTCTCAAATGAATAATTAAAAGTCTTTAAAAATAAAAAAAATCATAAAAATTTTATAAACTATGCCAAACAGTAAAATAAAGCTAACGCATATTTAAAACCCAAGTACAATTTTGAAATCAAAATCTGACAAGCATTACCCTAATAAATGTAAATAAAAAAAGCCTTGATTACAATTGTAGTGACTGCATAAAAGACATTTCTGCTCATAAACTGTGCATGTAAACTTATTTCTTTAAAGGGCCTTTGTATCTGCCACTTAAGGATCTTGGATGAGATCATGTTGGTTTATCGAGAAGACCCCTCAGTTATTATGAGAGGAATTTTTTTAAGAGAGAGAGAATTAGGTAAAAAGGAAGGTCTCATCCACTAGCTCACCCCCTAAATGCCTGTAGTGTCTGGGATATCAAAGCCAGGAACCAGGAACTCAATTCAGGTCTCCCATGTGGTTGGCAGAAACCCAATTACTTGAGCCTTCATTGCTGCCTCCCAAGATCTGCACTGGCAGGAAGCTGGAGTCAGGAATTGGATTCTGGAATCAAAACCAAGTTCTCCAGCATGGAACTCAAGCAAACTCATCCCTAAACCAACCAACTACCACAAAGAGAACTATTGGAGTTACAGAGGAAATCTATGTGAAAGAAGAGGCAAAGCTAAGATTTATGCAGCCACAAGCCAAGGGCCATTTGGAGTCTCCAGAAACTACAAGAGATAGGAATTTCTAGAGTTTCTTGAAGCAGCATGGCTAAGCTGATTTCTCTGTTTCATATGTCTGGCTTCCAGAACTGTGAAAAACTATAATTCTATTGCTTTAAGCTTCCAACTTTGTGGTAATTTGTTATAAGAGTCTTAGATAACTAATATAAAATCAATACAAATATTATAATTAAAAATCTCAATATTTAGGGAGTGAACCATAGAAGGAGGACCTCTCTCTCTCTCTGTGTGTGTGTGTGTGTGTAACTCCTTCAAATGGATAAATAAATCTTTAAAAAAATTCAGCAACAGAATTCTTCATTAGTTATTAAAGTTAATTCATTTTAACTAAGTACTATTTCTTATGTAAATGCAAAAATTGTTAGATATTAGAAAATATATTTATACAGCCATTGCTTTCATGTTGAAAAAATAAAATACAATAAGAAACTTGTTTATACAGTTTACTATATTGCTGCTATTTTTTAACTTTTATTTAGTAAATATAAATTTCCAAAGTACAGTTTATGGATTACAATGGCTTTTTCCCCACAAAACTTCTCTCCCACCTGCAATCCTCCCATCTCCCGCTCCCTCTCCCATTCCATCACATCAATATTCATTTTCAATTCTCTTTATATACAGGTCAATTTAGTATATATTAAGTAAAGATTTCATCAGTTTGCACCAACACAGAACATCAAATGTAAAATACTGTTTCAGTACTAGTTATAGCATTAATTCACATTGAACAACACATTAAGGACAGAGATCCTACATGGGGAGTAAGTGCACAGTGACTCCTATTGTTGACTTAACAAATTGACACTCTTATTTATAGCGTCAGTAATCACCCTAGGCTCTAGTCATGAGTTGCCAAAACTATGGAAGCCTTTTGAGTTTGCCAACTTCAATCTTATTTAGACAAGATCATAGTCAAAGTGGAGTCTTTGCCGGTACCTATATCTTGCAGGGTTTCTCCAAACTTCTCTATTAATTTAATGGTGTCAGGTCGTAGATTTAGGTCTTTAATCCATGTTGAGTGGATTTTTTATAAGGTGAAAGGTAGGGGTCTTGCTTCATACTTCTGCACATGGAAATCCAATTTTCCCAGCACCATTTATTGAATACACTGTCCTTACTCCAGGGATTGGTTTTGGATATTGTGCTATAATCACTCTAATTATATTATATTCATTCTTATTATTTGTACACATTGTTAAAGAGTAGAAAATTCTCTTAGAATAAAAATGACAAAGTTTAATCTATTCCTATTTTTCATCTATCAGTTATAATTTATGAATCATCTATAATGTTTTTTTCTGAAAATATAAATATAGAAAAGTATACTCTTAAAATATAATGGTAATTTTTATTCATATGCATAAAAATATGTAGGTATTATACTATAATGTAGAATAGTATCTTATCACATCACATGCCAAGGCATGTGTATTTTAGTATCTTTTACTTTGGTATAGACTAGTACTGTGTAGTGTATTTCTACCACTTCATTTGTTCAAGTTATTTATCTTCAATATCACAAAATATTTTTATTCAAGTTTACTGCTTAGCCAGTGAGATAGTAGAATGTGAAATTTAACCCATGGTTATGTTGTTTAGGATTATGTCCTGGTGTATTGGTGTTTCTACTCTACCAAAAGGTGTTGTGTGGGGTTGGCACTGTGCTGTAGTGTGTTAAGCTTCTGTCTTCAAGTCAGGCATCCACTATGGGTACTGGTTCATGTCCCAGCTGCCCCAACCCCAAGCCACCTTCCTGCTAATGTGCCTGGGAAAGCTTTGGAGGATAGCTCAAGTACTTGAGCCTCTGCACCTGTTTGGGAGATCCAGAATAAGCTCCTGGCTCCAACCCCACCCAGCCTGATGTTGCCACCACTTGGGAAGTGAACCAGTTGATGGTCTCTCTCTCTTTCCCTCTCTCTCTCTCTCTCTCTCTCTCCTTTTCTCTGTAACTCTGCTTTTCAAATAAACATTTTTTTAAATGTCTTGTCTTCACACAGTTTACATCTTCAATACATTGTAAATGACAAAAAGAAAAGAGATGTTATGTGCTATCACCATATGATTGTACAGAGATGAGTGCTATGATGACAATTTTGGTAGGCCACTTGTTGAAGTAGGAGGGAAGCACAGGGTAAATTTGGAACAGGAAGGAAGATACTTTTGAGATACATTTCTGAGTATTTGGATTTATCTGATTAGTTGATTGGTTTTAGCTTGGGATACATATGTTGTTTATGGACCTAATGATGTGTTTATATTCTCTAGTCAATCTCCCACTCATTCACCATAATCATGAAAGTTTATCCGAAATGCATATTCTCTTGTCTTTTTTGCCTCCAATTTCTGTCTCAGTTGATTTGGCTATGAGAGATGGGATTCTGAATTTTTAACAAGCACTCCAAAATAATTTTAATGCAAGTTGTCATGTGCCATATTGAGAAGACTGAAACTGAGATTAAAGTGAATGAAGCACAATTTCTTCTTCAGCCCACTGTTCTGGAGATCCTACTCATTATCATTAACCACTAAGGAACACTAACTATAAATCACTTCTAAAAGATTATAGAGTAAACTCATTGATGGAATATTAGAAAATATGACTTTAGATATCAGTTTAAAAGAGAGATTGCCTAGTTATTATTATTTACATAAATTGAGTCTATATTTTTATTTACATAGTGCATAAATTCTTAGTGTTCCCTCTCGTCACATTATTGATTGTCAAAAAGTAATTTTTGCCGGCGCCGTGGTTCAACAGGCTAATCTTCCACCTTGCGGCGCCAGCACACCAGGTTCTAGTCCCTGTTGGGGCGCCGGATTCTGTCCCGGTTGCCCCTCTTCCAGGCCAGCTCTCTGCTATGGCCCGGGAGTGCAGTGGAGGATGGCCCAAGTGCTTGGGCCCTGCATCCCATGGGAGACCAGGAGAAGCACCTGGCTCCTGGCTTTGGATCAGCACGCCGGCTGCAGTGGCCATTGTCTCTCTCTCTTTGTCTCTTCTCTTTGTCTCTCTCTCTCTCTCACTGTCTGCTCTGCCTGTCAAGAAAAAAACAAAACAAACAAAAAAACAAACAAACAAACAAAAAAAACCTTTTTTTTGGAACATGAGTTATTTTCCAAGAAAGCTACTAGAAACAATGCTATTGAGTAACTAAAGAAGTCTATTAAATAATTGGTTCTAAGGTAGCATGAAAATGAAATCAACAGAATCCTACAAAATCAAATTATAACCACTATATACCTCTTGAAAGATTTTTTCCTGTTTTTATTACAGAAATGTTTATTACTTCATGGATTGCTTCTCCAAAAATGTATAATACTTTACACAGTCTTGTTAAGAACATGGAGTTTGATGTTTGCTAACATGGAAATTTTAAAATATTACCTTCAGGAGTATACATTTGATACAATAGTTAAAATACCACTTGGAACACCTATGCCTCATGTCAAGGCACCTGGGTTCAAGACCAGGCTCTGTTTCTGATTCCAGCTTCCTATTAATAAGCACCCTGGGAGGCAGTGGGTGATGATTTAATGCTAGCATCCTGGACACTACATGGAAGATCCAAATTGAATTCTTGGCTCCTGGTTTTGGCCTGTGGATCACTTGGGGGAATGGACTAGCAAATGAAATATCTCCATCTATCTAACTTTCAAATAAATTATATAATTCTAAAAAATCCATTACTTCTAATTAATATATAAAATACTTGTATATCTCATTGTGTAGTGTTTGAGGAAGTTATTTCCACAGACAGTCTATAAACTATGGGTATTCTCCTGGGTATGTCAAGAATAATGGTATAGGCAATCAGGAAATTTTTCACTAATTTTAATTAGAAGCTAAAAGAGAGCCTGCCCTGTTTCCACATGAATGCTGTCCCAGGGGTTTTCCATTCAGACCTTATATTTCAGTTGAATTTTTTTCATGTCATACTTTATCAGTAACCCAATATTATTCTGCAAGCACCCAGTTTAGTAAGGAGAACAAAGTGACTCAATGTGAAATATTTATTACATTCTAAGTTACAATAGCGGATACAATTATTTACTCTTGAATACTTAGATAATAATATTAAATACGTAGTTGTGGAGGTCTATGATAGCAGTTATTAATCTTCACCAGGTAGTCTAACATCATAACATGTTCTATATTGTATAGGCAAGCAGTGCTGTCTCATAAATTTCCATTAGGCAGAAAAGAAAGTATAAAATTGATGATTTAGATTATAGGAACAATATGAAATTGTGTTGAATAACATGAATATACAATATAGGTTTCTTTTAAATAGTTAACAATTATCCAGAAGGAATTTTTGCATTTTTCATAACAGCAACAAAATATTACTGCTCTCATCGTGTTATTTATTAATACATGAGATGAAAGAAATCCTGGAACTTTAGATAGAGTATTTTTAAAATTTTATTTAAGTTATACAAGTTTCATGTATTTTATATAAACAGATTTAGGAACATATTGACACCCCCCCCCACCCACAGTGAAGCTCCAATCCTTCCTCCTCCTCACTATCACATTCCCACTCTTTATTTCTACAAAGATATATTTACAGTTTACTTAATGATCATACACTTAACCCTATACTAAGTAAAAGAGTTCAACAAGTAGTATGAACATGAACAAAAGAAAATATAAAACACTGTTCTCAAGGGAAGAGATGAGGGTGTAAACAATCACTGAATCTCAAAATGTCTATTTCACATCAATACATGACATTTCAGGTACTCTATTAGTTATTCAGATCAGGAAAACATGATATCTGCCTTTTGGGGACTGGCTTATTTCTTTTTTAATTTTTCTTTATTTTTTGACAGAGTTAGACAGTGAGAGAGAGAGAGAGAGACAGAGACAGAGACAGAGAGACAAAGGTCCTCCTTTCCGTTGGTTCAGCCCCCAAATGGCCACTGTGGGCAGTGCACTGTGCCAATCTGAAGCCAAGAGCCAGGTACTTCCTCCTGGTCTCCCATGCGGGTGCAGGGCCCAAGCACTTGGGCCATCCTCTACTGCCTTCCCGGGCCACAGCAGAGAGCTGGACTGGAAGAGGAGCAACTGGGATAGAATCTGGCACCCCAACCTGGGCTAGAACCAGGGGTGCCGGTGCCGCAGGCAGAGGATTAGCCAAGTGAGCTGTGACGCCGGCTGGGACTGGCTTATTTCACTAAGTAAAATGATTTTCAATTTCTTCCATCTTTTTGCAAAAGACATGGTTCCTTTTTTTTTTTTTTACAGCTGTGTAGTACTCCATAGTGCATATATACCATAATTTCTTAATCCAGCCAACAGTTGATGGACATCTGGGTTGATTCCATATCGTAACCATTGTGAGTTGAATTGCAATGAACATGGGAGTACAGACAATTCTTTCATATGCTGATTTCTTTTGGTTTATAAATTCACAGGAGTGGGATGGCTGGATCACATGGTACATCTGTGGTCATATTTCTGAGGTATCTCCATACGGTCTTTCACAGTGGCTGCACCAGTTTACATAGTTTACATTTCCACCAACAGTGGACCAGGGTACCTTTTTTCCCCACATTCTCACCCTCATTTGTCTTTGTTGATTTTGATACAGTATTTATTTATTCATGTAGCCATTTAACCATAACAACTCATATTTTATAATGTATTACAAGCAATATTATTGATATTATTAATCCTTTAAAATGCCTATAAAGTGCATCCTTATATATTTTATATATACATATAGTATGTATGTACAATATACATTTATTATACATGTATATATAAACATATATAACCTATTTATTCTTGTTCTTGTAATATAAGACATTATTTAACATATTTTAAGGACAAGTTTTAGATTAGTAGTAACTGTTATTTATATGTCAGGGAAGCTTGTTTAGAATAAAGCAGAAAATAAAAAAGGCAAGTGAATTAATTCTACAGTGGAAAATCTGGTGATGTTTAATGAAGATGGTATAATATAACTTTGTATTTTCTTATTAATTCATTCAGCAAGTATGCATTTGTTTTGTCTTTATTTCAATTTGTTTTTAAAGATTTATTTATTTGAAAGGCAGAGTTACAGAGAGGCAGAGAGAGAGAGGAAGGTATTCCATTTGATAGTTCACTCCCCAGATGACTGCAATGGCCGGAGCTGTGCCAATCCAAAGCCAGGGGCTAGAAGCTTCTTTGGGTCTCCCACGTGGGTGTAGGGGCCCAAGGACTTGGTCCATCTTCTACTGCTTCCCAGGCCATAGCAAGGAGCTGGATCAAAAGTGGAAAAGCCAGGACTCAAACCAGCGCCCATATGGGATGCTGGCACTGCAGACAGCAGCTTTACCCACTGTGCCATAGCTATGCCATATGCATTTGCTATCTTCTTTGTCCTCTAGGTGAGTGAGGAGCTGGGTTACAATGACACACAACATGTGTTCTTATAGAGTTTGTAACCTAATAGGAGGATGCAAAACTAAATGAGTAATTAAAATCAGCTTGAATAGGTAGCAAATACCATACATACAGGGTTCTATAGAAGAGCACTTAACATCAAAGAAGGTTTCTCACCAATGAATGAGAAGTTGAAATATAATTGTGAAAATTCTTGAAAATGGGCTGGGGCTAATCATAGCAGTGTTAAATCTGTAACAATTTTTAAACTGATGCCCCACAGAGATATAATTTTGTTCAGAAACATCATTATGGGTGAAATATTTACAATGAATTAGACATCACTTAGGGGTCTCTGCAATAATTCATTCAATATTACATAATATGTACCATTTTCTGTTCGGTACTATAGTAATTGCTAGGTATAGTGTTAAAAACAGGATAGATAGATATCTTAAGAAACTTGCACTATATAAGTGCAACAGGCTTCAAGAAAAAATAATAAATATATGTGATTAGTTATGCCATCATATGCTAACCCAATATTATTTGTGATATACCCCCTCCACTCCAACTTGAAACACAATAATTATACCTCTTACCCATACACACTAAAAGCTTGAAAGAAGGGTCAGTATTAACCACCAAAGTCAGAAAAAGGAATTGGCTTTATTTGTTTGGTTAGTTCTCTTAATGAGCCGTGACCCATAGGAAAAGAAGAAATAAGAAAGAAAAACTTATAAAAACAAAAGGAAAAGGGAAAAATACCTGATGTGTTTAGGCACATAGTTTATTTATGTATTTTAGTATTTATTTAAGTATATATTTTAAAAAGCACATAGCAACATGAATAAAAATAAAATGCTTAGAAAAATAATATCTGGGTTAAGGTAGATTAGTCCCGTATTTTGGACAGTCAAGAAATGATAGTTGAGTAAACTAAGCATATTTGGTTGACACAGAACGAAGAGACTTGGGGACCGGAAAGTATGTCATGAGTGGCTTCTCTGATGTTGGAAAACATCCAGTAGTTTTAAAAAAATAAAAAAAAAATCAGTAGAGTTTATAGAGCTGGAAGGTAGTGAGCCAGCAAAAGTTATAAAGACTTGATAATCATATGAGGGTCACATTCAACAATTAAAATTGGGGGTGAGCATTGTGAGATGTGGATTGAGTTGCCGCTCGGAATGTCTTCATCCAGCTACTCTATTTCCTATTCAGATCTCTGCTCATAAGCTTGGGAAGCAGCAGACGAAGTTTTGAGTACTTGAGTTTCTGACACACAAGTGGGACACCCACATGGAGTTCCTTACTCCTGGCTTCAGGCTTGCCCAGTCTCAGCAATCACAATCATTTGATGAGTGATGAGGGATCTCTCTCTCTCTCTCTCTCTCCCTCTCTCTTTCTCTCTCTATATCTGTTTCTTTCCATCTGCATTTCAAATAAATAAATAAATAAATAAGTCTTTAAAAATTGAAATTTTACACTAAGTGTGTTGGTGAAGCTTTGTAAAGTGTTTGGAACATTAACCTTTTGAGTTCACCAGTGAACCTGCTAAAGTTTCAAGGTTTGTGCATATGATTAGAAGCATGATCTGAAGCAAAAAAAAAAAAAAAGTAATAATAGCACAGAAGGCATCATTTGCTTCATGTTGGCACTCAGTTTCTTGCAGCCCAATTCCCATGGGGACAAAACAGAGGAAGGCCAGGTGGATGTCCACCCTGTGGATCTGACTCAGGGATTCCAAGTTTAGGAAACCCCGGTTCTGTAAAGGAGGCGCTAACAGGTCCATCTCATCTTTCCACAGATATTTTCTTTTATTTTGTTCTTTTCGTTTTTTTCCTTCTTCTCCTTCTTTCCTGCCTTCCTTCCTTCTTTTTCTTTCTTTCACATTCTCTCTCTCTCTCTCTCTCTCTCTCTCTCTCTCTCTTTCTCTTTTTCCTGGCATAGAAGTTATCTCCCAGAGGGGAAGTTTCTCTCTCTGTTTGTTTTCCTCTAGTTTTTAAATACATATTTTCAACTTTCTTTGTAATCACAAACTAAACACTGCACTAAACAAAGAATTCTACAAGAAGTAAGTAGAAAAAACACTGTTCCTCGAGAGTATAGGCAAAGGCTGTGTACAAAAGCTATTTAAAGGCAATCAGGAGGAAAACCTGCAGAAATATCATGGAGAATTGTCCCTTGATATATTAAAGGTCATTTAAATTATCAGTTTTTGGACTCACTTTGGGGTACAGTGGGTTAAGTGACCACTTAATACGCTGGCATCTCATATCTGAGAGACAGTTTGAATCCTACCTGCTCTGCTTACAATCCAGCTTCCTGCCAATGCACCTAGGAAAGCAGTGGAAGATGATCTAAGTATTTCAGCCCTTGCCACTCAGATGAGAGACGCAGATGGAGTTTCAGGATCCTGGCTTTGGCCTGGCACAGCCATGGCTGCTGCAGTCATTTGGGTAGACAATGAGTAGATGGAAGGTCTATTTCTCTGTGTCTCTTCCTCTCTGTCCCTCTGCTTTTCAAATAAATAAAATCTTCTAAACATAATTAACAGATTCATAAGAGAACATAATCTTTAAGTGAAAACTTTGTGCACTGTGTGGAGGGATTCAGTTTTGGGGACAAATAGGATATTGGAGAGATTGTTGCGCAAGCTGTGGAACTCCACATGAAGAGTGACTAACTGTTGCAGTGTTACCATCAGGGATGCTGAAGGTTTACCAGGAAAGATGACAGTGAGAACTGAGCATTAATGAGGCCACACATAGTCTTCTGATACTGAGAATCTAGGCGAAGTTAGTATGTTGACTAAGAAAGAGATTGTAGAAACAAAATTTGAAAGGATGTGGTGTGAGGAGTGAAAACTAATGGATTTAGCTATGATAATAAAATTATTTAGAAGTTTTACATGCATATATTTTCTAAATGTTACTGAGCTTTGAAAAAATACACATGTTGTTTGTATGCATACCAGTTTTCATTTAGAAATCTCATTTGACTTAGAATTTTAATTAGATGAATATTTCCAAATAATCAAGTGCTCATTTCAAACTTTCTTTATTATGCTTATGTTGCTTATTACAGGTAATAATTAAAACTATCTAGTTCATTTAAAACTTAAAATATGACATGGAACCATGTATAAATAGCTCAGATAAAGTGTAATCATTGTTTGCAGAAGATTGTTCATGTGGGTTATAATCTAGGTTATCATATTAAAATATTGCATTATGGGAATTTAAGGTAATTTTTTCTTAAATTATATGTCATGGTATACACTTTGAAGTTCACTTAGCTACAGCATATTTTGTCCACAATTTTGTCCACAATTCTAATTATCTAATTAAATATTTTTGAGGCCAAATAAGTCCCAATACCATCCAAAATATGGAATTAAACCATGTGAAAGGCTTTTAGAGAATTGTTAGCAAAGTAGTGAGCTTGTCACATCCTATTCATAATGTAGACAAATTAAATTGTATATTATCACCTAATGGGAAAAAAGGTTTAAAATAGAATAGTTTCTCATTATTCTTATGTTGCCTTGACTCTTGTTCCTCGAGGACATCTGAAGATATTTAATTCTATTGTTCTCTGAGTAGCTCATGAATATTTCAGTTCCAAATGGTTGAATGTTCTTTTTACCAGTCCATTTAAATTACAGCACAAATATGTTTTATTATGTGTGTTGCTGGGAAACTTGGCGATTTAGGGACTTATACTTTAAAAAAAAATAGACTATCTAGGGGCTACAACAGTTATCATATTTATTGAGATTGCCATCAGATAGGCTTATTACGATTTCTTTAATAATGAAATAGCTATTTTATTTTAATAATAATATAGAGCAATAATTCTTAAACATTCAAAATGTTATTGCACATGAAAAGATCGTTTCCTTATAGGTTCCTTTCTATAAGAGATTTCCTTTGTTTTTTTGCACACAAGTCTTTTGAAAAAAGTTAGAAGAGTCCAGGGAGTGTTGCCTCATAATTGCACTCACTTGGACTTTCCTGTGAAATATCTCATACTTACAGATGGCCTCAAAGCCCTGGATCTATGAAAAAGATGAAATTTTATCTGACTTAAAACACTATAATAATAAATATTTATAGTGAACTTACATGCACAGAAATCTGCTTCTCAGTTCATTCTATATAATTATGACATTCATTTCATAATTATGAATAAGAGAAACCAGATATCACAGCTCCTTTTTAGTATGTCTAGAACATCAAGAAATTACAGCAAAACTGTCTAAAAATTTTCAAAACCAATCATTTTGATGTGCATTTTAAACTCAGGACCAAATGCATAGCCAAATGCATCTTCGTTTCAACATGCCTTACTTTTAAAAATGAAGAGAAATTAAACACTAAAACAAATTGTATTAAAATGTGGAGTGCTTAAATAAATGAAACAAATAAAACATCTGAGAGAGCAAAGTACACTATGTATTGTATGTGTGTGTATGTATATATTTTGGCTGGTTCTACCATCAGATTTTCCTCTGAGCACAGTAATTTTCTCTGATTTATCCACATGATAACACACATGTCATCAATGTGACATACCTGTGAGTTACTTAGGGATTAAAGAAATGATAATGTTTTCCTATTAAAAGAAAACTGTGTTAAATTACTAACTTGAGGCTATAAGATTAAAAGGAAATAATGAGTTACAAAACTGATTTAGAATTTCAAAACATCATTTTTGGTAATTCAAAAACCGTACTTTGATGATTTATTTTTATGTATTATTATGTTAGTTTTCAAGAGAACAATGGTTCTAAAAGAGAATTTGTTCAGGGGAAAAATAGGAAAAAAATAGCTGTTGGCTATATGAAATCCCTCTTGGCCAATATTCTCTTCACTTGAAGTTCTGGACAGAGAGCATGGATTCTTGGTGGTGGAGACTCATTAAACCTGTTGATTCAGTGGATGCCTCAGGTTTGTTATATGATATGACTGTAACATAAACATCAGTTTCTTTTTCTTCATGGCCTAAGGGATATGTATCTTATATAAATCACTTTGTTCTAGTAGCAATGCTTGAGAGGTATGAGGTAGACAATATTTTACAATATTCCATAACATTTATGGATTCAATAATTAATCCTTCTGGGATTTTTCATGTATAAATTTCAAATCTAAAAATGGTGGGGGAAATTTACTACTACTAATTTTAATATAGAGTTAGGTTTGACAACTATTTCTCATAAAACCAAAAGCATTACATAGCTTAAGAAATGAAAGATATAATATCAAATGAAAAAAACACACAGTGAGCAACCCCATATTGTCTGTGGCATAAGGAGAACACACTAATATAAAACTGATAATAGTTTAACAATATCAGAAAAATTTTAAAAGAATGCTGATTCAAATATTAAAATAGATTAATGTGAGATATGGTGTTATAAAATGGCAAAGATGACATTAAGTTATTCTAGTAAAGAAATAGTAAAATGGGTCTGGTGTTGTGGCATAGTAGGTGGAGCTGCCGCCTGCAATGCTGGGATCCCATATGGGTGCTGTTTCTTGTCCCAGCTGTTTCACATTGGATCCAGCTCCCTGCTAATGGCCTGGGAAAAACAGTGGAAGATGGCCCAGGTGCTTGGGCCCCTGCACCCATGCAGGTGATGTGGAAAAAGCTCCCAGCTCCTGGCTTTTTTGTGGCTTAGCCTTGGCTGTTGCTGCCATCTGGGGAGTGAACCACAGGATGGAAGATCTCTCTGTCTTTCTGTTTCTTCTCTCTCTGTAAATCTGAACTTCAAATAAATAAATGAATCTTAAAAAAAGAAATAGTAAAATGAAATGCATGGGATCATTTTAGAAGATACAAAAAACAGTTAAAAGTACAGAGGAAGGCGCTGGCATTGTAGTGCAATAGAGGAAACCCCCATTTGAAGTCACTGGCATTCTATATCAGATAGCTGATTTCAGTCATGGGTGATCTGATTCCAATCCAGCTCCTTGCTAATTGGCCTGATAAAATAGCACATGATGGATCAAATACTTGGGCCTTTGCCAACCATGTGAGAGGCTCTGATCGATTTCCTGGATTCTGGCTTCAGCTTGCCCAGCCCTGACCACTGCAGTCATTTGGTGAGTGAAACAACAAATTTTCTCTTCTCTCTCTCTCTCTCTCTCTCTCTCTCTCTTTCTTTCTCTTTCTCTCTCTCTCTCTCTGTGTGTGTGTGTGTGTCTACCTTTCTCTCTATAACTCCAACTTTTGATGAGTGAACCTGGGACAGATGATCTTTTTCTGTGTTTCTTCCTCTCTGTGTCATTCTTCATATAAAATAAATCTAAGAAAGAAAAAAGATAAGGTGGGGGCAGGAATTAGTGATTGCAGTGCAGACACTGAGATGTCCAAATCCCAGATCAGAGTGCCTGGGCTCCTGTCTCTGCCCTTCTTCCAGTTCTAGACTTCTGCTAATGTGTACTGTGAGAGGCTGCGGATGATGGCTCAAATAGCTAGGACCCTGACACCCACACTGTGGACCTCCATTGGGTTCTCAGCTCCTGGCTTCCACTTGAACCAGTCACAGCTGCTTACAAGTGCATTTGGGAATCAAATCGGCAAACAGGAGATTATCTGTTCCTGCTCTTCAAACAACAATGAGTGAATAAATAAATAAACAAAATTTACAATTAGCTTAATGATGTAAGAATGGGATGGAATTGTGATACAGTGTTAAGCCACTGCTTGTGAAGTCTGCATCCCATATCTGAGTAACTGATTCAAATCCTGGCTACTCTGTTTCAGACTCAGCACCCTGCTGATGTGCAAGCTAAGAGGCAGCATGTGATAACTCAAGGACTTGAGTCCCTGCCAGCCATGAGGGAGACCGAAATGGAGTTCCGAGCTACTGGCTTTGGCTGTCTTAGCCCCTGCTGTTACAGAGTTTTGGACTGTGAATGAATAGATAAAAGATCTCTCCTCTCTTCTCTCTTCCTCTCTCCAGCTCTCCCTTCCCTGTGACTATCCTTCTCAAATTAATTAACAACAGACAAAATATTTACAGAAAAGTAAGAATGATGCAAGATATACTACAGACCACTTAAAACCTGCATACTGTAATTACAGAGGATGATTTAGGAATTTTCCATCGTTTTAACATGATTCTTCCTTATGACCCCAAAGAAAAAAATAATCTATTTCCCCTCCAGCCTGGTAGCTTTTGTATTAAGAAAAATAGGGTAACTGTTTTAATTCAATTAAGTGTCATGTTACTGGAAATATTTCTCAGACAGGATTTCCTAGGTTATGATTATGTAAGTTTCCATGATGAGAAATTCATCTTGATATTGAGAAAAATGTGTAATTACTAAATTCTCAATTCCATTTTTACACACATACAAAAAACACACATACATAATAAAAAGATAATATTATTTTAACCTACTTAAAATAGGAGGCTTAAAAACCATGAAATAGTTTGCCAAGTTTCTTTTGAACAGAAAAAAAGGTTTTAATACATGCATGAAAAAGCTGATTCTTTCAGGGATAATTTAAAAAATCTAAAGGCTTAAGCCACAGATGTGTAAAAGAGCATCAGTGTAAGATTGTTCCTGGCAATTACATCAGATATCTCTGAAGAGTGTCCAGGCATGGGTGTAGAAAAGAATATTATTCTGTCTTCATTTCCTTTGGTAGCATCAACAGCAGGCTGCTGATTTTCAGATAATTATGGATTGCATGATGAAGAAAACAGGCATATTTTTGATAGAAAATGAGATGAAGGTGCCAACAAAGTCAGACGGTTCTGTAATGTGATGTGACTGCTGTCAGGAGCACAACGAGCAGAAATGTAATACATTGGCTACCAACAAAACTTGTAAAGTGAAAAAATGTAAATATAAGACACAGAAGGGCTTTCTGGAGTATCTGATTTTAGATAGTAACGCTCTGCTCTAAGGATGTGTTGCATTGTTTACCTACATGCACCAAACAAATACACGTAAGAGCACCCAAGACTATGACTTACATGTAATTTCCTAGAATAAATCATATTTGATCTTTATAATAACATCACATGATATTATTGGTGTCCCACAAAGGAAGAGGCAGACTGAAAGAGACAGTGAGGGTGACTTTATGAGGAAAACCTGGA
Source organism: Lepus europaeus (assembly GCF_033115175.1). Taxonomy (NCBI): domain Eukaryota; kingdom Metazoa; phylum Chordata; class Mammalia; order Lagomorpha; family Leporidae; genus Lepus; species Lepus europaeus. The sequence goes on along the minus strand of NC_084834.1, from coordinate 47,303,424 downwards.
CAAGAACCCAGATCAGTTCAAATCTTTCAGCATTTCTCTCCTCTCAGCTTTGAATGTAAGTTAAAATGACTTTATTTATTAATGTTTAGAAGTATTTGCCAAACGCATTTTTAAAATTCTCTACAGTATACGTAAAAGCAGAATCATAGAGGTCAGTATTTCAGTAAGGATGCCTTACTGATTAAGTACTTTTAAAAGCAATTATTAAATGTTAAAGAGAAAGTATTGTTTGAGAAGAGAATTGAGATCATAAATAATTATTAGAATAGTAAACATGATAAAGAAAAATATTAAAGAAAGCTGTGTGGCAAGTACAGATGGGGAACTGACCCTTCAAGCTTGGTTATCAGAGCAATCATGTTTTAAAAAGTTATTATAGCACTCTGCCCACAAGGTTATAAAATCAAAGTACTATGGGAGAGTGAAACATGCAAAATTGTAAGCAATATCCCTTACAGGTAATCCCTTTGGGCCCTGTTTCTATTTAGCTATTCTTGAGTGTTCTTTATAATTCTAAACAATACATTTATACCCAGAGGTACTATTCAATATTCTTAACAACCAGCGCAGCAAAAAACACATTCCCATTTAAATGAATGCTCACTAGTCCAGAAGTTATGCCAATATTTGTCTCCTGAGTATCAGTCCTGTTTGTATTCCTATTGCTTAATTCATCAAATGAAAGCATTATCTAGGAACCTTCATCAAAAATATAAGTAATTAAACTCATAAATGGTCTTTCTCCCTTCAACTATTCCCTTTCATTTTACTCATGTACTTTTACTTAGTTAACTTTTAATTTTATTGAGATTTTCTCTCTAGCCTATAATATGGGTAAATGTCTAGAGGATGATGAGAAACAAGTATATCATTTGAATTTTGATCCTTTGTATGCACAAATAAGCATATCACCTGATTTTTTTAATTCTCCTACATACTGAAGTTTCCAGAAAACTGAATTTTATTTCAAATCTATTTGTTGCCCCAAATTTGAAACCCATGTGTACTGCATTTATAACATGAACTTTCCATAAACTTTCTTAAAACATCCCTCATACATGTATTGGTGTGTGCATGTGTGTGTGTGCATAAATTACCTTATTTAAATTTTCTTAAATCATGTTTTTCATTCACCAGATCTATCATGGACTATACCACCTACTAGGATTATATTTATTCACCTGTGTTCTGAGTAATTTATTAGTATGAATTCTGTAATTTGATATTCATTATCTGACATTACATTATTTATAAAATATATTTCTTGTGAACTGAATCATTTTCATTAAAAAATGACCTTCTATGAATGATGAGGGCCCTGAGAAATAAATAAACTAACTGCTGAATAAATTGCAATCTCTGTATTATGCCTTTATTCAACATTTCTTTGGACTTTTCCAAGTTTTTTTCTATAAAAATGTGTCTTGTGACGATTAAAAGTGATTTTCTTGCCCCCATTCTCTGAAGTGCAGGCATACCTTTTCCCATGCTTTCAAGGACAATTAAAATCTTTCAAATTACATACAAAATAAACAGAACACTATGAAAGGTGTAGAAATGGCACAAAGGCTCAATCTTGGTTAATAAGGAATGACATGGTGATGAGGTTCCTTGGTTTCTTTTTTTTAATATTTTATTTCTTTATTTGACAGGTAGAGTTACAAACACTGAGAGGGAGAGACAGGGGTCCAAGCACTTGGGCCATCTTCTACTGCTTTCTCAAGCCATAGCAGAGAGCTGGATTGGAAAAGTGGTAGCCAGGACTAGAACTGGTGCCCATATGGGATTAACCTACTGCACCACAGAGCCAGCCCCAGGGGGTCCTTGGTTTTCATGGCAAGTCATATATACCCTATATCAGAAGCTGAGATAGTCAGCGAACTGGAAATTCCATAGGAGTACACACAGTGAAAAGCCTTACGTAGCCCCTATTAACTCAAGCTCTCCACTTTGGGCAAAAGATCAGGAAAAAGACATTTTAGACCAACAAAGTGTAAGTAGTGGTTGTGGACTTCTCACTGGGCTGAAACAACTTATCCCAATCTATACCCTGACTAGTGAGGGATTTTCATCTTCTTTGATCGCCAGCAAAGTCCATGAAGTTCACTTTGAAACCTAGCTTTTCACTCCCAACCAGCAGTAACATGCCACTCCTTTTCCTGGCTGCTGTGATGTCAGAGAACACCTGGTTAACAGTCTATATTTTCATCACTCTACTGTAGTAAGAAAGTAATAACACTGTGGCATACCAACTCCTTTCATGCAGTGATTTCAGTGGAGGCCCACTGGGGAGCTAGAAACCCCACCCTACCTGGCACTATGTTCGCGCCACCACCTGCCTTGTGAGTCAGTTGAGTCTGAATGAGTGACCACTTCTTATGAAGCAGCAGTAACAGGGCAGTGTTCTTTCTTTGTTGGAATTTTTACAGAGGAAGATAATGGAAACACGGTAGTTAAATATTGCCCAGACATTTGCATCAAATGTCAAGGTTATCAGACTAGCAACCAAGAAAATCTCAATTTAAACATAAAATAGAAAAGTCAACATTGAGGTTGCAGGAATGCTATAATTTTTTGAATCTGGAAAACATATTTAGTGAAATAAACCAGTCCCAAAGGAACAAATACCATATGTTCTACCTGACCTGTGATAATTAACACAGCACCTACAAGGCAATCTGTAGAAGTAAAATTGACACTTTAAGAAGCAATGACTTGAACAGCTCTTGTCTGGATTGTTGAGGAACAGTTTTTTTTTCATATTATTTGTTGAACTCTTAACATAAAGTCAATCATATATGCACGAAGTCAATAGAAAAGAGGTCTCAGTGAAAAATAAGAGTTCGAATAAGATAAGAGGAGGAAGAGGGATGGGAGTATGAGTGAGAGGGCAGGTATGGTGGGAAGAATCACCATGTTCTTAAAGTTGTAATTATGAAGTGTATGAAGTTTGTAACTATAAAGTTGTATAGTTCTGCATACATTTCTATAGACTTACTTCTAAGGGTATAGTTTAAAAACTTGCCTTGGGACCCCCAAATCCCCTTAAGTTGGGTGGTAAAAATACTACCTTAATTTTTTTTGTTTGTTTGTTTGTTTTTAATTTTTTTGACAGGCAGAGTGGACAGTGAGAGAGAGAGACAGAGAAAAAGGTCTTCCTTTTGCCACTGGTTCACCCTCCAATGGCCGCTGCGGCTGGAGCACTGCAGCTGGCGCATCGCGCTGATCCTAAGCCAAGAGCCAGGTGCTTCTCCTGGTCTCCTAAGCAGGAGACTTGGGCCATCCTCCATTGCACTCCCAGGCCATAGCAGAGAGCTGGCCTGGAAGAGGGGCAACCGGAACAGAATCTGGTGCCCCGACCGGGACTAGAACCCGGTGTGCCGGTGCCGCAAGGTGGAGGATTAGCCTATTGAGCTGTGGCATGGGCCCTACCTTAATTGTTAATGTGATCATATGGATAGGATTAAGTATCTGGTAATAGTAACAGATAGAATTAAAAAGGAGAGAATGCTCCAACATAGCAAGCAGTCCACACAGCAGACTCATAGAATGACAACCATTTTAAGTAGCTCTCTGACCTCAGAATCAGCCTTTAATGTATTCGGTCTGGCTGAAAAGCCCATGAGAGTATTTTAGTCATGGAAAGCCAAGATAGGGCTGGTGCAGTGGCAAAGTGTGTAAAGCCACCACTTGCAGTGCCAGCATCCCATATGGGCGCCAGTTCAAGTCCCAGATGCTGCACTCCGATCTAGCTCTCTGCTATGTCCTGGAAGAGCAGTAGATGATGTCCCATATCCTTGGGCCCCTGCACTCATGTGGGAAGATCCAAAGGAAGCTCCTGGCTCCTGGCTCCTGATTCCTGGCTTCAGATTCAGCACATCTCTGTTCGTTGTGGGTAATTAGGGAGTGAACCAGCAGACAAAAGACCTCTCTCTTTCTCTACCTCTCCTTCTCTATGTAACTCAAATAAATAAATAAATCTTTAAAAAAATAAAACCAAGATAGTGTGGCAAAAAATGCCTTACATTAATGACCTTGGTAGATGAGACCCTAGTAGAAAGAAGTGATCATCAAAGAAGGAGGTACTGTTCTCTGAAGAAAGGAGAGAACTTCCACTCTGCTTATGACCTTGTCTAAATATTTTCAGAGTTTGTGGATTAAAAAGGCTTCTGTAGCCTAGGAGCTCATATCAAGAGCTGTGGATGATCACTGGCATCATACATTAGAGTGTTACTTGCTAAATTAACAATGGGAGCCACTATGCACTAACTTCCCATGAAGGACCTCTTCCTCAAAAGTTGTACTGTAATTATGTCTAAGTGCTTGCAAAAGATGCATCATTCTTGGGTGCTTCTTTAAAGTTAATTAAGTTTCTGAAAAATGGAATTAACCTCAAGATGTAATGACTTTGAACAGCCTTTGACTACACGTTGAGGAACAATTTTTGTTGCTTTTTTTTTTCTGGAAATTATTGAACTCTAGTTAGTATAGAGTTGATCTTCTGAGTATAAGGTTAATCTAAAATAGATCTTAGTGGAGAATGGGACTGGGAATTGGAGAGGGAGGAAGTGGAGGTGTGGAAGAGTGGGTGGGAGGGCAGATATGGTGGGAAGAATCACTATATTCTTAAAGTTGTACTTATGAATTGCATGAGGTTTGTATTCCTTAAATAAAAGGATTCTTTGGGAAAAAGATGCAAAACAGCCATCATAAATATATTATACAATTATAAATGTCTTATTAAATATGGAAAATAAAATTTCACTAAATAAAGAGAAAATATCAGTAAAGGAATAGAAGACAGGGAGGAAAACAGTTTTAGAATTGAAGAATTCAATAAAGAATAGGAGCAGGTGTTTGGCAGAGTAGCTTAGATGCCATCTGGGATGCTTGCATTCCATATCTCAGCACCTGAGTTGAATTCAGGTTGTGCTTCTGATTCTGGCTTACTGGTAATATGTAACTCTGAGAAACAGTCAATGATGGCTGAAATACTTGGGCCCCTCTTACTCATGTAGGGGACTCAGACCGAGTTCTAGACTCTTGGCTTCAGTATGACCCAACCCCTACTGTTTCAGGCATTTGGAGAGTGAATTAATGGATGAAAGATCTATCTCTATCAGTAGGAGACAAGAACACACACACACACTCTCTGGATCTATCTATCTATCTATCTATCTATCCATCCATCTCTCTCTCTCTCTCTCTCTATCTTTCAAATAATAATAAATATATTCAAAAAATAATGAAAAACTTCAAATAATGTATTTAAATAGTGAATGTGAAAGAAAAAGACTAAGTTAAATTAAAAATATAAAAATACAATAATCCTATCTGAGTGATAAAGAGGAAATACACAAGTAAAAATGCATGATCAGAGTCTTAGGGACATGTAGAGTTATAATAAATGGAATAGAAATCATGTTATCAGAGTGTCAAAAGAAGAGTAAGAGTATGGGGCTAAAAATCATTCAAAGAAATAATGGCTAAAATATTTACAAATATGGCAAAAGAGATAAAATGACATATTCAGCAAGTTGTATTCAGCACAAATATTGCTAAAAACACACTTTTAAAAGTTGTTAACAAACACATCATAGTCAAAATGTTGGGAGAAATAAAGGAAAAACAATTTAGAGCAATGGAAATAAGTAGCATCTAGAATTCAGAAAAAAAAAAAAACAACACTATTAAATGACGGAAGATTTCTTTTCAAATCCGTTAATACCTGAAGGAAATGGAACATATTTCTGAAGTGCACAATGAAGAGAACTATGAATACAATATTGTGTATCCACTGAAAATATTTTTTTAGGATTGAAGTAAAAATAAAACGCTCTGAATGAAGAGCTAAGAGTTGCCATAGAAGAACAATGAGGAGCAGAGCAATTTCACAGGAGGGGGACAATCTGCCAGCTGTGAGGACATAATTCTATTTCAGTGCCAGTTCCAGTCCTGGCTGCTCTGCTTCTGATTCAGATCACTGCTGTTGTACCTGGGAAAGCAGTGGAGGAAGAGACAAGTGTCTGGGCACTTACTACCCATGTAGGAGACAGACCAAGATCAAGTTCCTGTCTCCTGGCTTCAGCCTGGCCCAGCCTTAATTTTTGCAGTCATCAGTTGAATAGCTCAGTGGATGGAAAATCAAATACCCTCCCTCTCTTTCGGTCAAGTCAATAAATAAATCTGAAAGCAAGAAGAATAGGGGCCGGCGCCATAGCGCAGTAGGTTATTCCTCCGTTTGTGGTGCCAGCATCCCATATGGGCACTGGTTCTAGTCCCAGATGCTCCTCTTCCAATCCAGCTCTCTGGAAAAGCAGTGGAGGATGGACCAAGTGCTTGGGCCCCTGCACCCACATGGGAGACTGGGAGGAAGCACCTTGCTCCAGGCTTCGGATCGGCGCAGCTCTTGCCATTGCAGCCATTTGGGGAGTGAACCAATGGAAGGAAGAACTTTCTCTCTGTCTTTTCTACTAACTGTTTGTAACTCTACATCTCAAATAAATAAAATAAATCTTTAAAAAAAAGTAAGAAGAATAATGCTAAAGGAAGATCTCCAAATACAAAGAAAATGATGAAAGAAAACATCTTGAAATGTCTGGAAGAAATAAAAATGGAAAAAGTAGTAATAAGGGTAAATATAATTGATTTCCCTTTCCTCCTGAGATTTTTACTTAAGATATCAGAACTGTATTTGAATACAATTATACTATTGATTTGGTTCAAATAAGTAAAGAAACTACCAGTATGTAGTAATAATTTATGTATACATAGTTAATATCTGATACAACTATTAAAATAGTAATGGAGGGCCAGCATTGTGGTATAGCAACTAAAGCCTCTACTAGTAATGCTGACAGTTCATATGAACACCGGTTCAAATCCCAGGTGCTCCACTTCCAATCCAGCTCCCTGCTAATGTGCCTGGGAAAGCAGTGGACATTGGCCCAAGTTCTTGGGCACCTGCACCCATATGGGAGACTTGAAAGAAGCTGTGGCTCCTGGCTTTGATCCAACACAGTCTTGGCTGTTGCACCCAACTGAGGAGTGAATCAGCGGGTGAAAGATTTTTCTCTCCCTCCCTCACTCTCCCCCCCCCCCCCAACTCTGTCTCCTTTTTTAAAAAATACTAACATGGTCCAGTGCCATGGCTGACTTGGTTAATCCTCCACCTGTGGCACCGGCATCCCATATGGGTGCCAGGTTCTAGTCCCAGCTGCTCCTCTTCCAGTCCAGCTCTCTGCTTTGGCCCAGAAGGGCAGTGGAGGATGGCCCAAGTGCTTGGGCCCCTGCACCTGCATGGGAGACCTGGAGGAAGCACCTGGCTCCTGGCTTCAGATCAGCACAGCTCCGGCCGTGGCGGCCATTTGGGGGTCGAACCAGTGGAGGGAAGAACTTTCTCTCTGTCTCTCTCTCTCACTGTCTAACTCTGTCAAATAAAAAACAAATATTAACACAAAACACTACAGACAAGGGAGGTTATTTGATGCAGCAACGATGATACCACTTAGTATACACAATGCCATTATTGGAATGAATAGGTTTGAGTCTGAGCTCTGTTTCTATCTCCACTTCCAGTAACATGTACCCTGGGAGGCAGTAGATTATTGTCCAAGTGTTTGGTTTCCTGCATTTACATAGGAGGCTACAATTAAATCCTGGGCTCCTAATTTAGGCCTAGCCCAATCTCAGCTGTTGTAGGGAGAAAATCAGTGGATAAAAGATCTCTCTCCCTCTCCCCCTCTGTCTCTCTCTGCCCATCAAATAAATATGAATAAAGAGGGGCCGGCACTGTGGCATAGAGGGTGAGGCCGCAGCCTGCAGTGCTGGCATCCCATATCCTGTCAGTTTGAGTCCCAGCTGCTCCACTTCTGATCCAGCTTTCCACTATGGCCTGGGAAAACAGTAGAAGATGGCCAAAGTCCTTGGGCCCCTGCTTCACTTTTCAAGCACTGGGGGCATATCTCTCCATTTGAAGACCAATGGCATGGTCTGGAACAATTAAGAAAATATTTACAGAGAATCTTATGACACAGATGGATATAAGTGAGTTGGTCTAATTAAAAGCAAAAAAAGAAAGTACCTGAAGAACATTAGTAATAAGCACCATAGATAACCATATTAAGTAAAATCTATAAAATTTCTCATGCTTAACTAGTATAATTCTTAAACTTAATATTTATTTTTAAATTGTGTATTACCTTGAAATAATTATCACAGTATGTTATGTTTAAATAAATCTTTTCTATACTAATAGCAATACTACACAGAAAACAAAGGAAATATTCCGAAGGACATTATATTAAATGCTATTTGCAGCTGTTAAGCTGGAAGATGGACACTGATGAAAAATCTTCATAACAGAAGATGAATTCAACAAGATTTTTAAAAGAGCTTTAATATCTATTAAGTGACAAATGACCTAAAAGGATTTAATGCAACAAATGACATCAGTTGACAACTGAAAACACCTCACTAAAGAGAAGAAAAAAGCTTCAGCACTTTCAGACCCATTTAACACAAGATATTTCAACCTGAAGCATTTCTGAGCACATACTGTGCTACTAGGCAGGATTGTTATTTTCTGTGAGAAGTATTGTGCTTCAAATAAATTGAAGAGCTCATAAGCATCATAGGAGTATATTACTTAGAAACTACACCTATTATTTAGTATCAATAAAAAAGCTGTGAAAATATGACATGCTGATTCCTATCTTGATATTAGAAACCAACTCAAGAGAACTTAAATCCTTTTATGGAATTTTACAACTTTCAGGTATCAGCTTCTAACATCAGCATATGTTAGAATATTGATGTTAAAACATTGATAAAACATTCTTAAAATGCACGTATGCATTGTGCAATATAAAGACTGGTATAAACGTATTAAAGAGTAACTTTTCCCTTAAATGGTTAAAAGTCATGTGGACAGCCATGTGTGTCTGTGGTGCATGTGTGTATGCTGAAGTATTAATTATTTCATTTTGTTTTGCTTCAAAATTTTAATTAAGTATATATTTTTATTTGAATGACAGTCAAATAACAAAAGGAATATAAAATCAAAGGAATTCTTTAGTATTTGATTGATGTGTAAGTCCAGGTAGATATTCATGGCAATCTGTTAGGTAAGTTGGCCTGAATTTTAAGAATGTTAGTGGGAAGTGTTAGTACTGGAGATTAATTACTCATTCTACCTTGTAGAGTGATTTTTCATATTTTTCTCCACATTCCTTTTTGGCTGTTGGTGGATGATCTTCCATCTGAGAATTATTGGCTTAGTATTTAAGATGATGGTTGAGACAGCTGCATTTGATATCAGAGTGCCTGAGCTTGAGTCCTGGCTCCCACAGTGATTCTAATCCCCAGCTTATGCACAGGAGGGAGAAGGTGATGGTACAAGTAGGTGAGTCACTGTCATCTTTATAGGAGATGTGAATTTCATTTCCAGATCCTGGCTTCACCTTGGTCGTGCCCCAGCAATTGAAAGTATTTGGAGAATGAACCTGAGAATATGAGAGCTCTCTTCTCTCTCAATAAAAATGAAGAGGGGCAGTTGGTGAATGTTGTTGAAAAAAATGAAGGAAAAGAGTAGAAAATGGTACCAGAAGGGCTGGCATTGTGGTGTAGTAGGCTAAGCCTCTGCCTGCAGCGCTGGCATCCCATACGGGCGTCAGTTGGTGTCCCGGCTATTCCTCCTCCCATCCAGCTCTCTGCTTATGGCCTGGACAAGCGGTAGAATATGGCTCAAGGATTCAGGCCCCTGAACCCATATGGGAGACTCGGAAGAAGCTCCTGGCTCCTGGCTTCAGATCGGCCCAATTATGGCCAAGGTGGCCATTTGGGAGGTGAACCAGTGTATTGAAGATCTCTCTCTCCCTCTATTTCTCTATCTGTAACTCTATCTTTCAAATAAATAGGTAAACCTGAAAAAAAGAAAGAAAGGAAGGAAGGAAGGAAGGGAGGAAGGGAGGAAGTGAGGTAGGGAGGAAGGGAAGAAGGGAGGAAGGAAATAGGACTGGAAAGTTCTACTATGAAGCTTTGGAAGAGTTGAAGAATTTGAAGGATAAGACATTGACTTCAGGATAGAAGGATGACAGAAGGCTTATTTTAGCTGTAGCTGAAGGAATGCATAGGTCTAATGTAGCCCTGAGAGTCAGTCAAAACCCAGTTATCAACTAATATATGTATTGGCTATTTCAAAGTAGGATGATATACTGCAATAAAATTGTTCTTAATGTGAATGTTACATGAAAGAAAATAAAATAGATTATAAAGCATTTTATTTTCACAGTAGGATCCCGAAATACACCTTAATGAATTTCCAGAATGTTAAGAAATAGACAGAGAAGTCCTCCAAACCTAAAAAAAAATATTTAACATTAAGAAAAATGAAAACAAAGCCCAACTATGAATTCTGACAAAGGTTCTTTTTTTGACCAAGTTTAAGTAAGCTCCTGAACCTTCTTCTAGGTCCATGCAGGCATATTTTTATGAGATCTGGTTTCAGAAAGAAGCCTACTAAGCTGGTGTCTTGTGTGCTTTGATCCCTGGCTGGAATGGTTCCAAGTTCTTATCTCTACTGAGAAAAGATTTCAAGGAGGAATTGTGGGGCTGTGTAGGAAAGTAAGATGTATTTAAAGGAATAGTATACTCACAGTTGTGAGTTCAGGCAAGCTCAGGAAAGGGAGGATGGTGCTATAGTTGAATATTCATAAAAGGTGGAGTTTGAGGCAAGGCTGCAGTATACATAACAATCTCTAGGACAATGGCATGGGGTCTGGTGCATGATGGGACATGAGGCTAAAGTATATAGTCTGGAGTGAGTGTGCCAATCCTGCAACCATGTTGGATAAGCATGGAAGGAGGCTGGGTTTCGCATGTTCACTTGTGTAAATCTGGATTGCGAGCAGTCCCTCAACTCTTCACTTGCTAGCTACCTGTTCACATCAACTTTAGTCAGTGCCTGATCATTCTCTGTAGGTGATCTCTTCCCTTATACTCCACCTACCTGCAGGAAATATGTGGTTACCAGTATTTGTCTTCAGCAGGAATTCCATTAGGTCACTTTAGTCAGAATCCTCATTCATCCCGATGCTTCCTCTTAGTAGTTTTCCATACACTGTCCCTTCCCTCCACCCCCACTTACCCAGGCTATATTCATAGAAGAACCCAATTTCTTTCCCTCCAGTGTAACTTCTACAGTGGTCCCTGTGTCTATGGCAATGTCCTTCATAAAATCTTCTCATGTGTTTAATAGTATGAAATAATATATTCATTAGAATTTCCACCTTTTGGTGTAATAAATGGAGATTAAATGTACTATCGCTTCCAACAGATGCAGCTAAAAATACTATACCACATATATGAAACCAATGGCTTTCACTGCTGAAGAGGTTTGAAAACTCAGAAAACTACTGAGGGAAGGGGAAAAATCAAGAGGATCCCTACAGTCATGCTTCTAACTGCCTAAAGTCAGCTGTCAGGTACAACACAAGGAGGGGAACCTAAATAAGATCCAAAGTGCCCCTGAGATGAAGGAACAGATTTAATTGTATGAGGAGGTAAAGGGATTATATACTGAAAATCAGATATCATAGAGCTGTAAAGCGTGGCTCACAGAAGTGCAGTGTGCACCCCTCAAACCTCGCACTGAGTACTCACGGTCACAGGTATGAGAGGAAATTTCCAAGGCCAGGGAAAACGTCTCTGGAAAGGAGTAGATGCAAGAATTCCAGGGCTCACCAGGACTAGGGAAACTTCTTTCTTTCACTATTCAGAATAAGGAAACATTATAAACAACAGAACATCCATCAGCCTTTGCACTATTATCAACTGAGAGGCAAGGTCTTATTTCCCCTACAAACAAAGGTTAATCTGTGAGGAATCACCTAAGAAAGCTTAAAGGCAAGCCTCAGAAGGATCAGACATCAAAAAGAAAGCTCAGAAAATATGAAAGGAAGAAAAAACAATCCAGCACTTTATAATTTATTTAAAAAATTGCTGTGTATAAAAGCAGAAACATTAAATAAAAACCAATCAAATGACCAGAATTATACAGATAATTGAAATAATATTAAAATACATTAATTCAATTTTTATTAACACATATAAACACAGAAAAGCAAGTCTGTAGTAAGAAATTTGCAAGCTTTTTCAGACCACATGGAAATTTTAAAGACCAAAAAGTGTTATAATGCAATTAACATTAGATTCTATGCAGAAGTTGTGAAGACCTAGCAATAGAAACTATCCACAATGAAACAAACAATAAAGAAAATTCTGTGTATAATTATAATATACAAGTATACTTATATATTATAATTAGATATTTACATATTTATGTATATATAAATAAGTCTAGTACTAGTGAACTAAGGGACAATTTTAGTAGATACACGCACACACACACACATACACAATTAAAGTTCCAGAAGGAGTGATGGGATCAAAGAAAATATTTGGGAAAATGTGTGCCAAAAAATTGTCAGCTAATTGACAAACAAAAACCCAATGGTCTAATCTCAGTAAACCACAATAAGAGGAAACATGAAGGATTCTACCCCAAAGAACTTCAATTCAAACTGCTTGAAGCCAATGAAGGATCATCACTGTGGCTTGGTGGGTAAGGCTGCTGCTTGTGATATCTGCATTTCCTATTGGAGTATCTGGTTTGAGTCCTGGTTGCTCCACTTTACATATGGCTTCCTCCTACTGAGCCTAGAATGTCAGAGGATGACGGCCCAAAGTACTTGGGACCTGCCATCCATGTAAGAGACCACCTAGCTCCTGGTTTCAGCCCGGGATGCAGCCTTGGCTGTTGTAGCCATATAAAAAATGAAATCATCAGATAGGTGATTTCTCTCTATTTCTGTTCATCTCCCTCTCTCACTGACACTGTCTTTCAAATAAATAAATATCAAAAAATCTCATGGAAAAAGTCTCCAAAGCACACACTGATATTAAAAAAATAAATTATGGACAAAACAAGAAGATTAACAGTGAGAATAGATATTGCATCAAAAAAAAATTAGAAGTAAAAAGGAAATAAAAACCTGTAATATAATGCAGGAAAGGTTTTCTACTAAAACCAAAACATTTTTATTTTCAAATTTATAAAACTGAAATAATTCAACATCATACTTCAGACTAGTAGAATATGAAACGTGGAATAAAGCCTTGTTAGAAGAAAAAGTATGCTATATAGAAAATTTAATGTACACAAAGATGAAGAACAGTGGAAATAGTAAATATGTGGGTTTTTATATAAATAGTAAGAAAATCAGATTTTTAAAAAATAATTTTCTCCAAAGGACATTGAAAGTTGAAGCAAGTTATGAAAATATATATATGTGATCACATTCCAATTATACAATGTTTGTCAACACTATGATAATGGTCAGATGGCAAAAATTTGAGATAAAATGTTATCACATTCTTATACTTCACATGAAATAATATATTACTTTATAGTGTACTCTGAAAACTTATAAATATTTACCTTAATCCCAACACAATCAATTGCAAAACAAAGAAATAACAAATAAATACTATCAAATGAAATGATTTAAAACACTCAGTAGAAATTAGGAAATAAAAGAAAAGCAAAATAAATCTGAAAAATAGAACAAACTCCAAGCTCAAATTTAAATTCAAGTGTACATATATTTTATATAAATGAATAAAGCTCCACAATTAAAAAGCAGAGATCAGGAGTTTGGTAAAAGAAAAGAAAAAGAAATATATAACATTGTCTAAGAGAAACACTTTTTAAATATGAAGACACAGATAATCTAATGGAGAAAATGTAGGAAAACATGCACCATACTAATGCTAATATGAAGAAAGCAGGAATGAATATAGTTAACTTCAGACAAAATAGATCTGAGAGAAAGACACATTACTCTGAAGAAAAATCCTCTCAGGAGGGAAACCCATTTTAATAAGTGTCAAGCATAGGTTAGCATGTAGAATAGCTGGAAATCTGGTTCACAAATGAGAATATAAAGCAGTAAAACTGAGAAATACTGGCAGTGTCTAATAAACAGAAATGTATAGGGATGACACAGCTATTGTTAACCAAGAAACATATATCATTTTTGAATTGTAATAGTTATTTGTCCACTTTTCTGTACATATGAGCATGTTAAAATGTTATTCAGAATATAATTAGAATAATTCAACTTGGAGATTCAAAAATGGCTAAATAGAGAAAATATGTATGGCTTTACATGAAGGGAAAATAGCAGAAAAGAAAAAGTACAAGAAGTGCATACTCAGGGGAGAGTTGAAGAGAAATCTGCAGTGGAAGCTCTATAGAAGGAAGATGGACACCATGGATCAGCATGGAAGGTACAGATGCACAGTAACCAGCATGGACACTACACACGACTCATGCATATGAAAGCGAGACGATATGCCAGCTTTGGAGAGCAAGGTGAGAGTAGACGGAGGCAGCCTGTGCCACCAGTGATATTACTGGAGGGAGAGCCTTGCAGACCACACTGTCTTTGTCCAGCCTAGTGCCCTAACGGAGGGCACAGTGCCTGCCTAACCTAGCAAAGGAAAAGTATGTTTCTATTTAACCCCCCAACAAGGGCTCCTGGCAACCAGCAGGGAGAAGGCACTATTTTGAAACAAGTAGTGGCTGCAATGGCTCTTGTGTATGTGAGATCAAGGGATTTGACCAGAGAGAGAAATCTTTTCACACCAACTTTGAGACTGTCTGCGAGGGTTGATAAGGAGCTGAGCAACAACATGGGACTGTGAGATGCCACCGGCTTGTCAGTGTACTGCAGGCTCAGATCTCAAACTGCTTAGGCAGGGCACCCACGGATAGCCGGCTCTGGGAACACCTCTGCTATCTCCTTGGACTAGATAGGCTAGTGGGGCAGAGCAAGTCCTCTGCAATCTGTGACTGTGTGAGCCCTGTGTGTAGAGACTGTGGGAAATCTGTGACTGCATGATAACACATGGGATGTAGACAAATCTCTGGGAGATCACTGTATTTGACAACAAAGGCTCTGAGCTTCCTGTTAGCCTGGGGTGGATCATTGCAGAGGGATCTGTGCTCACACTAAGGACTGCACAAATCCTTTGTGTGGTTCATGCTGCAGCACAGGGGAGTGTTGGACCCACTGTTGGCTAACCCCTAGTGTTGATCACTTTTGAAGCTAGGAGGTGAGAATATCATTAAACCAACCAAATTGATCATACCATCCCCTCTGCTTACAATAGAGATCTACCACACCCAATTTGGGTGTCACCCTGGCTACACTTCCAATCCTGGAGCACTGAACAGAGCTCCCTAGCCACACACAACACACATCTCTTTATAGTCATTGAAAAAAATACCCACTCCACAAAAGCATAATTCATAGATAAAACTCCATTGTAAGAGATAACCAACAAGTATTTCCACAAATACCTAGAAATAAATACAGAAATTCAAAAAACAAAAATAAGGAGGACAGCATGACTCCCATAAAGGAACACAGAAACACTTCAACATTAGAATATGAACACATAGAGTTTGATGAAATACCTGGTAAGAAATTCAAAAGATTGATCATAGGCTTATTCAAAGACAATGAGAAATCATGAATTTTCAAAATTCATTCATGACAGGAAAATTTTTCCTGTGAAATTGAGATTTTGAAGATAAATGAAACTAAATTATTATAAATGAAGAATTCAATATGTTAAATAAAAATACTTAGAATTCATAACAACAGACTTGGTGGGGCAGAAGAAAGAATTTCTTAACTACAAGACAATATATCACTCAGACCAAAAAAAAAAAAAAAGAAGAAGAAGAAATTAAAAACAATATCTGAGATGAATGGACTACAATTAAACAACCCAATTTAAGGTCTTAGGCATTCCTGAAGGTGCAGAAAGAGGGAATGGATTAGACGGCCTATCCAATGATATAATTAGATTACTTCTAAAATTTGGTGAAAGGGACATCCAAGTACACTAAGAACATAGAAAACCTAATATATTTGACCAGAAAAGATCTTCAGAAGTATACATTGTAGTCAACATTCAACAGTAAATGAATAAGGACAGATTCTAAAATGTACACAACAGAAATGTCAGATTACTTTCAGAGGATCTCCAATTAGAGTCACAACTGACTTCTCATTAGAAACCTTGCAGGATAGGAGGAAATGGAAAGATGTAATAAAAGTCTTAAAAGAAAACAACTGACAACCCAGAATACTGTATCTTGCAAAGCTCTCACTTATGAAGGAAGGTGAAATAAAGACGATTCATAAAAAACAAATTGAAAGAATCTGTTGTTATTCATGAAGCCTTACAAATGATGCATAAGAAAATGTTGCACTCAGAAACACATAGAGATAGTCATCATTATGAAAGATTGTGATGGCAGGAAATCTCCTACTGAAACTAAAAAGGAAACTGAAAGCAAACAATAGGAATATCTATGGTGCCAAGCAATTCGAACCTAATGTTAATAGATCTAAAGGGAGACATAGGCTCCAATATGATAGTAATTGGGGACTTCAACACCCCACTTTATCAATGGACAGATTAACTATAAAATCAACTGAGAAACAACAGAGCTAATGTACACTATGGAAAAAATGAACCTATGTACAAAACATTTCATCCCAATGTTTCAGAATACACATTTTCATCAGTGCATGGAACTTTTTTTTTGTTGTTGTTGTTGACAGAGTGGACAGTGAGAGAGAGATAGAGAGAAAGGTCTTCCTTTTGCCATTGGTTCACCCTCCAATGGCCTCCGTGGCTGGCGCGCTGTGGCCAGCGCACCGCGCTGATCCGAAGGCAGGAGCCAGGTGCTTCTCCTGGTCTCCCATGGGGTGCAGGGCCCAAGCACTTGGGCCATCCTCCACTGCACTCCCGGGCCACAGCAGAGAGCTGGCCTGGAAGAGGGGCAACCGGGACAGAATCCGGTGCCCCAACCGGGACTAGAACCCGGTATGTCGGCGCCGCAAAGCAGAGGATTAGCCTATTGAGCGGTGGTGCCGGCAGTGCATGGAACTTTCTACAGGACAGACCATATGCTAGGCCACAAAGTAAATCTCAGCAAATTAAAAGAATTAAATTATCCTATGTCCCTTGGCTGATCACAGTGGAATGAATGTAGAAATGAGCAACTCAAGAATCCCTAGAAAATATGTAAACACATGGAAAATGTACACTCCTGAGTGTATAGAGGTCACAGGAGAAATAAAAAATGGAATCAAAATATATCTGGAAATGAATGAATTTGAGAATACAACATATCAAAATTTATGGGATACAGCAAAAGTAGTGTTAAGAGGGAAGTTGATAGTAATTTTTGCCTATATCTTGAAATTAGAAAGCCATCAAAAAAATGAGGTATCAATTCATCTCAAGGTGCTACAAACAAAAAACAGCAAACCAAACCCAAAATTAGTAGGAGAAAAGAAATAATTAAAAATATGGAGAAAACAAACAAAATTGAAACAAAAAATACAAAAGGCAAGTGAAATAAAGAGCTGGTTTCATGAAAAAATAGATAAATTTGACCCAAGTAACCAAAAATAAAGCAGGAGAAGACCCAAATTAATAAGATCAGAGATATAAAGAAGATGTAACAATGGATACCACAGACATAAAAAGAATTGTCAAGAATTACCACAAAGAGCTATTTGCCAACAAATTAGAAAATCTAGAAGAAATGTATAGATACCTGGACACATATAATCGATCCAAATTGAGTCATGAAGACATGGAAAATTTAACAGACCAATAACAAAGGTGAAGATTGAATCAGTAATGAAGATATTCCCAATAAAGAAAAGTTCAGGACCAGATGGCATCACTGCTATATTCTACCAGACTTTTAAAGAAGAACTAATTCCAATTCTTCTCAAAATAGCCCAAACAACTGAAAGGGAGAGAATACTCCCAAACTCCTTATATGAAGCCAGCATTACCATAATTCCAAGACCAGAAAATGATACAATAGAAAATTAAACTATATCATTGATGTGCATAGATGCAAAAATCCTTAAGAAAATATGAGCTGATTCAACCCAACAACACACCAGAAAGATCATTCACCGGAGTCAAGTTTGATTTATCCCTGGTATGCAGGGACTGTTCAACATACACAAATCAATAAATGTGATATATCACATTAACAAACTAAATGATAAAAACCATATGATTATCTCAATAGAAGCAGAGAAAGCATTAGATAAAATAGAGCATCCTTTCATGATGGAAACCTGAAGCAAATTGGATTTAGAAGGAACGTCCCTCCATACAATCAAGGCAATTTATGACAAACCCACAGCCAGCATCTTATGGAATAGGGAAAAGTTAGAAGCATGTCCATCAAGATCTGAAACCAGACAAAAATTCCATTTTAACCATTGATATTCAGTATGATCTTGGTAGTTTTAGTCAGAGCCATTAGGTAAGAAAAGAAATCAAAGGGAAGCAAATTGGAAAGGAAGAATTAAAATTACCCCTATTTGCATATGATATGATTCTATATAGAGAGGAACACAAAGACTCTTAAGAGACTATTGGGTCCGTGCTGCGGCTTAATAGGCTAATCCTCCGCCTGCCTTGCTGGCACACTGGGTTCTAGTCCTGGTCTGGGCGCCGGATTCTGTCCTGGTTGCTCCTCTTCCAGGCCAGCTCTCTGCTGTGGCCCAGGAGTGCAGTGGAGGATGGCCTAAGTCCTTGGGCCCTGCACCCGCATGGGAGACCAGGAGAAGTACCTGGCTCCTGGCTTCAGATCAGCACGGTGCGCCGGCCGCAGCGCACCGGCTACAGCGGCCATTGCAGGGTGAACCAAAGGAAAATGGAAGACCTTTTTCTCTGTCTCTCTCTCTCTCTCACTGTCCACTCTGCCTGTCAAAAAATAAAAATAAAAAAGGGTCTATTGGGCAGGGGCTGGCACTGTGATATAGTGGGTGGGGTCATCACCTGCAGTGCTGGCATCCCATATGGGTGCCAGACTGAATCTCTGCTACTCCACTTCTTATCCACCTCTCTGCTGCAGCCTGGGAAGGCAGTGGAAGATGGTCCAAGTCCTTGGGCACTGCACCCATGTGGGAGTCCCAGAAGAAGGTCCTGGCCCCTGGCTTCAGATTAGTTCAGCTCTGGCTGTTTGTAGCCATCTGGAGAGTAAAACAGCAGATGAAAGACCCTTCTCTCTGTCTCTGCCTCTGGCTCTCTGTAACTCTGCCTTTCACATAAATAAATCTTTAAAAAGAGACTACTGGAACTCATAAAAGAGTTTGATAAAGAGTCATGGTAGAAAATGAACACACAAAAATCAATGGTCTTTGTATACACAGGGAATCCAAGCTGAGAAAGAATTTCTGAGATCAATCCCATTCATAATAGCTACAGAAAAATTTAAACATCTTAGAATACATTTAACAAGGTTATGAAAGATCACTGCAATGAAAATTACAAAATATTAAAGAAAGCCATAGAAGGAAACACAAAAAAATTCAAGTCTTCCTTGTTCATTGATTAGAATTACAAACATCATGAAAATGTCCATAATACAGAAAGCGATTTACAGATTCAACATGATCCCAATTAAAATACCACCTACATTCATCTCTGATCTAGTGAAAACAATTTGGAAATTCATATGGAAATGCAATAAACCCTGAATAGCTGAATCAATCTTTTTTAAAAGGTATTTTTAAAGATTTATTTATTTATTTGAGATATGGAGTTCAGAGAGGCAGAGAGAGAAAAATCTTCCATCCACTGGTTCACTCTGAAATGGCTGCACTGGCTGAATCTGGGCCAATTTGAAGCCAAGAAATGAGAGCTTTTGGTAGGTCTCCCATATAAGTGCAGGGGCCCAAGGATTTAAGCCATCTTCCACTGCTTTCACAGTCCACAGTGGAGAGCTGGATTGAAAGTGGATATGCTTGGACTCAGACTATGCCCATATGGGATGTTGGGACTGCAGGGGTGGCTTCACCCAATACGCCACAGTGCCAGCCCCTAAATCAATCTTAAGCAACAAAAACAAAGCCAGAAGCATCAGACCATCAGGTTTCAAGATATACTACATGGCAGCTATAAATAAAACTGCCTGATCCGGGCACAAAAATTGGCATGTAGACCAATGGAATAAAAACTCCATAAATCAATCCACACACGTACAACCAACTGATGGCTGACAATGGAGATAAACTTAATCTCTGGCAAAGGCTATTCTCTTCAACAAATGGTGCTCGGAAAATTTGATCAACTCAAAATGGATTAGGATCTAAATCTATGACCTGATACCATCAAATTACGGAAGGAGAACATTATGGAAACTACAAGATATTGGCATAGCTAAAGACTTCTGGCTTAGAAAAGACTATAGAAGCTCAGGCCATTAACGTAAAAGTAGACAAATGGGACTACGTCAAGCAGAGAAAATTCCGCAATGCAAAGGAAACACTCAACAAAGTGAAGAATCAGGGCCGGTGCTGTGGTGCAGTGGTTTAACACCTTGACCTGAAGCTCTGGAATCCCATATGGGCACCGGTTCTAGTCCCGGCTGCTCCTCTTCCAATCCAACTCTCTGCTGTGGCCTGGGATAGCAATAGAAGATGGCCCAAGTCCTTGGACCCCTGCACCAGTGAGGGGGACCTGTAGGAGGTTCCTGGCTCCTGGCTTCGGATCCGTGCTGCTCTGGCTGTTGCGGCCAATTGGGGATTGAATCATCAGATGGAAGACCAACCTCTCTCTCTCTTTGCCTCTCCTCCTTCTGTGTAACTCTTTCAAATAAATAAATCTTAAAAAAATGAAGTCAACCAACATAATGGGAGAAAATATATTTGTAATCTATGCAAATGATAAAGGGATAATATTCAGAATCTACAAAGAGCTCATGAAAATTAACAACAAAGCATACAATCCAGTACAGAAATGACCAAAGGGTTTGAACAGTCATATTTCTTTATTTTATGATTATTTATTTATTTATTTGATAGGCAGAGAGAGAGAGAGAGAGAGAGAGGTCTTCCATCTGCTGGTTCACTCCTCAGATGGCCCCAATGGCTGGGGCTGGATTGATCTGAAGCCAACAACCAGGAGCTATATGGGTTTCCCACATGGGTTTAGAGGACCAAGCACTTGGACTGTCTTCCACTGACAGCGGTTTTTCAAAAGAGGAAATGGCCAACTGACATATGAGAAAATGTTTGAGACTATTAACCATCAAGGAATTGAAATTCAAAACCACAATTAAACTCTAGTAGGAATGGCTCTTATACAGAAATCAACAAAAATAAATGTTGGTGAGGATGTGGGGGAAAAGGTACCCTAATACACTATTGTAAACTAGTAGATCCATTGTGGAAGCACCAGAAAGCTAAAAATTGGTATACTATGTGACCCAGCCATCCCACTCCTGATAATTTACCCAAGGAAAATGAAAACAGAATATGAAAGAGTTATTTTTACCCCCATGTTTATTGCAGCTCAATAATCAATAGCTAATATATTGAATCAACCCAGATGTCCATCAACTGATAACTGCATAAAAATTGTTTTACTCAGCCATAAAAGAGAATGAAATCCTATCAGATGCATCTGAACACCATTATACTTAGTGAAATAAACCAATTCCAAAAGGACAAATATCATAAGTTTTCTATGATCTGTGGTAACTAATAGAGTATACAAAGTAATGTGTATGATTAAAGTTGGTATTTTGAGACTTGATAATTGTTTATAGCCCTTATCTCTACTGTTGAGGAACAGTGTTTCTCTCTTTTACTATTTGTGGATCTCTTTACTAGGTTATGGTTAATTTTACAAGTTTAAAATAAACTGAAAGTAGATCATTATAAGAATTAAGAGAAGGAATAAGAGAGGAAAGAGGAGGAAATATTGCTGTAAGGGGTGTTGAGAGTAGGGTGAGAATTATCACTATGTTCCTATATCTATGTATTTGAAATACTTGAAATTTGTATACCTTAAATAAAAACATTAAAAAGTAGTACCTCAGCTTTCATTAATAAAAACAATCCTTTACAGAGCATAGGCCAGAATAGGAATATTGCATTTCCTAAGTGCAGAATTTAATCTTGTCTGCTATGTTTCTTGTGAGGGTGCATTAGTCCTGTATAGATAATGCCAGTAAGAAAAAAAGGAAAAATAAAGAAATAAAAAAGAAAAAGGTTAGAAAAAGGAAATGAAGAGAAAAATGATGTATACAATCAAATCCCCTTGCATTTATAGAGAAACCATAATTTTTTTTTACCTCTTTCTGAAAGTGTTTTTGAAGAACTGTTGCCCAGTTGAAAGTGATGCAGAGTTTAACATTAGGTTTCTTGGGTTAGTATAAAGGAGGGGAAGTGAATTTAGGAAATAGAGTAAAAGTATATTATTAATCATGAAGATGCAAAAATTACTTGAAATTGGTGAGTGAGCTTTTAATGACCTGTTTAATTCTATTCACTTATATTTTAAAGAATTTTAATTGATGATCATTAAGACTACTGACCCATAGTTTTATTTTCTTGTAGTATCCTTGTCTGGTTTTAACATCATTGTAATGCTGGCTTTATATAATTAGTTTTGAAGTGTATGAAGATCATTCTTATTAGTTCTGTAATGGGAATGCAGGCAGAGGTATCCAGGACGCTAATGATACTTGTGGCCAAAGCACAGACCCTCTCACTGCCATGGTGGTAACAGAATAGAAAGTACAGATGCTTATGAAGCAGCTGGGGATGGTGAGAATGAGAACAAGGCATGTGAAACGTTACTGTCTAAAGAATTGGGACAGGGTGCGGATTAGCTGTGTGTGATAACTGATCTGGTGCTTTATTTCAAGGTGAGGCAATGTATTTTTGTTAGTTTGCTTTCTGGAAGGAAGGCCTGGATAGAATTTCATAATATAGCATAATATAGTCAAAGGGAGTTTTCAATTGTGCAGTATAAATAGAATTTTTTTTTTCAAAATCTCTCCCCAGTGGGTGGGAAAGTGCATGAGAACAAAAACAGGATCTCAAAACCCACTCACTTTAGTAGAATGTAGGCAGGTGGGGAGCTAGCTGTTAGATTGCACTGCTTCCTCAATTGTAATGATTCTGAGCTTGAGGCAGAAAGGAGATTGTTTCTAGAGCAGTTATTGTGTAGATAAACATTTAATTAATCCTTATTTTTTCTTTCCTCATCCAATTCTTCAATTTTATGTTTAACATCAAAAGGGTAACTTGTAAGAATTCAACAAAGATCATTCACTGATGCTCTCAATACTTCCTTGCCATCCTAGCCTCACTCACACTCTAAATGCCCATCATCATGATCTGTCTGCCTCCTTTACTCTGCTTCATTTGCATCCATGACAGAGCTTCCTGTCCCTGTTAGGGCCTGCAGGACACTTCCAGTGTCAGTGTTCAGCTCACTGTCATGAACTGGAAGCCTCGGAGTACTTTCAAAGTGTAAAGTTCTCATATGAAAATAAAAAAAAAAAAGTTCCAACAATATATTGCTGAGTTGGCTTTGTTGCTGTGAGATTTCATAAAGTTTTGTTTATATGTGACATTAAAGTATAAACTGTTAAAACAAAGAATGACAGAAAGGCTATATTGGGCAGTAGATTTTACTCTCAAAACAAATATAAGTAAAGTCATAAATTATTGAAAATATTGCTGAGGAAACAGAAATGAAAATAGTTTCTTAAATCATATTTTAAAAAATATTTTGAGGTAGAGAATAACTTATTAATATAGTAAAGTCTGTGACAAAGGCATAGCTGGACAAGGTATATTAATCCTCATACATAGGTATTAGTAAAACGTATTGTTATAATTTTTGGAAGCAATATTGGAAACTTTTAAATTGGTTGTGAATTTTCTTCTATTTTGATTTTAACAATATGTGCACCTAAAATTAAATTGATTAATAGATACTATTACCTACTTATGCAATGCAATATCAGCACATTTCCTGGGAGCTAGAGACAAGTTAGCAACAATACTTATTATTTTGTGTATGCCATCTTAGTCCCAGCACTACCATTGCCATGTCTTTTGCCTTGTCTTTAATCTCAATTTATCCTATTTCTGTGTAAAAGAGAAGTAAATATAGAGACAAGTAAATAAATAATAAAAGGGAACTATAAGAAAAATGCTATCAAAGTAGAGAATATCATGACTATAGCTTAAAATTGTTTTAGCAAACACATACACCATTGCAGACAATTGCTAATTCAAAATCAGGGGAATCTAAATGAGAAGCAGACAGTTTCTTTGTCTCTCTCTCTCTATATATACTACACACACACACACACACTCACTCAAATTTTGAGAAATTATCCTTCATTTTCCCCAGACTAATAGAGAAGTTTCTATTACTGTAACAGCTTTGTCAAGTACCTATATTCAGTCTCCAGAGCAGTCAAGTTGGAGTGGTGGCAGAATAAATAAAACTATCAAGACTTGCAAAGAGGTTTCTATGCCTGGCAGAATCTTTATCCCATAACAATGACATCTTCTGTATGTCTACTTTCCCATGGGGAATTCTGGGATCATGGTTCATACTTCTATTCTGAAAGGTTGCTATCTAATCCCTTTTTAATTTCATGTGTAATTGATAAGTAAATGCATCTGTCAGTGTCCTTTACTCCACCACATAACTTTTCATCATGGTAACCATGAACATGAAACATCTATTGGATGCTATCAATTAGAAATACTTTCATTCTTTTGACATAACTTATTACTAACTGTAATTCCAGCTATATAACTGTCTTTAAGAAGATAGTTCCACCAAGGTAACCAATCCTGCAGCAGCAGGATTAATTAATTAATTTTTAATTAATTAATTTTGCAAATTAAGTGCCACTGTTGACATCTACTCAGTAGTTTTGGTGGAGTGATTGAAATGAAAGTCAGTTCACAATGGGTTCAAGATGTGTATAGCCTTTTTTGTTCAGTGTAGTGGGGATTGAAGGGATTGTGAAACTATGGAGGCATTTGTCATTTAAGGGGAATGACAGAATTGTTGAATGTTGAGTGGAATGATTCTATAGAGAAAGAAGTAGAATATGTCAATTAAGAATGATCTTTATAGGGGTAAATATGTGAAGCAATGCTGTAGTGCAAAAGTTGATCTTAAGAGCAAGCTTGGTCTACCCATGGAGACAGCATAGTTTAATATTGAGTGGCATAAATAAACTTACATAGATAAATACATAATAGAAGCGTATGGATGTTTTCTTTTAATTGTTCCTGTTTTCTTGCTGATTTTCTCACTGAGAGGAGAAGTAAAATAATTAGCAGAGAGTGATGTAGGAGTTTGGAGGAATGAAGCATTAAAAAGCATTTGCAATGCCTGGCAGATGGTAGAGTATCACGATCTTATTGTTCTTATTAGTTAGACCACTACTGCAACTATATATTTTAAACTTAACTGCCTGAAAAAATGTTCAGCCAGAAATAATGACTTTAATATTAGTAATTCAGTGGAATGGCAAATACTAGCAGCATGACATTTGGGGGACACTTGGATCTTCATGGGATTCTGCCATTGCATCCATTCACAGTGTGCTGTTCCTTCTTTCCTTTGTTAGATGACTAACCACCCTTGTTTTCAGCTGCATGTAATCTACTACGGCTACATTAGACTTGTTTCTTCATGAATAAATCCCACATCTACATTCAAACTGTAGGCAAAAATTATCATAATTGTTAAAAAAATTTA
The DNA here is from genome assembly GCF_033115175.1 of Lepus europaeus. NCBI lineage: Eukaryota > Metazoa > Chordata > Mammalia > Lagomorpha > Leporidae > Lepus > Lepus europaeus. Next base: position 47,277,720 of record NC_084834.1, on the reverse strand, counting down.
AAATAAATCGAGTGCTTTTGAAAAAAAAGATATATGCTACTCTAAGGAGGTTAGGAAAGCAATTACCATAACATAAATACTATTTATGGTTTGTGTTAATATCAACTCTATTTACAAAGTGATATACTCACTCTAAATAAAATTTGGAAATGTGTACTTACCCATGTAAATATAACTATATTTTAGCTTAATAGGTTAAATACTGCACTTGATTTTCCAGTGCTTATGTAGAATATCAGTCTCATATTTTTTTCTTTTGTGGAAAAGATGGAGAACAATTTTTTCAGCATTGATAGTTTTTATTTTTAATTTGGAAGTAATTTTTATGAGTGTCTAGAGAGTAGTTACACCATAGACAGCTATTAGTGAATGACATTGAGAAAATTTGGTGTTTAAAATGTTCCATTCCTGGGGCTGGCACTGTCGTGTAGCAGTAAAGCCTCTGCCTGGTATATGGGCACCAGTTCAAGTCCCTGCTGCTCCACTTCTGAACCAGCTCTCTGTTATGCCCTGGAAAAGCAGTAGAAGATGGCCCAAGTGCCTAGGCTCCTGCACCCTTGAAGGAGACTCAGAAGAAGCTGCTGGCTCCTGGCTTCAGATTGGCTCACCCCCAGCTGTTATGGACATTTTTGTTATTGTTATTGTTTTTATTATTGTTTTGTTATTGTTGAATTTCTTGAGCTCCTTTTAAATTATGGATGTTAATTAACCTTTTATCAGTTGCATAGTTTGCAAATATTTTCTCCCATTCTGTCAGTTGTTTTCTGCCTGACCTATATAATGGTAAGGTGTGGAGAATTAAAAAGGATATAAAGAACAAAAGTACTCACCTTCTTTATGAAGAATACAAAATTATAATTGTTTTAAAAGAATGATTTAAAAAACCTCTGTCTACGGATACTATTTACATTTTTCAGAAAAGAAAACGTTTGATTCCAAATGTAGAGCTTGAAAAGTCCACAAGATGAAATAGCATTGGAAAATAGTAATCCAGGAAGTTAGAACACATCTGAAAATTTGGAGCATGTTTGTAGGGTTCCACAGAAGCAGTGCTTTATGAAAGGACAATGTAAAAGGACACTTTATTTGGCAAACCAGAAAGTGTAAACAATGATTTATGGGGCTTCAATGGACACGGTGATTGCTCTTCAGGTAGTCCACCCATTACCTAGTACCTAAAAAAAATCTACATATTGATAGTCAGTGGTATTCCGGGACTGTAATTTCATGATATGAACCAGAATTTCAGTTTCAAAATATATAAAAACTTTAAAAATTTATATAATTTCACCAGAGCTTTATCCCATAGAATGTTGGATTTGATGTTTCCTGTCTATCAATAACATTGGCATTTGGTATTCAAACTTAGGTCTCAGAATTCTGAAAGGTTATATAAAAATAATTTTTCAAGCTAGTATATGTAATGTTCAAATATTCATTAAGTATCAAACTTACAATTGAAGTACAGCAGCAATAAATAGTTACTGTACTAACAATTTGTGGATTCCATTTAAGCTTAAAATAAAGTGAAAGGGTACAAGCAAATTTAAAGAAAAAGAACTGAAATCACAAATAGATATGGCATTGTTGGATTTCAAGATAACAAAAACTTATAAACATTAAAATACAATTTAAATAATAACTTCAGCTAGTTATAAAAATGTCAGGCTATTAATCAAGTAACTTATATGATAGTGAGTCTGACAGAATAAATGCCCACTTAGTCATGAGATACAGGCTTTGCAATTTAGCCTTAGGCCCAACATCAAAAGTACACATTCTTCTGAGCAAATCAATTTGTAGAAAGCATTGGCCATCAACGTACACTGTATGCAAAGAAATATTCAGAGCATGGTTGAGATCATGTGGAACTCTTCTCTGCATACTTCCACGGCTTCTACTCAGGCAGAGATGTAATTAACATAGGCTTTCAATTGAAGAAAAATTTTAAAGACCCATTAATTATCGTTAAATTTTTCATTATGTTTAAAATCACTGAAATGGAAAGATTAGATGTGGAACTACAATTCTAAGGTTGAAAGCCATGACTATTTTCTATGTCTGCTGCTTTGTCAGAATTTTAAGAAAAGATTGAACCAATTCTCCAGTGTGCGTTTGGCTAGCCATAGAAAAAGTGATTTTAATCATCTTTTTAGCAGGTAAATGTTTAATTTCATTTAATTGTTTTGCCTTTGAAAGTTTTCTTATTTGGATATATAATAAATTCTCAAAGTATTGTTATTTATAGTGTCCTTGTTAATTTTCTAAATCTTGAGTGTCAATAAACAGAAATATTCCAAACAATCTTTATAAGAACTGAGGGATTTTAAATGTTCAGTGAATTGTATTAGGAAGTTACACACAATTTGAATATTTAAGTAGTAATAAAATATTCCATTCCTTCCTTCGATTCTTTCATATTGACAATGTTGAAATTTATCTGAGCTGTATGCTCATTGAAAATGATGGTGATTAAGAAACTCCTACCATTTTTAGTTCCAGTATATGGTTTTCTGTCACAGACTGCTCCTCCCCCCAATATGGCATAAATAAGACTTGTGGCTGATACCTTGTTTACCCATGAAAAGGCAACTGAGGCCTTTCAAATTCCCATTCTTGGTCTCATAATTGCTTAGTTGAACTGTCTATTCCCCAGGCAATCTGGAAGAAAATTTCTTGTTATATAACGAGACCAAAATTTAGTTAGATTTCTCTTATCTTAAGCCCCAGAATTTTGAATTTCTCCTGAAATTAAGTAAGCAATGACTGTCCCTACCTAAGAGCCATGTAATCTCAGAAAAGTAACCTATGTTCATGAGTTGCACCCAACCCACTCTCCCACACCTGATCTCTCTTAGCCTATTTCTTACCTTTAAAAAATCCCTTTCTTTCTGACCAGTGACATACTGGAAAATATTAAGTCATAGCATTTTTCCTATTGTAATAGTTTTTGGAACAAAGCCTTTCATGCTTTAATCTAGGCTTGTTTTGTTTGACAGTTTTCTGTTGTTAAGACTTGGATGTGTCACTGATTGTCACCTGGCGTGCCCACACATTCTCCCCAGTATTTATGCCAGCTTCTTGAATCCTTTGTGTCCTTTTCTGGGCTGGAAAAAAAATAATGATCCTTGGTGATGCGTCACAATTCTCTCCTTCTGTGTTACAGGTTGTCTTAGTTGTAGAAAGACAGGTAAGGAACTAATTAGACTATTTAAGGCAAAGAGACTTTTCTTGGCACTTCAGAGAGGTATTTGGTGTTATCCTTTGTTCACTTACTGAGAAAGGACAGTCCCTCCGCACCTCCACTGAATACCACACTGGGGGATGGCTACTGTGGTAGGGACCCCACAAGGGCATATTGAAGTGGAAAATTGCCCTGGCTCTATTGGCGTCTTGTCTCTGGGTTAGTTATTCTAATCCTCATGGTTAATTTTTACCATCCTGGCAATTTATGCCCTCTTCTCTCACTGTAGATACATTCTTAACTACTAAAGCACTAATTTGGTTTAATATATTCCCAGATAGCTACATTTTAATGAGGAAACGTTAGGACTTTAATGACATCCTTGGGAAACTTGGATTCTCCCACATTGGCTCCTCTGAGACATTTTAAAAAATTATCATCTTGACCCCTCTTTCCTTTTTTTTTTTAAATTAAACTTTTATTTAATGAGTATAAATTTCCAAAGTACAGCTTATGGGTTACAATGGCTTCCCCCTCCCAAAAATTCCCTCCCACCTGCAACCCTCCCCTTTCCCGCTCCCTCTCCCCTTCCAATCACATCATGATTCATTTTCAATTCTCTTTATATACAGAAGATCAGTTTAGTATATATTAGGTAACAATTTCAACAGTTTGCCGCCATATAGCAACACATAGTGAGAAAAAAAATACTGTTGGAGTACTAGTTATAGCATTAAATAAGAGTGTACAGCACATTAAAGACAGAGATCCTACATAATATTTTTTTTCAAAATTAATTAATTTTCTATGCCATTTCCAATTTAACACCAGGTTGTTTTTTTTTTTTTATTTCCAATTATCTTTATATACAGAAGATCGATTCAGTATATAATTAGTAAAGATCACATCAGTTTGTACCCACGCAGAAACACAAAGTGTAAAAATACTGTTTCAGTACTAGTTATAGCATCACTGCACATTAGACAACACATTAAGGACAGATCCCCCATGGGATGTAAGTACACAGTGACTCCTGTTGCTGACTTAACAATTTGACACTCCTGTTCATGGCGTCAGTAATCTCCTTAGGCTCTAGTCATGAGTTGCCAGGGCTATGGAAGCCTTTAGAGTTCGCTGACTTTGATCTTATTCTGATAGGGTCATAGTCAAAGTGGAAGTTCTCTCCTCCCTTCAGAAAAAGGTACTTCCTTCTTTGATGGCCCCGTTCTTTCCACTGGGATCTCACTCACAGAGATCTTTCATTTAGGTCTTCTTTTTTTTTTTTTTTTTTTCTTTTCCATGGTATCTTGGCTTTCCATGCCTACAATACTCTCATGGGCTCTTCCGCCAGATCCGAATGCCTTAAGGGCTGATTCTGAGGCCAGAGTGTTGTTTAGGACGCCTGCCATTCTATGAGTCTGCTGTGTATCCCATTTCCCATGTTGGATCTTTCTCTCTCTTTTTGATTCTATCAGTTAGTATTAGCCTACACTTGTCTTGTTTGTGTGATCCCTTTGATTCTTAGACCTATCAGAGCCATCGGTTGTGACCTGAAATTAATCACTTGGACTAGTGAGATGACATTGGTACATGCCACCTTGATGGGATTGTATTGAAATCCCCTGGTACATTTCTAACTCCATCATTTGAGGCAAGCCAGATTGTGCATGTCCCAAATTGTACATCTCCTCCCTCTCTTATTCCCACTCTTATATTTAACAGGGATAAAGTGATCCCTCTTTCCTTTTTGACATTCCCTTTACCCCTCCTGAATCCTTGATCTCTCTGAAACATTCCTATGTCCTCCAGCTCTTTATTGAACCTCCCCAGAACTCCCCTTCCCATCTAGCCCACAACGTATCTCCCTATTCTCCCTCAAGTTTCAGTGTCCTTCATTAGGGTTACTTTAGGGAGATCAGGGATCCTAAAACTGTTAGATGATTATGCCCGGATAGTAGTTGGAAACATGCTGAATCTTTTATCCACTAACATCAGCTTGGAGATATCCTGAAGATGGTTTGGTTTCTCCCTTGTCCCTCTATCAAAAACTGAGGCTACAGCATATATAAGATTCTCTTTATAACTTAGTTAGATAAGGTTTGTGGGTATCTCTCTCTCTCTCTCTCTCTCTCTCTCTTTTCTTTCTTTTTTTTTTTCACATGAGAGCACCAGAGACCTTGCAAATTCTTTGTCTCATAACTCTTTAGCTGAACTGTGTGTCCTCTTGCCAATCTGGACAAAATTGTCTTTTAAATTGAGAGAAATCTATTTGGGCTCCTCTTTTTCCCACTGACCAAAGAACCTTAAAGATTTTATCCACAGGAAATGAAATCATAAAGATATTATTCACAAATATTATTGAGGACACTTCACTATTCATGTTGACTAGGTGACTTCAAGATGGTCTATTTGCTAACCACATAATCTTGGTAAAAATACGGAAGTGATTCAAGGAAGTGAGCCAGATCTTTTCTATACAACAATGAGATTTGTATCTCTGTACTTATCACTGATTCCTGGCTAAAATTGTTTACATTGTATCCATATGTTCTCCATTCATATTCCTCTATACGTTTTGCATGTTTATAAATTTGCATGTGTGCATTTTAATGTATGATATATTTGGAATATTTTCCTACTCCCAGATGGTATTACTGAATTGTTATTTTTAAAAAATCTTTATTTGCTTAGTGATAATCATTTATATGAATTAGATCTTCCTGTAATTCCCAGAAATTTAAAAATATCAAACTTCTAATATTTTAAAAAGCATTTTATGTAAATTAACTATAACATTTTAACTGAATATACATTTTAATATATATTATTTAATATATTATTTAATATTTATATGTTATTTAATATCCAGTGAAGATATATTTAAATATATTATTTAGAAATAAATCAATCTTGGTATATTAATGAACACATTAATTTTTACCAAATTGAGAAGTTGTACTATAAAGTACATAACTCTAAAAAATTGTGATGTGATGCATATATATATTCATAAGCTCTGCTTGTGTGCTAGAGTATAAAAGCAGTATATATAATTTAAAATTATTCACATCATAGTTTTTCTGTGATATGGAAGTTGCTGTAATTAAAAATATGCATAAATGAAAATCCACTGAAAGAAATAACAGAAAGGAAAACATTAGTATGCAAGGTATTAAGGATTTGTTTTTCTTAAGGGAAAAAGAGCTGTTTTTGTTAAGGAAAATAGCTGTTCTTTTTTCCAAAAGGAGAAAAAAGAAAGTGTAGATTAAAATTTGAATGGATATGTGAAGCTTTTTTGTTTGTTGTGGCTTGCATTGTGGCACAGAGATTTAAGCTACCATTTTCTTTCAAAAAATAGGCCACCATTTTCAATGCCAGTATTTAGTTTTGAAAATCAAGTTCCAATCCCATCTATTTTGCTTCTCAATGCTCCCAGGAAACCAGTGGAAGATGGCATAAGTGCCTAGGCCCTTACCACACATGTGGCAGATCAGGATGGAGTTCTTGACTTTGGCCTGGCTCAGAGCTGGTTGTTGAATCCATTTGGGGAGTGAACCAGTGGATGGACGAGAATCTCCCTCTCTCTCTTTCTTTCTGTCTCCAATTTTCACATAAATAAACAGGTTTCTGAAAAGTTAAAGAGTTGTTCATTTGGAAGATTAAATCTGATCGAAGGTTAACAACTAGAAAAAAATGGAACCAAACAACTCAATATTAATTAAAAAAAAAAAAAGCACCAAATAAACCAATTAAAAAGGACAGAAGGTTTAAACTGACATTTCTCAAAAGAAGACATACAAGACATACAAGTGGCCAAGGACATAGCAAAATCATTTAACATCACCAGTCATCAGATAAATTCATATCAAAGCCACAGCAAGATGCAAGTGTTTGGAATAAGGATGTTGGGATTTATAATGGAGTGCCTGGGTTAGAGTCACAATGCTTGGCTACTAATGTGTACCCTTGTTGCCGTTGAGTTCTCCACAATGTTGCAGTGGGTTTGTTTCTGAGAGGAGCAGCGTGGTGGGGGCAAGAGGCGCGGAGTCAACACACAGACCCCGGGAGTCTGGTGAAAGCAGGCTTGAGGCGAGCAGCCCGCAGACTCCTTTATTACAGTTGGTACAACAGCTTATATAGCCAAGACCAGCCAATCTGGTCAAGGGGCGGTCTATACCCCAACCAATCACAGCCTGTTGCCAGGCAGTTTCCACAGCCATCCAATCACAGCCTGTTGCCAGGCAGTTTCAAATCCATCCAATCACAGCCTGTCGCCAGGCAGTTTCCACAGCCATCCAATCACAGCCTGTCGCCAGGCAGTTTCCAGAACCTCCAATCACAGCCTGTTGCCAGGCAGTTTCCAAAGCCAGGTGGGTTTCAAAGCCATTCCTGACTAACTGTCGCTCACTTGCCAGTGGCCACCTTTGCATGGCCTTCTCATTCCACTACATACCCTGAGAGCAGTGAGTTATGGCTACAGTAATTGAGTCTCTGATACCCATAGGGGAAGTTTGAATTGAGTTTCTGACTCCTTGTTTCCACCAGACCCTTGCCCACATGTGGCAGTCATTTAGGGAGTGAAGAAAAGTGTGGAAAATTTCTGTCTCTCTCTTTCTTTCTTTCTCTCTTTCTCTGTCCCTCACTCTCTGCCTTTCAGATAAGTTTAAAATAATTTTAAACAGCAAAAACAAACTCTACTGAGATGTCATTTCAATCCAGTTACTTGTTATTATCAAAAAGACAAAGATAACAGTGCTGGCAAAGATGAAGAGAAAAGCAAACCCTTGAACATATTGTGAGAATATATATTTGCACAATCATTGTAGAAGTCAGTATGGAGTGTCCTTTAAGAACTAGAAATATAGCCACAATATGGCTAAGCAATTCCAGTCCATGATATATATGCAAAGGAAATTAAGTCAGTCTTTCAAAGAGACAGCTGCACACTCCATGATTATTGCAGAATTATTTCCAATAGCCAAGAAATGGAAAAATGTGTCTAACAGCTAATGAATAGATAAAGAAAATGTGTTACATATACTCAATGGAATACGATTTAGCAATAAAAAGGATGTCACCTTGTCATTTGCAGCATGACAGAACTGGAGATCTTAACAATTATTTAAATAAGATAGACACAAATAGAGAGATACCACATAACTTCACTCATTTGTGAAATCTAAAAGAGTTGATCTCACAAATGTTGAGTAGAATGGTGGTTATCAGAGATGAGAATCTACAGGAGAGAGAGGGAGGGGGAACAGTTGTTTAAGGGGTAGTAAGTTATAGTTAGATAGGAAAAAGAGGTTCTACTGCACAAAAGGGTTACTTTAGAGAACAATAATACACATTTTTAGAAAAACAAATGTACTTTTATAAAAATTGCTTAAAAAGGATTTGAATTTTTAATAATAAAAAAGATAAATGTTTAATGAGATAGATACATTTACTCTGCATCACACAATTATTTATGGATGAATCAAATCATCACATGGTACTCAATAAACATGTACAATTATTATGTACACATTAATTAAAAAATAAAAAAGTTGAAAAATATTTCTGTAATTCATTATTTATTAATTTTATTTCATAATAAAATTAATTTTTTCATTAAATAGAAAGTTGCAGGTGGTTGTAAAAATGGAGAGTCATTTATTATGATCAAAACTATAGGTAAAATTTCATGAGTGAATTTATAATAAAGCAATTTATTGTCAAATGTACAGATACAAGCTAGAATTTCATTTTCTCTCTGTTAAAATGGCAAAAGTTTTAGGTGGTGTTGGTCTACTTTTAATAAATTTACAAAAGATTATTCTTTTGACTAATCTGAATCAAAGGCAAATATTCAGTTTCATCTGAATAATTTCCTTGTACTTTGGGTGAGTTTATCAAATCCTTAAATATTTAAGGATACCAGGTTTTTTTCACCTTAGAACTAAAGTTCTATACAATCACATCAGCTACTCTATTTACTTTTAGTTTGTTTATTGATCCTTCTATTAGATGAGCAGCCAAATATTTTCTCACTAATACATAATCCTATCTAATAGTGTTAAATCTGCTTAAATTTTGATATTTTGTCTTCCCCAATGAAATTCTAATTGATGTTTTTTGCACCTAAATCTATCTTTGGGATTTCCTGGAGGGTACTCTAGCATAATAAAAGATTTCTTCTTTCATCTTATGAAAAGAGAGTTACTACAGATAATACGTTATTTGATATAAGATGCATGGGCTACATTGTCAAATCAGAAGATATGATAAGCCGGTGCTCAACCAGGAGAAGCCATGTTCAGCTCGAGCGCCAAGATCGTGAAGCTCAATGGCGAAAAGCCAGATGAGTTCCAGTTGGGGATCTCCCAGGTGCTCCTGGAGCTGGAGATGAACTTGGACCTCAAGGCTCAACTAAGGGAGATGAACATCACGGCTGCCAAGGAAATCGAAGTTGGCGGTGGCCGGAAAGCTATCATCTTTGTTCCAGTTCCTCAACTAAAATCCTTCCAGAAAATTCAAGTCTGGCTAGTTCGTGAGCTGGAGAAAAAGTTTAGTGGGAAGCACGTTGTCTTTATTGCTCAGAGGAAGATTCTGCCTAAGCCAACTCGAAAAAGCCGTAAGAAAAATAAGCAAAAGCGCCCTAGGAGCCGCACTCTGACAGCCCTGCACGATGCGATCCTTGAAGACTTAGTCTTCCCAAGTGAAATCGTGGGCAAGAGAATCCGTGTGAAACTGGATGAAAGCCGGCTCATAAACGTCCATCTGGACAAAGCACAGCAGAATAACGTGGAGCACAAGGTGGAAACTTTCTCTGGTGTGTCTAAGAAGCTCACAGGCAAGGATGTTAATTTTGAGTTCCCAGAGTTCCAGTTGTAAACAAAAATGACTAAATAAAAGACGCTTCATGGTAAAAAAAAAAAATATATATATATATATATATATATATATATATATATATATATATATATATATGATAACCATTTTCCAGGGGTAAATTGGTAGTTTGGATAACATTCAGAAATTTCATGAATTCTCTGCAGATTTCTAAGCTCCCTATAATGTGATACGCATATAACTATCAAATTCTGGGTCTGTTTTGCCTAATATTGGACAACAGCAATATCGTTTTATGATTCTCACATTCAGTTACTTTTTTTTTTTTTTTTGACAGGCAGAATGGACAGTGAGAGAGACAGACAGAGAGAAAGGTCTTCCTTTGCCGTTGGTTCACCCTCCAATGGCAGCCGCGGCCGGCGCACTGCAGCCTGCGCACCGCACTGTTCCGAAGGCAGGAGCCAGGTGCTTCTCCTGGTCTCCCATGGGGTGCAGGGCCCAAGCACTTGGGCCATCCTCCACTGCACTCCCGGGTCATAGCAGAGAGCTGGCCTGGAAGAGGGGCAACAGGGACAGAATCCGGCGCCCCGACCGGGACTAGAACCCGGTGTGCCGGCGCCGCAAGGAAGAGGATTAACCTGTTGAGCCACGGCGCCTGCCTCAGTTATTTTTTAATGTTAATTTCATCTTGCTTTTCCTTCTTTGACTTGAATCAGTATATTCTAACTTAATGGTTTTCAACTGAGGATTCATACTACTTTGGAGTTTTATTAATATGCAGGAACTACACCAGTTACTGAATTACTTTTCTTGACATGATTGATATATTTTTATGTATTTTATGTTATTATATTAATGGTATAGTAAAGCTCAGAATTATTAGATATTAAACTCCTAAAGTTTTTTGCGGCGCCGGCACACCGGGTTCTAGTCCCGGTCGGGGCACCGATCCTGTCCCGGTTGCCCCTCTTCCAGGCCAGCTCTCTGCTGCGGCCAGGGAGTGCAGTGGAGGATGGCCCAAGTGTTTGGGCTCTGCACCCCAGGGGAGACCAGGAGAAGCACCTGGCTCCTGCCATCAGAACAGCGCGGTGCGCCGGCCGCAGCGCGCTACCGCGGCGGCCATTGGAGGGTGAACCAACGGCAAAAGGAAGACCTTTCTCTCTGTCTCTCTCTCTCACTGTCCACTCTGCCTGTCAAAAATTAAAAAATAAATAAATAAATAAATAAACTCCTAAAGTTTTGAACATATAAATAATAAATTTATCCATTTTTCATGTTAGATTAATACCTAGTCTTATTTGGAAATACATTTAATTATTGTGATAGGTATTTTCTGTATTATTGTTTTGTTTTACTTAAAAGGCAGAGCTTATCAGAGAGAACCAGAGAAACAAAAAGCCTTTCCATCCATTGGTTCATTCCACAAATGACAACAGTCATGCTTAAGCCAGGACAAAATCAGGAGCCAGGGTCTCCATCCTGGGTTAATACATGGGTGAGAGGAACCCAAGTCCTTGGGTGATTATCCACTGCTTTTCAAGGTACGTTAGCAGGAAGCTGAATAAGAAGTGAGCATCTGGGACTCAAACTGGCACTCCAATATCATATCACAAGTGGAGGCCTAACCCTCTGTGACACAATGCTGGCCCCTGTCTAAAACTTTTCGTTTGAATTTGTTTTCAAGAAAATTTCATTGAGAGTTGCATCAGTATTATGAGGAATTTTTACCACATCTAGTTATTTTCAGAGTTGTTTACTTCTTCTCCTTTTATTCTCACTTTTGAAATCCTTACAATTTTATGATTAGAGAATTTACCCTATTGGTGACAGTCCCTAGTTAATCATATTAACTGAGGAAGTCTCTCCTTACCTAAGACTGAATTTATTTATGTTTGAAACCATTTTCCATTGTGTTAGTTTTATCTGCAATTATCTTTTCTCCCACTTATCCTACTGTAGGTTCTATTTACCTCTCAATCAGAAAATTTATTCGTGTTTATACAGCAGCTTTCTTAGTCCTCTAATAATGACTCTGTCCTTTGTTCTAGACCCTGTCTAGACCACTTGACTCCTCATTCCTTTATTTATTTATTTATTTATTTTTTGGACAGGCAGAGATAGACAGTGAGTGAGAGAGAGACAGAGAGAAAGGTCTTCCTTTTTCTATTGGTTCATCCCCCAAATGGCCTCTGTAGCTGGCACGATGCAAGGATCTGAAGGCAGGAGCCAAGTGCTTCTTCCTGATCTCCCATGTGGGTGCAGGGCCCAAGCACTTAGGCCATCCTCCACTGCCTTCCCAGGCCACAGCAGAGAGCTGGAATGGACAAGGAGCAACTAGGACAGAATCTGGCACCCGAACCGGGACTAGAACCTGGGATGCCGGAGCCACAGGCGGAGGATTAGCCAAGTGAGCCACAGCGCCGGCCTCCTCATTTCTTTATAATCATAGCCTCTACTCATACATCAATGGCTCTACTCCCGACCTGTGTGTATTGATGACCCTCTACCCTGCTTAATGTTGTATGATTGTTCAAAATTTCTGTACAGAAAAATCCCTCTACCTGCAAAAGATGAGTGGCCTTTTCCCCAGTCTTGGTTGGGATCAGCTTAGTCTTCACAAGGGGCCAGAGGACCTCCCCCCATTTCCTCTCCTCTATGAAATCCTCTCATTATTTGGTTAATGCCACTCTTAGGATTATTGGTTGCTCTTCTCACCCTTATATTTGAAACTAAAATTAATAGACATCTCCAAAGATTTGCTAGTTCTCCCAGTTCCAATAAATTTCAAGTTATTATTATAAGTGAACTTTTAATTAAAAAATTTCATTCTTGTTTTATAAGGTTTATTTACCAGATAGTGTACCAAATTGAATTCTTGGTTCCTTAAAGCTAGATAATCTTTATTAGTAATTTTGTTTTTTGTATCCCTTTTAGAAAATGCTCACTCAGTAGGCACAGTATGCAAGTGTTTCCCATTCATTGTTACAATCAAGTGTTATCAGCCTCATCATACCCAACATGAAGAATGACATTTTAGACACATCCTTAGACATGTGTATCCACTAATTGGTTATAATACTTGGAAAATAGCAATTTATCCAATGTACCATATATTAAGTAGAGATTATAGAAGTGATTCAATAATCATTCATATAGGTGACTTTTCTTTTTCTCTGAATATTTGAGTTGGTTTTTGCCTCTGAACATGTAAAAATTATTTAGAATTTTAGCTTGTGTGCACAAAATTATAATTATTTGGTCAGAATTCTTGAAGTGGCTCACACTGACTCATGGGACTTGAAGAGCTCTATCTGTGTTCCTCTGCTTCGGGGTAGTGATTGCAAGTCCATAACCACCAGCCTGATGTCTACCTGCCTTTTAGGACAAGGAGAAGGACCCCGTTGCATCCTGCAGTTCTTGAACTATGATTGGTTTCTATAAGTGCCAGAGACGACTGTACACAACTTATGGGTCCTGGGGAAGGCCCTATCTTCATTGCTCTGCCACAAGATCCTGGCTTCAGTCAGATCACAATCTCCATGCATCACTTGGACTAACCCATTGGATGTGGGTAAGAAACCCACAACATTCTGCATCTCTGGGGATCTATGGCTGTTGGTTCTGACAGTCCCAGGGACACCTGTACCTGTCCAGTAGTTTTAGGCATAAAATTGCTAATATTCAGTAGAAAGTAGGTGAGTTTTATTCATAATATAGGTCTGCAAATATCAGTCCTTCCCTACCCATTTATATTACACTCCATGAAACAGGCAAGAAATAAACAACTGGCTTAGACTCAGTTCACATAGTGATCATATTATTTTCTGAGATCTGTTGTGGAAAACTACTTATTCCTTTTTCTTATATTTGTTATATTTGCTGATGACAGTTTTTCTTCTATTTGTAGTTTCAGCACCATGTCAAATAAAGAAAACTATTGTTTCAGACTTTAGTTGGTTTTTCTGCTAGATGCACCATTACTGTGTTAGTTACTAAGCAACAAAATCTCTGCCTTGTCCCTATATGCTTGATCATCTATTTTCTGAGGGAATATAGTATTAGAGAGGAGTAGGATTAAAGACAGCAACTACAAAATAAGAAAAACAGCCATAGGTTGTTATCAGGCCCAGGCATGGTCACAACACCAAGAAGATTTGACTTGCTTTCAGACATATTAGTTAGAATTCAGTTATTAAAATAAAGAAGTCCAAAATATAATAGCAAAAATATAAATTTATTTATTTTTCACATAAACGAACAGAAGTAGTAGGTACCGAGTAGGTAGGGAGGTCCTAACGCTGTGTTCAAAATATCCATTTCATAGGCAGATAATTTACACCATAACAAGTCACAGGGTAATGAACAGTCTGGAAAGCACATACATATTTCTGAGGTCATGACCCAGAAAAGAACATCATTCTCCATGTCCTAAGGCCAGAAAATAGTACATATGTTCACATTAAGTTGCATAAGGTGCTGGGAATTATAATCTCTTCTCAAATCCATTTCTGTTTTTATACAGAGGTGGTATAAATACTAGTAGATGGTAACAAAACTGCATTCAAGCTGAAATAGAAACAAGGAATGAGTAGTGATTTAAAAAGTGTTATGCTTACAAATAATCTATGTATTTTCAAGAACCATGTGTCCTTACATCCACAAAGTACAGAGACAGCAAGAGAATGGAAAGATGTATGAAAGAGTAAGGGCACCTTGATTTGCCTTCATCTGACTCTCTGACAATGCTAAAGGGCCTGAGAAGATTCTCAGTATGGCCTCAATTATTTAACTTAGAGGTGGATGAATGGAATGCACACAATAGAGTGAGCTCATTAAATTTCTGATTCCAAGTGTCCATTTTTGACTAAATCTAGAGATGTGCATCTGCCCCGGAGACTTACATTTTCAAACAGATCAGATTATTTAATAATTTTATTTGAAGACAATTATGATGAGCTTGAGTAGAATAGTTTACTATATGTTTGCAAAAATTCCATCTGGCAGAGTAAAACTTACATTAAATGAAAATCACAATAATTTCTTAATTTGCTCATTTAAAATAAGTGAAAATTCTAAACCCAAAAAATATGCTATTAAATAACATGTGGCTCTATTTTCCTTCGGGGTATAGTATTCTTGTCTCTTATGGTAATTTTATCATGAAATATTAAACTTATATAATTTTTTCAAACTCTGCAAATTTGAGTATAATATGCAATACTTTTTACCCAAATGTAACTAAACTCATTCTATTCATTTCATTTAATTAAAACTAAAATTATGCTCAATTATTCCTTCATTGTATTTTACTTATTTTAGTAATGATAATGACTCATCACTCTTCTATCTGTGCCTGGCATTGCTGTGCAACAGGTTAAATTGTCACTTGGTCCACGTCACAGTGCCTGAGCTCTAGTTGTACTCCTGATTCTCATGTAGTTTCCTGTTCATACACCTAGGAGGTAAAAGGGATCACCCAAGGATGTGGATTTCAGACACCCATATGGGAGACACAGAAGGAATTCCTGGCTTCTTTTCTTGTCCTGTTCCAGCCCAGGCTGTTGTGGGAATTTGATGGAAGATATACTTTAATGTTTTGTAATTTTCATCATAGAGATATTTGATGTCTTGGATAAATTTATTCCAAGATATTTATTTTTTTGTAGCTATTGTGAGTAGGATTGATCTAAAAGCCCTTTCTCAGCCATTATATTGTGTATACAAAGGCTAATGATTTTTCTGTTAATTTTATATTCTGCCATTTCACCAAACTCTTTTATTATGAGTTCCAATAGTCCAATAGTCTCTTAGTGGAATCTTTTGGATCCCCTATATATAGAATCATGTCATCTGCAAGTAGGAATACTTTTACTTCCTCCTTCCCAATTTGTATCTGTTTGATTTATTTTTCTTCTCTTACAGGTATGGTTGAAACTTCCAGGACTATATTGAATACTTATGGTGAGAATGGGTACCCTTGTCTGGTTCCAGACCTTAGTGGGAATGATTCTAACATTTGCCGATTCAGTGAGATGCTGTTTGTGGGTTTGCCGTAAATTCAATTGACTAGTCTTTTTTTGAGGATTTTTGTGTCTATGTTCATCAGGGAAATTGGTCTGTAGTTTCATCTCTCTGCTGCATCTTTTTCAGATTTAGGAATTAAGGTGATGCTGGCTTCACAGAAGGAGTTTGGGAGGATTTCCATCATTTAAATTATTTTGAATAGCTTGAAAAGAATTGGAGTTAATTCTTATTTAAATATCTGGCAGAATTTAGCATTGAAGAAGTCCAATCCTAGTCTTTTCTTTGTTCGGAGGGTCTTTATTATGGATTTAATTTCTGTCTCAGTTATTGATCTAATTAGGTTTCCTATGTCTTCTTGGTTCAATTTAAGTAAGTTGTATGTGTCCAGGAATCTATACATTTCTTCTAGTTTTCCCCATTTTTTGGCAATTTTAGTAATTTCTGATGATTCTTGTATCTGTGGTATTTGTTAATATATTTTCTTTTTCATCTCTAATTTTATTTATTTGGGTCTTCTCTTGCTTTTTTAAGTTAGTACATTGATGTATAATTTTGTTCATTTTTTGAAAAAAAAAAACAACTCTTTGTTTTGCTGATCTTTTATATTTTTGATTCTCCTTTGTTTATTTCTTCTCCAATGTTAATTATCTGCTTACTACTACTAATTTTGGGTTTGGTTTGCTGTTATTTTTCTAGGTCCTTCAGATGCACTGATAGCTCATTTATTTGGTTCCTTTCTAATTTCTTGATGTTGGCACCAGTTGCTATAAAATTTCCTCTTAACAGTGCTTTTGCTGAATCCCATAAGTTTTGATATGTGGTAATGTGCTGCATTCATTTCCAGATTTTTTTTATTTTTCTTTTGATTTCATCTATGACCCACTGTTCACTCAGGAGCATGTTTTTCAGTTGACATTTTTTTGCATATGTTGCAGAAATTCCTGAGTTGTTGACTTGCAATTTCATTCCATTGTGGTTAGAGAACATATATGGTACAGTTTCATTTTTTTGAATTTTCTGATACTTGCTTTATGGCCTAGCTTGTGGTCTATCCTAGAGAATGTCCCATGCACTGGTGAAAAAAAGGCATATTTTGAAACTGTAGGATGAAAATTTCTGTAGCTATCCATCAGGACCATTTTGTCTACAGTGTCAATTAACTCTGTTTTTCCTTGTAAATTTTCTGATCTTTCCATTGCTGAAAATGGGGTATTGAAGTTCCCCATTACTATTGTATTGAGATCTACATTTTCCTTTAATCCATTAACATTTCTTTTAAATAGCCAGGTGCCCTGTAATTAGGTGCACACAGATTTATTATAGTCACATCTTCCTGTTGAATTGATCCCTAAACCATCGCATAGTGTCCTTCTTCATGTCTTTTTTCAGTTTTTGTATTAAACTCTATTTTGTCTGATATTACAATGCTTAAACCTATTGTTTTTTGGATTCTGTTAGTATGGAATATCTTTTTCTGTCCTTTCACTTTCAGTCTGCAGGAGTCTTTTTAGGTAAGATGTGCTTGTAGGCAGCTAGGAGAAGGGTCTTGTTTTTTCATCCATTCAGCCAGTCTGTAACTTTTAACTGGAGGATTGAGGACATTTGCATTCAAAGTTACTATTGATAAATAGTGACTTTGCCCTGCCATTTTTCCATAAATATTCTTATAGTTTACTTTGGATTATCTTTGCATTTTACTGTGAAAATTCCTGGCTTCACATTATTTTATAATGATGGCTACATTTCTGTGTTTTTGTGTGTCATAGAAACATTCTTAAGTATTTTTTAAAAGGCTGAAAGAGAGGTGACAAACTCTTTCAATTTCTGTTTCTTATGGAAGGTCTTTATTTCACCTTCATTCATAAATGAGAGCTTTGCAGGGTACAGTATTCCGGGTTGATAGTTTTTTTATCTAAGACTTCGACTATATTTTTCCACTCTTTTCTAGCTTGTAGGGTCTCTAATGAGAAGTCCTCTGTGAGTCCCATTGGAGAGCCTCAGAAATTAATCTGGTGTTTCTCTAGTGCACATTATTGAATCTTTTCTTTATGTTTACTGCGGAAACTTTGACTACAAAGTGTAGTGGTAAAGATCATTTCTGGTCATGTCTATTAGGAGTTCTATGTGCTTCTTGTACTTGGACATCCCTTTCTTTCTTGAAACTGGAGAGGTTTTCCATAATTATTTCACTAAAGAGACTTTCTAATCTATTCTTTCTATACACACTTTCTGGAACTCATAAGACTTGTACATTGGGTCATTGGGTAGTACCCCATATGTCTCCAACAGTGTGCTAAATTTTTCTAATTTCTTCTTTTTTTAGGTTTAACTGTAAGATTTCCAGAGATTTGTCTTCTAATTTGGATGTTTTTTCTTCTGTCTCACTGAATCTGTTGTTAAGGCTTTCCACCACATTTTTTTATTTGATCCTTTGGATTCTTCATTTCTAATATTTCATTTTGATTTATCTTTATAACCTTAACTTCATTGGAAAAATAATCATTCATGTCATGTATGGATTTGCTTCTGATTACTTCTGATTACTATACCATTCCTAAAGCTTTCCTCATACAAAGTTATGAGTAATCCTATGATTAATTTTTTGAGTTCCATTCTTGGCATTTCATCAATCTCTTCGTCTTTACATTCTGGGATTGAAGTGTTGTTGTATTCCTTTGGGGCCATGATATTATCTTCCTTATTTTCCTGTGATGATGGCTTTTATCTTTGGACTATGCCACTGTGGCTCAGTGGAGTATCTGTTCTTTCAGTGAATACCCAGAGATCTGTTCTGGATGTGGTTCATTTTTCTAGTATGACAGGAGTGTCCAAAATGACACCCAAATTGGACATTGCCAATCTCCTCTATTTTTTTTTAATCAGAGAGAAAGGTTTGATCAGCTCTGTTGGTCTAGTCTCACACTCAATCTCTCCTCCCAGGTGACCAATGCCCAGGTACTAGCCACAGTGGGTACAATGTTCATCTGTGCTGCCACAAGAACCACACAAAGGATCATTACAGTCCTCAGTGTGAGCACAGATCCCACAGCCATGATCTTCCCTAGGCATTCAGGGAGCCCTGAGTGTGTGAAGCTGCCGACAGCAACTGCCCAGAAACCCAGCCACACTATGCATCCTCCCATGTGGCCACAGTATTTCCAGAGTTTCAGGATACAAGGCTCCCACAGTCACCAGACACGGAGGATCCACTCTTCCCTGCCAGCCTGTACCATACACAGAGAATGGGGAATGCTCCCAGAGCCAGCTGCCTGTTGTTACTTTATCCAGGCAGCCTAAGCCCCAGATCCTGTGACATGCTAAGAAGTTGGGACACCTTACAGTCCTATGTGGGACTCTGCCTCCTCGGCAGTTCTCCCAGCCAGACTCAGTTATCTCCTCTTGGCTGGTTTTTGGGTGGGCAGATACAAGCTGCCATAGCTGTCATATATGCCCCAAATGGCAGCCTCCCTCTCTCAGCTAGTTATAGGATGCCATTGTTGGTGGTTAGGGAGAAACATGCCCCTTTTTCTCCCTCTAGGTTTGCAGGTACACTGTCCCTTATAGGGCTCCAAGCTAGACTCACACCAGGCTTTCCTTGAAGTTTTACCACCAATGGCTTGGGCTGCTGCAGTCTGGTCTCACCTCACTCTCCAAAGCCAGTGCATAGGCTCTTGGCTACTGGGGTCCACGTTTGTGCTGCATGTCCACACCCTCCACGAAGATCCATAGCATCCCCTCAATTTGTGTGGAGTTTCCACTGCAGTTTTCTCCTGGACTGTTTCCTGAGATTGCAATTTTTTTTAACTCTCTTCTCCTAGACTAGAGCAGTAAGCACCGTATTCCACCATCTTGAAATATACCCTTAGGTATTCATTTATTCAATTAGTATGCCTCGGTGAAAATGTTTGAACTTGCAAGTTCAGATAGAGCCAAAGACAGTTGTAAAATTAAACTGAAATGAAATTTCCATATTTGTGCATTTTTGCAACTCTTGTAATGAAAGACATTTGACATAAAATGAGCTTCATGCATGAAAAGGAAGAGTTTTAATAATTTGAAAATATAAGGAAATATTCAAAAATCATGGAAATGGAGTTCAAAGTAAGTTCATTTTATTTTCTATTTTTTAATTTATGTATGAGGCAGAAATAGAAAGAGAGGGATTGCAATTGCTCCCATCCACTGGTTCACTTCCCATTTGCCCACACAGCTGGTCCTGAGCCAGGGCCAGTATCCAGAAAACAATCAGGACTTTTGTAAATGTGGCAAAAACTTATTTAGCTGAGTATCACTGGTGCTTCCCAAGGGTCTACAATGGTGGGAACCTGGAGTTAGGAGTTAGAACCAGGAATCAATCCCAGAGATTCTGATTTGAGATGCAATTTTCTTACAACTGCCTAAATATTATCTCTTTAATTTTATTCTGATACATATGCATTTTTTAAATTCACAGCATATGAGGGGTTTTCAAAATGTTCATTAAAATGTATATTATGAAAAATTTTACATATTTGTTAAAATTTTTGCATTTAGATAAACTTACCTTTCCATTCTCTTTCCCATGAACTTTTAGAAGTATGCTCATATGCACACATATGTGCATGTGAACACACTCACACAAAGTAATGAGTATTTCTATCATTCCTAAAAGTTTCCTCATACAAAGTTATGATCACCCTCTCATGCCCTCCCAAAACTGAAATTTAGACATCCACCAATCTGCTTACTGTATCTAGAGTTTTACCTAAACTGTCACCATATATGTGTAAATGTGATCATCTACAACAAACTCCAGTTCATGTTTTCATTATTCAACATCATTTTTATGAAATGCCTTTGCCATTACGTGAATAAATACCCATTTTCATTACTGAGAAATACTCCATCATACTGATATGGCATATATTGCTGTTTGTAAATGTGCTTCTATAATTTCTGAATTTTGATGAATTTATCCATTTTTTTAAGTTGTGGAACTTGTAGTTTTTCATAATATTGACATACTAACTTTTAATGTGCGTAGGGTTTGTTGAGGTTTCCATTCCCCTAAACTCTTGATATTAGGATTTTGTGTCTGTGGTTGCCTTTGAATTTCCTTTCTATCTTTTGTTCTGAGGTTTTACAACTAGATAACATTGGCTTTTAGAAATCAGATAAAGATTTTTGCTGAATTGTTTTTACCAGCAAAAGGTTTGACTTTCCCATGCAAATATTGATAGTCTGTCTCTAGGATTTCAAGCTAGTTGTTTCTAGCTAGTTTGTTCTTAATTTCCCTTCTCTGATTGGCTCAGGAAAGTGTATGCTGTGAACAATTTTGTTCACATGTTTTGGTTTTCTTCATTAAGATCAAGAATTATGCTTTGCCCAGCTTTTTAAGTCCTAAATGGAAGTCTGATATTGCATTTAATAGCTCAATCATTTTAATATAGAATTTAAATTATATTTGCTGTAATATTGGGTAATTCACTATTTGCCATTTGTAGGAAAAATAATTATGTTGTGAAAATAATAAATAAAATATATTCTTCGCTTATTTTCTAATTAACTATATTTTAATACATGTAAGTATTGTTTTATATTCAAATAGTTGACCAACAACTTATTGCTAAAGCAAATACATTCATATTCCTTCCATCCCAAAGTGAAATCAGTTTGGCCAGTTTGATGCTATCTTGTTAGGAAAGAAATTTGTGGGTTAGTTTACATATTTTTGTTAGTGGAAACAGACAGAATACTATAATTCATTGTATTTTATGAAATATCTTGTAAAATAATGGACAGCTACAGAGTTATACACAAAATGTAACTTCTTAATAAGAAGTTACCTCCTGGTTTCTTTTTTTTTTTTTTTTTTTGACCCTTTATTTTCTCATCCAAATAATGGAAATAAAATAGTCATGGCCTTTTGATGTACAATAATGGTCATGTGAGGGTTTTTAGCCCTATTAATAGTATGAAGGCAGTGGGGAACCATTTGAAAGCTTTTAAGCAGGATTGAAATGGATTGATGCTTTGAAAAAGACATCAATTTACTTCTCTCAGAATGTATTATAAGGTTAGCACTTATTAGGCCGCATTGAAATAGTTTATAAAATAGACAATGCTGGCCTACACAATGGATGTCAGTGGTTATCAAGGACAGTGCTGATATTTGTGTACATTGGGAAGAAGGTTGTTGTCAGGAAGAGCTATTGTTCTCAGTTCATCTGATTTTTGTAAAGAAATAATTTCCACACCATTTTTCCATAGATAAAATTACAGTGGGACTACTTTTAGCCTCATTTCTCTATTTTCATTCCCCTTTAGTATCTGTCTACTATTAAGATTGAAAATATTTGTGGCAGGTGGTTTAAATTTTCTCACACAAAACCAATTACATTATCTTTTCATTTTATCTTTTTGTATATAGTATGAGAAACTAAAAACAAAAATGTAGCACTTGGTTTAACTTTCACCTAAACTGCAAGAATCTTACTAAATTCCTAGCAATGCAATCATTCAGAAAATAATGGAAACCTACTAGCTGGTGAGTCTGTTTCTTCTACTTCTGTTTTGCTGACAAATTGAAGGTTAAAGCTTGGCGTTTGAAAGCCACTTTATGCAGAAACATATGAACTGGGATTATGATCAACTAAGGAAGCATGATGAAGCAAAACATTTCTGAAAAGAAACTATTATACAGCATAGTAATGGAAAACAATCTTCCTTCCCATAAGTGTGGTGGAATTGTAGCATGTACTCCTTTGTTTCCTAGCTGTTGAGCAACCAGTGCAATGACAGTTGTTATTTTTGCTAGAGCAATATAATGGTGTGTTGAGAAATTTTTCAAGCTCTTTTGGTAAAGTTTTGCAGTCATCCTAGACTCTGCCATTTGCATAGTATCCGACATAGAATTAGATTGCAAACAAAAAGATCAGTACCTGATGTCTGAAACTAAGATTATTCACAACAGCACTGAAAACAATGATTTGGTACATTCTTTTATCATTAAAGACATGTGGAAGGCAGGAAGAGCAAGGTGCCCTGGCCAATCCTAATACTACCAGACAGCTAGGAGAAAGAAAGCAGCAACCTAATGGGGTTTGATTCTTGAGTAAAGTAAACTCAGGGTCAAGAAACAAAAGAAACTAGTTGTTGTCTTTCCATGTTTGCACCACAGGCCTTGTGGACTTGAAAATCTGATTCACAGGTTTATCTTGCACCTTCCTAAAATAGATGTACAGCATATGTTGAATTCAAAGCTTTGCCATGTCTCCTATATAAAAATAAAGTTACTGTTTAGGAATAAGGATTTCAAAATACAAAATTGACCTACTTAGCATAGAGGAGGAAATCTGCTGTAAGGTGACTTTCTTTGTCAAATCAAACAAGTAGCTATGAAATTCTTGTGCTGAATATAGTTAAAGTTCTGTCTTACTCAATAAAATGTAAAATAAAGTTATGTTCTTATAATTATTCCCTAATATTTCTTAATTTTACTACTTTGAAGTCTTTGTACTCACAATATTAATGAGTGTAACTATGTGATGATATTTTATTCTGAAGCCTGCTCTTTTAATTGCATAAGCTATAATTTGATTCAACTTTCAAAATTTATTTGCAATATTAAAATGACATATTAACAACGGGGTACGTAAGGAATAAAATAAGTAGCAAAATGCAAAGTCAATATAAATGTTTCATTCATTAATCCAAAATAATGCAAGGATTAGTTCTTAAATCAGAGCTTTTTATTCATGTATGGTTACAATAAAACAAATGGAAGTAGTAAGTTTATTTGTATATAACTCTATAACTCAATGATAATAATTCTTTGTTTAGAGCCAAGAATATTGATTGTGAATCGGAAAGGCATAAGTATTCCTGAGAAACTAAGTTATATTTAAATTATTGCAATTATCACCTGTTTTCTAAGATTAACTGTTAACCCTTTAATCAGCTGATGTAAACATCCCACACAGCTCTTTCTTATGCTGATTTGATTTCCTTTGCATAAATTCAATTATTTTTAACATGGAATTTATAATTGTGACTAATTTCCTTGGCTTATGTATATTTCAGCTGCCTTAAAGTTCTCAAATAAGTATGCAGTTAGTTAATTTAACTTTCACAATCAAGTACTATAAGTTACCTTTATATTAATCTATTTGTCAATATTTGACTTTGCTATTTTTTCAACTTTTGCGTTTATAGTCACACTTAAAATTTGTTTAAAAATACACTTGTCTAAAAACGTGACCCTAAATTTTTGTAGAACACACCAGCGTGTTCTTTTAAAATATAATTCTAATTATACCCTATCCATACTTAAAAAGAGTCAGTATTTTCCCACTGCTCCTAAGATGAAACTAAATTCATCCTTTGGTGGCAAGTCCTCTTTTACCTACCTAGACTTATCTCTGTTCCCCGTTGCTCTCTCAATGGCGGCTCTACTAGTTTTGACTTCCTCTACTGTAATAGTCTCACCCTCTGGGAAGACTTTTGGGATCATTTAATGAAATGATTTCCTTCCTTGCATCAACTTATATAACCTACACTCTCAGCAAAGCCCTTCTTGAACTCAGACAATTTTATATTCTGTATTAGGTACTCTAATAGCATGATATGTTTTCCTTTATTTTATATATGTGATATCTGATCTGTTCTCTGTCCCCAATTATGCTCTGAGTTCCATGAACATAGGAAGCTATTACAAATTGGTGGTGTTGTTAATAATAATAAACTTAATGCCCATGATTATACCTGCACATATCTGGCTTTTTTATTAATTTTCACACAAATTAATTCTGTCATAACTAATTTATGCATCCTTTTTCCTAATTCCCTAGTGTATATTGTGTGCTAGTTAACTAATACAGGTGTTCTATGAAAATGTTGAGTGCAGATACTGTTGTTCTTCCATGATCTATTTTCTATTACAGTAGCTCCTGGGAAAATGTTAAGCCCAGCCATAGTTTCTATGTTCATTCACAGATACAGAGTCAAGCTGAACAACTATAAGTAAATGAAATTTAATTAACAAGAATATTTTGTGGGTCTAACCTGAAGAACAGACTGGTAGAAACGGATCTGAAGCCAAGAGCCAGGAGTTTCTTCTGGATCTCCCACATGGGTGTAGGGTTCCAAGGACTTGGGCCATTTTCTACTGACCATTGTTCTACAGTAGTATAGACAAGGGCTATAAACAATAATTAAATCTCAAAGTGTCAATTTCACTCTTTTACATTACATTTTTTGTACTCTATTTAGCTACCATAAATAAGAGCAGGCATGATTGTCTTTTGGGGACTGGCTTATTTCACTAAGCATAATGGTCTGCAGTTGCATCCAAATTGTTGCAAAAGATAGAATTTCATTATTTTTATGGCTGAGTAGTATTCCATCATGTATATATAACCGAATTTTCTTTATCAAGTCATCAGCTCATGGATATCTGGGTTAACTCCATTTCTTAGCTGTTGTGAATTCAGCTGATGTAAACATCCCACACAGCTCTTTCTTATGCTGATTTGATTTCCTTTGCATAAATTCAATTATTTTTAACATGGAATTTATAATTGTGACTAATTTCCTTGGCTTATGTATATTTCAGCTGCCTTAAAGTTCTCAAATAAGTATGCAGTTAGTTAATTTAACTTTCACAATCAAGTACTATAAGTTACCTTTATATTAATCTATTTGTCAATATTTGACTTAAGCTATTTTTTTCAACTTTTGCGTTTATAGTCACACTTAAAATTTGTTTAAAAATACACTTATCTAAAAACGTGACCCTAAATCAGTGTGTCTTGTGTCATTTGACTTTATGCTGAAGCAAAGAAACACAGGCTGTGTTAAAACAATGTATGTTTAAATATTTTAAAGATAAGGGAAAAGTGTGTATCACTTGAAGAAAAAAGTAAGGGTAAATAAAGGGGATTGTGAATTTTTTAATATCACCTTCTTTGCTTCCTTTAAATCCAAAAACACACACACATGTACACACACACACATAAACACACACAATTAGACCTATATTTCCTAAACAGATATCCACGGAATTCTGAGATAGTACACAAGCAATTAGATCAAACCAGAAAATAAACATAGAGGATATTTCTGGCACTTCAATTACCTCAAAGCTTTTAGGAAAAAATATATTCCCTCAAAAATGGATATATTGTGGTATACAGTGAAAAGTTTTATAGACTTTTATTGTTTGTATTTTTAATTGATACATAATTATTTTATATATTTATGAGATACTTTGTTATACTTTGGTTTATATATATAGACGTGTGTGTGTGTGTAATATTCACATCAGAGTGAACCTATTAGTTCAAATACTTACCATCTTTTTATAGTGAGAACATTGAAAATTTCTTTTCTAGATTGTTAACATGTATATTGTACCTTATTTTTGTCCATAGAAACCTTTTAACAATAAAATGTCAAATTTTATTCCTCCTAATTATTACTCAGTGACCCTGAATCAACACTTTTCCATCCACCCCACCTTTCCTAATTTCCTCAGCCTATGGTAACATCCATTTCAGTCACATCCTTTATGAGATTAACTCTTCTATATTTCTCGCTTCCATATATGAGTGAGATCCGGTGGTATTCTATTTCTACTCTTGACTTATTTCAATTAATATGTTATTGCCGCATGTTCCATCTACATGAGGAAATGGCAAAATCACATCATTTTTATAGATAAATAGGTTTCCATTGTATACATTACTACATTTCCTTTACTCAGTATTAATTGCTGTACATTTAAATTATTTCCAATTTTTGTCTATCCTGAATTGTGCAGCAGTATACATGAGTGTATATTTCTCTTCAACAGACTGATTTATTTTCCTTTGTGTGTGTGTGTGTGTGTATGTAAGTATATATTTCAGAAGTGGAATTGCTGGAGCATATAGGTAGCTTTATTTTTAATTATTTGGAGGATACTCATTTTGTTTTCCACAATGGTTGTACTAATTTACATTCCCAGCAGCAATGTCCAGTGGTTTTGTTTTCTAAGATCCTTGTCAGTACCTGCCATCATTTGCTTTTTTATTACAGCCAATGAAACTGCAGTACAGTAGTATCTCATTGCAGTTTGAATTTCATTTGCCTGATGATTAGTGATGTTAAATATTTTATGTACTTATTCATCATTTGTATTTCTTACTTGAAAAATGTCTACTTAGTTCAGATTCCCATTTTTAAATTAGCTTTTTTCCATTTGTTATTGAGTTTCTTAATGAATTTCTTAAATATTCTGGTTATTAATCTCTTATCATATATA
The DNA here is from genome assembly GCF_033115175.1 of Lepus europaeus. Lineage (NCBI taxonomy): Eukaryota > Metazoa > Chordata > Mammalia > Lagomorpha > Leporidae > Lepus > Lepus europaeus. The sequence continues at coordinate 47,250,397 of NC_084834.1, read as the reverse complement.
CACCTGGCAACTGTGTTCTTTCTTTCTGTAGGTTGTGTCTTCATTCATTTTGTTTTGTTTTTTGTTTTTTGCTGTACAGATTCTTTTTATTTTAATACAATATAATTTGCCCATTTTTACTTTTGTTTCCTGTGCTTCCAGAATCTGTTCTTAAAGATCTTTGCCCATTCCCATGTCTTAAAGTGATTCTGCTATGTTTTCTTTCATTATTTTCGTAATGTCAGGTCTTATATTTAATTCTAGAAGAAACTGACATTGTTAGAAAGATCTCAGGGCTGGTACTGTGGCATAGTGGGTAAAGCCACCACCTGCAGTTCCAGCATTCCTTATTGGCACCAGTTCGAGTCGTGGCTTCTCCACTTCCAATCCGGCTCTCTGCTGTGACCTGGGAAAGTAGTGGAAGATGGCCTGAGCCCTTCCAGATGAAGCTCCTGGCTCCTGGCTTCAGATGAGTGAAGCTCCAGCCATTGTGGCCATCTGAGGAGTGAACTAGCAGGTAGAAGACTTCTCTCTTTGTCTCTGCATCTAAGTAACTCTGCCTTTCAAATAAATAAATAAATCCTTTAAAAATAAAAATTAAAAATTATGTATTTGAACACGAGAGAGAGAGAGGGAGAGAGAGAGAGAGAAATCTCAAGATCTTCCATCTGCTAGTTCACTGCCCAGATGGGTACAATGTCCAGGGCTTGGCCAGGCTAAAGCTAGGAGCCATTAGCTTTATCTGGGTCTCCCACATGAGTAGCAGATGCCCAAGCCTCTGACATCTTCTGCTGATTTCTTCAGGCCATTAGCAGAGAGCTGGATTGGAAAATTGGTAGGGACATGAATTGGCACCTGGACAGGATGGTGGCAATGGAGGTGGCAGCTTTACCCACTATACCACAATACCAGTGTCTTCTTCCACATCTTACAAACTGTGCTTCATTTTTCCCCATTGAATTTGATGGTATGCGTTGACTTCTTATATACAATTATAACCTTCATTATGATGAGGTATGTTCCTTCTACATATTTGTTCGATATTTTTATAATCATGGATAATTAAATTGTATCACATGCCTTTCTGTAGTTTTTGAGATAATCATATAGCTTCTGTCCTTCATTCCATTTATGTGATATAGTATGTTTACTGATTGACATACATTGAAGGATTCTTCAATCCATGGGATGAGTTTCACTTACCCATGATGAGTAACCCTTTAAGTGTGCTGTTGAACTCATGTTGCTATCTCCTTGCCTATAGTTTTAGCAAGTATGTTAATCAAATGTATTGATTTGCAGTTTCCTTTTTTTTTTGTTTGTTTTGGTTTGGTTTGTTATCAGAATAATGAACTTCTTTGTCCTTTTTTTCTTTTTTTTTACTGTATTTTATTTAAAATCTATTTTATTTGATACAAATAAGGTTACTATTCCTTGTCTTTTCTTATTTACATTTGCATGGAAAAGCTTATTCCATCCTTTCATTTTCAGACTATGCATGCATGTATTTTAGAGGTGATGTGAGTTTCTTATAAGAACATATAGTTGGCTCTTGTGTCTTTATGCTTTCTTAGTCTCATAAATGTTCTGTAACTACCATACTTGGATAATTCAATCTAATGCATATAAGCCAATTATTGAAAAGTATGGGCTCACTACCGACATTTTGAAACTTGTTTTTTAGTTTTATTAAAAGTTCTTTTTTTTCTCCTTCTCTTACAATCTTCTTTTGTGGTTATTTTCTCTAGTTGTGTGCTTTAATTCCTTTTTTTTGTTGTTTTTGGGGTTTCCATGATAGATTTCTGCTTTGAGAAACTGTTTTGGTTATAATAAACCATTTTGAAATGACAGCAACATAACAATAACCATAAAGAGTAAAAGGAAGAAAAAAGAAATATAAAAATTCTAATAAAATCTCTAGACTTGTATTCCATTCTTTTCCACATTTTGAATTTTTAATGTTCCAATTACATTCTTCTATATTGCTTATATCTTATTGTACTAATGCAGTCATTACTATTTCTTAATAACTTTGTTCTTCATTCTTCATATTATTTATGATTTACATGCCAACAATACTAGATAATTCTGAATTTGTCTTTATAATCATTCATACCAGTGAGTATTCCACCATACAATGTTTTCTTCTTATTTATTTGCAACTCCTTCTTTTGGTATAAGAACTCTCCTTAGCATTTCTTAAAGAGCAAGTTTAATGATAGTGATAAATCTCTGACCCTTTGATTGTAGGGAAACAGCTTTATCTCTCATTTATATTCTTTTTCTTTTCTTTTTTTTTTTTTGGACAGGCAGATTGGACAGTGAGAGAGAGAGAGAGAGACAGAGAGAAAGGTCTTTCTTTTCCATTGGTTCACCCCCCAATGGCCCCGGCGGCCAGTGCGCTGCAGCTGGCGCACTGCGCTGTTCCAAAGGCAGGAGCCAGGTGCTTCTCCTGGTCTTCCATGCGGATGCAGGGCCCAAAGACCTGGGTCATCCTCCACTGCACTCCTGGGCCACAGCAGAGAGCTGGCCTGGAAGAGGAGCAACTGGGACAGAATCCGGCGCCCCGACCGGGACTAGAACCCGGTGTGCCGGCGCTGGGGGTGGAAGATTAGCCTATTGAGCCATGGCGCTGGCCATCTCATTTATATATAACGGATTGCTTTATTAAGTACATATCTTGTTTTCTTGGGTTTCTTTTTTTTTTTCCCTTTAATTTTTAAAAATAGCATACAGTTCTCTTCTGGCCCATAAATTTTATGCAGATAATCCTGTAGTTGGAGGAATTGTGATACACTTATTTGTCATTTCTTTCTCTTGTCTTCCAGGTGTAAGAGTGCTATCTCTATCTTTTATCTTGGACAGTTTGATTATACCAGATCTTGGGGTATACTCAGTTGAGTTGAATCTGACGTGATTTTTGACCTTTTTTCTGTATGTTTGTATCTGTGTCTAGGTTTGGGATGTTTGCTGTTATTAACTGTTTGAATAAGTTTTCTGTATCTTTGGCTTTTTCAGTTTCATTGAACCCCACTAACTCCATTTTCTTAGTCTAATACTGTTTCAAAGCCCTTATTAGCTTTCTACATTCCTCATTATCCTTCTTTGTTTTTTCTCATATACCTATGTATTATCAAATATTCTGATTTTGAACTCTGTCTTCTGTTTGATATACTTGTTTATTGATACTTTCACATTTTAAATTTCATTTAGTATACTTGCAGCTCAAAGATTTCTGTTTCATTTTTTAATTACTTCCAATTATATTAAGTTTCTCTGCTAAATACAGAGTTGTATATGTTTTCTTGAAGCTTTTTCAATTTCCTTAAAACAGCTATGTTTAGTTGTCTATGAGCTCAAGTGTATGTATTATATTATCAATTCTGTGTATATATCACCAATTCTGGTGAGTTATTTTGTTTATTATGTGAGGCCATGGTTTCCTGAAAATTTCTACTGCTTGCAGTCATATGATATGACTTATTTGCACATTGAAAGATTCCATATTTATCCCATACTTCATAATCCAACTTTCCCTGTACTTCTAGGATTTAGTCTATTTCTGTCTTCTGACCTAGGGAAATGTCTGCAATGATCAGAAGTAGATAATACTCTAAATCTAGATTTGCATAAGTCTGCTACTATAGTATTACCACTATTTCAATATTAGAGGGTGGCACAAGCCCATGTTTATTCCATATCTAGAGTTAATTTGTTATTTAGCAGGAAATGGGGGAGTGTCTACAAAGTCTAATTCATCTTTTCAATCTTCTACTTAGGTATCATTCCGGTCCAGATGCCTCATCCATAGTCACTGCCCTGTGGTCAGGCATTATAGGATTCTTCTCACCCTGGGCATTACCACCACGTAGGGGCCGTCTTCAAGCTCCCATACAATGACTTCACCTTAACCTCTCTTTTCTTCTTCCAAACATTTATTCACTGTTTTATTGGATGAGTGTGAGGAGAAATCATGTTGAGACTACCATGACAACCATGGCTGCAGTGCCCTCATACCCGGAGCCAGCAGCCTGTTGACAGCAGCACAGCATAGGGGTAGGAACAAGGACTACACTGCTACAAGCTGCCCCCTGCTGTGGTGGACTAATAGCCTCAGACCTCTGCGATCAGCCACAGATGCTGCTGCTCAGGATGTAAAAAAGTTGGAGCTACAAATCTCCAACTGTTACCGACATGGATCCAGAGGCTTTGTTTGCAGATTCTAGCCTGCAGATAAAAGCCATTAGGATCATCTTACTGCTATTTTCTAAAAGATTTATTTATTTATTAGAAAGACAGAGTGAGAGAGAATATTTTGTCTGTCTGGTTCATGCTCACAAAGCTGCAACAGCCTGGGCTGGGTCAGGCTGAAGCCAGGAGCCAGGAGCTTCCCGAGTTTCCCACTTGCATGCAGGGGCCCAAGTACTTTACTATTTTACTTGAGCTATCATCTTCTGCTTTCCTAGAGTTAGTTTTTTTTGTTGTTGTTGTTGGTTTTTTCTTTTTTTTTTTAACTTTTATTTAATGAATATAAATTTCCAGTGTACAGCTTATGGATTACAATGGCTTCCCCCACCCATAACTCCCCTCCCACCCGCAACCCTCCCCTCTCCCGCTCCCTCTCCCCTTCCATTTGCATCAAGATTCATTTTCAATTCTCTTTATATACAGAAGGTCAATTTAGTATAAAGATTTCAACAGTTTGCACCCACATAGAAACACAAAGTGAAACATACTGTTTGAGTACTAGTTATAGCATTAAATCACAATGTACAGCACATTAAGGACAGAGATCCCACATGAGGAGCAACTGCACAGTGGCTCCTGTTGTTGACCCAACAAATTGACACTCTAGTTTATGGCAACAGTAACAATCCTAGGCTGTTGTCATGAGTTGCCAAGGCTATGGAAGCCTTCCAAGTTTGCCGACTCTGATCATATTTAGACAAGGTCATAAACGACAGAGTGAGGATAGTAACCAATGATCCTAAGAGTGGCATCGACCAGGTTTGAACAATTATACAGCATTAAGTGGGGAAGAGGACCATCAGTACACACAGGTTGGGAGTAGAGCCATTGGTGGTAGAGTAGAGGTTATGATTACGAAGGAATGAGGCCCAAGTGCACTAGACAGGGTCTAGAACAAAGGACAGAGTCATTATTAGAGGAGCTAAGAAAGGTGCTGTCTAAGCTACAATTAAGTTTTCTGATTGAGAGGCAAATAGAACCTGAGAAAAGGGGCTTGATAATAATCTGGTGGGCTTTAGGCCTTGTAAATTCAGAGGCCCAGACCTATCTATCTCTTCACATGGGGTACATCCTAAGGGAGGTGTGAACCTCCTAGGGGAAGGCACTCTATTGACTTTCATTACTTGGCTGGCCTGGGAGGAGAGCTGGCCAGGTAAAGGCAGGGGGCATCTCTAACAAGAAATTGACAGTTCTGCCTGCAATGTTGTTGACCCTACTTGACCATCCCCTCAGCTGCAGTGGTCACTTTGGAAGCTGGGCTGAGTGAAGGGTTTTTCAGCTTAGAGCCAATAAGATCTGTAGCTCTGACCTGGGCATCCTTCGACTCCAGGGCAGGTCCATTTCCAGTGATCCAACTCTTGGCAGAGCTGCCAGGGCTCTTCACAAGCTGACTTCTGCTGAAGCCCAGGCTTACCACCTTGAAAGCCACTGCAGTGGACTGGCCTGTTGGGTCTCCTTGAGGGCAGATCACTGTACAGATCAGCCATTAACAGGCCTGCCACCCATTGCTTCTGATGCCGAGCTTTCTTTTCCTCCTGGTTTGTGTTAAAGCAGACCAGAGGATGCAAGTCAAGGGAGTGCCCAAGTTCCATCTCTAATCTTCGGTGGCCTGAACTACAAGTCTATTGTCACAGGCATGTTCTGTAGTAGTTTTTCTAAGGTACACAATGCCCATGAGGAAAATTATATTCTCACTTTAAAACTTTCTTTCCCTTTGGTCTGAAAGTGAGGTTTTTTTCTATTTATTGTATACTTCGCTGATGGCAAAGTGAATCTAGCTATGAGATTATTATTTAAGTTCTTATTTTGGCTATGCTATTACAGAAAAATGTTAGCCATCTCTTTTATAAGGTCTAAAGATTAAATTGTGGTCCTACAGATTCCTTCATAATAGAATTAGTTTCCTACCTTGAAGAGAATAGAGAAATGAAAGAACAAGTTGGGCTTAGAATAGAGAAATGAGGGAGCAAGTCCTAGATCGCTTGCTGACAATAGCAATATCACATGAATACTTAGCAAACCGTTTCAACCATTAGATAACAACTTAAGAAAACATTTACCAGAAGGTCCAATGCCTTCTATAAATTTTAAGAATCATGTATTTGAAAACACCTCTTAAATATCTAACATGGTGTAGTTTGTTTCACCAGTAAACTTAAGCACAACCATCTAAAATGTTTTTAGTTTCTTTCTACCAACACGTTTAAAACATATGATACACAGATTCAGGTCACACAAATTAAAATGTATCTTTGATTGATTTTAGCAGCTTAAATTTATGGACAATCTTACCTATAAGCCATTTAAAATAAAACTCTTAATAAAATTTCCCCATGTGGACATACAATATGTACACACATATAACATAGCATAATAGACCAATATAGCAATTTTAATAATAGCTTTTAAAATCTTTAACTCTTTTTGTAGATTGCCAATTGATTTGAATTGCTTTTTCTTTTTAGTAACCTCAGTTAACCATACTTTCTCTCAGGTGGTACTGTTAATACATTATTGGCTTCATCTGTTTACAGAGCCATCCCAAAGTACTGAATACAATAAAAGTGGCTGGAAAAAGTCCATAGGAACCTATAGGAGGACAGCTAAACACAGAACCAACAACGCTTTAGTTTTATGAGCAGCACATCATATATAACTGTGGATGACAAAAGACTTTAAGTCGCCATGTTTAAAATTATAAACTCATCAACCAACAAGAGGCACTTGCTTACTTCACAGTATTTTTGAAAGCACCTGTAGGATTTTACAAGTATTTAACCCTTTAGCACGGAGTTCTCAGACAGTTTTGTGTCCCATTTCTTTCACTCTCTGAACAAATAGGAATCTTTCTCCTCAATATCTGTCTGAGCTTGGAGTAGGAATGGTAGAGACAGTCTTGGCTGTTCAGCCTGAGACTAAGCTGGGTGATACCGAATCTCATAGCTGTCAAGCCCTATACAGTCTTAAGGATGCACATTAGGCCCATGCACAGCTGATGGTGATGCAAGCCAAAATACAAGTGTATCCTGAGGGAATTCATATTTATTCCTGATATTAGTGCAGGTCTTAAGACTTCATCTATGAGAATTAACCTAGGGATAGTCCCTGGGATCTATCTGGTAATGGGTATCACAACAGCTGAGCTCCTGGGACAAAGCCTTAAGCTTGTATTTCTACCCTGCAACCCAGGTGGTATAGACTTGCTCTGCTGTCTTTCTAAGATTGAGCATGTCTTCTCAAGGTCAAAGCTGTTGCTGACTTCTTGGTGAAAGAGCGTCCAGAAGCCTAGTCTGCAAGTACTGACCTGGATACAGGGGCCATGGTGCACTGGGTTTCACCATGGTGGGCCTGGCCCAGGATTTCCATTCCAAGATCTGATTTAAATCACATTCTCTCATGCTTGTGTGATGTCTTCATATTGAGCGGCTTGGGTTTCAGGGAGAGGTGACACTAAGCAACTCTTTCCTTCTTACCATCTACAATGTGTGTTTTTGTTTTATTATGCTAAAACTAAGCATTGTGTTCTGTCATCACTTCCACTTCCAAAGCTCTTGTGAAAGTAATTTATTGTGTGAAAATCTGTCAAAACTGGTGTCTCTGTGGAGAAAGGATCACTGGAGCGTCTATCTTGTTGTCTTGCTCTGCTCTCATCTTATGAATTTTTAAACTAAACCCTATCATTAAAGAAAAAATGTTTTACTTTTAGAGAGCTCCTTTGGACTATGCCTAAAATTCCTTTGATGTTAGGTGCATATGTATGGAAATATGTTTCATTTTAAACTATTGTTATGGTTTTTGTTTCTCATTATAGGTAGTTATTTTTATTTATAATATTGAGAAAATGTGTTTGATCAAAGCAATGTTTCACTAAATCTGTAGAATTATACAGTAACTCAGGTTGGCAAAAGTGAGCTTAGAAGAAATACACAAGCTTCCACAATCATTCTCTGATTTAATTTCCATGATGCCATTAAATATGTCCCATATTTGAATGCAACTTAATTCTTGAATTATCCTATGCAATCACAGACAATTAAAAATCTGAAATGAACATAATAGGTATTACATATTTTATCTTGCTATTTTACACACAGATTTACTTATATTATTTTTTATTTTTATTAATATAAACAGAAGACATTTCATGTATTTCATCAGTACAATTCCAAGAAGAGAATAATATTTCCCCCTTTAACCATTCCCTCCCTCAATCACCCTCTTTCAACTTTTATAAATTAATTTTTTGTGGCCGGCGCCATGGCTCAACAGGCTAATCCTCCGCCTTGCGGCGCCGGCACACCGGGTTCTAGTCCCGGTCGGGGCACCGATCCTGTCCCGGTTGCCCCTCTTCCAGGCCAGCTCTCTGCTGTGGCCAGGGAGTGCAGTGGAGGATGGCCCAAGTGTTTGGGCTCTGCACCCCATGGGAGACCAGGAGAAGCACCTGGCTCCTGCCTTCGGAACAGCGCGGTGCGCCGGCCGCAACGCGCTACCGCGGCGGGCATTGGAGGGTGAACCAACGGCAAAAGGAAGACCTTTCTCTCTGTCTCTCTCTCACTGTCCACTCTGCCTGTCAAAAATTAAAAAAAAAATTAATTTTTTGCAAAGACATACTTTCAATCCACTCTATAATCACAGGCTTAGCCCACTTCTAACCATAATATTCAATAAATAAAAAGTTGGAAGACCAAAGTTCCAAAGAAGTATAAACACTAGCTAAAATGACAATCACATCCCACAGTGGCCATCTCAATCCTATACATCTGTATATTATCTGCCACGTATTAGAGAAAATATATGATATTTGTCTTTTCTAGAATGGCTTATTTCACTAGGCATAGTGTATTCTAGTTCCATCTATTTTGCTGCAAAAGACAGCATTTCATTATTTTTTAAGGCTGAGTTATATATATATATATATATATATATATATATATATGTATATATGTGTGTGTGTGTGTGTGTGTATGTATATATTACATTTTCCTTAACCAGTTATCAGTTGATGGTAATATAAGTTGATTCCATATCTTAGGTATTGTGAATTGAGCTACAATAAACATAGGGGTAAGAATAATTCTTTTCTATGTTGGTTCCATTTACTTTGGGTAAATTCCCAGGAATGAGATGGCTGGGTCACATGGTAGGTCTATATTCAGATTTCTGAGGAATCTCCATAATGTCTTCCATAATGATTGTATAAGTTTACATTCCCACCAACAGTGAATTAGGTTACATTTATCCCCATATCATCATAGTACTTGTTGTTGTTGTTTTTTTTTTTTTTGATATTCGAGTAATAGCCCTTCTTTTTTTAAAATTATTTTATTCATTTATTTAAGAGTCAGAATTATAGTCAGGGGGAAGTAAAGACAGAGAGAGAGAACTTTCATTCTCTGCTTTCCTCCTCAAATGGTTGCAACAGCCAGGCCTGGGCAAGGACAAAACAAAACCCAAAATCTTCTTCTGGGACTCCTTTCTGGGTACAGGGGCCCAGAACTTTGGCTGTATTCCACAGCATTCCCAGGCGCATTAGGAGGGAACTAGAATGGAAGTGGAACAACCAGGACTTGAACTGGTGCCCATTTGGGATGTTGGCACTATAGAGTGTGACTTCAGCGCAGGTGACAGCCATTATAACTGGGATGAGATGAAAACTCATCATGGGTTTTATTTTCATTTTCTTGATGGTTAATAATCCTGAGTGATTTTTCCTTGTTGGCCATTTCAATTTCATATTTTGAAAAATGCCTGTTCATGTCATTTGCCCACTTAACTGGATTGCTTTTTTGTTGTTGTTGTTGAGTTTCTTGAGCTCTTAAAAGATCCCAGATATGAATCCCTTGTCAGTTTCATAGTTTGCAAATATTTTCTCCCATTCTGTTCATTGCTTCTTTTTTGTTGTCGTTGAGTATTTCCATTGCAGTGCAGAGACTTCTAAGTTTGATGTAATCTCATTTGTCTATTTTTGCTTTTATTGTCTGTGCTTCTGGCATATTTTCTAGGAAGTTATTTTGTATGCCAATGTTTTACATTGTTTTTCCAACGTTTTCCTCTAGTACTTTGATGGTATCAGATCATAGATTTAGATCCTTTATCCATTTATAGCTGATTTTTGTATAAGGTGCAAGGTAGGGAGTGCATAGTTGCACGTTTCCAAGAACTATTTGTTTAAGAGACTGCCCTTTCTCCAGGGATTAATTTTAGCTCCATTATCAAAGATTGGTTGTAAATAAATGAATTATTTTTAGGAGTGTGTATTCTGTTCCATTGGTCCATAAATCTATTTTTTTGCCAGTACCAGGCTGTTCTGATTATAAATGTCCTGTAGTATGTCACAAAATGTGGTTTTGTGATGCCTCCAGCTTTGTTTTGCTGTTTCAGAGGGCTGTAGCTATTTTGGGTCTCTTGTATTTCATATGAACTGTACCATCTCTTTTTTTCAGATCTGAGACGTATGCCACTGGTATTTTGAATGGGATCACATTGAATCTATAAATTGCTTTCACTACTATGGGCAATTTGATGACATTAATTCTTCCAATCCACAAACATGGAAGATATATCCATTTTTTGTGACATCTACTAACTGTTTCTTTAATATTTTGTAATTTTGGAATTAAACTAAGTTCTGACTTCCCTTCAGTATTTTACTCTATGACATGTCATCCTTCTCATAAAAAATGGTTTGATGAGCTTAAAGTTGCTTTTTTTTCTAAATACATCACACTTTATGTTTTTATATTTTAACCCAGATACATTTTTATTTAAGGTATATAAATGTTGTGCATTTCATATATAGAAAAAACGGACATAGTGCTTCATCCCATGGTACCCTCCCTCATGCCTGCACTCCCATTTTTCTTCCTCCTTCCCCTCCTATACACATTATTATATTTTACAAAGATCTGTTTTCAATTACCTTTATACACATAAGATTTATCCTACATTAAGAGTTCAACAAATAGTATGAAACAGAAATAAAAACTGCTCCTCAAAAGTCGAGACAAGTGTTGTTCAAAATTTTTAGCATCTCAAAGTATCAATTTCACTTCTGTAAATTACCTTTTAGGTAATTCACATTATATTTATTTTACTAAGTATAATCATTTCTAGTTGCATACATTTTGTTGCGAATTACATGATTTCATTTTTTTCTGCTGTTTAGCTTTACATGGTGTACCTATACCATAATTTGTTTATCCAGTCTCCAGATGACAGACATCTGGATTGATTTCTTATCTTAACTATTGTGAATTGAGCTGCAATAAACATTAGGGTACAGATAACTCTTTCATGTGTTGATTTCATTTCCCTTAGGAAAATTCCCAGAGTGGGAGGGCCAGGTCATATTGTAGGTCTATATTCAGATTTCTGAGGCATCTCAATATTGTTTTCCACAGTGGCTTCACTAGTTTATATTCCCACCAACAGCGAATTAGGGCAACTTTTTCACCATATCCTTGCCAGCATATGTTGTTTGTTGATTTCTGTATGAAAGCCATTCTAACTCAGGTGAAGTGAAACCTCATTGTGGTTTTTGTTATATATATGTATATATATATATGTATGTATTTATATAAAATATATACGTATTTTGGCACTTCTCTGATGGCTATTGATTCTGAGCATTTTGTCATATGTCTTTTGGCCATTTGGATTTCCTCTTTTGAAAAATGCCTGTTCAAGTCTGTTATCCATTTCTTTTTTTTTTAATTTCTTATTTATTTATTTATTGACAGGCAGAGTGGACAGTGAGAGAGAGAGACAGAGAGAAAGGTCTTCCTTTGCCGTTGGTCCACCCTCCAATAGCAGCTTCAGCCAGTGCACTGTGGTCAGCACACCGCGCTGATCTGAAGCCAGGAACCAGGTGCTTCTCCTTGTCTCCCATGCGGGTGCAGGGCCCAAGCACTTGGGCCATCCTCCACTGCCTTCCCGAGCCACAGCAGAGAGCTGGACTGGAAGAGGAGCAACTGGGACAGAATCCGGCGCCCCGACCGGGACTAGAACCCTGTGTGCCAGCGCCGCAAGGCAGAGGATTAGCCTAGTGAGCCGCGGCACCTGCCATCCATTATCCATTTCTTAACAATACAGTTTGTTTTGTTGTTGTTGAGCTTATTGAGCTCTTTATAAATTCTGGTTATTTATCCTTTATCAGTTGTATAGATTGCAAATAATTTCTCCCATTGATTTCTTCTTTATGTTGCTGAGTTTTGCAGTTTCCCAATGTTCTCTAAAAATTTGAAGGTATCAGGTGGTAGATTTAGGTCTTTGATCCATTTTGAGTGGATTTTTGTGTAAGGTGTAAGATAGGGATCTCGTTTCATACTTTAGCATCTGGAGATCCAGTTTCCCCAGCAGCATTTGCTGAAGAGACTACAATGGTCAGGTGTTGATTTTAGTTTCTTTATCAAAGTTGGTTGTAGATGCTTGGATTGATTTCTGGAGGTTCTATTCTGTTCCATTGGTTTACATGTCTATTTTTGTGTCTGTAACAGGACGTTTTAATTTTAACTGTCCTTGAAATCAGATATTGTGATGCCTCTGGGATTGTTTTTGTTGTATAAGATTGATTTAGTTATTTGGGCTCTCTTGTGTTTCCTTAAGAATGTTAGCATCATTTATTTGAGGTCTGAGAAGAAAGTTGTTGGTATTTTTTGATTGGGATTGCATTGAATCTGTGAATCATTTTTAGCAGTATGGTCATTTTGAATATATTTATTCTTCTGATCTATGAATGTGGAAGATTTTAGCATTTTTAATGTCTTCTATTTTTTTCTTCAATGTTTTAAAATTTTCATCATAGAGATCTTTGACATCATTTGTTAAATTTATTCCAAAGTTTTTCATTCTTTTTGCAGCTATTGTGAATGGTATTGTCTTTAAAGTTATTTATCACTCATGGTATTGTCTGTGTATACAAACAGTAATGATTTCTTTTTGTTAATTTTATATCTTGCCACTTTACCAAACTCTAGTTGTTCCAATTGTCTCTTGGTGGAGTCTTTTGGATCTTCTATATATAGAATCATGTCTTTTGCAAATAGGGATAGTTTGAGTTCCTCCTTCCCAATTTTCATCCCTTTGCTTTCTTTTTCTTGTCCAATGGCTCTAGCTAAATCTTGCAGGATTATATTGAATAATAATAGTGTGAGTGAGCATCCTTTTGAGGTTCTGGATCTTAGTGTGAATGCTTCCAAATTTCCTTCATTCAATAAGATGCTGATCGTGGATTTGTCATAAATTTCCTAGATTTTGTTGAGGAATATTCCTTATATCTTATTTGCTTAAGGTTTTCAGCATGAAAGGGTGTTCTATTTTATCAAATGCTTTCTCTGCATGGTTTTTGTTTTTCAGTATGTTAGTGTGATTTATCACACTTATTGATTTGCAATTGTTGAACCATCCCTGCATACCAGGGATAAATCATATTTGGCTGGGTTAATTATCTTTCTGTTTTGTTGTATCCAATTGGCTAATATTTTATTGAGGATTTTTGTATCTATGCTCATTATGGGAATTGGTCTCTAGTTCTCTTTCTCTGTTATACTTTGTTCTAGTTTACAAATTAAGGTGATGCTGGCTTCATAGAAGGAGTTTGTTATATTTCCTCCCCTTTGGTTGTTTTAAATAACTTGAGAAGAATTGGAATTAGCTCTTCTTTAAATGTCCAGTAGAATTCACCAATTAAGCAGTCCAGTCCTAAGCTTTTCTTTGTCTTAATTTTGTATCAAATTTAAAAAAAAAAATCAGCTCTTTCTTTCATTGATATTTTGTATTATATTTTTGGTTTCAATTTTGTCTTTTTCCTTTCTAATTTTAATTATTTCTTTTCTCCTACTAATTTTGGATTTGCTTTATTGTTGTTTTTCTAGGTCCTTGAGATGAATAGATAGCTCATTTATTAGAAGAATTTGCAATTTTTTGCTGTGAGCACCAATTTCTATAAACATTCCTTTTAGCACTGCTTTTGCTACATCCCATAAGTTTGATATGTTTCATTATCATTTTCATTAGTTTCTAGAATTTTTTTTTATTTCTCTTTTGATTTCTTCTATGACTCACTGTTCATCAAGGAGCATGCTGTTCATTCTCCATATCTATGAATATGGTCTGGAGATTCTTGAGTTGTTTATTTCCAGCTTTGTTTCATTTTGGTCTGAGAAGATGCATGGTATGATTTTGATTTTTCAAATTTTCTGAGGCTTGCTATCTTAGAGAAGTAGTTGTTCTATCTTAGAGAAGATTCCATGCACTGTTGAAAAGAATGTGTATTCTGCAACTGTAGGATAAAAAGTTCTATAGATATCCATTAGATCTATTTTGTGTATAGTGTCAACTAACTCTGTTGTTTCTTTGCTGATTTTCTCTCTTATTGATCTTTAGAAAGTCCTAAGACCCATGTTGGGACATTAGATAGATCTCTAAAGCTATATATATATATATATATATATATATATATATATATATATATAGACAGGCAGAGTGGACAGTAGAGGGAGACAGAGAGAAAGGTCTTCCTTTTTGCCGTTGGTTCACCCTCCAATTGCCGCCGCGGTAGGCGCGCTGCGCTGTTCCGATGGCAGGAGCCAGGTGCTTCTCCTGGTCTCCCATGGGGTGCAGGGCCCAAGCACTTGGGCCATCCTCTACTGCACTCCCTGGCCACAGCAGAGAGCTGGACTGGAAGAGGGGCAACCGGGACAGGATCGGTGCCCCGACCGGGACTAGAACCCGGTGTGCTGGCGCTGCAAGGCGGAGGATTAGCCTAGTGAGCCGCGGCACCAGCTAACTATATATATATATTTTTTTATTCCATCCCTTTTTGTTGGTCTGACTGAAAGAGTTCCAGAGATTTGCCTTTCAACTCAGATGTTTTTTCTTCTGTCTCACTGAATCTGTTGGTAAGGCTTTCCACCACATTTTTTATTTGACCTGCTGAATTCTTCATTTCTAATATTTCATTTTTATTTCTCTTTAAAATTCAATTTCATGGGAAAATTTTTCACTCATATCATGTATAGATTTCTTATTTCATGGACTTGCTTCTGATTGCTTCAGAGTAATGCTATGATTAACCTTTTGAATCCAATTTCCAGCAATCTCTTCCTCTTCACATTTTAGTATTGAACTGTTGTATTCGTTTCATTTCAAGGCATCATGTTGTCTTCCTTATTCTTGTTTATTGGATTTTTGCATTTATTTTTAGCATTTTTGGAGACACATGTTGGCTTTATTTCTTCTGAAGGCTTTTATTTTTGGATTATGTCTTTTTGGCTTAGTGGTGTGCGTGGTCTTACATTGAAAACTGATGTGTGCCCTGGGTATATCCAGGGAGCTCTCTTGAGTGTTCCAGTTTTTTTGAAGTATCCAGAGTGACACTCAAGTTTGACGTGATAGATCGCCTCGCCTCTTGTCTTTTTTACTAGAGGTGAGAGTTTGATCTATGTTGGCATAGTCTCGCCCTCACTTCCTCTCTTCCAATTTAATCAATGCCTGGGCACTAGCCCCAGTGGGTGCAATATTCATCCATGCTGCCACAGTAACCACAAAAGGTATTCATGCAGTCCTCAGTGTGAGCACAGATCCTGCCACAAGGACACACCCAGGCAATCAGGGAAACCTGAGCATATGGAGCTGCCTATAGCAACTGCCCAGAGATCAGCCATACCCTAAACCCTCCCAGGCACAGCAAACAAGGCTCACAGTCATGGGGTGCCAAGGATCCAATCATCCCTGCAAGTCCATCCAATCCACGCAGAGATGGAGACACTCTCAGAACCAGTTGCCTGTGGGTGCTCCACTTATTCAGTTTGATCCCAGGAGCCTGTGATTATTGGGAAGCTGGGGCCACTTCACGGTCCTATATGGGTGCCCGTCCCTGTCAATCCTCCCAGTCAGACTGAGTTTTCTCTTCCTGGCTAGCTGTTGTGTATTCATGCAGAAGCTGGCACAGCTGTTATGTATGTCCAAAATGCCACTCATTGTGTCTCAGCCAGTTGTGGGGCACTGTTGTTGGGGGGAAGGGGGGAGAAACACGCCTCCTTTTCCCTCTAGGTTGACAGATACCTGTCCCCACAGGGCCCCAGGTTGGATTCATGCCAGGCTATATTGCCAGTGGCTTGGGATGCTACAGTTTTTTCTCAGTTCACTCTCCAAAGCTGCTGCTGAGGCTCTTAGCTGCTGGGGTACTTCTTGATGTATGTTCTTGTGCTGCTCATCTATATACTCCACACAGTGCCGCAGCTCCCCTCTTCCTTCTGTGGAGATTCCTCTACAGTTTTCTCCCTAACTATTCCCTGAAATTGCACTTTCCCCCTTTTTTTAACTGTCTTCTCCAGCCTAGAGCAGTAAGCTCCCTCCTTATTTCGCCATCTTGGAATCTTCCTGATGTGCTTACATTTGGAAGACTGTTTCTCTTTCTGTTTATTTTAATTCTTATAAATATTTCAAAATTATTATACCGAAAAATTTTAATAAGTAGATTCTGATGAATCACATAATGAATTAAATTGATTTTTATTATGCAAAAGAAACAGTTACCTGAAATTTTTCTCTTTGAAGTATTGCTCATTTGTAAAAATTATACAAATGCATTTAATCTTCTAATTTATTAATATCTTGATTAGAATCATCTAAATGTTCTCAACAGCATGAATGAGTGCACAATAGTTAAATTGATCCTTTGTTCGAAAATGCCTTTTCTACTACTTTGATTTCAAATTCATTCTATAAGATTTTCAAAACTGAATGTTTTTGAAAAATTAGTGCAGCTTAATTATCACATACAATATCAAGTATTTGTACTTTCACCCTTTCCTGATGAAATAAGAAGCTTTAAAAATAAGAATTTAAAGGGAATGAAGCAGATCCTCTATTTCTTAATAGGCATCTAAAAGAACTTAGTATAGTTATCAGATTATATTTAACAAGCTTTCTTGATAAAGATACACCAAATTTCAGTATAGAAAGTGACACTGAAGTTAGCACAGAATTATTGAAATTATTTTAGAGACTGCAAATCAAGTAGTTTTACTTTCATTGTCAAATATAATTTCTCTATTGTAAATCAAAGTAATTTCTGAGTTACTTTAATTGGTTGGATACATTCATTATCAAAAGTTTCTTTTCCAAGGGCATTAAATAATGTGATTGAAAAATGACTAATAGGTAATGCACTCGTTTTTAATTAGGTGGCTTCTGCCATCCCTATGAATCTACAGAAGGAAATTTAAGTAGAATTTTAATGAAGAAAACAATGCTTTTCTTAGAGGGCCTAGATTTATTCTTCCTACATTATTACTCTATAGCTCCTTTTCACCCCTGCAGTTAATTAGAGGTACTTCAAATTTAATTGCCTTTTCAGAAATTGTGCAACTCATCATTTTGCCTGATTTCAATCCTGAACCCTAACTTTTCTGTGCTTATTATCATTGACGACCTCTGTGAACATTTTGCATAGCTCTCTTTCCATGTGCTTGTTTGATGTCAGCATCTTTTGGCCTCTCAAAGCCTTTTCACCCAGCTCAGTAAAAATTTACAACTAGTCGGTGAGCCTCAATCCTTCACCCATCAATTAGCCTTGCTCTCTGGGTTGGCATGCTTTGATGTGTCTGTAGTGCTAATTATGAAATGAAGGGATGATATGTAGAGGTGGAGTCATTTTAAAATTCTACTTTGCATCAAATATCCATGTGATTATCCCCAGGGCAGATAATTCATGTCTATTGTCCTTACTTTTAATTTTATATAAATGATTCAGATTTATTTGTGCTTAATGCTATGTGGACTACCAGACTATGATATTTTCAGATACACAACATTCATTCAAACTATGGCTGAACTCAGCTTCTTGATAAGTCCGACAAAGAAAGGAAAGAATTAAGATGCCTGAAACTCACTGCAAAGAGTTGGTATAAACAGCATCAAGTTCTACATGATACTCAAGATGACAGCAATATGCAACCACTTTAAGAGATGAGAGTTCAGAAGTTGCTTCTTGCACACAAGTGTTGGGGCACTACATACTAGAATGTAATATGGATTTGTTCACACATTACCAAATATATTGCAATGAATGAATATTCTATCAGTTTTAAAAAAATAGTCTCCTAAATGATCCATGGAAAACTTTACACATATGAAATAAAATGTTTATTTTTGTTGTCCCAATTAACTTTATCATTTTTCAAGTTCTTTGACATATTAATAAATAGAAGGGAAATAGAGTTTCCATTGGTATAAAATTATCTTTAAAATACTGTGACTATCTTAGAGACATGGAATAATAAGATTCTGAAAGCTTATACACACACATATATATGTGTGTGTGTGTGTGTATGAAATTAGACCCATGCTTCTAACCATATAAAAATCAAGTTAAGATGGAGCAAAGACCCAAATTTAACATGTGAGACTATGAACTTGCTGGAACAAAATAAGGGGAAACACTTGAATACATTGTCATGGAGGACAATTTTTGACAACATTTCCAAAGCACAGGCAACATTTCTCAAAAGAAGAAATACAAATGGCCAACAAGTATATCAGAAAATGTTCAACATCACTAACAATCAGGGAAATGTAAATCAAAACCACATGAGATATCACCTCACCCCTATCAGAATGGCTAAAAACCAAAACACAGAGAGTAGCAACTACTAGCCTGAAGAAGGGGGAGCACTTACAGTCTCTTGGTTGGAATGCAAATTAGTTTAGCCACTGGGGAAAACAGTTTGGAAATTTCTTAAAAAGCTAGAAACAAGCTCACTACATAACCCAGCAATCCCACTAATAGGTATATACTCAAAAGTCATGAACATGTTGTATGGAAAAGATACTTACACAACCACAGTTATAGCAGCTCTGTTCAAATAGCCAGAATTTGAAATCAAACAAGGTGTACATCATCAGATGAATGAATAAATAAAATATGATACACACACACAAACACACACACACTCAGAATGGAATATTATCCAGCTATAAAACATGAAATACTACCATTTGTGGCAAAATGAACAGAAATGGAGGACATCACGTGGAGTGAAATAAACCAGACACAGAAAAACAAATGCTGAATTTTCTCCCTTATATGTGGCATATAAAATTAAAGAAAGAAAGAAACAGAGAGAGAGAGAAAGAGAGAGAGAAGGAAATGAATGTGTGTATAAGTATTGCAGCAAATACAGTTATTTTTTTTAAGATTCATTTATTTATTTGAAAGGCAGAGTTAGAGATGCAGAGGCAGAGAGTAAGAGAGAGAGAGAATCTTCCATCTACCGGTTCACTCTGAAATGGCTGCAACTGCCTGAGCTGGGCTGTCTCAAAACCAGAAGTCAAAAGCCTCTTCCAAGTCTATACATGGGTGCAGGGGCCTTTAGAAATGTATCTGCCAACAATATTGACTCTGCTAAATACTAATTAAAAATTAAATATATACATTAAGAATAATAGTAAAAAATACTTTTGAATTGCTTCTACAATGTAGTAGCTTTTTCTTTCTTTTTTTTATTTTTATTTTTTTTAACTTTTATTTAATGAATATAAATTTCCAAAGTACAGCTTATGGGTTACAATGGCTTCCCCCCTCCCGTAACTTCCCTCCCGCCCGCAACCCTCCCCTCTCCCGCTCCCTCTCCCCTTCCATTCATGTAAGGATTCATTTTCAATTCTCTTTGTATACAGAAGATCAGCTTAGTATATATTAGGTAAGATTGTAGACATCTACTTAGAAAATATGCATCTGGGGCCAGTGCGGTGGCACAGCAGGTTAATCCTCCGTCTGTGACACTGGCATCTCATATGGGCACCAGTTCTAGTCCTGGCTGCTCCTCTTCCAATCTAGCTTTCTGCTGTGGCCTGGGAAAGCAGTGGAGAATGGTACAAGTGCTTGGGCCCCTGCACCCACATGGGAGACCAGGAAGAAGCACCAAGCTCCTGGCTTTGGATCAGTGCTGCTCTGGCCGTGGCGGCCATTTGGGGAGTGAACCAGTGGACAGAAGACCTTTCTCTCTGTCTCTCCCTCTCACTGTCTATAACTCTACCTCTCAAATAAACAAATAATAAAATAAACAAAGAAAGAAAGAAAGAAAAATGCATCTAATATGACCTTATTTATACTTAAAACGTCAAGGGACACAATTTTTAACACCTACAGGCACTTTGTCAAGTCACATACATTATTTAATTTTTCTCTGAATGTGTTGATTTATGAACTTGCTGTCAATATACTGGAACTAGAAATAACTGATTAGTATTTTAAGAATTAATGGAAAAAATAGACAGCTTGAAAAAACAGAACAGAAATATAATCAGAGAGATAGAAGTTCAGAGAAAGGTTAAAAATGAAGGCTAAGAATCAAAATATTGTAACATAAATAAAGACAGATTCCTAACTAGATTAGACATGGTCAAAGAAATAATCAGCAATCTTTAAGCTAAAAACTCTACCAAGATATGTACATACATAGATATGGAGATATATATGGATATATAAATATACATATATTTTTAACTTTCAGCATGTTATTTAAATGTTTAAGTAATAAAACTTTGGATTGAGATTGTGCCATAGTGGGTTAAGCTAACCTTGAAATGTCTACATGCCATATCAGAATTCCATGTGGGAGACTAAAATGAAATTACTGGCTGCCCCAATGCCAGGTATTGTGGGCATTTGGAGAGTAAAGCAACATATGGATAATCTGACTATCTCTTTTTCCCTCTCCATCTATCTCTTTGAGTCTCTCTCAGTCCATATTTTAAATAAATAAAAAAATAAATAATTCTTAAAGTACTAATACATGATTAATTTTATTGTTTACAACCACCACGGTTTTTCTTTCTTCAATTAATTTGAACAAATATTGAAGTGTATTTGATGGTAAATTAAAATCATCTTGTTTTCCTGAAGTAATTCAAATAAACAGGCTAGGTCCCCATTTCTTTTTCCTCATGGATTTTTTTTTCCTCTTGTCCAAAGGTTAATTAAATTAACTGAATCACATTAATAAATAATGTAGCTGCATTAAAACTCAGTTTTCGGCCGGCTCCGTGGCTCAACAGGCTAATCTTCCGCCTTGCGGCGCCGGCACACCGGGTTCTAGTCCCGATTGGGGCGCCGGATTCTATCTCAGTTGCCCCTCTTCCAGACCAGCTCTCTGCTATGGTCCGGGAAGGCAGTGGAGGATGGCCCAAGTGCTTGGGCTCTGCACCCACATGGGAGACCAGGAGAAGCACCTGGCTCCTGGCTTTGGATCAGTGTGATGCTCCGGCCGCAGCAGCCATTGGAGGGTGAACCAACGGCAAAAAGGAAGACCTTTCTCTCTGTCTCTCTCTCTCTCACTATCTGCTCTGCCTGTCAAAAAAAAAAAAAAAAAAAAAAAAAAAAAAAAAACCAACCTCAGTTTTCACTTACAATGATTTTATATACAAATCATGTACTATGTAAAATCATTAGTAAAGCTATGAATTAAATAAAAATATAAGAACTATTATATGGAAAAGTGTAATATTTATTTGAACTTTGTATAAGTTGATTTCTTCATATCTTAAGGTAATAATACCACTGGTCTCATAGAGTTGTTATCTTAAATGAAAGAATTATTATAGAAAAAACACGTGAATACCACATATCACATATACTACATGCTCCATACATACTCAATGTCTTTAGTCTGTGTTAGAGAAAAACGCCACCATTACCTGTTGGGTAAATGAGATAGAATGTAATGTAGGTGACAGTTCCACCAACTGAATTGTGTGACAAAATGGGAATTTCCCTTTTTTGTGAGAATTGAAAATCATATAATTACTAGTGCTTTAATGTGCCAAATCACTCTCTTTAGTCTCACTTGTAGAAGGGATGTATAAAAAGTAATTATACTATTGAAATAATGATCTGGCCCATTTATGGAGCAGGTTTCGGAAAGTGACAAACAGCTATACATCTTTTGACCCATCTTTCTTGAATCCATGGGAACCCAATACACATTTCCCTACCCATCATAGAGGGAACTAGGGCAGCAAATTAATATATAGCCACTGGCTTTCATGTAGAGTTGAGCATTGTATCCCTGGCCTGTACACTCAGTCAATCACAGATCAATAATAGGCCTGCAAGTCAAAAATGTGTTCATAGTGATGTACCTCATATCTTGGGTATTATTTCGTCAGGTATCATAAGAATCATTTCTCTCCTCTCAGTATAGGGTAACCTACAGGTTTAAATGCTCTACAATAGGGGTCAGCCAGATATTCTCATCTCATATTTGGAAATACCCATTTTGATATGTTTTATTACTTAGAAACACATTTTAGGGGTTATTCTTCCTCAATGACTGACCACCATTATGTTAACTGGAAAGATGATAGGACCTCTATTTTACTTTTTCCATAAAGCATTTAGTTGTATTTTGATATCAGTTAGCAACATAATACAAAAAGAAATTCTTATTCTTTGAATAAAAATCATAGCTGTTTTTCTTTTTGCTAAATAAGTAAAGCTCCCAGAAAGATAAATTAGAGCCTTGACTGGTTTTTCATCTCCACAGATTACCAAGCACACAGGAGTTGTTGAAAAGTCCAAGCCATGGCTCTTCCATTCTCACAGAAGAAATGTGTTATCAGCTGCAGGGTGGCCCTCAGGGGACTTTCACCTTTTTTTAAAAATTATTTTATTTATTTATTTGAAGGTAGAGTTACAGACGGTGAGAGAGAGAGAAAGGTCTTCCTTCCATTGGTTCACTCCCCAAATGACCGCAAAGTCTGCAGCTGCGCCAATCTGAAACCAGGAGCCAGCTACTTCTTACTGGTCTCCCTTGTGGGTTCAGGGGTCCAAGCACTTGGACCATCTTCTACTGCTTTTCCAGGCCATAGCAGAGAGCTGGATTGGAAGAGGAGCATCCGGGACTAGAACCGGCGCTCACATGGGATGCCGGCACCACAGGCGGAGGATTAACCTACTGCGCCACAGCACTGGCCCCAGGGACTCTCACCTCTTGTGAGTCCTCATCTGTATCTTCCTTTTTGAATCCACTCTTATCCCAGGCCTATACATCTTCCTGGTGGCATCTTCTGTTTCTACTCTGAGTTGCTTGATGGCCAACAGTGTTCAATCCACTATGCAATCAAATTAACTCCAGTTTACTTTTACTTCTTATTTTAAATGAAAATTAAACATATTTTCAACTAAACATGCACTATATTTCAGGTTTTGAGCTTGGGCACAATGAATGCATTGAAAAAATATGTGAATTATTTTCCAGTTACCGAATGTAAAAAAGAAAATAAGAACAAACCTTTCCTCTTTTCCAGCCAAAGAGACATGGCTCAGGTAGAAGAACATAAATTTTCCACTTCCCTCTTATTACTTTTACAATGCTTGAAAAGCAGTATCTAATCTTGAGTTTCACCATGCTTTGGAATTAATGAAATAAAAAAAAATATTGTAAATATTCTAAGAATATTTGCTTAGCTGAGGCTAATACTCCTGGAGATATTATTCTTATGTTGTATTTTTCATGTTTTGCTGCTTATGTACTGTTTACTCCCTGAGGCACAGATTAAAAATGAGGCAAGAACTCAAGAAATTTAGTGTTTTCCAAAAATGTCAAGTGTTATTTCAAGGTAATCTTTGAACAATGTGTTGTAAATGGAAGAGTATTTTGCTTCCTCATGAAGAACTGGTACTATATTGCTTCTGAAAATTGATCTCACTTCATAAGGAAGATTATCAGGGTGTCTGTGCCATAATATTATTTCTAAACCTTTCTTTTTTTAATGAAACGAAGCTGTCTTTGGAAATTGTTCTAGTGAAGAAATTGAATTGACTAAAACCTCCACATCAGATAATTTCCTCTCCTTGAACTTTCACAGCGTTGGCATTGTTGAAGGCATTTGTTTACTTATTTTTTTTCCTCTGAGTACTTTTACTCTTTCATGTTTGATAGTTCCAATTTTACTCTTATCAATATTTTGTGACATGGAAGTACAGTAACAGATATCATGTGTCCCTTCTTTAAGAGCCATCTGCATTCATTGTGCCAAACCCACACTAATAGCTACAAAATGTCCAATTCTTGCTCTAATTGTGTGTGTGTGTGTGTGTCTGGGCATTTTATTTTCACATTCTAATTATTGAACACTTTCCTGTAAAGTGCGCCCATGTCACTTCAAATTCAGCATTTGTTAAGCAAATTATATTTTTCCTTCAGAGGGAGTAACTTCAATTTACTTCTGTGTTTACTACTATTATAAATCTTAAAGACACTGTTAAATAAAGTGGAATTTTTTCTTAGTTCTCAAACTAACCAGTCAGAATACTTAGTTTACTGTGTTCAGAATGCCTGTCTACCAATTTTTCGCAATTCCAACTGTCATTGCCTTGCCTATTACCACATGACCGGATGCCCGGATTGCTGAACTAGTTCTCTGCCCAGCCTTTGAAGGTCAATAATTTTCATTCCTATCTGTGTTTCAGAGAACATCTAGATCAATCTTTAATAACAGATTAGTCTAACATGTGTTTTTGACTTTTATCAGTGGCCTATATCTCTTAGAGATCAACTGAATAATAATTTCCTGCAAAGATTTCAAATTCTGAAAGCCACCATAATGTATGCTATCCTTATTCAGAAATGCACATCCTATTCTTGACAAATTCAAAGTATGAGAAAAATATAGAAAGAGCTGATAGGTCAGATGATATATTTTTGTTTTATGATATTTAATTTTCCTTTTTTAAATCAATGGGCAGATTTCCCCATCTCAATTCAGCTATAAAGATTTCACTATTTCTTTTAAAGTTGGTTTTAAATTTTTTCATTAACATGTATTTATTCTGAATATTTTAAGGTGAATTCTTCCTTTTTACTTATACTTCCAAATTGTAATTTTGCTACTCCAGTTAATCTAAAATTACCAATTAGGTACTAGATGAAATCTTCAACATTTAAGATAAATAATTTGGTCAAAACAGTTGGTTAGCAAGCATATATATATATATATATATATATATATATATATGTAAATCAAACATATTTCCCATTAAATGGATAGTAAGTTGAAAATTGTGCAGCTAAGGCTCAATACGCTAATCCTCCACCTGCAGCGCCAGCACACCGGGTTCTAGTCCCAGTCGGGGCACCAGATTCTGTCCCAGTTGCCCCTCTTCCAGGCCAGCTCTCTGCTGTGGCCCAGGAGTGCAGTGGAGGATGGCCCAAGTGCTTGGCCCTGCACCCCATGGGAGACCAGGAGAAGCACCTGGCTCCTGCCTTTGGATCACCGCGGTGTGCCAGCCCCAGTGCACCGGCCGCAGTGGCCATTGGAGGGTGAACCAATAGCAAAGGAAGACCTTTTTCTCTGTCTCTCTCTCTCACTGTCCACTCTGTCTGTCAAAAAAAAAAAAATTGTGCAGCTAAACAACACATTTAAATAAAGAACATTCTATTTTGTGAATCTAGTACAGGAATTACTGTGACTATTATATACTATATCAGTTTCTTTTTGAAATGATGAGATACTTCTTTCATAGTTAACCTCTCAGGAACTGATCTGCATTCTGTTTGAAGAATTTTTTATTGTAATTAAATGAGCCTATACTGTAGCTTACTGTCAATGACGTAGCTTTATAAGACAAAACCGTTTCCCCAAAATATCATTTCTGAAAACTAAGAGTTGACCTTACCAAATATTTAAGTAATGAAATGGCTTTCAAGCAACAAAATTGCTTTAGGCATCAGGATTTTGTATTACTCGAAAAGGGCAAGTACAAATGCATTTACCTTAGTATTTAAATATTTTTAGATTCAATTGTATTTAACCTCTTAAGGAATTATTATTATTGTATGGGCTCTAAATTATCCAGATAAACTCTGACCCTTCAACCCTTGTTTACATTCTATGAATGGCATGGTGGGGTTCAGGGATGATAGATAACAAATACTATAAAGGATCTACAGGACAGAAGTGAAGAGCATGGACTTGATAAGAATCTTGTAGAGAGAGACAAGGAATGAGAAGACAGACTGTAACAAGGATCTCTATGGTGGGAAACAGAGTTTTTATGTAAGTGGCTAGCATTCAGAGAGGAAGGGATGATTGAAGAGACAGTTCCCTTACTGAAATATGTTAATAAGGCAGATAAGATTCAGACACCAGACTTTCCTTGAAGAATAACAGCATGACTCCAAGGAGAAACTCAGTAGGATTAAAGAACTTAGAGTAAACCATGAAGACCAGCATTTATTTGTTGTCTGCTGTGGCCTAAGCATTTTCAAAACGTTGTGTTATTTAGTGAACAACCCAAGGATGTGTTTATTCATATTTTTATTTTAAATATCACATTTTAGAAAGTTTAATAATTATCTCATGTGAGTCTAACAAAGGAGCCTAACATTTTGTTGATCATCAATGTCTTTTAATTTCTGAAAACCCCTGTACTTGATGTAGAGTTTGAATTTCAATTGAGTGGCCTTAAGTCAGCTTGGCAGCTTCTTCCAACAGTGGTCTAGGAGCAACAGGCCTTAAGCATGCAGGCCACCCTGCAGCCACTGAATCTAACTGTTTAGAAAAATAAGCCTCTGGTCATAAAGGTGGACCCAATTATTGAGTCAGTACTTTTAGAGATACCCTCTGTTTTTATGCTACAAACAAAATGAATGGATTCTCCAAGTTTGGAATTCCTACTCCTGGAACTTCTGTTGATATTTCTTTTTTTCTTTGAAAGTTTTCCTGCTGCTCTCCTATCCAGTAAAGTAGATCTGTGTCAGAACCCTCTAGAGCTTCATATAAAGGATTGGCTGCCAATACAAATCCTAGAACCCATATTCTACAAAATTCTGACACTCCCAGAAATGCCCTTACCTGTTTTCTCATCCACAGGGTCCAATATACAAAATATCTTCTTTTCTCTTGAGTGAAAGAGCATGATTTCCTGCAGATGAAATGTATGCTAAATAATTACCTCTTGTTTAGAAATAATGAACTTTCCGGGGCCAGGGCTGTGGCGCTGAAGGTTAAAGCCCTGGCCTGGGGCGCTGGCATCCCATTTCACCAACAATGATGCATGCAGACTGAAAGTGAAAGGATGGATAAAGAAATTCTATGCTAAGGGTAAAGATGTTCTATGCTAACAGAAACAAAAAGAGTTCATGTTGCCATCTTAATATGAAACAAATAGACATTAATATCTACAACCAACTTACAGTTGACAAAGGAGCTAAATCAAGCAGAGGGGCAAGGACAGCCTCTTTAACAAATGGTTATGAAAAAACTGGATCTCCTCATGTAGAAGTATGAAACTAGACCCCTACCTTACACCTTATACCAAAATCCACTCAAAATGTATCAAAGACCTAAATCTCTGACCCAGTACTACTACAAGACATGGGGATAGGGAAGCACTTCTTAGAAAATACCCCTAAAGTACAGCAAAGCCAAAATTGACAAATGGGATTACATCAAGCTGAGAAGATTCTGCACTGCAAAACAAACACCCAGCAAAATGAAGAGATAACCAACAGAATGGGAGAAAATATTTGCAAACAATGTAATTGATAAAGGATTAATAACCAGAATATATAAAGAGATCAAGAAACTCCACAACAAAACTAATATTCCAGTGAATAAATGGGCAAAAGACTGAAGCAGGCATTTTTCAAGATAGGAGATCAAATGGCCAACAGACACTTGGAAAATGCACAGGATCACTAGCCAACAGGGAAATTAAAATCAAAACCATAAAGAGGGTTTACCTCACTCTAGTTACAGTGACTCTCATATCATTAAATGACAAATGCTGGAGAAGATGTGGGGAAAAGGTATTCTGGTCCACTGTCGGTGGAAATGTAAACTTGTGCAGCCACTATGGAAGACAGTGTGGAGATACCTCAGAAATCTGAATATCAGTTGGTGCCATGGCTCAATAGGCTAATCCTCCTCCTTGCGGTGCCGGCACACTGGGTTCTAGTCCCTGTTGGGATGCCAGATTCTGTCCCGGTTGCCCCTCTTCCAGGCCAGCTCTCTGCTGTGGCCCGGGGGTGCAGTGGAGGATGGCCCAAGTGCTTGGGCCCTGCACCCCATGGAGAGACCAGGAGAAGCACCTGGCTCCTGCCATCAGATCAGCACGGTGCACTGGCTGCAGCGCGCCAGCCGCGGCAGCCATTGGAGGGTGAACCAACGGCAAAAAGGAAGACCTTTCTCTCTGTCTCTCTCTCTCACTGTCCATTCTGCCTGTCAAAAAATTTTTTAAAAAATCTGAATATAGACCTATCACGTGATCCAGCCATCCCATTCCTGGGAATTTACCCAAACCAAAAGAAATCAATATATGAAAGAGATATCTATACTCCCCTATTCATTGCATCACAATTCTCAACAGCAATGATATAGAATCTTCCCAAATGTCCAACTGTCGACTGGATAAAGAAATTATGGTATATACACACTATAGAGTACTATTCAACTGTAAAAAAAAAAAAAAAAGAAAGAAAATGAAATCCTGTATTTGCAACAAGATGGTTGCAACTGGAAACCATTATATTTAGTGAAATATTCAGTCCCAAAAAAGACAGATATTATATGTTTCCATGATCTAATGTAACTTACTGAAGTATTGGAGTCAAATAGACATTTTAAGAATAGATGATTGTTTATAGCCCTTGTCTCTTCCATTGAGGAACAGTGTTTTCTTTTTTTCTCTTCTTTACTTTTCCTTTCTTTTATTTTCTCTTTTATTTTATTTTCCTTTCTTTTTTCTCTATATTTCTAGATTGTGTAGTAATCACATTATTTTTATATTATATAGATTTGCATAATATTTAATAATTATAGCTCTCATAAGTTATAACTCTATCTTCTATTGTATCACATATGTGTGCTAATTCGAATACGAAGCAACCTATTCTATCAGATCATTAATGCTAGAATCTCTCATTCCCATTTTATATGTTTATGTCTTAACCTGCCTTAATTTTTTGCATTTTTTTCTGCTTAAATAATCAATATTCTCATTAATAGTTTTTTTTTACTTTATATCAGTAATGATTTTTAAGCATTAATTTTTAATTGAAAATGGCATTCTTTTTTCACTAGCAAATTAACTTTTTTCATTTTGTTTTGGAGTTATATGTTCTTATTTACACATCTATTTTATTTTTAAAAAATTCTATTCTGTGTTCAACTTTTACTTTTGTCTTCTATGCCTATTACTTCCTCTTTAATTGTTTTATCTTTAATTCATTCTATTTTCACTGCAGTATTCTTGAATTTAATTTTTGTCTCCTTTTTCATATTAAATTTTATGTGTGTTTATGTTTTAGTCTACATTACTGTTGTGTCATGATATTGGTTTTTGCTATCTGATTACATTTCATATTCTCAGTAGTATCCTTTCCATTTCCTTATGTTGCTTTTTCATATCAATTTGATCCTTCTCATTGATATTTATTTTAAGTATTAATGCCAAATATTTATTTCAGAAATACTTTCGTCATGATAGGGCTTTCCAGGCAATTTAATGTTTCTGAAACATTGCTTTCTTCTATGACTCTTTAATACATCTTTCATTACAGTGGCTTCTCCTTCAGCATGACAGGTGAGTAACTGGAACCACTTGTCAGTCACTTGAATAGCAATGTGGAGAACACAAGCTCAGCTCCAGTGCAGTTTATTGGCTGCTCATTCTTTAATTTTACTAGCTTCTCTACACAACCCCATACATTGTCTACTATAGTATTCACATTCCAGCTGTCTTTGAGTTTCAAGCAATCATTTTTTATAGGACCATCAGCATTTTGACAAATTAATTTACAGAGTGAAACTAGGGCTAGATAATAGGTATTTCAACTGTCTTCTTGGTCTGTACAAATAACATATCCAACATGCAAAATATTTATGTCTGTCACATATAGCATTTCTAATGTGGTATTTAGAAAAGCATCACATTTTATGATGTCTGTAACTGGAAATGACTTTTGCCTTATTTCTTTCATTATCCTTTATTTTCTGTTTTGTCATAGTTCCAGAGGTTCTATTTTATTTTGATTTTTAATGCATCTTTCATGAAATCAAGGGAAAATAATATTGAATGTTGAAAGTTGCAATGTCCAGCTGGCGCCGTGGCTCACTAGGCTAATCCTCTGCCTGCGGCGCCAGCACACCAGGTTCTAGTGCTGATTGGGGTGCCGGATTTTGTCCCAGTTGCTCCTCTTCCAGTCCAGCTCTCTGCTGTGGCCCGGGAAAGCAGTGGAGGATGGCCTAAGTCCTTGGGCCCTGCACCCGCATGGGAGACCAGGAGGAAGCACCTAGCTCCTGGCTTCAGATCGGCGTAGCACACTGGCCGTAGCAGCAATTTGGGGGGTGAACCAACGGAAAAGGAAGACCTTTCTCTCTGTCTCTCTCTCTCTCTCTCACTAACTCTGCCTGTCCAAAAAAAAAAAAAAAAAAGTTGCAATGTCCAGCCAATAACAATATTTTTCTGTCGGAAATGATATTTTTCTGTTGGAACTCTATCAGTTGGTTCCCAATTCTGCTGGTCAGACTATCTACATCCCTCCCATCCCTTCTCTTCAATTTAGAGAGTATAAATTCAACATATTTGTAAAGAATTTTTTTATACAATTTTCTCTCAGTGCAAAATCTTATGCCATATTTGTGAAGCATCTTAGGAATTAGGTAATGGTTTATAGCATCTTCTGTTATGTGTGAGGATTAATATTTTTTGCATGTTCTAAGATGATGTCTTTTCCTTGATTAAATTACTCATCTTCATAATCTTTTACCTCTTAAATAATTCTTGAGATTTATTGCAATGTGCAGTAGAGGGTCTCTTTACCAAAATGATAATTACTCTATTGTAGACAATTCTGTTGTTTATCTTTAACAGTCCTTTGCAGTAAAACCTTTATATTCACTCAAATTTCTGTATTTGTGTTGTCTGACTTAATAGCCACTAGTCACATATGGCTACTTAATACTCAAAATGTGTTCAGACAACTAAGAAACTAATTTTAAGTATTTTTAAACAATAACATTTAACTAGTA
Organism: Lepus europaeus; assembly: GCF_033115175.1. Classification (NCBI taxonomy): domain Eukaryota; kingdom Metazoa; phylum Chordata; class Mammalia; order Lagomorpha; family Leporidae; genus Lepus; species Lepus europaeus. Next base: position 47,219,131 of record NC_084834.1, on the reverse strand, counting down.
ATCACAAATTATATACAAGATATTTCCCTGTCTTCCATTAAAGCTTACACATAAAGTTGAACTCAAAGAAGGAGTTAATGGCACTGATCCTGTCCCGGTTGCCCCTCTTCCAGGCCAGCTCTCTGCTGTGGCCAGGGAGTGCAGTGGAGGATGGCCCAAGTCCTTGGGCCCTGCACCCCATGGGAGACCAGGAGAAGCACCTGGCTCCTGCCATCGGATCAGCGCGGTGCGCCGGCCGCAGCGCGCCTACCGCGGCGGCCATTGGAGGGTGAACCAACGGCAAAAGGAAGACCTTTCTCTCTGTCTCTCTCTCACTGTCCACTCTGCCTGTCAAAAAAAAAAAAAAAAAAAAAGAAAAGAAAGCAAAATAAAGACTAATTAATTCTTTTTTAAGCTTTATTTATTTTATTTGGAAGGCAGAGTTACAGAGAGAAAGTGGCAGAGAGAGAGAGAGGCAGAGAGAGAGGGAGGTCTTCGACCTGCTGGTTCACTCCCCAGATGGCCATAACGGCTGGAGCTGCACTGATCTGAAGCCAGGAGCCAGAAGATTCTTCCATAACTCCCAGATGGGTGCAGGGGCCCAAGGACTTGGAACATCTTATCCTGCTTTCCCAGGCCATAGCAGAGAGCTGGATTGGAAGTGCAGCAGCCGAAACTTGAACTGGCACCCACATGGGGTACCAGCCAGCACTGCAGGCAGCAGCTTTACCCACCACTCCACAATGCTGGCCCCAATACTTAATTCTAAAACCAGGAGTATTTTGAAGAAAGAAGAAAATAAATTCAACCTGTAGATTTGGCCTGGGAAGGTGTAGACAATAGTGTAGTATGGAGTTTTTTTCATAGAAAATGTTGTACTACATCTGGTAACATTGTTTGCATACTCAAATCATCCTGTGGTTGAATGAGAACAAAATCTAGTTAGCAATATTTGTTTCCTGTGAACCCCACAGTCATCTGATTAAAGGCATTTAGAAAACAGGTCACCACAAATTTTCAGACATGACCAGACTTAACATGCAGGGCAAGGTGAATTCTGAGAGGATATTGGAGGTGGTCTTCCTACGTGAAGAATTCTAAGTAGATACACTAATGACACTTCCCTGTTAATAACATGTTATTTATTATGCTAGTTTTTGAGACAATTAATAAATCTGTATACATGAATCTATCAAAGTTCTAATCAGTCCAGGAAAAACTAGGTTAGGAAGTACCAACTTTGGCATCAACTATTGGAATGGTGCCCAGCAGCAAGAATTGTCCAAAGACACACAGAAACTGTGAGCACAAGAAAATGTAACAGACATAAGTTGAAGTGTTCACCTCCCAAAGGCTAGCATCTTTGAATATTTCAAAATAGCATGAACACTTTCTGTCTTCAAACCATATGAGCCAAAAACTTTCATTTTTCCATCTAGTAGGCAGATCTCATGACTAGATGACATTTGTATAGTATTATTTATATAAAGTAGGTCAAATGTCTGCAAATTATAGCCTGTAGTCAGTATGCATGTATAAAATTTATTGAAACACAATCTTATTCATTTGTTCATCTGTTATGTATCACCGCTTTTGTACTACAAAGGCAGGGTTGAGTAGTTAAGGAGAGATTATGAAGTCCACAAAATCTAAAATACTTACCAACTAGTCCTTTACAGAAACCCTAGGCTATGTTAGATACCACAAATATCAGTGGCTTAATGCAGCAGAACTTTACAGGCTGCCAATGTTCCATGTCTGCTACAGATTTATAGAAGCCATGTTCTGCATAGTTGATCCAAACCCCAAGCTAACGGTGTTCAAATTTCGCTATATATGACCTATGATCATCTTGTGACACAGTAGAAAAGAAAAAAACTGGAGGGTTGCATAATGATTTCAAGAGCTTCTGATTGGATGTGATATAAAGCATAGTCATTCACAACCCAGAAATAGATTCAAAGTTTGCTCAACTATGCAGGGAAAGAGCAGTGTAAAAAAACCCATGTATATAAAATGAGTAGTAAATAACTCTGTAGATGTTATATATAAAATACCAATTATTGAAGCTATATTTTCTGTTTCCCTAGTTCACCTGTGAATGAATTTCAGCTCTGATTACATCCCGTACCCTCCATGAAAGAACTTTTCAAGATTGTCAGATTAGATCATTTTAGAGTTGTTTTTGTCATGTATATATCATTTATATATTACCATATACAATACTCTATAATTATTATACTTACATACATAATCGTATTTTATTATATCTGAGAAGCACATGTTTTATTCTAACTTTCCATATATCTTTACCAGAAAATTCATTGTCTTGACTCCTCAGGGTGAATTAATCACATTAAAGTATATTATATTTACCTTCATTTATACTTCTATAGTGTTGTATTATACTCTATCTATTTACTTTTACTTTCCGATGTGTTACAGATGTTATGGAAATATTTAGTTTTAACCTTAAATATATATGTTTAATCTATTCTTTCAAGTTTCTGAAGTTATCGGTAAGTGAAGACATATCATTTTAGTCTCTCATGTTATCTGTTAAAAAAGCTCATTTAAAATTTGTTTTTCTATTAATCATTTTAAAATAAACACTTTATTTGTGATTACATGGCCATTTTGAACAGCAAAATCACTTCTAAAATATATAAATCAAGCACTTTATATAACAGGCACTGAATTAGCATATAAGTACAAATCTGTTAACTCACTTTATATTTTTATTTTATCTTACATATTACTTTAATTATTTTAATATTATAAATCAGAATTATGATTTCTGATTGATTCTATGCAAAAGGCTTTAATATTATACACTATATCACTTCAAATTTTTATTTTTTAAAAGATTAATTTATTTATTTGAAAGGCAGAGTAAAAGAGAGCAATTAAGTCACTGAATGCCACACCCAACATATTAGAGTGCCTGGTATAAATTCTATTTCTATATTTTTCACAAAAGTTAAAATCAACTTATACAAATGTCTGGTGTACACATGCTGATTATTTTCTTGAGAGGTTAATGAATGAGAAAAGTACTAAACATCACAATTAAAAAAGGAAATTTAAGGGATCCTTTACCTATTGATCAATATGAATTATATGAATTATAAAATACACTTACAAATGAATGTAAATAGATCTTACCAGTAGAAATAATCTGTTGCATTCCGAATGAAGTGCTTGTGGTTAGAATTGTTTGTGTTTCGCAGGATTAACATAAAGTTAACATTGAAGTAACACCATGACAGTAGGGACTCCATGTTGAAAAAGCACCCTTCACAGTGAGACTATGGTCAGAAACTAACTATGGTGTAAAACTTAGATAATAATAATATACTGCCTCGCATTTGGCAGAACATAGAAATTCCTTAGCATGATTGCTCAAGCTTAAAACAGATTGCACCTGGATTATTGTTAAGACTGTAATTTGTCATAAGTCCCACATATGATTTGGGTCAGTACCTGGACTAACGTCAAGACTAATTGATATTGTCTAGATTGTAATGGATATTAATTTCACATATGCTTTAGGTCAGCTTGACCCTAGGAACAATTTATTCCCCCTGACCATAGCAAAATGTATTCCCCTTCCCCAGCATTCTGGTTTTGACTTTTATAAACCCTGGTGCCCTGAGCTTCCCGGTCGAGAGTTCTTTAAGATGCAAGCTGGGGCTCTCCACCATTGGCCATAAAGGTCTATCACATTTTATCAATGCGTGGTGCTCCTCTCAGTCACAACACTTACTTGCTCAGTACAGCAACATAACTTTGAAAAGTGTGTGAGTTAGGTGTGTGAGATAAGAAACTCAATAATATTTTTTGGGCTGGCATTGTGGTGTAGTGGTAAAGCCACTGCCTGCAGTGCCGTGCTGGCATCCCATATGGGCCCTGGTTCGATTCCCAGCTGCTCCACTTCTAATCCCTCTCTCTGCTATGGCCTGGCAAAGCAGTAGAAGATGGCCCAAGTCCTTGGGCCCTTGTACCCATGTGGGAGACATGCAGGAAGCTCCTGGCTTCAGCTCGGCTCAGCTCCAGCCATTGTAGACATCTGGGGAGTGAACCAGCGGATGGAAGCAGGGATACACAGCAGACTCATAGAATGGCAGATGTCCTAAGCAACACTCTGGCCTCAGAATCAGCACTTAAGGCATTCAGAACTGGTTGAAGAGCCCATGAGAGTATTTTAGGCATGGAAAGCCAAGAAACTGGCAAAAAAAAAAAAAAAAAAAAACAAAAAAAAAAAAACCTAAATGAAAGATATCTGCAAGTGAGATCCCAACAGAAAGAAAGTGCCATCAAAGAAGGAAGTACCTTTCTCTGAAAGAAGGAGAGAACTTTCACTTTGACTACGACCTTGTCTAAATAAGATCAGAGTTGGCAAACTCAAAAGGCTTCCATAGCCTTGGCAATCCATGACAAGAGCCTAGGGTGATTACTGACTCCATAAAAAAAAAAAAAAAAAAAAAAAAGAGTGTCAATTGTTAAGTCAACAACAGGAGTCACTGTGCACTTACTCCCCACATAGGATCTCTGTCCTTAATGTGTTGTACAATGTAAATTAATGCTATAACTAATACCCAAACAGTACTTTACACTTTGTGTTTCTGTATGGGTGCAAACTGTTGAAATCTTTACTTAATATATATTAAATTGATTTTCTGTATATAAAGATAATTGAAAATGAATCTTGATGTGAATGGAATGGGAGAGGGAGCGGGATATGGTAGGGTTATGGGTGGGAGGGAAGTTATGGGGAGGGGGGAGCCACTGTAATCCAAAAGCTGTACTTTGGAAATTTATATTTATTAAATAAAAGTTAAAAAAAGAAACTCAATAATATTTTTGGTTGTTTTTAAAGTTATTCTCATTTTGTCTATATAAGGAAAACATTACTTATGTATTATAAACACTCACTCATCTTTTTTCTTCCCAGCCCACTCTACCAAAACAATGTCTGTGTATGTGTTTTTTCCTCACCTTTTAAATAAATTTCATCACTTTATCCATTGTATTTGTGCTTGTACTTAGAATGCTTCTCTAAGTAAGAGACAAGAACCAGGAATAGGGATTAAAACTCCAACCTAGAGCACAACAGTTGCTCAAATCACATTAACATATTTACTTCTGCTCTAAACTCTATTTTTAAGTATTAATGATCATGGACATAGATTAAATGTAGAAATGTATGCATTTATGGGATAAAGTTTGAAGTGGGAGAATGTGAAATCTCGGTCAATTCAGAAAATGTTTCATATATTGAAAGGTTCCTAAATTTTTGATCAATGAAGATCATGTGTTTTAGAGTTAAAAATTAATACTATTTAGAGATTCAGATGTATTACTTTCCTGAATTTTGTTTTGAGAAAATACATGTATTTATGTATTTATTTATGTATTTATTTGTTTATTTATTTCTATAAAAATATTGTCTGTAGTCTGGCAGGTTACCATTAGCCATTCCAGGCTTCCACAATTTTTTCAGTATTGCTTGTCTTGCTGTATTTTCATGCACATTTTAATTAAAATAAGATGACAAATTCAGACCTTAATCTGGCATCCTAATCTGGATGCTCCAATATCTATATGCAGATCTTGTTTTGCTTGAATCATTTAGAACATTCGATGTACCTGTTATTCCTTCATTTTGAAGTAAGTTTTTCTGCTAGTTTTCCACTTTTTTTTTAATTTTCTTCTGCTCTCTGTTCCTACATGGATCTTTTTCTCTCATTGCCATGTAAAATAACTAGATATGTCTTCTCTCTAACCACTGTCACTGATTATCTCACTTAGTTACAGCTGTAGCTACAATTAATAATAATCCATTGATCCCTTTCACTATATTTCAGTCCAGTAACACATGAGCTGCAGAATCATATATGTAATAATATAAAGGGACGTCATTATTGAATACTGAACACATCAAATTAGGCCTTAAGATTTTTTCCTTTGCTACCCAGTATTCTTTTAGTGCTCTAATTCCCTAATATTCAGTATGATTTTTATCCATCTTTGAATAATATTTCTAACAAAAACTACATGTTCCATTTTATCCCAATGTTTGCTGAAACTACTTTTCAGCTCTCTCTCAAATGTTCTTCCTCTTTATTCTCATAGGGGTATATTTTAGGTCAGATCTTCAATTTTTCCTTCCTCTGTTACTACAAATGCCTCATGGTTGACTTTTTATCCTCTTGGTAGGCAGTTCTACAATTTATTTATCTTGCTTGTCACAATGGTTTCTCCAAAACAAACTGTTTCCAAGACTTTGAAGTCATCCTGGAGGTTCCTGATGCCTTCAAGACAAAATCCGGCTCAGTGGTATAACACAAAGGGCGTTAACTCCCTCTTCAGTGGCAGCTCCATTGCTCCTCATGTGAATGGTTCTGCTCTCAGGCTGTGCATTTGTCTCTGGCACAGAGGGACTCACGTCCTTTTATACCTGCAACAGCCCTCTTGTTACCCAAGACTCATCTTGGGAGACTTTTCTTTGACCATTTTTTCATAAGAGCCGTTGCTTATTTCTATCAAAGCACACATTACACTACATTGCAAACATTTTTATAAACATTTGTGTAACTTGTTCTGCAACAAAATTGTCGATTTTAGGACATTAAATTTGTTAGATTTTTAACGCTGGATATGCCGTCTGACATATAGAGATATTATACAAACTTTATTTTTAATTCATAAAAAGAAATGAGTAATGCTTGAGTTTGTGTGAGTGAAAGCATATATTTTCCATTAAGTAATTCTTGATGAAATATGATAAAGGTAGGTATTAAGGAAAAATTAGAAAACTAGTATTTGCTAAAAACAAATCTCTTCTGTTACAATATTACACATAGATCCTCCAAGTGAATGACCAAACTATAAAAGAAATGCCTTGTCTTATACTATAGTTTTACTAATTTTTACCTTGTCATTAAATAGTTCACGGGTTTCAATAGTTTGTGATACAAATCCTACATTTAGAATCCAAAATGCTAATAAAACATATTAGTGTAAGTAATTTAAAATCAGCGTTTAAATACTAACTATGTAATAGAGTTCCCTACCTGCTGTTTCTTACAAATATCCTGATGATATGCATTGCTAGGAAAGATCTCTACACATCTTTACTTGGAGCCAGATGGCCTTTTACCATGACCTTTGCCCAATACTATTAGCATCCAAGGGAGCTGAGAAGCTCTGGCTCATTATCCACAACCAGATGTTTTCTACTTCTCTATCACTGTTGCTAAGTGGCAGTTAATGTCTGGCACGATGGGTATTTGCTTGAACCTATGATCCATGAAATTCTGTCTCTTAAAATACAAATACCACCCACTATCAAAAACTTCTCCTTATGCACTTGTAATTCAATTATTCCTTTTTAGAAACTCTGCTGAAATCATGGGAACACTTTATTTAATATTTTTATATTTTTCTCAGCTTGCAGTAACGATATTTTAGCCTAAAAAAGAATAAAATGTAAATAATTGGAAATTAATTCTGAATATTTCTTTGTTTTTCTCATGAACTATCACTATATAATAACTCTAAAGAACAAGCAAGCAACTAATTACTTCCATCAGTTCCCAGAGACTTTGATACTAAGATGAGCAATGAAGATGATTTTCATTATTATAAACCTCCATAACCTGATCTGAGGAATTTAATAATTAGTGATCTATGACTTTGGCTAAGGAAAGTCTATCTTTTAGAATCTGAGCAACCCTGAGTGGACAAACTTATTTTCAGTCATAGACCTAAAATAAGGGGTAGAAATATTCTGACTTAACCAAGGTTCAAAAAATAGGGCATATTTATCTTATTTTTGGTCTAGCCAGGCGATATAAGAAATATTACATTTGTCGTATGTTACCCAGGCTCCAATCATCAGCCAAAAAAAGTGGGAAGAAGCCTGAATAACTGTGAAGTTAAAGCTTTATTAGAGATCATTATATTTTTAATTGTTGAGGTATACCACAAACCTAAGAATTCTCTATAAAAAATATTGAATTGTTTAAAAGACCATAAATGATTGATATTTCAGTTTATTTATTAATCTAATTAGGAACTTACTATGTGTTAGATATTCTATGACAAACATGTACTGGTAAGCATTAGAGTTAAAAACCCTTTATGAAGATTTAAGCAACTGTGTTTTGGTGGAAAGTGTCTCTCCATTGCTTTTATCCTTAATCTTACTAAAGCATGGGAAACAAGCTTCAAAAGCTAAAGTTACTTTACCTTTTTTTTTTTTTCTTAAAATTTCCTACAATCTGCATTTGGATGTTGCCTTTAATTATTTAATTATTTATTTGAAAGCGAAGAGGGGGGGGGGAGAGAGAGAGAGAGAGAGAGAGAGAGAGATCTTTCATCCACTAGTTCACTCCTCAAATGTCTGCAATGGCCAGGGCTACCCAAATCTGTAGCCTGGTCTCTGGAGCTGCACCTGGCTCTCCACTCACATGGGACAGGGATACAACCGTTTGAGCCATCACCCCTGTCTCCCAGGTTGAATTAGCAGGAAGTTGAAATCAGGAGCTGAGCCAGGACTTGAACTCAGGCAAGTCATGCAGGACTCCCAAGCAGGGTCTAATTTAACCATTACACTAAACACCCATCCCTAAGGCTATTTTAATTTCAGGTGATTATTATTATTTTTTTTTTCTTTTGACAGGCAGAGTGGACAGTGAGAGAGACAGACAGAGAGAAAGGTCTTCCTTTGCCGTTGATTCACCCTCCAATGGCCGCTGCGGCCGGCGCATTGTGCTGATCCGAAGCCAGGAGCCAGGTGCTTCTCCTGGTCTCCCATGCGGGTGCAGGGCCCAAGGACTTGGGCCATCCTCCACTGCCTTCCCGGGCCATAGCAGAGAGCTGGCCTGGAAGAGGGGCAACCGGGATAGAATCCGGCGCCCCGACCGGGACTAGAACCCGGGGTGCCAGTGCCGCAAGGTGGAGGATTAGCCTGTTAAGCTACGGTGCCAGCTTCAGGTGATTATTTTTAATACATAAATGCAATTTCATGATGATAGTATGTGATTTCTTTTTTCTTTGGATTTCTTTGTGATAAGAATTTTAAATTTAATTTTTCAATAACGATAGATAGATAGATAGATAGATAGATAGATAAAGGGCATGCTCACAGATAGGACTATTGATATATCAAGTCCATTTAACAATAGTGTCCCTCCCTCTTGGAAGACAGTGATCCAAAACAGTGCTAATAGCTTGATGAGCAAACATGGTTGAGACTGTAATTTAGACTCTGTTTCAACCTTTATTGAAGGTTTTTCTGTGAAAAATACAAACTTAGGATAATCATATTGTTGTTCCTATTTTTGCCTTGTGTATGCTTACCACATTGCCTAAAACATAAAAACATGCAGAATAAATCATTATCGACTTAATAGTTATTATGAGGTTGAATCATAGACACATAATAATTCATATATATGAAGAAGTTTAAGTTAACAAAAGAATCTGGCTACTATGTTTAAGAACAGGAAAGGAATAAATATTGATTCTTCATGCTTTATATAAGAGGCTTGGTACCAGGTTGTATCTAAAGCCTTTTTCTTTTTTCAGAACATTTTTCTTTATTTCCTTTCTCAGGACAACAATGGGAAAGAGAAAACAACATTGTCAAGAGCCTATTTATCAAGAATTGCTAAGTTGGATAGGGTTCTGGAGTGCCATAGAAAACGAGTGAAGGATTCTGATTTTATTCAGAGTCTCAATGAATTAGGCTAATGTCAGTGTCCTCTAACAAGAAATGCATAAATGTACTCACGACAAATCACCCAATATTCTATTTGTGCCACATGAAAATCATTAACTGTCTCATAGGTTATCAACAATAAAAATAGCATGCAATACTTCTGTGTTCCTTAATAATTGTTAACTCTATTTGTGAACCGTCAATTCAGACTACAGGAGTAGAGCTGGTGACCTTGAACCCATTTTAGAGCATAGGTTGAGTAAGACAGACTGAATAGCAGCAAAGAGTAGTTTGTAAAAGCAGATAATTTTGAATGAATTATGGAACCATGTACCTACTCACAGATCAAATTATATTTCTAATAAATATCTCAAATTAATCATGATGATAACTTTGAGCAACCTAACATTGTAATTTCATAATCAAACTTCTTACATTTATTTAACATATTTAATTTAATAAAAACAAAACATGGCATTCCCCTGTCTTTCTAATTTTGTTACAGGCAGATAAAAACCTTTACACAATCCACATAATCCTTTACCTTTGAATTCACCAGATTAATCAAATCTTAATATATACTACTGGAGAGTTATGGCCTGAGATTAATTTTCTGTCATGTATTAAAAATATCATTGCCAGTAGACGTAAAGCTGGGATAGAAATCTGGCCTTCTCGTAGTCATTCCAGCATTTGTTGTAAAACAAATTAATTCTGATTTCAGGTAATCTTTGAGTCACTATATGGTTTCATATTGCTGTGTTGTTATTGTGTTGTTTCTGTGTCCTTTATGCTCTTATACATTCCTTCCTCTGTATGTGTGTTCCTTTTCTTTCTGCTCTTTAAACTCTTCCTCATTTTTTTCCCCTGTTTTATCACCAGGCAAAGTTGTTTAGCTTCATAGCTGATAGCAAGTGTTTCTTGAGGAAATAAAGAGGCAATATTCAGCTGCTGTGGCACAGAGGCTTAGACTGGTACCCAGGACGCCTGCTTCCTCTATCAGAGTGCCTGGCTGATGTCACGGCTACTCTGCTTCCAATCCAGCTTCCTGCTGATGCACATCCTGGAGAGGAGCAGGTGACAGCTCTATTTGGGGAGTGACCCAATAGATGGAAGATCCCACTCTCTCTCTCTTCCACTCTGTGTGTGTGTGTATGGTGTGTGTTTTCTTCTCTGTGTCACCCTGACTTTCAAATAAATAACAATCAATAAATTTGAAAATTGACCAAAAATTTAACAGATTTAACAGAAAAGTTCAATGCTTATAAGAAAAAACACTAAATCAATTCTGAGGAGAAGACTCTTCTTAGAAGCTGGAAATTAAAATGATAAAACTATTCCAAGTAAAGCATGAGAAAATTCTTAGTAGTCCATTCGATAGTATGCAATGTCTAATACATGCATCCAAGTTTCAATATTTTCATATTTTTCTATGGTTATTAAATTTTATGTGTTGAAAAACACCAAGATAACTTAAAAGGAAAAAAAAAGTACACAATAACTGTTATCATAATATATACTTTGTGTTTATAAGAAAAATACAATTGCAATTAAGGGACACCAATAGTATATGACAAGGTATGGTTATGTTTTCCAGTGAGAGATGCTTTGCACTGGAGGGACAGGCAGTTCCTGGTGGAAATGTGAGCATGGGGTAGAGTGAGAGACTCCTGTCTCTGCCCAACCTTTCCCTGGGCAACACCAGCTCTCAAATATATCTTTATCTCTTTGTAGCCACTCTGTTCACAAACACTCTGTTCTTCACAGCTATCCTTGAGGTAGAACTTTAAGTATCTCCCTCAGAGTATATTGCATTTATCTGTTTTGTACGACTAAGGGTCATTAGGCAGCAGTGGTTCTATTTATTCAATTATCCATTTTAATTTTTCAGAAAATTAATAGATAAAACTCAGGGGAATGAAGATCACCAATGACTGGTGATTCCTACTCTGTCCCTTTGTCTGCCTTCTGGTCTATATGTCAGTCTAATTAGCTCTGACACACACACTCATACTTTGATTTCCATCATTGCTTTGTTAGAGCAATTTCACTTTTAAGAGAGATTTTCAGATGCATTTAAAGAAATGCAGCTTTTATATATTCAGAAACTGTCCTGATTCATTTGGAAAGGTCACAAAAAAGATGACAAAAGGTAATTTTCTTAAAAAAGGTAAAATCATGACTCGCATACAGTAGAATAATGAATGCATATTAAATAATTTATTTTACTCATATAATATGAAGGAACCGGGGAGATACTGTAACCAGTTCAAAGAAACAGTCAAAACAGCACAAACTGACATAGATTAAAGAGATTTCACAATGAATTACAAATGGGGAAAAATCTTTTTTTTTTTTTTCATGGTGAGGAGGAAGTAAATTATGATTGCCAGGCAGGACAAGATTTAAATATCTATCAAGAAGAAAAGTATTTAAATAACCCAAGTAGAGTTGAAAGGATTGATTCAGCTGAAATGCATGGGGTGGCACCTGAAGACACAGAGACCCCCACTGAAGCGGGGTCAGAGTTTTCACAGCATTGGAAAAGTTTTGTAGCTTTGGCTTAAACACCAGTTACAGCATTCGTCAAAACCTGTAACTGAAAATTGCCCTTTACTCGAGATCATGAGTTCAATACTTAAAACCATCACACAAATGTTTAGGATTATCAGCCAGTAATATTCACAGAATTGGGGAGGTAGATAGCTAAAAAGAAATAAAGTGTGGCAATAACAGAGGGAGACAAGGAAAAGATTCTGGTATGTCTATTTTTCAATTTAAGCATGTATTTATTTATTTGAAAGAGAGAGAAGTCCCTTCTTCTGATTTTACCCCCCAAATGCCTGCAGAAAGCTGCAGTACAGAGGCTGGGAGTCAGGAATGTATTCCAGTTAGCTTCTGCAGCTGACAGGGATCCTCTTGAGTTGTTGCTTCTGCCTCCAGAGTTTGTACTGGGAGGAAGCTGGAGTTAGGAGTCCCAGTGAGTGATTCAATCTATATACTCTGATGTGGGAGGTGGGCAACTTAAAAAACAGGCTAGGCCGGCACCACTAGGCTTATCCTCCGCCTTGCGGCGCCGGCACACCGGGTTCTAGTCCTGGTCAGGGCACCGGATTCTGTCCCGGTTGCCCCTCTTCCAGGCCAGCTCTCTGCTGTGGCCAGGGAGTGCAGTGGAGGATGGCCCAAGTGCTTGGGCCCTGCACCCCATGGGAGACCAAGAGAAGCACCTGGCTCCTGCCATCAGATCAGCGCGGTGCGCCGGCCACAGCGGCCACTGGGGGGTGAACCAACGGCAAAGGAGGACCTTTCTCTCTGTCTCTCTCTCTCACTGTCCACTCTGCCTGAAAAAAAAAAAAAAAAAAAAAAAAAAAAAAAAAAACAGGCTAAATGTTGCTCCTAGTCTTTTACAAATTTTCTGCTTACTCAAAGTTGATATGATTACCACCATTTACAGAAGAATATAAAATAATGACTTAAACTTCGTCTAACTTGGAAGCTAAAAAGTATCCTCTGCTGTACAGAAAGGAACAGCATTTCTTCTCTGAAATTTCTCAAAGAATTGCCTTTGTTAATTTTGTCTCAGACTTAGTTTTACTTGGACTAAACAGAGGCTTCCTCTCTTCTGATTGGTAATGGGGATGTTTCATGAACTATGGCTCTTGGAATCCTCCATTCCAAGATTATACAGTTAAACTTAAATAGTTCATTGTAGGTGCCGGTGCTGTGGCACAGCGGTTTAACACCCTGGCCTGAAGTGCCAGCATCCCATAAGGGGGCGGGTTCTACTCCTAGGTGCTCCTCTTCCATTCCAGCTCTCTGCTATGGCCCGGGGAGAGCAGTACAAGATCACCCAAGCTTGGGCCCTTGCACCCGTGTGGGAGACCCGGAAGGAGCTCCTGGTTCCTGGCTTCAGATCTGCGCAACTCTGGCTGATGCGGCCATCTGGGAGTGAACCAGCAGATGAAAGACCTCTCTCTGCCTCTCCTCTCTCTGTGTAACTCTGACTTTCAAGTAAAATCAATTAAAAAAATCTAAAAAAAAAATAAATATTTCATTGTAACCAACAATTGAAAAGTGGAACTTTTTTTTTACATAATCTCCATTTACTGTGAGCTAGTTGCTTTACCAGGAAGTCCAATGATGATTGATGTGTAAGGCAGATACAAATGACAGACAAGCACACCAACATCCAGTCCAAGACTGCTTCTACATGCTACACAGATGCACAGCAATGATCATACCAAGGAAGAGATATTGTTTTGTTAACCTATTACCAAACTACGTATTGTGGAGACTACCACTGGAATTCGGAAATGCTACTGCGGAATTTGAGCAAAAAAAAAATTCTAATCGCAATAGAATTGTTCCCCTGAAAAAACAAACAAAAGGAAAAACAATTCAATTGTACAGTATAAATGAACTAGAAAATAAAACTCTTCATGGCCGGCGCCGTGACTCAATAGGCTAATCCTCCACCTTGCGGCACCGGCACACCGGGTTCTAGTCCCGGTCGGGGCACCGGATTCTGTCCCGGTTGCCCCTCTTCCAGGCCAGCTCTCTGCTGTGGCCAGGGAGTGCAGTGGAGGATGGCCCAAGTCTTTGGGCCCTGCACCCCATGGGAGACCAGGAGAAGCACCTGGCTCCTGCCTTTGGAACAGCACAGTGCGCCGGCCGCAGCACGCCAGCAGTGGCGGCCATTGGAGGGTGAACCAAAGGCAAAAGGAAGACCTTTCTCTCTGTCTCTCTCTCTCACTGTCCACTCTGCCTGTCAAAAAAAAGAAAAGAAAGAAAGAAAGAAAGAAAAGAAAACTCTTCAAAAGTCAGAAGAAGAGTAAACATTTATGTACATAAATTTTTAGATTTAAAATTAATATAAAATGGCTTGATCAAATAACTCATTTTTTAAAAATTTATTTATATAAAGGGAACCAATTTCATATAAACAGTTTTAAGAACATCACGCTACTTCCCATCCTCCTTCCTTGCACTCTCCCTTCTCTTTCTTTTCTTACAATTTTTGTGATGATATACTTTCAATTTACTTTATCATCCTTCCTGTGACAACATATTTCCCTTTAGAGCCTTCTTGATAATTTATTTTTCATATAATTTAAGGTCCTAAATAATATCTGCTAAATCAATAGATTAAATTTTAAGTTTTCCTTATCTTGTATAACTTTTTACAGTAATTATTTTTACAGTAATTATTTCAGATCATCATGATCCCTGTAATAAAAAAGAGCTTCTGGATTATTTTTATTAAAGTGATGGATATGTTGTAAGAAAGCTTAAAGCTAAAGCTTAAAGCTAAAATTACATGATGTTTTTTAGAATTCATGTCTAAGGACAGTCTAAGTTAATCCATTAAACAAAATTATGAATGTATTATTGTCTTACATTTGTATGCCAATAACAGCAAGCTAAGAAATAAGAATTAGCATAAATGCTTAATTAAAAGTAAATTTGACAGTAATGTGATAACTTAAAAGTTAAATTCAGATCATTCCTAGTAAATGAAATAGGAACTAATTATATACTTTCTACTTAAGATTTCTTAAATAGTGGTACTGGCATTAGCAGAAGTCAAAGGAAATAGGGAAACTGTGTACTGAATTTTATGGAAGAAAATAGCAATTTAATTACTCTGTAAAATAGTACTTGGGGTTTCTTGTTATTTTGCTTCCCTAAAAAAAAAATTGGCAAAAATGATTCCTTCCAGGTAAAGAGATAATTTTGTTAATAGACAAGGAAGTGCAATGTGCTAGATAATCAGTATGTTTTAAAAATACATTACCTCGGCAGGCTCCACGGCTCACTTGGCTAATCCTCCGCCTGCAGCGCCGGCACCACGGGTTCTAGTTCTGGTTGGGGCACCAGTTATGTCCCGGTTGCTCCTCTTCCAGTCCAGCTCTCTGCTGTGGCTTTGGAGGTCAGTGGAGGATGGCGCAAGTGCTTGGGCCCTGCACCCGCATGGGAGACCAGGAGGAAGCACCTGGCTCCTGGCTTCGGAACTGCGCAGCGTGCCTGTCATAGCGGCCATTTGAGAGGTGAACAAACGGAAGGAAGACCTTCCTCTCTGGCTCTCTCTCTTCAACTGTCTAAGTCTGCCTGTCAAAAAAAAAAAAAAAAATACATTACCTGTCTACCTGTTACATCATTATAAAAGTAAATGAGACAACTAAATAATTTTTACCATGATTGGGGAAATTAAAGTAATTATATACCAATATCTGCACATTTCTCATTCCTTAAACCTGTTTACAAAACAAAAAGCTGCAGAGGCTAACAGTGTGGTGCAGCACATTAAATCCCAACTGTTTTGCTTCTGAGCCAGCTTCCTGCTGCTGTATCTGGGAAGGCAGCAGATGACCAAGTGCTTGGGCCCCTGCTCTGTACTGGAGACCGGAGTGAAGTTCCTGGCTCCTACTGGCTGCTGCAGCAATTTGTGGAGTGAACCAGCAGATGGAACATCTCTTTCTTACCCCTCCCCCTCACTTTCTGTCCCTTTGCCTTTCAAATAAATAAATAAATAGAAATATAAAATTACATATAAAAATTCAACAAAATAAAATGTATTAAATTCTAATAATTCAGAGCTTAAAGAAATTTACAGTGAAATTTATATTTTCTGATTGTTGAGAATACTTAATATACTAAAGCATAAATTTTATTCAATTGTTTTACTTGAGAAAATACATAAAATGAACAATATGTATGAATAATTATTATCAGATATTTAAAATATTCCGTGTTCATGGCCTATAAGAATTAATATCATTAAATGTCCATACTACCCAAATCAATTTACAGATTAAATGCAATCCCAATCAAAATAGCAAGGACATTTTTCTCAGATCTATAAAAAAGAACTTTAGGGGCTAGCCTTGTGGCGTAACAGGTTAAGCCTCTGCCTGTGATGCAGACATCCCATATGGGTGCTGGTTCAAGTCTCAGCCACTCCACTTCCGATCAAGCTCCCTGCTAAGGCAACTGGGAAAGCAGCAAAAGATGGTCCAATGCTTGGGCCTCTGCACCCATGTTGGAGACCCCCAAAGAAGCTCTGGGTTTCTGGCTCTTGGCTTTGGATCAGCCCAGTCCTGGCCACTGAGGCCATTTGGGGAATGAACCTGCGAATGGAAGATACCTCTCTCTCTCTCTCTCACTCTGTTTCTCTTTCCTTGTTTCTACTCCCTTTTCTATAACTTTGCCTTTCAAATAAAAAAAAAAACCTTAATATAAAATTCATATGAAAACACAAGATTATGAATAGCTAGAGAAATCTTAAACAATAGAACAAAGCCAGAGATATCACAATACCAGATTTCAGGGCATATTACAGGGGAGTTATACTCAAAACAGCCTGTACTGGCACAAAAATAGACATGAAGAGAATTGTAACAGATTAGAAACCTCAAAATTAATCCACACATCTACAACAAAAAATAATGAGCTAAAATCACACTCTGAAAAAAGGACAGTCTACTCAGTAAATGGTGCTAAGAAAATTGGATCTCTTCATTCAGAAGTGTGAAACAAAGCTCCTTCCTTATATACTACTCGAAAATCAGCTCACAATGTATCAAAGATCTAAACCCGCGACCTGAAACCATCAAACTGATAGAGTAAAACAATGGAGAAATACGGTAAGACATTGGCCTAGGAAAAGACTTCTTGGATAAGACCTCAGACACACAGGCAATAAAAACAAACAAACAAAATAGACAAATGAGATTACATCAAGTCAAGAAGTTCTGCACAACAAAGAAAACACTCCACAAAATGAGAGACAACTGAGAGAATGGGAGAAAATATTTGCAAATTTTACATCTGATAAAGAATTAATATCTATAATACAAGGAGCTTAGGAAACTCAACAATCATAAGGATGAACAATCCAGTTAAGAAATGAGCTAAGGATATGAACAAGCATTTTTTAAAAGATGAAATAAAAATGGACAATATACAAAAGAAAAGATGCTCAGGTTAAGTAGGCATTAGGGAAATGTAAATAAAAACCACCATGAAGTTCCCAGTTAAAGTAAAAAAAAAAATTAAAACATTTCAAAAAATGTACCTTAATACCTTGTTGGTGGGAATGTAAACTAGCACAACCATTATCTAAGACAATATGGAAATTCCTCAGAAATCTGAAACAAGATCTACCATGGGTCCCACTATCTGTTTGCAAAATTAAGAAATTAGTTCCAGTATCTTAAAGGGCTACAACTTCAAAGTAAACAGATGGATTAGAATAACTCTTAGATGCCAGATTTAGCATGCTTTATTTTCTTGTAGATATGCCAGAAATTATGTGAAAGTGTTATCTATAAATGAGTAGCCAAATAAAATATCAGATGCTCAAATAATAAATTGATGCAAAATGATATATTATCACAGAATAAAATTAATCAAAAGATAAATAAAACATAATTGTATTAATTAAAAAAAGAATTTACCCAAAGGGAATGAAATCAGCATACAAAACAGTTATCTGTATCCCATGTTAATAGCAGTTCAGTTCACAGAGCTAAGATACAGAATCAACCAAGAGGTCCATCAGCAGATGACTGGGCAAAGAAAGTGTGGTATATATACATAATGGAATACTACTCAGCCATAAAAAGAATGAAATCATATCTTTCACAACAAAATGGATGTGATGGGAGACCATTATGCTTAGTGAAATAAACCAGTCTCAAAAAGGCAAGTATCATATATTTTCTCTGATTTGTGGTAACTAATACACAGAGTACAAAAAAAAAAAAAGTAATGTACACAAGTGAAATTGACATCTTGAGATGATTATTCTTTATAGCCCTTATCTATACTCTGTAGAAACAATGGTTTCTCGGGCAGGTGCTGTGGTACATCAGGTTAAAGCACTGGCCTGAAGTGTCGGCATCCCATATAAGCACTAGTTCTGGTCCTGGCTGCTCTTCTTCCAATCTGGCTCTCTCCTATGGCTTGGGATAGCAGTGGAGGATGGCCCAGGTGCTTGCGCCCCTGCACCCATATGGGAGACCTGGAAGAGGCTCCTGGCTCCTGGCTTCAGATTGGCACAGCTCCAGCCTTTGCGGTCATATGGGGAGTGAACCAATGGAAGGAAGACCTTTCTCTCTGTCTCTCCCTCTGACTGTCTGTAACTCTACCTCTCAAATAAATAAATAAAATGTTAAAAAAAAAAAAGAAACAGTGGTTTCTCTGCTTACTACTTCTTGAATTCTTTATTTAGTAGAGGATTAAACTTGTGGTTATAAAACAATTTGAAAGTATGTCTTTGCAAAAATTAAGAGAAAAAATAAGGAAGGGAGGATGGGAGTGGGGGAGAGAGGGAGGAGGGTGGAAAGCACCATGCGCTTAAAACTGTACATATGAAATGCATGCAATCTGTTCCCTCTACAAACATGAATTCAAATTTTTTAAAAAGAATCACAAAATTGTAAAAATAAATCTAACAATTTTATTTACCTTAACTGTATGAACATAAAAATAACAAAATCAAATTGAAATATTAAAATTACATGTCCTGAATAACATATTCAAATTTTTTCTTAGGCATTCTTCACTGGTATTGACGACCTAGCAACAGCTGCATTTCCGTTATAAATCAGAAAGAAAAATAATATGTATGAAGGAAAAATTTAAAATATTGAGTAAGTACATGTTCATGCAAATGACTTAAATCTGTGAAGAAGCATTTCATGTTATTTTATTTCTAGCTTCTACTTATTTTATGGAGTTAGCTTTAAAATTGTTTTTTTCACATTGTTGTTTCTGATAACACCTTGATTCTCTTCCACCTCCCAGAAGGTATGATAAAGTATGTTCATATGAATGTTAAAGATGTAATATATAGGAATACTGTCTTTTATTTGTAGATACTAGTTCTTTGCATTGGTGTTAATCTGTAATACACATACCTGTGTATTCAACATATTATCTTTTTTCACGTGGTTATAAACAGAATTTTTTTAAAAAGTTATTTGAGATACGAAAGGACACTCACACAGGGAAAAAACACACACACAGAGAGAGAGAGAGAGAGAGAGAGAGAGAGAGGGAGAGAGAGAGAGAGAGAGAGAGAGAGAGAGAGAGAGAATCTCTTCTGTTTGTTTATTTCCCAAATGCCTGTAATGGATGGGATTAAGCAGGGACTGGGGCCAGAGCCAAGAGCTGAGAACATAATCCAGGTCTCCCAAGAAGGTGGTAGGAACTCAATTAATTTGAGCCATCATGATTGTTTCTGAGAGTCTGCATTCCTGGGAAGCTGGAGTCAGGAGTCCAAGACTGTAACTGACTTAATGTACTCTCAATTGGGACACAAGTATCAACAAGGCTGAATGACTTCTACACATCATGTATCTTTGTAAACAATAGATAAATAACTCCATCTTGAATGCTGAATAATGCTCCTTACCATCTATCTTAGTGTACAATCTCAACAACAGTAAATTCAATGATTATTCTTCAAAAAGAGATATGATATGCTTGTACTACTGGGAATAGAAAGCATGAAAATATAAATTACTATCATAAATTTTTATTTTGTTGTGCTGAAATTGATCCTGATTTCCTTGGGAATTATTTTTATATTTAAAGATTTTCTTGCTCTAGAAATATTTGTCTAGGAGACATTTATTACAAAAAAAGCTTCTAAAAAAGGGTCAACTGATCCTGTTTCCACCTCATGTTATTATTTTAGTTTATGAATCAATTATAAGCTAGTTTGGTGTTAGCAAAATGTAGAGAAGAGTACGAAAGCCATGAAGTCAGTGGCTTAGAAAGTTGTCCCAAAATTTGTGTTCTATACTCTGGAAGTGATAGTTGTAAGAGGTTTATATAAATAGTAAATGAGGGAGTGCTACAGAAAGGTAAAGCCTGACCCAGGCTGGAACGTAGAAACTACATCATGGATGTTGTTCTCACTGGAAATAGTATACTATGAATGCATAGAACAGCGAGAAAAGGGAAAAATCAAGTTGGAGAAGCATAGAAATACCACGTAATGGTAGCTAGAAAGGACTAATGGCAGCAAGAAAATTGATGATATGCTTTAAACAGCTAGGATTTGAAGGATGTAAAATTATACCATGCATTTTAAATTGTAAGTATTTTGTAGAGGAAAATAAAAATATGCACGAACTATAAATGAAGTATAAATAGACGCTTCTGTTTTCAGCCAAGATGATGTAAAGAAAGGAGATCCATGGGTAAAGGGCATAAAAGTATTTTTTTAAATACTGTAAAATTGCAGACAGAGAGCACTGATAAGTGAACAAGGGGATCCCTGAACTTTGCATAGCATCAAATCTGTAGAATTTCCAGTTCTAGCAGCTTTAGACAAAGATCCGGGTGAAGCCCAGATATCTCCTGTCTGATCTGAGATTTCAGGGAAGTCAAGTAGCCAGAGGACATGACAGCAGAAAGCTTATTGACAAAGAGCAGTGGGAATCTATACATGATTTTTCCTTCGAGTTTCAAACTAAATACTGTCTAATGCATGATCATATATTACAGGAAGAAACAATGATTTAATACAGAATAGATCATCCAAAACATCTCCTTAATGTATTCAAATTTGACTCTTTAAGATCAACAAAATTTGTGGCAGACTCTCTGGTGCAGCGTTTTAAAGCCCTGGCCTGAAGCGCCGACATCCCATATGGGTGCTGGTTCTATTCCCGGCTGCTCCTCTTTCGATCCAACTCTCTGCTATAGCCTGGGAAAGCAGTGGAGGATGGCCCAAGTCCTTGAGCCCCTGCACCCGTGTGGGAGACCTGGAGGAAACTCCTGGCTCCTGGTTTCGCATAGGCATAGCTCTGGCTGTTACAGCCATCTGGGGAGTGAACCAATGGATGGAAGACCTCTCTCTCTGTGTCTACCTCTCTCTGTAACTCTGTCTTTGAAATAAATAAAGTAAATTTAAAAAAAAGAAAAGATCAATAGAGTTTTCAAGCCACTAGTATGACAGATCAGGAATTGCTGCAGATTTCAAAGACATTAAATAAAAAGAGAATATTATGAGACACTCTAGCCACAAAGTACTAAACTTACACGAAATGGAGAAATTCTGGCAAGGCATTAAAAAGCCAATTTAATTTAGGGGCACTACTTTTTTTTTATTTTTTAATTTTGACAGGCAGAGTGGACAGTGAGAGAGAGACAGAGAGAAAGGTCTTCCTTTTGCCGTTGGTTCACCCTCCAATGGCCGCCGTGGTAGGCGCGCTGCGGCCAGCACACCGCGCCGATTCGATGGCAGGAGCCAGGTGCTTCTCCTGGTCTCCCATGGGGTGCAAGGCCCAAGGACTTGGGCCATCCTCCACTGCACTCCCTGGCCACAGCAGGGAGCTGGCCTGGAAGAGGGGCAACCGGGACAGAATCCGGCGCCCCGACCGGGACTAGAACCTGGTGTGCTGGCGCCTCAAGGTGGAGGATTAGCCTAGTGAGCCGTGGCACCGGCCAGGGGCACTACTTTTTAAAGATCTATTTATTTATTTGAAAATCTGAGTTACAGAGAGAAAGAGACAAATATTGAGCGCTTCCACCCATTGATTCACTCCCTAGATGACCTCAACAGCCAGGAATGGGCCGATCTAAAGCCAGGAGCCAAAAGCCAGGACCTTCTTCCAGATTTCCCACATGGGTGGCAGGGACCTGAACACTTGGGCCATCCTCCACTGTTTTTCCCAGGCAACTAGCAGGAACTGAGACAGAAGTGGAGGAGACGGGACTTGAATCCTAGCCCATTTGGGATGAGGCATTCTAGGCAGCGACTTTACTTTCTCTGCCACAATACCGGCCACTTGAGGGGAGCTAACTTGAATAGATTGAATTTATTTAAGAAATTAGATTTGGAGGCTGGCGCTGTGGCTCACTTGGTTAATCCTCTGCCTGTGGCGCCGGCATCCCATGTGGGTGCCAGTTCTAGTCCCGGCTGCTCCTCTTCCAGTCCAGCTCTCTGCTGTGGCTCGGGAGAGCAGCAGAGGATGGCCCAAGTGCTTGGGCCCCTGCACCTGAGTGACTGACCAGGGAGAAGAACCTGGCTTCTGGCTTTGGATCGGCGTGGCAACAGTCGTGGCGGCCATTTAGGGAGTGAACCAATGTAAGGAAGACCTTTTTCTCTATCTCTCCCTCTCACTGTCTATAACTACCTGTCTAATAAAAAAAATTAGGATCCCCCTTCCTGGGTCTCCCTAGAGCTCCCCAGCTCTGATCACCCACGTGGGTGTACTTGTGTGAGTGTTAGGGACCCAGCAGGAGGACCTGGAGCTTGACCTCAGCTGTGGTTGCACCTGGCAGACTCCCCACAGCTGATAAAGGCCTTTGGATGGGAACCAAGATTTAAAAATAAAAGAAATTAGATTTGTTATTAGAAACCTTTTCGTGTACCATAACCATATAAAATAATTATATCAAGTGGTTCAGGAAGAAATGAAACCAATTCTACATAAACTGTTCTGGAAATTGAATAGTGGGTCTTCCCAACTTATTCTGTGAGACTCATATAACTCTCTTCCCAAAACCAAATTTAAAGAACAAAATGTACCTAAGGAATAGATTTTTAAGACTCTTAATGGAGTTGTAGAAAATTAAATTCAAGAACATGTAGTATGAGCCCTGCATCCTAGTGTACTAGGTTAAGCTGCTGCTTGCTATGCCTGAATATCATACTGGGGCTGCCTGATTCAGGAGCCTCCTAAGGCACCCTGATTCTGATCCTGATCCTGATGCAGCTCCCTGCTAATGTACCTGAGAAGGCAGCAGAGATTAACCCTAGGCTTGAGCTCCTGCCACCAATGTTTGGCTCCAGGCTTCAGCATGGACCAGCCCCAGCTGTTGGGGCCACCTGGGGAATGAGCCAACAGATGGAGAATCTCTGTGTCTACACCACCCTCTTTAGATCTTGTTCTAACTCTTGATCTTGCTCTCTCTCTGCTTTTCAAATTAATACATAACTTTTTTAAAAAAAGACACATTTTAAAAGTTGTATGCACTATTTTAGATTTTTTTATTTATATAAAGGGAATAAATTTCATGTATTAGATATATACAATAATGCTAGCATTACAAACAGCATCCTATCCTCAATGCCACAATGCTGGCTCCCAATAAATTTTTAAAGCAAGCAAAAAAGACATTTTTTTTTAATATTTATTCAGTTGAAAGTCAGAGAGAACTCTTCTATCTGCTGGTTCACTCCCCAAATGGCTACAAAGATCAGAGCTGGGCCAGGCTAGAGCCAGGGGCCAGGAGCTTCATCAGAGTCCCCTACATAGATGGCAGGGGCCCAATCACTTGGAGCTGGATCAGAAGTGGATCAGGTGGGACATGAACCAACAGCCACATGGGATGCCAGTATTGTAGGCAATGACCTTACACTCTACCCTACAGCTCCCCCCCCAGCTCTCCCCCACACATACAGAGCCCCCTGCCCTCTGCTCCTCCCCACAAAAAATTTTAATAACAATGGATTATGACAAAAGGAACTTTATCTTGGGAAACATGCTTTAACATATGAAAATTAGTAAAGTTTACTGTTTTAGTGAACTAGAAAAATAAGATTTTGTCAATAGTCCTAGAGAAAATATTTGACAAACTGATATTCATATCCTTGTTAAAAAAATCTCAGCAAGCTAGAAATAGAAGGGAATGTTTCGGAAATTAGTAATGGTGTTTACTAAATAGTCATAGTTGATGGAGGACTGAATACTTTCATGAGTTTGTATTTCAGACATCCTGACCATCTATGAAGAAAATATCATGTTTTCTCTGATATAGGGCATTAAAACTATATAAGAATGAAATGGGCGCTTATGATTTGATTACTCTCTTTAGCCATTGCCTATACTCCTGTGGAACAGTGGTTTTCTACTGTTTACTTGCTGAATATTATGGTTAGTGATGTATGAAGCCTGTGATTATAAAGTAAATAAAAATAATGTTGTTTTCAAGAATTAAAGAAAAGAAAGTAATGAAAGAAGGGACTGGGGGGGGAATGAAAGGCAGCATGGTTATCTTAGAATTGTATCTATGAAATACATGAAATCTGTTATATTTATATTAATAAAAACTTTTTTAAAAAGAATACAAGAAAATGTAATGGATTCCACAGAGTATCAGAATTATAAAGGAATTTTGCAAGTTTTCAGAACCACGCTAAATGTACAAAAATCAACTGGGTTTGTACACAGACTCATCATAGGTCTGACCGTGGATGGTTCGGGTTATTATTTTTCAGCTTCACAAAGGAGAGAAAGCACATTCAGCAGAAACTGTACTTTGAATTTTGACATTTTCCCCAGGCTTTAAACATGTAGTGTGATACTTTCTGAAGGTACAGACACTGGCAGCAAGCTGCTGCTCCCAGTCAGCCACACACTCATGAGGGCAAGCAACCAATATGCTAGACTGTACTATGTTGCTAAGCTATGATGCATGTTGGATGCGTTAAGTGCATGTTTGGCTGGATATATTTTCAATTTATGACTAGTTTGTTGGTATCTAATCCGATTGTAAGTCAATCTGTACATTATCAAAAACTATGCAAAAGAAAAATTAGATGAAACAATAATGCTGCAAAAACACCAATAAATTTGAAGTTCCCAGGACTACATCTAAGCACCCAAATTTGCATAACATATATTTATAAAATTATTTATAGAGATTAAAGAATGCTTAAAGAAATGGAGAGATTGTACTCATTGTATATAAATCTTAATATTTTACATTGTTAATTTTTCCTAACCAATTGTAATCACAAGACACTCGAAAACAACATTGTATCAGATATTCTTATGGATATTGACATAGTTATTCAGAACTTCATATGATAGTACAGTTTTCCTAAAAATAGCCAAATCAAATTATAAAATAATTAACTTTGGATGTGCTTTATTCAAATTATGTCTTATAGTGATATCTAAGTCCTATTGATCTATACTTGTGAATATATTATGTTTTATGAGAACAAACGCAGTTGCAAATGAAATTCAAGTTACTAACGCACTGACCTTAAATAAAGATATTTTGTGAGTTATTCTCTAATTATTCCAAGAGAATCACAATGATCCATAAATGTGAAAGAGATAGAAAAACAATTGGTCCAAGAGTGAGTCCAAGCATGATGCAGTGTGAGAAACACTTGATTATCTCTGTCATCTATGGCTTCTAGGAAATGAGGGCCTAGTGACTAAAAAAATGTGGATAGCCACTAGAAACTGGAAAAAGCAATGAAAAGCTTCTGTTCTAAAGCCTTCACAAAGGGATATGGCCCCAAAGACACCTTGATTTTGGCCAAGTAAGATTCATTGCAGGTAGGGCTGGCATTGTGATAAAGCAGGTTAAGGTGCATCCTGCAATACTGGCATCCCATTTGATCACCAGTTCAACTCCCTGCTGTTCCACTTTCAATTCATCTCCTTGCTAATATGCCTGCATATATATTATTATAAACTAAATCATAATAAATGCCCTATTAATGTAAATATTAATGTTGAAGATATTGCTAGTGATGGCTACTATGGAAATGGCTGACATATTGATAGTAACTGCAAAAATGGGGATCTTTTTACATAATGGCAGAAAACTTAGCTGATGTTATGTGAAAAAAAAAAAAAGCTTGCAAACAATGAACTTGGATATTTAGCTAAGAAGTTTCCAGGGAAAGTGCTGAAAAGTACAGACTGGTTTCTTGCTTTTTCTTATAAAATATGAGAAGGATGAAATACATTAAGGGAAGAACAAATTTTACAAAAAGAAGGTCAGATTTCATGATTTGGAAAATTCTTAGATTGCACAAGGCTCTAAAATTATGAGAGTCACATTGAGAAATGAATACTCCAGATAAATAGTCAAGAATATCACTAGAAAGCATTTATTTAGTGCTTCAGAAGAATCAAAATTCAGAGTATGTATCATACAGAGGGCTTCTTGAGAAACTTCTACATATGACTCATGGATTTCTTCAATTATATCAACATTATCTAGAAATAGAGACAGGATTACCCAAGAAATATCTATTTTGAAGCATCTTGTCTAATCTTGTGAAGTTCCAAGACATGCACAGTATACCCACAATACTGGAGTAAAAAGCATAGACACTTCTCCAGGAAAGACAAAGGATGTACAATAAACACATATACAGATGATAAAAATTACTAGCCATTGGGGAAAAGCAAATTAATACTTAAAAATATATCACTATACACCTATTGTACATAATATTGAAAGCATGGAGGATGTCTAGTATTGGTGACATTGTGTAGGAAATTGAACATTATTATTGTGAAAGCAAATAGAACATATTTAAATTCATGTCACTTATTTAAACAGCGAAACATTTATTTCCTTGTTATCCAACAATTCCATTTCTAGAAGCCTAAGACAAAAAGCACATTTACATGTAAAAACTTTAAAATTTACTCAATGATTTATGCGTACTAGCCCATACCAGAAGAGTCTTAATGCCAATCAACAGGTAAATGCTTCGAATGTGAGATATATATCCAATGTAATAATACTTAGCAATCAAAATAAATATTCTACCTATACATGGAAAACTTTAGAAACACCTGAAAATAACTAGCTAAAGGAGAAACCACTTAGCAGAAGAAAATATGCTAAGTAATTTAATTTATAGACAATTTCAGGAAATTCAAGCAGATATATGACTCAAAGCTGATTTGGGTAACCCCATCAGAGTCAGGGCATAAGGCATAGCATGAGGGAAAGATAATGCAATAATATGAAGAAGCTTGATGAAACTTGTAGGTCATATGTGTGTCCATTTTCTTCAATACCGGGATGTAGATTGCATGGGCATATACATATTTTAAAAAATTTCCAGATCCTATATTATAAAACATGGACTTCATTGTATATCAGTTATATATTAATAAAGTTGTTAACTTTTTAAAAAAATATTTATTTATTTGAAAGTCAGAGTTACACAGAGAGGAGAGGCAGAGAGAGAGAGAGAGAGAGAGAGAGAGAGGTCTTCCATCCACTGGTTCATGCCTCAGATAGCCGCAATGGCCAGAGCTGCGCCAATCCAAAGCTAGGAGCCAGGTGATTCCTCCCAGTCTCCCACATGAGTGCAGGGGCCCAAGGACTTGGGCCATCTTCCACTGCTTTCCCAGGCCATAGCAGAGAGCTGGATCGGAAGTGAAGCAGCTGGGTCTCGAACCAGTGCCCATGTGAGATGCCAGCGCTTCAGGCCAGGAAATTAACCCACTGCACCACCTTGCAGACCTCAGTTGTTAACATTTTAAAATCTTTTCCTCAAGAACTCAAAGATTTCCTGGTAAACTACCACTTTGCTTACTAAATTATTTGGTTACTTGTGTTCATTCAAGGGTATATACTTATTTTTCTCTGTCTGGAATGCTTTTCCTTGAAGATAGTTTTATGCTTTGTTGTGTTATACTTTTTATATCTTATGATCAAATACCTTCTGTATAACAAGTCTTCCAACTTATTCAAATTTATTAAAAATAAATTCTGAATAAATAATCTTCACTTTTGAAGACCATCTCAATTTCTTGATGAGTTTAGAATTTTAACAAAAGAACTGTGTTTATTATAACACATAACAGTGCTTTATTCTTTTACACAAGACTTTGTGTTTTGGGGCTGGTGCTCTGGTGTAGCAGGTAAAGCCGCAGCTTGCAGTGCCAGCATCCCATATGAGTGCCTCTTTGAGTCCCGGCTACTTCACTTCCGATCCTGCTCCCTGCTCTGGCCTGGGAAAGCAGTAGAATATGACCCAAGTGTGTGGGCCCCTGCTCCCATATGGGAGACCTGGAGGAGGCTCCTGGTTCCTGCAGCTCCAGCCTTGTGGCCAAGTGGGTAGTGAACCAGCAGATGGAAGATCTCTTTCTCTCTCTGCCTCTCCTTCTCTCTGTGTAATTCTGACTTTCAAATAAATAGATAAATATAAAAAATAAGAATTTGTGTTTTTAGTTCTGAACAGTATCAAAATATACAAATTAACAACAGTATATGACTTATCATAGTTTTTTTTTAACATTAGTTTAAATAAGGAAATGAAGAAGTAGAATGGTAATGAAAACTTATCTAATACATGGAAATAGGTAGAGAATGAATTCAGGGATGACTTTAAAGCCCAGGGTTTTAAATTTTTTAATATATTTCTTCTAGATATTTCAGATTTGGATGATAAAATAAATCCCAGATATCATTAATAGTTTTTTTTATTTCCTTTTGTCTAGGAATTAGAGTATTTACTAAATAAAAAACGAGAAAGTTCTTTTGCCAAGTCTAAATTTTATCTACTTTAAAATATAAAAGTAAATTAGAACAGTGAGAGCCTTTTAGAAGGAAATATTCTATGCTATTACATGTCATGCAAAGGACTACTGAAGGATTATGCTGTTAATTAGCAAGCATAGAGTGGCTCATTTATGACAGAGCAGGCACTTTATCACACAGCTGTCATTGAATTGGAAGGATGCCTGCCAAGGTAGGAGTTACCTTAGATAATTGAAGTGTTAACCTCTCCAGAGGCAGGAGGCTGTCCTAACTCCACTAACAGACACTCAAATAATCATTTAAGTGCCTTGTTTCTAAATTTTAAGATGATAAATTGTCATTTTTTTCCTAATTTCATATAAAATAATGGATTCACATCTTTGTGTTCCACGTTGCTTTCTTTAATTTGTAAAATTAAAAGTAATTTTCTGTGTTACCTGAAGATTAACCTGATAAGAGTAGATTATTACATCTTAACTTTGCAAGGAGTTCTATTGGTGATAATTGGTGTTTGATATGATAGGGAGACACAAGTAATGTTTTAGAGTTAAGAGTTGACAGGACATACTACCTAAAAACCAACTGGAATTGGGGAATTTTGTGGGAGATCCAGAGGAAGCTCCTGGTTCCTGGCTTCTGATCATCACAGTTACAGCCCTTGCAGCCAGTTGGGGAGTGAACCAGCAGATGGAAGACCTCTGTCTCTCTCTTCTCCATTTAACTATGACTTTCAAATAAATAAATAAATCTTTCAAAAAATATCACTGTATTAATAATCAAATTATTCACTCCAAAATACTCACTGAAAATGTACTTGATACCAGGCACTATTCTAGTATTTGACAAGTACTGAAGCGATAAACAAGTGATATGGCACTTTTGTTGGTTACAATAAATTGAGAAAAATAAGGTAGAAATTAGGGTAGAGAACTGGGAACAGAGATTGTTTTTTAAATAACATAGGCAAGCAAAGCCCAAAGAAGATGAGCTATTTAAGCAAGTACTCAAACTACAAGCAGTTTTGTGATTATCCATGAGAAGGCATTCAGGCACAGAGAACAAGAGCAGGAGTCTGGGAGAAGAGGAAGAATTCCTTTGGAACTCCGAAAAAGCAACCACTGGGGCGCTGTGTCTTGAACTGAACACAAGACACAGAGCAAAGCAGAAATGTATTAAAGAAATTGCAGGGGGTACATGTTGCAGCTTCTTATAACTAGTTCTGTAACTTCTGTTTTTCATGGTAATGAGATGGGGAAATATTGGAGTATTTTAACCAATGGTTTCTGAATATATTCAAAGGAGGAAAAACTCATACAGATAACATCAAAGGAAAGGGCAAGCAAGGAGCAACTAGAGATAATCATGGTTGGTGTGGAGAATCCCACAGGAATCTCAGAAAGAGTCACGGATCACTGCTTACCTGGAAAGGAGATGAACTGTGGAAACACAGTAAAACATTGAGTTAGGAAGTTACCACTAACCACAAAATAAAAGTAAAGTGGAGTTATAAGTCAGGAGCTGAGGCAATGCCTAACGGCTGTTAGGGAAACACTCCTAATCGTCCCAAGCGGACATCTCTGGTCAGTCAGATGACAGTGTGCTGTGGACAATACCCTACTACCCACGCTGACTGGACCATTCAAACATAAGTAAGGCGGGAACAGTATTGACCGGACTCTTCAACTATAAACAAGGAGGAACCAGCATTGATTGGACAAGTTGGAGGATGGCAAGCTGGAGAACTGCCGAAAATGAGGATAAAAAGGGAGCCCATGCACCACTCTCCATCCTCTCGGGGATCATGGCCCAGTGTGTGTGAACCTCTGGATTTCCACACATTCGGAGCTGAAGAGGCAGCCCACTACTCTGCATGGAGCAGGTAGTGGCACAAGCCGACCTGCAAAGCTGTCCCTGAGCTGTAACCCCACTGTCTGTGTGTGAGTGTGTGTGTGTGTGTGTGTGGCCCAGTGCGAGCGAAACTCTGGATCTCCTCGCACTTGGAGCTGAAGCGCTAGCTCGCTAGCCCCCTACTAAGCGATACAAGGCGACTATGGGATCAAAAGTCCAGCTGAGATGCTGTCTCACTGCCTTGCCTGGAGTCCTTATCATCCTGCTGCCTGACCTGACCACAAAGCCAGACCAGGCCTCTCAGCAGGGGACCTCTCCAACTTCTCAACTGGCCATCTGCTTGGTAACTTTGAGCGTACTGCCCAGAGTAACAGCCTTTCCACAACTTCCTGCCTGTAAGTGACTGATCCGAGATCCATCTCTGCTGAGATATGGAGCTCTGGACCTTGAACACTGACATTCTCTTTCATGACCGTAATACGAGCCTTTAAAATACAGCTTTTACAAATAATGTTAGTCATGTGTAATATAATATAACTATGCTTTGACCCTATGCAAGGTATCTGTAAATAAAGCTGGAGACATTGATGTGCATATACTATTACAATTGGATAGTCCTCAAAATTGCTTTAACACTGTATACTGTTATCTGTGGATTAATGAATAAGTTCAAATGGTATTATTGATATTGATATTAATTGTGTTGATTCCAGTAGTCCTCTAGTCATTAAGGAAATAAATATTGTTACTCTGATAGTTAAGTATTATAGCAAGTTTAGTAGATGATAAGTAGTTATGTTAAGCTAAGTAATTCAGTAAGTGTGCTAAGTTAGCTGTAAGTTATGATAAGTGATATTATTGATATTATTGATAGTGATATTAGTGATATTGATAAGGGTGTTAAGTAATTATGTTGTTAGGTGATTAAGCTAAGTAGTTAAGCTAAGTAGTTACATTAAGCTAAGTAGCTCAGTTAAGTAGTTAAGTCACATTAAATAGTAGTGTTAAGTTTATTGATAAGTGTATTAATTAGTATAGATTGATAAGTATATTGGTACTCATAAGTGTATTGACCTCAATGAGCATGCTGATGAGTAGTGTGATAAAAAAAAAAACCCTGGTGTGTAAGCAATAAAATCTCTCATTGGAAAGACAGTCTTGTGTCCTGGTGTTCCTTTCTTCCCCTTGACTGACCAGCTGTACGTCGCACTTGCTACTGTCAAGCTGCGTGACAGTAGGCACTCGCAACAGTTGGACAAAACTATTACCTCACTACTGATTATTTAGTCCAGTGAATATTTTGCCACTACTAATATTAATTAGCCAACAAAAAAAGCACGTAGGAATACTAGTTTCTGCTAATTAAACATCAGATAATCCTCTCTTATTGCAAACAGATTCAGATGGTTACATGTGTTAGTCTGATAACATGATGTTGATAGTGAATTGTAGATACATCTATATTTATTCATGATGTTCCTGGCACAACTTTTTGCTGTTTATAAGTCGAGTCAACTGGACATGTGTTGTCTTCTAAGCTCTAGGGACCTCACGTCCAAAATTCAAGATAATTGCATTTTGAACATATTTTGTGATAACCTACAGAGGTTAGTTGGAAGACTTGCTTCCCAAAATTGTTTTAGAGAACTTCATATCATGAATAATTTCAGTAAGAGATTTAGGTTCTTTACAAACTCAGTTTCATAATTTTATCTTCATCATTAAACAGAATCGTATTTGGAAAAATTAAGAAAAATTAAGAGTTCTAAATTTAATTGATTTTTTTCAGCTTTTAGCCAATTACTTATCCAATAAAATACAATGTCTCCCCCTACAGTAAATTAACAATTCTTGTACAAGTAAATCTGAAGTTACTGAATTTTTATGGTATCATTTATAAATTCTTTCAATGATCCTTGCTTTCAGATGATACTCAACACTTGTATGTGGATTGAAATTAGTGACTTACTTCTAATAAATAGAATAGTTCAAAAATGGTGAAATGTCACTCCATGATTAATACAAAGATAACACACGGCTTCTCGCTTGTGTCCTCTGACTACTTTATTTTGAATGAAGTCTGCACAGCAATTCATGCTTTTCATGTGCTGTAGCACATTTAATTCTCTTCTTCACCTAACATATCTACTTTAGCATTTATATAAAGCTCCAGTGATCCTCTAAGCATATTTCTTTCTTAAATTCATACCCTAAATAATTAAATCTCTTGAGCAATCTCTGATTTCAACTTTTTAAGACCAAAAACAAATAAACAGAGATGTAACACAATACAAAGATTTCTAAATAATATAAAGCCTTTATTATGTACCTTAGACTTATAATACATAAATAAAATTCCAGAGAATATAATCAAGTATACAGGTCATATAGATGGTCATTTATTCTAGCTAGAATGCAAGGTATTTCTGTGTGTAATTATACCATTATCTGGAAGCTAACACCTTGTTCACTTCGTGCAAAAAGCTTTTCAATGCACTAAATACAATTATTAGTTTTAAATGACATTAATTTCCACAGCAAAAGCTCTGTGTCAAAGATGTTCCCCACCCCATTTGCATGCTTTAATCTACCAAACACTTTCCTAAACTTGTGCCCTGTGGGACATTAAACCTCCTTCTTAACTACTTGGTTGTGCAATACCAGCATCTCTGAATTTGGTATTTGGCTAATAGCTCAATTACCTTTCATGCTGAGTCCAAAGCTTTACCTCCCTCAATCTTTACTTTTGCCAACTGGAAAATTTTCCGTCATGTCAAGAAAACCCACTGTGCAGTGTGCTTAGGGAATGGGCCCTCTTTTGCTGACTGACAGCTATTCAATAGAGAAAAGAACCACAGAGAGATGCCGATACGTATTAAGCTCAGTGAAGAGAATAAGCTTTGTATTTCAAAATGTCACTTTTCTTAGAGTTCAGTGGGAGTGAGCAGCTATAATAAGGTAATTTCTAGAGGGAACCCTACTGTAGTTCATTGTATAAATAATTGATTTGATCAGCTAAAATTATTGTGCGTAGTCTTGAATGACCTTTCAGATGAATTGCTCAGTTTTCACTACAAAAACTACTAGAGCGTATAGTAAGTTGTCAAAGAAATCCATATACAATAGTTTTCTATAAAAAGAAAGGTATTTACATGGCATTGTTTCTTTAGAATAACTAAACTATGATCAGTGCTTTCGCTGTGTACAAGTACAGACAGCATATTTTGGGTTTTATTTATAAGTTCAAGGTCAAGAACTAACAGTGGATTATTCCCACATCATTTTATATACCAATGTTTTTGAGAAAATATTTTAAAAATAAAAACATATAAATGTGTTACACCACAGGGGAAGAATTTCTCATTACCATATGTAGAGGTACTATTATAATATAACATGAAAGAACAGTTTCTATTAGAAAATTAGCAAATGCACTAAAAATTCTATGCGATGACAGAATTTAACATTTCAATATAGTCTCATTTCTTATTCTTTATGTTCCAGTCTTTACTATAATGTATCACTGATGTCTATTCAAATAGGTTTTATATTCTATTTCTGTTCAGAAATTGTATATAATTAACCATATTGTATCTCTCTTTTGTATGATCATTTAACACATTTGTTTATTTTATAGAAAATAATTGCTCATTGTTAAATTTCATCCAAATGATACAGAGATATAGATAATTAAAAAATAAAGACAATCATCCACAGATCCCTTAACCCCAATTTCATACTTCTAGTCTACATGTTTAACAACAATCCACAGTCTGTTGTGTATTTTTCTAAACATATTCAAATACACACTTAAGCATATGTCTCTAATTATTTGGGGCCATATATTATTATATTTATTAATAATATATTCATATCATGAATATATTCATCCATGTATGTAAGTAAGTACATTGTTAGCTTCTATCTACATGTTTATAAATGCATATTGATCTTAAGTGTTTATTTTTATTTTGTATCTTCTTTACGGTATAGTGACAGAGGCGGGAAGAAAAATAGAGATAGAGGTTGAGCTAGAGCTAGAGCTAGAGCTAGAGCTAGGGAGACCTTCCATCTACTGTTTCACTATCCAAATGCCAACAACAGCCAGTATGGGTCAAGATGAAACCAGGATCCAGAAAATCCATCTGGGGTCTCCCATGTTGGTGGTAGGGGCTAAAGTACTTGACACACAATCTGCAGCCTCCCAAGATGCAAAAGCTCTAAGCTACAGTAACTGGGACTTGAACCAGTACTGTGATATAGAATGTGGGCATCACAAGCAGCAGCTTACCCTGTTGTACCACAATGGCATTCTCATTCTGAGCAGACAGTGCATATAATATATTTTAAGATGTATAAATTTATTTGAAAGTCAGAGTTACACAGAGAGAGAGGAGAGATATATAGAGAGAGGTCTTTCATCTGCTGATTCACTCCCCAGTTAGCCACAATGGTTGGAGCTGTGCCAATCCAATGTCAGGATCCAGGAGCTTCCTCAAGGTCTCTGACATGGATGCAGGGGCCCAAAGACTTGGGCTATCTTCTACTGCTTTCCTAGGCCATAGCAGAGAGCTGGATAGGAAGTGGAGAAGTCGGGTCTTGAACTGGTGCCCATATGGGATGCCAGCACCACAGGCAGCGGCTTAGCCCACTATGCCACAGTGCCGGCCCCTGCATATAATATTTATATACCTCTTAGAGATGTCATTTCTCTCTTTTCATAATATAGTTTTAAAATTATGATTACTAAATATGAACATAGTAAAACTTCTCAAAACATGGAAGGGAAATATGGCTTGATTGGCCCTAGAATTTGGTGCCATTTTCAGAAAACCTTCTTCCATGATTTCTAAATATGTCCAATTCTTTTATTTTAATCTCCCCACTACTTCATTGG
Source organism: Lepus europaeus (assembly GCF_033115175.1). Classification (NCBI taxonomy): domain Eukaryota; kingdom Metazoa; phylum Chordata; class Mammalia; order Lagomorpha; family Leporidae; genus Lepus; species Lepus europaeus. Next base: position 47,183,411 of record NC_084834.1, on the reverse strand, counting down.
TGGTTGCAATGATAGTTTTTTTTTTCTGTTTTCCTATTTGGATACCAATGGATTTTTCACTGACCGAAAAGATGAAAACCAAACAGGAATCTATTATCTCCATATTCTGAATTATGAAGCATCTGAGTTAATATAATGTTGAAAAAGTCATATTTATGAAACTGAATCTGCCTATCTCTGGTAGACATAATGTGAACTCAGCTGTTGAATGATCAAAACTTCTTACCACAATGACTACAGTTTTTGTTCCCAGGTCTAAAACTGTGGCATAGAGGGTTAAGCTGCCACGCGCATGCCCCATGGGCTCTGGAATCCCATTTGGGCTTCACTTCCTATAGCTCCCTGATAATGCACTTGGGAAAGCAGCAGAAGATGGTAAAGTGCTTGGGCTCCTGCCTATGGCACAAGTGCCCTTGCCTCGCACTTGGGAGACCTGAATGAAGATCAAGGCTCCAGGCTCCTACGTGGTCCAGTTGGGGCTGTTGCAGCCACTTGTGAAATGAATCTGAGATGGAACATCTCTCTGCTTCATTGCCTCTTTCTCTTTCTCTCTCTCTCTTTCTCTCTGTAACTCTACCCAAAAAGTTAAATAATTTTTAAAAAGTCTGTTATCCATCCTCCTAATCATGTAAAAGTGTAAGTCTACTTTATTCAACAACATAATGATTGCTTAAGCTTTCATGCTCTAGCAACCGCAATGGTTGGTTGGGTTTCAAAGCACCAGTATTTTGAGGAAAATGCATGAAGCCAAGATGAGAATTTTCCAGTGCTGGAATTCTAGAAAGACTCCATAGACATATATATTGGAATTATCCCTAGCAAAAAAGATTTTAATCAATTCTCCATGTCTGATCCAAGATTGTAACTTTAGTAGAAATGTCTGCAGCTTGAATTTTAGAAAGGGAATTTATCCTGAATATTGGCCCATTATTCATTATTTCTTACTGTAGGACACAATCTGAGTGTGAAACCTTTCTAAAAATGCCAACTTCTTCTCAAATTAAATGTATATGAGGCCATGTCATAAAGTTTTTCAGAAAAATACAATTAAAAGATGTTCATTCAGTTGAAAAATATCAAAATCCATACATAAGTAATTATACAACCTAAAATTTTCACTTCTATGTGTTCTCAAAAATACATGTAAATATTTTTATCAGCTTTACTCATCATATCTAATGGTAGAGACAAGCTAATAAACATTATCAGGCAAAAGGAAATATTCTAGTATACCCATATGAGGTCAGGCTTAGTTAGCTATTAAAAGCAACAGACTTTGGTCCTCTTCCCCACTTAATGCTGTATAATTGTTCAGACCTGGTAAATTCCACTCTTAGGATCATTGGTTACTATCCTCACTCTGTCTTTTATGACCTTGTCTAAATATGATCAGAGTCGGCGAACTTGGAAGGCTTCCATAGCCTTGGCAACTCATGACGACAGCCTAGGGTGGTTACTGGCACCATAAACTAGAGTGTCAATTTGTTGGGTCAACAACAGGAGCCACTGTGCACTTGCTCCTCATGTGGGATCTCTGTCCTTAATGTGCTGTACATTTTGATTTAATGCTATAACTAGTACTCAAACAGTATGTTTCGCTTTGTGTTTCTGTGTGGGTGCAAACAGTTGAAATCTTTATACTAAATTGATCTTCTATATATAAAGAGAATTGAAAATGAATCTTGATGCAAAAGGAAGGGGAGAGGGAGCGGGAGAGGGGAGGGTTGAGGGTGGGAGGGAAGTTATTGGAGGGGGAAGACATTGTGATCCATAAGCTGTACACTGGAAATTTATATTCATTAAATAAAAGTTAAAAAAAAAGAATAAATTGTCCAGTCCAAAATTAAAAAAAAATATTATCAAAAAAAAAAAAGCAACAGACTTGATACATGTAGTAGTATTGACCAAATTTGCTCACTATTATGTGGAGAAAGATAAGCCAATATATGGAATTCTAGGTAACAGTAATCTTAAATGACAAACAGTAGACCAAGGTGGCAGGAGGTTTATTTGAAGAGATCATTTTGTTTGGTGGACATAGTTTACATTTTGATTGTAGATGTGGCTACATTCTTGAATGCATTTGTAAAATGTTATCAAAATATAAATATTGAAAGGTGGAATCTTACAAAGTATACCTTAATAAGGTTAATTTAAAACAAAGAAAGATAGGAAATCAACTTAGGTTTTCCTTAGTAGATGAATGGATAAACAAAATGCACTATTTATATATAATTATTCTGCTACAAAAGAAATGCCATTTTGACATTTGAAATGTTGGAACTGGATATCACTATGTTAAGTGAAATACGCCAGGAATAAGAATATTGCATATTCTTTGTCATATGAGGAACCCTGGATGCAGTGCCTGGCTTCTGGCTTCGAGCTTCAGCCTGGTCCAGCCCCAGATATGGTGGATATTTTGGGAGTAAACCAGTGAATAGAAGATTTCTCTCTCTCTCTCTCTCTCTCTCTCTCTCTCTCTCTCTTCCCACATACACACACACACACACACATATACAATCACTTTGCCTTCAATTAAATAAATAAAACTGAAAAATTGAGAAAATATTCTTGAATTTCTATTTAGCTATATACAATTTATCAAAAACATAAAATATGTAAATATGGCATAAACTGGATTATCATAGCGACAAATTTACCCTCTCTAGGTTTTTTCCTATGCAAAAATTTATACTATAGATTAGTCAGGACAAATTTTCAAACCCTCTTTGCCTTTGAAATATGATTTCTCATTCATATTTGATTTCTTGATTTATTTGTAACATTTATGTGATCCATCTATTCTATGATTTCACTTTATTAACTTTAAAGCATATACCAACCAAATAGATAATGCCAATTATATAGACGAGGAAGAGCATTTTAAAATCTTCATTAACATTTTGAAATTTTAAATAAGCAATAAAATTACTTATTAAAAATTATAGAACCATAATATTTCATTTTGGATCAATAAGGTGATTTTTTTTTCAATGAAGACAATTTGACAGTGTTTTTGAGAGATAGATATATAGTGTAATTTTAGGAAATAATAATTAGTGAGTTTTATGATTGGTCAAGCAGTTGTTTTGTTATGTAATTAAGACACTGTTAAAAGAATAGAATCTTTCAGACAGTAATTTCTACTTGCTAGGTAATTGCCAACTTGATACAAATGCACTTATTAAAAGTAAGTATCATATCAAAAGCAAGATGATTTTCAAAACTGCGGTAATATTCTTTTATGAAGACTTTATTTTTATAATAAAAGATATTATATCACAAGATAATATGATCTTGTATGAAGCAGGTGGTTAAGGAGCAACTAAATTACTAACAGATTTCTAATTATAATACACTTTTAGTATTTCATGATAAACAGCAGATGTGTGTTTACAAAAATACATTATAGTAGAATCAGGTCAATGGAGTCTAAATGAAAAAGGCTTAATTTATCTTTACTCCCTTTTGAATTTAATGGGATGGCCTACTTAGAAGAGCCACCCTTTAATTTAACATGAGTTCAAAGTAGATTTATTTAAATGGGACAATGAATAGTTTTTTCATTAATTGCTCAAATAGAAAGGACAATAATTTCAAAATGCAAGTACACATGGGAGAAAGTAACTTAAAAAAACAGCATATTAGAGTGGATGCAGAAAGAATATTTCAAAATGATGAGGTCAAATTAAATTACCCACTTTTAAAAAAATGCTGATTGTTTATTGAAGTCTTTCAATATTTTTCTTTCTAACTCTTACTGATGTTGAAATCTATTTTGCATCATTGGATCTCTGATTTTTAAAACTTTCTTTTTCTTTTTTTCTTGGACAGGCAGAGTTAGACAGTGAGAGAGAGAGAGACAGAGAGAAAGGTCTTCCTTTTCCATTGGTTCACTCCCCAAATGGCCGCTATGGCCAGTGCTCTGTGCCAATGCGAAGCCAGGAACCAGGTGCTTCCTCCTGGTCTTCCACATGGGTGCAGGGCCCAATCACTTGGGCCATCCTCCACTGCCTTCCCGGGCCACAGCAGAGAGCTGGACTGGAAGACGAAGAGGAGCAACCGGGACAGAATCCGGCGCCCAAACCAGGACTAGAACCCGGGGTGCCGGCACCGCAGGCGGAGGATTAGCCCAATGAGCCGCGGTGCTGGCCATGATTTTTAAAACTTTCAATAAAGGCAGAAAATGACATTGATTTTGAGCAAATCATGTGCCTAAGGTAATTTAATTTTGAAATATTTTTTCTAATGAGTTTTTAAGATTAAAGTGACAAATTTGAAGTTTCAATATTTGAGTTATTCATCCATTTCTGTCACATGTTAGCTGAGAGACACAGCAATTTCTTTAAAAAAAACTGTGCATTAAATAGCTATTTACATATAATTTCAAGTCCTATAATGCATTATGAGGGGAAAAAAAGTTTACCTTCATCCAAGGCCTTAATTTATTACTTTGTATTATTCCTACACTGCTGTATTTTAAAGGTGATGCTAGCAAGTGTAATTATGATTTAATTTTCAATTACTCAATTACTAAAGGTAGACTTAGATCACATTTTTTTGCGCATTTATTTCTCTTTCTAGTTCATTCTTTCCATGTATTTTCTATTTTTAGTGATACTTTTTCTTTTATTTGATTCAACCTATTATACTGGTACAATTATTTAGTATTAGCGCAATTAAATAATGCATACTATCTTCTGTAGTGTTCCCTGTAAGTACATATTAACTGAAACATTTGGAATTTTCCACATGAAACAGCAATTACAATCCAAGGCAGTGGTTGTTGAAATAATGTTTAGGTGCTTTAGAAGGCTGAAATCTTGTAGAGACACATATGAAAGGAAGTCTTATGTAAATTTCATAAAGAAAGATAGGTTTTATCTTTATTTTTTGCATTTATGTGTTGCTGATTGCCACCTCAAGTCCCATGGATTAAAAATAAAAATTATGGGGCTTATAGTTTCTGTGAGGCGAGACATGGTGCAGTGGGGATGAGGCCTCAGCCTGGGCCATTCAAATGTCCAAAGATGTATTACATGGGGGCTTCTTTGCTACAGATGTTTCAAAACCCCAGCTTGATTGGAACCACCATTGCGAGTTCTTGTTCACGGCTTCTCCATTTGATTTGGGCCTGTTTTCTGAGATGGAGAGCCCAGGTGCGAATGTCTGAAGATCAACCTCCTTAGAGACTGGCTCCTCTAGGGACCTGGTCTTTCATATTCTGAAGTCAGAGCCCCAAGAGCATCACTTCTGCCATCATCCATTGGTCAAAGCAGACACAGGGTCACCCAGATTCAAGTCCAGGGTACATTAAATCAGAAACTGAAGAATCTGAGATGTTTTCCAACTGTTATATAATGAGCCAAGGGTGATCTTTGTGTTATGGTTGGTGATACATCGTTTACTTCCTCACCACATGCTGAGATCTATTAGTTCAAAAACCTGCCAATGACAAACTCAAATTTTTATCATCCAGTTGCGCTTTTTTTAGGGAAATCTTTTTAAAATTAATTGATTTATTTATTTGGAAGTCAGAGTTACACAGATGGAGGAGAGGCAGAGAGAGATCTCAAATACACTGGTTCACTCCCCAGTTGGCCACAACAGCCAGAGATGTGCCTATCTGAAGCCAGGAGCCAGGAGCTTCTTCTGGGTCTCCCACATGGGTGCAGGGGCCCAAGGGCGTGAGCCATCTTCTACTGCTTTCCTACGCCACCGCAGAGAGCTGGATCAGAAGTGGAGCAGCTGGGACTCAAACTGGCATACATATGGGATGCTGGCACTGCAGGCGGCGACTTTACCTGCTAAGCAACAGCGCCAGCCCCAAGAAGTGACTCTTAATAGTATCACATGCACGGACATCCTGAATGTTCCAAGTCTTTTACATTGGACTCACATTTATGCTAAGAGAAAAAACACAATGCATGCTGAATAGCTGAGTATCAGAAAAACAATTTAAAAAGAAAACAAATCAACTAATATCTAAAACAAAAAAAATTAGAAAATATCTAAACATATTTGTACTCTAAGAAAAATATATTTCTTGTCTGGATTATGAATTATAATATTAATAAGGTTAGAAATTAATATTTTACTGACTTTACCTACAGTCCTACAGTATGACCCAGGCATTCCACTCCTGGGAATTTAACCAAAGGAAGTAAAACCATGAAAAAGTTATCTGTGCGCTTAATCCACAATAGCTAAGATATAGAATCAACCCAGATTTCTGTTAACTGAAGACTGGATAGAGAAATTACAGGATATGTACATCATGGATTACTACACAGCACTAAAAATAAAATAAAATCCTGTCATTTGCAACAAAAGGAAATAATTATACATATTGAAATAAGCCAGTACCAAAAGGACCAATATCATGTTCTCCCTGATCCTTGGTAACTAATAGAGCACTTAAAAGGTAATCTAGGCCGGCGCCGCGGCTCAACAGGCTAATCTTCCACCTTGCGGCGCCGGCACACCGGGTTCTAGTCCCGGTCGGGGCGCCGGATTCTGTCCCGGTTGCCCCTCTTCCAGGCCAGCTCTCTGTTGTGACCAGGGAGTGCAGTGGAGGATGGCCCAAGTGCTTGGGCCCTGCACCCCATGGGAGACCAGGAGAAGCACCTGGCTCCTGCCATCGGATCAGCGCGGTGCGCCGGCCGCAGCGCGCCAGCCACAGCGGCCATTGGAGGGTGAACCAATGGCAAAAGAGAGACCTTTCTCTCTGTCTCTCTCTCTCTCACTGTCCACTCTACCTGTCAAAAAAAAAAAAAAAAAAGTAATCTATAGAAGTGAAATTGACCCTTCAAGATGCCAGGACTTTGAACAGCCCTTGTTTTGATTGTTGAGGAACAGTCTTTTTTTTTTTTTTTTTCATACTATTTGTTGAACTTTTAATATAGTGTTAATCTTACGTATATAAAGTTAATTGGAAATTGATCTTTATGAAAAATAAGAATGGGAATATGAGACCGAGGGGGAAGAACAGCAGGGGTGTGAGTGGGAGGGCAGATAAGGTGAGAAGAATCACTATGTTCCTAAATGTATATTTATGAAACTCATGAAGTTTGTATACATTAAATAAAAGTTTAAAATGTAAAAAGTAATTTCATTATGAAAAATGAGAACTGCTTCAAAATACGTTTTAAAATGTGTCACACATTTGTTTTCATTATGTATCACTGTTTAATAAATTCTTTGTACTGTCTATCTTGATCTTTCTCATACTTGGGATTTTAATATTTTAAAATAAAATACATCTTATAGATAAAAATAAAATTACTGAAAATATTTTGTAACCAATGAGACATTCCAGAAAATTCATGCTGTAATTTCAAACAGATAAAATTGACCATTTATGTATAATTCAATTGTCTATTAAATCAATGGACTGAGAAAAGCTGTTATTATCACAGGGGATTCATGATAGGTAATTTGTAGTAATCTTTCAGTCAGGAAAGATAGATTAGTATATTTTGAAACCAGAAACCCAGTCAGACACTTAACTTTAAAGAATTAAGTTCATGGGGCCAGCATTGTGGAGTAGCAGGCAAAGCCACAAACTGCAACACCAGCATCCCATAGGGGCACCAGTTCAAGTCCCAGCTGTTCCACTTCTGATTTAGCACCCTGCTAATGTGATCAGGATGTCAGCAGAGTATGACCCAGGTGCTTGGGCCCCTGCTCCCTTGTGGGAGATGTGGATGAAGCTCTTGGCTTCAGGCTTCAGCCTGCCCCCGCCCCCCCCACCGCCCCAGGGAGTAAACCAGCATTTGGAAGATCTCTCTGTCTCTCCCTCTGTTTCTGTAGCTCTGCCTTTCAAAAAAAAAAAAAAATGAAATTTAGAGATTATTAAATTCACTTTAAAAATGGTTCCACATGTTATTTTCTTATTAGTAGCATCCAGGGATATAATCTTATGTGCAGAAATCTTGAAGAATTTCTACATAGTTCCAGTACCAGTGAATGTTAGCAGCACCACTCAGAATCTCAGAATTATGACTCCATTTTTTGGTATCCTCTTCTATTTCTTTCTTTAAGGTTTTGTAGTTTTCATCGTAGAGATCTTTAACGTCCATGGTTAAGTTTATTCCAAGGTATTTGATTGTTTTTGTAGCTATTGTGAATGGGATTGATCTTAGAAGTTTTTCCTCAGCCGTGGCATTGCCTGTGTATACAAAGGCTCTTGATTTTTGTGGATTGATTTTATATCCTGCTACTTTGCCAAACTCTTCGATGAGTTCCAGTAGTCTCTTAGTAGAGTTCTTTGGGTCCCCTAAATAAAGAATCATATCATCTGCAAAGAGGGATAGTTTGAGTTCTTCCTTCCCGATTTGTATCACCAAAGGGGAAACCTGTTGAAGTGAAATGGACACTATAAGAAACAATGACCTGATCAGCTTTTGTCCTGACTCTAGAAGTACAATGTAATACTTTATCCTTTTTAGTATTTGTTGTTGTTGTTGTTGTTCTAGTACTAGTGGTTGAACTCTGTAATTAACACACAATTATTCTTAGGTGTTTAAATTTTAACTGAAAAGTGATCCCTGTTAAATTTCAGAGTGGAAAAAGAGAGGGAGGAGATGCACAGTTTGGAACATGCACAATCAGTCTTGCCCCAAATGATGGAGTTAGAAATGTGCCAGGGGATTCCAATACAATCCCATCAAGGTGGCATGTACCAATGCCATCTCACTAGTCCAAGTGATCAATTTCAGTTCACATTCGATGGCTTGGATAGGTCTAAGAAACAAAGGGATCACACAAACAAGACAAGTGTCTGCTAATACTAACTGATAGAATCAAAAAGGGAGAGAAAGATCCAGCATGGGAAGTGGGATACACAGCAGACTCATAGAATGGCAGATGTCCTAAACAACACTGGCCTCAGAATCAGCCCTTAAGGCATTCAGATCTGGCTGAAGAGCCCATGAGAGTATTGTAGGCATGGAAAGCCAAGATACCATGGAAAAGAAAAAAAGAAGAAGACCTAAATGAAAGATCTCTGTTAGTGAGATCCCAGTGGAAAGAACGGGGCCATCAAAGAAGGAGGTACCTTTCTCTGAAGGGAGGAGAGAACTTCCACTTTGACTGTGACCCTAACGGAATAAGATCAAAGTCAGCGAACCCTAAAGGCTTCCATAGCCCTGGCAACTCATGACTAGAGCCTAGGGAGATTACTGAAGCCATGAACAGGAGTGTCAAATTGTTAAGTCAGCAACAGGAGTCACTGTGTACTTACATCCCATGTGGGATCTGTCCTTAATGTGTTGTCTAATGTGCAGTGATGCTATAACTAGTACTGAAACAGTATTTTTACACTTTGTGTTTCTGCGTGGGTACAAACTGATGAGATCTTTACTAATTATATACTGAATCGATCTTCTGTATATAAAGATAACTGGAAATGAAAAAAAAAAACCCTGGTGTTAAATTGGTAATGGCATAGAAAATTAATTAATTTTTAAAAAAAATATTATGTAGGATCTCTGCCTTTAATGTGCTGTACACTCTTATTTAATGCTATAACTAGTACTCCAACAGTAATTTTTTTTCACTTTATGTTGCTATATGGGGGCAAACTGTTGAAATCGTTACCTAGTTTATACTAAACTGATCTTCTGTATACAAAGAGAATTGAAAATGAATCATGATGTGATTGGAAGGGGAGAGGGAGCGGGAAAGGGGAGGGTTGTGGGTGGGAGGGAAGTTTTGGGAGGGGGAAGCCATTGTAACCCATGAGCTGTACTTTGGAAATTTATATTCATTAAATAAAAGTTTAATAAAAAAAAAAAACCTGAAAAAAAAAAGAATTATGACTCCAAATTTCTCAGTTGTGACTCCAGACTTACTAATTGAAAGCTGGAGCTTTTCCCATCCCTTTGTCTATACGATACATCACATTTGGTCATTTGATTCCCACTCATTACTTCCTAACATGTTTTATTGTATATAGCCAAAAACTAACTCCAAGAAAGGGGGCTGTTATATTTTAAACTTTTAAATATTTTTAAAAACAAACTAAATGCATGGTGATCTAATTTCCCAGGGTTATCTTCCCCATACTTAGTGGTGTATAGATAACACAGAGTCATATTTTCTAACAGAGGTTGTTAAAAAACAAAATATATTTCTATGCATTCTAGTCAAAAATGTCAAGAGTTTTAGTAGAAAATAAGTTTTATTCTGGAAAGTTTTCTTCAAAGAATAAAGGTGAGTTTGCAAAGTGAAATTCACAGTAATGGGATTTTTAACAAATGAAGCTGTACACAGCAAAAAGTTTTAAATCACAAAATAAGTGTGATCCACTCTTACTGCCCTATCATTCCACAAAGCTTGGTAAGATAATCTCATTTTAATAAATTTTATGGTCAACTTCCCAATTTCTTTTTCCTTTTTCAAACTCTATGGTAAAGAAGCCAAATGGCTATGTATACCTATGAACACTATTTTTAAAAATGCATTCCTTGTCTTCTTAGTTATAAAATAGAAAGTATAATATAATCATGTAAATAAATAGATCATACTGTATTTCCTTACTCATGGAACTGATGCAAACACATGGTAGGATATTTTTGCTTTGTACAATTCACACTTTCTATTGTAATTGCATAATGATCCATTAGAGCAAAAAGTGTCATGAAATTTGTCATAATTTCAAAAAAAACACATTATGAATGTTTAGGGAATACAACAGAAAAAAATAGATATGCATGTCACCCCACGACTTGAAGGTAGGGAAAATTCACTACTTAAAAGCCCAATCCTCAGAGCCAGTCTCTACCTGAGAAAAGAGAAGAAACATGTTTCATTTCCTACCCACTATCATGCCTGTGCAAAGGTCAAATAAGTAAGTGTATACAAAAAGAAAGGGTGAAATGAAAGACAGCACATTCTTGTAGGTTTATGAATAAATGTTTCACATAAATTTGATTAAGAAATGGCAGAATTGGCCGGCGCCGTGGCTTAACAGGCTAATCCTCCGCCTGGCGGCGCCAGCACACCGGGTTCTAGTCCTGGTCGGGGCACCGATCCTGTCCTGGTTGCCCCTCTTCCAGGCCAGCTCTCTGCCGTGGCCAGGGAGTGCAGTGGAGGATGGCCCAAGTCCTTGGGCCCTGCACCCCATGGGAGACCAGGAGAAGCACCTGGCTCCTGCCATAGGATCAGTGTGGTGCGCCGGCCGCTTCGTGCCAGCTGCGGCGGCTATTGGAGGGTGAACCAACGGCAAAAAGGAAGACCTTTCTCTCTGGCTCCCTCTACTGTCCACTCTGCCTGTCCAAAAAAAAAAAAAAAGAAATGGCAGAATTTAATATGGTATAGTGATAAAAATAATTCTTGCCTATTTTTACAGGCAAAATGAAATTTTCGTTATAGCTTAAGAAAAATAAAATAGTTTTTATTTTATCTTCATGTAACTAAAATACTACCACAAAGAAAACTAAATCTGTGAAGAAAAAAACTTAGCAGGGGGAGGAAAAACAATATATTAGTATATGTGTTTAGCTTTCAAATTATTCACTTTCCAGTCTGACATATTTTGTTTGAAAATACAAGGCCAGTGCTACAAGCAGTGACAATTTTAAGCCTCAATTTTTATTTTAAGCAGACATTTCACTAATTTCTTTCAGTAGGGCTGAAGAGACTTTATCATTTGGTAATAAATACATGCTCATTAATGGAAAATAATGGCTTATACCAACATTATATTTGTACTGAGCCATAACATTTAACGTTTTTCAGATTTTTCATCTTTTAATGACTATGAAGAATAGGCTAATTATAATCTAAAGTAAAATTTTCCAACAAGTAAAAAAAATATAGAAGTAATTTTTGATTAGTACTTATATATGAAAAAGTGATACTTGGAATTATATGGCCACTTAACTCGTTTACTATGAATATTTTAGTAAGCAATAAATATCATATGCACAAGACAGCCAGTTGCAAAAATAATATTTGGGAACACTAATTGACCATGTAGTTGCATACATTTAATATTTTTTAAGTAAATCTACATCTCTTCCTCTATGTTCCTTATCTGGTCCAAGTCACTTTTATCTCTGAACTTGAACATTGCAGTAATTTTAAATATTTAACACTCAATCCCCTTTTCCCAGCCTGTAGTAACTTCTCTAGAATTGAGATCCAATGATCTTAGTCTCTTATTTACAAACATTTAATGTCTTCCCATTGTCTTGTAGAGTAAGTATCAAAGGAGTTCCTGTGTCTTTTCTGTAATCTCCCCATTCTACAGTGCAGCCTCTTGAACATAGAGTGGACCTATCATTTGGCATCCTTCATGAAGCAGAATTCTCCTTATTCCTGAAGATTCAATTCAGACAGCTTCCCTCTGCAAAGCCGCCATGAACCCCTCTGCCCACTCTGTATCAGGCATCCTTCGCCTGGTTACCATGGTACTCTAAATGCTTCTCTTCAGGGTCTTATTACACTCTAAGCTAATGTGGAATCAGGATTGTGTCTGTTATGTACCCTAATGCATACAAGGTGATGACGTCTATTGAATGGAATTTTTTAAGTTGTGCTGTCAGTGCTCAACGAATATTCCATGGAACTAGACACATACACTAAAGGTGCATTTACAAAACTACACATACTATATTTTTCCAGTTTAATGAGACTACATTATATGATATTCACTGAATCTTTTTTTTTTTAATTTTACAGGTAGAGTTATAGACAGTGAGAGAGATAGAGAGAAAAGTCTTTCTTCCATTGGTTCACTCCTCAAATGGCTGCTAAGGCTGGCGCTGTGCCAATCCGAAGCCAGGAGCCAGGTGCTTCCTCTCGGTCTCCCATGCAGGTGCAAGGGCCAAGCACTTGGGCCATCCTCTACTGCCCTCCAGGGCTACAGCAGAGAGCTGGACTGGCAGAGGAGCAACTGTGACTAGAACCCGGCGCCCATATGGGATGCCAGCGCTGCAGCCGGAGGATTAACCAAGTGAGCCATGGCCCCCACTGAATCTTAAAATTATGTTTATTTCTTTAAGAAAAAGAAAAAGAAAAATGTAAAAAGAATAAGAAAATTCTCTCACATCCAACATTATTCTCACTCCAATCCTGAACAAAATAGGTACCCAGATGTTGGTCAAATCGTATATAAGAATACATTTACAAATCTGTCCTTACCCTCAAATACTTTTGTTGTATTTCACATGTTTTGATTTTGTATTTCACTGCTTCATTTCTCTTATTTTTTAAGATTTGTTTACTTTATTTTGAAAGGCAGAGAAAGAGAGAGAGAGAGAGAAAGAGATCTTCTATCCACTGGCTAATATATGGCTACAATGTCTGGGTCAAGCTAAAGCCAGGAGCCAGGAGTTTCATATTTCTCTCTCACACAGGTGTAGGGACCCAAGCACTTGGGCCATCCTCTGCTGCTTTCCCAGGCACATTAGCAGGGAGCTTGATCAGAAGTGGAGTAGATATGAATTGACCCAGAACCCATATGTGATGCTGGTGCTGCAGATGGTGGCTTAACCTTCTAGGCTTCAGCTCTGGCCCCTTCATTTTTGCATTAGAAGTTTATTATTTAAATATCTCAAGGTAATTTGATTTTTTTTCTGTGTTTAAAAAGTGATTTTAGGGTAGGCATTGTGCACATCAGTTTAGTCAACACTTTGGATGCCCGTATCCCATGACAAAGTGACTGGTTCCAGTCTGGGCTTCTCAACTTCTTTTTTTTTTTTTAATTTTTTGAAAGATTTTATTTATTTGACAGGTAGAGTTACAGACAGCGAGAGAGAGAGAGAGACAGAGAGAAAGGTCTTCCTTCTGTTGGTTCACCCCCAAAATGGCCGCTAAGGCCAGCGTGCTGGCAGATCGGAAGCCAGGAGCCAGGTGCTTCCTCCTGGTCTCCTACATGGGTGCAGGCGCCCAAGCATTTGGGCCATCCTCCACTGCCCTCCCAGGCCACAGCAGAGAGCTGAACTGGAAGAGGAGCAGCCGGGACTAGAACCCGGAGCCCATATGGGATGCCAGTACTGCAGGCGGAGGATTAACCAAGTGAGCCATGGTGCAGGGCCTCAATGGGCTCTTCAACTTCTGATCCAGCTTCCTACTCATTGGCATCCTTGGAAGCAGCACATAATGACTCATGTAGTTCCTACCATCTACTTGGGGAGCCAGATTTAATTCTGGGCTCATGGCTTTGGGCACATGCAGCCTGAGCTATTGCAGGCATTTGGGGAGTGAGCCAGTGTGGGAAAATCTCTTTGTCTCTATGTCTTTGAAGTAAAAATTAAAAATAAATTCTGAAGAGGATTTATACAGAACAAAATGAAGCTTCTTTTATTGTCATTTTTAATAATTGCTTCACAAGAACTTATTTTAAAGGATTTTGCCAGAATAATTATCTGCTGATATGCATTTTCATAAAGATACAGACTCTATGTATTGTACATTTTTTCATAAAGACAACTGAAAACTATTTAAAAATTAACTCTAAAATTTCTATTGCATTAAAATTGAGAGTACTTACAATATTTATATACTCATAAATATTATATCTTATTTTTAGTGTAACCAGACTCATGTTTTGAATAGCGTGATTACTGAGATGAAGAATATGATGCTCAAGGGCAATATAATGCTTTGACTTACTGGAATTTTCTCATGGAGCACAATATCCTTTTCAATGACAAATAACATCAATGTAAACATTACTTTGTATACTAGTTCCATGAAATTTCTCATCAAATGACCTCTGATCTACCCATTTACACAGCTACCAAAAATGGGGAATAATTGTATTTTTAAGACTATTCAGACTATTCAGGTTTGAATAGCTTGAGCATATAATAAAAGAGCTATGATCAATTTGCCAAAATTCCCAAATCTAAACATAGATGGAATGAATTACTATTTCACTTGAAAGCTTATCTCAAGAGTTCAAATTTGTATTTGACTGACCTTTATAATCTTTTAAATGTTCTAATTGTACTTAAAAGAAGAATTCTTACAGAGATTGGAGTTTAGATGTCAGTTTGTCATACCGTGCCAGGAACTATGCAAACAGGATCTGAGTACTAAATTAAATCTTAGTCAGGACTTACTAAATGAAATCTAGTTCTAAATATAAAATGATCTGAAACCATACTAAATAGTAGAAAATAACAATAGAGTATGCATCTGGTGTCAGAAAGTAAAGCCAAATCTCCAGAAAGATACAAAACAAAAAGAAAGGAATATATTGATAGATGTAGATGGAAATGGAAATCTGAGGTTAAATGCTGGCAGTAAGTGAGTCTCAAAGAATATTAAAATAAACTAAACAAGTAAGCAAATGTTGAAGCTGAAAATGGGATGTAAGGTAGTAGATAG
This sequence comes from Lepus europaeus, assembly GCF_033115175.1. Lineage (NCBI taxonomy): Eukaryota > Metazoa > Chordata > Mammalia > Lagomorpha > Leporidae > Lepus > Lepus europaeus. The sequence continues at coordinate 47,168,066 of NC_084834.1, read as the reverse complement.
GGAGGATGAACTCTGAAGACCTGATCTACAACAGGAGGCCTGCACTTGGGGTTTATTGCAGCATGGTGTGTCCCGTGTTTTTGCAAAAAGATCAGATACAGGTGTGTTTACCATGGAGTTGAGGATGGTGGAATGAACTACCACCATCTGGGATGATGGATATGTTCATTTGTTTCACTGGAAAACAATTTTACTGTATATATGTTCTCACAACCTATTGTTGTATACCTTAAGTACTCACAATATAATTATTTTTTCAAAAAAGGAAAAGAAAATATAATCCTTTATGGCCTGGTTCTCTCAGCTTTTTATATTTATTGTTGCTGTTATGAATTTGTTTGAGATTTGTTACTCATGAAAAAGAGAGACTTTGTTATGTAGCCCTGAGTTTTGATTAAAACTTCGCACATACATACGGTCATACAAATATATACATACAAATATATATGTGTTTGTGTGTATTCCAGTAGACTCTAAAAGACAAAAATAAAGCAAACATTTTTTTCTGCAAAATGTTACCTATTCCTATGATGTTTATGTAGTAATGTTTACATATTTGAAAGCATGAACATAAACTTGGAATAATAATTCTGTTTTTACAAAGTAATTGTACTCAGATATACTGGCATAGTTTGCTACAAGCAGTGGTAATGATACATAGTATGATCAATTAGATTTCATTATCCCTTTTTGTATACTCATGAAAATTGAAATAAGCCATAATGAGAACTGTGTTTATATGTCATATGGTATTTAATAAGGAGAGAACAAATACCTTTTTAAATTACTCATCCATGAATTTTGCAGCTCTGCTTTATGAATACATTTATAAATCAATGATCCTATTTCCTAAAATGATGAACAGCAAATGTTTACTTAAATCCTGGGCAATTTATCAACACATACATCAAAAGTTAGGCATTCTATAATTATAGTGGATGACTTTCATAGCTTCACAAACCAAAAGATCATCTCTTTACTGCTGATAATGCAACTCAGGGAAAAGTTAAAACAGTTTACAAATATCAAAATAGAAATCACTATTATTTTGTTTTGAATTCTCAAAAACACATGGATTGAGACTCTCACCTGAGGTGTTTACATATTTATTTAAGGAAATGTATAGTTACTTTGTTGTCGACTTAGGTATGAACAATGATCTGCAAAATTGTAGACATTCTTAAAATCTCACAACTTTCATTTTTTGTTATGTTAATGGGTGTCCTATTAGTCTTATTGATTCAATTAACTTGCTTAGCATTCCTGTTTTAACTTATAATAAAAATTAAACTTCAAAATAGTTTGTGGCTGTTTGAAATGTCTGAAATCCTTTACACATGGTTGTATTATCTCTATATTATAATAGATACTATAACCTATGGTATACTTAGATGTGAGATTGAATCATTGTGACAACTAAAATTAAACAATAATCTCAATAGCAATGCTTTTTATTAGTTTCATATATTAAAAATTAAATTCAATATATGTATTTTTTATAATGTTACTATTCTAGGACAATACTAATGAAACAAGATTATTTCCTTTCTTGGGTCTTTTATTGTAGAAAAATTGAAATGTAATAAGTGCAGTAATTACATATTTGGACCAAGTATCTTCAACTTGTCCCCAAAGAAGACAAAGCTTATTACTATTCTTCTGAATCTATGTGCACCCTGTGCTTTGTTTTAGCTAAGAAATTTGCCGAAGGTGTGATATTTTGTAACTTCTGATATTGGACTATAAAATATCTACAACAGGATGACAGCCTCTTTCAAGACAGCCCAAGGTAGGCAACTATAAAGGCACTGTAACGCCCAACCTCAGTTGAGATGCTGCTGACCAATACCAACTTCCTGTTTTGCAAGGAAGTCAACTTAAATGTTTCAGTGAATTAAGCCTTAAAATGACTATAGCTCAAGGCAGCACCACGCGGAAATAACAAGTCCCTTTTCGACAACTGGAATCTCAATGAATAATAAGTGGTTGTGACTGTGTTAAATCACTACATTTGGAGGTGCAAAAGTAAAAGTAAATTGTATTTAAAATTTTAAATTATATTTGTTAGAGAATGAGAAGTTATTTATTATAAAACATAAGGAAAAAAGAGAGGAAGACAGGGAGGATAGCCCTTAATTGTTTTAGCTACATGGACACCATTAGCTACTGTAAAATGTGATATTTAAGTGAATATGCCACGAGTCTCATAATTTTTTATTTTATTCTAATACTCTGATGTTCAAACCCATTTATGACTCTAGATATCTCATCAGCACTTTTTAATGATTTGGGGAAACCTACCATCAAAACTTTCTGAGATTCTCCCAGCAAAGTTTGAAAAGTTGTGAACACCCAACCTTTCCACTTTGTTCACAAGAAAATTAAAAATAGCAACTCAAGTTACTTTTTGCACTAATAGTGCAATTAGGAGATTCTTGTTTAACTTATACAAATAGGGTTATCAATCAATTGACACTTACTGGGGTTGAGACTAACAGAAGGTGCCCAGTTAGCTAGTGAGAGATGAAAGAAAGTAACTTGCCATGATGTTCATAAAAGAAAAGTTCATCTAATTGACACACACATTATTAGACTCAAAATTCATGAATTGATTTTGCTTTTGACCCAAATATAAGCATTTTTCATGAATATGACTAATAATTATCAATGAACTCGGGATATATTCCTAAAAATGAATTCATCTATTGAAGGTATGAGAGTTCACCTCAGAGGCCAAGGACTTCCATCCCTGCTTGATTAAGAGACAAATGTGGAATAATCAACAAATGCAACTTCACCCGAACCCCATTTCGCCAATCACTTTTAGAATTTCTGACTAGTAATCTTAAGCATAGATTTACTTTAAATCATCCTTTTTAAATAGAATATTTAAAAATGCAATTTGGTTGAGAATCACTGCCATAATCAACAGTGATTCTACTAGTACAGTACTACTCATTGATGTCCACTAAATCATTCAGCCAGACTCTCTGACATTTGTCTATCTTGTCTCAAGATGCAAACTTCAGGTTGTACTCAGGACTTGTTCACACATTTCTCATTCTTTGACCAGTGCTATGGAATCAGTGGTTCTTTTGCTTCCAGCAAAAGAAATGCAAAAATAATTTTACTTGGCAAGTAACTTTCTATGTCTCTGTGAATGCTACCAATAACTTCCATTTATATAACACAGCTTTGGTTGGAAATTACCTTTTACCTAATGTCCACTAAATGGGAGAATATTTTTATTCATTTTCTTAAATAGTGGGATATAATTTGAGCTTTTAAAAATACTTTCAATTGGCCCTTAAATGGCAAGATGAAAATATGCATTTCATATGTTTTAGGTATGCTATTAAATATTTTGAAAATGGAAGCTGACATTGTAGTGTAGCAGGTAGGGTCACCGCCTGCAATACTGGCATCACAAGGGGGTACTGGTTCGAGTCCTGGCTGCTCCTCTTCTGATCCAGCTCTCTGCTAATGCACCTGAGAGAGCAGCAGAGGATGGTCCAGGTGCTTGGGCCCCTGCACCCATGTGGAAGACCCAGAAGAAGTTCCTGGCTCCTTGCTTCTGTATGGTCCAGCTCTGATTATTGCTGCCATTTGGAAGTGAGCCTGTGGATGGAAGATCTCTTTCTGTCTCTCTGTCTCTCTCTCTCTGAAACTCAACCTTTCAAATGAATAAAATAAAATCTTAAAAAGAGTTACTATCAGTTAATCTTGCAATATTAAAAATATTTTGAAAATGAAAATATCTCTGTGAGATACATGCAAAATTACCACATTGAATATGTTTATACATATATATTATGTATTTTCTATTGAAAAAGCTGATCGCCTTTTCGTTAATCATACATTATTATATGGTTGCCAAAATTTTAAATGGTCCCAAGAATCTTCCTCCTGTATTTTACTAAAGTAAGGAACAACAGGACTACTTCTACATTAAATATTGTAATTAGAAAATTTAAACCAATGTTTTCAGGAGCATTTTTCTTAAATTAAAAATAAGAGCTTAAGAAGCTTAGTTGTTTGGGTCTAATCTATCCATTCTTACAATGTGCTGTGTAGTTGCTGTGCTAAATCCACTCCTGACATTATTTTAAATGATCATCACAAAAAGCAATGATTATACCAATATTACAGAGAAAGAAATACATCTGAGTGCTTTTTTTTTTTTTTTTTTTTTTTTTTTTTTTACTTTTTGACAGGCAGAGTGGACAGTGAGAGAGAGAGACAGAGAGAAAGGTCTTCCTTTTGCCATGGGTTCACCCTCCAATGGCGGCCGGCGCACCGCGATGTTCCGAAGGCAGGAGCCAGTTGCTTATCCTGGTCTCCCATGGGGTGCAGGACCCAACCACTTGGGCCATCCACTGCACTCCCTGGCCACAGCAGAGAGCTGACCTAGAAGAGCGGCAACCGGGACAGAATCCAGCGTCCCGACCGGGACTAGAACCTGGTGTGCCGGCGCCGCAAGGTGGAGGATTAGCCTGTTGAGCCATGGCGCCAGCAGGATTTTTCTTTTTTTCTTTTTTTTTTTTTTCTGAGTGCTTAATTATACAATAAGATGAATTGAAATTCTAAGGAATCATTCAATTACATGTTCATTGCATCTGTTTTAAAAATAGCTATCACGCAAAGGATTTCATCAAGTTCAATTTTGTTCAGTGTTGTCTGTTTAGAACACTGAAGAAACAAAATGTTCATTAGTTAAATTCTAATTCTAGGTGCTTCTAATAAATTCACAATTCAGATGTCAACTGAAGTCAGTCATTTAAAATAGTCAGCAGTGAGTTTTTAAATTACATTACTAAGAATCTACTATAACTGACTTGAAAGAAATCCTAATGCATATATTAATTTTTAAAAAGTGTACAGACTACAGGATCATTGAAGGACATTAAATTTTTTTGGCCAATTGTTTTGATAATTTTTTGGCAAATTTAGTGGCCAATTGTTTCAACCTTGACACTGATACAACAACTATTTCTAAATTAAAAAATGGAGTCAATTTAGAATATGCATTTAATAAGGAAGGTTAGCAAGTAGAAATGATTCTTTTCTGTGTAATGAAGAGTTGGGGTAATAACAAAATCCATGAAAAACTCACATTAGTAAGTTGTAACAAATTGAAATATAAAGCAGGCTCATGGTCAAATATTTGGGATATAGAAAGTTTACATATACAGTTGAAATATGGCTTTATTATAATAATGTCTTGGATTTATGTAACACATCAAAGTGAATAATGTATATTTTTATTCATGTGGTAAGACCTCAATAAATAAACATGTCAAATTGATTTTGTAGTTATTAATTACATAAATGTGATAAATCGCAAAGATAGACTGAGAAAAGTAAATACATTTTTCAAAATGAGACTATCATTAAGCAGGAGAGCCACGAATACAGGCCAGATGTGGTCATTGAGGTCTGCATGCTACATTTCACTATATTAAAGATGCTGGATATGTATTGGATATCTACAGTGCACAAGCTATGGTTCTGTAGCTTTTGCTTTTTTAATCTAAGAACAATCCTATTGGACCTATGTTGTATTTAAGAAATTAGAAAGTGAAATTTTAGAACTTGAAACAACTTGTCATCATTCAATGTAAACAATTTTAGTTTGAAGACATATTGTTATATTTATCTACATCATAATTTACACTAAGGATATAGGGAACTTAAAAAATTATAAGACCAAAAGATATAGGATTCAGGAAGGGCAATTTCCAGTCATTTCTTTTCTAATTTCTGTTCTTCGCTACTGAACATTCTCCAATTCAATTTATTTCTTTTCCACTTTTTTTCTTTTATTTTATTTCACCTTCCCTTTTTCTTCTTGAAAAGTAGAACTATTTTTTAAAAACAAATCTTCTGTAGAATCTCTGTAAAACTGTCTTCTCTGGGGATAGCCAATCAGTATTTGGAATGGGTATGTCTTCCAAAGAGACTTTTTGTATTATAGTTGCTTAACTATATAGTTTAGATGGCAAACATAATGAGGAAAAGCACAGATATAGTGATTTGACATGTGATGAATAGTAGATTTTGGAATATGGCAGGAAAAAATGTTGAGGGAAAATAAAAATAAAGCTGACCATAATTTAAGGACATTTATTTATTGATTTTGTTTAAGGTAAATAAATTTTATATAATTCATATATACAGATTTAGGAACATAGTAATATTTCTGACCCTACTGACCTCCCACCCAAACTATTAATATTTTTTGGTTAATGATATTATTATACAGACAGAAGCAAATAAAGTAAGTACCTGCCTTGGCTAAAATCATGTAGCAGAAAAGAGCTTCCCATAACCACCCTGCCCTCATCTCTAAGCACATATTTAGATAACTGATATATTCATAAAGCTTCCTCATGATATATAATGAAAATGAAAGAATTATCAAATCTTTCAAAATTAAACATCATATTTCTGAATAATCCATAAATGGAATAATATGTTCCATTTATTATGACTTGAACAAGTGAAAAGGGAGATGCAACATATCCAGATTTACAGGAGGCTGCAAAAATACTGCTCATAAAAAGAAAAGGCAGGTTATTCATTGGGAGAAGACACTTGCAAACCACATCTTGGGTAATTGGACACAAAATATATAAAATGAGTTAAAACTCAATCTTAGGCATGCATATTATGAGAAAACAATGTAACTGCATTACAAATTTATCAATAACTTTTTAAAGGAAGTGAGGGAAAATACACCATAGAAGTAAATTTGGAAATGAGGGGATACTGTAAGGCTAAAGGCCAAAGACACAATGTAAGCACTGTCCTTGAGTTTTAAAGATGTTTTCCACAGGGCATAGCTTTACAATTCTGATACTGCCATGAGTGCATTCTTACATTTAACAATTAGTCAATGCATACTGGAAAGTGAAGCCTATGGTTTTTTTTTTTTTTTTTTTTTTTTTATTTCAGTGTGAGTTTATACACAAATAACAAAGGCTAAAATGGGCTACATCACAATGGTATACAGTTGGAGACATTAGTTTGGCTTCATGAAATGCTTCATGTGGCCACAGATACATACATACGGAACTATTTACAGCTATGTCATATTTTCTTATGTCATTTCTTACACAGAAACTAAGAAACCCAAAATAACAATATCCTAGAAGTAACAATCAGTACTAAGAGATAGATTTTTTTTTTTTTTTTTTGACAGGCAGAGTTAGACAGTGAGAGAGAGAGCCAGAGAGAAAGGTCTTCCTTCCATTGGTTCACCCCCCAAATGGCCTCTACGGCTGATGCACTGCGCCGATACGAAGCCAGGAGCCAGGTGCTTCCTCCTGGTCTCCCATGCAGGTGCAGGGACCCAAGAACCTGGGCCATCCTCCACTGACTTCCCTCGCCACAGCAGAGAGCTAGACTGGAAGAGGAGCAACCAGGACAGAATCCAGCACCCCAACCAGGACTAGAACCCAGGGTGCCGGCACCGCAGGCCAAGATTGATTCCTAATACCAGTTTCTGAAGAAAGAATTGCATCTCCCAAAACCTAATGGCTAACTTCAGTTGTGGAAATAAACAAGAGTCTGTAACATTTTCTGTATCGCTACAAAATCAGTCACACACACACACACACACAAATTCAAGTAGGACATAGGAACAATGGAAAGAGCTTCCAAAGACCAAAACTAGGAAAATTTGGGCACTAAACTAATAAAAAATGAATAAAGTAGTATTAATTTATGACCAAAAACTTAAAATGAATTCCCATAATTCTATTAATGATTGAGTACAGATTCAATAAAATATTATGTGAATATATGTTAAATATGTACACAGTTTGTGTATTAATCATTTTTACATATATATATGTATATACATATACATATACCATGTCATCATCATGTACAATATACTTTCCAATGAAGAAATAATCAAGCAATAAAAACAGAAAAACAAAGGGTCACCCAATAATTGTTTTGTGTTGTAAAGATGAAATGGTTTTTACACATCAAAAATATTTGTAAGCAGTCACAATGGAAATAAAATGATGTAACAGTAAATCTTAGTAGAGGACAGAACAAGCTATTTTTTGAAACTGAATAACATAAAGTTATTTATGTATAATTATTTTATGATTTTTCACTCAAATGGAATAAATAATAAGAGGGGCAGATAAATTTATATTAATTATTATATTCATAGTATCATTCATACTATAAATATATATATATATACAATGAACTAAAAAAGCCTATTTAATAAGAGTTAAGCAGAAAAAGAATTATCACAAGAAAAGAAATGATTTTGGGAAGAAAGAATAAGAATTTATGCAAAAAAATAAGAGACTTTTTATTTAGACCATAGATTTTTAGAAACAAAACAGTGAATGGCCACCTAATGTTTAATGCATTTTGATGACTACTAAAACTGCATAGTAGAGATTAACTGCTAATTCTGTAGCCATTTGGTAACAGAAGACTCTTCTATTCAATGAAATACTTACTACTGACACTATGCACAGGATAATCCAAAAGTTCATTAAAATGCATATTATGAAAAAAAGCTATGCATGGATCTCTTTTTTTTCTGAATTTTTAAAAAAAATTTATTTGAGGCCGGCGCCGTGGCTTAACAGGCTAATCCTCCGCCTTGCGGCGCCGGCACACCGGGTTCTAGTCCCAGTCGGGGCACCGGATTCTATCCCTGTTGCCCCTCTTCCAGGCCAGCTCTCTGCTATGGACCGGGAAGGCAGTGGAGGATGGCCCAAGTCCTTGGGCCCTGCACCCGCATGGGAGACCAGGAGAAGCACCTGGCTCCTGGCTTTGGATCAGCGCGATGCGCAGGCCACAGCGGCCATTGGAGGGTGAACCAATGGCAAAAGGAAGACCTTTCTCTCTGTCTCTCTCTGTCTCACTATCCACTCTGCCAGTTAAAATATATATATATATATATATATATATATATATATATATATATATATATATTTGAAAGGCAGGGTTACAGAGAGAGATCTTCCATCTGCTGGTTCACTCCTCAAATAGCCCTGAGAGCCGAGGCTGTGTCAGGCCAAATCCAGTAGCCCAGAGCTTCTTGCAGGTCTCCCGTGTGGGTGAATGAGTTTAAGCATTTGGGCCATCTTCTGGTACTTTCCCAGGTACATTAGCAAGGAGCTAGATCAGAAGTGGAGCAGCCGGATTTGGAATTAGCATCCATATGGGATGCTGGCATCACAGGCAGAGGCTTAACCTTATCCATTGATTTCAAAAAATTTTTTGCACTAAAATAAATTTATATTTCAATTCAGTTTCCCTGAACTGTTTGAAGTATCCCTGTGTTTACCGTATTAACAATTTGTTCTTAATATTTGCTTAAATGTGTTTACTTAGTTTTATTATATTCATCCATTCATTATTCGAATGTAATTGACTTCTTATGTTTCAGAGTTTATTAGGTTCTATGGACTACCACAGTGAAAGGAGGATGTGGCTTCTTATTTCAGGTATAAAATATCATATGCATTTTATGCCGGAAATATAAGACTAACAAAGCACTAAACGGAAATGTATCAATGAAATAGAATGTTGAGGCAAATAAATTAGAATGGAAAGGTCTTTTATAATTAGTAATATTAAAAGTCATGAAAGATGAATACAAAAAATCATGATTTTGTTTTTCCTTAAGGAACATTTAATTCTTACTAGCATGAGTGAAGATTTCAAGCCATTTGATCACCTTTGTTTACATCACTTTTAGGCTAAGCACATTTGAAGCTGAAATGATTTTGGAAAACTGATTGTTACCAGTATACATCCTTTATATGCATTTTCCTGAGTATTTTGGTCAGAATTATTGCGGACCTTAGAATTATTCAAAATATTTGCTTTATTAAGTTTAGTTTTTTGTGAAATCTTTTTATTCTGCGAAAAATACATAGTGAAGGAGATTGTTTTCGATAACTTTGTGGAATAGTAAGATACTTGCCAGATGTTTATTAGTTTACCTTATAATTTTGCTGTCATTTCTCTGAGAAAATTGCTTTAGATAATAAAGTAGTCTAGGACAAGGCATCATCTAGATTTTAATTACTCACTTGCTGTATTTTAGTATTAGTTGGTTCTAGTATTGCAATTGTTTTTGTTTTGATGGAATAAGTTAAATCTTTCATTACAAAAATACAGACAGAGCATGAAATGGCGAAGCATTTGATTTTCCTTTCTTCCCGCATTTTGGTTGATGTTTTCAACTAATATTAGCAATCAGGTTTTATAAAACATAAAAGTAATTAGGATTCTTGTTTTTTGAAAAATGAAGAAGATATGTGTAAACTTCATATTTCTTATGGTAAATTTGGATGTTTTCTGAGAGTCATTTTCAAACAACTGGCTTTTTCAAATATGCAAAAAATTACTACCAAATATTACATAAAGATATTTGGAGCAATATTGACAAATACATTAAATTATAGATGCTTTGAAGGATGACATGACTTTCCCCAAATGATGTCCATAGCATTCACCTTCACCACAAATCACTGCAAGATTGAAAAAGTCAATAGATACTTGGGCATTATGGACTTCACAACATGCTGATTTTCCATTAAAATATATATGTAACCTTATTTATTCTGGTAATTTTTAACGAATTATTTCATTCAAAAATAACAAAGCATGTGTGACCTTCTTTACATCACCCATCAACTTCTGTAGGTATTCTAATAAACAATGTGACTGTTAGGGTGGGCACTCTGGCACAACGGGTTAAGCCCCAACTGGAGTTTTCCACATACCCAATAGCCGTCTTGGCTTGAAATTCTGGACCTCTGCATCTGAACCAGCTCCATGCTAATGTGTTTGCAAAAGTAGCAGATGGTGGCCCAACTACTTGTTTTCCTGCCACCCATGTCGGTTATCTGGTTGAGTTCCTGACTACTGGCTTCAGCCTGGTGAAGTCCCAACTGTTGCAGACATTTGGGGAGTGAATCAGAAGGTAGAAGATCTCTCTCTCTCTCCCTCCCTCTCTCTCTGTCTCTCACTCTACCCCTCAAATATTTTTTTAAAGTGACTCTTTTCCCAATAGGAGTATGTTAATGTTCAGTTCATTGTTTCTGGAAATACTTTGTGTTTCAGAGTTTCCAAAAGTTGAAACATTGAAGGAAAAGAGATGCTTATTTCTCTTCTTGATACATTGTTTTAGCTGATACAATGAATGTAAAATCCTTTTCTCTTTGAGATGAAATCACTTTCGACTTCATAACCAATTGATAATAGACGATAGAAGGTTCGAATTACAGGTGTATGGGTTTGCACAAATATACATCTTACAAATGTAATCTGAAATAAATTCTTGCAGAATATGACATTAAAAACCTCAATAACAAATACTTCTTAGAATTGTTAGGGCCCACTAAAGGAAAACCTTGGATGTGCTTATAACAAGAGGAACTTTCTGGAGAGAAAGAAAATAGAATTTTAGTAAAAATGTGGTAAAAGGGAAATAGAATGCTCTGAAATCAAGATATCTTATTCATGTCTCATTAGCCTTGATGGAGACAGGGAAACCGTGTTCATTGAGTTTGCTCATAACCATGAATTGCAAAACCAGGTAACACCAACATATGAGGTTACTGAGATCCTCAAAAGTTAATAGTTTTGTCTGAAATTTTACCTTTAAACATAGGAAGGCATAAAAAAATCAATTCTCTTGACCTCTAGTCCACTATTCTTTTGTACATATTGCACTCTGATTGATGTTAACCTTAATTGTCAATAGTGTAAAATATTTCAATGACACTTGAAGTCTATTCAAACTCTCATACCTTTATAATAGCATTTTACTTAATTGATTTTAATGCTTTCATTGTCAAAGGTTATCCATGATCCAAAATACAGAACAGGGATAGACACTTATCTTGCAGTTAAGAAGCTCACAAGTCACATTGAAGTGCATGAGTTTAAAACCCAGCCCCAGATCCTGACTCCAATTTCCTGCTAATACAAACTCTGGAAGGCAGTGCTGAAGTCTCAGTGGTTGGATCCCTTCCACTCATGTGGGAGACCTTGACTAAGTTTTTAGTTTTTAGCCTTGACATGACCTGATTCACTTCTCTCCCTCTCTCCCTCTCTCTCTCTCTCTGAAAAAAATGACTTTTTTAAAAATACAAAATAAAGTCAACTAAATTTTGCTTACAAAATATAAATATAAATATATATTTATAAAATATAAATGTAAATATTATTAGTGTATAAATTAAAATATTTGATAAAGTCATAAATGCATCTCTTTGTATTATAATAAAAAACTTAACAATAAAATAACGCATAATTCCAGATTCCAACTGTTAGGAAAAGAGTTCCATATTGATAACTTCTCACACAGAGCACCAACAATGTTAGGGAAAGAGGGCAGCATAGAGAGGAGGTGGTGTATGAATTTATGGCCAGACCAAATTTATTCAGAGAAAATAAATTCATAGAGGTGAGTGACCAACTGCCGGTGTGCACGTTGGTGGAACATGTGGTTGAAGGCCCTCACCCCAGGGGCTGCACCTTTTTATATTTTAGGAGGGCAAGGGATAGGGTTGACTGTAGGGGGCAGCAGGCAGAGGTGAATTCCTGGAACTGGTCTTTCAAGTGGCCATGCAGGGCCTTGGGAACCTGGGAAAGAATACAGGTGTGGGGTATAAAGGCAATAGGGTGAGACCCAATTGAGATCCAAATACAAGGAATAAATTCCAATGTTTACCTGTCTTTTGGGCAATGAGCGAGAATGACTGAGGCTTACATATTTGTTCCATCACCAATAACAAAGCATACATTGACTTAAATGATAAGCATCATGTTTTCAACAAGACAGAGTTGTATTGGATAGACACTATGACATCCTATAAACAACCATAGTCACACAACTCTGAATTTTTGAAGCAGTATTAACTGATAATATCTGTTTGCCATGTTGAAAAAAGATCAGAATACAGTCTGGCACAAATGCTGGTAGGAGATAATCCAAGATTAAAAAAAAATTCAACATGTCATTTAAAGTTAAAATGCAGTGGTAAGAGTTGTATTGATTTTTTAAACCCATGTCAACACTAAAAATATTGTTAAATCCCTGTGGTTCCTATTATTTGCTTTGTAGCTCTGAAAGAGTTGTAGTTGATCTACTCATAACTGAATAGATTTGAGATTATATTATCCAATTAAATGACAAATGGAGTCATGATTTTAAAATCATTGATCATATTTTATGATATTATTACCATAGTAATGGCTTAGTTAAATGTCAAGTTAGCTTGTTTGCATTTTCATATTGAAAAGTTATTACTCATGAAGTCAGAAAATGGGGCTTTAGCCTATATTATGGTTCAATTGTTAAATATTCCCCAAATACTCATAAGTTAAAAATTTGGTTCTCATTGTGCTCAGCAGGAGGTGGTGGTAGTATCTTTAGGAGGCAAGACCTAAGGAGAAGTCCCTTAGATCATTGGAATGTTCCTTCAATGGTAGTTCTTGTGAGATGGTTACTATAAAACCCTGAGTATGGTTCCAATCACTCTCTATGGTTCCTGGCTCACCATGTGTTTCTCCCCCTGCATGCTATGGAAACCTCCAAAGAACCAAAGACTCTACCATGTTGTTTCCACTTTTAACTTCCCAAATTGTGAGATAAATAAACCCTATTTTCTCTGTAAGTAGCTGATCCCAGGTATGTCATTGTAGTAATAAAAAGTAGACAAATACCACTCATGTTCCCCATTTGAAAAAGGTATATTATTAATTAAAGTTGTGCAAGCCATATTGTATGCTATTAAAAAGCATGTGGTAGAGACTGGCATTGGATGCAATGGGTGAAGATGTTGCTTGCATTGCCTTCATCTCATATGTGAGTGTTTGTATAAGTCCCAGCTGTTTCACTTCTGATACAGCTTCCTGCTAAATTGCCTATGAATGGAGCAGGAAATGTGTGTGACCTGGATGGAGTTTCTGGCTCCTGGCTGGGGCTTGGACCAAACCTGGCTTTGTAACCATTTGGTGAGAAAACCAGCAGATTGACGATCAATTCTCTCTCTCTCTCCGGTTTTTCAATTAAATAAAGAAAACAACACATTGTACATAACAGTTTTACAGATCAATGGCTGAAGCTTATGTACTCAAACTGCAACTCTAACAACATACCACAAGCAATAGCAACAACAACAAATAATGTCAAATCCTTAAAAAAATGTGTAGAAAGATAAATTGATAAAATTATTTTTCCTCCTAGATTCATAAGCTGAGTCTGTAATCCATAATGTAAATATATTTATGGATATGATCTTTAAGTAGATAAATTAAGTGGCATCATAAAACTGAGGTGTTAATCCAATAAGGCTGATACCTGTATGAAGAGAAAGATACTCCAGACAGTTTCTCTCTCTCTCTCTCTATCTCTCTCTCTCTCTCTCGATCCTGGATGTGTAGCCTCCAAGACTGTGAGAAAATAAAATTCTGTTGTTTAAGTCATCCAGATCTCAGAATTTTCTATGTAGCCTAAGAAGATTAATACATATATGTATGAGTAAAATGGTGTTCTAAATGCTCATATTACTTATGCAACAAGTTAAATTTTTTCATCAGTAATTAAAATAGTCAACCTAAAGTTTTTATATATAGTAGATATACCATTGATTATATTATACAGACATGCAGTAATCCTAGATAAAATATTAAAAAACATTATATAAATTGATTAAAAAATTACTATGCTGCAAGGAGAAATATAGAAAATTTATGTCTATCATCTCTACAGTTTAGGTCTAAATGAACTCATAGAGCATGTAGATTAATAAAATTGATACAAAATTGTGCTATAATTCTGGATCTTTTGAGAAGATAATATAACTTTTAATGACTAAAACAATTCCAAATCAAAGACTTCAGGAAAAATATGATTATAGGACAATCTAGTAGTTTTCCTTTTAGTTTTGACAACCCCTGTACTGAAAATCTTGCCCAAATATCATGTTCTTTTTTTTATTATTATTATTTGACAGGTAGAGTTATACACAGAGGGAGAGAGACAGAGAGAAAGGCCTTCCTTCCGCTGGGTCACCCCCAAAATGGCCGCTAGGGTCGGAGCTGCGCCGATCTGAAGCCAGGAGCCAGGTGCTTCTACCTGGTCTCCCACACAGGTGCAGGGACTCAAGAACTTGGGCCATCCTCTACTGCCTTACCGGGCCACAGCATAAAGCTGGACTGGAAGAGGAGCAATCGGAACTACAATGAGGTGTGCCCCTATGGGATGCTGGCGCCGCAGGAAGAGGATTAACCAAGTGAGACACGCCACTGGCCCAAAAATCATGTTCTAAGTTTACTAAATTGCAAACAGAAATTAAAGACTTGCTACATCATAATTTTTCTTGTTTTACATTATCAAATATATTTTGAAATTTTATGATACAAATGATTATAATCTTTAATAAAATCTTACTGGGATAATAAAATCTTTACTGATTTTTAGTAGTATGACAGAAGGATCATAAAGTCAAATAGCTAATTACAAAGCTATCTCTGGAATTCCAAAAGCTAGAAACAAAAGTGTCAAAATATCAAAATCTGTACAAGTATTTATCTGCAAATTGTATAATTTAAGACTTTCATTAAGAGTTATATTGAGTGGCCTGCGCCATGGCTCACCTGGGTTCTAGTCCCGGTTGAGGGACTATATTCTGTCCTGGTTACACATCTTCCAGTCCAGCTCTCTGTTGTGGCCCTGGAAGGCAGTGGAGCATGACCCAAGTGGTTGGGCCCTTCACCCTCATGGGAGACGAAGAGGAAGCACCTGGCTTCTGGCTTTGGGTCAGCACAGCGTGCCAGCCGTAGAGGCCATTTGGGGGGTGAACCAACGGAAGGAAGATCTTTCTCTCTGTCTCTCTCTCTGTCTAACTCTGCCTGTCCAAAAAAATAAAATAAAATAAAATAAAGAGTTATATTGAGTATAAGATTGTTCATTGTCATTAAACTCATATAGACTTATAACATATTTTCCTTTTGTTTGTGCTGATTCACTTGGTCATATACAATTAATTTTATCAATGTCAGGTAGTATTTTGAATTCTGTTGTTTTGTTGTTATTAATGTGAATTATTCCTAATTATGTATATAATTAAGAATTTAACCTACAATATCAGCTACAATTATGTTTCTTTTTTATTAGGATTTATTTTTTTTTACTTTTGAACTTTATTGATGTATAGAAAACAGATTTTGTGAATTTCATAGATACAGTTCCAAGAATACAATGATACTTTCCTCTCTCCCTCCCTTCTCTCCTCCTTCCTTTCTTTCCTTTTTTTCTGTCTTTTACTTTTTTTGTGATAATATACTTTCCATTTACTTTATAATCACAGGTTCAATGGTTTTCTAAGTAAAGAGTTTTAGAAGTAAAAGGTATATAGACCAAAGAAAGTTCCTCAGGGGAATAGACAAGGGTTATAGAAATGAGTAAGTCATAAGATGCAAGTTTAGCTCAATATACATTAAAGTTTTTTTTTTTTGATTTTTGTACTCTCTATATTAAGTACAACCAATCAAACAAAACATAAGATAGTTGTCTTTTTGGGTCTGGCTTATTTCACTAAACAGAATGGTCTCCAATTGTATCCATTTTGTTGCAAAAGACAGGATTTAATTATTTTTATGGCTTAGTGGTAGTCCATCATGTATATGTACCACATTTTCTTTATCCAGTCATCAGTTGATAGGCATGTGGGTTGATTCCATATGTTAGCAATTGTGAATTGAGCTTCCATAAGCATAGCAGTACAGACAACTCTTCAATACACTTATTTCATTACTTTTGCATATATTTCCACAGGTGGCACGGCCGGAGCATATTGTAGATCTATCTTCAGATTTCTGAGGATTCTCTGGACTGTATTTCACAATGATGACAATATATTAACCACATTCCATGTACGAAACAGAGTGTAAAGTGGGAAACTGAACAAAATAGTCATTTTATCAATTCTTAAGAAATTTTCTCATTCATGAGACTGACAGCTATTAGTTAAGTGATCACCCAGGTAAATGTATGATTTAAAATTAAAATACATATGGTGAAGAAAAATTATATCTACTGAATGGTAACTATAAAATGTGAATCATGTAGCCAGTTTACTTTTTTGAAAATACTTAACATGTTATAGTTTGGTTATTTGAAATTTAGTGTTTTGATGACAGATTTTTACTCTTCCTTTCTCTAAAAAAAAATTACTTGAAGAGCAGAGTTACATAAAGAGAGGGGAAGATGCAGAGATAGAGTTGATCCTCCATCCATTGATTTACTCCCCAAATGGCCACGTGCCCAGGTGTAGGCCAGACAAAGCCAGGAGCCAGGAGCTTCACCTGGATCTGCCACATGGGTGACAAGAACCCAAATACTTGTACTGTTTTCTGCTGCTTGCCCAGACACATTAACAAGGGCCTAGATAAGAAGTGGAGCATGTGGTACTCCAACTGGAGCCCATATGGGATGCTGTCATTGCAAATATTGGCTTAACCAGCTGTAGCACAATGTGTGCCCTTTTACTAACTTTCCCACTTAAAATAACACTCGAGGACATTTTTTGCTTGATTTTAGCCAATTATTCCTTAGGAGCATGAAATTACTAATTTATGTTCCAACTATGCCTCAGTTAACATCATCAAGGGATAGTTTTAGGTAATTTAAAAAACATTAAAGTAAAATAAGAGTTACAAGTGTGTATGTGAAGTCATAGATTACTAATCTCTAATATGTATAGAATCATTATAGTAATACATTTAATTTCTCCTGAGAATTTTTTTCAGTGTTAAATTCTTTCAGATTTTCATGGATATTCATTTATTTCATCACACAAGAAAATACACAAAAATAAATGCACTGGCAAATATTTGTGAAATTGATACCACAATTACTGTTAAGCAAGTTACACACTAAAGATAACACAAATTATATTATATAAATAAATTTCTAAGTAAGAATAAACTTGACATTTATATTTAAAATCTTACATGTAAATTCAAAAATATAACTATCTTTCAGTAAATACACCTATGTAACACTACTGTTGAGTAATCCATATCAATTAAAGTAAATTTACTACTTGTTCCAATTTTTAAATTTTGTGCTCAAACTATAGACTTAGTAAAAATAAAACAATAGTAACTCTCACAATATTAATGAAGGTACCATGCCACTTTTAAAGATTTGATAAATATACTTACTTGTGGGTAAATTTTTATATTTATGAGAATACGCATTGGTTACAACAACTCATTTCAAACCAGGTTTCAAACTAAAAATAAGAAAAGACATTTGCCTCCTAGGTACTTACCAATTCCATTAGAAGTGATGGAATTTTTGTAATATAGAGATTCTAGGCAATGAAAAATACTGATTGCTTTTCCTTTCTAATATAGCAATAGTTCATGTCTTAGAACTAGTCCTATTGTCAAAATGAATAATATTTTAGTATGTTTAGGTATGGCCTTATGTTTTCTGATAGAAAAATTGAGTGACTTTTGACATTAAGGGAGTTTGTTATCAGTCACTTGAGAGGTGTTGATGGCAGATGTTTCTGATGATGTGTTTAAGCTTCAGGTAAGGTTCTGGCAAAGAAAATCAAAGGCAAAAATGTGCGTGTGCATTATGTCTCTGTCTTTGGGTGGTGTGTGCAAGTGAAGAATCACATAGCCTATCAAAGTAGAGGCCTTCTTGGAAAACTGATCAGAAAGAAAATTTGGAATTATGTTGGCTTTGCAGAACTGTTTGTTAAGCATTTGTTTCAACTCTAAAAATTATCTTGATGTAATAATCAAGTTTTTGACTCTTAACCCTTGATAAACCCTACATTGCATCATATTCACTAAGTATACCCATTTCAAATCAGAGACAATCTTTTAAGTTCAGTGTGTCCATTAAGAAATGAAGACATACTGAAATCGTGCTTCAGTGTTTACAGAATCCACGTCTGACTATGCAAATAGCTGCTAAAGGTTTTTAGTAACTGCTGAGCGTATTATTCATTGGCAGATTCATGGGGATTTTGGGAGACAACAACAGGTCAGCCACATTTTAACAGGGAAGATGAAAATAAATCCAGGTGAAATATACAACAAATTCCTAAACACTAATTATTCACTGAAATTTCCCTTTCTAGGAAAAATAAACACCAAGAGACTGACACTAAAGATGAAGCTATTAATTTCCAATCATACTCTGATACAAGAAAAAAAAAACAAAAACAAAAACAAAAAACTTGTGCATCAGAGTATCAGCATAGCCTGTTGGATGCCTTCACAAAAACATCTCGGGCAAAATTCACCTGATGAGTTGATGAGTAAAGAATTGGCGGTACCACTGACTCAGATTAAAATGACACTAACAAGTCAATAGAATTACCCTTGTTTACTATGTTAGTAAACAAAATCAGAAAAATAAACAGAGAAATGGCCTTCAATAATTACATGACAGATACTTACAGTGTTACTAAGAATACAAAAAAAAATTAAAGCAATAATCAAATTTAAAAGACATTAGAACAATAAAATCAGTACTTTGAAATCTATAGTGGGAAATTAAGTTTCCTTGGTTGTTAATAAAATGAATATTACATAATTAATTCTCACAATTTACAGCTTTAAAATTGTTAAAAATATTCATGGTGACAAATCAAAATTTGGAAATACCTGCACAAATATTCCATGAAGAAATGCTTTTTAAGTTTTCTCATATACAAGTGTGTTGGTCAGAAAATTTGACAATATAAACTTAAGATGACAAATGCAATTTGGTAAATAAAATTTCCATATGTGTGTTCATACTGATTACTTAATATTCTTAATAAGAAAAGTGTTTTCCATTTAAAATATCTTTCTGCTTTGGCCTGGGAAAGCAGTAGAAGATGAATAAAGTGCTTGGACCCCTGCACCTGCATGGGAGACCTGGACGAAGTTCCTGACTCCTGGCTTTGGGTCAGCTCAGCTCTGGCTATTGCGGCCATTTGAGAAGTGAACCAGTGGATGGAAGACCTTTCTTTTTTTATTTTTTAACTTTTATTTGATGAATATAAATTTCCAATGTACAGCTTATGGATTACAATGGCTTCCCCCTCCCATAACTTCCCTCCCACCCGCAACCCTCCCCTCTCCTTCTCCCTCTCTCCTTCCATTCACATCAAGATTCATTTTCAGGCCTGCACCGCAGCTCAGTAGGCTAATCCTCCGCCTTGCAGCGCCAGCACACCGGGTTCTAGTCCCGGTCGGGGCACCGATCCTGTCCCGGTTGCCCCTCTTCCAGGCCAGCTCTCTGCTGTGGCCAGGGAGTGCAGTGGAGGATGGCCCAAGTTCTTTGGCCCTACACCCCATGGGAGACCAGGATAAGCACCTGGCTCCTGCCACTGGATCAGCGCGGTGCGCCGGCCGCAGCGCGCCTACCGTGGCGGCCACTGGAGGGTGAACCAATGGCAAAAGGAAGACCTTTCTCTCTGTCTCCCTCTACTGTTCACTCTGCCTGTCAAAAATTTTAAAAAAAAAGATTCATTTTCAATTCTCTTTATATACAGAAGATCAATTTAGTATATATTAAATAAAGATTTCAACAGTTTGCACCCACATAGAAACACAAAGTGAAACATACTGTTTGAGTACTAGTTATAGCATTAAATCACAATGTACAGCACATTAAGGACAGAGATCCCACATGAGAAGCAAGTGCACAGTGACTCCTGTTGTTGACCCAACAAATTGACACTCTAGTTTATGGCACCAGAAACTACCCTAGGTTCTCGTCATGAGTTGCCATGGCTATGGAAGCCTTCCAAGTTTGCCGACTCTGATCATATTTAGACAAGGTCATAAAACACAGGGTGAGAATAGTAACCAATGATCCTAAGAGTGGCATTAACCAGGTCTGAACAATTATACAGCATTAAGTGGGGAAGAGGACCATCAGTACACACAGGTTGGGAGTAGAGCCACTGGTGGTAGAGTAGAGGTTATGATTACGAAGGAATGAGGCCCAAGTGCACTAGACAGGGTCTAGAACAAAGGACAGAGTCATTATTAGAGGAGCTAAGAAAGGTGCTGTCTAAGCTACAATTAAGTTTTCTGATCGAGAGGCAAATAGAACCTGACAGAAGGGGCTTGATAATAATCTGTTGGGCTTTAGGCCTTGTAAGTTAAGAGGCCCAGACCTATCTATCTCTTCACATGGGGTACATCCTAAGGGAGGTGTGAACCTCCTAAGGGAAGGCACTCTGTTGACTTTCATTACTTGGCTGGCCTGGGAGGAGAGCTGGCCAGGTAAAAGCAGGTGGCATCTCTAACAAGAAATTGACAGTTCTGCCTGCAATGTTGCTGACCCTACTTGGCCATCCCCTCAGCTACAGTGGTCACTTTGATAGCTGGGCTGAGTGAAGGGCTTTTCAGCTTAGAGCCAATAAGATCTGTGGCTCTGACCTGGGCATCCTTCGACTCCAGGGCAGGTCCATTGGATGGAAGACCTTTCTACCTGTCGCTTCCCCTTTCTGTCTATAGCTCTACCTCTCAAATAAATAAATATTTTTAAATGAATTACATTATCCAAGAATAGGCTGAAGTTCAATATTTTCCAAACAGTAATGATGGATGCACTTTTCACAATGTCTGCATACACATAATTTCTTAAATTTTGATCTCTGTTAAAAGACCCTGAGACAGGAATTTACATGCTAGAGTTTTGTGAGGATGTGTCCCCAAGCTAAGGGAGAAGTTTTGGAGGATATTACAGGAAGGTTGGTCAAGTGATTGTGCTACCCATGTTTCTTATCTGTCTTTCATACATGTTAGGCCCTGCCTATCCATGAGACTGGGAGACAGGGCTACAATCTTTGCTGACAATTATATTCAATTAAATGGATCTTCTGGTCTCTACTATTGAGAAAAAGAGTTTTTTATGTTTTTTTGTTTGTTTTTCACCTCATACTATTTGTTGAACTCTTTACTTAGTGTAGAGATAATCTTATGAGTATAACATAAACTAAAATAGATCTTTGTAAAAAAAAAAAAATTGACAGGCAGAGTGGACAGTGAGAGAGAGAGACAGAGAGAAAGGTCTTCCTTTGCCGTTGGTTCACCCTCCAATGGCCACCACGGCCGGTGCGCTGCGGCCAGCACACCGCACTGATCTGAAGCCAGGAGCCAGGTGCTTCTCCTGGTCTCCCATGGGGTGCAGGGCCCAACCACTTGGGCCATCCTCCACTGCACTCCCGGGCCATAGCAGAGAACTGGGCTGGAAGAGGGGCAACTGGGACAGAATCCGGCGCCCCGACTGGGACTAGAACCTGGTGTGCCTGTGCCGCTAGGCGTAGGATTAGCCTATTGAGCCACGGCACCGGCTCGATCTTTGTAAAAATTAAGAGTGAGAATAGGAAAGAGAGGAGGAAAGGGATTGAAAAGACCTAGAGTTATTTTCTGTTGTTACTACTACAGTTACCACAAATTCAGTGACGTTACGCATCACAGATTTATTATCTTATACTTTCACTTGTTAGAAGTCTAACACAGGTCTCCTTAAGCTAAAATTAAGATGTCAGAAAGCTATCGTATTTTATAGAACTGTAAAAGAGGATCTACTTCCTCTTCCTTCCCAGTTTCTAGAGGCCTTAATCACCTCACATTGCATCTCTCTGAGTGCTTCTGAGTCACATTGCTTACTGATTATATAGGAAACAGTTATTTGCTTTTAGGTATTCATGTGATTGGGCTGTGCACTCTTAAATAATTCAGGATAATATCACATCTCAAGGCCCTTAAACTCAGTCACATCTTCAATGTCCTTTTTTCCATGTAAGGGAACAGATTCATGGTATTCAGGTATTGGAACATAGGAATATTTTAGGGGTAGAAGGACCAGGGCAGAAGTAGATCTTCTCTTGACTGTAACAACTACAATAAAAAAGATTAAGGCATTTAATGTCAGAGTAATAAATGACCACAAGTCCTACTGCAATGACAGTAATACCAAATATTCTAGAAGAAAATTTTATTTGTGATGCACAAAACACTGTTAGCTGTACCACTGAATTATTTTGTAATCTTCCACACATATCTAACTTCTCAAGATGTGTATATCCTTTTGATAATAATATAGTAAAGTACATTTCTGGAGTAGGATTTTTAAAGAATATAAACTTTTATGGTTTCTTTAATATTGAAATATAATATTAAGATTTATTTTGTTTGGTACACTTTTCTGTACACCTGTGACTATCAATCACTAAGAAGTAATAGAGGGCAAGCGAGCTGTGGTGGAGGTTAAAGCCCTGGCCTGAAGTGCCAGCATCCCATATGGGCGCCGGTTCTAGTCCTGGCTGCTCTCTTCCAATCCAGCTCTCTGTTATGGCCTGGGAAAGCAGTAGTAGATGGTCCAAGTCCTTGGGATCCTGCATCCACTTCCGGGAAGACCCGAAAGATGCTCCTGGCACCTGGTTACAGATCGGCGCAGCTCTGGCCATTGTGGCTATCTGGGGAGTGGACCAGCAGATGGAAGACCTCTCTGTCTCTGCCTCTCTCTGTAACTCTGTCTTTCAAGTAAATAAAACAAAAGTAATAGAATTTTACTCTGCAGCTTGATCTCTTTTAAGATTGCATGTGTAACTTAGAAAATATAAAGTGTTAATATACTTATTTTCTACTCTACCTGAAAATTCGCAAATCTTGGGAAAGACACAAACATCTGGGTCCAGGAGGTAAAAAGGATGCCAAATACATTTCACCAAAAATGGCCCTCTCTGTAGCTTATTATTATGAAACCCTCAAAAACCAAGAGAAAATGAAATTTCCTGAAACAACAGAGACATATATCCCTAATCGCATTTAAAGAAATTTCCAAGTGGCTAGTATCAGGTTTCCTATTGGAAGTTATACAAATCAAATAAAGAAAAAAAAATTGTCAAGTAACAGTACTATGCATAAAAATAAGCTATCCTTCAAAGATGATGACAAAATAAAAATTTCCCAGGATTAGCAAAACCTGAGGCAACTGATCAACATAGCAGACATCTTACAAAAGGAACATAAAGGAATCCTACATCTAGAACCAAAAGTAAGATAATAAATAACATGTGAAAATGCAAAATCCAAGAGGAGAGCCAATACACAAAGGAGAAAAGAATCAAAAGTTATTAACACAAAATAACCACCCAACCCCACAGAAAGGGAACAGAAAAGAAAGGATATGCAAAACCATCAGAATAAGATGAATAAAAGAGTGGAGACAAGTCTTCAACAAATTAATAATAATATTTAATGTAAAGGTGTTAAATCGTTCAATAGAAAGAGATCTACTAGTTGAATGGATAAAAAAAAAAAACACAAAAACTTATTGTCCATAGGAAATTCACAAGTAAAGCAAAAAAAAGTCAGAAAATAAATGAATGAAAAATATATTTCACAAAACTGAAACCAGTAGTGAGCCGAATTAGCTATACTTATTTCAGATAAAATAGACATTAAGTAAAAAGCTGTACAGTGAGGCAAAGATAGCCATTCTGTAATTGAGAGTCATTTGATTCAAAGGCTATTATAATTCAAAATATATGTTTCTGCTTTTAATGCTGGAGTATCTAATTTTATAAAAAGACATTATCATGCCTAACAGGACATAGAAGTTCCAATTCAATAATAGTTGGAATCTTGAACATTGTACTTTAATGAAAGAACATATTATCCAGACAAAAGATTGATAAATATCAGAGTTAAACTGTTGTATACACCAAATGAAGTTAATTCATAGTTAAAGAACATTTTAACCAACAACTGTAGAATATGAAGTTACTTCAAAAAGTTTATGGACAATAGAATTAAAAGAAAGTATTCATATTCTCACAAATATGAACCTGTATACACATTCTCTTCACCTATACATAGAACATTATCTAAGATAGACCAAAATGGGACACAAAACAAATCTCCACAAATTAAAAAAAGAAAAAGAGAAGAAAATCATGCCATGTATCTTCCCTGATTACAATGAGATAAATTTAGAAAATAGCAGTAAGATCATTCTATTATTCTATTATGTATCTTAGATTGTTGTTAGATGTCTGGCTTGTGATGACATTTTCTTTTTTAAATTTTTTTAAATTTTTAAAATTTTATTTATTTTTTGCTTTATTTATTTTACTTGAAAGTCACAGTTACACAGAGAGGAGAGGCAGAGAAAGAGTGAGAGAGAGAGCTTCCATCCACTGGTTCACTCCCCAAATAGCCGTAACAGCCGGAGTTGAGCCAATCCGAAGCCAGGAACTAGGAGCTTCTTCCAGGTCTTCCACACTGGCACAGGGGCCCAAGGACTTGGGCCATCTTCTACTGCCTTCCCAGGCCATAGCAGAGAACTGGATCGGAAGTGGAGCAGCCAGGACTAGAACTGGTGCCCATATGGCACTGCAGGAGGTCGCTTTACCTGCTTTGCCACAGCGCTGGCCCAGTAATGACATTTTCAAACTAAGATGTATTTCCAAAATTGACTCATATTGACTAATCAAAGACAAATTGAAACTTACTTACGTTAGTTTTAATTTTCAGCAGGATTTATTTTTCTTTTAAATATGTATCCTGACAAGTTATTTTGGGTTTGTTCTTAAGCATTTTCCATATTTAATAACTTCTGGAAAGCAAAATATCTGTATTACGTGATATATTTATTATTTATATATACATGCTATCACCTGCATGGGAGACCCACGAGGAGGAAACACCTGGCTCTTGGCTTCAGATTGGTGCAGGCGCCAGCCGTAGTGGTCATTTCAGGGGTGAACCAATGGAAGGAAGACCTTTCTCTAGGTCTCTCTCTCTCACTGTCTAACTCTGCCTGTCAAAAAAATAAAATAAAAAGACTTTTGAATATGAATGCATACGTGTGTGTGCCTGTATGTGCTTGTGTATTTGAGACTCAGAGATAAAGACAAGATAGGCAGAGACAATGAGCTCCCATTAAGTGGTTCGTACTCCAAATGCTTGTAGTAGCTGGGGCTTAGCAAAGCAGAAAGTCAGTTACGTTAGCCAGCACTTACTGCTTTCCAGGGTCTGCATTGTCAGGAAGCTGGAGTCAGGAGAAAAAGGCAAAAATCAACACCAGGCATGCTGATATGGGGAGTGCACATCTTTTTCAACATCGTAACTACTAAGCCAAATGCCTGTTTCTTATACTGATAGTGAATCTGCTTTTTACAGTTTAATAAATTTCCCTTTGTTTTACCCATAGTTAACAGTTATAACATTATTCTTCATGAATATATCAGATTTTTTAAGTCTCTGAAATGTGTATTAAAATATTAATTGTACTGATATGTCAAAATTGCAACATTTAGCAATATTTTAAAATATGCATACATATGTATATGTAAATATGCTCTCAACTATAAAGTAGTGAAAATAAGAGTAACTGATCTGATACCATTGTGAAGCAGTGTTAATTTAATATTTGTAAAGTGCTTAGAAAAAAACGTATTTAGAACGCATTTGGGAAACACATAATCAATACTCACTAATTATTATTATATTCATTATAATTATTTGAATGCTATCCGTGAATAAATATCTTTCCACTCATTTCATAGTGAAAGAAAATTTTTTGATAAAAGTCAATCTGAAATTCTCTTCAAATCTAACAAAATTACCCAACAAAATAAATTATTCTATTTTAAAATGGGACATTAATGATATCTCAATATTCTAAAGTTTTTATTTGATTTTAAGTCCTATTACTGGTCCTGAGATAACTATGTCAGAAGATATTACTATTTCCATCATTATTATAAAATATTCTTATAAGATAGTCCAGAAAAAAATTTGATTCATATTTCGATCATATTATGTGAGATGACTAATAAATTAGAATACTATATATTCTAAATGAAGGGATTTTTTTAAGTTAAATAAGCTTTAGTCTTCGCATTACAGCTTGGATAATTTTTGAACAAATATTGAGTAAGATACAGAGAAAAGATAATAAAAAATATTTGGGCAAATAAATGCTTTCAGCATTTCCTGTAAACTATATAGTATGTGTATATGTATATATACATGCATACATATATCCACACAGATCAATGTTTATATACATATTATATGCACATATAAATTGAACTTTAAAAGGTTGGTGGAAAAATGGAATTGGAAGTAAATTCACTACAGTTTGTTAAAGAACTTTTAAAGATTCCTACTGCACATACACACATACATATACACACACATGACCTAGTTCTCCTATCTTGTGCTTCTATGCCAATGAAAAATATAAGGCCATATGTAGCCATCCTAATAGACGAAATAGACTTTAACACAGTAACTGTTAAAATTGACAAAGAAGGACACTATGTAATCAATACAACAGGAAGACATTGCTATAATAAATGAATATGCATATAGTGTCCATTTCACTATAAGCAACAATGAACTGATCAGCTCTTGTCCTGACTTTAGATGTACAATGTAATACTTTATCCTTTTTAGTATTTGTTGTTGTTGTTGTTGTTGTTCTAGTACTATTGGTTGAACTCAATAATTAACACACAATTATTCTTAGGTGTTTAAATTTTAACTGAAAAGTGATCCCTGTTAAATCTAAGAGTGGAAAAAGAGAGGGAGGAGATGAACAATTTGGAACATGCTCAATCGGACTGGCCGCAAATGGTGGAGTTAGAAATGTGCCAGGGGATTCCAATACAATCCCATCAAGGTGGCATGTACCAATGCCATCTTACTAGTCCAAGTGATCAATTTCAGCTCACAATTGATAACTCTGATAGGTCTAAGAGTCAAAGAGATCACACAAACAAGACAAGTATCTGCTAATACTAACTGATAGAATCAAAAAGGGAGAGAAAGATCCAACATGGGAAGTGGGATACACAGCAGACTCATAGAATGGCAGATGTCCTAAACAACACTCTGGCCTCAGAATCAGATCTGGCGGAAGAGCCCATGAGAGTATAGCAGGAATGGAAAGCCAAGATATCATGGAAAAAAAAAAAAAAAGACCTAAATGAAAGATCTCTGTGAGTGAGATCCCAGTGGAAAGAATGGGGCCATCAAAGAAGGAGGTACCCTTCTCCGAAGGGAGGAGAGAACTTCCACTTTGACTATAACCCTATCGGAATAAGATCAAAGTCAGCGAACTCTAAAGGCTTCCATAGCCCTGGCAACTCATGACTAGAGCCTAGGGAGATTACTGACGCCATGAACAGGAGTGTCAAATTGTTAAATCAGCAACAGGAGTCACTGTGTACTTACATCCCATGTGGGATCTGTCCCTAATGTGTCGTCTAAAGCGAAGTGATGCTATAACTAGTACTGAAACAGTATTTTTATACTTTGCGTTTCTGTGTGGGCACAAACTGATGAGGTCTTTACTAATTATATACTGAATTGATCTTCTGTATATAAAGAGAATTGAAAATGAAAAAAAAAAAACAACCTGGTGTTAAAATGGAAATGGCATAGAAAATTAATTAATTTGAAAAAAAATTATGTAGGATCTCTGTCTTTAATGTGCTGTACATTGCTATTTAATGCTATAATTGGTAATCCAATGGTAGTTTTTTCACTTTACGTTGCTATGTGGGCAAAATGTTGAAATCTTTACCTAATGTATACTAAACTGATCTTCTGTATGCAAAGAGAATTGAAAATGAATCTTTACATGAATGGAAGGGGAAAGGGAGTGGGAAAGGGGAGGGTTGCGGGTGGGAGGGAAGTTATGGGAGGGGGGAAGCCATTGTAACCCATAAGCTGTACTTTGGAAATTTATATTCATTAAATAAAAGTTTAATAAAAAAAAGAATACATATGAAATACATGATAAAAAAATAAATAAATAAATGAATATGCACCCAATTACAGGGTGTCTAGCTATTTAAAAGAACTGTTAACAGAGAAAGTAAGACATAGAACCCAATACAACAGTAACGAGGGACTTCAACACCCCACTTTCATCAGTGGATCAATCAACCAGACAGAAAATTAACAAAGAAACAACAGAGCTAATCAACACTATGAACCAAATGGACCCAACTGATATCTACAGAACTTTTCACTCCTCAGTTGAAGAATACACATTCTTCTCAGCAATGCACAAAACTTTCTCTTGGATAGACCGTATTCTCGACCATAAAGCAAGTAAGAAAATTAAAAAAAAAATTAAAAATCATACCATACACCTTCTATGATCACAATGGATTGAAGCTAAAAATCAACAATTCAAGATTCTCAAGAACATATGCAAATACATGGAGACTGAACAACATGCTCCTGAATGAGCAATGAGTCACTAAATAAATCAAAAGACAAATTGGAAAACTTCTGGAAACAAATATAGATGACAATACCTTATATCAAACCTTATGGAATATAGAAAAAGCATTGGTAAGAGGGAATTTTATAGTATTTAGTGCCTACAACAAGAAACTGGGAACTCAACAATAAATGAGCTATCAATCCATCTCAAGGACCCAGAAAAAAACAATAAACCAAACCCCAAACTAATAAGAGGAAAGAAATAATTAAAATTAAGGAAGAAAGAAACAAGATTGAAACCTAAAAACAATACAAAAGATCAACAAAATTAAGAGCTAATTTTTTGAAAAAACAGACAAAATTGCACACCATTGGCCCAACAAACCAAAATATAAAAGAAAGAGAAGACCCAAATCAACAAAATCAGAGATGAAAAATAAAATGTAACAACATATACCACAGAAATAAAAAGAATAATCAGTAATCACTACAAAGAACTTATGCAAACAAATCAGGAAACTTAGAAGATATGAATAGATTCCTGGACACATGCAATCTATCCAAACTGAATCATGAAGACATAGGACACCTAACCATACCAATAACCAAGACTGAATCAATAATAAAGACCCTCTCAACAAAGAAAAGCCCAAAGCCAATGGCTTCACTGCTGAATTCTACGAGACATTTAAAGAAGAATCAATTCCAATTCTTCTCAAGCTATCTAAAATAATTGAAAGGGAGGAATTTCTTCCAAAAACCCTCTATGAAACCTGTATCATCTGAATTCCTAAGCCAGAAAAAGGCATGACAGAGAAAGAGAACTATAGACTAACATCCCTGATGAACATATATGCAAAAATTCTCAACAAAATTCTAGCCAATCAAATCTCATAACATATCAGAAAGATGATTCACACAGATGAAATGGGATTTACTCTTGGAAGACAGGGATGATTCAACATCTGAAAATGAATAATTGTGATAAACCACATTAACAAGCTGAGAAACAAAAACCATATATTTATCTCAACAAATGCAGAGAAAGCCTTTGACAACATTCAACAACCGTTGATGATGAAAGACTAAGCAAATTGGGTATAGAAGGAAAATTCCTCAGCAAAACCAAAGCAATTTAAAATAAAACCACCACCAGAATGCTACTGAATGGGAAAATTTGGAGGGATTCCCTTTAAGATCCAGAACCAGACAATGATGTCACTCCCAACATTGGAATTTAATATAGTCCTGGAAGTTTTAGCTGGAGCCATCAGGCAAGAAAAAGAAATCAAAAGTATACAAATAGAGAAGGAAGAAATCAAAGTATTCCTATTTGCTGATGAAATGATTCTAAATATAGGGGACCCAATAGCTACAAAAATTTAAATACCTTGGAATAAATAAAATTAAGGACATCAAAGATTTCTATGATGAAAATTACAAAATATTAAAGACAGAAATAGAAGTAAACATGGAAAAATCTTCAATGTTCATGGATTGGAAGACTCAACATTTTCAAAATGTCCATACTACTGATATCAACTTATAGATTCCATGCAATACCAATCAAAATATCAGCAACGTTCTTCTCAGATCTAGAGAAAAGGATACTAAAATTCATATGGCAACGCAAGGACCTCAAATAGCTAAAGCAATCTTAAACAGCAAAAACAATGCTGGAGGCATCACAATACCAGACCTCAAGACATACTACAGGGCAGTTGTAATCAAAACAGCCTGGTACTGGCACAAAAACAGACCAATGGAGCAGAATAGAAACTCCAGAAATTAATCCACACATTTACAACAAACTTATCATTGACAAAGGAACAAAAATCAACCCTGGAACCAAGACAGTCTCTTTAAAAATGGTGCTGGGAACTCTGGCCACAGAATCAGTCCTTAAAGCATTCGGGTATGACTAAAAAAGCCCATAAAAGTTTCACAGGCATGAAAAGCCAAGACACTGTGGCAAAACAAAAAAACAAACAAACAAACAAAAAATACAACATCTAAATTAAAGATCTCTGTGAATGAGATCCCAGAGGAAAGAACGGGCCATCAAAGAAGGAGGTACTTTGCTCTGAAGGGAGGAGAGAACTTCCACTTTGAAAATGGCCTTGTCTAGGCTGGTGGCGCAGCCCACTAGGCTAATCCTCTGCCGGAAGCGCCGGCACCCTGCGTTCTAGTTCTGGTTGGGGAGCCGGTTCTGTCCAGTTGCTCCTTTTCCAGTCCAGCTCTCTGCTGTGGCCCAGGAAGGCAGGAGAGGATGGCCCAAGTCCTTGGGCCCTGCACCTGCATGGGAGACCAGGAGGAAGCACCTGGCTCCTGGCTTAACATCAGTGCAGCGCGCCGGCTATGGCAGCCATTTTTGGGGGTGAAACAACGGAAGGAAGACCTTTCTCTCTGTCTCTCTGTCTCTCTCTCTCTCTGTCTAACTCTGCCTGTCAAAAAAAAAAAAAAAAAAAAGAATGAAAAGAAAAGAAAATTGCCTTGTCTAAATAAGATCAGAGTTTGTGAACTCAAGAGGCTTCCGTAGCCTTGGCAGCTCATGACAAGAGCCTCAGGTGATTACTGACGTCATAAATGAGAGTGTCAATTGTTAAATCAACAACAGGAGTCACTGTGCACCTGCTCCCCTTGTAGGATCCCCGTCCTTAATGTGTTGTACTATGCAATTTAATGGTAAAGTTACTACCCAAACAGCACTCTATACTTTGTGTGTCTTTGTGGGTACAGTCTGTTGCAATCTTTATTAATATATACTAGGTTGATCTTCTGTGTATAAAGATAATTGAAAATGAATCCTGATGAAGAATGGGATGGGAGAGGGAGTGGGAGATGGGATGGTTGTGGGTGGGAGGGGCGTTATGGGGGAAAAGCTGCTATAATTCAAAAGTTGTACTTTGAAAATTTATATTTACTAAATAAAAGTTGAAACAATTTTTAAAAAAAAAATTGGTGCTGGGAAAGCTGGATTTCCACATGCAGAAGTGTGAAACAAGATCCCTATCTTAAACCTTACACCAAAATCCATTCAAACTGGATTAGAGACCTAAATCTACAATATGATACCATTAAATTACCAGAGAACACTGGGGAAACCCTACAGGACATTCACATAGGCAATGAGTTCTTTGAAAAGCCCCATTGTTTGCACAAGCAATCAAAGCCAAAATTAATATGTGGTGTTGTAACAAACTGAGAAGCTTCTGCCCTGCAAAAGAAACACTCATCAAACTGAAGAGGCAGCTGACAGAATGGGAGAAAATATTTATAAACTATGCAATTGACAAAGAATTAATATCCAAAATCTATAAAGAGCTCAAGAAACTCAACAATTACAAAACAAAGAATGTGGTCATAAATGGCCAAAGGACCTGAAAAGACATTTTTCAAGACAGGAAATTCAAATGGCCAATAAACAGATTAAAAAATGCTCAAGATTGCTAGCCATCCTGGAAATGCAAATCAAAATTGCAATGATGTTTCACCTCACCCCATTGGAATGGCTCTCATACAGAAAACAACAAGCAACACATGCTGTCAAGGATGTGGGGAGAAGGATGCCTTAATCCACTGTGGGAAAATAATCTGGAACAGCCACTGTGGAAGATTATATGGAGATATCTCAGAAATCTGAATACAGATCTGTTATAAGACACTTCCACCCCACTCCTGGGAATTTATCAAAAAGGAAATGAAATCACCATATGAAAGAGTGATCTGTAATGCCATGTTCATTTCAGCTCAATTTATAATAGGTAAAATGTAAAATCATCCCAGAATTCCATCAATTGAAGAATGGATAAGGAAATTATGGTATTTATACACTATGGAATACTATACAACAATACAAAAATACAAGCCCATAATTTGCAACTATGTAGATATAACTGGAAACTGTTATACTTAATGAAATAAGCTAGTAACAACAAGACAAATACCATGTTTTCTCCTATCTGTGGTAACTAATAGAGTACTTAAAACATAATCTATAGGATTAAAACTGACAGATGTGAAGATTTTGAACAGTCCTTGCCTTGACTGCCAGGGGACATGTTTTTTCTTGTTTGTTTGTTTGTTTGTTTTCTTCTCTTCTTTTTTCTTTCATACTACTTGATGAGTTCTCTATTTCATGTATGGTTAATCCTATGAGTATAAAAATTAACTGAAAATTGATCTTTGTAAATAATAAGAATGGGAAAGGATGATAGAGAAGGAAGAAATGTGGCAGTATGGGTGGGAGGGAGGTGGAAGGGGAAGAATCATCATGTTCCCAACTCTGTATATATTAACTGCATGAAGTTGTATGCCTTAAACAAAATTAAAGAAGATGTATATATGAAATGCCTGCAATCTGTTCCCTTTTAATAAATTAAATTTTTTGAAAAGAATATTTTGTGTACTAGGAGATTATGAACAGGGTTATTTTGGCTATTTATTTTATTTAATCTTGGGATATATGTTAAATAATATTTTTCTTAAGAAATATTTCTTGGCCGATATTTGTAATAAACAGTATAAGGAAGAAGGCCTATACTTTGGCAACTTGAAAATTTGCTGGTGTTATGTAGCATAGTATTTAAAATTGATTCCATTCCTTAAGTATGTTCTCTGTGCCTTTTTATTGTTTTTTGTGAAACAAAATATTTTTCAAAGTATCTAAGGACCACATTAACTAGTTAATTGTGTATATTAAAATAATATATGTCATAATTATATATATTAAAATAATATGTACATAAAATCATTTATAAGATACTTTGTGACTTTTGATGCACATAAATATTGTATAATATCCAATCAGAATATATCTATATTCTCATTTAACATTTCCCTATGGTTAAAACATCCAAAATCTTCTAAATTTTTTAACAGATAAATATACACTACATTAAAATTATCTACAGTTGTCTTACTGTTCCATAGAACACCAAAACATTTTACCCCTTTAAAGTAATATCCATTAATCAACCTTTGCCCATCTCCATCCCTACTTTCTTATCCAGCCTCTGGAAATCACTAGTATACTTTTTGTTGGAAGGTTTATTTTATTTATTTGAAAAGCAGAGTTACAGGGTGGGGAAGCAGAGTGAAAGGAGAGAGAGAGAGAGAGAGAGAGAGAAAGAAAGAGAGAGAGGGAAGGAGGGAAGAGAGGGAGAGAGAGAAAGAGAGGAAGAGGTAGAGGGAGAGGGAGAGGAAGAGGGAGAGGGAGAGGGAAGGGAGAGGGAGAGGGAGAGGGAGAGGGAGAGGGAGAGGGAGAGAGAGGTGGCAGTGGCCCCAACAGTTGGGTCATCTTCCACTGGCTTCCCAGGCACATCAGCAAAGAACTGAGTCAGAAGCTGAGTAGCCAGAACTTGAACCTGTGCTCTCATGTTGTTTAAACCTCTACACCACAGCCCAGGCCCACATTGTTATACTTTCAATTTCTGTGAAATCATCTGGTTTGGGACACCTCAGATGAGTCAGATTATGTGATACTTGGCCTTCTCTCTTTGCTTTATTTTTCTTAACATAATGACCTCCAGTTTCATCCATGTTATTGTGAATCATAATATTAATCATTTTATGATTAAGTAATACATGCATATTTTGTGTATGTGTACCACATTCTTAATATATTTATCCATGTATGGGCATTTAGATTTTTTTTTCTATTTCTTGGCTATTTTGGATAGTCAGTAAACAAACATGGCTATGCCAATATCTCTTCAGTAAATTGATTTCATCTTTCATGAAAATAAGAATACAAAAGGACAAATGTGATATAACAAAATGTTGTTCATTATCAAACCCACAGATTGAAATCTTTTTTTTTTTTTTGACAGGCAGAGTAGACAGTGAGAGAGAGAGACAGAGAAAAAGATCTTCCCTTTGCCGTTGGTTCACCCTCCAATGGCCGCTGCGGCCGGCACATCGCGCTGATCTGAAGCCAGGAGCCAGATGCTTCTCCTGGTCTCCCATGGGGTGCAGGGCCCAACCACTTGGGCCATCCTCCACTGCACTCCCGGGCCATAGCAGAGAGCTGGCCTGGAAGAGGGGCAACCGGGACAGAATCCAGCGCCCCAACCGGGACTAGAACCCGGTGTGCCGGTGCCGCAAGGCAGAGGATTAGCCTGTTAAGCCATGGCGCAGGCCTGAAATCTTATCATCAAGTTACTAACAATTTGATCCTGAACATTGGTTTAGTTGTTGACCAATTGGATGATTTATTCATTTCCACTGGGTTTTACTTCTTATTCCTCTCCCAGGATCACCTGACCCTTTTCAGGAGTATAGAGTTCATGACCATACAAGTGGTTTAGATCAGGTCATGGCAGTGGCCTTCCTGTCTGCCTCAGGGAAACTGCAGCCTTTATTTCAGACAGTTATGTGTTCATTTATTCATTACTTCATTCAAAATGTATTCAATTTCTACTGGAGACAGTGAAGAGTAACATAACGTGCTTGTATTTTAGAGTATAGGCAGAACTTGACTAAAATCCTGGCTCTGCTACTAGCTAGCTATCTTACTTCATAAAATACACATAAATGCTCTCCCCTTAGCATCCCATCCTGCAGAAATGAGAATTTTATGATTTACATAGAACTGGTTCAGTTTTTCCTAGGATCCGTTGAGAAAGTCATATATGAATAATTACAATATACTTGGATTGACAAACAATCAATTATATGGTCACTTTTAATGAGTTGGAGCCATAAATTGTTGATTTTGATTTGTTATTATTGTTCCTGTAACCTTTATTTATTAATGTAACACACTCTAAATTTCTCTTTTCAAACATTATTATCAAATGTGTCTTCTCTTTCAGATCATGTGCTTTGAGTTAGGCATCAATTCTATCTCAGTCAACATTTCCCTAAGGTTGTCAGTTAACACCCTAAATTCCATTGTTGTAGTAAGTTATTCCAAAATGAATATATGACCATTGTTCTCTAAACAGTAGATCCTGTGTCTCATAGAGAATTTTAAGGAGCCCTATTGGAATGCAGTATTCTGTTTGTGCAAGGAGTGCTGAGACTCAAATAAATTTTTAAAAAATCATGTCCTCTTATCACTGAAACACTGTATGAAACTCTCCTAGTAGAGGACTAATTATTTTTTTTCTTTAAAGCCCTTTGCATTGAGTTATCTGACAATTGTCACCAAAGAGTCCTGGATAATATAGAATAAATTTGCAGGAATAATTTAATCCATGATTTTATCAGTAAGAAAAGATTACATATTGCATTGAAGCATGACAAATATATATATATATATATATAAATGAATGAAAAAATTTTACATTGCTAGATACAATAAATATTAAGTTTGCATACTACTTAGTAGAGTCCATCTTAAATGATATCAGCAAGTGAAATTTCATGTATTCATTAAAACAAACTTCTTTTAATTTCATTTTCCAAGAATTTTGGAAATACTTTCGTATCTGCTGCCTTGTTACTCATGCATAATTTGTGTTTTCATCCTAGTAATTCCTCCAAAAATATTTTTGTCATTTGATGCATTCCCCCATAAAACTATGAAATGCTTTCTCCTTATCAAATAGTTTCCAGTGAATAGAGAAACCATCACATAGATATCATTCTGTAGTTTTCTTTAGAACCGTAGATTTCATAGCTACCCCTTTTAATAGGACAGACTTGTATCTATTCTGTTAAGACAGACAGTCCAAATCTTTGCCCTAATGATGAAGTATCACTAAGTGGAGCAATAAAAAATGAGGAACTCTGTATCTCTCTTACTGTTTTTCTTTCTCTCCAGCTGCCCCACTTTAAGGAAAAGAAAAAATGCGCTATCAAGCAATCACATTTCCATCTTTAACTTCTTTACTGTAAAGCTCCAATTATTCCCCTCAATATATGTTACAGCTTGACAATAGGGCGTTTCTGTGGAGACTTTATCTTTATTTCTGAATCCAAAAACCAAATTACTTTGCTGTTGTAGTTCATGAGCCATGAGCATCTTAGAATATAATGTAAACAGTAATACTATTTTAGCTAAATTGATAGTATAAAATTTTTTTATCAAACTACATACTCGTTATGCTGTTTGCTTTTTTCTTAGATTTATTTTACTTGTTTGAAAGGTAGAATTACAAAGAGCAAGGGAAAGATAGAGACAGAGAAAGAACTTCCATGCATTGGTCCACTCTGTAAATGGCCTCAAAGACTTCTGGGCTGGGCCAGGCAGAGCCAGGAAACTGTAACTCCAGCTGGCTCTCTTTAGTGGGTGTTAGAGGCCCAAGCACTTATATCATCTTCTGCTGCCTTCTCAGCAGCCAGCACTCGACTCCATGCACATATGTGGTGTAGGAGTTGCAGGCAGTGCCTTCACCTGCTGTGCCAGGATACCAGATTCCACTATTTTATAAAAGCAGTAACATTTTCAAATCATGACTGTATTGTATACTAAGACATTTATTACACTACACTAGATTTCTCACTGAAATTTTTTTCAGTACTGAAATGTCAATGTTTTAGAATTTTTATATCAAACCTTACTTTCAAATTGGTATATTTTTCCTATGTATGATCAAAGCTTCAGAAAAATTGTTGCCATTATAAGCAATATGCCTTGAGGCATTTTATTTTATTCAATAAAAATCGTTTTTAGGGATGAAGTCACAAATACTATCTTAGTTGATATTTATTTGCATTTTCTATTTATAACCTCCCCAGATCATACACTGCTATAAAATAGAATCATAACATTTTTTAAAAAAGATTCTCAGGTGTTTAACTTGTCTCGGTCTGTGTAATGTTGTCAAGCAGCTTTCTGACTGTCACCAAATTCTGGGACTTGTCATCACATCTGTCACCGTTTGCCAATATAAAACAGGATCAAAACAATTATGTTACTTTCCCAAGGTCACATAACTTGTGTAACTGGAATTCTTGACAAGAAATGGCATATGGGTTATAATCTTAATGCGACTGCATACTTTGTAAGCCATTCTTGTCTTTAAAGCTGCTCAGTGGATTAGTTTCCTTACAATGAATACAGGCATTTCTGATCACTGTTTCATAGTACAATATGACATTCTAATATATGGAGCTGTGTCATATACAATATAAAATTCTTAAATTTATTTTAAAGATGAGATTTTCCTCCTGCTGCATTCACGAGTGTAAGCTGATTCTTTCATTTTCCACTTGTGTTTCAACTTCTCCCCCAACTAGTAAACTCAAGTTTTTACCTTTTTACTGTTAGAGCAAAAAGGGAACATATTGATGAATAGCAAAGTTCTTCCTTGCCTGGTAATTTCCAGAGCTGCTATGTTACTGGCTGTAGTTGGCAGAAGTTTAAGCTTACTACGTTTTTCATGAATCATTATTCCAGAGAATTCAGGATTTCTCTCCAACTTCAATATCTGGGAATTATTTCTGATGAGCCCTTGAGAGGTATGAAATGATATCTTTGGAATGTGTCTTACTTTAATTTACACAACCCTAAGAAATATACCTTTGCACAGATATTCACATGATCAATATCTAAACCATCAAAAGATTTATGCATTCATTTTCCCAAAAGAATCTTGGAATATAGCCACATTTTTCTCAATACCAGCCTTCTTTCTATTCTGGTCCTCATGGTGTCTCTTCCAGTTTCTTTACTTCTTAGATAACTTTAGATATGGCTCAGAGTTTTATCCCTCCAAATTTCAAGGGACATATATTAGGCACTTAAATTTACTTTTGAAACTTTCTTACTTTAAATGATAAACAGCAATCCAAGCTTTTTTTTTCCCCTTTGGGATAAATGATACGGTATATATGACATTGAAAAAGCACCCTGCTGGAATAATTTGGTGAATAAGATTACCCTGATCAATTTATGTTATTCCCTCAATGCACGTGGAATTTAAATTCCTTAATTTTATTTTATTTACATTCATTTTACTTGTTTGAAAAGCAGGACGATAGACTCACAGACAGATGAAGAGAATTCTGCTTGCTGATAATTTCTTAAATGTCTATAAAAGCTGGAGTTGGCCTTGGCTGCGGACAGGAGGAGCTAGGAACTCAATCAGGATTTCCCATGGAGTGGCAGGACCAAGTACTTGAGCCATGCCCTGCTGCTTCCCAGTATGCATTAGCAGAAAGCTAGTTTCAAGAGCAGAGTGGTGAATCCAATTCAGGCACACATGTAGGAGATGCAGGTTTTCCAACTGATGCATTAACAACCACACTAAAAAATCACCTTGCATATACAATTTTTTTAGATTCATAAAATTGGTTTTATTCATGTCTGTTGTCAACTCCTAGTAAATGGTATGTATTATAATTTATGTTTCCCATGCAGTGTCCTAAGCATTAGAATTCAATAGCATATAACATATAGCAAATATACAGCAAATGACACTTAAATCGATTCTGAGTACTGAACCCTCACACATTATATTAATAATATTTATTTCCAAAATATTATGGAGATTTAAAATTACACTGGAGTAATATTACAATAATGTATTTAATCCTATGATCTTTTAAATATGACCTTTATACTATTAAAAAACCCTAATAACAGGCATTGAGAAGGCATTTTTTGTTACTCTCTATAATATCTGAGGAGCGTTTTCTAGGAAGAAAAAAGTTTATTCTGGCACAGAGTTTGGAGATTCACAGTGCAGGACTGGAGGCTGGCTGTGCACACAGAAGAAACATCACTGGTGAGCACCAAGCAGTGAGAGAAGCTAGACAGAATTAAGCTCCAGAGAATTACCTTCTGAGGGCTAGCCCCCAGTGAACTGAAAAATGTGCACCTGACTCACCTCTCAGACACCATAAATAGATCAAGTTTACATTCATCAACCATTAAACTAAGAATTTAAAATTTAAACATTTGAATGTATTTAAGACACCAAGTCCTATTCAATCTGTAACAGGAGGTGCTATTTTTTTTTCCACCAGCTTCTCCTTAGTTTGAAGCCCTCATTCATTTAAAAAAACAAAGTGAAGTTCTGCAGTTTATATTTATTGAAGATGCACTTCAAGGAGGCATTTTTTAATCACAATTTTTTTCAATAATTTGTGTTGATCATAGGAAACACTCATGGTATGTTATAGTCTAGTCTAGTGTGATAAGGCTACTGTTTATTTTTAAGTCATGACATAGAGGAAGTGAGAATTTAGCTGAACACCTACTGTTTGGTCGAGCTATTGAGACAATAAAACTGATGTTGACATACTGTTAATGAGAAAAATGTGAAGTGAAGTTACAAAATACAAAATAATGTTGTTGTTGTTTTTTTTTTTTTTTTTTTTTTTTGGACAGGCAGAGTTAGAGAGAGAGAGAGAGAGAAAGGTCTTCCTTTTCCATTGGTTCACCCCCAAAATGGTTGCCATGGCCAGCATGCTGCACCAATCCAAAGCCTTGAGCCAGGTGCTTCCTCCCGGTCTCCCATGTGGGTGCAGGGCCCAAGTACTTGGGCCATTCTCCACTGCCTTCCCAGGCCACAGCAGAGAGCTGGACTGGAAGAGAAGCAACCGGAACAGAATCCCGTGCCCCAACTTGGACTAGAACCTGGGGTGCTGGCACCGCAAGCAGAGGATTAGCCAAGTGAGCTGCGGCACCAGCCCAAAATAATGTTTAAAATATATTATATACAGGTGACTCTTCCACTTATAAACCTATGGTTGTGTGTTTCCATGTCCTTGAACTTTGAGTCTGTCTTTAAAGAAAAGTAAGTTTTGATGATAAAACCGACTT
This sequence comes from Lepus europaeus, assembly GCF_033115175.1. Taxonomy (NCBI): domain Eukaryota; kingdom Metazoa; phylum Chordata; class Mammalia; order Lagomorpha; family Leporidae; genus Lepus; species Lepus europaeus. The sequence continues at coordinate 47,127,070 of NC_084834.1, read as the reverse complement.
CAATAATATCAGATATACCTAACATCATAGCAATTAGAACTGTCACCAGTTAATCAGACTCTTTTCTCTTTGTGCCCTTTCTATACTATATTTAGTCAGAGGGAAGGGATGAAACACTATGATAAATATGTATTATTAAAGGGGTAGACACTATAGATGAGAAAGATGTATGGTGCTACAAATGAAGAAGGAAACTCTGACAAAAGAAATAAATGACACATGTAGTTTAGACACCTGAGTAGGGACAGTTTCAATGAAGATGAAAGACGGGAAAATTAAAACTAGAAGAAAAAGAAAAAAGAAGATTGCTGAAAAATGGTATAGGCCTTCTAGGCATGGTTTCAAAAGCTAGAGATAAGAAACACCTTTAAAAGGGTGAGTCATTAATCACTGCTATTTCAATTAGCTCCTATTGACCAGGATGGCAATTATGGCATTGATAAGAATGGGCTTCCTTTCTGGAGGTAACACAAGCTATTTCCTGACATATTCTCTCAACAATCTGCAAGGAATGTAGGCTATTACACACTTAGTCCTAATGTGGTTGGGAAATGAGAGAAGGATGAAAAATTAGATACTGGCCCAGAATCACTAAAGCCTAGTGATCACAATGTCGCCAGAGTAGCAATGCCCTTGAAGGTACATGGGAAGGAAACAGAACAGAAACACTGGGCTTGAGTATATAAATACAATATACCAGTAGGAAATGGGAAATAGACTTTTGAAAGTTGATTCAAGGTCATTTCTCTTCTGGCAAATTCATGAAAAAATGCAAGTTTTTAACAGCAAATACAGGCTGACTTTCTCATTGTAGAAACATATTTCTTCTCTAACATTAAGGACTTATTATATTTTCTAAATAATTGTCCTTGGCTTTGGAAGACATATAGCAGCCTCAAAACTTCTACAGGCACCAGTGTAACTGCACCTCCTGTTGGTCAATATATGTGAATAGCTTTAAAATTAGCATATATACTGACTGTAATATCAAGCTAAAATCATAATACATGATTAATGCAGAGGAGGTATATTAACAAAAGACATGAATGATGTCGCATTAATATTTTTCAGTTTTCAAAATGTCTTCAAAGTCATGTGAGTTTCAAAGGGAAAATATTAAATGCCCAAAAGAAATGTTAAGCACTGAACAAAATCTTTTCCAACCACATCTTCTAAGAAACAAAGTAGTTCTTTGAAATAAAGCACTAAAACAGGAATTCAGAACTGACATGAATATTTGAAATTAGATGAAATAAATAGAATCTGTACCGAATAATTGCATTCTAAAAATCAATTAACAATATATGTTAAAATTATAGTTCACCTTAATATTTAACCAATAGTACACTTTCATAATTTAGGCTCTATTGTGGAAAAGTGCCTAAACCTATTATATTCAATTAGTTTTTCAAAATCTTTAAATAATTGACATTAAATTTCTTCATATTTCAAAGTCCCAACAGGAAAGTGAGTGTGCATTCTAATAATTATCATTTTAAAAGACATATATTCTAAAGTATGCACAAGGAAATCAGCAAATATCTAGGGGTTAGCAAAGCAGTAACATTATTATCATCTCAGGATCCAAAGGGACTGAGGGAAGGAGAAGTTCCAGGGCCTTAGAAGCCACTGCCTGGGAGAGAGAAGTGACCATTTTTGGAAGGACTCACACCAACTGAAGTGGCATTCCAAAGAGGAAACCAAGGAAAGGAATGCCCACACCTTTCTGTCTTCCTGCATTCTAATTACCTGGTTGATCCCCACAGATGCAATTTATTTGGAAGCTGCAATGCATAGCAGGCTTTATTGTCATTCGTTCAGGTCACTTAAGGCAGGGAGTCAGATTGAACATGAAACAGGCGTTTGAAGAAGCAAATGAAAGGCATGCAGTTCAATGTGTTAAGTTGTACATGTAGAGGCAGATGTATACGAATTCCCAAGCCTTAACTAGATGAAAAAAAATGCTAAATTTAAAATTTTATTATTTGTAATTTTCTGGTTCCAAATAATACCTGTTAATACACATAAATATGCATATCCATATAGTGTGTAACCATATTTTCAGAAAACAGAATAAACATAAATTTATCAAATTGCTATATTCAACCACTGTAGCTGGTGGTAGAGCCTAACAATTAAAAATAAAGTGCAACAATAAACGGAGTGAAGCTGCTCTGTTGGGAAGTGGGCTAAGCCTCCGCCTGTGGCACCCACATCCTACATGAGTGTCAGTTTGTGTCTGGCTGCTCCTCTTCCAGTCCAGCTTTCTGTTTGTGGACTGGGAAAGCAGTGGAAGATGGCCCATGTCTTTGGGGCCCTGTACCCTTGTGGGAGACCCAGAGGAAGTTCCTGACTCCTGGCTTTAAGTCAGCCCCGCCTCAGTTGTTTTGGCCATTTGAAGGGTGAACTAGCAGATGGAATACCTTGCTCTTTGTCTCTCCCCCAACTGTCTGTAACTCTTCCTCTAAAATAAATACAATATCAACAACAACAACAACAAAGAGTTCAAGTCATTGTTGTCTACCATTTAAGAATTTATTTTGTGCATTTACTATATATCACAAGATATGAATTTTTATTCCAAAGTCATTAAAAGTCATTGGAAAAGTATGTTTATGCAGGTCCTTAATATTTTTAAGTGTTTGCTTTGGGCCACTGGTACTATCTTAGAGAGAAGACCTTTATCTTCTATACCAGGAATTTCTGGTGAAAAAAAATCTTTTTTAGCGACATTCTGTACTTTGAGCTTGTATTAACTTGGAATGCCATTTCAACAAACCCTGAGAAAAGATATTTGGCCTCAGAGTCAGTTACTTTCTGTGTAACATATCAAAATAATTTTCTCAGATTTAGTCTTGCTTGCAGCTTATGGTAAATCATGAAACTTCTCAATGGGAGTATATGATTACCCTCTACATTAGCTATCACAATAATCCTATAAAGTGATTTATATTATCTTTAAATCTTCATTACAAGACAAAATACTTTGCAGGGCTAAGCAGATGATAAGTCAGGCTCTTCATTTGATCATACTGTTTAATTTCTTAAATAACTAAATTAAAGCTTAAACAGAAGGCATCATAAGCTAATAAGATTTATAACATAAAGTTGTGTTTTTAATGATCATTTTATGAATATTTACAAATAGTACTATACAATGTAAACCACTATGTATAATATTAAAGAAAGCTTGGAAAATAAATGACATGGATCTTCGCAATTTTAATTAAAAGAAGTAAATAACTATACTAATAATATATTCTATGTGAATGCTTGAAACTGTTTTTCATCATATCAGTTAAGTATTAAAGAAAAGACTTTTAAATATTTATTTATTTATTTATTTTGCTATTAATCAGAGCATCTTATAGAGGTTGACTGCTTTGGGGTCTGTTTCAGGTGATTGATGGTCAACCCTTCCTTAAGCACATATGACTTCCACGAAAGTTAGATATTATCATTCCCCTTGTAGAAACATGAAACTAAATCATAATGTTAATCCATGCTCAAGATAACTCATTTAGAAATAAATAAAATCAAGCCCTAAGTACATGTTTTCATATGTCAAGCTTTTTCTCCTTCCCACTACGCCTGAGTTATTTGCTTTCATTGCTTTATAATTTTGTAGTCTGTTTTGTATTGAGTTTATTTTTGGTGGGATTTTGTTCCATTTTGTTTTGTTTTGTTTTTGGCAATGCCATCCATGCTATCACCATAGCCCAAGGAAATTCTACCATGGAATTTCTCCCCATTCACCAATATTTTCCTGAAGTTGTCTTTTAAAAGAATGGTTACTGTGGATGGCAGCTTAGTTGGGATGCTGAATGTCACTCAAAAGCCTAGGTGTTAATAAATACTTGGTCTCCAAATTCTGGCACGAATGGTACTAACAGGGCGGAAACTTAATTCAGTTTGATTTTTGAAGAAGGCGTTTGAGATATGAGTAGATTGCATTGGTTCTTTAGAATGAAGCTGTCATGGTTAAATCCCAGTGGCTTTATAAAAGACCACTAGACAAAGATAGCAAGTATTTTCCCTCTGTCCTTTTGTGTTTCTGTGTTTTAATTTACTCATGGCAAACACAACAATAAAACATGCATGTGCCAGTCTGGTCTAAACAGGGGGTAAATAATTAGTACTCAAAATAGGTCTTTTAGTATAAATAATTCTTAAATTACAATAAAGGAGAAAGTATAAGATGTAAGGAAGTTGTACTAGGAAGAGCTCACTGGAGAAAGTACAGCCCAATTCAAAGAGTAGTAAAATGTTCTCTGGTTTGGTCAGCCAATAGTTGTCATAGCCATTGGACAGACACCAATTTTCCAAAGTGTAGGCAGCCCATGATGTAGACATTCAGTGGAAGGCCCTGGAATTCAGGCAGCCCACAGATGTCCTGTGGGAACCTCTTGGGTCAGATGGATATCTGGATTCTTTAGAAGGAATCTGTTCCTTGGCACCAATGCATGCAGATGACACGGTATTTTCTCATTTCACTTTATGTCCTACTTTAAAATAAGTATATATTTTTAAATAAGTAAGAACTACCATACCACCTTTTTAAATTTAAAACCTTTACAATAAATGCATGAAGACACTCCGTCCACTTTATTAGATTACATGAAGAGTTTTTTTTTTTTTTTATCAGACATACACGTAGTACCAATAAACAACACCTAATATTTAGTTAAGCAAATGTTATATACTATTTCTCAACATGTTGGGGGGAATAAATAGAAAATGCAATTTTGGATGATTGGAAAGAAAATTATTTGTGTATTGCATTCTTAAAAACATTAACATATTTTATTTTCACAAGTTCAATTTGATTTTGTGATTCTCTTTGACTGCTCAGTTCCCTACATAGATGTACAACTGGATAAACGTATGAGCAAATGAGCAAAATATTTTTCACATGAGGTTCTCAGTTCTTTCATCTTATTTTGTTAAGATAGGTTGCAAGGTTTATTTTTCTTCTTATTCCCCTAAGTGACAGTGTAAGAATTAACATGCAGGTTAAGAGATAATCTATATAATCAGAAATAACAACAAAAGGTATTCTTTCACCTTTACTTATAAAAGTTCAACCTGGGGCTTTCTCATTTTCTCAAAGCACATTGTGAATCAATTTTATTATAATTTTTAGGTATTTCTTTCTGCAGTTATCAGTAAGTTGTTTCGTGGTAAACATTTCTTCCAGCAAACCCATGCAGCTTTATATTAAAAATCCAAATAAATATCAACATAAACCTGTAATTGGAAATTTCTAGGCAAAGTAGAAATTCCAAAATTCAAATGTACTTTGTAAACTGACCAGGAATAAGGACAAAGAATAACTGAAAAGAAAATATTGATTTTTTTTTCTTGTGTAAAAGTAAAGAAAGTAAACAAATCATTAGGTTGCTTTGCTAGAGGACTAGAGGAGTGAAATATAAATCCAGAGAGATGGGATTTCTATCACTACAAAGAGGCATTGTTTGGGTTTCACCTAGAGTTCTTTCTGAAGAACTGTTCACCATAGACCAGTAATTACCCTTGAGGTCCTTTTGTGGGAATTGAATCTTCATTCAATAAGATTGACACTGGGTTTGAAGGGTGAGGGAGTTGAACTAGCTGTTTGCAAATTAAATTATGAGAATAAGATAAAGATGCTAGGCTTGTCATTCTATCACTTGGATAGAATGTTATTGAAGCATCTGGATAGATGGTGACAAAAACAACTGTTGTTTCTTCCCCTTTGACTTCTTGGATTTGCTGAATGCATATGAAGAGTTTATATCATTTTAAATTTGTGTTTAGATTTCTTTTGCTAGAACCAGAACAACCTGAATATATTAAAATTTCAATAGTATCATGTGATTCAAATAATTCTTTAAACTGCTTAATCTGTATATAAGTATATAATATAACCTGAGGGAGAAAATAGCTTATGTTAATAACCCTATTAATGATGCATGGCCTATTTAGTATAACTAATTTCACTTAATATAAATGGAACTATAAATGCATGTATAATACATGTGTGCATATGCATATCATTATACATGTATACATGTATATATGTATGTGGTCTCTAAAAAGTTCGAGAAAATGCATATTGTGAAAAATTCTTGCACAGAATTTAAAAATGTCTTGAACCAAAAGTAAAATTATCATTTACCTTCATTTTCACATACTCTTTGAAGTATTCTTATAAGTGTGTGCATATGTATGTATATATTTTTGCTCAAATGACACATGCAGTAGAACTAAAAAATGGAATTTTCTTCTGCTTCAACTGACATCTAATTTGACATTAGTTATTTATCAAGATCAGGGGTCAAGTCTGACTCTGGCAAAGCAACCACAGGCAGGACTCAAAATTCAATAAATCTATAACTGTAATTTTTAAGTTGATCATTTTTATGGCCCATAAATATTGTCACAAATATCAAAACGACTCTTGACTAAAAAAATTTTTCCCCACCCTTGGTCCAGAGGTTACATTAACAAATATGTTTATCCAAACAGCTACTAATACAAATGGAATGAGATATGTATCTGCTGTAGTGCCCAATGAAATGCTGAATCAATAACTTCATTGATGTTGCTGTTATCTGAACTCTGTGAACAAATCTTATATTCCTACAGCCCTTCCACATAAATCATTTTTGGAACATGATATATTTTAGGGCTTACCTAAATATATAAACCTCTCAGATTTGGTTAGGATTTGAATACGTTTTATTTTAGTCCACATGTTCTGATCATTATATAGAAAATTTAATTTTTTTCTCTGTAAGCCTGTATGACAGAATAAAATGCATACAGGCCATATTTTAAAGGTTAATGTTTCTTGAGGAAATAATGTACATAATGAGAAGAGGTCCTACATATCTTTTATCAATCCACCTGTCTGCAAGTGTCTTGATATGCTCTCTGCACCTCTGCATTGAGATTTATAACTGCAGAGCTTCCTGTCTGATCAGATCCTCAACCCCTTCCCACACAGCAGCTCTCACTCCTTGCTACTGACCCACAGGATCACTACTGACATCCTCAATTTCCTCTTCTACAGTCATTCTAATTTTCAGTGAAGCATTTAAACTACTTTGGCTTTTATTTTCTCTGAAACAAACAAAACATACAAAAGAAAACATACCAAAAACAATAGCAAAAAACCTCTCTTAATCACATCTTTTGTACAGTTTCTGCTCATTTTCTTAGTGTCTCTTCAGAGGAAAAAAAAAAAAAAAAACTCTTAATAATGTTAGTTTTTACTTGCTGCCTTTGCTCCTAGTCTTTTCTTATTTTCACTCTGTGGTTTGCTGATAAATGTTTAGCAACTAGCATCCTGGCAAGCAAAGCTCTGATGCAAAATGTTTTGTGGGTTTCAGTGAGTGAATATGTACTTCCACCAGAGTCAGTTTCAAGTCATCAGGACTTATATCAAGCTACCCAAATTGATGTTTTAAAATTTTGTGTTCAATTGGCTTCCTTCAGGTGCTACTATTTTTTCTTTAGGGGCCAATTCCAACAATCAAGTCTTTACACCTGACTACTCGTTGAAACAATTCATCTAAACCTACTCCAGTGAGGTTTTCATCCCATCCAGGATCTATCTAGAACTACTAATGAAATCAATTAGCTGAATCCAATATCATTTTGAGAATTTGCTTTGTATGAAAGCAGCATTTTATACAACTGAATACACCTTAGTGCTTCATTGGCTACTCTTTCTGTGTCTTCTTTGTTGGACTCTCTTTTTAGATTTCTGTTGACATTGGAATGGTCCACTGCTAGAATATGACCTACGTTTTGACTTCTCTGGTGATCTCAGGCAATATTCTGCGTTTATATGTCAGTTATACAATGACAAAGCACCAATATATACGCATAAAAAAAGTGTTTCAAAATCTTCGTTGAAAATTTGAGTTAAAAGATGTTTATTGGCACCAACTCTATTTTGAAATCCAAGGGTAATATGCATTTTTCAGGATCTTTTTGAAGAGTTCTTTTAGGTATGCCAGGGAACATTGTTCCTGTGTATAGTCAGTGAACAATTCCCTGATGGCAAACTCTTCTAAGAAACTGTTTATCGGACAACAGTTGGGAGAATATAATTAAAGACAAAACATTCAGTCGGGAAATTCTCTCCAAAGAAAAGTAATATTATTGAATAATCCTTAAGCCAGAATGTGATGAACAACAAAGGACTCCCCTAAGGGATTAAAAAGATAGAGAGAAATCTCAAATTTTTAGATAGCCAAGCAGAAACACTCTATTACTTAAATGTTGAGGCAAGACAGAAAAATAACTATGTTAGGCTCGAAGTGTTCCCCTTTGTCACAACTATGTATTGGTAATGAATAGGGATTGGGTAACGACGTTTAAACCTCAACTACCTCTCAGGACTAGGCAAATAAGCAAAAAAAAAAAAAAAAGAAAAGAAATGAAATTTTTTTTTACCAGACTGTCAGCCATCTTAACCACTGACTAACCTTTTCTTAACTATAACAGTAAAAGTTCCACTCCTAGGAGGAGACTTAGGTGCTAATAAAACATTAAGTGTATATCAAAGCCTGCTATCCCAATTGCACCTGCATGAACAGAGCCTCATCTGGAACATGGTGAAGGGTCCTCTCAGCCCAGTAGGGTGCCATTCTGAGCTGAACAAATCTGAGAAAATAATCTGCCTCAGCCCCCAGAGCACAAGAGATCACTTTTCAAGCCTGACCACATCCACCCTTCCCAAGTATACATTTGTTCTGTCAATAAATCTTGTCTTGGGGCCGGCACTTTGGCATAAAGCCACTGCCTACAGTGCTGGCATCCCATGGGGGTGTCGGTTGATTCCTGGTTGTTCCACTTCGGATCTAGCTCTCTGCTATAGCCTGGGAAAGCAGTAGAAGATGGCCCAAGTCCTTAGGCACCTGCACCGATTTGGGAGACCTAGGGGAATCTCCTGGCTCCTGCATATGCATTGGCACATCTACAGCGGTTATGGCCATCTGGGGAGTGAACAAGTGGATGGAAGACCTCTCTCTCTCTGCCTCTCTGTAACTTTGCCTTTCAATCAAATAAATGGCTTAAAAAGATGAATGCTGCCCTTTGTTTGTGTCCTGTCTTTGAATTATTTCCTCCTTTGGTGGCAAGAACATATCTCTCCATCAACCTACCCTGCCGTCTATCAAATGTAGGTAAGCAATAACCAGATAAACAGTAACTGATACAGAGAGAGGACCTGGCATCACTGTTTGTCTCACACAACTCATTCTAATATCAGTTGGTAATCGGGTGATCATTTATGCTAGATAATTGACTTTACTCAAAGGAAAGATAAAACCTATAACTATGGAAAGAAGCAGTTTGTAACTTGGAAGGAGGGGCCCTCTGAAGTTAGGCTTCTATATCCTTATGCTATTTACAGACTGAGAGAAGGGGCACTCTTTTCCTTGATGACTACATTTCAAAGAGATGTTTCTGAAGACCTTAAGATAATCTTCAGTGGAGAAGTTTATTTGGTTTTGAAAAGACTTACTTCCATTTCAAAGAGTCAAAGAAAGAACTTAAGATTTCGGAAGTTAAGTGCTCTAAGAAAACGGAGACAGATAGTCCTTTCCCTTATTTTGAAGAAGAAGAATTGGTTTCTTATTTTTAATTTGCATTTGCCCTTAAAAACTCCTCTCTTGCGTTGCTGTAAAATAATAACATTATAATGTTTCTAATTATTTCTAGTGCTATTCTTACCTTTCTTTGGGCAAGTTGCAGGTATCTAAATATCCAACATGTCCCTAGGAAAACACAAAATAAAGAAATTTTACAGAATTATGGTAAAATAACAGGATTACTGAATTTTTTAAAGTCAGAACATTTACCTTGGGGACATACATTGTACTGATGGTGAATGGATAAATGAGATTCACTACTAGCAATTCCCACAGACTTTTCTTAGTCATAGGTGAGTTTAAAACTTATATTTTCATTGTTGTCATTTCTGAATGTTTGGGTGTAATTTGGTAGTTCCTTGTGAATATTAACCTAAACCAAATCTAAGGAGTAACTTAGCTCTGAAGCCTGATCATCTATATTTTTAATTTAGAGTTTTCATTGTAAGACCCAATAAATCTCTCCTGAGTTTTAGTTTATGACAAGTTCCGTCACAATTAAATGACATTAGGCTTTCTGGGAATTATTCTATCTTCTCAAATAATTCTTTCTAGAAGTAAAAGGCTAATACACATATGATTATTACCTAGTCTGAAGCCTGTCTGAGGCTTGCAAGGTAATTTCAGGGCTTAATGTAAATGGTTCTATACCTTAATAGCAAACCCATCCTGTGGACCTTTTATCTTTTGTTTTGTTTTGCATGGCAACTATACTATTTATATTAGTCATAGATCTTCAGAGAGATAAAATTGATAGAATATGCACAAAGTATACGAAAAAGAATTTATCAATGTGTTTGACCCATGCAATTGTGTCAACTGACTCCCAGGATAGGTGGTGTGTAGACTGGAGAACTGAGATGTTGAAATGTTCATTCCAAGTCCAGGGAAGTCCAAACACCAAAGAAGCCGAGGATGTGAGACTAGATTTAGGGATGGAAAGCCTAAGTGTCAGCAATGTAGCTGTAATCTGGCGTGGTTCTAGGACTAAAGGCCACCAGTTGATATCCCAGACAGGAGTGAGTCCCAGGACTGTCAAATCAACTTCTCATTTAGTCTGGAAAGACAGCCCATTGATGAGGCCTGGTTTTCCTACTCAGGGCACTCAGCTCCACATACTAATCTCATTTGGAAACACCCTATAGGCACACTGAAAATGATGCTCTTACAGGTTTCTAGGTATCCCTTTACTCAGTCAGACTGACATCATACAATAAAACATCTTGCTACTTTAATAGTCAACTAAATCTTCCTGAGTAACACGCATGTATCTTTTCTTATTTTCATTTATTTGCACTGGAGAAAACCTGTTTCTTAGAGTTAATCAAACAACATTATGTCTTTTTTTTTACCTTTTCTATCTGAAAGTGCCAGATTTTTGCTTGTATATTTAGAGATATACATTTCTACATCATCTTTACAACTGACCAGTTAACAAAATATTTTTGCATCAAATTTTGGGTTTGTGTGCCTGGAAGCATATTAATTACTTTTACTTGATATTTAAATTACTGGTGCAAGTGGTCTACTATTACTTTATTAATAATATGGTTGGATTTGTAAATCCATGCACTGTTTATATAGGGATATCATTCATAGCTGATCAGAAATGAGAATGTGCCATTATACTAGAAATACAAAAAGAAGAAATAATGCATCAAATCACACATTTACCTTCTGGTAAAGTAAGGTGCTTTAATTAATTAAATGACTACTGTGAATAGGACAAGTTAGTTTATAAAATACTAAAACATTTGCTGGAACACTTTCTTTTTAGTCAAATTTGGTGCCCATGTCAGTTACCTTAGAGAACTTACATTTCAAATTCTTGTTACAAAGTCCAGTCCAGTCCTCCTGAGAAGCTGACTTCCCATGGGAAGCTGAATCCAACTGTGCTGTGTTCTTGGCTTTGTTTCATTTCTTAGTTTGGGTGGTCAACAGCACTTCAAAGGCTGTCTCCCAGTGCCTTGACAGCTAGTCTTTCCTGCAGAATATGTTTATGTAGATGAAATCTTCTGTGGCAGACTTCTTTCAACTTGTCCTTCTAGGTCTTAAGACTTTATGTCTCAGGGAGGAACATAAGGGATAAAGAAGACTTTTAAGTCTTAAATATGATTATGAATAGATTTAGTGAAAGCAGGCACAAGACAGGGTTGTGTGACACCATCTTAGACACAAAGTCTTAGCCAGCCCCCCATGAACTTAAAGGGAGATATTCATGGTTATTCACAAGTGTCTGTCTGTATTTTTGTTAAAATAAAGCTAGTGCTAACACAGTAGTTGTAATTTTTAAAATAGATTTAACTTTTTTAAGAGCAGTTTAAATTTTTTTAGAAAAATTCTATGAAAAGTACAGAGAGTTTCCATTTTCCCTATTTGCAAACATGCACAGCATCATCTACTTGGAATAATCACATAAAAATAGGGCATTTATTATAACCAATTAATGTTCATGGAGACATTATAGTCATCCCTTTCCAGTAGTTTACATTAAGGTTTGTTCTTGGTGCTGTACATCTTACATACTTTGATAAATATGTAGCAACATATATCTACCACTATAGTATCATAAAACATAGCTTGCTGCCTTAATCGCCACTATATATCCTGTTGCCTTTTCTAGAACTTTATGTAATTGCAATTTTACAGAATACAGACTTTTTAGATTGACTGCCTTCACTTAGTAATGTGAATTTAAGTTTCTCCTGTTTTTTTTTTCACAGCTTGATAGCTCATTTCTTTTTAGTCCTAAATAATATTCCATTGTCTAGATATACCACAGTTAATTTATCCAAACACCTATCAAAGAATAACTTAGTTGCCTCCAAGTTTTTACAGTCATGAATATCTCTGCTATCATCTACCAATTTTTAAAAACTTACTTCATTTACTTAAAAAGTCAGAGTGACAGTGAAAGGGAGATTGGGAGAGAGAGAGAGAGAGAGAGAGAGAGAGAGAGAGATCTGCAATATGCTGGTTAACACCCCAAATGCCCATAATAGCCAGGATTAGATCAGACCAAAGCCAACAGCCAGTACTCAATTTGCATCACCCAATGTGTGGCAGAAACCCTGATACTTGAACATCAATCCCTGCTTCAGAGGTATATGAACAGGAAGCTGGATCAGAAGTGCGAAGTAGCTGGGGTCTGAACTAGTTAGTCACTCTGATATAGGATGCAGGAAGTCCCAAACAGCTGCTTAAATTTCTGCACCACAATGCCCATCCCAATCAAAATTTTTAAATAAATTAAAAGAAAAAAATCATACAGTTTTTTTTTTTAAATATAACTCTTTAAATCATTTGAGTAAATATATAGAGGAGCATTGCTTAATAGTATGACACGGGCAAGTTTAATTTTTTAGGAAACTATCAAATACCTTTCAAAATAAATGTGGTATTTTACACTCACACTGGTCAAGAATGAGAGCTCCATGGCTCCTTATCTTTGCTAGCTATTGGTATTGTTAGTGTTTTAAATTTTGGCCTTTCTGCTAGGTCCGCAATATTATCTCATTGGCTTTTCAATTTGCATTTCCCTAATAATGCATTGTTGAACGTTTTTTCATATGGTTATTTATCATTTGTGTATTTTTCTTGCTGAGTATTGCTCAGGCAAGTTGTCCACTTTCTTATTGTGTAGTTTTGAGTTAAGTTGTGTAATTCCCATAGTTGGTCTGTAAAGAATATGTCATTTGCAAATATTTTCTCCCAGTCATATTTGTCTTCTCCTACTCTTGACATTTTCCTTTGTATGCCAATTTTAATGAAATCTAGCTTATCAATTATTTCTTTCATGGATAATGCTTTCATTGTTGCATCTAGGAGCTCATCATTTTTCATGTGGTTATGTACTAAGAATATTATACTTTTGGATTTTCCATCCAGATATATGATTCTTGTATTAATATTTGTGAAAAAATGAAGTTTTCTGTCTAGATTGATTTTTTTATGTGGTGTTCCAGTTGTTTCATTTGTTGAAAAGACTCTTTTCTGCAGTCAATGAGAATTTTAGAGTTTGATTCAATACTTGTCTAGCAGAGAGGCATATAGCACTCTTTCAACATTTACATAATTCTTGTAAGCTAGTAGAACTAAAACAACATCTTCTATTCCATTTGCTCTGATATCAGCAAAATGTTAATTATGTGTCGAAAGAGAACATTTGCTACTGTATAGATATCAGCTTTTACAGAGGGAGAGCCTTCAGACCATATAGACATCAAATACACCATGAGTAGACTAATCTTTTCCTTTTCAAAGCATTGTTCCTATGAAATCCAACTGGCATCATGTTCCAGGCAAAGTTGTTAAGTAGTGCTTCCTATGTTTACCTCAAGAGTGTCTGTTAAAAATTCTTTTGACAGATAGGACATCTCCTTAGTGTATCTTGAATATTAAAATCATTTTATATATGTAATAAGAGTCTAATGTGCTTAAAGTTATGGGTTTTATTCATATGATTTTGCTGACACCACCATACTACGTAAATATATAGAAGAGTATGAGAATTATTTTAGGTAATTCCCATAAACCAGTAAAATTTTTAGCCTCTTTTATAATCTATTTCTCCATTTTCTTTCATGAAGCATATTTTTGAAAATAAAAAAATGGATGTTCTAAATTTGAGATCTTCCATGCTTCAACAGCAGGTTTTGCAGCTGCGTCCAAAAAATCAGTGCCTTTAGAAACTTTGTCTTGCCCAGTGCAAACTCTACCGAAGAATTACAGATATCTGAGCAGGCTGTTGTAAAGCTGCTGACAAATCAGCTATCACTTTTTCAAGATTTATCTTATCTAACATTGAAGAAAAAATTCATATTTAAAAAATGTTGCAGGAATGATACTTCTATATTTTGAACATGATTTGGCTCCCCAACTCATGCACATGCTAAAATCCAAATTCTTACATGAAAGGTTAATGGATTAACATTAATATTTGGTGGATTAAGGATAGACATATGATCAAATTTTTATGTCCAGGAGATGGGCCCAATAAAAAGTATTTAATTCACTGGGGCGTGCACTTGGAAGATAATTTCCAGAAGACAGTTGATTATATGAGCACAGTGCCCCAGTTTTCTTCTGTGAATTCTGGCTCACCACATGATCCTCCCTCTTTATGTATTTCATCAGCCACCATCCTCATTAGACCCCAGACTAATGGAGCCACTAGATCTTTGTGAATCTCCAAAACCAATAGTTGAAATGAACTCCTTCCTTCTTAAGTAGCTCCTCTCAGGTATTTGGTACACATTATCAAAAAACTAACTAGAGGCTGATGTTGTGTTGCAGTGGATAAAACTGCTGCTGTCATTGATGGTGGCATCCCATACGGGTGCCAGTTCAAGGCTTGGGTGCTCTGATTCAAATCCAGTTCCCTGATAATAATCTGAAAAAGCAGCAGATGATGGCCCAAGTGTCTGGGTCCCTGACCCCTACTTGGGAGAACAGGAAGAAACTACTGGCTCCTGGCTTCAGCATAGTCCAGCCCTGGCCATTGTGACAATCCAGGCAGGGAACTAGTTGATGGGTCTCTCTGTCTCTCTTTCTCTCTTTGTAATTCTGACTTTCAAATAAATAAACAAACAAATAAATAAATCCCCCCCAAAGAAAGGCTAACTAATACAGAAAATATATGTGTATGTGTGCGCGTGTGTGTGAGGGTTTTTGTGTGCACATGAGTAAAATCTAGAAGCAAGATTACCACTCCATAAACTGCTGTTAACGCATTTGTCTGTGCAGGCTTCGTTCTAGACAAAATGCAATCTTCAAGATTTTATAGTAACTGCATAGCATAAGAAGATTTAAATGCAGAGTTGATTTTCTTGAGTATTTTATCCTGAGTAACCAATCTGTTAGTAAACATTATCAAATTAGTATACCAATAGCAGGTAAATCAGACTTTTTCAAAAGTTTTATTATCCAAATCGAGCTACTTTCAGTTTTTCAAACCCTCTTCAGATTGTAGCACCAAACTAGGAGATTAATAATGTTATCATGCAATAGCTTTGTTGGATGTTTTATCCATTTTACAACAATGGAACCTATTATCTGTGATTCTGTATTGGTCACAAAAGATAGTTTTTTTTTTTTTATTTTTAAGTAGTGGCTTTATCCATTAAATGAGCTGACTCTTAGATTTTTACCACTATGTTGCCTACAGTGAACAATAGATGTCCCAAATATTTAATCTTAGTTGAGTAGTATTATAATTTGTCTCAAGAAGCTTCATACTCCTGTGGGATAAAGAATTATAAGAAAGCCAAAAATATGAATTTTGTGGTCCACATTCTGAATAAAAAATTCAGAAGTTTCCACAGTTTCTGAGAATATCTGCAAAACATCTAATGTTTGAAGTATTATACATCCCATTAGGATGAATTTCTAACTTTTCCATTTCTTTTCTGTTTTGTTTCTGGCTACAAATAGAATACAATTCTTGATGAACTCTTTACTATAAATACTAAACATCTATGTAATAAAAAAACAATAATTTACACCGTCTGTTAGAGGAAGAGGAAGAAAGTAGTTGCAGAACATGGAAAACTCAAAATGAGTTCTGACCTCCTCACTTTGTCCTCGCCTCATGTTAGCTGTTGTGAGCATTTGGGAAGTGACCAGCAGACAGGACATCTCTCCTCTGTCTCTCTCTTTCTCTTTCTCTCTCTCTCTCTCTCTCACTCTCTCTCTTCAAAACAAAACAAATACAAAAATAAAATATTTAACAACATTAAAAATAACTGTGTGAATAATTCTATCTGAACTTCCAGCCCAGCGATTCTCCATTATTTATTTTCTTCTATGTTTTTCTCTGGGTGGTTCCAACAATGAGTAGCTGCAGCTGAGATTTCTGTAATGGTTTATCCTGGCCAAACTGGTTCGCTCTCCAAAGGGCTGTAACCAGGTCAAAACCAAGAGCTGGGAACTTCATTAGGGTTTTCCTTGTAGGTGGCAGGAGCCCAATACTTATGCTATATTCTGTTGCTTTCTTAGGCTCATTAACAGGGAGCAAGATCAGAAGTGGAGCAGCCAGGGCTTGAACTGGTGCTCACATGGAATGCCTGTGTCACAGGGGTTAGCTTAACCTATTACACCACGACGCCAACCCCTATCATAGCAGTTTGGCTTTGGACTATATGTTCTTGGATTAAAATAGTTACTAAGAAGACAACATTAAGGTGGTTGAAACTGGAATGTTATTTTTGATAACCTCCTCAACCCATGCTAGTGAATTTTAGAAAACTTAAACAAACTGCTGATGAAAATCACTGCTGGATTCACAAATTTTCTGGGTCCACTGTGAATTCCAACAGCTTTACCTTTAGTGGAAAGGCTTCAGGTGTGGCTATTAGCAACATGTCTGGATAGGTCTCTAATGGATCTTAGTTTTTCCTTGAGGCATGGGGAGATAAGGACAAAGAGGGAGAGCACAAGCAAGAACAACCTGAGGGAATAGTGGCAGACAGTTCTGTCCATGGAAATGCACCTTTATTCATCCACTTCCCTCTCTCACTTATTGCATTATTTCCTTTAGACTAGACAAGCCATTCTGATTTTTTCTTAGAATGATAGCCACACCATAAAATCCAGTAATTCATTTGCAGGGGATAAGGCTTGTCTCAGAGACATAACAGATTCGTAAGTTTTTCCAAATCAAAAGAATTATCATTAGTCGACCACCAAACTAGATTCTCATATATTCCTTCCAAATGTGTCAGGGAGGTATTTGTCTTTTAAGAGGAAGCCCTAAATATAACAATGCTGACCTCTCATGTTATTCAACCATGTGGTGATTGCGATGAACTTCTAGAACCCACAATACCAAGATCTATTCACAAGTAAGATTGACTTTGGATAGAGTGCTCCATGTAGCTAATGTTTCAAAAGAGGGAGAACTAAACAGGAGATTTTTTTTTTTTATGATTCAGTTTTTGTTATCTATTCCTGCATGACCATGGCCCTTCTGTTGATCCATTTATTTCAGGAACTGCTGGATGCCTGTCCTTACCAGAATGGTTGCTCTTCAAAAAGGCAGAAGAGAAAGAAAACAGTTATTTCGTAGTTGTTAAACCAGCATCAGCTGTGCATTATAGGCAATCTAGTAGAACATCCCAACGACAGCAATGGATCTCATTTTTTTAGGTGTCAAGCAGATAAAAACCATTAGATACATGTTCTCACAACAAGCAATAACTAAAATGCCATGGAGAGGACTTGAGAGCACTATTTGTCACATGTAATTCAGGGAATCATCTGTTTTAGTTAATTTATTTTACTAAAAGGAAAGTTAAGCTATCTTTATGGCAAGAGGTAGCTTTTTAACTTGGAGGTTACAGCCAAGGTTCAGCCACTTTAATGTTGTCTTTCTTAGTAACTATTCCAATCCAAGAACATACAGTCTAAAGCCAAAGTGCTAGGATAGGGGTTGGCGTCATGGTGTAATAGGTGAAGTTGACTCCCGTGACACGGGCATTCCATGTGAGCACCAATTCAAGTCCGGGTTGCTCCACTTCTGATTTTGCTCCCTGTTAATGAGCCTAAGAAAGCAACAGAAGATAGCCTAAGTCCTCCACAGTAAGACCCCTATCAGTCATACATACTGAGAAATGAGGGAATTATTTTCCTCGATAATTACATTAAAATAGATGTTTCCCAAGTTTTTTTCTGGAAAATTTTGAAATGATAGTGGGCCAGAGGCTTACTTACCTTTCAAAAAGTGATATGCATTTCAATGTGACTGAGAGAGTAAAGATTTTCCATTTTTAAAGATTTATTTATTTATTTGAAAGTAGGAGTTACAGAGAGAGAGAGAGAAAATCTTACATCCAATGGTTCACTCCCAAGATGGTCAAAATAACGGTCTACATCAGGCTGAAGCCAGGAGCCAGAAGCTTCTTCCTGGTCACGCATGTGGGTGCAGGCACCCAAGCGTTTGGGCCATCTTTCACTGTTTTTCTCAGGCCATTAGTGGGAGCTGCATTGAAAGCAGAGAAGGCAGGACTTGAACTTGGCTCTCATATGGGATACCTGTGCCACAGGTGGAGGCTTTGCCTACTACTCCTGAAGGTACAAGTTTTCTAAAGCAGATGTTCTAAGAAAATAGAGAAGGTGTGGGCATTTCTTTTTCTTATTTTAAATTTTTAATTTTTTTTATTTATTGATTTGAGAAGTAGAGTTACAGACAATGAGAGGAAGAGACAGAGAGAGAGGTCTTCCTTCCACTGGTTCACTCCCTAAATGGCCACAACTGTCGGAGTTGTGCCGATCCAAAGCCAGGAGCCGTTTACCTAAAATGCATTTACATTCTATTTTAAATAAAGAAGCCAGATCATAACATTTAAATGAAAATCATATCATTTCTCCTGTACTCCAAAATCCACAGCCTCTTCCAATGGTCTACATAAGAGAGTAAACAATTAAAATGAGCTACAAACCCAATTTATCAACCTTTGCATATTTTTAAAAAATTTTATTTAAGTTATATAAGTTTCATGTATTTAATATATACAGATTTGGAAACATAATGATTTTTTTTTTTTGACAGGCAGAGTGGACAGTGAGAGAGAGACAGAGAAAGGTCTTCCTTTTGCCATTGGTTCACCCTCCAATGGCTGCCGCGGCCAGCGCGCTGTGGCCGGTGCACTGCGCTGATCCAAAGGCAGGAGCCAGGTGCTTCTCCTGGTCTCCCATGGGGTGCAGGGCCCAAGGACTTGGGCCATCCTCCACTGCACTCCCTGGCCACAGCAGAGAGCTGGCCTGGAAGAGGGGCAACCGGGACAGGATCGGTGCCCCGACCAGGACTAGAACCCGGTGTGCCGGCGCCGCAAGGCAGAGAATTAGCCTAGTGAGCCGCGGCGCAGGCCAGATTTTTGTTTTTTAAATTTCATAGTACCCCTAGTCTCATTCCACTATGGTCACATGCTGGCAACCTAAATGTCACTGTCATATGCTGATAACATCAATTTTGATGCTCTTCCTTGGTTTTACTCCTGTCTGGAATGTTCACCTCTCTTCATCAGCTTCAATTCTTCTCTCAAATGTTTCCTTTTCAAAAAAGTTTGTGATCATGGAATTTACAAACCCAAGCCCTCTTTGTTTCCTCTTTCTCTGATTTTTTTGTCATTTGTATTTCCCTCTACTACAATTTACTTAAATTTCTCTTTTCTTTCACTCATCACCATAGATGTAAACATTAGTGCAGGAAATGTTGATTTTTTCCCAGTACCTATTTTCAACACCTCGAATACTGCCAATAACAGAGTTGTCACTGAATATATGATTATTGTGTAAGTGAAAGGATCACTGGTGACAGTTCTTGTTTACTGTGTATCTGCTCTGTATTACTCAGAAATGTTTTGTTTTCATTTTCATAATGATACTCAGGATACATTAGATAGAACATTGAAGTAAGAGCCATTCATAATTTAATACAGTAAATAATTCAGATGTTTTAATAGTAGACTATAGAAAAGGCATCTTCTTGATTTTAGTGTCAAAACACACTCTACTTCCAGGTCCCCAGACACGTACTCAGCATTCTCAACCTTGGATCAACTCTAGGCTCTTTAAGTTCCACCCTGTCCATGAAGATTTTCTGACTTGAACTTCTCCATGTATCCCTAAAGCAAGGTTAGTCATTTTGGTCCGTAGTGCTTCTGCCACATTTCCAGATACATTTATAATTATATTAATTCAATTATGTTATTAGGAGCATTTTTACCGCATGAATATGGAGTTTCTTAAGTACAAGAGTTATGATTTTGTAATTGCAATTCTAAATGAGTCAATGTATCCACAGATTTTCATTGATGTATCTAACATGTAAAATTAAATTTCATGTTAAAGTGTATAATTTTTTGCTTCTAAGCACATGTATTCTGGTCTGAAAAATTACAGAACATTTAGTAAAGTCTGTAAGTTCTTTTTTCTTGTAATTTTTCTGAATCTTATATGAAGTTTTAGCTTTAAGATACCTTCAAAAGATTAAATTTTAAGTAGTTTAAAAAACATTTATAATTTGTGCAAAAAACTCCCTAAATGGTCCCAATAATCCATTATTTTTTACATTCAATTAAATTCCCAATCTTTGTATGTTGCATGATATCTACTCAGGTTTCTTATGCATAAATGGATCCAAAGCAAAACTTATTGGCAAGTTTAGTGATTAATCCTATACAAATGTTACAACTGTGAGTGATTTTGATAAAATAAGGGCATAAATATCATTTTATAAAAAATATTTTGTTTCAAAAAAGATTGAGTTCTGTGGGGTACCACAAATATAGTGGGATATAAAAGATATAGTGTTTTAAAATGTAACTGAATTAATCCATTTATAAAATATGTACATTTTATCAGAAAATATTATTTTTCAATGACTATTAGAATACAGAGGAAAGCTCCTTCAACAGTCCAGTTATAATATATTCTTACATATTTAACTCTATTCTCTGGATTTATTATAAAATAATATGTAAAATAATATGGTAATAATAGAAGTGTATTTTAAGGAAGAATCTTGCTACCTAGACTTGTACCTTTATTTGTTATCTCCAGAAATAAATTCAATGCATAAGTTTATATACTGACAATGTGTCAGGTATTTGGTTATATAAAATATGCTTATAATTAAAATCAATAAAATATGAATTTAGCTTTTTATGTACATTAAAACATGTTAGTATTTGAAAATAAAAGCCCGAGGTAGTAAGGGAGGGATTTTTGTAAAAATATAGTCTATTTTAAAGAACATCAAACCTAGAATCAAAGGAGTAAAGTATGGACACTCAAAATACTTGATATGAACTAAAAACAAATTATTTTAATCATATGGAAAGCATATTACATTAAGAGCTAGATTTTTATTACCTTTTAAATACCATTTCATTTTATACTCTGCTTTTCAGGAGAGAAAAAGTCTAAGAAAGTACAAGCTAAGTTGAATCACTAAACCAAAAATTGTTTCAGCAAATTAAACTTTGCCTACTAGGACAAGAACTTTTCATACATTTATCATTTCATACTAATTTTACAAATTAACCTGGAGTACTTTAGAATACGGATTATCTCAATTATGGAAGTATGGTTTCCATTATCATTCCATTATTATTCTATTCCATTTTTATCTATTCAAAAGAATAGTTATCAGTTGTAATTCACTGCTTGAAAGTTCTTTAAAAGTCCACTTATTAAACATGGCAACCCATGATTCATATTTATCATTACAACTGAATATAATTTCAAAGATTGAAATTCTTATTGCATCAAAATGAAGGGCTACACAGTAAAAAATAATTAAAAATAAATGCAAGATATCAAACTATAAGTTCTAATACCTCCAAATACTTTAAGCAGGCAATTGTGAAAAGTTTTTTAGTGTGAGGCATTTGAACTCTGAACACTCCTCTACTAGTTATTGCTAGGTCACTTACTAGCCATGCAAACTTTCTAAACCTTATATTGTATATACGTTGTGAACAGTGACAGGATTTTTAGAGTAATGTAAGAAGCAAATAAGAAAAATTATGTAAAACACTTAGCTAAATTCTGTTTTCATGTGTTCAATAAACATCTTGGAAAATAATCCTGTATAACAAATGATAGTTCCAGACCCCAGCTATTATTATTTTAAATGCTACTACACATTTCCCAGCCTCACAGATTTGTATTTTAATTTATATTTTAAAAATTATTTTAAATAATTTTAATGTATTCATTTAACCTCAACTATCAGACAAATTATTTTTATTCCTACAATGATAATGCTCATTTTTATATATACCATCAGACAAAACTGTCAAGAATATTGAGGATCCATTTCTGATCTTAATACTTAGGTTACTAAGCTAGCATTCAGCTTCTCTTGATACTTCTCTAATCTGCATGGTCTGCTTACTGTCCAAGTAAGTGAATTGCTTATCCAAATTTTTGTCTTTCCACATATTTCAATCATATCAAGTGACTGGAATGGAAATTCATGTAGTTTTTAAAACAAAAAAAAATTTAAAAAAAGATACTCAATATCAAAACATTTTTTTATGGACTGGAAATGCAATGTCAAGCTACAAGCTGAGGGCCTCGATGTGAAGCAGGAGGGACAAGTGGCTGGGAATTTGGCCTCATAAGTGACTCTGAATACAAGTCCTCTAAACACAAATGTGGGTATGAAATTTAATCTTATTACACTCTTGTCATAAAATGGGAAATCACAGTGCACTATTACCAGAGGATTTACCTTATGCAAATGCATGCCCAAGGACCTTGGTTAAAATAGTACTGAATTGATAGATATCTAATGTCTGCCTACTTGATGTGGAAAATACATGGCATCATGATATGATATCTCTCACCAACTTAAATGAGCTTAAATTTAGAAAGACCCAGGGGAAGTTTGAAATCAAATAAGACTGAAAGTGGGTGATCCGGGTGGGTGAGAACAGAGGATATGAGTGACAATATACAAACATGAAAACTTGTACACTTACATTGAAAAATTAAAATATAACTCGTAAAATGATTGCTAGACAAATCACAATAAAAAGGTGAAATAATTCTGGGTTCAATTAAATGAACACAATATACTAAGTAATGTGAAACCTATTTTAATAAGTTCAAATTGCTAAACAATCACTCAATATTCATATATTCCATGTGTTACTGAATGTATAAGGTGGTTTAACTATCTTAAAATCAAAGAAAATACAAAAGTGTCACCAAATGACACTGGGAGAAGTCTATTAAGCATAATGATGGAGTACAGACTTGGAATAAGCCATAACTTTGAGAGAAAAAAATCAAAAGTCATTTTTTACATTTATTTATTTATTTAATTGTATTTTTTATTTGACAGATAGCGTTAGACAGTGAGAGAGAGAGAGAGACAGAGAGAAAGGTCTTCCTTCTGTTGGTTCACCCTCCAAATGGCCACTATGGCTGGAGCTATGCTGATCCGAAGCCAGGAGCCAGGTGCTTTCTCCTGGTCTCACATGCAGTGCAGGGCCCTAGCACTTGGGCCATCCTTCACTGCCTTCCCGGGCCACAGCAGAGAGCTGGCCTGGAAGAGGAGCAACTGGACTAGAACCTGGTGCCCATAAGGGATGCCGGCGCTGCAGGTGGAGGATTAACCAAGTGAGCCATGGTGCTGGCCCCTCAAAAGTCATTTTTAATGAAGACAGAAAGTCGAGATCAAGGATGGAAAACAGAAAGAGAATTTTTTGAATTTTTAAAATGGTCAAAAGTGAAAAAATAATTTCCAGTATATATAATAATTACAAAATATGTAAACTGCATGTAATTGCTGAGAATAGAAGTATTATCAGCTGGATTTAGAAATCTTCCTGTATACTGCTTATAAGCAACACAACAGAACATGCACATGCACACAGTCAGGTGGAAAGTAAAGGAATCACAAAACAAGACCAGTTAAGTAATAACTAAAAGATATATAAGTAGGTATATACAAACTCACATTTTAACAAAATCCATTACAAAGGATCAAGAAGGAACATAGGATAACAAATGGAGAAACCACAAAGAATGTTGGGGACCAAGATCAATAATGGGAACCAAAACAACCAAATACATATTCTATAATTTTGATATATTCTACATGTACATTATAAAAATTGCTAACTAGCTGAGGCTGATTGCCACCTGGCCTGTCTTGGACACTTGTGCCATGGTACATTAACCACCTTAGTATAGGATATTGATCAATAGGTAGTGTATTTCGTTTAGTTTGGACAAAGATCAGTCCCATGGGTCCAAAAATCTCCAGAAGCAAACATAGAGTTAATTGAGATTGTTAGTTACCTGAAGGCAATAATACAGTCAATTATATATCTGTGCTCATGCACCATGGGGTCTTCTTTTGATCCTCTTGATCTAGGTTTGGTAGCAAGAGTATGTAATCCTAATCCTTCCAAATTACAGGATAACCCTGTATTTGCTTGTTCTTTATAAGTCCTACAAAATATGAAATGGCCAACTAGCCATCTCATTTTACTGCTTAATAGAAGATTTATGTTATTCCTTGATAGATAACTCTCTGATTCGCTATAAAGAAATCAAAGAACATCAGCAAAATAGTCATAAATTATAGTAGGCTGAAAAATGCCCTCCAAAGGAACAAGTCCTACTAACTGAAACCTAAACATAAATTCTTATTTGTAAAAACATTGCTCTGAAGATATGAATGAATTAAGGATTTTGAATTGGGGAAAATTATGCTGGACTATCCAGGAGTTTCTAAATCCTATCAGAGTTATCATAAGAGAGAGGTGTAGAGAGACATGACATATTCACAAACAAAGAAGTTTATGTAGAAGATAAGATGAAACAGAAACAGATGTGAAAATGCTAACTCTCAATATTGGATTGACTCAGCCACAAGCAACAGAATCCACAGACCTCAAGAGCTGAGGGATGAATCCTTTTCTCCATCCTCTGGATGAGGCATATCCCTGACACATTCATTTTTCCTAGAGATTTTAACCCTGGATTTCTAGTCTCCAGAGATAGCAGAGAAAAGATTTCATTTGTTTTAGTCGTCAAGTCTTCGTAATTTGCTATAGTAAACATGGCAAACTGATTCATTAAGAATATGACTCTCATGTCTTATCTCAGAGCTATGTATTCTCATTAAGGGAAAATAACATGTTATATGGCAGAGACTTTTGGAGGAATATACTACATCTTGGAGAAATAGACCTCAGCATCTCAAATTCCTGCTTCCTGATTAACAACAAAACTCTGCCCATAGATAATTTACTGGTTAAATACACACACACACACACACACACACACACACACATATATATATATATATATATATATATATATATATATATATATCAGGTATATAGTAGGAATAGTGAAACCTATCTCTGGTGGTCATTTAAATAAAAAAAAGCCTCTTGCACAAAAGCTATCTTATCTAGTACAATAAATTGCAAAATGAACCTACTTTTTTACATATGCTTCAGTATCTTTTCCCGTAATGTCCTTGACTCTATCTCTGGATTTAACATGATTTGATTTGGCTAATGGTAATCTGTCAATATGCTATGGAAGTAGAGTCTTAGAAACTATGCGCCATTTGCTTGTTGATTCTAGTTTTTGATATTGTCATGAGAAAGATACTGTCAAGTTGGCCTGCTGTCTGAGGAAGAGGGTTTGTGACATGAGGAGCTTTGTTGTTTGATGTGTGCTTCCAAATTAGTTCACAGCTCTCCAACTCTCATATTACTGAGCAAATTGGCCAAAATTATTGGAGCCCAGGCTAGATTCCCTGACCCTCTGATGTAAAAATCAATATTGCTGTTAAGGTTCATACTTTTCCTATAATTTGTTGTGCAACCTTCCTGTGGCAAGATATAACTGATATTTCTTAGGTAATTAATACGTTAACAACTGGACTTCAACAGCTAAGGTACTGAATGTGAAACCAGTAAAAATGTGTTTTTTTTTTTTCTGATTATAAACATCATTTCATTCTCCATCAAAAAAAGGACAAATTGTAACTTTTCTTCTCTAAGTGATACCCTGGTTACTCTATGAAATTAGGTCTTATCTTTCTGGTTTGCTCAATGCTTTTGGAGAATTAGTCACTCAGCAATGGAGGTATCTGTTGGTAAGGATATGTTCATGCTATTGACCCATTTGATACCCTCTTTCACTGAGACCATGAGATCATCAAACCATACAGTGATAAACTTGCAGTAGTAGAATAAACAGTAAATAAGTCTAATAATGAAAAAATGCTAGAATATATGAAATATTTTAAAGTGTAAAAGGGTGAATTTTTATAGCAGTGTAAAACGAAGTATACATAGCCTAGAGAAAGTTATGTAATTTTTAAATTAATCATTTATTAAGAACATGGAAGCCTTGTTCTATGTGATATTTTTTAACAAACCTAAGCAAGGTGTCATGCTTAGACTCTTCTTTGAACTGAAAATTAGGAATGCAGTGAAACTTCTAAAAATTCCTAGATAGTCAAATTTGAGTGTATGTCTAATATGGTGTAAAATTTTGGTATTTCATGAATAGTTGTTTTCATAATATGATCTTTTCTAAGTATCAATATGTATATGCTATACATTTTTAATTGGATATATAAAGGGGCTTCAAAATGTTCATGGTAATGAAATTAAAACATAGTGTACAATTTCATGAACTTTTTCTAGTCCATTTCTTTATTTATGTTTGTGTTTTGGTTTTACTTAGCTGAAAGCCTATAATTTCAACGATACTAGTAGAAAACTTGTCATTCTTGCGTAACCTACAAAAGATTTCATTACTAAAGTGTTATTCATCTAATATGCTCCCCAAATATCGTAAATATAAGATATTATTGGCCCTCCTGGATCCAAGTCTTATATGAATGACAAGGAGGTGTAAAGTAGGTATATGAGTAGGTGTATGAGGATTTGTATCATCACAATGTAGCACCAATCTTACTTAATCTACCTTTTTTATAGCAGGCAGAAGGTAAGCCTATTCTTCGTTCCATATTGAAATGTTACCTCATTTCTCAAGGGAACCTTGTGAGAAACAGCTTGGATAATGATCTAGGTAAAGAGTTGCTAAGGCTTGCATTGTTTATACACCTAGTAAAAACAAAGAGGGTGATCTAGGACCATGGCAGATTGACTGTCAACAACCTGCCCTTGGACCTACTTGATTATGTTTAAATTTAGAATTTCATTGAAGTATGCCACTTTACTGTTTAGGTTGGTTAATCTGAAAGAAGCCAGGGTTAAATCTGTTGTTTGCTTCCCACTGCCTTTAATTTTCTTATACAACTATTAAGTACTTGGATCTGCAAGTAGAATAATCAGGTTAACCTGAATTAGTGACTTCTACCATACTCCCTGGGTTCCTAGATTCAGACAATTATGAAAATGTCTCTGGGAGAAATGATAGATCTTACTTAAAGCACAAAAACTATAGCTCAATGTCATTCTATTGATCACCCAGAGGAAATAAGATTGCTGTGTGATATTGTCATTGCAGATAATCTCAGGGGGCAATTCTTATCTTCACTGAAGTTATTGTGAGGCAAGCTCTCCTCTTACACATTTAACTTATAGATATGCAGCTCATACCATTTAGGAGTTTGTTGATGAAACTGATTTCAATCATCACTACATTGCTTAATTTGGACAGTGTAAATCAAGTAGCTACAGTGTATCAATCTGCAAGGATAGCATAAGTCAAGGTCACCTGGACATTAGAAAAAAAGTATATGAATTTTTGTATGTCTTATTAAAAGAAAGCTGTGTTGCTCTGTCTATACACGCACAGGTGTAGACAAGGGAGGCTGATTTCATTTTCAGGAGTTATTATTGATGGTGTCAGGCACATCTGAATAGTATAGGACCAGGAATGCCCATATGAATTTCTCTGTTTTTATGGTACATGGAAAGGAATGAAAAAAGGCACAAAGGTCAAATTGTCAACCTCTGCTGTTTAATTTAGGGGAACCATATAATTGCTTTGCTAGGCTGTGGTGCTACACATAGGAGATAAACACTATATCCCCGTCTCTATACTTCCTCCTCTAATATGTTCCCTTCTTGTGTGCCAAGGTTCCTGCTCTCTCTCAACAGACAGAAAAAATCAATATATTTCACAAAAGTAGGCAAAAGTTCACTAATTTTCTCTATCACCTCTTTTTGACACTTTTATTTCTTGCCATGAAAGTCAGGTTTGAATGAGATAGAACATTTTTTAAAAAGATTTTTGAGTCCATTATCTGCTTCATCTTGGCTGAAAGGTCACTTTGGTGGCACTCAATGAGCAGAGAACTCA
The DNA here is from genome assembly GCF_033115175.1 of Lepus europaeus. Lineage (NCBI taxonomy): Eukaryota > Metazoa > Chordata > Mammalia > Lagomorpha > Leporidae > Lepus > Lepus europaeus. Next base: position 47,098,610 of record NC_084834.1, on the reverse strand, counting down.
ATAAATGTGACAGTGTCTTCATGAACTAGGGTTATATCAGTCCAGTGAGTGGATCTTTGTGGCTGAACCTGCTTTGAGTTTGAATGCCATATAAATTCCTTTGATGGAGTTGACACCTAGAGAATTGTACCAACCAGTCTGACCTGGGGTTTCAGTAAGGGAAAATTAATACTCACAATTCCAGGAATGAACAGAAAGAAAGTGTACATTTATATGGTATACCTTCATAGTTCTTACATCACTTTTTCCCTGAGTTTCACTTAGCCACCCCTGAGCTACATCAGTTACATAGGGGGATTGTCATGATTCAAGAGTCCACTTCAGGGGTTAGAGTGGAAATTCAAGTTTCCCTTGCTAGTGTAACTGCCATATTGTCTCATAATCATACAGGCCACGTTCCTACCAAAGTTTCTTTTGAAAGAGTGAGAACTATTGGATTCCTTCACTTTTTAAAGTCATTGAGTCTAAGGTGACAAACCCAAAAATGAGGGCTCAGGTTAGAATATGCCTCCAACAGTTGGGCATTTGATTACAATAAAAGTTTAGTAGTTAGTTAATAGTTATCTTTAATTTTCAGAGTTTTATACTGAATGGCATGAGTTCCACTATGCTGGGAAATTATATCTCTGAATAATCTATCTACACTTAAACATTCCCATTTCTCCTGATTTGCTGTTTTATCTCTGTTGGACCTTATAAAATAATCCATGTATTGCATATGGCTTTCCTTGAATAGAAGAACTTTTTCTGACACTCCTAGGTATTCACAACACATATACACTGTAAACATCAGGGATAATCATATATTCAGAAGTAGAAGACACAAGAACATCTTGAGTTTGTCCAAGGAGGTCTCATATTCAAGCTGAGATAAACTTACTTTCCCACTGAGAACCTTGACACTACCCGGTTACTTAAATTCAGGAATCTCCTCCCTGATATCTGATTTGAACTGAATACAACAAAGATTTGGACCTGGAATGCATGGAGCACAGGGAAAAGGCGGGGGAGGAGACTAGAGGTGGTATGCAAGAGGGGTGGGAGTTTACAGAATGGAGGATTTCCTCTCTTATATTTCTAGTTCCTAAGTTAGTGCCCACAAGAGAGTGATGCTTCTAGCCTGCACATACTATCCAACATCTCAGTAGAACCTGCATCCAAAGACCTCTCTCTCTGTCCTCTGCCTGATATTACTACTTTACTTCACTACAAGTTGCCCAGCAGTGGTGAGAAGTTCCATGTTAATAAGAAAACTTTTATATTCCCTTTTATATTTGTTTATTCACTTTATTACTGCTCAATCAATCAAACCTCTGGTGGTTGTTTTGGTTCACCTAAAACTCTTAAATTGGTTAGTAGTGTTTTTATGACCCCATTTATTTTAACTTTGGAAATTCTATAGCTGCAGTACCATAGACTTCTGGTACCCCATCCCTTCCTTCTCCTAACCAAAGAACACATATGGTCTTGTTTATTTAATTTTTATAAGAAAGATTTTATTTTATTTTATTGAGATAGCATATATTTAATTTATATCATAATCAAAGGCTTAACCTATACTAGATAAAGAATGCAAAAATAAAAACTAAAAATATGCCAGGGGATTCCAATACAATCCCATCAAGGTGGCATATACCAATGCCATCTCACTAGTCCAAGTGATCAGCTTCAGTTCACAATTGATCACACTGATAGGTCTAAGAGTCAAAGGGATCACACAAACAAGACTAGTGTCTGCTAATACTAACTGATAGAATCAAAAAGGGAGAGAACGATCCATCATGGGAAGCGGGATACACAGCAGACTCATAGAATGGCAGATGTCCTAAACAGCACTCTGGCCTCAGAATCAGCCCTTAAGGCATTCAGATCTGGCTGAAGAGCCCATGAGAGTATTTTAGGCATGGAAAGCCAAGACACTCTGGGAGAAAAAAAAAAAAAAAAAAGACCTAAATGAAAGATCTCTGTGAGTGAGATCCCAGTGGAAAGAATGGGGCCATAGGATGGTGCCGTGGCTCAATAGGCTAATCCTCCGCCTTGCAGCACCGGCACATGGGTTCTGGTCCTGGTTGGGGTGCCGGATTCTGTCCCGGTTGCCCCTCTTCCAGGCCAGCTCTCTGCTGTGGCCTGGGAGTGCAGTGGAGGATGGCCCAAGTGCTTGAGCCCTGCACCCCATGGGAGACCAGGAGAGGCACCTGGCTCCTGGCTTCGGATCAGCGCGGTGCGCCAGCCGCAGCAGCCATTGGAGAGTGAACCAACGGCAAAAAAGGAAGACCTTTCTCTCTGTCTCTCTCTCTCTCACTGTCCACTCTGCCTGTCAAAAAAAAAAAAAAAAAAAAAAAAAAAAAAAAAAAAAAAAACAAGAAACCTGAAAACAAAAAGAACGGGGCCATCAAAGCATCATAGAAGGAGGTATCTTTCTCTGAAGGGAGGAGAGGAGAGAACTTCCACTTTGACTATGACCCTGTCGGAATAAGATCAAAGTTGGCGAACCCAAAAGGCTTCTATAACCTTGGCAACTCATGACTAGAGCCTAGGGAGATTACTGATGTCATAAACAAGAGTGTCAAATTGTTAAGTCAACAACAGGAGTCACTGTGTACTTATTTCTCATGTGGGATCTGTCCTTAATGTGTTGTCCAATTTGAAGTAATGCTATAACTAGTACTCAAACAGTACTTCACACTTTGTGTTTCTGTGTGGGTACAAACTGATGAAATCTTTACTTAATATATACTGAATCAATCTTCTGTATATAAAGATAATTGAAAATGAATCTTGATATGAATGGAATGGGAGAGGGAGTGGGAGATGGGAGGGATGCGAGTGGGAGGGAAATTATGGGGGGGGGGGAGCCAATGTAATCCATAAACTGTACTTTGGAAATTTATATTTACTAAATAAAAAAAAAGAAAAAAAATAAATAAAACAAGTGCTGGCACTGTAGCATAGCAAGTAAAGACTGCCTGCAGTACCAGCATCCCATATTAGCGATGGTTCGAGTACCAGCTACTCTACTTCTGATCAAGCTCTCTGCTAATTTGCCTGGGAAAGTGGCAGAAGATGGCCTATGCTTGGGCCCCTGTATCCATATGGGAGACCCGAAGAAGCTCCAGGGTCCTGTCTTTGGATTGGCCCATCTCTGGCCATTTCGGCCATTTGGGGAATGAACCAGTGGATGGAAGACCTCTCTCTGCCTCTGCATATGTAACTCCACCTTTCAAATAAATAATTTTTTGAACAAAAACAAGTAAAAGATCATAACAATGATAAATGAAAAGATGTCAATTTCACTCATGAATAGTGCATTTTTAAAATAATCACAGATCATTAAAATTATACTTATATATAATTCTTAACAATTTGTTTGACAAATGTTTTAAACAAAGTTTGAAAAAGCACTGTATTTGAAGCACAACTTATTCATATTTACAGACATTCATTTTATCTCTTATTGTTCATTCTGGTTAGCAAGAAAGAAAATCAGAGATACTTTTTCTCATTCAATCTATCACTTAAGTAGGACTGTTTAGTACCCAATCTTAAGGAATGAGCTAGTATCTCCAAATCTACTTTGCAGAGAACCCTGACCATTCTTTTAAAGTTATGTGCATTTTAATATAGTATGGTCATCCACAAAACTATTGCATAGGATTCAATTTTAGTCAATTTGCAAACTAATAATTAATAATTGAGTTTATTATTATTTCAAGATGCTAGCTAAAAGCATGAGACGTCTCTATGTAAGTCAAAGGAGGCGGAGTAGCAGCAGGTGCATCAATTCTCTTTCCTGCCAAGGCCATTGGGGAAAATTTGCAGGGGGATTGGTGAAAGATGTGGACACCACAGATTAAGTGGGTTTGCAAGACAACTGAGGAACCCCAACTTGGGAAAACTATTCTTTTCAGAGAAAGTAGTAAAGAAACCTGCTCTTTGCTCCATGAAGTAATACAAACTCATCCCTCAAAGTTGCTCAGTACAAGCATAACCTATATAAATGTTTCCGGAGAAAAAAGCAAGCTCAAGCCTACAGTCTTGGCATCCAGGTATTAGGAATGCTGTGGGTTCATGACAGAATGCTTCTTTCAAGACATACAATATTTCATGTTCCCCTAAGAACTATGAGTACCATTTGCTATCACCCATAAGCTCAAGCTATTATAAAAACACATATGCAAAAACATCCTGAAGTGTGTAATTTCATAGGAGATTAAAATTTGTTACTAATATTGGATATTTGTAAAACATGCGAATATTAGAGTTGAACTTGTAGTTTATTTATGCATTTACATGTGTGTGTTTTATAAATATATCTGTATAAAACCAAAGGTTTTCTATTAAAAAAAGCATAAGAATGTTCATTAGATTGCAGTCAGTATCTGAAAATTTTTATAAGAAATGTAAGAACTGCATACAGAAAATAACCTCGATTCAATGAAACACATAAATACAGATCAAAATAAATGAAGAGAAATATCATCCTATAAACACTTCACTTCGTCCAAACTTAATCTTTTAATTTAATGCAATTTTAATCAAAATCTCCACAGGGTTCTCCAGTTGAACTTGACCTGTGTATTCTCAGGTTCACTTGGTGTTATGAGTTGGTGAGAATTGACACTCCAGGGCCCAGTGGAAATGACCTACTTGCCTGATACAAGCAAGCACATATGTATGTGAATTTCAGGATGTGAAAGCAGGATATTTTAAATTCACGCTTTCCTAAAAATGGTGGTCCTTCTTGGAGTCCAAAGGAAAGAATGGATAGCTTTGTAGGCAAATGGTAGACTTGAATCTCAAATTTGATGCTTCCTTTCAAAGAATCCATTATTCACATCAACAGATGAACCCTCTTGTGGGAGACATTCATATTTGATAATTAACTCTTTTAACCAATTCTTTGCAATTTCATTTATTCACATTTTATGGATAAAAAGCTTCCAAATGCAAAATTTCTGCTTCTCTACTTATGAAAGAATGATAAGAACATGCAAATAAATGGAGTGAAAGGTAGAAAATTTAAAAATCATTTATAAGATATTGAAGTATGAGCAAACAGTTAAATATTACAAGGGTGAATGTATCTTTAAGCATTACATGTATTTTATACATTATATTGGAAAAACCAAAAAATACTGTTACATAAAACTATAAAATATGTTACATAAAATACTACAGTTTATAGTAAAATGTAAAAGCTAAGCCAATATATGGAATATTTTTAAAATATTTATTTATTTATTTGAAAGGCAGTGTTACAGAGAGTCAGAGGCAGAGAGATAGAGCAAGGTCTTCCATTTGCTTGTTCACTCCCCAGATGACTGCAAAGGCTGGTGCTGCATTAATCCTAAGCTAGGAGCCATGAGCTTCTTCTAGGTTTCCCATGTGGGTGCAGGGGACCAAGGGCTTGGACCATCTTTCACTGCTTTCCCAGGCCATAGCAGAGAGCTGGATTGGAAGTAGAGCAGCTGGGACTCGAATCGGCACCCATGTGGGATGCTGGAACTGCAGGCGGCGACAACCTGCTATACCACAGCACTGGCCCCTATATGGAAGACTTGTGTCAAATAAAATCAGTATAATTTATAAAATCATCAAGGAAACATCTAATATTTAGCATAATAACGAAAAAGAATAATAACAAAGTAACATGTAGAGAAAGATAATCACCAAATCTACGTGAATATTTTCGAAAGTAATAAAATTGGGTTTTTGCTGGGTCTTAGTCCACCCGTATAAGGATGGACTGGGTCCGAGGAAAAGTAAGTGTGCCACTCGCAGGTTCCCCAGCCTCCGGATCACGGAGACAATCAGACGCAGCGGGGAGCCAAGTCTAGTAGCAAGGACTCATTTACCTTTTGCATAATAGTACCTTTTATAACACAAAACTGCAGAGTCATTGGGGCAGGGCTAAGGGCCAACCAATCACTTAAAAAATCACCTTATGGGGGGATTTCTATAGGACTAGCCCTATGTCTATACACTTGTTACTAGTTTTGTTACCTCCCCTGATGTTGCGCAGCCAATTAGCTTTAGTGGTAAACAACTTCGGATTTCGCCCATCTTACTTCCTCTGGGCGCCATCTTACTTGGCTCCGCGCGGCTCTGTTCCATGCAGCTCGGGAGGGAGCACCCGGGGGCAGCTGCACATGGGGAGCCCCCCCGGGCCGGGCCTGGCCTGACCACGCTCGTGCCCCACAGGTTTTAAAATACTAATTAAATGGACTGGCATTGTGGCATAGTGAGTTAAGCTGCCAGCTGTGATGCTGAAATCCCAAATGGGCAGCCATTCGAGTCCCAGCTGCTTAACTTCTGATACAGCTCCCTGCTAACACACCTGGGAACAGAGTGGAAGATGGCCCAAGTGCTTGGGCCCCTGTACCCATGTGGGAGACCAGGATGAAGCTCCTGGCTATGGTTTTGGCTTTGTCTAGACTTGGTCCTTTAAAAAATTTGGAGAGTGAACCAGTGGATGGAAAATCTCTCTTCTCTGTCTCTTCTCTCTGCAACTCTGCTTTCCAAAATAAATAAATAAATAAAATAAAGCTTTAAAATATTTAAAATAAAATCAAGATGCTATTTTTTGTTTACTATTTGCTTATCAAATTAGAGATTATTTATAAGTATGATACAACTCAGCCTTAATGAATGTGGACTGTCAGGGTTATATTTCCATTTTACATCATTCACACTGCTAAAATCTAAAATCTGCCTGAAGTTAGTGTGGAAATATACTCACAGTGTCTTGGTGTGTATAAATATCATGATTATTTCCATTGTAACCCTTACTTAGTTTTTTTTGCCATTTATTTCCTTTATTCCTTGTCCCTCTCTCAGCTCCTCTTTCCCTGTTCTCTCTTCCTTCCTTGAAGGGGAGGTAGAAGGCACTTTGACACAATTTCAAAATGTTTCTTTTTTTTTTTTTTTTGAGAGATCTATATCCCTTACCAAATCCTGGTCATTCTGTAATATAATCGGTGAACATAAAAATGCTTTAAATTGCCTGGTGCAGGAAATCTGATTTGTCAAGTATTATGAAGCAAAAAAATGTATAGGTAAATATGATGACTAAGAAAGATGAAATTTATCCTAATACAGGCTGAGATATTTCCATAGATTGTGCTAACTTTCATTTAGTAAAAATAGTGTGTTGCTGGAGCTATATTGTAGCTTGGCAGGTAAAGCAACCCATGAGACTCTGGCATCCCATCTCCAATCCAGCTCCCTTGGTAATGGACTGGGGAAAGCAGCAGAAGATGTTCCAAGTGCTTGGGGCTCTGAATCCACGTGGGAGACCCCAGTGAAGCTCCTGGCTCTTGGTTTCATTCTGGTTCAACCCTGGATTTGCAGCCACTTGGGGAATGTACCAGTAGATGGAAGATCTAACACTGTCTCTTCCTCTGTGTCTGTAACTCTGACTTTAAAACAATAAATATATCTTTTAAAAATCTATCATTACTAATAAGATGCATTCTTGAAATATATATATATATAAAATATATATACATATACAATGTGTTTATCCTTGTACTGTATATATATATAAATATATAATGTGTATATCCTTGTACTGTGTATATATATATATTATATATATACACACACACAATGTGTATATCCTTGTGCTGTTCTAAGGAGGTAGATTAATCATGAAACTGATGAAGCTCAACAATTTAGGTCCTTCCTTCATACCCTCATACAAGCTTCTTTCAAGTATCTTAACTTAATATTAATTTTTAAAAATGCATTTTATTCATTTGGGAGAGACAAACAGATCTCCTCTCGAGTGATTGATTCACTTCCCCCAAACCCCAACAGCCATGACTAGTTTAGGTCAAAGGCAGCAGCCTGGAGCTCAGACAGGATCTCTCCATGACTGCTGCCTCCCAGGGTGCATGTTACCAGGAAACTGGAATCAGGCTCCAATACAGTGACTCTGATATGGGATGTTGCTGTCCCAAGCAGGTCCTAACTATGAAACCAAACACACATCCCTGAATTTTTAATTATGTATTGTTTCTTTAGAATTCTGCCTCCATGTCACACTATTACACTATCTTCAATCCTTTCAAAACATTGCATGATCTCCCTCCCAAAAGTGTATATGTTCTTATGAAGCATGGCAGTATAAAAAGGAGTAATAAATCCAGCAATATTTAATACACTAAAGAATGAATCCAATAAGATCAGTAGATTTGATTACTTGGGCAAGCATTGAATGCTGGATATTACAGTCTTGATTGCTGCTAACAACTCAAACACAGCCTCTGCTTTGGTTATGAAGACATAAGCAACACAAGAACAAACCAACAATTCTTCTATTTAATCATCAGTTGACACTATTAATAAAAGGAAATGAAGAATCTAATCTATACAGTTGGATTCTATAGCATTGGAGTGTTATAAACTCAGGCCTCAACAAATACACACACACACACACACACACACACACACACACACATATATATATATATATATATATATATATATATATATATATATAAAATGTGTCCCATTCTATCCTCTTGAACTATAATAAGTTTCACCTGCTGAGGGCAAATTTTTATGAGTCTCACAATTTATCATTTATGCCCTTGTACTTACCAAACATGTTTTTGTCATCATAAATCTGAAGGAGCTTAGTCATCATGTAAATCACTTACGGGTCAAGAAACTTTCTCATATCTAATTCCATTCTCACTGACTTGGCTTCAAATCAAAACCTATAAAATGTAAATAGTACCAGGAACATTTTATGTTGAACTCATTTTTTAGAAAAAGAAACTATGACTTAATGGATTATTGTACTGATGGGTTCTAAGTATGTGATGTTTGGCACAAAAATTCACATTTTTAAAGTCTCTGTCATCATAGATTTAATAATGCTACTTATTTTATTGGGAAATGGAGAAGATTAAAGTCTATAACGTTAATTAAGGAAGATCAATATGGAAAATGTCAATAAATGTTAGTTACTGTTACATAGTTATGTTTCTAATAGAAAATGGCATGGATAGTTAACACTAAAATATTGCAGAATAGATTTACAAAGGTAAAAAAGAAAAACATGGCTGGGATCAGCGCTGTGGCGCAGCAGGTTAACGTCATGGCCTGAAGCGCCGGCATCCCATATGGTCGCCTGTTCAAGACCCAGCTGCTCTTCTTCCAATCCAGTTTTCTGCTTTGGGAAAGCAGTAGAAGATGGCCCAAATCCTTGGGCCTCTGCACCTGCGTGGGAGACCAGGAAGATGTGCCTGCTCCTGGTTTCGGATCGGCACAACTCTGGCCGTTGCTTCCATCTGAGGAGTGAACCATCAGATGGAAGAACTCTCTCTCTCTCTCTCTCTTTGCCTCACAACTCTCTGTGTAACTCTGACTTTCAAATAAATAAATAATTTTTTTAAAAGACAAAAGCATGGCTATAATTGGGCAGTGAAAAATCAATATGGTCTCTCACTATTTAGGAAGACATGATGAAAGTGTGAGTAAAGCATTTGAAATGAGAATTTTGGATTCTAGATGGGACATGACGGTATAATTAACAGAGGATTTTTTAATTAGGCAAACAAATAGCAATGAGGGCAATAGAAAATATAAAATGATCTTAAAAAGTCCATGGGAAATGAATTTATGAAGAAACTATGCACGTATTTTAAAGTTTTTGCAACAAAATTATTTGTAAATTGCATTTTCATGGATTTTTATTTTTTTTTTAAGATTTATTTCTTTATTTGAAAGAGTTACAGAGAGGAAGAGGCAAAGAGAGAAAGTCTTCCATCCGCTGGTTCACTATCCAAATGACTGCAATAGCTAGAGCTGGACTGACCTAAAGTCAGGAGCCAGGAGCTTATTCTGGGTCTCCCTTGTGGGTGCAAAGGCTAAAAAGACTTGGCCCATCTTCTACTGTTCTCCCAGGCCATAGCAGAGTGCTGGATTGAAAGTAGAGGCAGGGGTCAGCGCTGTGGCACTGTGGGTTAATGCCCTGGCCTGAAGCCCCGGTATTCCATATGGGTGTCAGTTTGAGAACCGGTTGCTCCACTTCCAGTTCTAGTCCCAGCTGCTCCTCTTGACATCCAGCTCTCTACTATGGCCTGGGAAAGCAGTGGTAGATGTCCCAAGTCCTTGGACCCATGCACCTGCATGGGAGACCTGGAAGAAGCTCCTGGCTCCTGGCTTGGATCTGCACAGCTCTGGCCATTGTGGCCAATTGGGGAGTGATCCATCAGATGGAAGACTTCTCTCTCTCTCTCACTCTCGCTCTCTCTTTCTCTCTGCCTCTCCTCTCTCAGTGTAACTCTGATTTTCAAATAAATAAATAAAAAAAATCTTAAAAAAAAAAAGAAAGTAGATGTGGGGCCATTGCTGTGGTACAGTGTGTTAAGCTGCTGCCCACAATGCTGACATCCCTTATGAGAGCCATCTTGAGTAGTGCCTGGGAAAGCAGTGGAAGATGGCCCAAGTACTTGGGCCTCTGAGCACCAAGGAGACCCAAGTGGAGTTCCAGGCTCCTAGCTTTGGCCTGCCCTAGCCCCAGCCTTTGTGATTATTTGGGAAATGAATCAGCAGATGGAAAATCTTTCTCTCACTCTGTTTTTCTCTCCGTAACTCTGCCTTTCAAAGGAATAAATAAATCTTTTTAAATAACCTCGTGACCATGGAATAAGAAATTCCTTACAAAATAATATTTTTAAACTTCATTCTAGGGCTTTAAATATTAAAAGCTACACTTTGAAGAAATGTTCAACATTATTCAATTAACTTTTATCATTGAAAATCTGAAAAATTAAATTCTGGGAGAAAATGCTGTTTTAGATGAAACAGAAAAATCAATCTGCTTGAAATTCAGCAGAATTCTTACATGATTTTTTGTACATGGAATACAAATAAATTAATTCTAGTTAAACATTTATGGTCATTCTGTTGGTTCTGTAGATAATGAGTTCCTAGTAAAATATTATTACATATTTGATACTTTGCTCTGTAGCATATATCTTTATTCCTATACCAAGTAATTCTTCTATAAGTAAACACTGCAGTTGAAAAATGACTATAATTATATGTTGAGGCTTTGAGTTGGATCTATCTGTCTAGATATAGAGTGTCTCTCATTTTTGAAATCCAGATACTCTCCTCTTCCAAATTCAGTGTAATATATAAAATATTGTTTTCCTAAATAGAATCTCTATTGCAAATAAGCCTAAGAGTTTCAGCATATTAGATAATGCATTGAATCACAAAGTCCACTCCAATTTTAAATTATCAGCTCTAAGCTTGTTTAATTCTTCAACATCTTCCAACAAGTTAAAATAAATTCTATATCCCTAGTGTCTTCTTTTTGATGAATAGTAGAGCATATTTTCTACTTTCAACATCTTAACAGCTGCCTGGTGTTCCTTCCATCTCCATTCGAAGTTAAAGCATAGTTATAAATCCTTTTAATGGGTGTACTATAGCCTTGATTTTACCTTCTGGCCAAGATGTTTTATGGCATGTCTGGGAACACACACCTTTCCAAATTCCTTGCCAGATATTAATTAGTAATTTTAGAGCAGGGTTTCAAGGACCAAGGGAATACAGTTTTAAGAAGAAATATTAAGTGGCCTCTGTCATCCTATTTTGGGTTTTAAGACTGAAAAAATACTGAAAGGAGCATTACATTTTTACCCACAGTGAAGTAAGGAACATGTTACACTTCAGGCAAAATTGCAGCAATAGCCTTTCCACTTGCATTCCCTTTCAACATTTATCAAACATTCTCCGAATTCCCTCTCCTGTGAAACTATCTTCAGACACTTAACCACCTAGCTTCAGTGCAGACCATTTTAGCAATGCTAAACACATGCTGCCAAAATACTGTTATCTTATTTGAAATCACAAAATCCCACTTTACACTCAAACGTTTCTTATTCTGTGAATGATAAACAATATCCTGCCTGCAATTACACCCTTCCAACTTGAGCTGTTAAACTCCTAATTATTCTCTGCATTTTCTCAGGGAAATTTCGCATCATCCAGAGAAAAATTATTCTTTTACTACTCTTATATAGCCTTAGATGGTTTCTTCAATGAATAGAAAATATTTTATTACAAAATTCCAAGATATAAGGCAGAATATTAATCAATTCCACTCATTATGAAGGTACTTCGACAAGTTATGGAAAGAGGCCAGTGTTGTGGCACAGGTTAAGGTGCCACTTCCAGCACCATACCCCATATTGCCACCATTCCAAGTTTCTGCTGCTCTGCTTCCTATCAAACTCCTAACTAGTACTCCTGACAAGACAGCAGAAGAATGACCATGTACTTGGACTGCTGATACACATGTGGGAGACCCCAATGGGATTCCTGGCTCTTAGATTTGTCCTAGCACAGTCCTGGCCATTGTGTATTTGCCTTGCAAAAGAGAGAGACTCCATACCCTGATTCACTCCACCTCAAATGCCCACAACAGAGAGGGCTGGGTTAGGCTTAAGCCCAGAGCCCATAACTTCATCTGTATCTCCCACTTGGGTGGCAGTGACCCAAGCTACTGAGCCTTTATCTGCTCCCTCCTAGGGCATATATTATTAGAAAAGTGGATTGGAAGTGGAAGTGGCACCCAGACCCTGAGACACTAATATACCAATCAGCATCTTAACCGCTATACCAAATGCACAATCATGTATTATGTATTCAGACTTATGTTTTTCATACAGCAAGCATGATAGTTGCATTCAATATATGATATCTAGTCTCACTTTGTATTTTAATTATCTTCTCTAATTCAACATTTGCCCATTTGAATATATGTTGAGATTGAAGTAAGTCAGGGAATTATAAAAACATGATTATAAATATCATGGCATTTTATCATTAAAAATAACCCTGCCCCATTCAGTCTTTTATTTTCTGCTGTTAATTTACACACTGGACTATTTTAAAATTTTCTGTATTATAAAACAATCTGCTTAAGGTTGCTTTTGCATAAATTGAAGGTTATGTGGTCTTTAAAAACGCCTATTTTAATGTTTCTATTTGTTTAGTAGAATGCTTTTATTGCATATACTATAATTCAGGAAACAGACATGGGAATTGTTGTACACCTGTATTTTCTGAAATAAACTCTTTAACATGGGTACTGGAGAACCAAAAATGCTATATAAGCAAATTTTACTGGTATAAATTACTTTATGCAAAATTATGTCATTTTGCTATAGGAGTTTGAAGCTTCCTTAATATACTAATATGCTCATAGTGTGTCACAGCATTTTTTGTTCATATCACACCTTGGTGCTGTGATATTCTTCCAAATTCACTGATTAACTGAAAAAGGAAGTGTGGACAAAAAGGTTAGCAAAATTCTCAGAAATCACAGCAAATATTTGTTGTCAATGAATGAACAAATGAATGCAAGTTAGCAAAGAGAAATTTTGGACTCTAGGAAAAGAAGTGATCTTTTCTTGGGGAACAGAATGCATGGAGCTGTTTTTTATTAACTAGTTCTGTGATAATGGTGGTGAGTCTCTGCTCTACCATAATCTCTTTTTTCTCAACGTTTTATGTTACTGAATTTATACTTTTCCTGAGCAGGTTTTCTAAATACCAAGCCATTGTGGCACATAAAATTGGATGGTGATTAAAAAACAAAGAGTAGACATTTTGAGTTCCAAGCTAGGAGGATATTAGAAATGTTGGGAGCAGCTGTTTGGTCCAGTAATGAGGACACCATTCATATCCCACATTAGAGTACTTGGGTTTAAATCCAAGCACCACTCATAATTCCAACTTCTGCTAATGGACACCCTAGGAGACAACGATCACTCAAGTATCTGTGTCCTGACCACTCACATGGGAGACCTGGACTGAGTTCTTTTCCTGAACTCAGTCATTGTGAGTATGGAACTAGTTGATGGAATCTCTCTCTCTCTCTCTCTCAAATAATAGTAGTCATAAAAGAATATTGACTGTTCTATTATAGTACTTTTATTTATTAGTAATATCTGTGATCAAAGTATTCTGATGCTAAATTACACAGAGTTTCATAGCATTTTTGATCTAGGTCCCATTTTTCGTAACACAGACATTGATGTGTTTTCACCACTTAACAAAACTTTATATTTGTTTTTAAAATTGTTAAATTAGTAATTTTCATATATCTCAACAAAAAATGAAATAAAATGGCACACTTTAATATTTTACATAGTTTTAACTTTTCAATGCAATCTGTCATGTGAACTCAAAAATTAGAGAAGAAAGTATGTTTTAAAATTTCAATATGAAAATTATTTCAGTGGTTATTCATCTTCCTCTAAGGTAAAATACATATATCTAGGCCAATTGTCACATTGTCTTCTAATAATATTTTCCCACTCTAAATCATTGTAAGTTTATTTTAAAAAGTTAAGTATTGCGAATTAAATTGTGCTCCCCCCCAACTGCCATTATAAGTGGAAGCCTCACTCCTACTCTGACTTTATATAGAGATAGACCCTACAAGAAGGTGATTTTGGCTAAATGATGTCATAAGGATGGGTTCTAATCCAGTGACTTGTATCCTTATAGAAGAGGAGGGCACATCAGCTTGTCTGCACTGGCTCTCTCCTCCCTCCTGCCATGTGCAAGACAGCATAAGAGAACTTATTCAAAACTGAATTTTCTGGTACTCTGACCTTGAGATTCTAATTTCCAGAGCATTAGGAAAATAAATTTGTTTATTTAAACCATGCAGTCTGTGGTACATTGTTATAACAGCCCTACTCAACTAATATATTAATACATTCAGTTACTTTGAATATTTGATTACAAAACCAAAATAGCAAGGTTCACTGGATGGATAAAGACTCATTGTTAAGTACTTTAGATTTTTGCCAAAATATATATGAGGATTACATATACATATAGTTTTCTTCTCATTTCAAAAGTAATAGGCCTCCTAGAAATGATCAGTTTTCCTTAGTTCTGCGAATTGAAAAGTATTGTATTTCCTTTGAAATTTTACCTTTTATAGCACATAAGAAATGCTAATATATTGAAAAGTTTTATCATTTTCTGCAGTTTAAATAATGTGACTTTAAATACACTTATGCAGGAGCAACTAATAACTAATAATTAAAAGAAGTCACATGGAACTCGAAACAGTTTCTTAATTGCAACTCATTAAACTAAATTGCAGCATATTATCTCTATTATAACACCCAAAATAGAATTTCTAATGGTCTTTCTGTCACTCTTCCATGAATTTTAGTATTAACTTATAATACAGGATATTAAAGAAACTTTTGTAGTGAGATGGCCTTTATGTTATACATTACAGAATATAAATTGTTTTTAAAATCTCAGAAATTACTGGAAGGAAAATATTTGAATTTTCAGTCAATATTAGTAGCTTGCTCAAAGTTGTAAAAACCAAACTAGATGAAAGTAGTTTCTATCATTTGCATAAGCTCTTTTAAATAACTTTTATGTTTGTAATAATTCATGATGCAGTGTTTTAATATTCTAGATAGCTAAGACAAATTAATCCTACTAAAAGCTACAAAATAAAACTGCCATACTGAAACGAATCATAGTCTTCATTCTGTGTAAATTCTCTGGAATTTAAATGGAATTCACAACTATTATAATATAGTTTTATTTTGTGAATTGGCTAGATAACTCCAAGCATAGAAAGCATGCATTGAACATCCAATTTATTCTAAATACCAACAAAATTATACAATGACTATTGTGATTATAGATGCACATTTACATAGGGAAGTCATTTTCACTTAGTGAATTCACATGTGTTATGATCATGGAAAGTCAGTGTTGATTACCGAGCAAGGAGTCAAACAGGAGAAAAGAGAATTCATCAAAGAATGCAAATTTTGAATGATATTTAATTTCTTAAATGACTTAACAAATAATGAGCCAAAGCAGTTGTTATATTTAAGGGAAGATTTTGCTCACAATTTCTCTATGCTTACAAGTTCTGTCAAAGTAATGTCACATATTTAGTTTGTGGTCAGGTGATTTATAAAAATATTCCACTGCAAATCAGCCCAACTGAAATCCTCCTTACCGGGGTAGGCATTGTGGTACAGCAGGTAAGTCACTGGCTTGCAACTCTGGCATCCCATGTCAGAGTGCTGGTTAGAATCCTTAATGTTCTGTATTCCATCTGTGTCCCTTCTAAGGGGCCTGAGAAACCAGAAGAAGATGTCCCAAGTACTTCAGTCCCTGCCAGGAGTGTGGGTGAACTGCATGGAGTCCTGAGATCCTGGCTTTTCCCTGGCACAGCCCTTGTTGTTGCTTCCACTTGGGGAGTGAACCAGCAGACAGATGATCTCTCACTCTTGTTCTTGTTCTCTCTTTGTCACTCTGTTTTTCGAATAAATAAATGCATCTTTGAAATAATCCTTAATGTACACATTATTTTTTTTTAGAAATCCAACTGCAAGTTTTATCATGACCTCACCATTTCATATTGTTATTTCTCTTTCAATCTTGTCTCCTACTTCTCCAAGGAAGTAGGATTCATTTAAGAGGATCACCTCACTTGCAACCCAGCCTCCCTCCCTCCATAGCTAAGTCAAGCCAATGTTCACAACAGAGGATTGCTGATGGAAACACGTGTTCCTCTGTCTTCAACTTGTTCTTTATCAACTCTTCATATTCTGGGTATTTGATGTGTGTATTTGTGCATATGCATGCTTCCAAAACACAGTTATATATATTTTTTTGCTTTAAAATACAAACCAGTAAATATAAAATTAAAAACCTTTCCTCGGCAGCAGCAGCTTTTTGAGGAACAGGCCAAGGCCAAGGCTGTCGGTGAAGATGAGGCCATATTCATAGATGAAAACTTCTGCACTGCCCTGGAATACGGACTGCCCCCCACTGCTGGCTGGGGCATGGGCATCGACCGCCTCACCATTTTTCTAACAGACTCCAATAACATCAAGGAAGTGCTTCTGTTTCCTGCCATGAAACCTGAAGACAAGAAGGAGAGTGTAGCAGCCACTGATACCCTAGAAAGCAGCCCAGTTGGTACATCTGTCTAGAAAATAATAAACTACAAATAGAACAACAACAACAACAACAAAAAATACCTTTCCTACCCCTACTTTCCAGTTTAAAGGAATCCTTTCCTCTTCAGTTGCCCACAGTCTGTTAATCATTTTGTGTTTTCTCTTTCCTTTTCCCCATTTTCTTTCAACCTGCTGCAGTGTTTGCCTTTCCACTACACTTATGAATGTACTAAGGATAAATTCACCAAGTGGAAAATCCTGCTTTTATCCTGTTAGGTTTCTCTGTGGACTTTGATATTGCCGATTATTTTCTCCTTGGTGAAACATAAAACACCCAGTATTTATTTGGTTTCACTCTCTTAATTGGGGGCCCTAGTTTACTTTGTAACTTTTATTGTCTCTTTATTTTTTATTCTTTGTTATTTTCCTTGTCCTAAGTAATGTTATTCTTCGGAGATCTATCTTAGATTTCCTGGCTTTATAATTCCTCTGAGAAATGTCAAAAACTCACAACACATGCCTCTGGATCCTACTTCTTGCCTGTTTCTGCTACCTTTGAGTTAGTCATTGTCCTCATTGCCCTACATGACTCAAATATCCCAGGTCTTACTCGTCTTCTACATTCTATGTTGATTATTTTTCAAATTCCTATACACAGTAGCCAGGGACAGCTTTTACAAAAAAATGTGAGTCAGATTAGGACAAGCCCCAGCTTCAAATTTTCTTGTAGAGTCTAATTATATTAACCACAAAGTCCAGCCACCTTATCATGGTCCTGATCTGCTCTAAGGGGTGTTATGATGCTATATAAACCCATCTCCATGACCATATCTCTGTTTCCTCAGCTACTATAAACACCGGCTGTCTCATAGCTTAGTTCCTCTACAGAAACTGCTGTAACTCTCCCTGTAGAAATAGCCAAAGAGATGGATCTCACCCAGGATAACAGCTTTCCTTAGGAAAAGCTCACGTTCGGTGTCAGATGTATAATGGCCTGGGCTTTTGCCTGTTCTTCAATCCTATCTGTCCAAACCTTAAAGCTTCTTGTGAAACTTCTTAACTCTGTTGCTGTACAACTCCTCACTCTATGCAATTCTATTTGCTACAGTTCTTAATGTGTGCCACACTTTAAAAGTTCCCCAGTTGGTTCCAAAAGTTCTAATCTGTTTTCTGGGAATCTGCTCAAAAGTCACATATGACATGAAAGTATAATTGCCTTCCCACACTGTTCTTTTTTTTAAATTTATTTGACAGGTAGAGTTATAGACAGTGAGAGAAAGAGACAGAGAAAGGTCTTCCTTCCATTGATTCACTCCCCAAATGGCCGCTATGGCCGGTGCTGCACCGATCTGAAACCAGGAGTCAGGTGCTTCCTCCTGGTCTCCCATGCAGGTGCAGGGCCCAAGCACTTGGGCCATCCTCCACTGCCCTGCCCTCTCGGGCCACAGCAGAGAGCTGGACTGGAAGAGGAGCAACCGGGACTAGAATCCAGCGCCCATATGGTATGCCGGTGCCGCAGGCGGAGGATTAACCAAGTGAGCCATGGTGCCGGTGGTCCCTTACCATACTGTTCTTTATCTTTTCCTTTTCCTTCCTTCCTTCCTTTCTTCCTTCCTTCTTTCCTTTCCTCCCTCCAACCCTCCCTTTCATCCTTCCTTCCTCCCTTCCTCCCTTCTCTCTCTCTCTCTCTCTCTCTCTCTCTCTCTCTCTTCCTTTCTTCATCCTGCAATCCTGTATTCTTTTCTTCTTCTCCCTTCTTCTTTTCCTCCTTGGCTTGTCTTATTAAGAATATCGCAATTTGCACTTGCTTCTACCTGGAAGAAGTGTCCCCTCTCTGTCATTTAGGTTACAGCTCCAATACCACCTAAACAAAAATGTTTTGTGAGAGTACACCCAATTGCCATCAACATATTTTTTAAAAGATTTTATTTATTTATTTGACAGGTAGAGTTACAGACAGTGAGAGACAGAAAAGTCTTGCTTCTGTTGGTTCACTCTCCAAATGGCCGCAATGGCAGGAGCTGCGCCGATCCAAAGCCAGGATCCAGGCCGGTGCCGCGGCTCAATAGGCTAATCCTCTGCCTTGCGGCGCCAGCACACCGGGTTCTAGTCCAGGTCAGGGTGCCAGATTCTGTCCCAGTTGCTTCCGGAGAAGCACTTGGCTCCTGGCTTTGGATCAGTGCGATGCGCCGGCTGCAGCACGCCGGCCGCAACGGCAAAAGGAAGACCTTTCTTTCTTTCTTTCTTTTTTTATGTTCTAACCTATCTTTTTTTTTATTTTATTTTTTGAAATTTATGTCTCACTATCTGAATTTACTTGATTTGCTTATTTATTTGTTGCTATTTTTCTTTTAAAGTATACTATAAAAGTATAGAAGGAGGGGCATCTCTCTCTCTTGTTCACCACTAAATTAGCACAGGGAAGACAGACCATAGATATTCAATAACTACATATTCAACAAACTAACAACAGAATATTGAGACCTCCATACCCAAGCAAAATAACAATTTTATGTTGTCTGATATCTGAAAACACCTCATAGATTTCAATTGAATTGTTCACAATATTGAGTTAGTGATTTACTTTCAACATTTCAAATAGAAAAATTTTAATATCTGAATTACTAAATTTTCCATTTTATTTCATTGTTTGATCAACCAAAAGCAGTGTTGAATTAATTCTTGTTAAGATCATATAAAATATTTTGTCACTTTCTTATCAATAGATTGTACCCATTTATTCATATCTATTAACAAAGTATTAAATCAGGACCTATCATTTCTCATCTGGACTGTTTTAATGGCAGTACAACAATTTATTCCTCTTACATTTTCCCCAAGTTATACTATTCATTTGTTGCTTAAAATAATTGAGTGAATTATTGTTCACCACAGGAAAAAATTCAATAATTTAACGTCTAGTGCACAGGATTTAAGATCCTGTCTCCTGCATTCTCATGCTTATATCCCTTTCCTTAGCCTGAAAATTTAGCAGAAACTTATTTCTGCACATTTACATATAATTTACTATGCTTGAATTGCCTTCACTCTTCTTTACAAAGATAATTTTTTTAAACATTTGTTTATTTGAAAGGTAGAGTTACAGAGAGGCAGATGAAGAGGCAGAGAGAGATTGAAAGAGAGAGAAAGAGAGAGAGATCTCCCACCAACTGGGAGAATTCTTAAGAGCTTATCAATAGCGTTACTTTTGGAAATACTTCCTATTTTTCCTATATTTACAACTCTTTCCTATATGGTCCAATGGAATTTTGCACGTGCCTGTCTTTTAGTAAAATGTAAATTCCCTTTACTTATTTATTTACAAATATATCTTCTTCAGAGACTCATAACATAATAAGGAAAAGAATAGGTCTCATTCATCTTTTTTGTATCAGTGCCCAGAACCATGTTTGGCACTTACATTACACTCATAAAGCACTAAGATAATAAATGAATGTGTGATGTATAAGGAGTATGCACGGGTCAGAGGAAAGATAGAGAGATAAGAACTTGCTACGATGCATTTTATCCCCAAAGGGTTATAAAAATATGTTTAGGGAATACAGGAAATGATTTATGATCAAATAAAAAATAATAGTTATTTGGGCTGGAGAGAGGGTCAAAAGATTACTAGTGTTTGATTTAAACTTCAAGAAGTATGTGCCAAGGTATCTAGGGATGAGATTTAAAGTTAAATTTATGAATGGCATTAAAGTCAGCATTTCTGGCCTTCACAGCAAAGGAGAAATTAGATATTTCAAACTTATGAAAATAAAATAATGTAGTGGAATGGTCAGTACTAAGAATGTACATTACAATGTTAATTGCTATATGTTTTTATTAGATTATTCAATTCTGGAAAACTATGCAATCATTTTATAGCCTTTGTTTTCTTTAATGCAAAATTTTTTTATTAACTAATATTCCAAAAATATACTTTCAGGGTTGCTTGTGGTGATTAAGCTGCTGCTTGGGACACCAGCATCCCTTAATCATAGTGCCAATTTGATTCCCAGGTACTCTGACTCAGATCTGATTCTCTGCTACTGTCCCTGGGAATTAGCAGATGATGGCTTAAAACTTGAGACCTTGCAATCAAGTGAGAGTCAGGTGGAATTCTTGTCTTCTGGCTTGACCTGGCCCAGCCCCAGCCCAGTCTCAGCTCTTGTAGGCATTTGAGGAGTGAACCAGTGAATTAAAGATCTCTGTTTCTCTTTCTAGCTCTCCCTCTCCTTTCCATTCTGCCTTTTGAATAAATAAACAAATAAATCTTTAGAGAAGATATACTTTAAATATCAATATTGGACTGCATCAAAATTTTGGTCTTTTGTTTAACAGGATAATTTCTTATGGTATATTTTAAATAATGTATTATCTTGATGTCACTATATCTCAGCTCATGGCTATTGTGGTGAAAATACATTTTAAATAGATTGAACACTTGGAAAAAAATAAAAAAATAAAATATCTGGAAAATATTATTGAGTATTTGTTAGCTTTCTAACAAATAAGAATAGTCCAGGTATTAAAAATTCAAAAATATGGAAATATTAATTAATTTTAAACATTTTTCAGAGCAAAAATAAAATTAAAATAAATTATGTAAAGTTTTGTACTAAAAACCATAATTTAATGTAGAAACAGTATCCAAATATGCAGTGTAAATCTTAGTTTAAGTGGTAGATACAAATATATGTAATATTAGAGTCAGATATTAATGGTCTCTTATACATTGCTATGTACCTTTCAAGATGTATAATTTTAAAGAAGTTGAATCACCTGTGTCAAAGTTACTTTCCTCTTAGGAAAACTGGAGAGAGTAACACTGGGTATATTAGATGATTATGCAACTAAAAGAGACAATAATGAATGCAAGATGATTAGCCTGGTGTCAAATCCATGATTATAATAGCTGTTAATATTACCATGGAGAGTACATGAGTGGGAAATCCACTCATAAGAATATAATCCCGCTGGACTATAACTTCAATGTTTACATCAAGGATGGGAAATTGAAAAGTTTTGAGCAAGTAAATCTTTTAGAACTAATCATGTTAATTATAGTCACTACAAATAAACCCATTCTTAACCTCAATAATTTACACAAGAATATATATCTAGTAATATCTAAATAAAACTGTAGTGGTGGATCAATAGTTTCAACAAATTTTGATGTTCTAGAATTTCGGTTTTTGGCAACAACACTGAATAATGTTACACAGAATACATGCACTATAGTGTCAGGCCAAAAATTAATGACGGAGTAAGCACTGTGTCAGTAAATACACATTTGGTGAGTGAAAAAAAAATGGTTATGAAACACCTAAAATAAGATATTTACCATTTATTATTTTTGACTCATAATTTTGTAGTTATGCCACTTTGCTGTGCTGTAAAAGAATTGCTGCAAACATATTATTGAAGATGTTTCAGCCACCTTCTCTAGTTTATGAAATATAAGTATTATAAAGGCTAAGCTTCCAAGAAGCATGATGACATAAAGGACAACATGTTTAAAAATAACAATACAAGGAAGGCAGAACATGTTACATGTGTACAAATGGATTAAAAAGCAAAATGAGAAGGTAAAATAATTGAAATGGAAAAATAAGGAAAGTAGGAACAAGTGAATGAATGTGTCAAAATTGTGCATTGTTAAAATCGCACATATATTTAATAATTAAATACTTATTTCTCCATCAAACACAGATCTGTCTTACTACTTCTTAAGGTATATTTATAACACAGTGTTTGCACCCTAAGTTACAAAGAAACTTAGACTTGCATTGTCAGAGTCTGTGAGGGTGTGGAGACATCCTGAGGGAAGGAGAGCAATGAATATTTTAGTTTATACGGCGTTCAGTGCCACGTACGAAAATTGGAAATGTGAGCAACTACATCCAGGAATGCTGACCTCTTCATCCACTCCCCATGCAGGGAAGGAAATTGAAAATGAAAGAAGCGACCGGCGCCGTGGCTTAACAGGTTAATCCTCTGCCTTGCGGCGCCGGCACACCGGGTTCCAGTCCCGGTTGGGGTACCAGATTCTGTCCCAGTTGCCCCTCTTCCAGGCCAGCTCTCTGCTATGGCCCGGGGAATGCAGTGGAGGATGGCCCAAGCTCTTGGGCTCTGCACCCCATGGGAGACCAGGAGAAGCACCTGGCTCCTGCTTTTGGATCAGCACTGTGCGCCAGCCGCAGTGCACCAGCCGTGGCGGCCACTGGGGGGTGAACCAATGGCAAAAAAGGAAGACCTTTCTCTCTGTCTCTCTCTCTCTCTGTCCACTCTGCCTGTCAAAAAAAAAAAAAGAAAGAAGCAACTCAATCCCAGGAAAGCAAATTAAGATGTCAATTTCTAGTTTTCTCCTAAATATTGAGAAGTTTAGGTTCATAAAAATATTCCTACTATATACATATACTGGTTTTAATTTCAAGTTGAATGACTTATCGCAAATCACAAACTGAAGAACAAAGATTCCCAATGCCATAAAACTTATAGGCTATAAATTTCTGAATACATTTATAAATTTCATATGTAGAATATTTCTTTTTATGCCATTTAATCTTATTTAAATCTGTTATTTCAGTTACAGTTTTAAAAATCACAAGAATTTCTCATTGCAATTCTTTCTCTTGATTGTTGGTGATTTTGATTCAAATCATATAGAGTCTAATCGTTTTATTCAACATCCCATCCATTATTGTCTTCGTCAGTTTTTAAAATTTATTATCAATATACAGCAAAATAGAGTGTTTAACTGCAGTAATAACTAAAGTTCAGTAAGGCATACATTTCCTGATGTAAGGTAGGATGAATTTAAACCATCTCTTAAACTTAGGTTGTTTTTCAAAACGTATAAATTATTAGGTAGTAGGCCAGTGAAAGTAAAGTAAAAGTACAATGAAATGCAACTGGTACATGATCACAAATTAGGGCAGTTAATGCCTACCATGGTTGTCCTCATTGATAATTGAAGGTTTTACCCTTTTTTCAGTAGTTCATATTGTCCAAGGATTTCTGCCTTACCAGATATGATGTATTTTGATTCTTGGCCCAGGATTCTTAGACAAGTCAATTCTATTAAAAAAAAAAAATTCTCCCGCTGTAGAATTCAAAATGACAGATGAAATAAGACTGACATTTAAAAACACTATAACCTACTATAAAGTCATAGAGATACTGATTTAACAAATGGCTAAGCTAAATTAAAAACAAAAATGGAAATTGACAATGTACAAATATATTTGAATATATAAGCATGAATAAAATATCTTTAGATTTGCTAAAATATAATTTTATAATTTTGCTGTTCTAATAATTAAAAGGTGCATGAATGGCATAGATTTGGATGTTTTTACAATTTCATATCACTCATCATTAGTATGGTGAATTTCTAGTTTTTATTCAGGTAAATGAGGAATTAATAGTTAGCCAGAGAAGATATTGGTTACATACATAATCCTCTGCATAGTCAGGAAATGAACATTCATATTTTTTGTTGTTGTTATTTAATAGAGCGACAAACAACACATTTAGTGCTTTCATTGATTTTTCTAAGTTATCTAATTATTCAGTCCATGCAGAGATCAAGATCAGTTAACTCTATGCAAATACATTCCCAGCTATAAGGAGACAGACTCCCTTATAAAACAAATCAACAGGAATATTTTACCCTCAGGTTATGACTGTGGCAGCCTTGGTGGTGATAGATTGAATAACTTGCCTTTCACTTTTCATCTGTGTCTATAATTTGATTATCATTAAATGAACCAGAAAATAAATTTGCTTCTGTAATAAAATCCACAGGCTTTTATGTCAGTGTTTTAACAGGATTTATTCTTTAATAGATATGCAATAACAAAAAAAATCCAATAAAAGGCAAAATAAAAATTCTCATTTACAGCTTTTGGCCAGACTTAAACTTCAATGAAAAAAATACATTCAGGGCCAATGCCTCAAATATCTACAAAATGTTAAAATAATGTAAAAATATGCCTAAACAAATGTAGAAATGGCTTTGGAAGAACATGATAATTTTCCTGGTGACAAACTCAGAGTTTTGGTTACACCATCTTCACTTCCTTAGAAGGACATGTGGGCCGGCGCCGTGGCTCAACAGTCTAATCCTCCGCCTTGCGGCGCCGGCACACCGGGTTCTAGTCCCGATTGGGGCGCCAGATTCTATCCCGGTTGCCCCTCTTCCAGGCCAGCTCTCTGCTATGGCCCGGAAAGGCAGTGGAGGATGGCCCAAGTGCTTTGGGCCCTGCACCCGCATGGGAGACCAGGAGAAGCACCTGGCTCCTGGCTTCGGATTAGTGCAATGTGTCGGCCGCAGTGGCCATTGGAGGGTGAACCAACGGCAAAAAGGAAGACCTTTCTCTCTGTCTCTCTCTCTCTCTCACTATCCACTCTGCCTGTCAAAAATAAATAAATAAAGATTTAAAAAAAAAAAAAAGAGGACATGTGGGTGGGAATGCTAAGTGGCAACCTCTGTCTGGCAGTACTCAGCATGTATGGCTGTTACTTTCACTTGATTCCTGTCATTCTAGCACTGGAAGATTCTGCTGTTTGCTAAACGCAGGTTGTCTCCAACTCACACTTGCTTCTGTCTAATGCTACTCTTACCTACACTTCCGGCTTAGTTTCTGTAGTTTGTTGCTAATCTTTTACACCTGTTGTCACTTGCACTACCACAAAATGCTTTTGCAGCATATACTGGGGCTTTGTACAAATTGAGAAAAAAGATTCCTCTCAGTTTGGACCATTCTGCCAAAACAGAATGGACTCCTTTCCAAGATTTGGCTTGGATATTGACATTGATAACACTATATGTGCACCACAAGAATAGGAACATTTTATAACTCACGTGATGAGGCTTTATGGGAAAAGGATGGTGGTTTCCCAAAAGAACTGAAAATAGACTGAATAGCAGGAAGTGACTGATTTGTGGGTTTTATGGTGGCTACTGTGTGTGGTTGGAATAAGTTTCCCTGTCGGTCAGGCCTGGTGTGGTTTGACCAAAGGAGAAATACATAGGACTGATTATTGGCTTGCCTTTTTGTAGGGTCAGAAGGAACAGGGGACAGCTATGGATGGAAGCTGTCATCCATACAACGTCGAACAATAGAGTCTCTTTCTTACACCCTGCAAAGGAAAAGATTTGAAAAAGAAAAATCACTTCCTCTAGGAAAGTGCATTGTCCCAGGATGCAAAGCTTGGTGTGTGGGGGGGGCTCTTGATGGATTTCACTCTTTAATTGCTCCTTGGTCGGTGGCATTGATGAGGATACAGCCTGCACAGCCATACATGAAATACATTGATAAAATGTTAAAAGACAGTGGATGACGTTTCAAGGTAAAGAAGATGAGAACCTCATGGGTTAATTAATGAGATCTGAAAGAATTCTCTGAGAATCAGTAGCGACAGATTGTGCAAATGGTATGGTTGACCAGGTTGTAAATGATTCTCCATTTTATTCCATGTTAATGATAAGGACTTCAGAGGCCGTTGTAGGGAGAGTATTGGGACGTAGCTTCACAGATAGCTGCACAAATGCTGTATTCCAAAAACTATTACAGGTGTTGGCGCTTTTGCACTCATCTGTGGTATACTTCAAGTTGATTTATGATTAAAAAAAGCAGTACTGTTATTTGTTCTGAACAGGCAGAAGGTCCCAACCTTTCAGATGTCAGTTACAATTACATACACTCACACTAAGCTTTAGAAAAGAGAAATCTATGAGGGTAACAGGCAAATGCAACCTACACTTTAGAACTTTACTTGGGTTGCTTTGAAAATGAGCCATCTTAGGAAGTAATGCCTGTTGGGAATAAAGCAATATTTGGGATATCTTACTCTCATCTATTATTATAATCAATCACACACTTATGGAACTTCAAAAATGACATCCATGTATATTAATATTGTTAACAGAAAGGGAAATAATTTAACTCTTTCAGGAAGATGTGCTTGGAGAAAGCATGAATGAGGTATTGACTAATAATTAAGCTTTTCCTCCCTTAGATTAGATTTAAAATACTACTGAAGACTAACCACAAAAATAAATACATTAAATGAAATCTAAGTGTGGATGTTGGCATAGTAATGAGGGTACCTGAGACACCCACATTTCATATATGAGTGGTCAGGTTTAAGTACTAGCTCAGCATCCTACTAATGCACATGCTGGGGAGGCAGAAGGCAACAGCTTAAGTTCTTAGATTCCTGCTATGCTCATGGGAGACCTGACTGAATTCTGGGATCTTTGCTTTGACTTGGCTCAGTCCAAGATGTGTGGGTATTCAGAGTGAAATAGCAAATGGGTGATATCTATCTCTCTCTCTCTCTCAATATTTTTTTTCAAAAATAAAATGCATATAATATTATATATAGATGAAAGCTCTTTGCTCCTTTTTTTTAAAAAAAAGAAATTTATTTATTTATTTGAAATGCAGAGGAGAGAGAGAGAGGAGAGGGGAATCTTCAATCTGCTGCTTTACTCTCTAGATGACTGCAGTGTCGGCAGCAGGACTGGGTGGATACCAGGTGTCTGGAGCTTCTTCTGGAACTGCCATGTGAGTAGCAGTGGCTGAAGTGCTTGGGCCATCTCCTGTTGCCTTGCCAGACACATAAGCCGGGAGTGGAGTTGGATGCAAAGCAGCTGGAACTCAAATAGGCACTCATGCAATATCAGTCTCGGGCAGTAGATTAACCTGCTGCACCACAAGGCTTGCCTCTTTCCTTTCTCTTCTGTGAAGACCAGGTGAGAATTTATAGGTGTTGCATTTGCAAAGCAAGTGCCACAGAATAGAAAATCACAGTGCAAGTCAGGACTTGTTTTGAGTGG